>NW_028227259.1:10395000-11827500 GCF_978045245.1 Mus caroli
TGTTTGGAGACCAGAGGTCAAATTCATCTGTCTTTGGTCATTATTTTACTTGTTGAGACAGTGTCTCAAAATATCTATACCTCATCAATTTAGCAAGGCTGGATGTCAAGCAAAGCCCAAGGATCTATTTGTCTTTGTCCCCTCAGTTTTGGGGTTATATATGGGCACCACAGTGCCCAGGGTTTCATCTGTTGGCTGGGAATCTATGCTCAGAACTTCACGACTGCACATCAGGCTGTTTACTAACTCAGCTGTCTCTACAGTCTCTTGCAAGAAGCATTTTAAATTAACATTCTTAATATGTTAAATCCGATAAAATATTTCAGAGAAAAGTGTGTGACTACAACATGACTGAAATGTAATATTAATTACAAAAACTTGACAGTATTTCTGCAAATAGAA
Source organism: Mus caroli (assembly GCF_978045245.1). NCBI lineage: Eukaryota > Metazoa > Chordata > Mammalia > Rodentia > Muridae > Mus > Mus caroli. The sequence goes on from NW_028227259.1 coordinate 10,395,403, forward strand.
TGAAACAATACAATTTCTGAGCTTTGAACTCCTTTCCTATTTACAACCTAGCTACACTTTGGGCACTGAAGGCTCTAGCATGCTCTGTATCTCAATAACTTTGGGCTTGTTCGCTCTTCTCCCATAATATCCAACCTGTGAGAAATAAACACATGGATTTTGCCTGTCCTGTGTGCTCTGCTCCCCACTTATTCAGATACTCTATTTCAGTACACTGAATCACTCCCACCTCTATATTATGGTAAATACAACTCGACACAAGTCATACTTTTAAGGAAGTATACCATATGTATCACTATGTTGGGTTTCTTTTTTAAAGAGCCATCAGATTCCTGGCTTTATAGGCTTTCCTAGATTCCTCCTTGCCTTTCACAATCCATAGTCGAGCCTCCTGAAAAGAACAGGTTGATCCCTCCATCGTTTTTGTGTATTAAATGTCATAAAATGCACAACTTCATTTTCGTGAGGTAGAGGAAAACCTGAACCATTTAAATACCAGGTGAGTAGTCCCCATACTGCTAATCTCAATGCTCTATCCTATTTTGATTCAAGATTTTGTTGAGTACATGCTGTATTTTCTACAGCATAGAATATCTACTCTTTGCTCTTCAGTACATGTCTAAAGCTGGGAATTCAATGTCATCAAGTGCTAGCAGATTTTATAGACCATGTGAGATTATGCCAGACACACACTGACAGATACAAGAGACTTCTAGAAATCTTGACATTTGTGAAGATGGTAATGTCTGAACATTCTAAGATAAGTAGGACCTTTAGCCCAATTCCAAATTATCATTATCCCCACTTAAGGTCTATTTTCCCTAGGTAATGTCTCAGCCCTCCTTAACATACAAACACATTCAAAACACACACACACACACACACACACACACACACACACACACACACACTCTTTGACTTTCCTTATGACTGGGTTCCATCCCTGTAAATCCCTTGCATTCAGCATGTCTAACTTGCAATAGAGTTTTGCATAACTTTGCACATTAAATCCTAGTTGCTCATCCTTATTAGCTGTCATAGGGATGAGCAGGTGCTGCAGCTCTACAATGGCTCACAATCACAGCAGAGTATAGCAACACACTGTTAGCCCAAAACAAGATGAAATGTCAACATTTTAAAGTACTGAATACCTATTGCTTTTACTACAAATCAAAGCTTTATAAATTAGTCTATTCTAAGTTAAGAGTCCCAATTTATGTGTGAGTATGCTGTTGCTATGGACAAAGATTGAAAGATGCTTCTGGGTTAAGGCCTAGGTGATTAATCGTAGCTTTATAAGTTCACCTACATGCTAGTAACATAATACTTAATTTCTTAAAATTCTTCAGTGCTGAGGGTACCCAGGGCTGTGTATATGCTAGGCAAGCATTCTGCTGTGGATGATCATTTCTGGCCAAAATAATGAGTAAATTTCATGAAACTTTATCTCATGAAACATTAGAGTATATAGTTCTGTAAGGAAATGTCCCAGGTCTAAAAGAGGCCACCGTAAATAATGTGACCCCTGGCCACATTTCACTCCACTGCCTGGCCCACCTTATCCTGCTGTGCTCCACCCTTCCGTATGTGTTTTGGTTTTTTGAGATATACTTATTGTTTTCAATAGATTATATTGAAAATATCATTAAGTATTCATTTTCTCCTATGTTGAAATAACAAAAGTTTTCACTTTCTATCTGATAGGTAGACACTATCTTTCACTTTGCCCACAGTTGAGTGTGTATGTGTCTGTAGATATGACCTGATTTTACCTGGAAGCCATTTACTATCTAAAGAAGTAACTGGAAGAATGCCTTCAATAGCAGTCTCCCTGATGGGACAAAACCAGGAAGAAACTCAAAGGAATAGGTGTTCTGTTTTTCTATAATGTAAGAAGATTATTTGTGACAAGCCCCTTCCGGTCCACTGGAGTATCGGGGTGCCTTGCCAGAGGAGTCTCCAGACACCCGCAAGGACCCGCACAGGATTCCCCACGGGATCCTAAGACCTTTGGTGAGTGGAACACATCTTCTGCTCCAATCCAATTGAGCGAGACCTGAGACTGCATTAACTAGGGAAGCAGGCAACCCGGCCTGAGGTGGAGCACAGGTCCCTTCCAGGCCACTCGAGCACCGGGGTGCCTTGCCAGTGGAGTCTGCGGACACCCGCAAGGACCCACACAGGATTCCCCACAGGATCCTAAGGCTTCTGGTGATTGGAACACAACTTCTGCCAGGAGGCTGGTTCGAACACCAGATATCTGGGCACCTTCCCTGCAATAATAGAGCTTGCCTGCAGAGAATACTCTGACCACTGAAACTAAGGAGAGAGCCAGCCTCCCAGGTCTGCTGATAGAGGCTAACAGAGTCACCTGAGGAACAAGCTCTAACCAGAGACAACTATAACAGCTAGCTTCAGAGATTACCAGATGGTGAAAGGCAAACGTAAGACTCCTACTAACAGAAATCAAGACCACTCACCATCATCAGAACGCAGAACTCCCACCCCACCTAGTCCTGGGCACCCCAACACAACCGAAAATTTAGACCCAGATTTAAAAGCATATCTCATGATGATGGTAGAGGACATCAAGAAGGACTTTCATAACTCACTTAAAGAAATACAGGAGAGTTACAGGTCCTTAAAGAAAAACAGGAAAACACAACCAAACTGGTAGAAGTCCTTAAAGAAAAACAGGAAAACACATCCAAACAGGTGATGGAAATGAACAAAACCATACTAGACCTAAAAAGGGAAGTAGACACAATAAAGAAAACCCAAAGTGAGGCAACGCTGGAGATAGAAACCCTAGGAAAGAAATCTGGAACCATAGATGCGAGCATCAGCAACAGAATACAAGAGATGGAAGAGAGAATCTCAGGTGCAGAAGATTCCATAGAGAACATCGGCATAACAATCAAAGAAAATACAAAATGCAAAAGGATCCTAACTCAAAACATCCAGGAAATACAGAACACAATGAGAAGAACAAACCTACGGATAATAGGAGTTGACAAGAATGAAGATTTTCAACTTAAAGGGCCAGCAAAGATCTTCAACAAAATAATAGAAGAAAACTTCCCAATCCTAAAGAAAGAGATGCCCATGATCATACAAGAAGCCTACAGAACTCCAAATAGACTGGACCAGAAAAGAAATTCCTCCCCACACATAATAATCAGAACAACAAATGCACTAAATAAAGATAGAATATTAAAAGCAGTAAGGGAGAAATGTCAAGTAACATATAAAGGCAGGCCTATCAGAATTACACCAGACTTTTCACCAGAGACTATGAAAGCCAGAAGAGCCTGGATAGATGTTATACAGACACTAAGAGAACACAAATGCCAGCCCAGGTTACTATACTCGACCAAACTCTCAATTACCATAGATGGAGAAACCAAAGTATTCCACGACAAAACCAAATTCACACATTATCTTTCCACAAATACAGCTCTTCAACGGATAATAACAGAAAAAAAACAATACAAGGAATGAAATCACACCCTAGAAAAAGCAAGAAAGTAATCCCTCAACGAACCTAAAAGAAGACTGCACAAGAACAGAATGCCAACTCTAACAACAAAAATAAAAGGAAGCAACAATTACTTTTCCTTAATATCTCTTAATATCAATGGACTCAATTCCCCAATAAAAAGACATAGACTAACAGACTGGCTACACAAGCAGGACCCAACATTTTGCTGCTTACAGGAAACCCATCTCAGGGAAAAAGACAGACACTACCTCAGAGTGTAAGGCTGGAAAACAATTTTCCAAGCAAATGATCTGAAGAAACAAGCTGGAGTAGCCATTCTGATATTGAATAAAATCGACTTCCAACCCAAAGTTATCAAAAAAGACAAGGAGGGACACGTCATACTCATCAAAGGTAAAATCCTCCAAGAGGAACTCTCAATTCTGAATATCTATGCCCCAAATGCAAGGGCAGCCACATTCATTAAAGACACTTTAGTAAAGCTCAAAGCACACATTGAACCTCACACAATAATAGTGGGAGACTTCAACACACCACTTTCATCAATTACAGATCCTGCAAAGAGAAACTAAACAGGGACACAGTGAAACTAACAGAAGTTATGAGACAAATGGACTTAACAGATATCTACAGAATATTTTATCCTAAAACAAAAGGATATACCTTCTTCTCAGCACCTCACGGGACCTTCTCCAAAATTGACTATATAATTGGTCACAAAACAGGCCTCAAAAGATACAAAAATATTGAAATTGTCCCATGCATCCTATCAGACCACCATGGACTAAGGCTGTTCTTCAATAACAACATAAATAATGGAAAGCCAACATTCACGTGGAAACTGAATAACACTCTTCTCAATGATACCTTGGTCAAGGATGGAATAAAGAAAGAAATTAAAGACTTTTTACAGTTTAATGAAAATGAAGCCACAACTTACCTAAACCTATGGGACACAATGAAAGCATTTCTAAGAGGGAAACTCATAGCTCTGAGTGCCTCTAAAAGGAAACTAGAGAGAGCACACTACCAGCTTGACAACACATCTAAAAGCTCTAGAAAAAAAGGAAGAAAATTAACCCAAGAGGAGTAGATGGCAGGAAATAATCAAATTCATGGGTGAAATCAACCAAGTGGAAACAAGAAGAACTATTCAAAGAATTAACCAAACAAGGAGTTGGTTCTTTGAGAAAATCAACAAGATAGATAAACCCTTAGCTAGACTCACTAGAGGACACAAGGACAACATCCTAATTAATAAAATAAGAAATGAAAAGGGAGACATAACAACAGATCCTGAAGAAATCCAAAACACCATCAGATCCGTCTACTAAAGGCTATACTCCACAAAACTTGAAAACCTGGATGAAATGGACAAATTTCTGGACAGATACCAGGTACCAAAATTAAATCAGGATCAAGTTAACAAGCTAAACAGTCCCATATCCCCTAAAGAAATAGAAGCAGTCATTAATAGTCTCCCAGACAAAAAAAGCCCAGGACCAGATGGGTTTAGTGCAGAGTTCTACCAGACCTTCAAAGAAGATCTAATTCCAGTTCTGCACAAACTATTCCACAAAATAAAAGTAGAAGGAACTCTACCCAACTCATTCTATGAAGCCACAATTACTCTGATACCTAAACCACAGAAAGATCCAACAAAGATAGAGAACTTCAGACCAATTTCCCTTATGAATATTGATGCAAAAATACTCAATAAAATTCTGGCTAACCGAATCCAAGAACAAATTAAAGCAATCATCCATCCTGACCATGTAGGTTTTATTCCAGGGATGCAGGGATGGTTTAATATACGGAAATCCATAAACGTAATCCATTATATAAACAATCTCAAAGACAAAAACCACATGATCATCTTGTTAAATGCAGAAAAAGCATTCGACAAGATCCAACACCCATTTATGATAAAACTCTTGGAAAGGTCAGGAATTCAAGGCCCATACCTAAACATGATAAAAGCAATCTACAGCAAACCAGTAGCCAACATCAAAATAAATGGTAAGAAGCTTGAAGCAATCCCACTAAAATCAGGGACTAGACAAGGCTGTCCACTCTCCCCATACCTATTCAACATTGTACTTGAAGTCCTAGCCAGAGCAATTCGAAAACAAAAGGAAATCAAGGGGATACAAATTGGAAAAGATGAAGTCAAAATATCACTTTTTGCAGATGATATGATAGTATATATAAGTGACCCTAAAAATTCCACCAGAGAACTCCTAAACCTGATAAACAGCTTCAGTGAAGTAGCTGGATATAAAATTAACTCAAACAAGTCAATGGTCTTTCTCTACACAAAGAATAAACAGGCTGAGAAAGAAATTAGGGAAACAACACCCTTCTCAATAGTCACAAATAATATAAAATATCTTGGCGTGACTCTAACTAAGGAAGTGAAAAATCTGTATGATAAGAACTTCAAGTCTCTGAAGAAAGAAATTAAAGAAGATCTCAGAAGATGGAAAGATCTCCCATGCTCATGGATTGGCAGGATCAACATTGTAAAAATGGCTATCTTGCCAAAAGCAATCTACAGATTCAATGCAACCCCCATCAAAATTCCAAATCAATTCTTCAATGAATTAGAAAGAGCAATCTGCAACTTCATCTGGAATAACAAAAAACCTAGGATAGCAAAAACTCTTCTCAAGGATAAAAGAACCTCTGGTGGAATCACCATGCCTGACCTAAAGCTTTACTACAGAGCAATTGTGATAAAAAACTGCATGGTACTAGTATAGTGACAGACAAGTAGACCAATGGAATAGAATTGAAGATCCAAAAATGAACCCACACACCTATGGTCACTTGATCTTCGACAAGGGAGCTAAAACCATCCAGTGGAAGAAAGACAGCATCATCAACAAATGGTGCTGCACAACTGGTTGTTATCATGTAGAAGAATGCGAATCGATCCATTCCTATCTCCTTGTACTAAGGTCAAATCTAAGTGGATCAAGGAACTTCACATAAAACCAGAGACACTGAAACTTATAGAGGAGAAAGTGGGGAGAAGCCTTGAAGATATGGGCACAGGGGAAAGATTCCTGAATAGAACAGTAATGGCTTGTGCTGTAAGATCGAGAATTGACAAGTGGGACCTCATGAAACTACAAAGCTTCTGCAAGGCTAAAGACACCATCAATAAGACAAAAAAACCACCAACAGATTGGGAAAGGATCTTCACCTATCCTAAATCAGATAAGGGACTAATATCCAATATATATAAAGAACTCAAGAAGGTGGACTCCAGAAAGTCAAATAACCCCATTAAAAAATGGGGCTCAGAACTGAACAAAGAATTCTCACCTGAGGAATACCGAATGGCAGAGAAGCACCTGAAAAAATGTTCAACATCCTTAATCATCAGGGAAATGCAAATCAAAACAACCCTGAGATTCCACCTCACACCAGTCAGAATGGCTAAGATCAAAAATTCAGGTGACAGCAGATGCTGGCGAGGATGTGGAGAAAGAGGAACACTCCTCCATTGTTGGTGGGATTGCAAGCTTGTACAACCACTCTGGAAATCAGTCTGGCGGTTCCTCAGAAAATTGGACATAGTACTACCGGAGGATCCAGCAATATCTCTCCTGGGCATATATCCAGAAGATGTCCCAACCGGTAAAAAGGACACATGCTCCACTATGTTCATAGCAGCCCTATTTATAATAGCCAGAAGCTGGAAAGAACCCAGATGTCCCTCAACAGAGGAATGGATACAGAAATTATGGTACATTTACACAATGGAGTACTACTCAGCTATTAAAAAGAATGAATTTATGAAATTCCTAGCCAAATGGATGGACCTGGAGGGCATCATCTTGAGTGAAGTAACACAATCACAAAAGAACTCACACAATATGTATTCACTGATAAGTGGATATTAGCCCAAAACTTAGGATACCCAAGATATAAGATACAATTTGCTAAACGCATGAAACTCAAGAAGAATGAAGACCAAAGTGTGGACACTGTGCACCTTCTTAGAATTGGGAACAAAACACCCAGGGAAGGAGTTACAGAGACAAAGTTCGTAGCTGTGATGAAAGGATGGACCATTTAGAGACTGCTGTATCCAGGGATCCGTCCCATAATCAGCTTCTAAATGCTGACACCATTGCATACACTAGCAAGATTTTGCTGAAAGGACCCAAATATAGCTGTCTCTTGTGAGATGATGCCGGGGCCTAGCAAACACAGGAGTGGATGTTCACAGTCAGCTATTGGATGTATCACAGGGCTCCCAATGGAGAAGCTAGAGAAAGTACCCAAGGAGCTAAAGGGATCTGCAACCCTATTGTTGGAACAACATGATGTACTAACCAGAACCCTGGAGCTCTTGTCTCTAGCTGCATATGTATCAAAAGATGGCCTAGTCGGCCATCAATGGAAAGAGAGGCCCATTGGACTTGCAAACTTTATATGCCCCACTATAGGGGAATGCCAGGGCCAAAAGAATGGGAATGAGTGGGTAGGGAAGTGGGGGACGCTATGGGGGACTTTTGGGATAGTATTGGAAATGTAATTGAGGAAAATATGTAATAAAAAAATAAAAAAAAAAAAAGAAAAAGAAAATGAGGCAAGCAAAAAAAAAATGGGGCTCAGAATTGAACAAAGAATTCTCACCTGAGGAATATGGAATGGCAGATAAGCACCTGAAAAAATGTTCAAAATCCTTTATCATCAGGGAAATGCAAATCAAAACAACCCTGAGATTCCACCTCACACCAGTCAGAATGGCTAAGATCAAAAATTCATGTGACAGCAGATGCTGGCGAGGATGAGGAACACTCCTCCATTGTTGGTGGGATTGCAAGCTTGTACAACCACTCTGGAAATCAGGCTGGCGGTTCCTTAGAAAATTGGACATAGTACTACAGGAGGATCCCGCAATACCTCTCCTGGGCATATATCCAGAAGATGTTCCAACCGGTAAGAAGGACACATGCTCCACTATGTTCATAGCAGCCTTATTTATAATAGGCAGAAGCTGGAAAGAACCCAGATGCCCCTCAACAGAGGAGTGGATACAGAAAATGTGGTACATTTACACAATGGAGTACTACTCAGCTATTAAAAAGAATGAATTTATGAAATTCATAGCCAAATGGATGGACCTTGAGGGCATCATCCTGAGTGAGGGAACACAATCACAAAGGAACTCACACAATATGTACTCACTGATAAGTGGATATTAGCCCCAAACTTAGGATACCCAAGATATAAGATATAGTTTGCTAAACACATGAAACTCAAGAAGAATGAAGACTGAAGTGTAGACACTATGCCCCTTCTCAGAATTGGGAACAGAACACCCATGGAAGGAGTTACAAAAACAAAGTTTGGAGCTGTGATGAAAGGATGGACCATCTAGAGACTGCCATATCGAGAGATCCATCCCATAATCAGCCTCCAAATGCTGACACCATTGCATTCACTAGCAAGATTTTCCTGAAAGGACCCAGATATAGCTGTCTTTTGTGAGACTATGTCGGGGCCTGGCAAACACAGAAGTGGATACTCACAGTCAGCTAGTGAATGGATTACAGGGCCCCCAATGGAGGAGCTGGAGAAAGTACCCAAGGAGCTGAAGGGATCCGCAACCCTATGGGTAGAACAACATTATGAACTAACCAGTACCCCGGAGCTCTTGACTCTAGCTGCATATGTATGAAAGGATGGCCTAGTCGGCCATCACAGAGAGGCCCATTGGACATGCAAACTTTATATGCCCCAGTACAGGGGAACGCCAGGGCCAAAAAAAATGGGAATGGGTGGGTAGGGAAGTAGGGGGGAGGGTATGGGGGACTTTTGGGATAGCATTGGAAATGTAATTGAGGAAAAGATGTAATAAAATATATAAAAAAGAAGATTATTTGTTGATTTATTTATGATATATTCTTTTTTCACAAAATAATTTTTTTTATTAGATTATTTTCTTCACTTACATTTCAAATGCTATTCCCGAAAGTCCCCTATACCCTCCCCCTGCCCTGCTCCTCAAACCAACCACTCCTGCTTCCTGGCCCTGGCATTCCCCTGTACTGGGGCATATGATCTTCCCAAGACCGCGGGCCTCTCCTCCCAGTATGATATATTCTTAAATGAAAGGAAAAAAGAAGAGTAGAGAGAAAGGCATGGATATAATGTCTTATCACCTGTCTGTCTGTCTAATTATCTACCATCTCTCTATCACCTACCTATCTCTGTCTCACTATCTACCTTCCTGTCATCTCTCTCTACTTACCTATATGTCATCTGTCTGTCTTAATCTAACAATCATCTATTTTTCTATCTACCTCTGTATCTATTATCTTCTAGCTTTTACTCATTTACATAATATTTCTATTTCTTAAGGCTTGTATAAAATTTAAACAATTTTTATCCTTTTATCTCACTATATTTTGTACCTGATTTGTACAGTCTGAATGCTTGCTTTTTGTATTTGAATACATAATTATTGATTTTGAAAACTAGCAACTTTTATGATAGTGTTCACAGGATAATAGTGGAACTATTATTCACTTTTGGTAATAAAAAATTTTTCTAGGGTAGAGGCAATAAATATACTCTTGATCATGTTTTTTTCTGACCTAGCCATTGTTCTCTTGACTGATTAGTATATATTTAGAACAAATATAATATTGATATATAGTAAAATTTTTAGAGAGCAAACATTCATATAATGCAAAACAAAAGTAATTTTGTAGTTTTGTTATTTTTTTCCCAATAGAAATTACATACATATAGGTTTGAACTATTCTGGAAAATAATTTGTTTAACTTCAGGAAAGCTTTTCTTTTGCTCTGACAAGACTATCAGAGGAAATTAAAAGAAAGATAAAAGTTACATACTATTACAAAGTGATAAGAGAAAATAGGGATTTAAACTGAATTTTACAAGGACATCAAATTTTGTATGCAAAACCACACAATTAAAGCTAGCATTGCAGTTCAAACTCTTAAAACCCAAGTATAGTGGAAATGTTTTATGAGGAAATGCACTTTAAATACATTCTCTGGGAAGATAACTATAAAATACATGGTGGTAATAAGTTAGTTCAAACTGTGTTTTACTATTCTTTCAATAATTTCATTTCTGGTTCGATACTCTCTCACTCTATTATGTGGCACAAATAACTTTTGATGGGCAGTTTCATCTCCATTTTAAATGTTTTTAGTTGGTTGGCATAATACCTAAGCCTAGGATGTAATATTCATATTCTCTCCCATTCAGTTTGCGCCCCCCCCCCCCCTCAGCTCTTCTCTCCAGCCTCCTTCTTTATCCTACTTCTTCTGTGCAACCCTCTGCTTCCCGTTCTTTCCCTGTGAGGATTATGCATTTGGGTACAACAGAGGAGGAGAGTAAGCAAGAGCCATTCTCGAGAGCGTGCGATTGAACATTTGTCTGAGCAATACATAAACTGTGGCACGTGCAAAAGCTACCGCAGCATGAGTTTCCTATTCTCACTAATAATGAAACCAGTAATAATGACTTGCTACAAACTTCACTAGCAATTAATAACTAAAAACATTTGAGGTTAGCCTGTGATAGATAATTTATATTAAATTATTTTCTATATGTTGAAGAAATTAACTTGATAACAGAAAACGAGTAGAAATGAAACTGTCTCTGATACCAAATACGGAGTTGAAGTGTCTGACTTAGTCACTGGGCGTCAGATCCAAGGAGAAAACTACAATCAGTGAATTATGGTAAAAATGTAAACATCAACAGTTCTCAAATTATAATTTTTGATATGATAGATGAATTACAGTTAGAGAGATATAATTTTAGTTTTTATCATCTCTGTAGTTGATGTGCTAATGTTACAAAGTCAAAGCCTTGTATGGTGCGCTCATGAGTACATTTTCAATTATGTCTTCAGTTAGGAGTGAGGAAAACAAGGGTTTCAATATTTAAAAAATTAAAATTTTCTCTGCTGTAGTCATCGGGAAAGTTCTTTTATGAAACGGCGCTTTGAGCTGCACTGAGAAAGCAATGCCTATTATTTTTATTTTCCCAAAGAGGGAATGGACACACAGAGAGCAAAAGCATTGGACTGCAAGTCAGTCCCAGGGGTCCTGGGTCCCGAACCCTGAGCAACTATGATTTTATTATACGCAGGGCTCTCTAAGACTGGTATTTATATCTGGCTTCTTCCAACCAAATAGACTACTTTGAACAAAGTACCCTTCCTGTGCCTCAATTTCCTTCCTAAGATGGGAATAAAAATGGCTATATCATGGGGTAAAGTGAACACCAATTTAAAATTTTCTGTATAGCAGTTGGGGCAGTTTGGGTTCATGCTTAACAGTCACCAGACAGAAGATTTATCTATTCCTCTGGTGATCTCCTCTGCTACCTTCTTCTGATAGTAGGTAATGATAGGGTAATAGCAACTTTCAGGGCTTTTCTAAGGGCAATAGGCCATGATGCTAGGCTTAAACTTTGAGAAGGAACCACATCCTGTCTTATTCTGATGTCTCCACTAGAGAGTTTTATAACGTTGGCAGAGACCAGAAGCATAAGCTTTAGCCAAGTAAGAAAATGAAGGCGACTCTAGTATGGAATTGTAGGAGGGTAGATATACTTTAGCTTTAAAAAAAAGTCACTGTGGTATTTTCATATTTACTCTGTCTTTATTTGCTACCATCTCCCATTTTTATTCCCATACCATGCTCCTCTTAGTGTCTTGGTAATGGCTTACCCATAGTGCTTTTATGTCCCATGGTATTTCATTGGCCTCTCCTGCTCCACTGTCCTTACTCCTTGAAGATCTCTTCTCCCTTCTCATGCTCCTTTTTCCTTTCACGTCCCTCTCCATGAATGTAGATAGGTACAGAGTAGATAGAGATATAATATCAAGGCTCCGCATATGAGAGAGAACAGTAAGTATTTGCTTTTACAAGACTGGCTTAATTTGCTTAATAAGATTTCGACTTCTATTTTCCTGAAAATATCAATCTCATTTTTTATCATAATTATATAGTATTCCTTTGTGTATGGGAAAGATCTTTCTTATCTAATTAGCATTGGGATGGTTCCATTTCTTATTAACCATGCAGCAATAATATATGTGCATACATCTATCTCAGCTATAGAATTTAGTCATTGCGTACATGTGTTCCACTGTGTTCATAGTAGCCTTATTTGTGATATCCAGAAGCTGGAAAACAACCCAGATATCTCATAACAGAAGAACAGATGCAGAAAATGTGGTTCATTTACACAGTTGAATACTACTAATTGTTAAGAATGAGGACATCATGAGTTTTACAGGCAAATGGATGGAACTAGAAAATATCATCTTGACTGGGGTAACTCAGAACCAAAATGATATGCATGATATGTACACACTAATAAGTGGATATTACCAAAAAAGTACAGAATACCCAGGATATAATCCACAGAACTCAAGAAGGTTAACAAGCCAAAGGACCCAAGGAAAGATGCCTCAATCCCACTTGGGAGGAAGGAGAAAGCAATCATGGGGGTGGGGGAAGAGGGAAGGGGGTGGGGAAGGGGACAGGGAGGGGAAGAGGGGAACATGATCAAGTATTGGGCAGAGGTGGGGGGTTGGGGGTGGAGAACAGGACTGAAGCCCTGAGGGCCAGCAGAAAGAATGAAAACAGGTAACCTCAGGAGGTAGGAGGTTGGGGGGAACCCTCTAAAATGCACCAGAGACCTGGTACATGAGAGACTCTTAGGACTTAAAGGGAGGGACCTTAGATGAAATGCCCTAGTGTGGAGAGAGGAAACTTTTAGAGTCTGCCTCCAGCAGAAAGACAGGGCATTAAGTGGAGGGATGGGGTTGCCATCTCACAGTCAAAAGCTCTGACCCAGAATTATTCTTAAGGAACCTCAAGCTCAATAATGGAGAAGAGCCTGAGGTAAAGGAGGTCTGGTGACAGGCCCAAACTGGGATTCAGCTCAAGGGGAGGTCCCAAGGCCTGACATTATTACTAATGCTATGGTGTGCTTACAAACAGGAGCCTAGCGTGACTGCCCTCTGAAAGGCCCAACAAGCAGCTGAAAGAGTCAGATGCAGATATTTATACCCAACCAATGGACAGAAGCTGCTGACCCCTGTGGTTGAATTAAAGAAAATCTGGAAAAAGCTAAGGAGGAAGGTGACCCTATAGGAAGGTCAGCAGTCTCAACTAACCAGGACCCCCAAGTTTGCTCAGACACTGATCCACCAACCAGGCAGCATACCCCAGCTGATATGGAACCCCCAACACACATACAGCAGAAGACTGCTGGGTCTTGATTCAGTGTCAGAAGATGCACTTATTCCTTAAGAGACCTGAAGTCCCAGGGAGTGGGGAAGTATGGTGGGGTGGGGTGGGAGACATCTTATTGGGGGGTATGGGATATAGAACAGTCAGAGGGCAGGCTGGACTGGACTGTCTTTGACTGCAGTTGGACACAGGACCTGTTCTCTTCCTGAGCGGGTCTTGACTGTCTTTTACTTTTGCTCTTTGTCAGTACCCAGTTTGGTTTCTTGTTCTCATTTTTGTTGACCATGAGGTGGTGGCAAGGGCTTTGCCTTTGCATCTCATCAACCCTGGGTGCTTCTGAAGAATGCCATCTTCAGGTTCCAATCTCCTTCTCTAACCCAGCCAACGTCTCCATAGCCAGGGCTTCACTGGCTGTCTCTCCACTCACGGAATGTGTAGAGCCTGGCAATATTTCTGGAGACTAGTTAATTTTCCGTATTTTTCAATTTGTAATGTTACTGATCATATCTAGAGGAGAAATTACTGCTGATCATGATACAGAAGGAGCAAGGTGGGCATAGCTGGCTGCTGAATGGTAGTCACTTGTGGCCTGCCTCTTCATCAGTTGCTCTGCCGTCTCTTACCTTGCCTAATTTCTTATTTCTTCATATTTTTTTCTCTCATAGGAATAGAATTTTTCTTATACTGATTCATATTCTTTATCAATTTACACAGATACTGCTTCTAATCAGTAATTTTATTCACAAGTCTCTCTAATGGCAACTTTTGTCAACATGATTGTAGTAAGGATTTCCAGAAAATTAGCAGTTTACCTTTGCCTGTTTTTGAGGTTGTTAGACAGATCATAAGAATTAGTCCTTTTTGAGTTTGTACTATGATGGCACCATTGTGACGGGATGACAAGGAAGCCATGGGGTCTACTTGGAGAAAATAGACCACTGCAGATGGGTACTGGGGGACTGAATCATGGTTGCACTTTTTGTTTGTTTGTTTGTTTGTTTATTTGTTTATTTGTTTTTCAAGACAGGGTTTCTCTCTTATAGCCCTGGCTGTCCTAGAACTCACTTTGTAGGCCAGGCTGGCCTTGAACTCAGAAATCCGAGTGCCTCTGCCTCCTGAGTGCTGGGATTAAAGGCATGTGCCACCATGCCCAGCTATGGTTGCACTTTTATGGTGTAAAAATTCTAATATGTGAGTATCATTAGGAATATAGGCTTTTTAACTGGAGTCATTGCTGTAAAATGCAGGGGAAGTACCTGTAAATAAGAATGCTATTTTCGCATACATTTATCCAGGGCCATTCTCTGTATTCTCTCTATTCTGCTTCTGGTGACCATGATTTGAACAGCACTACCAAGCTCACTATCATGAGCTTATCCTCTGACAATGTGAACTGAATTACTTTCTTCCATAAGTTCTTTCTGTCCTTCCCACAGAGATGGAGAGTTAATTCAATCTTCTTGCAACGGTATTCAAAATACACAGAAAAATATTGCCTTTGTTTATATCAGATTTTATTCTGAAACTAAGCACAGTGTCTAGGCCAGAGAAGAGATTCAACAATTAGTTGGTGACTGTCTGTCTTCATGGCATAACACTGGGATACGCCTGCTGGGTTAGGAGAGAATGTCTATGGTGTGATATCTAACTCTACCATTAGCTAGATGTGTACAATTACATCATCCTGGGCTATGTTTCCTTTATTTGCTTGAGCTTTTCAAAAACAATAAAGGTATTTCTTAGAAGATTGTTGTATAAATCAAGGGAAATGATGCAATAAAACTGGCTAACATTGTACTATACATATCATGAGAGTTCCACATATCCAGTTTTCTCCTCTCGATTATAATAAATATACACGAATAGAAAAGTATCTGCATTTTAGTACTCTGGTAAAAGATGCTCGCTAATTTGTGAAATATTTAGATTCAAATGTTCCCCCCACTGAGTATTCTTTCTTCTGTTTGTTAGTATAAAAAACAATTGATATTACACTTTCATTAAAAGTGTCCCTAAGTAATAGATACGATATGGTATCAAGCCTAAAGGACCTGCACAGGCACCTATGCATCTTCATTTAATATGTTAATGCATGCTAATGTAACAGTTGTTTATAGACACTTGTCCTGTATTTTAAACAATGGCCCCAGTTAAGAAGCATAGATTTCTAATGATGCTTTTTCATAGCTTCCAGCTTTTACATCATAAAAAAGTGACCATGATTTGAACAACAACAAAAAATGTTAAGCTTTTTCCTACAGGAAACAAATAGTAAAGGGAATATAAAACAACACAATCATGTAATGGAATGACGGTTGACTCTTACGAGAACGCATTTACATGATCCCATTTGCTTTGGAAAGCATGGCGTTTGACACTCACTTTTCCTGGACTTTGAAGACTGTAGGCTTTCAAAATAGACAGTGAAATTCCTTTCAATTAACAATGCTGGGGTACTGTTACCAAAGGCTGTGTGCATGCTTCGCTGATTGTGTTCTGTGTTTTGTCAGCTTTCTTTCTTTGTGGCAAATTTTGAATTTGGTAATAAAATGTAAAGACATGTGTTTACCTTTCAAGACGCCTTCGGGAGAGAGCAAAGACAAATGAATGAGACACAGACTGAACCTGTATGTGCTTATTTTTAGAACGCTTTGTATATCAGGGCTTTCATATATGCAAATCTTAATTCTAGTTTTCTTTATTTCTTTTCTTTTCTTTTCTTTTCTTCTTTTCTTTTCTTTTCTTTTCTTTTCTTTTCTTTTCTTTTCTTTTCTTTTCTTTTCCTTTCCTTTCTCTTTCTTTCTTTCTTTCTTTCTTTCTTTCTTTCTTTCTTTCTTTCTTTCTTTCTTTCTTTTTCTTTCTTTCATGTTTTAAATATATTTTATCCCTGTTCATTTGCTTGAGGACCTCAATACTGCCATCTGCATGGAGTGCACACATCCCAGAAAACTTGGATTAAAACCATCCTAACTAAAAACATACTTGACTCCATTAAATTGTTGCAATTTTATCAAGTTGAAATTCCCATGATGACAATCATACCTCAGAGACTGTATCTAAAAGTTCTTGTCACAGTCAGAAAATAAATCTTGCATACACATAACAGTCACAATTGTAATGCATTCTTATTAAGAGCCCAAGGAAGAAGGGGAGTCACCTGCACACATGAGTCTTCAGACTCTGCCTATGTGCAGCAGAAGAGAATAAGGTTCTGCTGTAGCTGACGGTTCACAGTGAATGAGAACACTGTCCTTAGTGCTGTGAGGTCTGAGGAACTGGAAAGGCAGAAGAGGAACCACTCACATTCTCATAGTCTAAAAGACTCTTGAGAAAAGATAGACTTCCTTCCCCACTCCCTAATTTCCTCCCTCGTCTGCCCTCTTTCTCCCCTTCTTTACTCCCTCCTTCTTTCTCTTCCTTCATCCCTCTTCCTTCTTTCCTTCCCTCCCTTCCTCCTTTCTTTTTCTGCTTCAGTTGTTTTTTCTCTCTCCCTGTCTCTGTCTTATCTCTATCTCTCTTTGCCTCTTTCAATATCTGCCTCTGTATATATTGAAAAGAAAAAGATATTGAAAAGAAAAGAAAGATAAAGAAAAAAAGATTCTCTTTTTTCCTTCTTATAGGGAACAATTATGAGAAAATTAAATTTGTGTAGTACTTAATAAAATTAGGAATCTATTTTTAATAAAGGTATGATTTTGTTGACAAGTTTGATATTATATCAAAGTTGTAGAGGAAGTGTGCCACAAGATTAAAACATAAATAAATTTTAGTGTTTTAACTATGCTCTCTGTTACTTTC
Source organism: Mus caroli (assembly GCF_978045245.1). Taxonomy (NCBI): domain Eukaryota; kingdom Metazoa; phylum Chordata; class Mammalia; order Rodentia; family Muridae; genus Mus; species Mus caroli. The sequence goes on from NW_028227259.1 coordinate 10,412,971, forward strand.
AAATGAAAAAATACAGTATTTTTAAATTACTGTCTGTTTTAGACACAGATTTCAAATTACAAAGAAAAGTGAAATGGAAAATTTCACTTTTGTTTTTATGGATTATGGTTATCATTCTTTCAGAAGGGAGGGACAAAATATGCCGAAGTAATTTTTCCCCTGTCTATACTCACCTAAGCATTTACAATTTAGACAGATATAGTGAGTCTACCCAATTTACATCTAAATATCCTTTGCATTCTGTCCTGTAAGAAGTGTGCATTGTAAACCAATGGTCTATAGAAATGCCCAGGTAGAGTTGGCATTTATAGAATATCTGTCAACTTTCTAAGGTGCTACTCTCTTATTTCCCTTGGTCTTCATAGTGGAGCATGGGCAGCCATGTACCATGAAATTGGGAATGAGGAGCACTGGAGGAACAATAGACAGACATGCCTTGTGCCACTGTTGCCATGTTATACCAGGATTGACCTAGCAGGGAATAAATATCTTAGTAACTAGCTTGCAGTTTCTGAAAGGAAGCTGATGGTTGTTCACAGTGATGCACTTTAATGGTGAAGACTATACAGAAATATAACTAAACACTACTATCATAGTCACGTTTTACCTTTAACACAGAGGCCCAAACCTTATTCGCTAAATAAAATTTAAAATGCAGTGATTCTTATTACAAAGTAGTGCCTTTGGGCAAAAGCAATAGAATATTAATATCTATCATATATAAAGAATGGAACAAATAAGACGCCAAATAAAATCAAATTAAGAAATGGTCAAATAAAATAGTTCCCAAAAGTCCAATAAATGTACATAGGAATATTCAAAATTCTTGACAGAGGAAATCAAACCAAAACTTGGGTTTTGTTATCAGTTGGCTGAGTTAAACACATAATCATGCTATCCTTCATCTGCTCCTCACAGAACTCAAGGTTCTTTGAAAGAAAAGGAAAATAAAGCTCTGGCTAGCAAGACTCAATGCCCACTGTTCAACTCTTGGGAAAGTAACTCTACAAACAGAAGACCATTTCCTCTTCCCTTCCAAAGACTGCCACGTGCTTATGGAAGCATGGTTTGACGTAGACTGGAGAACTATGCCAAGTCCTATGCTAACTCCAAGGAATACTAATATTGTTTTCGGCTGGAAAATGTAAATTAACAACATGCCCAAATTTACCCACAGCCCATTTTAGGATGATGGGTAGTGCACAGAATATTAATTTTGCAAGTTACCCATTTGTTTGCAGTCCCACATTCAAATATCCAGCATGTATAGCTACACACAGTAATCTAAAAATAGCAATTATCTTATAAAAATCCAACCTAAACTTCATTAGGAAAATAGGACAGGGTTAGAAAATACCATCTATTAGGTTAGTGAGACAAACAATATAGGTCCTTCTGATTCGCTGATAATGTAAGCAATTTGAGGACAAAGATTCCCAAACCCAAGTTTTGTGTTTCTTTGATTTATGTTTGTTAATATTTTTGTTTTGTTTTTGTGCATTGACTTTGGACTCCTTTTCTTTTTCAGAAAATGAAGCTGTCTGTAATCACTCTTAGGATAATTTATGAGATGGCCTCTTGCTATCTCTCTGACAGCAAGTCTTGTGAAAATACTCTTTCAGGTCAGAACATGTCTATGTGGCCTTGGAGAAGACTTCATGGGAAAAGGGACCTCAGTTGCTTTTAAAACACAAACTTTACATACAGGGAACGTGAATAAAAGAGGAAATTAGTTGTTAGGAGTAAGTTTGACATGAAAGAAGACAAAGGCTGATTCAAAAGTAAATCAGGTAGGTAGGGGAAATTCTACAGCAAAACAACAAAAAACCAAACCAAACACAAAAGCCTTGACCTCAAGTGTCATCTGATCATTTTTTCTTGTCTATTCATTTTCCTCATGAATACTAACAAGCTAACATGTTTAATGCACTATCTCTTAAATAGGGAGGTTCTGAGGTTTAATTCTATAGCAGATTTAGAATGGCTGAGTCTGCAAGTATGTCAAGGTTAAGAGTCTAGGCTGGACATATGATTATGGGTAGAGGTATGAGTAAACAGTCAAGGTATTAAAGGACCATGTTAACTCAAAGCATTAACTATACCCACTGGGGAAGTTTCACAACTGTAGCAGCTCCAAGCTAAGGACATTTGTTCCCAATATTCAAATTCAAAACAGTTTTTCTGTTAAAGTTTAGTTAATGAGGAAAAGCACAATTGTATTTGAACAGCTTACATACTTTCTGTGAGTAAATCATGATCTTGTTCATGGCCAAGAGTATCAAGCACTAATTGCAAAACCTATGCTGTTACTTTTAAATAGTTTAGTTGAAATAATTACTTGCAATCAAATTTAACAAGAAATATAAATGTAATCATGAATTTGAAAGGTAATTTTTTTTTTTTTACGTTTAGCACCAGACAATGAAGGGAACATACTAACTCTGAGTTATAGAGTTCTAGGAACCAAAGATGCTCGTATATTTCATTAGTGAGATGTTTCACTTTTGTCATGCAATGTAGTATATCCTAAGTCCTTTCTGACAAATTGTCAGGGAGATTCTACATAATGTTGACCAGTCTTTTCCTTTGAGAAACATCAATGATATGGTCAAATCTAACCTTTTTTCCTAAACTGTCTTCCTCAACATCAGCTTATCTCATCTAATCTTGCTAAGAGCTTAAAATAAGATTGCTCTTCCTAACAGTTGTCAATTCTTAAGAAACACCTAAAATTATTTTTATTGAACATTTTATTTACCAAGAAAAACATCTCTTCTTCCTCTGTCCAGGTACTGGCAACACTACTCAGAAGAAAGAAGTTACCTACATGGAGTGGACCTCCCCCGTTCCTAGTTTGGTTCTCAAAGACCTATTTCATTGTTCCTATCTCTCCTCACAGCTCACCCCAGTGCCCCTTCCTCTAATTCCAAAAGACATCCACTATTCAGGTACAGCCATACCAATCAGAAGAAGAAATGTAGGCCACATCAGTCAGAAGAACCAAATAAGCCCTGCTGTACCAAAGGCCAAGCTAGCCATAGGAAGTCCAGCCCACTACTTGAACAAAGAGTCCCTACTGGATTAAAGATCATGCCAGGATTGCCAGAAACCTAGGCCATAAACCCCAGAGAAAACAAAAGAAAGAGGGAACAGAAACCAAGGAACAAAGTACCCATTTACCAAAGACAAACTTAGAAATCAGCATCTGTACCTATAATCATCCCAAATCCAGATGCCTAAATGCCAGTGTAAGAACACAATCAACAGCCGGGCATGGTGGCACCTGCCTTTAATCCCAGCACTCAGGAGGCAGAGGCAGGCAGATTTCTGAGTTCGAGGCCAGCCTGGTCTACAAAGTGAGTTCCTGGACAGCCAGGGCTATTCAGAGAAACCCTGTCTCAAAAACCAAAAAAACAAAAAACAAAAAAAGCCAAAAAACACAAAACAAAAAACCCAAACAAACAAACAAACAAAACAAAACAAAACAAAAAAACCCACAATCAACAACTATCAGGGCAATGCAGTGCCACCAGACCCCAGCTATCCTATGACAGCAGGACATCAGTACCCCAATTTAGCTGAATTACAAGGAAACAACCTTAAAATCAACTTTATGAAGATGATAGATGTCCTTAAAGGAAAAAAAAAAGAAAAAAATTCCCTTAAAGAAAACGACAAAGAAAAAAATTGGAGAAAATAACAAATCCCTTAAAGAATGCAGAGAAAGCCAAGAAAAACAAGTTCAACACTTGAAAATGGGAATAGAAACAATAACGAAAACAAACTTAGGGAGTTCTGGAAATGCAAAGCCTAGGTAAGTGAATAGGAACTAGCTATGCAAGCATCACCAAACAAATACAAGAAATGCAAGAGAGGTTCTTAGACACAGCAGATACAATAGAAAAATGGAATAGAGTCACTTGTCAAAGAAAACATTCATCCAATAAATTCCTAACACAAAGCATTCAGTAAATTAGCAACATTATGAAAAAACCAAAATTAAGAATAGGAATAGAAGAAGAATTTCAGTCAAAAGTGTAGAAAATGGATTTAACAAAATCATAGAAGAAAAAAATTTCTTAGCCTAAAGAAGGACATACATATAAATTACAAGAAGCTTACAGAACACCAAATAGATTGTACCAGAAAAGAAAGTCTTTGTGGCACATAATAATCAAAACACTATATATACAGAACAAAGAAAGAATATTAAAAGCTGCAAGGGAAAAAGGCCAAGTAACATATAAAGGCAGACCTATTAGAATTACACTCAAATTTCAACAAAGACTTTAAAAGAAGGGCCTAAAGAGATGTCTTGTAGCCTCTTAAGAGACAACAGATGCCAGCCTAGACTACTATACCCAGCAGGTCTTTCATTCACCCACATACACAGCCCTATAGAAAATACTATGAATATCCAATTTTTTGATAAAGACTATATACAATGGGGAAAAAGGACAGCATATTCAACAAAGGGTGATGTTCTAACAGGATGCAAATAGATCCATGTCTATCACCCTGCACAAAACTCAAGTCCAAGTGGATCAGAGATCTCAACATAAAACCAGGTACACTGGATCTTTTAGAAAAGCGGGGAATAGTGCCTTGACACAATAGACAACTTCCTGAACAGAACACAAATAGCATGCAATCAACAATTAATAAATAGAATCTTGTGAAACTGAAAAGCTTCAGTAAGGCTAAGAACACTGTCATTTGGACAAAATCGCAGCCCACATAATGGGAAAAGACCAGTCAAATTCTACATTTGACAGATGGCTAACATCCAAAATACATCAAGAATTCAAGAAACTAGATGTCAACAAACTAAATAATCCAACTAAAAATGGAGTAAAGATCTAAACAGAGAATTCTCTACAGGAGAATTTCAAATGGCCAAGAAACCCATGAAGAAAATTTTAATATCCTTAGGCATCAGAAAAATGCAAACCAGACAGAATATTCCATCTTATACCTGTCAGAACATCTAAGACGAAAGTCACAAGCAACAGTTCATGCTGAAGGGGATGTGGATCAAGGAAAACACTCCTCCACTGCTATTGGGAGTTCAAACATATACAACCACTTTTGGAAGTCAATATGGTGGTTTCTCTGAAAACTGAAAATCCCACCTCAAGACCCAGCTATACCACTCTTGGCAATATACACAAAGGATACTTCATCCTATTACAAGGAAGCTTGCCCAACTATGTTCACTGCAGCTTTATCACAAAAGTCAGGAACTAGAAACAACCTAGATGTCCTTCAACCAAAGCATGGATAACAAAAATCTAGTACATTTACACAAAGGGGTATTAATCAGCTATTAAAAACAATGACATCATGACATTTTTCAGGCAAATGGATAGAACTTGAAAAAAAAAATCTGAGTGAGGTAGCCCAGACCCAGAAGACAACATGATATGTACTCATTTATAAGTAAATATTATCTGTAAAGACAACCATGCTATGGTCAACAGACCCAGAGAGGGTGAATAACAAGGAGGCCTTGGGGGAGGGGCTCAAGGATCTCCCTGGGAAATATAGATTTTGCAAGGAATTGAGGGATCAGGTAGTGGAGGGAAAATCTGGAAGAAACAGATGTAACTGGGGGCGTTTCAAGGCAGGGTGGAAACCTAGTGCAATAGAAGCTCCATGGGATCTATGAGAGTAACCCTAGAAAAGACTCGAAGTAATGGAGACACGCAGCCTGAACAGACTATCTTCTACAACTAGGCAAGGATTTAAATGGAGGGAATGGGACACCAGCCCAGCATGTCTGCCTCTCTGCCAGGCTGTCTGGAGCACTGCCAGCAAGCTGCTCAGAGGAGACAGAACAAGGTTAGGAATGGGGATTCTCTGTCCGAATTTCCCCAGTGGAGAACAGCAGAGTCTGGGATCCTTGCTGTGGTTCTCAGCCTCTTGTGTACCCAAGCACTGCTGGTGCACTTCTGGGAACAGTGGTCCCAGTCTAAGCCTCCCCTCAGGGTGCCCACACACCAAGCTGGAAGGGGAAGGCAGAGACTAGGATGGGGCAGAACCTGATGTGGTTCCAAGTGAGTGCTGTGATGGGAGAGAGAAGACATTCTCCAGGATATTTAGGTGCAGCAGCTCTTTAGGATGACCTCCTCCCGCCTGACACCCCCTCCCCCCATCTTGTGGCCATCCTTGAAGAAGAGATGGTCCTTGCTTGCCTTATTTGATGGCAGATGTATACACCTTACACAGGGTGAAACAGGGACTCAATACCTTTGTGGGAAGCAATGTCCACCAAGTTAAGTTCATTGGCTAAACATACCAGGCATACCTAGATACCTCATTACTATGGAGAACTTCAGGTTTTATGTCCTGTTCTTCTCAGTAGGGTATTGTGGTACCTGTCCCAGAGCAGGTAGAGTTTGGTAGGGAGCTGGCCCCACACATACTATAATTCTGAGTTTCATGGGATTTGGGCTCACTCAACCTTACCATTTCTTTGGTCTAGTGGCACAGCCCTTTTGCCATATATATATATAGTTTGTCCTGTTTGAAGACAGTATGGTAGGGCAGGAGCCAAGCAGAATCTTTATCAAAGAGATCAGAGAGGAAAGTGATGGGAACAAATGCAGAGTCCCACAACTAAACACTAAGCAGAGCTTTGGGAGTCATGAGAAGGGTTGGGGTGGGAGGAGGGTGCTTGTCGGCACCAGTAGATGGCCTACAGAATCAACTGACTGGGACTCATGGGGGCTCACAAAGATCATGGATCCTTTAGGGGTCTAGCCTAGTTTCTCTGCCTATATGTTATGACTGAGTAGCTTGGTGCTCTTGTGGGCACCCTCACAGTGGGAGCAAGGGTTGTCCCTGATTCTTTTTGCCTACTTGTGGGACCCTTTTTCTGTGGGACCTTTTCCCTCCTAATAGATTGCCTCATCTAGCCTTGATGTGATGGTGTGTGCCTGGTCTTATTTAACTTGTTATGCTGTTTGGTTGATGTCCCTGGGAAGCCTGCTCTTCTCTGAGGGATAGTAGAGGTGGGGTGAGGAGAGGGGAGAGGAAGGGAGGGGAAACCATGGTCAGGATACAATATAAGAATAAAACAAAGAAAAAGAAAAACATCCCATTGCCATTGCTAGTTAAAACATTTCCAACATTTCAAATCACGAGACAAGAATCTCTGGAAAGGGTGGAACACACATCTGTATTCTGCAGCTCTCAGGCGTTATCTCACTTAATCCCATTAGAAAGAGAATATCATTAGAATGGTTTCCATTTATATTCTTTTAAAATGATTTTTAAACACATTGCTATAACAGCACTGTCACTCTTTATAATTTGTTTGAATACCTTGTCTTTGATTTTTAATTATCTGAATTTAATTAGCATTTAGCATCATGGTTTATTTAGGGAAATGTGAGGAAGGTCTAGGGAGGAAATCACTCAGTGCCTACTAGAAGCTCTCTAGGGATATCTCATAGTTTGCTTCATTCCACCTACCTAAACTTCATTTGGGGAAAATAAGATTAAAAAAGAAAGAAAGAAAGAAAGAAAGAAAGAAAGAAAGAAAGAAAGAAAGAAAGAAAGAAAGAAAGAAAGAAAGAAAGAAAGAAAAGAAAGAAAGAAAAAGCAAAGTACTTTAAGCAACTCAACCTATATTTTTGTAGAAATTTGATGATCCCATGACTAAACAGATGATTGCTGAAGTGAATAGAAGCTCAGCTAAACGCAGTTGATGGGCTTTAATACATCTGCTCCTTTTCCTTTATAGCAAATGCAGATGAGAATGCATTTGCCTCCTGGTTGTTAGTGAGACTATATGAGCTGTGTTCCTCCAATCCCAGTACCTGGAAGCCTTACAAAACACCTGCCTAATCCCAGAGCAAGGTCTCCCCAATGATACTTTCTCAGCCTAGACAAGGATCCCAGTAAGGTAGGCTATTTAGTTCCTCTGAACGCACCACCTCACCCCTCTACTCCTCCCACCCCCCACCCCCCACACAAACAGAGCAAGGTTTCTTAAGTGCACAGTATTCAATGTGGTACTGGAAGTCTTGAACATTTTTGTTTATCAGGAATGGTACTGTAGAATTTCAGATTATAAAAGTAACTCTAAATTATGACTCCACATACCATCCTGCTACTTACTCCAGTTAGTCTCTAAAGATGATAGTCTCTAAGATGATATGTCTGATGAAATGGGATCATAGCTAGAAGGCCTCATCAATCAACACCGCTCACTCATGAATACAACCTCAGTGTCTTAAGCTGAAGTAAAAAGGACTAAACAGTCCTGTCCATTTCTTGGTTGCCTTTCTTCCTTCACCCTACGTTGCTGTGCCACAGACAGTGCCACATTTTGTGTAGCTTTTATTTTACACATTATCTGCCTGGTTCAAATATTACAGATATTATCCATCAATCTCAGCCCTAGACACAAAGAGACAAAAATCAACATACCAGTCTACACAAAGCCAACTCTAGTAATGATAACTGGAAGGACTAAAAATATCCACCAACTAGGAAATAACAACAACAACAACAAAAATCCTATGCATGCAAGAGAATAGTACTAACGAATGACTGGGAACTGCGGCAGCACTGACCAGCTTCTGATGCACATGGTAATGCATAATGCAGTGGGACACTCCCTATGTACTTATTCCATTAGAGAGAGAGAGAGAAGGGCAGATTCTTAGGCTAGCAGAGATTGAGTTGGGCCATAGAGGACTGACTAAACATGAAAATTAAGGAGCAATTAAAATGCTTTATACTTTTATTGTAGTGCTAACTGCATAAATGAATGCATTTGTCTAAATTTTAAGAAGTAAATATATATGGTGAGAGGATTTTTATCTTTATAAATTATAATTCAACAAACATTAAAAAGTTCTATATCTTCTTTCACTTTTGTACTATATATTCTAGTCACTTCTTCATCATCCTCAGTTTTGGAGTATTCTGTTCATCTTTTAGACTTCAGTCTTTAACATCAATCTGCTTAACTAAATTATCTCTCCCTTCCCACACCAGGCGAGTGGATCATCAAGGCTGGGTCTCTATCCCCTGTGTTCTGTCTCTAATGAAACAACACAGCAGCACTGTCTGGTGCTGTCTCATAAGCACCTAAGGGAGATTATAAAATCTTTCTCATCTTTACTTTTAACCTAGGTATGAAATGATAGAATTTACTTGACTTATCTCAAGCCTAAGGTTTACTTTAACATTAAAATACAGTAAAATTACTTTTAACACATAGGTTAAATATAATATACTCTGAAGTCAAACAATTGTACCAGCAGTATTATTGTGTGATTCTACTCTACTTAATATGTATTTTATTGGTACAATGCTTGTGGTGTATATACAAAATGCAAAAGGCTAAAACATCTTAAAAATTTAAAAATGAGAACAGCAGTTATCATTTTAACAGGTCTTCTGCTGCTTTTAGATCTTGAACAACTCTCTTTATCTCAATTGATGCAAATGTATGCATGCAAAATTATAAAGCTCTCTGGACTGAGGCAACCAGGATGTTCCATTCATCGGCCAATGAGTCACTTAGAGGGTAAAGATACTCCACGCAAATTAGACTGCTAACTGAGCCTGTTTTATAACATTCCAAATGGCTTACCCTCTCTTTCCTGAGACACAAAAAAAGATTTTATGACCTGTTTGTGGTGCGGTGCTGTTTAGAAAACAGGTATTATGCAATAGTTACATCCCAACAGAGAGCTTGACCCTTGGCTGCACTTTGTATAGACTGTCACCTGAGGGCTGAGGTTCACATTATTTCTAGCATGTAGCTATTCATATTTGCAACTTGATCTGTGTTCTGGACCTAGGCAGTAAAATCATGCTAATCAATTAAAAAATTAAGAGGTAAGTAGAAATTCATGTTGGACTATGAGCTTAACATCTAAAATTTATGTTTACCCTCATGTAAAGGTCAGAATTCAGGAATCTCACCTCATCCTCTTTTTGCAGGATTTAATGAACAAACCTGTTGTGAAGGGGTCAATTCTGCAGTTATTTTACCACAGTGGTATCTGCTTCAAAACACTATCAGTCCTTCTGCTGAAGGGTGATGGGGAGCAGGAGATAGAACTTCTGAAGCATGAAACAGGATGCCTACAAGCCTAATCACCATCCTGGTATGTAACTGTGTCAGTTATAGACAATTTCCAGAATGTATATATTATTTTATATTACATTATATGTATCCTTATTGCTAATAATCTAGAAAGCCTCTAACAAGTTGTATAAAAATTACCTCTTAATATGAATATATCTGAAAACCTTTAACTTTCTCAATAAAAATCAACTTATAAGTACAATTAAAATCAACCCTCAAGAGCAGATTATGCTATCTCATCACTGGATTTCCTCTTCCCTCCTTTCTTATCTTTATTCCTCTCTCCATCATTTCTTCCCTATTTCCCTCTCTTCCCCTCTTCCTCTCTTCCTTCCCTTCTTTCCATTTAAACACACAAAGGTTGAAGAGATGTAGCCACAGACTAAATTGCTTTCACCCAAAGTCTACTCCTAGGTAACAGTATTAGAAGGAAATTCCACTTTAGCTTTCAAAACTATAGTATAGCACACATATTATAAATCACATCAATAAAATAACCATGCCATATTTGCAACACAAATAACTATTTATAATAATTGATATATAATAAATGTGTGAATGCTGACCTATTTTTACATAATGTTCATTTTGTTTTCAAGTTCATTAACCAATGTAAAGAATAATTTGAAGTCTTTAAATGCACTGTGATACAATAAAAATTGACTGGAGGAAAGTGCATATTTCAAGAAGCACTTATTTTTGCACTTAAATGGACAATATTTAATCAGTAGTTTATCCAATTTCAGGGTTCAAAAGCAAGCTGACTGTTATCAACATCAGTTAGTAGGAAATAGTGCAGATTTCTTTCACACAGTTTTACATTGCTATCACCACCAGCCCATTTTGGGCAAAACCTAAAAGGAGTTGATGTCAAAAACGTAAAAATGGATGCATGTTAAGCGGTCAGTGTTATACAGCTCCTTTGTGGATGAATGATAACGAGCCCAGTGCAATAAGATTGTTCTTCATGCAGCCTCTTGTCTCACTCTCAATTTATTTCATGGCAGAGACACTTAATGGTGCAATAAAAATGCAAACAGTTAATTCTTTCTGCCAAACAGTCAATGATAGTAAATCACATCATACAGGATGCAAATCTGGGCAAGCAATTTGCTCTGTACTTCGCGGCACCACCAATCTCATTACACTCAGTACCTTCCTCCAATGCTTACAAGACCATTCTTTAACACACAACACTCTTATATTCTCTTCCTTATCAAGGCAACAAATCTATTTCTCTGATGAAGATCTCCACTTATATTTTTAATGAAAACATTAGTTAATCACACAGTGAATCTGAATTTCATTTTTCTTAAGTAATACCTTCCAGTTACAAGAAAATTAGGGAAGAGCTGATCTTTAATAGAAAACACAATTGAATTGCTAACTGTTTTCTAAGCTAATGCTCCATAGTAAAGAAGATAATTTCTCACTTATGGCCACACTCCATTAAAGTTGTCTAACCTGATCTTGGAAACTAACAGGGACAGGTTTACTTAGGTGAGAGAAAACAACTCTCCTTTTTGCTCCTCAGACCTTTCCTTGCTGTAGTAGGTTTCTAATTCTTCTTACTTTCTTGGTCCCATAGAAAAAGACCTATTTCAGTCTCTCCAATATGACTATACCATATTTAAATGTATTGGTGCTTCTGAAATGAGTGCTGAGCTGTGAAGGATTTTCAGGGAGCTATCAGCATTACACAGACTCTTACAGTTTTCCTTTTGTCTTATCCTTTATTCTGTTTTACTCACTAAAATTTATATGCAAACCACTCTAAGCCATAATCATAATTCTTAAACACTTTGCTCATTTTCACCTACTTTGCTCATTTTAAGCTTTTTACAGTTTCAGATAGAGCACACTCAATAATTAGCTACTAAAAGAATATAAGTAGCCAGATCTTATGATTCATACCCATTTTCAGGTTTTTAGGAGGTCAAGACAGAAAGCTATTAAGTTTTAGGCCAACACAAGATTCCTATAAAATTCTTGTCTCAAAAAGTTATACTAAGCCCAAAACAAAATAACACAAACAAATACAAGTATCAACTTTTACTAACTATCTGAGATGCAGAAGCTCAGCTCCTCTTCATTTTTTCTCCAGAAAACCCTTTGGATTTTTAGCCTGTAGGATATAGTACTTGTATTAGAAAATGGCTAGCTTTATAAGTAGGAGGTCTAGCCACTTCTTGGCCCTATAGAACACAGGTAAATCATAGGCCCTAGGATTAGAACCTAGTATTATTCTACTAAGTAGACAAATATTACATCAATAACAGCAACAACAAAATCATGCTAATGATCTATTGTTATTTCCCTAGCTAGGTGCATCTCTCAATTTTTATAAGAATACCTTATTTTTTTAAATCATAATTGGCAATTAACACAGAGACCCACAACTGGTCAATATGTGGAGAATAAGGGACTGTGGACATTTACATTATTCCCTTTCTGCCAAGGCTTAGGGATTATTGTGGAAGATGGGGTAGAAAGAGCATAAGGGACAAAAGCAGTGGAAGATGACTACAAGGAAAAAGTGTATTCTGGTCATAGATGGGTAGCTGCACCTATCACAGTGACTATGAGAGCATGAAGAAGATCTGAATGGATGATCCCAGTCTAGCACAAATCCCTGCAAGGACTGGGAAGTATTATTGGCAATTGATAAATGCTGATTAAAGGAGTCAATTTTCTTTAAGGGCATATCCTCTATGTATTGGCTATTTTTGTGTCAACTTGACAAAGGCTGGAGTTATCACAGAGAAAGGAGCTTCAGTTGGGGAAATGCCTCCATGAGATCCAACTGTAAGGCATTTTCTCAATTAGTGATCAAGGTGGGGGGTCCCCTTGTGGGTAGTGCCATCTCTGGGCTGGTAGTCTTGGGTTCTATAAGAGAGCAGGCTGAGCAAGCCAGGAGAAACAAGCCAGTAAAGAACACCCCTCCATGCCTTCTGCATCAGCTCCTGCTTTCTGACCTGCTTGAGTTCTAGTCCTGACTTCCTTGGTGATGAACAGCAGTATGGAGGTGTAAGCCAAATAAACCCTTTCCTCCCCAATTCCTTCTTGGTCATAATGTTTGTGCAGGAATAGAAACCCTAATTAAGACACTATAGTAAATTGATTACACTCCAGTGGAAAGGCAAATTTCTAAGAATATATAGGCAGCCCAAATTGGTCTTAGTGAGTATTTATTTAAAATAAAGGCACAACTTGTGTGGGTATGTAAGAGAGAGAGAGAGTGAGTAAATCTAAGAGGAGTTGGTGTAGGGGGAAACACGATAAAACATAATAACTGAAATTCTCAAAGAACTATAACATGATAAAACACATTATAGAAAATTCTCAAAGAACTAATAAAAGCTTTAAAAGAAGTCAGTTAGGATGAATAAAATGATGAAAATTAAATTTCTTCTTCTTTGACTTTATCTGATACTTTTGATGTTATGAACAATCTCCATGATAACCTGATGGTATCAAGGCAGCACACTGAGACAATTCACATCTTATCAGGCTTATATCATGGCTAGTGATTTATTCCTTGCACATAATCCAATTTCCAAGGGTGAAAACAAATTTTTGGGAGAGGGCAATAGAACAGTTATCAATGAGGTATGTTAAAACTCATAACAGAAAGTTGTAATCTAATAGCTATTGGTTAATACAAGGGGCTAGAACTGAAAACTACTCTTAGATACATGATAATTTTGGGTTCAGGTGATATTATAATAGCAATTATATATATATATAATTGCTATTATGTATGTGTGTATATATATACACACATGTATGTGTATGTATGTATGTATGTATGCATGTATAATACAGTATGGGCCAAACCTAGCAAGGAACACAAGAGTGATGTAAGCCAGGGCAATCTTCTTTCTGCAACAGACCACATAAACTAGGCAGGATACTTAATATCTTTGAAAATCATGCTGTATGTGTATGGAGAGAAGTATTGAACTGGCTGGAGTGAAAGGAGGTCTTTTCTGGCAGTATAGTTTTATGATCTTTTATGTTATGTTGTCATGAAACACTTTAATATTACAGGTTTTTAACTGATTAAGAAGAAAATCAACACATTTCATTGCTCTCAATCTAAAAGCAAAACAATGACAGTTTTATTATAACTAACAATATAAAATGCACTTGAGTAGAAGGTTTTGATTTAGAACTTTAAGTAACATGATAAAGTAGATGAAATAATAGATTTCACTAATGTTAATAATTATAGTAACAAATAAATCATATTTTAAACCAACACTTAAGAGGCTCGGTAGTTTAATTTACAAAGTCCTTGCTTTGCAGGAATGAAGATTGAAATTCAGTTCCTAGAATACATGTTTAAAAGCAAGCAAACAAACAAACAAAAAATAAACTTGGCATGCCAACATGCAATTGTAATCCCAGCCTTTAAAGGTCAGAGATAGGAGGCAGCCTGGGGCTTGCTCAATCTCAGAAATGTTCCTGCTCTAGTTAAGAGAACACCCCTTGTCTTAGTAATGTTCCTGCTGTCGACACCATCTAGTTAAGAGAAAAGTCTGTATTTTCAGTACTCGGAAGCCCTAGTCTTATTTGTGTTTAACATTCTTTCACTGAACAGAGCCCTGGATTCCTTCAAATAGTGTCATCCTTTGTCACAACATTAGTAAGCCCCTGCTATTCAGTGACAAGAACAATCCAGGTGGGGCATGGTTGGGGAGCATTGTGATCCTCTGCCCTGACACTACTTCCTCCTTGGTGACTATTCATACTCTCAGACAGAAGGCATGGTGAAAGATATAATAGATTCTATTTTACTTACAATGAAAGAAAATGGACAGAATCCAAAAAGATGCCATGCACTGGTAGAAAACCACAACCGAGTGGAAGCTGTGAAATGTACTGATATAAAGATATAAAGAGACTATATATAGAAGTATATAAAGTCGATGGCTTAAGTTGGGACAACAAAAATTGATGGACATTTATAGTATGAGATAGACATAGTCAGGTGATGATATTCAAAACAGGATTTGAAGCCCATCATCGATGTAGACTTGGGAGAGTGATGTGAAGGGCAAGAAATTCGTTCCCAGGACTGTGTATTACTTTTGTATTTCTTTATTTCTTTATTTCTTTATTTCTTTCTTTATTTATTTATTCATTTCTTTATTGGTTTTCGAGACAGGGTTTCTCTGTATAGCCCTGGCTGTCCTGGAACTCACTTTTGTAGACCAGGCTGGCCTCAAACTCAGAAATCCGCCTGCCTCTGCCTCCCAAGTGCTGGGATTAAAGGCATGCGCCACCACCACCTGGCTGTTTTACTTTTAACAAGATAATGTGTGCTGTTTCCACATTCTGTGAAGTCTACAGCTAGTTTGGAAATCAACCAGGTAAAACATTTCTGCCTTTTGCTCTCTATCAATATATATGCATGATTCAAGGTCCAGGTACAACAAAATTTTTATGTAATTTTTCTGCTGAAAACAAGCAAAACATAAAACCTGAATTTTCATGTAACTTAATGCCCACGACATTGAAATAACAACTAGCGCTTATGCACCATTTGCTATTTATCAGATATTGTGCTGTCTCTGTGGGCTCATGACAATCTTCTAAGAAAGGCACTAGGTAGTGGCAGAACTCAGATGGGAATAAAATCAGTCTGGCTTTTACAGCTTGACTCGTTATAGTATAATGACATCCTTATACCATATTTATAACTTGATGATTCATCATATATTACACTGCAGCATATGTTAAGGTCTTATAATTATTAAATTTTGCATCTGTGAGTTAGTGGCTCATATTTTATACTTCGTGAAGGAGAGAATATTACTAATGTGTTGTGCATCTTTCACATTGGATATATATCACATAGATTGTATCAAGTGAACTAATCATATAAGAGACAAGATAAAAATTAATCAATGTACCAACTTTGGTATGAATCAGATATATTTGAAGAGCTTGTTAAAACAGAAATAGCTATTTACTCTACAAGGTTTTAACCATATAGCCCTACAGTTCCTCCTAAGTTTTGTATTTCTAATATCTTCACAGATGATTCTGCAGCTATGTGTTTAAGAGGTATTATTTGAAAGATATAGTATCCAGGTAACGTCAAAAAATAAACTTATCTCAGTATTTGTATGAAGCAAACTTCTATGTATACCTAAAGAGTATAGAAATGCACAAATATGTATGTATCAATAAATATAGGCATATTAATTCAAAGATTACCAATTTTAATAATATGAGAAATTTCAGAAGGATGCTAATTAATATATAGGTATTGTAGAGCATAAATAAGCCACGTTGAATAAAAGATTTCCTCTTCAGTTTCAACCATAAAACAAGTGCTGTCTTAGTGACCATGATGAATTGAGATGAGTATCTTTGACAGGATGTCACTTTGGGACTGCCTTACCAATGACAAAAAACAAAGTGCATTTGATTTTTGAGATAAACTGCATTATAAATAGAGAGAAACACAGCATGTTTTTTTTCCCTCTGTCTGTTAGAAAAAGGATGTCTTGTCATATTATCATCTTTATAATAATTAAACAACACATACAATTTTGCAAATTGACAGATAAAGAAGATGCATATGTCAGATTGATCACCAAAGCCCATTAGACAACCCCCTTTAGAAATCACTTATAATTTCTGTAGTAAATGATTCATGAAGATGATTCATGCTGCAAGTGGTCATTGCAAGGCACTATTGACAAGCCACAAGTTAAATTCAGGTATTAATAATGCATTAAAACACCATACCAACAGCTAGTGTATCAAACCCACAAGCATCTAATCCCAAAGGACTGAGAAATTTATTATGAGTGTATGTGATGAGAATCTCTTGCCAGAGAACTGTCCTCCCCTCCCATATGCCATCTAAGCAACAGGTTTGAATCAGACATGTGGCAGCTATCCAACCCTCCAGCACTTACACTTACTGCCATAGCGTGACAGAAGTCAGAAGCTTCTGAGGTGGGCCAACACATTCCTCTTGCCCCAGGATTTGTTCTAAGACACTCTGCTTCTGAGCTTTCCCGTGGTTTGACCTTTAAACCTTCCAACTGTGGTCTGTCTAAAATATTTGACTGTTCTTCTTTATTCCTTCCAGTAATCCAGATGTGTATGACCTTGGTGGCTTCCATCTCTGGGTCTGTGGAGTTTTGGCTTCTGACAGTTTTGTGGTTCTGATGGTGACCGCGATCTCTAGTATCTATTCTTTATTCCACCTCTACTTAACACATTATACATAGACCTTGGGTACTAAATGCATTTGAGAAACCTTATACACATACTTTAATCATGAAGAGATTTTGATAAAGGGAATGAGTATAAGCCTTTGAAAATGTTGGTCCAAGTGACTACTATACATAACTTGACTGTTTTATTTTAAAGGTTCCCAGTGTTAACATGCAAGTTTTTGGGACATTATTAAATTAGACAATCAAATATAGGTTAATTCTTACTCCTCCTATGAACTATGTATTGTCTTTTTATACCCAATCAACCTCTATAGTTACACTGTGACAATGACCTCATAATAGTAATAATTCTGTTTTGCATACAAGCAATCTAAAGATTGTGGAAATGAGACCTGAGGATTATCAAAGGAAATTGAGGATTATCAATGTATCTGAGACTTTAGGAACATTTGATTTGATAATGCATGGTTTTAATTACCATGTGTTTTTCCCTATGAGTTTGAGCTTACCCATATAGTAGCAATGCTTGTAATCATCTTGTACATTTTTACTTTATTTTAAAACCCTTTAAAAGGAAGGGGACAAACATTGAATAAAAATTTCATTTATGCAGGTTTGCTTACTTTATAAACAAAAAAAGATTGTCTTAGCATGTATTTTTTTGAGCTCTTCTGGAATCTGCTGCTGCCATCTTCTTTGTTCTGCCTCTTCTGTTCTTGTTGCTTCCTTTGTTGAAACCTGTTAAGTCACAATTTTGACCCTCTCCAGCTTAGGATTTCTGGAGGATGTGGAAAGGCTGCCTAACCGCTCTAGCAAATCGCTTCTGGTATCCTTGAAGGGTTTATTACAATTTCCTCTGCTTTGTCTTCTGCACTTGAGTTTTCTCTAGCATTTCCTTTGCAATCTCTGTTTCCCAATCTTTATTCGTGTCTGTCATCTTTAGACCTCTTGGAGTCTCTACCACTACGAGGGCTCACAGCCATAGATTAGAAAGAAGGCACAGGCTTGCTATATTTTATCCCGTGTTTTAATTGATTGTTCTTCCTTAAAAAGAAAACTAACATAGTTTGCCTAAGTAAACTTTTACACATTAAATTTTCATTTTTTTTGTATTTTCAATTTTGGATAAATTACAGTGACCAAGTTAGCTTTAACTTTTATAGCTTTAAATCATTTTAGTTTGTTTTTATTTGGTAGAATTATGCTTTGTTTTGAAGACTTTTTTACTTGTCCTCTATTATCTTTAAATCAAAGTTATGTGAATGCAGCGATAGAGCAAACAATAACAAAAATTTATTGTCCTAATAGCATCTAAGAATATTGCTGTTCAAAGCAAATATAAAATACCACAAAATAAACTACCAAATAGAATAAAAAATTCACCCACCTTTCCTACTTTGATATTTATGCCTTATGGGAAATCATATTAACTATGTTCACCTTGTTTTGTGTTTGTGAAAGAAAACTATATTGTGGTTAGTTAGGGGATAAATTCAAAGGTCAAGGACAACAATAGGGTACAGCTATTAACAAAACATTGCATACTTGAAAACCAGTGAGATCTTGTGAGTATCAAATCTTTCTCTCTCTCTCTCTCTCTCTCTCTCTCTCTCTCTCTCTCTCTCTCTCTCTTTCTCCCTCTCTCTCTCTCTCTCTCTCTCACACACAGACACACATGACTCCTATTTAACATAACAGAAGTATATGATCTTGAGCTAATCATTCTACAGTGTACTTATATATCAAAACATCAGGTTGGAAAATAGTACTATATACATTTTTATTTACCAATTAAAATACAATATAAAAAATGTTCAATTCATTTGAGTCATAGACTACAATCATGTGAAGATTATTTTTACATCATGCCTTCATTATTTAATAATTAAATCAAGATATGAAATATCACTTTATTTTTAATTTGAAGAGTAAATATAATTATTTAAATTAGTAAATCTTTATTAAATATTGTTTTAGAATTTCTACTGCTAATATGAATTATACATGAAAATAATTTTACTTGAATGATTTTTGATACCAGTTTATGATATACTTAATTGACATGAAACTTAATGATTTTAGTTTTGTTAAATTGTCTTCACTTTGTGGTCAATATGTCTTCTTTGTCTTTACTTTAGCAGTTATGTTATACTACTGCAACTAGCATTAAGTTCTAATCATCTTCATTTTTTTTAGTACATTTATTCCTCCATGTGTCTTAACATCAAGGAAAATAGAGTATGGCTAGATATGGTGGTATACACTTTTATTTTTTTTTAATTTTTAATATTTTTATTACATATTTTCCTCAATTACATTTCCAATGCTATCCCAAAAGTCCCCCATAGAGCCCCCCACTTCCCTACCCACCCATTCCCATTCTTTTAGCCCTGGCATTCCCCTATATTGGGGCATATAAAGTTTGCAAGTCCAATGGGCCTCTCTTTCCAGTGATGGCCGACTAGGCCATCTTTCGATACATATGCAGCTAGAGACAAGAGCTCCGGGGTTCTGGTTAGTACATCATATTGTTCCAACAATAGGGTTGCAGATCCCTTTAGCTCCTTGGGTACTTTCTCTAGCTTCTCCATTGGGAGCCCTGTGATACATCCAATAGCTGACTGTGAACATCCACTCCTGTGTTTGCTAGGCACCGGCATCGTCTCACAAGAGACAGCTATATTTGGGTCCTTTCAGCAAAATCTTGCTAGTGTATGCAATGGTGTCAGCGTTTAGAAGCTGATTATGGGATGGATCCCTGGATACGGCAGTCTCTAAATGGTCCATCCTTTCATCACAGCTACGAACTTGGTCTCTGTAACTCCTTCCCTGGGTGATTTGTTCCCAATTCTAAGAAGGGGCACACTGTCCACACTTTGGTCTTCATTCTTCTTGAGTTTCATGCGTTTAGCAAATTGTATCTTATATCTTGGGTTTCCTAAGTTTTGGGCTAATATCCACTTATCAGTGAATACATATTGTGTGAGTTCTTTTGTGATTGTGTTACTTCACTCAAGATGATGCCCTCCAGGTCCATCCATTTGGCTAGGAATTTCATAAATTCATTCTTTTTAATAGCTGAGTAGTACTCCATTGTGTAAATGTACCATAATTTCTGTATCCATTCCTCTGTTGAGGGACATCTGGGTTCTTTCCAGCTTCTGGCTATTATAAATAGGGCTGCTATGAACATAGTGGAGCATGTGTCCTTTTTACCGGTTGGGACATCTTCTGGATATATGCCCAGGAGAGGTATTGCTGGATCCTCCGGTAGTACTATGTCCAATTTTCTGAGGAACCGCCAAACTGATTTCCAGAGTGGTTGTACAAGCTTGCAATCCCACCAACAATGGAGGAGTGTTCCTCTTTCTCCACATCCTCACCAGCATCTGCTGTCACCTGAATTTTTGATCTTAGCCATTCTGACTGGTGTGAGGTGGAATCTCAGGGTTGTTTTGATTTGCATTTCCCTGATGATTAAGGATGTTGAACATTTTTTCAGGTGCTTCTCTACCATTCGGTATTCCTCAGGTGAGAATTCTTTGTTCAGTTCTGAGCCCCATTTTTTAATGGGGTTATTTGACATTCTGGAGTCCACCTTCTTGAGTTCTTTATATATATTGGATATTAGTCCCTTATCTGATTTAGGATAGGTGAAGATCCTTTCCCAATCTGTTGGTGGTTTTTTTGTCTTATTGATGGTGTCTTTAGACTTGCAGAAGCTTTGTAGTTTCATGAGGTCCCACTTGTCAATTCTCGATCTTACAGCACAAGCCATTACTGTTCTATTCAGGAATTTTTCTCCTGTGCCCATATCTTCAAGGCTTTTCCCCACTTTCTCCTCTATAAGTTTCAGTGTCTCTGGTTTTATGTGAAGTTCCTTGATCCACTTAGACTTGACCTTAATACAAGGAGATAGGAATGGATCGATTCGCATACTTGTACATGTTAACAACCAGTTGTGCCAGCACCATTTGTTGAAAATGCTGTCTTTCTTCCACTGGATGTTTTTAGCTCCCTTGTCAAAGATCAAGTGACTGTAGGTGTGTGGGTTCATTTCTGGGTCTTCAATTCTATTCCATTGGTCTATTTGTCTGTCACTATACCAGTACCATGCAGTTTTTATCACAATTGCTCTGTAGTAGAGCTTTAGGTCCGGTATGGTGATTCCACCAGAGGTTCTTTTATCCTTGAGAAGAGTTTTTGCTATCCTAGGTTTTTTGTTATTCCAGATGAATTTGCAGATTGAACTTTCTAATTCATTGAAGAATTGATTTGGAATTTTGATGGGGATTGCATTGAATCTGTAGATTGCTTTTGGCAAGATAGCCATTTTTACAATGTTGATCCTGCCAATCCATGAGCATGGGAGATGTTTCCATCTTCTGAGATCTTCTACAATTTCTTTCTTCAGAAACTTGAAGTTTTTATTATACAGATCTTTCAATTCCTTAGTTAGAGTCACGCCAAGATATTTAATATTATTTGTGACTATTGAGAAGGGTGTTGTTTCCCTAATTTCTTTCTCAGCCTGTTTATTCTTTGTGTAGAGAAAGGCCATTGATTTGCTTGAGTTAATTTTATATCCAGCTACTTCACTGAAGCTGTTTATCAGGCTTAGGAGTTCTCTGGTGGAATTTTTAGGGTCATTTATATATACTATCATATCATCTGCAAAAAGTGATATTTTGACTTCATCTTTTCCAATTTGTATCCCTTTGATCTCCTTTTGTTGTCGAATTGCTCTGGCTAGGACTTCAAGTACAATGTTGAATAGGTATGGAGAAAGTGGACAGCCTTGTCTAGTCCCTGATTTTAGAGGGATTGCTTCAAGCTTCTTACCATTTACTTTGATGTTGGCTACTGGTTTGCTGTAGATTGCTTTTATCATGTTTAGGTATGGGCCTTGAATTCCTGATCTTTCCAAGACTTTTATCATGAATGGGTGTTGGATCTTGTCAAATGCTTTTTCCGCATCTAACGAGATGACCATGTGGTTTTTGTCTTTGAGTTTGTTTATATACTGGATTACATTGATGGATTTCCGTATATTGAACCATCCCTGCATCCCTGGGATGAAACCTACTTGGTCAGGATGGATGATTGTTTTGATGTGTTCTTGGATTCGGTTAGCAAGAACTTTATTGAGGATTTTTGCATCAATTTTCATAAGGGATATTGGTCTGAAGTTTTCTATCTTTGTTGGGTCTTTTTGTGGTTTAGGTATTAGAGTAATTGTGGCTTCATAGAATGAGTTGGGTAGAGTACCTTCTGTTTCTATTTTGTGGAATAGTTTGTGAAGAACTGGGATTAGATCTTCTTTGAAGGTCTGATAGAACTCTGCACTAAACCCATCTGGTCCTGGGCTTTTTTTAGTTGGGAGACTATTAATGACTGCTTCTATTTCTTTGGGGGATATAGGGCTGTTTAGATCATTAACCTGATCTTGATTCAACTTTGGTACCTGGTATCTGTCTAGGAACTTCTCCATTTCATCCAGGTTCTCCAGTTTTGTTGAGTATAGCCTTTGGTAGAAGGATCTGATGGTGTTTTGGATGTCTTCAGGATCTGTTGTTATGTCTCCTTTTTCATTTCTGATTTTGTTAATTAGGATGCTTTCCCTGTGCCCTCTAGTGAGTCTGGCTAAGGGTTTATCTATCTTGTTGATTCTCTCAAAGAACCAGCTCCTTGATTGGTTGATTCTTTGAATAGTTTTTCTTGTTTCCACTTGGTTGATTTCGCCCCTGAGTTTGATTATTTCCTGCCGTCTACTCCTCTTGGGTGAATTTGCTTCCTTTTGTTCTAGTGCTTTTAGGTATGTTGTCAAGCTGCTAATGTGTGCTCTCTCTAGTTTCCTTTTGGAGGCACTCAGAGCTATGAGTTTTCCTCTTAGAAATGCTTTCATTGCGTCCCATAAGTTTGGGTATGTTGTGGCTTCATTTTCATTGAACTCTAAAAAGTCCTTAATTTCTTTCTTTATTCCTTCCTTGACCAAGGTATCATTGAGAAGAGTGTTGTTCAGTTTCCACGTGAAGGTTGGCTTTCTATTATTTATTTTGTTATTGAAGATCAGCCTTAGTCCATGGTGATCTGATAGGATGCATGGGACAATTTCAATATTTTTGTATCTGTTGAGGCCTGTTTTGTGACCAATTACGTGGTCAATTTTGGAGAAGGTACCATGAGGTGCTGAGAAGAAGGTATATCCTTTTGTTTTAGGATAGAATGTTCTGTAGATATCTGCCAGATCCATTTGATTCATAATTTCTGTTATTTTCTCTGTGTCCCTGTTTAGTTTCTGTTTCCATGATCTGTCCATTGGTGAAAGTGGTGTGTTGAAGTCTCCCACTATTATTGTATGAGGTGCAATGTGTGCTTTGAGATTTACTAAAGTTTCTTTAATGAATGTGGCTGCCTTTGTATTTGGAGCATAGATATTCAGGATTGATAGTTCCTCTTGGAGGATTTTACCTTTGATGAGTATGAAGTGTCCCTCCCTGTCTTTTTTAATGACTTTGGGTTGGAAGTCAATCTTATCAGATATTAGAATGGCTACTCCAGCTTGTTTCTTCATACCATTTGCTTGGAAAATTGTTTTCCAGCCTTTCATTCTGAGGTAGTGTCTATCTTTTTCTCTGAGATGAGTTTCCTGTAAGCAGCAAAATGTTGGGTCTTGTTTGTGTAGCCAGTTTGTTAGTCTATGTCTTTTTATCGGGGAGTTGAGTCCATTGATATTAAGAGATATTAAGGAAAAGTAATTGTTGTTTCCTGTTATTTTTGTTGTTAAAGTTGGCATTCTGTTCTTGTGGCTGTCTTCTTTTTGGTTTGTTGAGGGATTACCTTCTTGTTGTTTCTAGGGCGTGGTTCCTGTCCTTGTATTGGTTTTTTTCTGTTATTATCCTTTGAAGGGCTGGATTCGTGGAGAGATAATGTGTGAATTTGGTTTTGTCGTGGAATACTTTGGTTTCTCCATCTATGTTAATTGAGAGTTTGGCTGGGTATAGTAGCCTGGGCTGGAATTTGTGTTCTTTTAGTGTCTGTATAACATCCGTCCAGGATCTTCTGGCTTTCATAGTCTCTGGTGAAAAATCTGGTGTAATTCTGATAGGCTTGCCTTTATATGTTACTTGGCCTTTTTCTCTTACTGCTTTTAGTATTCTATCTTTATTTAGAGCATTTGTTGTTCTGATTATTATGTGTCGGGAGGTATTTCTTTTCTGGTCCAGTCTATTTGGAGTTCTGTAGGCTTCTTGTATGTTCATGGGCATCTCTTTCTTTAGATTTGGGAAGTTTTCTTCTATAATTTTGTTGAAGATGTTTGCTGGTCCTTTGAGTTGAAAATCTTCATTCTCATCCACTCCTATTATCCGTAGGTTTGGTCTTCTCATTGTGTCCTGTATTTCTTGGATGTTTTGAGTTAGGATCTTTTTGCATTTTACATTTTCCTTGATTGTTGTGCCGATGTTCTCTATGGAATCTTCTGCACCTGAGATTCTCTCTTCCATCTCTTGTATTCTGTTGCTGATGCTGGTATCTATGGTTCCAGATTTCTTTCCTAGGGTTTCTATCTCCAGTGTTGCCTCATTTTGGGTTTTCTTTATTGTGTCTACTTCCCTTTTTAGGTCTAGTATGGTTTTGTTCATTTCCATCATCTGTTTGGATGTGTTTTCCTGTTTTTCTGTAAGGACTTCTACCTGTTTGATTATGTTATCCTGTTTTTCTTTAAGGATTTGTAACTCTTTAGCAGTGTTCTCCTGCAATTCTTTAAGGGATTTTTGTGCTTCCTCTTTATTGTCTTCTACCTGTTTACCAATGTTCCTTTGTATTTCTTTAAGTGTGTTATTAAAGTCCTTCTTGAAGTCCTCTACCATCATCAGGAGATATGCTTTTAGATCCGTGTCTAGCTTTTCCGGTGTGTTGGGGTGCCCTGGACTGGGGGAAGTGGGAGTGCTGGATTCTGATGATGGTGAGTGGTCTTGGTTTCTGTTAGTAAGATTATTACGTTTACCTTTCGCCATCTGGTAATCTCTGGGGTTAGTTGTTGTCGTTGTCACTGTTTAAAGATTGGAGCAGAAGCTGTGTTCCACTCACCAGCAGTCTCAAAATCCTGTGGCGGGGGTCGTGGGTAGCTGGCAGTACCCTGGTGCTGGTCCAGCCGGAAGAGGCCTGTGTTCCTACTCAGGTCGGTTTTCTGTTTCCCTAACTAATGCAGTCTTAGGTCCCGCACGCAATTGGATTGGAGCAGAAGCTGTGTTCCACTCTCCAGAAGTCTTAAGATCTGTGGCGGGTGTTGTGGGTAGCTTGCGAGTGTCAGCCGACCCTGCGCCCTAGCTACCCCGGTGGTTTTCTGACCTTCGGAAGAGGCTTGTGGCCCTATGTAGGCCGAATTTCTCCCTCCCCAACCAAAACAGTCTCAGGTCCCGCGTGATTGGACTGGAGCAGAAGCTGTGTTCCACTCACCAGCAGTCTCAAAATCCTGTGGCGGGGGTCGTGGGTAGCTGGAGGGTGTCAGCCGACCCTGCGCTCTAGCTACCCCGGTGCTGATCTGGCCGGATGAGGCCTGTGGCCCTACTCAGGCCGGTTTCTGCTTCCCTAACTAATGCAGTCTCAGGTCCCTCGCGCAATTGGATTGGAGCAGAAGCTGTGTTCCACTCACCAGAAGTCTTAAGATCCTGTGGCGGGTGTTATGGGTAGCTGGCGAGTGTCAGCCGACCCTGCGCCCTTGTTACCCCGGTGCTTTTCTCGGTATACACTTTTAATCCCAGTACTCACAAGAACAGAGGTATGAGAGTTCTCTGAGGCCAGTCATTGGGAGACACTGTTTATGAAAGAGAGACAGAAAGAAAAGAAGAGAGAAGAGAGGAGAGAGGAGAGAGGAGAGAGGAGAGAGGAAAGAGGGGAGAGGGAAGAGGGGGAAGAGGGGAGAGAGGGGAGAGAGAGGGAGGGAGGGAGAGGGAGAGAGAGAGAGAGAGAGAGAGAGAGAGAGAGAGAGAGAGAGAGAGAGAGAGAAAGGAAAAGAAAAAAAACAAACAAAAAAAGGGCAGGAAACAGGTGAGCAGAATCCTGCTTGATGTCATGCAGCCTGGACAGACATAGCATGCATGAGATGACCCCAGACACCCAGAGGCCCTGGACCACTAAAATGAACAAGGAAGTGATGGATAAAGAGAAGCAGAATGGTATGTGTGCAATAAAGAGAGATGGAACTAGAGACTGGAGGTAGCCTGATATGAGTAGCCATCAATGCCACCTGAGAAGCCATGGTGGGGTCTGGGCCAGTGCTACCACAGAAGGTCATGTCTGGCCAATGGCTCTGCAGCAGTTACCATCAAATATCTCTTACTGTCAAGTATCTTATGGACATCCTGGTCTTGGCTGACACACACGGCCCTGTTGATGTCTGAAGATTGTGCAGAGATGGCCCCACCCCTTGCTGTCTGAAACACTGAAGGAAGCTGACCCCTGCTGTTGTGAGCAAAGGTGAAGTAGCCTGAGAGGGTGAGCACTAAAAGCTGCCCCTGACACTTGTCTGCCTTGTGGTGGCATGGGTGAGGGAGTGATTGCCCCTATCTCCATTCCTTGGCACCTACAGCAGTCAGGAGAGCTGGCCCTGGCCCTCTAAAGCTGAATCTGGTGGTGGGGGTGGAAGAGTGGGGGGTGCAGAGTTGGGGTAGGGTGAGCTGATCCAGACAGAGGGTATGAGATTGGGAGGGCTTGCTTTGCCACATGTTGGCTATTGAATTGGATGATCCATCCAAGGCAGTGTTGAAACTCTCTCTCTAGGGGTGTGAGTGAAGAGAGCTGGCAGACTGACCAGCTCAGCTACCACCCTGGCAGGATCCAGGACTTTGAGTTGGCCCATCCAAACATTTAACTTATCTATGAACTGCTGGAGCTTGTGGAGGCACTGGTTTTGCAGAGCAAAAGCTGTAGGATCTCCATGACATAGGGCAACAATAGGATATCCATGAGGAGTTCCAGTCAAGATACAGCTTTGATAGTATAAGCAGAAGATCAAGGCCTCAAATCAGAACAATGACTCATTATAATGAACGTTTGCAAGTAAAGATTCTTGGACAAAAGTGTATCCAGTGGGACACGCCATAACATACTACAGCATCTGCAATGAGATATTTCTCTTTCTATTTTTATTTGTTTTCTATTTCTTTTTTTCTTTTCTTATTATGAGGAGGTTGCAAGGGCAACGAATGGATGTGAAAAGGAGATGGGTTGGATTAGGGTGCATAATGTGAAGTTCACAAAGAATCAATGAAAAGTTTTTTTCTTTTTTTTTTTTTTTTTGGTTTTTCGAGACAGGGTTTCTCTGTGTAGCCCTGGCTGTCCTGGCACTCACTTTGTAGACCAGGCTGGCCTCGAACTCAGAAATCTGCCTGCCTCTGCCTCCCGAGTGCTGGGATTAAAGGCATGCGCCACCACGCCCGGCCAATGAAAAGTTTTTAAAAATTTGGAAATATATTTGACACTAAATGTCAAATATTTAGTACCAATACTTTTCTCAAGGCTGTTATCTGAAACTACAACTATAATTACCAAAAATCTCTGTGCTTATCAAAAATGTCACACAGTAATAATAATGTTCTTTGAATAACCACCTATGATCTACACACACACACACACGCACACACACACACATACACACACACACGACAATTTAACTCTGGAAGCAACACAACTATCTTACTTTAATATTACTTAAAAATTTAAAGGTATTTTTTAAAACTAGGTTGCTTATAGCTAATTTTTAATTCAGCACAAATATATATTTCAAGAAAAAGAGAACATGCTGGAGGCCTGGGAAGAGGGAAAACGTGACGTGTTGGCAAGGATGGCTAAGTGTAAAGAAACAAACTTAACATGAGCAGGCTGTGGGTTGGGAAGTTATGGAGAGCTTGCTCAGGACTTACTAAGTTAAAATTACAGTCTCCAAGAAAGATGGGATCAAAGGTATGACAAAACATTGAAGATGTGACAAAACTAAGTTTGAACCTAAAAGAACAGACTTCAATTTACCTAACCAGAGGCCACTTCTGGGTGGTAGGAAAGTTGTTCTTTATGGGTGACTGTTTTGAAGTTTTTTGTTTTCATGTTTTTTAAATACAACTTTATAATTCATAGCTTAAAATATCATCTTCCATTTTTTATAGTTTCCTGAACACGCATTCTTACAAAAAATAATGAATTTTCCCCCAAAAGATATGGAAATAAGTTTTATATATGGTAATTGGAAACAATAAGCTAGGAATTATACATTTTTTCTTTTTCTTTTTTCTTTTTTTGCACATAAGTATTTTATTTTAGATCTTAAATTGAAAACCCAGAATAATGACCACAATCCATCACTTGTCCACTGGACACACAATTGTAACTCCTTATGTCCACATGAAAATACTAACCAGCTAATAATAATGCCTAACATGATACTGTTCACTTTTATGCAACTGCAAATCCGTACGTTTAACTGGATAGAATTTTGCCCTCAAGTCACTATTCATTCAATATCCTTGATCACAATATTTAGCTTCATTCAACTTCCTGGTGAGACTTTTGAACCTTACATTTTATGTTTCCTTTTTTTACTGGTTATTTTATTTATATACATTTCAAATGTTTTTCCTTTTTCAGATATCCCTTTCAGAAACCCCATATCCCATCACCCCTGTTGCTTCTGCATATGTGGTCTCTGTGAGTCTAGAAAAAGGTTCCATCCATTTAAAAATCATTATAAAAACTTATCAGTTGACTACTTGGTATTAAGAGACATATTATTACTTTTAAGAGCCCTATAAATCAGAAAGTTCCAATCATTAAGTAACCATGAAGCCAGAAATATAGCTGCGAGTACTCTGGCAGTTTCTACACCAGGCTGGCAAAGCATATTAATAGGAAATCTATTCTCTGCATAGCTCTGGGTTTGTGTAAATGACACTGTTTGTCATGCCACTGTTAAATAGCCAACATATCCAAAAGCACTTTGGGCTGGAAGAAATTCATAAAAGAAAAAGCACTGAGTTTTTCACGGTAGGATACAGGATATCAATCTCATCTCCCCCGTATGGAGGAATCCTTTAGGGTACTAGAGATGTACGCAAAACATGCTATTTGTACAAATTGCATAAGCTGTCAATTTTGTTATATAAACTGCTATTCTTTCTAAAAGTTTATACATATTTCTATATTTTTTAACTACTGTCTTCAACTTAGGATTGACTTGAGTTTTTAAACATACTTCCCACAAATCACACTTAGGTACACCCAAGTACAGGGCATTTTCATTCCCTGTTAGATCCTGAGTCATTGTAAAATTGTTAATGTTTATCACTTCCTAGTAACATGAAAATATGATGGAAATACAAAAGGATATTAAGTATCCAGCCATGGCAGTATACATTCTTAAGAGATAGTAAGATAATAAGTTCATGGCCATCTTGTTTCCCTAGCAAGTTAGAGGCCAGCATGGGTTACATTGGAGCTTGTCTCTGAAAATCTAAAAGAAAGAAAAATTTGCTCAAAGACATGAAGTGGAATTAAAGCCCTAGAATCTTCAATATTCTGCAAACTATGACTTCAGTTATGTGTATATGTGTTTCTGTTGCTAGTAGTAGTAATACTTTTATTATTATCTCCCATGCAATCTTGTATACCATAAATAATAGATGCCAACCTAGAACAGATGTCCAAAACCCTCATTCATGGTCTATTTTATCCATCAGAACCATGAGTGAGATTGTTCAAATATTGAAAAGTATTCACAAAACAATTCACAGAGGAACAGTTACATTTCCTCTAACAAAGGAGTCTGTTGTCTGCTGGAGTACATCACCAGCACACCAGTGATTGACATCTGGTATTGCCTATAAGATATCTTAAGCGCCATATATTTAAGTATATGACCACAACACATAGTCAACATGTATAAGATCTGAAAAAAATCCAAGATTTAGGAAAAAGAGAGGAAGGGAGAGAGGAAGAAAGAGAGAGAGAGAGAGAGAGAGAGAGAGAGAGAGAGAATATGAGAGAATATGAGAGAATATGAGAGAATATGAGAGAATATGAGAGAATATGAATGAAAATTTGTACAAAGATTCTAAACTGAAACCTATTCTCTTTGCCAATTCTACAATGAGAAAGGAAGCAAACTTAAGAAATTTAAGAAAAAAAATTAGAAGAGATCAACAATAGGTTCATAGTCCTGGATCTATGACAGAGAAAAAATTATAGAGATATACATTAAGGAATATTGAAGTCCAGTAAGTTAATACGAGTGGTTTTGATACAAAGATATCAAATTTGATACAAAGATATCAAATACAAAGATACCTATTAAGGAACTAGACATCCATTATATTGTATTCTTTTGCTAACTCTTATGAATTACAACAGACAATTATACGATTGCCTAGACATCTTTAACGCTGTCTGTGTTATATTTGCTGATGTGCTGTTATAAAGAAGGATCCAAACATTTTCAGTTGAGTGAAATTATCCACATGGTGGCATTGGAAGAAAGGAAACAATTTCCTCAAATTTGAAATATCTAACATATCTATATATAGCCAGTATGAGATTAGAGTCCAGCCAAATAGAATTCCTATTCTCATCTAGAAATCATAGCGCACAATATCAGAACACTGAAATATAGATCAGATACCAAACATGGATGTAGTACACACACATGCAGACAAAACATTCCACAAAACAAACAAAACACAGAACAAAACAAAAATAAATAAATAAATAAATAAATAAATAAATAAATAAATAAATTTAAGGAAAAATGGATATTGAAAGTTTCAAAAAAGTTTCAAAACAGAATCATTAAATCACTTATTAAGTCAGGTCCACCATAATAACACTAACCATTCAACAGAAACAGTCAAAGGCAGAAAAGCCTGGAATGATGTATTCCAAGTTCTAAGCAAAACTGTGAACCCAGATTATTATCCCCAGTGAAACAATCTATTATAATAGAAAGAGAAATTTTAAAATCCAAAATAAAAACAGATTATAATAATTTGTGATGGGTAAATCAATTCTACGGACTACACAGCGAGGAATAATTCAGTCTGAAGGTAGGGTAAACAGCCAAGAATCATAAGGAGAAAATAAATAGCCCTGCCAGAGCTGTTCACAAAAGACACAAGACAATAGTACCAAGCCAACAAAACAACAGGATTTAACACAGATCTTTCAGTGATAATACTCAACAGTAACAATTTCAATTTCCCAATAAAAGGATACAGAGTAGCAGATTGCCTTCTAAGTATTTATTTATACTCATAGAATTGAGTGGCTCTCAACTTTTATCAAAGAAGATTCCATTTGCAGTGGACAGCAGTGAGTTGAGAGGTGGGCAAAGTTCTGAGAATAGAGGATTGAACGCTCATTCTCAAAGTGAGATTCTGTATTGATTTTAGCACGTCCAACACTCAGGTAACATGACAGAAAACGAAGCGAGCAATGTACAAGCCAGAGGATGAGGAGGAGTGCTGTGAGAGCTGTCTTCTGCATATGGCATGGCTACTGCATTCGTGAACTCAGAGCAGCCATGGTCACTTGCAGGAGAACTAAATAAGATCAAGCCAGATGAAATCCTTCCTAAATGGAGCAAATGATCTTTAGGCCTACTCACAGCTGGAAAGATACTGGCAGTGGATACCTGGGGATTGAGTAGGGGAGGAAGAATTATTCTTTATTGAGAATAATTAGTAGTTTTCTCATGCGCCAGTAGATTGTCCCACAACCATATGCACATGGGGAGGACTAACTGGACTTAAGGGATAAAGAGAGACATAAGGTGGGACAGGTATGACAGGAGAATGTGTGGGGAGTTGACAAAAGAAATTGGAATACACATTTATTATACACATATATATGAAATTCTCAAAAACAAAGGAAAAATCTTCACATGTACATCACACAGCCTAATTTAAATAGCCTTTAAACATCAAAAGATAGAATCAAGTTGGTCCTGTGCATGTGTATTCTAACACTAGACAAAATACACAGAGGTCACACACTAGAAGTTGAAGAGACATGGGTGATACGGTGTTCTTTGTTCTCAAAGAACTGCACATCTGGCAGAAGAGATACTCCTTGGCAGTTCTCACCTGTGTGGTACTTGCAATAGAAACACCTACAAAATAGTGCAGAGTCTTTGTCTATGAATTATTCCTAAACTCCAGCATAAAATAGGAAGGTTTGTCCTTCTGAGATAATCAGTATTCATTTAACTATCCATTCACAGAAGAAACATACCATTGGAGGGACATTTGTGTATCTGTTTATTCCAGTTCAAAAACAGCTAAGTTTTTCCTGAAATAATCTAGAGGGATGTTTTTCTACAATGTCAGCCAGCACACAACACTCATCTCCCCACCTTTTCTAGAGGGGTCCTTTTCTCTTCAATCTGGCTAAAGTCCTAAGATATTACTAGTTTAGGCAGTTTTAAATGAAATTCACAAGCCAGGCAGTGGTGGTGCTTGCCTTTAAGCCCAGCACTTGGGAGGCAAGGGCAGGCAGATTTCTGAGTTCGAGGCCAGCCTGATCTACAGAGTGAGTTCCAGGACAGCCAGGACTACACAGAGAAACCCTGCCTCGAAAAACAAACTAAAAGAAAAAAAAGAAAGAAAGAAAGAAAAGAAAAAAGAAAAAAAAAGAAGAAAAGAAAAGAAAGAAATTCACACAAAGTAGCCCATTTCATTCTTACAGTAACTCTGAAAAGTAAGATGCTTAACATTTACTTGACAGACGAGGACATTTGGATGCAAAGATCTTAAATAGCTGATCTTCAGATGACCATAGAATTGAAGTACATTCACCCATGTGCCTAAATTTTCAATATTACGCTATATGGACACACTTATGTGCATCCTTCCAGGGCAAGTGCATATACAGTGGCTGCCTATAAACAGCCACTGTCTGTATATCACTTGTCTCAGACTTGTGTGCAGTTAAAACCACATGCCTTACACCTCTACAATGCTTGCTGTGGAGATTCTGGACCAATCTCTTTTATTATCAAGAAATCAAATGACACAGTCATTGAGTGTTAAGACATAAGTGACTTTATCTTAGTTGTGGTTATTTTTTTTTTTTTTGCCACTGAGAAGAAAATAGAGAATAAATTTTGGATACAGTTTACGCAAAATAGAGAGAACAGATTTCATACCATCTTTTATTGCTCAATAATTTTAAAGCATCTTAGCAACCACCTATCTCAGGAGCAATCAGCCACAACATAAAGACGCCACACAATTCTTTTTCATTTCTTACTTCAAGGCTGACTATTTAGTACCATAATTTTCTACCTATCATATAGATGTGTTACTTTTGCTAGGTACAGTAATATTACAGAGTTTGTTTTTTTATTGAACTCAGGTATTAAGATGTAATCTACAGGTTTAAGGAAAGACCACACTTACTTGTAGTTACCTTACTTGATCAGTCTTCCTATATGACTGGGAGAAGCTAGTTTAATTCTGGTCCAAATATGAGATATAGGAACTTTTGAAAGGAGGTTTTGGCCTGGTTAAAATATTCATTCTAACAAATATAAATGAAAGATATTTTTGTGGTGATAATTCAAGTTCATTTTTAATCTTATACAGAGTTGATGAGAAGTGTGATCATGTATGTTTGTGTATTTGATTTATATATTCCATAATCAGTAGCACTTTCATTAAATAGATGATGTTTAGATCTAAGTAATCATGATAATCTATATGTGCAACTCATCAGCTAGGGGAAGAATCTAAGACTCCGCTATTATGTTTTTCATTATGCAGTTTCTAGCAACTGGTTATTTTTCTCCTCATTTTTGTCAGAAGTCACTTATTTTCAATTGTCCTTCACCATTAATATATCTTCATCCCACCTCATAGTTTCCTTTCTGGTTTAATGACTTAAACTCACACACAGATCCATATGTATCTATCTACATATGTTAAAATTGAAGACCAGAATACACATAAGAGAGAACATGTGACATTTATCTTCCTGAGTCTGGCTTATTTAATTTAACACCGTGATTCAGTTCCATACATTTTCCTGAAAATGTGACGATCTCGTGTGAGGAGGCAGTAGGAAGAACAGAGTATAGACGAATGCTACAGAGTGTATCTGATTAGGTTACATGTTATCACAAAACCCTAACGGAAATAAATAAGGAAAGGACAGTGCTACAAGCTTTTGTTTTATCAAGTTTGGAGACAATATTCAACATACTGCTGAAAACTGCCAACTACTTGGGGCTAGTGAAGTCATGGATCATGTAGGGAAATCTACAACCGCCACTTTACTAAACCAGTATAATTCATGATAACAATCTAAATATTTGCCCTTATGAACACAGGTAAGTGTTGTTCTCATCCTTCATCAAGAAAACTTCTCTTTGCAGCACATAGACATCATTACACTATACCCAACCAAAATGCAGAGTTGTAGAGCCTGGTCTGGTTTCAAAGAATACTCTACAAAACACTCCAGCACCTAAGGCTATATCCATAAAGCCCTACCAATGTGACATGACTGCCTAAACACGAACTGAACAAAGACAATACCAATAGACATGCCAAGGTGGATAGAGGAAAGCCCAAGGGGCTTTCAACTTACACAATGAACTACAGACAACTAAAGGATGCTGAGAGAGGGAGAAATAGTCTTCCCTAGAAAAGAGCATACCAGTTGGCTATACAGGACCAAGTGGTCAGCCCTGAAAGCATACAGATGGGTGACATTACACCTACTGAACTGGTTATGCAAATTTGCATATATACAAGACATATCTGCAAGTAATGACAAATAATGCACAAAGCAGTTATAAATTGCATGAGACCAAGGCTGGTACATAGGAGGATTTGAGCATAGGAAGGGGAAGATACATACATATTATTTGATTATATAATCATTCAAAAATATTTTTTAAAGTTCAAATTTTCCCTTGATACTTGTTATAAAAATGATTACAAGACAATCCTTTAATTTTATTTTTTATGGCTAATACATTTTGGGGTTGCATGACACTTTGGAAATGGATTTCATCAATAAGTGGATTATATTAAATGGAAGTGAGTATGTTTAACCACAGATAAAGCTCTGTAGACAATTAGTATGTTGACAGTAAGAAAGTATTTAAAAATGAAAGTTTTACAAAATAAAAAGGTGTTAGTTCTAAGAACTTTATTTTGATAACAAATTGTAGCACAATGATAAAAAGATAATGAGCTGCCTTCTATCAAAGAAATTAATATTCATGTCCCTAATGAACTGACTAACTCAATAAGCCCAACTGAACGCTCAGTATTTTCTATATCAGATCTCATCCAAGATTTACACAAGGGCAAAATAGAATCCTTGTCCTTAGGTGTTTGTTTTATAAACTAGCACACAAACAAAGAGCAGGTACAACTGGAAAAGCAGTGAGATAAAAAGAGAATTCAAGAGCTATATTATAATAAATGTTCATGAATAAGAGCTCAAAATGTGCGCATAGTTCATTGTAGAACTATAAACCTCATGGAGATTAATAGCCGATCGCAGGTGGCCAAGAAGGAAGCTAGAGGGGGAGGAGCAACTCTCAGCAGCCACTAGATTCCTACCTTTCTTAAACATTTCTCCATTTCTCATTTATACTGATCTTTATTTACTGTTCCTAAATATTTATAAATATATAATACTGAAGTACTCCAGGGGTGCAACAGCCTCTGCTCTTGCATTTCATCTTTTCACTAATATTGGCTTAACGTGACAAAATAAAATCCATCAACATCTCTAATTATATATAACTGGCCAAAGGATATCAAATGGCCCAATACATAATCAACAACATTGCCCATAATAATACATGTTAGTATGGATTCAAATGCCATATAAATTTAAACATCTACAACATTTAATGATTATTAAAGTATGTGGAGTACCTATGGCACATAGCGAGAAATTATATAGCTTCAAATTGACATGCTTTCCATTTTCCTCACTAACCGTTCTCAAGAGTTACTGTTATAGCTTGGATCTTAATTGCCTCCTCAAAGTTTCAGTATTAAAGAATTGGTCCACAGCTTGATGCTAAAGGTCACTGGTGGAGACATCATGTGGGAGGACTTAGTGAGAGGTGGGAAGGTGATTGGGAGCACGTCTTTTAAGGGAATCCCATAACTCAGATACCTTCCCATTTCTCTTTTTGTATTTTTACATCTGGAAACCAAGCCTGTGGTTTTATTTCTCCACAAACTCAGACTTGATGCACTTTCTTACTGCAGTGCCAAAACAATGGTGCCCACTGATAAAGTAAAGGAATCTACAGACACCAGAGCTCGCATCTATGACTTAATTGTCTTGGGTATTTTTTTAGAACACAGTTGGGAACTCTTGTTGCTTCTGTTGAATTTTATAGAAGCCAAGGCTTACTTTGGTTGCCTGTAGATTAATAAATAAATGATAGTTAACACTAGATTCTTAGCATAAATGAATCAAAACCTACTACCTGAGTTTACTTAAATTAGTCCCTCGATTCATAGTTGGAGGAAAGATACTTCAAGTGATATTTATAAGGAATCATTAAAATTAAAATCCAAAAACCTTCTATCTTCTGAACACATCTTGTACTTGGGAAAGATGCATATGTACAATTACTTCTGTATATTCTATATTGTTGGTAATCACAAGATGTTTGGATGGAGCAAATATAAATCTTGACTTTTGGGGCATCGATTTAACAACTCCAATGATTTTTGATGAAGCTCAGATGGACTGTCAGAGAAAAATACATCCTTCTTTCCTTTCATTGAAACTATGAGCCTACATTAAGACCTATTACATCTGGATAATGAGTAAGAAAAATTGTATAGTAGAGATGTAAAACATATATTGCAATGAAAGATATGCTGATTTTATTCAAATATATTACGACAATATTAAAATCTGTAGAAGGGTATTTTTAAAACTGCAATGTGATATCTAATCTCTTCCTTATGTTATACTATGATGAGGAAGTATAGCGAAACCAGATGTGCTATTTGAAAAATTCCAGTAGCTATAATTTTAACAAACAAGCCAAACACCACCTATATATATGTAATCATAAATGACATTGAGATGATAATTTAAAATTTATACTTAGTATTTGAATTCAAGTGTATTTTAACATGTGCAAAATATCCATGATCACCACCCAGTGCAATAAGTGAGTGCACAGATGTGGAGAGCACCAGGCTGCATTCTGTAGGTTCTTTTTTTTAAAATTTATTTTATTTTAATTAGGTATTTTCTTCATTTACATTTCCAATGCTATCCGAAAAGACCCCCATACCCTCTCCCCCACACTCCCCTACCCACCCACTCCCAATTCTTGGCCCTGGCATTCCCCTGTATTGAGGTATATAAAGTTTGCAAAACCAATGGGCCTCTCTTTCCACTGATGGCTGACTAGTCCATCTTCTGATACATATGCAGCTAGAGACACGAGCTCTGGGGGTACTGATTAGTTCGCCAGTAGGGTTGCAGACCCCTTTAGCTCCTTGAGTACTTTCTCTAGCTCCTCCATTGGGGGCACTGTGATCCATCCAATAGCTGATTGTGAGCATCCACTTCTATGTTTGCTAGGCCCCAGCATAGCCTCACAAGAGACAGCTATATCAGGGTACTTTCAGCAAAATCTTGCTAGTGTATGTAATGGTGTCAGCATTTGGAGGCTGATTATGGGATGGATCCCCGGATATGGTAGTCTCTAGATGGTGCATCCTTCCGTTTCAGCTCCAAACTTTGTCTCTGTAACTCCTTCCATGGGTGATTTGTTCCCAATTCTAAGAAGGGGCAAAGTGTCCACACTTTGGTCTTCGTTCTTCTTGAGTTTCATGTGTTTAGCAAATTGTATCTTGTATCTTGGGTATTCTAAGTTTCTGGGCTAATATCCAATTATCAGTGAGCACATATAATGTGAGTTCTTTTGGGATTGGGTTACCTCACTCCGGATGATGTCCTCCAGGTCCATCCATTTGCCTAGGAATTTCATAAATTCATTCTTTTTAATAGCTGAGTAGTACTCCATTGTGAAAATGTACCACATTTTCTGTATCCATTCCTCTGTTGAGAGACATCTGGGTTCTTTCCAGCTTCTGGCTATTATAAATAAGGCTGCTATGAACATAGTGGAGCATGTGAAATTCTTACCAGTTGGAACATCTTCTGGATATATTCCCAGGAGAGGTATTGCGGGATTCTCCAGTAGTACTATGTTCAATTTTCTGAGGAACCACCAGACTGATTTCCAGAGTGGTTGTACAAGCTTGAAATCCCACCAATAATGGAGGAGTGTTCCTCTTTCTCCACATCCTCGCCAGCATCTGCTGTCACCTGAATTTTGATCTTAGCCATTCTGACTGGTGTGAGGTAGAATCTCACACCAGTCAGAATGGCTGGTTTGATTTGCATTTCCCTGATGATTAAGGATGCTGAACTTTTTTTTCAGGTGTTTCTCTGCCATTTAGTATTCCTCAGGTGAGAATTCTGTGTTCAGTTCTGAGCCCCATTTTTTAATGGGGTTATTTGATTTTCTGGAGTCCACCTTCTTGAGTTCTTTATATATATTGGATATTAGTCCCCTATCTGATTTAGGATACATAAAGATCCTTTCCCAATCTGATGGTGGCCTTTTTGTCTTATTGACTGTGTGTTTTGCCTTACAGAAGCTTTACAATTTTTTGAGGTCCCATTTGTCAATTCTTGGTCTTATCGCACAAGCCATTGCTGTTCTATTCAGGAATTTTCCCCCTGTGCCCATATCTTCGAGGCTTTTCCCCACTTTCTCCTCTATAAGTTTCACTGTCTCTGGTTTTATGTGGAGTTCCTTGATCCACTTAGATTTGACCTTAGTACAAGGAGATAGGAATGGATCAATTCACATTCTTCTACATGATAACCGCCAGTTGTGCCAGCACCATGTGTTGAAAATGCTGTCTTTTTTCCACTGGATGGTTTTAGCTCCTTTGTCAAATATCAAGTGGCCATAGGTGTGTGGGTTCATTTCTGAGTCTTCAATTCTATTCCATTGGTCTACTTGTCTGTCGCTATACCAGTCCCATGCACTTTTTATCACAATTGCTCTGTAGTACAGCTTTAGGTCAGGCATGGTGTTTCCACCAGAGGTTATTTTATCGTTGAGAAGATTTTTTGCTATAATAGGTTTTTTGTTATTCCAGATGAATTTGCAGATTGCCCTTTCTAATTCGTTGAAGAATTGAGTTGGAATTTTGATGGGGATTGCATTGAATCTGTAGATTGCTTTTGGCAAGATAGCCATTTTTACTATATTGATCTTGCCCATCCATGAGCATGGGAGATCTTTCCATCTTCTGAGATATTCTTTAATTTCTTTCTTCAGAGACTTGAAGTTCTTACAGATCTTTCACTTCCTTAGGTGGAGTCACCCCAAGGTATTTTATATTATTTGTGACTATTGAGAAG
This sequence comes from Mus caroli, assembly GCF_978045245.1. Lineage (NCBI taxonomy): Eukaryota > Metazoa > Chordata > Mammalia > Rodentia > Muridae > Mus > Mus caroli. The sequence goes on from NW_028227259.1 coordinate 10,452,766, forward strand.
TGTGTTATTTCCCTAATTTCTCTTTCAGCCTGTTTATCGTTTGTGTAGAGAAAGTCCATTGACTTGTTTGAGTTAATTTTATATCCAGCTACTTCACCGAAGCTGTTGATCAGGTTTAGGAGTTCTCTGGTGGAATTTTTAGGGTCACTTATATATACTATCATATCATCTGCAAAAAGTGGTATTTGGTCTTCTTCCTTTCCAATTTGTATCCCACTGATGTCCATTTGTTGTCGAATTGCTCTGGCTAGGACTTCAAGTACAGTGTTGAATAGGTAGGGAGAAAGTGGGCAGCCTTGTCTAGTTCCTGATTTTAGTGGGATTGCTTCCAGCTTCTCATCATTTACTTTGATGTTGGCTACTGGTTTGCTGTAGATTGCTTTTATCATGTTTAGTTATGGACCTTGAATTTCCTGATCTTTCCAAGACTTTTATCATGAATGGGTATTGGATTTTGTCAAATGCTTTCCAGCATCTAACGAGATGATCATGTGTTTTTTGTGTTTGAGATTGTTTATATAGTGGATTACGTTGATGGATTTCTGTATATTAAACCATCCCTGTATCCCTGGAATGAAACCTACTTGGTCAGGATGGATGATTGTTCTGATGTGTTCTTGGATACTTTAGCGAGAATTTTATTGAGTAATTTTACCACCATATTAGTAAGGGAAATTGGTCTGAAGTTCTCTTTGTTGGGTCTTTCTTTGGTTTAGGTATCAGAGTAATTTTGGCTTCATAGAATGAATTGGGTAGAGTACCTTCTGCTTCTATTTTGTGGAATAGTTTTGGACGAACTGGGATTAGATCTTCTTTGAAGGTCTGATAGAACTCTGCACTAAACCCATTTGGTCCTGGGCTTTTTTTGGTTGGGAGACTATTAATGACTGCTTCTATTTCTTTAGGGGATATAGGACTGTTTAGATCATTAACCTGATCCTGATTTAACTTTGGTACCTGGTATCTGTCTAGAAATTTGTCCATTTCATCCAGGTTCTCCAGTTTTGTTGAGTATAGCCTTTTGTAGAAGGATCTGATTGTGTTTTGGATTTCTTCAGGATCTGTTGTTATGTCTCCGTTTTCATTTCTGATTTTGTTAATTAGGGTGCTGACCCTGTGCCCTCTAGTGAGTCTGGCTAAGGGTTTCTCTATCTTGTTGACTTTCTCAAAGAACCAGCTCCTCCTTTGGTTGTTTCTTTGAATAGTTCTTGTTTCCACTTGGCTGATTTTGCCCCTGAGTTTGATTATTTCCTGCCATCTACTCCTCTTGGGTGAATTTGCTTCCTTTTGTTTTAGAACTTTTAGGTATGTTGTCAAGCTGCTAGTGTGTGCTTTCTCTAGTTTCTTTTTGGAGGCACTCAGGCCTATGAGTTTTCCTCTTAGAAATGCTTTCATTGTGTCCCATAAGTTTGGGTATGTTGTGGCTTCATTTTCATTAAACTCTAAAAGGTCTTTAATTTCTTTCTTTATTCCTTCCTTGACCAAGGTATCATTGAGAAGAGTGTTGTTCAGTTTTCACGTGAATGCTGGCTTTCATTATTTATGTTGTTATTGAAGATCAGCCTTAGTCCATGGTCATCTGATAGGATGCATGGGACAATTTCAATATTTTTGTATCTGTTGAGGCCTGTTTTTTGGCCAATTATATGGTCAGTTTTGGAGAAGGTACCATGAGGTGCTGAGAATAAGGTATATCCTTTTGTTTTAGGATAAAATGCTCTGTAGATATCTGTTAAATCCATTTGTTTCATAACTTCTGTTAGCTTCACTGTGTCCCTGTGTAGTTTGTTTCCATGATCTCTCCATTGATGAAAGTGGTGTGTAGAAGTCTCCCACTATTATTGTGTGAAGTGCAATGTGTGCTTTGAGCTTTACTAAAGTCTGTTTAATGAATGTGGCTGCCCTTGCATTTGGTTGTGTTTTCCTGGTTTTCTTTAAGGACTTGTAACTCGTTAGCAGTGTTCTCCTGTATTTTTTAAAGTGAGTTATTAAAGTCCTTCTTGATGTCCTCTACCATAATCATGAGATATGCCTAGCTTTTCGGGTGTGTTGGGGTGCCCAGGACTGGCTGAGGTGGGAGAGCTAGGTTCTGATGATGGTGAGTGGTCTTGGTTTCTGTTAGTAAGATGCTTGCGTTTGCCTTTTGTCATCTGGTAATCTCTGGAGTTAGTTGTTATAATTGTCTTTGGTTAGCACTTTTTCCTCTCTTGATTCTGTTAGCCTCTATCAGCAGACCTGGGAGACTAGATCTCTCCTGAGTTTCAGTGGTTAGAGCACTCTCTGCAGGCAAGCTTTCCTCTTACAGGGAAGGTGCACAGATATCTGGTGTTCAGACCTGCCTCCTGGCAGAAGATGAAGGGGCCGAAACAGGGCTTGTCCCAGAGTCTGTGTAGCTTCTCTAGTCCACAGTCTCACCTGTGCAGACTAGTTTCAGGGATCCAGGAACCAAGATGGCTCCCCCAGATGCTGTGGCAAAGCCCTCCAGGGAGGGGCGGACACCTCTCCTCTGGCAGGGAAGGTGCTGGATGTCTGGAGCCTGAAAAGTGGTCTGCCTCAGAAGCTCTGTGGCTTCTGCCTGTCCCAGAAGCTGTTAGCTTCTGTAGTCCACACTCTCTCCTGCACAGACTAGTCTCAGTGGAATCCGGGAACAAGATGGCTCCCCCAGATGCTGTGGCAAAGCCTATTCTGTAGATTCTAATGCTTTAAGGATCAAAGTTCCTTTTAAAGCATTTTAAAGGCCATTACATGTTATCATCCTGGCAGTTTGTTTTCCAATAGTCAAATAATATTAGATTTTTGAAAGGATGGGTAGAAAATTAGTTTCCAATTGCTTTGACATTCAAAGAAAAATAATTATTATCTGATTATTCCAAGAAGTATAAGAAATTGCATTACCAAATATGCAAAATCTACTATGCATCTACTATATAATGCTCTCACAAGCTGAATTTTAATTAATCTCTCAACATATCTCTGGAGAAACTATTTCACTATCTTATATAGAGAGATTCAAGAGCTTTGAGAAGTTAGTGACAAGCATGAACATGAAATGTGCCCTGTCAACTCAAGGTTCTCAAGATTTGTACTTCAAGAGTTGCAGCACCAGTTCATATAAGAACTAGTTAAAAATTAAACTAAGAACTCTAACTTTTCATTCCCTATTCAAGCAGAATTCTAATGGAGGACTTTGAACCTAAAACCCATTATTTTACTAAGTTCTGTTGGTAATTTTAATGCACATAAGCTTTAATAACCACTGTTCTATACTGCTATACCTTACTGCCTCTCCTAAACATGTACTCACTGGAGAAAGTACAAGAGGGAAAAAGCTATCAATCTCATTCACCATCACCCAAGCCAGTCACCACTGATGTCATAACCAGATTTACTTACTGTACATTTGAAATGTTTGTGCATGTAAATATTTACAAACATATACAAACATATACACATATACATCTACACTTCTACATTGTGTGGTCTATGTCTGCACAGATTAATATTGTCATTTTGTTATTAATATAAGCAGAGCAATATAGTAATATTAATCTCCTGTTTAAGAATAACTATTTTACACTACAGTTAAATTTTACATTTTTTGTTTTTTGTTTTTGAAAATCTGAGGGTTTTTTACTGCCTGGGTGGTTATTATCATTGTGGCTGGATATCATAGACACTAAAATGGACATTACTGAGCACTGAGAATTTACTTCATCTAAACTTCCAGAGAAGGGAACTTGGGATCAACTTACAGTTATATTTGTACTATTTTTAATGTTTTTAATACAGCCTATACTTTAGTTTTTAGTTATATTTTAGTATGTTCTATTTTATGTCACTTCAAATACTTTGTGGTAATTTTACTTATCATAACCTTAATGAAAATTTAACTGGAAATTATAGATAATGACATTGATCATTTACTTGCAATTTTTATTTACTTGTTGGCACAAAGAATTATAAATTCCCTCCCCCCCAAAAATCTATATAGCAAGACATGTCTGAGAAGTTTGGAAGACAGAGTAACATGCTATGCCCTTGATTAACACAGCTGCCAATTCTAGAATTCTAGGGAGTGCCTCATAGAACATGAGCTTAGTGATATAACATCTTAGCATTTCTAGTCAAAGCAACCTCTGACCCCATTTTTCAAGAATGTGTCTGTGCATGTCCAGGTGAGACTTCTTGCTCCTATAAGATGCTGTGAGAGCTAAATTTATCATGATCTAGATTCCTGAATCCCCAAAGGAATCAGTCATTTGTTGCCAAATTACCTTACAGCCAACTTCTGATTACTCAGATAAGATTTTCTGATTACCCAGCAGTTAAATGAGTAGTTCTCCACACTGATTACTTCTATTGCAGGAAGGAGGGGGTGGTGATTAAATTTGGATGGCTAAAATAGGCAGCTGCCCTGTTAGGGAACTTGAGAATAATGGAAGGCTTTTCTGGCTTATCACATTGCCCCATATCATTAGAAAATGCTTATACATAATATTGAAGAGCTTTCCTTCTTGGTCTTTAAAGTTTTCTTTATGTGCCCAAAATAACTCTATCCCTTGTTAGAAGACTCTCTAAATTCTTAGCCATGGTGATAATGAGGAGGACTGCTTGACTCCCTGGTAGCTTTCACACACTACCGAATAGTATTCTCAGTCCCACTGCATATGGAAGTATGCCCAAGACACTGCCCTTGTCCTTTCTGGAAGTTCAATCTCTGCTTACCATAGAATCTCAGATGGGCTGATGATGAACCATCAGCAGGAAGAGAGAAGAAAGAGGGCCCATGTTTTTGTATGATGCCAGGGAACTAGGTCACCTAAGCTGAGGAAACACTTGTTTACCTATATAGGAGAGTAAATTTGTTTCTATATGGAAATGTGATATAGGATAATAAAAAAATAATAAAGCAATGAAAAGTAACAATTTGGGCTCAGTGGTTAAGAGCACTGACTGCTCTTCCAGAGGTCCCGAGTTCAATTCCCAGCAATCACATGGTGGGAAACAACCATCTGTAATAGGATCTGATGCCCTCTTCTGGTGTGTCTAAAGACAATGATGTAATCACATTAAATAAATAGATGTATTCACATAAAATAACTAAATAAATAAACCTTAAAAAAGTAACAATTCAGGTATATATTTTAGCCAGTGTTGTTAATATAAGTCACAGCACCAACATAACACCTGTTTTAATTTTAAAGAGAAGGATCATTGGCAATATAATTAAGAACCTTCAAACCACTTCATAGGTATCCTGTATAAATATGTGGCTCTCCTGGAAACAAGAGTGTTAACCGTTGCTATCTTTTAAGCCACTTGTCAAAGCCAGATCATGTATGAGAACTGTCTGACAGTCAACATGATTCTGAAATGACTTTTTTGCATTTAGCCTTGTATGCACGGCAGGAGGCATAGTTGAATACCTGGTGTCTTTATCTCTCTCTTTCCCCACTTTGTTTTAGGAGACAATGTCTCTCATTATCCTGGGAGTTGAAGATTGGCTTGGCCTCTAGAAACTACTTGTTTCTGTTCCTAGTAGACACATCCAGTTTTTTAAAACTGAAGTTTGAGCTTTGAATTCAGGTCTTTGTGCCAGCAGAATTTACCTACTGTGTTATCTCCCCAATTCCCCTGGACTCTTGTTTAGTTCTAAATGAGGGTTTACTCTATATTTTAAGTCATTAGGTAGCCTAGGCTGCCTTAAATTTATTCCTGTCTCAGACTCTTGAGAACTGGGATTACAGGCACTAGACAGCCCCACATTCAGCATTGAAATGATCTTTAGTACAGATCTGCAATATAATGGTATCCTTTGGTGTTCTTTCCTACTATCCATTTTTTTTTTCTTTATTCATAGTGAATTAGCACAGTCTCTGTAGCCTCTTTGGGTCTGTGATTTTCCATATAGCATCTAGTGCAGGCAGGAGAATATTATACATTAACAGAGAGAAGAAATAAGCTACCAGCAAACTTCTCAGGGGGTCACTGTGCTGGTGGCCTCAGCCTTCACTTTATGACACAGGACACAAGTTAGGTGATGGTTAAAAAGTCTTTGTTCCCTGTCATCCCTCACAGAGTTTCAACCATAAAGAAACAATGCCTGGTTTAGAAGGCACTTAGATAGTTCACATTGTTTTCAAAATGCTCTACCTGCAATATTCCTGCAATCAAGAGAAATGTTGGAGTCTACCAGAGAGGGGAGGAAAAGGAAATTTCAATAACATTTTATTGAAGCTGAATCTCCAGCTGGGAGCTGAATTTACAATGCAAGAAAGAGAGGGTAAATATCCCAATGTGACGCACTGTTGAGCTCCCTTTCTTCCTCACAATAGCTTCATTGAAGTCCCACTACGATAGAGGCCATCATTTTAGAAACCACAGTTTAAAGGCATTTAATGGAACAACTCAAGTCCTAGTGGTACTAACTTTTTAAATAAAAGAGCAATAGCCAAGAATTATTATGGGTGGATAACAAAAACCACACTCTTACCAAGCTGTGGATTTCTTACATTTTGATGAAATACAGACCGCTTTGAATTTCAGATTACAAGACAGCAAGTCTATGTTTGCTACTGGCCAAAAAAATTCCTTAGAGGCAGGTTCCCTGGTTTGCTTTTGTCTGTGCCCTCACTGCTCGTAGACACCAAAATACACAGTAACAGATGAGAATAAATTGGGATAAGGTACAAAGCTAATAATAGTCAATACATGTTCATAAGAAGCATTTAGTATTTGTCTATTGATTAGTGTGATACTATCAACTGTCACAGTAATAATGCTTGTTTAGCTGACTGTTTCCCTGAATGCTAGAAAGAGGCATCATGCCAGAGAAGGGTGATGTTGGCAGAAAATCGTATGATCTCTGACCATTAGTTAGGACATGACCTCTCAGTTTCCAGTACATATTGACTGCTAACTTTCCTTCAAGGAGTCGCAGGATGGAAGAGTGAAGGTTTTACAGATTAAGCTTTGAAGAGAACCAGAACAAATGGTGTACACATGACAGGTACATCATGCATTTACTTATATGCAATTGCCTCTAGCACCTCCCAGGATGCCCACCACTCATAAGCTGTACTTTTGTAATAGTTACGTATCTGGAGGTATCAGAGCTTTATTCTCTGAAAAGAGCCACTTCCTTCAGCATATTCACTTATATTCTTTAATATTTGACCTTATGCCATTTATTTCCTTCTGGATTCTTTTACTGCCCATCCTTATAATTCAACTACAGCTGATACCATACACATGCTGCTTCTTTTTGAAACTGTTCCCCCTTGCTTTAGTAGTAGTGCAATATTACACTCTACAGGTATTGACTTTCTCAGACCTTTTCTGACTTCCAGGGAAGCCTCTACTGAATATTGTAATATGAAAACCAAATCCTCTAAAATCTCTGTGCTCATGTCCCTGGTGATCTATGCCTACAATAATCACACCTCCCCAGAGTTCTGGTTACATCTCAACACAGGGAAATTCAGTTACATAGCAACAACTGCCATTGTATAGTGCCAAGTTCAGTTCCTCGTGGACTGTCATCTTCTCCAGCCTGGAGTCTGTATGCTATATCAGCATTTCATGTTGATGACACCTAATGACTGAGGAACCATGGAACTTCATTAGTAAATCATTCTATGGGAAGTGGACTAAAGTCTCTGAGCACTACATCAGGCATCTCTGATATACACTGAATAATTTTGTTCTGTATCCATGTAGCCTTGACTGCAAATTCCCATTAACAAACTCCGGGCTTCAACTAGGCAGATGACATTATATTACCTTACAAAATCATATTCAGTATGTTTTCGTTACTTAACATATTTTAAATGTGTGATTTATTTCCCTATATCAGAGATAATAAGTACAGTACTTTTGTCACATAGATGCATTTTGTGAGTGACCCTTTGTTGGGGACTCTTGAGTGAGAAAGGTCAAAGGCACTGGTGATTTTTTCCATCCCGAATTTTTGATTTTTACTGAAGACCAACCATACTTCTGACTAACTTTCTAGTTTCAAAAGCAACTCACAAAGTTGACTGCTTGTTAAATAATCCAGAATAATTGCAAAAGATACTCACAGCCATCCATAGCATGTGACCACCCTGCCAGTCTGCAATATATTTGGTTGGTGGGGGTTATGACATTAGAATATATCCTTAGAAGGCTGTGCAGAATGTTTTAATGAGAACACATTGCTTAAAATATGGAGTTTACTGAATGACATTTTACATTAAAATACTAAGAAATCATTATTTGAATTATCATTCATAGACTTTAAAGAAAGGGTATTTCAATACTGTCATTGTATAAAAACTAACAATGTATAAGGTAAACTATCTAGAAATAACACTTATGGAGGTTTGTTTTATTAACTTATTATTTCCACTAAAATTTCTGATCAGAGGCATTGTTAAATAACTTTTGAAATTCTAGTTTCTGATCCATAGGTGGCACTAGTAATTTTTGTATTAAACTATATGGTACCCAAACTGTGTGGCTTTTCAAGGAATGTATCTTATGCATATCTCCATTAAGATGCCATTAAAAGCTGCAGCTTTTGAAATTAAGTTTAATTTCTCCACATGTGTTTCATTTAAGTACTCTTTAATTACAAAAATGGTTAGCATAATGAATTCTGAAGCTATGGATTGATTTAATGCCACAATAATGATTTTCTGCTTTGATTCTTAACTAGCTCACTAAGTAGGCAACCACTAAATACCAGCAGATAGGATTTTATTAATTATAATATTGTTTCTAAGGCAGAAACAATGTAATATATTGAGTTTTCTACACAACAAAATCAAATTAATATTTGAGAATTTTCCCTTTCTTTTTCTTTCTTGCTCTCCCCCCCACCCCCACCTCCTTCCTGAGCCCAGGTCTCAGTGTATAACCTTGGTTCTCCTAGAATGCATAGTAGAACAGGCTAGCCTCAATGTCACAGAGGTAGACCTCCCTCTGCCTCTCCAGTTCTGTTATTAAGACCATGCACTATAATACCCAGCTAATATTAAGAGTAGTTTAATATTAAATTGAAATACATCTTATGGTCAATAATAATTTTAGTAGTTATACCTAAACCTCATCTAATCTAACTAAATAACATGCAGAGTTGTGTTGAAATTCATGATTTGTTTCATCAATACTTAATGCAGTCTCCTACTTAGGTTACTTTTAAGACCACCATTTAAATGCAGCAATATTAGTATCATATATGATCAGATTTCCATCATATGATTTGCTTCCAGCAAACAGCAATCAAAACATTAACCTGGACATTAATCTGCATTAATATGGACAAGTTGAGTTCCAAAAGGTTCCACATTTCTAGAGAACTGTGTGTACATGTGTATATTGGAAGAGGAAGCCAGAACTCAAGGTACATTTCTCAGCAGCTATAGAACTTGTGTTCTGATAAAAGGTCTTTTCCTAGGCCTGCTTGCTAGTGAGCATCAGATCTGCCTGTCTCCACTGCTTTAGTCCTAAGAGTGCAAGCAGATCTCACCACACCCAGACTTTTCCATGGATACTAGAGATAAAATTCAGATCCTCGTGGTTGTGAGGTAAAGGTTTTACTGAGCCATCGTCTCGCCACTCACATTTCTGGAATTTTCATTATACATAAGAAACTATGTAATGGCCAGATATCCAGGCATAGTGGTTTATTATGGTAATCCTAGCACTCTGGATATAAAGGCAGGCTGTTTTCTTTGAGTTTGATGCTATCTTAGTCTATAGTGGGTTCCAGGCCAGCCAAGCCTATATAGTAAAACTCTGTTCTCAACTCTAACAGTAAAATAATACCTAGTAATGTCTCAGGCAAGCAAATACAGCATATATGCTTAGGCCAAATTCAGATAAAAAAATACATCATTGATTAGAAAAACAGAGTTCTATTGAAGCAATAGGTACTTACATAAGTGCTGTCTCTTGTCTACATTTTACTGCTCTGTCCTTAGATGTGCCATGAATTAGGAGGCCAAAAGGAAGCTTGAGTCCTGAAGTGCTGCTTTGGAAAACAACCATTTAGCCCAGCAAATTATTTCTGAATCCTCTCTCTGATTGTGGATAAAGCCTCATTTTCTTACTATGTAGTTATCTCTGTTCTGGAGAACAATTTTCCCAAACTAGAGGTATATCTGTTTTCTCTAAAATGTTCATGAAGGTGTACAACCCAGATGCATACACTCTTGTGGGTTTAATGCAATGGGTCTCAACTAGGATTCAGAACAGCAGTACAAAGAGAGAGAATTACATGCTTTTCCACTGTTAGCCTCTTCTTGACACTTGGGTGTTAGAAATAGTTGTAAAATCACTTTTCTGGATAAGAAAAGAAATGTAAATGGTGGGGATTCTTTTCCTAGCGTGTTGATGTTTTACTGTGCCCTGCTTGCCTGTTCTCTTTCACAGTCACACTGAGGCAGGGTCCTCCTCCCTCTCTTTTTCTTCCCACTCTTTGTGCATTTGGTGATTGTTGCATCTGGGAGATGTGCTGTGTCATTTACTATTTGATTCTGCTCATCAGATAACGACAGGATTATTAAAAGACAGCTTTAAAAAATGTTTCCCAATTAAGCCCACTCACTTAAGAACAAATGTGCAAGGAAAGTCATAATTACTGGGTGCAATGGTGCCCAACTTCAGTAGTTGTCAAGTAGTATCTGAGGCTCCCATGCAAGTAAAGGAATTTACAAAATAAAACACAGATCATTAAGCCAAATATTGATCTTAGATGAAAAAACAAATGACTTTCAAAATAAGAAAGATCTCATTTCAGGAAAATAGAGGTAAGTGGGGCACTGGGCTTTCGCTCCCTTAGGATAAGTTGAGGAAAGTTACTCTTTTAAACAGAAAAAAAAAATGACAGTATATTTTAAGCTTGGTGAAGTTGAGCTGTATTTTTTACTACATACATCTTGTAGCTTGCACTACATGTGAACCAAGTGGAACATAAAGAGAAACTACTCCTGGCATATTTCAAACTTATCTGACCATGGAATAGCATCTCCCCAGCAGAGAAGAGATTTGCACGCATAGTTCTCTATGATGAATACATTTAGGAAATCCTGCCTATAATATACAAAGACATAATCACCTTCTTGAACCTCCTTTGCTGGAAAGAAATGTACACTTCTTAAATGTTGCTGGCACCTACTAAAATTAGGATGAAGCTACAATATATTTTTTAATCAGTTATGGGCCTCATTTGTTGAACATCTAAAATGAGCACAGAGTGAGCTATATGCCATACTCTCACAAGGGAGAATTAGATAAATCAGTCTGGTGCTTAAATATTTAATGAGCACTGGTCAAGACTGACTAAGCAGAGGACCCAGTTCTACCACACTCATGTGAGGTTTCTTCCTGAATAAGTATTTTATGAACTATGTTCATACAACTTTAACACATTTCTCTGTCCTTTAAATGGATCTTTTACAACCCAAAGACATCTTTCTCAAGAATCTGATTGTCACCTCTTTAAAATATGATCATGCTCATAAATAGAAAGTTTCTGGTCTCTGTTGCAGGATGCAGTCTAATTAGGCACTCTTCTCAAATACAGATTAGCTTACTGGTCAACCTCCCTGCCTGATACTTCTGATACTTTTCTACTATTTCTACGTAGCATTTTAAACTCTCTGACCTCACTCTTTGGGAGAGTTGAGGTCATGTTGCTCCTTTGTAATAGTGATATTGCTTATAATAATCAAATAACTTTTTTTTTTTTTTTTGAGACAGGGTTTCTCTGTATATCCCTGGCTGTCCTGGAACTTACTTTGTAGACCAGGTTGGCCCTGAACTCAGAAATCTGCCTGCCTCTGCCTCCCAAGTGTTGGGATTAAAGGCATGTGCCACCACGCTGGGCTCAAGGTAACATCTTCTGTGATGGTTTATATATTCTTGGACCAGGGAGTGGCACCATCTGGAGGTGTGACCTTATTGGAATAGGTGTGACCTGGTTGGAATAGGTGTGTCACTGTGGGTGTGGGCTTAAGACCTTAACCCTAGTTGCCTAGAAGTCAGTCTTCCACTAGCAGCCTTTGGATGAAGACATAGAACTCTCAGCTCTGCCTGTGCCATGACAGCCTGGATGCTGCCATGGTTTCACCTTGATGATAATGGACTGAACTTCTGAACCTGTAAGTCAGCCCCAATTAAATGTTATTTTTTATAAGACTTGCCTTGGTTCACAGCAGTAAAACCCTAACTAAGACATCTTCCTTCAAGTTTTAACTGAATCGATATGGATTATTCATAACCTCATATTACCTTCTGTTAATCTTGTCTTGTCTAATACATAATTTCTGAATTTTTGATGAACAACAAATGAAGTTAAATATGATGATATATTTTAAATATTCTAAATGCCCCCTCCCCTTGTTTCTAGCCAGTGGGCATGGAAGGAAAGAGCTGCTTCCAAAGCCAGACATAAAAGACATGATCTCAGTCCTATCTACTACTTACATGAGTGGCCTTGGGAAAATGCTTAGTTACATAGAATGCCTTCCCCGTTCCCTCTCATCTGTATAATGATAATAATAGGAACCTACCTTTTAGATATACTCTGAGGTGGAAGAAGATGAACAGGAGGAAATTAGTTGTTTTAAAATGAATAAATAATGTAAGATGTACGTAGAGAAGATTCTAGTCAAAGCTGAGAGCTGGAAGCTACTGAAGGCCTCACAAGTCCTCTTACTTAGTTCTTTATTCTCATTCTAGTTGGTCTTTATCCACTTGGTAGGAATGAGCTCCCCTAAAGTTCTGGATTTCCTGAAGACATACTCTGTTGCTATTGTTCTTTATTTGGTTTCTTATGGGTTTCCACAACACTTTCACAGAAAAAGTGCCCTTATTTCAATTATTTCTGAATATTAGCCCACAATCATTATACTGCTTTAGATATCTCCCTCATATTAGACTGTTTAGGTCTGTTTAATTACCTCACTCTGCCAAGATTCCTGTGACTATTTCTTTTTTACATTTCCCACTTAATAGCTGTAGTAGTAGTAGTAGTAATAGTAGTAAGAGAGTGACAGAGACAGAGGGACAGAGAGATATAGAACACACATGAATGTGTCATGGTATATGTGCAGAAAGGTGTGCAACTTAGCATTAGAGAAGAACTTTTCCGATATGGTTCTTTTCAGTGTGGGTTTTGAGGTTTAATTCAGATTGTCAGTATTGTATGGCAAATACTTTTAGCTATTAGGATATCTCACAGAGTCCAAGTTGATTCTTTATAGATAAATTGGAAAACTTCTATCTATTGGTTGAAATGGTAAACTTTGTCCATCTAATCAATAATGAGAAAGTGGAACATATATGCAATCAGGACAGATCCCCTAGACGGAATATGGATTGGTGTTACCCAATTAAAATACTCTTTCCTTGAAAGAATAGAATTGTTTGTGAAAAGTGGATTAATTTGGATTTGTGCTCTACCAGAGCATCTTTTTTTCCTAGTACAGTTAATCAATAGCTCTCTCAAATCATAGCACATTTGACTCAATGTCCTCAGTTGCAATTATATGACATTCACATTTATTATAACTTGGAATATGTAATTGCTGGGCATACCTAAGACTTTTTAGTCTAAAATACTGAATTTCGATGAGGAAATCTCAGACGACAATACTTTTAAGTTTTACAAAAAACATGGACATATGCCAGTGGTATGAAACAAATGCCACTGGTCTTCTGACAATAAGCAAGTATATTTTTACATGTGATAGGCAATATAAATGAAACTAGGCAATAGTCGTGATATTTTCAACAATATTCATAATTAAACAGTGTGAAATAATTTCTGTAAGTTAGTACTTTGTCCACATGGTATAAGGTGTTAAAAGCAGAATAAGCCTTGGCTTCTGCATTCAAAATAAGAGTTCAAAACCCACAAATATGAACATCTAATATTATCTTGAGGCAGAAGAGTGTGAGGATCATTTCTGAGAACTGGAGGTTTTCCTCTTCTCTTTGAAGACTCAGACTTTCTATTGCTGTTCTATTGAACACCATGATCAATTGCAATGGGGGAGGGGAAAACAAAGTTCATTTCACTTACAGTACCACATAAAAGAGTTCAAGTACTGCCTACTGACTGACTCCCCATGATATCCTTAGCCTGTTTTCTTATTGAACACAGGATCACCAGCCCAGAGATGTTACCACCCACAATTGGTTGGCCCCTCTATCATCAATTAATAATTTATAAATGTCCTACACATTTGTTTGCCTACAGCCTGATCTTGTGGAGGCATTTTCTTAATTGACATTCCCTACTCCCAGATAGTTTAGCCTATGTCCAGTTGACATGGAGCTATCCAACACAACTGACATTTTTCCACTTGATACACAAACACACTACTTTTAAGCCACAGGATTTTCTTTCTCATTTATCAACAATATATCACATTGGTAACATAAAAATATTTAAAGGGGGCTGGAGAGATGGCTCAGTGGGTAAGAGCACCCAACTGCTCTTCTGAAGGTCCTGAGTTCAAATCTCAGCAACCACTTGGTGGCTCACAACCATCCTTAATGAGATCCTACTCCCTCTTCTGGAGTGTCTGAAGACAGCTACAGTGTACTTACATATAATAAAAATAAAATACATTTTAAAATACATTTTGAAAATATTTAAAGGTCTCATACTCTTTACAAGTTCAAACACATTAAAATTCAGTCTCTGTAAAAGATAATCAAGTCTCTTTAAAAATCCAAAAATCTCTCTAAAAATTTCTAAGTCAAACTGTGGGCTCCTATAAAGTAAAAAATAAGTTAAATACTTTCCTACTTCAAGAGAGAATAACCAGTGATCAAAGTAAAGCCAACCTCCTGACAATGTAAATAAGATAATGTCTAATATCTGGGCAGTACTCACCATCCAGGTACCTTTTGACTCACTTCACCAGCTCTACTTTCTGTAGCCCACACAGCTCTCCTTCTAAACGTGTGCAGGTCAACTTGACTGCCACTGTTCTTGTTTTTAATCCCATGATACTAACATCTACAAAATGCTGGGACCTGCTGCAATTGATAGTACTTTCACCAACAGCCTTTTCTAGGTTTTCCATAGTGCCAAACCTCAACTTTAGTCTTGTGTGTTCAACTGCTACTGAGGCTGCAACTTCACCAATGGTGGGTCTTTTCTGGACTCTCAAAGTGCTTTCTCAGCTGTTCTCCATGATCCCATTATGACTTAGAAATTAGGACGACCTAGGCAACTCCTACACACCCAAGTTCAGCTGTCAGCATGAGAAACCATCTTAGTTGTTTCTAGAACATACCTTCTTTGTATTGATCTTCAGAAAATACTTCTCAGAATATTTCACCTCAATGATGCTGGCTTCTTAATCAATGCTAATTTCTCAGCCCCAACTAGCCAATTTCAACTGCTCCAATAAAACAAATTCACTTTATTGCTTCTTTTCTCTTGTTATTCACAGCTCTATCTGACCAGATGCCACAGGTTCTCTCCATAAATGGCTCTCTGCCTTTGATGCCTTCTGATTTCACAAGTCAAGCCTCCATTGTCTGTATGGTTCTTAACATTTTTATCTTCAAAACTCCAACAAAACAGTCCACTGAGCTCTTGATACTCAATAGTTCTTGTAGCCCATAGTTACAAAGTCCTTGCACAATTTTTACCAAAACCTGATCAGGTCTGTCACAGCAATGCCCCTCTATTCTGGTACCTACTTGTCTTAGGTATGGTTTCCACTGCTGTGATAAAACACCATAACCAATGCAATAAGGAGAGGAAAGGGTTTATTTCACTCACAGTTCCTCAATATTGTTCAGCATCAAAAGCGCTGAGTGTAGGAACTCATGCACAGCAGGAACCTGGAAGCAGGATGTGATGCAGACACCAGAGAGAAGTGCTGCTTACTGGCTTACTCCCCACAGCTTGTTCAGCCTGCTCTTTTATAGAACCCAGAACCACCAGCCCACAGGTGGCACCACCCATCATGGTTAGGCCCTCTCCTCCAATCACTGATTAAGAAAATGTCCTACAGGCTTGGCTACAGCCAGATCTTACGGAGACATTTTTCAATTGAGTTTTACACCTCTCAGGTGAGTTTAGCTTGTGTCAAGTTGACATAAAATAATACAGTGCAAAGACAAAGTTAAAACAAATTAGAATGCAGGAACAAACAAAGAAGATAGAAAAAAAAGATGTGCATTAAAAGAATTAACTCAATGGATGGAACTAGAAAACACCATTCTGAGTGGGATAACCCAGGCCCAGAAAGACACACATGGCAAGACTTCCAGTGGTGGGACTGGGACACCAACTCAGCCACAAAACCTTTCATCTACAATCTGCCCGCTTGTACTGGGGCAATGGTGGCAAAGAACCTGTGGAAGCTGACAACAAATGACTCATCTAATTTGAGGCTCACACTGTGGAAGAGAGCCCATGCTCATTCGCAAAACTGTCTGGATGACCAGAAACTAGAGGCTGGAAAGCCCAAGAGACCTAGGTTAGAACCAAATACAGCTGGCTAAACAACAACAACAACAACAACAACAACAATAACAACAACAACAACAAAACAATGAAATATTTCTTAACATTGTTCTGATATACTTACAGATAAGTGCCTAGTCCAGTTGTCATCAGAGTTTGCTCCATCATCTGATGGGAGTAGATGCAGAGACCCACAGCCAAGTAGGGAGAAAGGGAGAGAGGAGGGACACCCATTTGGAAGTCTCTATCTGGTCCCTCTCCTTCATCTCAGGGAACCATGAAGAAGACTAGGAGGAAGAATTGTGGGAACTGGAGGTATCAAAAACATGAGGAGAGCAAGGCCAGTGAAGTCAACTAAACAGGCTTATAGGGGCCCACGATTGGGGTCAAAATCAGGGATCCTGTATGGATCTGACATAGGTCCGCTGCATGCACATTATGGGTCTTTAGCTTGGTTTTTATTTGGGACCTGTAACAATAGGACTCATAGTGTCTCAGACTCTTGCCTGATCTTGAGACCGTTTTTCTCTTATAGAGTTTCCTCGCTCTAACTTGATGTGAGGGTTTGTGCCTTGTCTTATTATATGTTGTTGTGCAATGCTATGTTGAAGTCCCAGGAGGCCTGTTGTTCTTTTGGGGGGAGAGATGGAAGGATGGTAGTGGAGTAAACCTGGAGAAGAGGGATGCTGGTAGGAAACTGAGAGGATGGAGGAGGGAGGAAGGTGCAGTCAGGATATATTATATGAAACAGGAATAAGTAAAAATATTTTTAAAAGTAAACTCAAATCCACAGCATTTGGTTAAGATCATGCTTTGGGAGGACTATGAAGAAATATAAAGTTACATTTATGGCTCCTGGTATTTAGGTTATGAGAAGTCTCAAAAACTCATTGAAAGGGATTTAATTTCAGGAAAGCATTTTCTTTTTCTTTTTTTTTTTTAATTAGGTATTTTCCTCATTTACATTTCCAATGCTATCCCAAATTTTCAAGGCCTATTTTCCATATAGATAAATTGGAACAAATAAGTAAGACAGTCAAGGCACCCTGAAAGCAGATACAGCAATTTAATTGATATTAAGGCATTGTGATTTATTTTTAAATTACTTATACTGATATAATGACTTAAGAATAATAAAGAAGAATAAGATTTAACTGCATAATGCATTTTCAATGATGTATATTTTAAATGATATTTCAGATAGGTTACCTGATATCTAGAAATGCACATTTGGAAGCCATCCAAAGCTCACAAGGTAGACTAAAACATACAAGGCCTCAAACATGCCCATGAGGACAGTCTTTGAAAAGGGTGTTAGCAGAGATCTGGGGACAGGTGTCAGTATACGAAGCTGCATGCTCAGGGCCATGCCTCCTTAATCTTTGCTACCTCTGAGCACCTCTTAAGCAATATAGGTAACAAATAGATCCACACTTTACACATTTAGGTATTGACCTCCTGATAATGTTGCTGCAAATAATTCCAAGAGTTTAGCAGGAAAAAAAACCAAGAGACAGTTGTATTATAAGGAAAAACACTTCCTTTCTTGTATGAAATTTGTTCTGAAATTTGAGCAGTTACTGCCCAATTTCTCCTTCCATGTCATCCCTCCATGAGCATGGCATCTCATATTATAATGCAAAAGGACTAGAATAAATGAGAAGGATGGCAGAGTTTTCAATAGCAAAACAGACTACTAGAATAAAAAATCGTGCCATAAAACTGCAGAATTGTCACTACAGATTAAGAGGGGAATCAATTTTCAGTACATTTCATTGCTGAGTAAAAGAAATGTTTTGACAAAGTAGGCTAACCTTTATTACTGTGTCATATCTGGATATTTGGTGTGAATCTGATTCAGTCCATGGTAGTGCTAGCTACTCCAGTCCCATTGCCAGAATAGTTTGTGGAGAATAAGTTCTCTGAGCTATAATACGAAACAGAGTTAGCCATTTACTGCCTCACTTTCAATTGAAGATTATATGATACATGTATATAATTTTTATCATTCCTGTGAGGTCTCAGTTTTTTTCACAATTCTTTACTGTTATTTTCCACTATAAACCTTTTGATGGATGAATTTTATCATTGCAGAAATATCAGACACTATGTGAAAAGGGGGACCACTAAAAGATCACATCCTTCATAATAAAATGATTCACAGTGGCCCTAGATAGGTTTAATACAATTAATTTTTTAGAAAATTTTATGTGAAAATTTCCAATTTTAATAGCATGAGTCTCATTAAGCATGCTCTATTTTATGAGGAATATATAGTACCCGTGAGGCATTGTAAATATTATAACTCCAGTTCCCCCTGGTGGCAGAACCTTCAAAATGAATAATTTTGTCTGCAGGATTTGGAGAGCTGTGCGGTGCCTGGCTGATAACCTCCAGGAGACTTGTTACAAAGGGTTTATTCTTTGGATTCCAAAGGCTTTGGAGAAGGCTTCTCACCTAAACCCTTGGGACAAATACAGCTGAGGATACAGAAGGAAGAGACGATTTCAAATGTCATTTTTAAACGACGTTTAAAAGTTGTTTAAAACAACTCTGTTGTTTTATCTCCCTTTTCATTTCTGATTTTGTTCATTTGGATACTGTCCCTGTGCCCTCTGGTTATTCTGGCTAAGGGTTTATCTATCTTGTTGATTTTCTCAAAGAATTAGCTCCTGGTTTTGTTGATTCTTTGTATAGTTCTTTTTGTTTCCACTTTGTTGATTTCAGCCCTGAGTTTGATTATTTCCTGATGTCTACTCCTCTTGAGTCTATTTGCTTCTTTTTGTTCTAGAGCTTTCAGGTGTGCTGTTAAATTGCTAGTGTAAGCTCTCTCCAGTTTCTTTTTGCAGGCACTCAGAGCTATGAGTTTTCCTCTTAGCACTCCTTTCATTGTGTCCCATAAGTTTGGGTATGTTGTGCCTTCATTTTCAATAAATTCTAAAAAATCTGTAAATTCTTTTTTTTTTTTTTATTTCTTCCTTGAGTAGGGTGTTGTTCAGCTTCCACGTATGTGTGGCCTTTCTGTTGTTTTTGTTGCCTTAGTCCGTGGTGATCTGATAGGATGCATGGGGTTATT
The DNA here is from genome assembly GCF_978045245.1 of Mus caroli. Lineage (NCBI taxonomy): Eukaryota > Metazoa > Chordata > Mammalia > Rodentia > Muridae > Mus > Mus caroli. Next base: position 10,472,322 of record NW_028227259.1, read on the forward strand.
TTAATCTTTTTGTATCCCTTGAGGCCTATTTTGTGTCTGATTACATGGTCAATTTTGGAGAGGGTACTATGAGGTGCTGAGAAGAAGGTGTATTCTTTTGTTTTAGGATGAATTATTCTATAGATATCTGTTTAATCCATTTGGTCCATAACTTCTGTTTCACTGTGTCTCTGCTTAGTGCGTGTTTCCATGATCTGTCCATTGCTGAGAGTGGGGTGTTGAAGTCTCCCTCTATTACTGTGTGAGGTGTGATGTGTGCTTTGAGCTTTAGTAAAGTTTCTTTTATGAATGTGAGTGGCCTTGCGTTTGGACCCTAGATGTTCAGAATTGAGAGTTTTTCATGGTGGATTTTTCCTTTGACCAGTATGAAGGGTCTTTCCTTATCCTTTATAATAACTTTTGGTTGAAAGTTGATTTTATTCGATATTTAGAATGGCTACTCCTGCTTGTTTCTTGGAACTGTTTCCTTGGAAAATTGTTTTCCAGCCCTTTGTTCTGAGGTAGTGCTTGCCTTTGTCACTAAGGTGAATTACCTGCATGCAGCAAAATTCTGGACCCTATTTATGTATCCAGTCTGTTAGTCTATGTATTTTTATTGGTAAACTGAGTCCATTGATGTTAAGAGATATTAAGGAACAGTGATTGTTGCCTTCAGTTATTTTTGATGTTATTTTTATGTTTGTGTGGCTATCTTCTTTTGGGCTTGTTGAAAGTAGTTTACTTTCTTGCTGTTTCTAGGGTGTAGTTTCTCTCATCGTGTTGGCATTTGGCATCTATTATCCTTTGTAGGGCTGGATTTGTGGAAAGATATTGTATAAATTTGGTTTTATCATGGAATATCTTGGTTTTTCCATGTATAGTAATTGATTTCTTGGCATTCTAGTGTAAGGTGGAGTTTGTGTTCTCTTAGGGTCTGTATTACATCTTCCCAGGATCTTTTAGCTTTCATAGTCTCTGGTGAGATGTCTGGTGTAATTCTGATAGGTTTGCCTTTATATGTTACTTGACCTTTTTCCCCTACTGCATTTAATAGTCTTTGTTTTGTGCATTTGGTATTTTGACTATTATGTGACATGAGGAATTTCTCTGCTGGTCCAATCTATTTTGAGTTCTGTAGGGTTCTTGTATGTTTATGGGCATATCTTTCCTTTTTTTTTTTTTTTTTTTTTGTTGTTGTTTGTTTGTTTTTGAGACAGGGCTTCTCTGTGTAGCCCTGGCTGTCCTAGAACTCACTCTGCAGACCATGCTGGCCTCGAACTCAGAAATTTGCCTGCCTCTGTGTACTGCCTAGTTTTGTGTCAACTTGACACAGCTGGAGTTATCACAGAGAAAGGAGGAAATGCCTCCATGAGATCCAACTGTAAGTCATTTTCTCAATTAGTGATCAAGGGGGAAAGGCCCCTTGTGGGTGGGACCATCTCTGGGCTACTAGTCTTGGTTTTATAAGAGAGCAGGCTGAGCATGCCAGGGGAGGCAAGCCAGTAAAGAACATCCCTCCATGGCCTCTGCATCAGCTCCTGCTTCTTGACCTGCTTGAGTTCCAATCCTGACTTCCTTGGTGATGAACAGCAGTAAGGAAGTGTAAGCCGAATAAACCCTTTCCTCCCCAACTTGCTTCTTGGTCATGATATTTGTGCAGGAATAGAAACCCTGACTAAGACACTCTGCCTCCCAAGTGCTGGGATTAAAGGCCTGTGCCACCATGCCCAGCGGGCATATCTTTCTTTAGGTTAAGGAAATTTTCTTCTATAATTTTGTTGAAGATATTTATTTACTATTCCTTTAAATTGGCACTCTTTGCTCTCTTATATACCTATTATCCTTAGGTTTGGTCTTAACAAATTCAGAAATTGAAAGGGAGACATAACAAAAGAAACTGAGGAAATCCAAAAAATCATCAGATCCAACTACAAAAGCCTATTCTCAATAACACTAAAACATCTGGAAGAAATGGACAATTTTCTAGACAGATACCAAACACCAAAGTTAAATCAGTACCAGATAAGCCATCTAAACAGTCTCATAGCCCCTAAAGAAATAGAAGCACTCATTAAAGGTCTCCCAACCAAAGAAAGCCCAGGACCAGATGGGTTTAGTGCAGAATTCTATCAGATCTTCAAAGAAGACCTAATACCATATTCATTAAACTGTCCCACAGAAAAGAAACAGAAGGAACACTACCTAATTTGTTCTATGAAGCCACAGTTACTCTGATACCAAAACCACATGAAGACCCAAGAAAGAAAGAGAACTTCAGAGCAATTTGCCTTATGAATATTGATGCAAAAATATTCAATAAAATTCTTGCAAACTGAATCCAAGAACACTTCAAAAGGATCTTTCACCATGATCAAGTAGGCTTCATCCCATGGATACAGGGATGTTTCAATCTATGGAAATCTGGCAACATAATCCACTATATAAACAAACTCAAAGGAAAGAAAACCCACATGATCATTTCATTTGATGATGAAAAAGAATTTGACAAAATCCAACACCCCTTCATGAAGAAAGTCTTGGAAAGATCAGGATTTTAATTCCCATACCTAAACATAGTGAAAGCAATATACAGGAAACCAGTAGCCAATATCAAACTAAATTGAGAGAAACTTGAAGCAATCTAAAATCAGGAACTAGACAAGGCTGCCCACTCTCTCCCTATCTATTCAATATAGTACTTGAAGCGCTAGCTAGAGCAATTAGATAACAAAAGGAGGTCAAAAGGATACAAGTTGGAAAGGAAAAAATCAAACCATCACTATTTGCAGATGATATACTTTAATGACTCAAAAAACTCCACCAGAGAACTCCTACAGATGATAAACAACTCCAGCAAAATGGACAGATATAAAATTAACTCAAAGTTGGGGCCCAAAAGCCCCTGGCATCTTAGTCTCCATCTTGTTCCTGGGCCATCATCTACTAACTAATACTCTTTTGTTTCTTCCACTATCTTGCTTCTATTCCTGTAATTGACTCGGGACATTTTATGATAGGGGGCTTTCTGGACTTATCCAATGGGGACATTCCTTTTATTTTTTTAAGATTTATTTATTATTATATCTAAGTACACTGTAGCTGTCTTCAGATGCACCAGAAGAGGGCATCAGATCTCATTACAGATGGTTGTGAACCACCATGTGGTTACTGGGATTTGAACTCAGGACCTTCGAAAGAGCGGTTGGTGCTCTTAACCACTGAGACATCTCTCCAGCCCAATGGGAACATTCCTTTCTGGACTTTTTACAATGGGGACATTCCTTTCCAGATATCTTTCAATGGGGATATTCCATTTACATTAATGTGTAAAGCAAGAGATAATCCCGTGGACCTGGGCTAACACTTTGTGGTTTCAAGCTTTTTAAGCCCTTTGTTTCCCTAGACTAAACTGAGACTTGAACAGTATTTTTTATCTTGTCTCCTTCCTTCTCATCTCCTGATCCCAAATTTGTCACTGTTGCTCCCTTCCTCGAGACCCCTGTTGCTTAAATCCTGCAGGTTGGGGCAAAACAAATCAGCAGCCTTCCTATATTCAAAGTGTAAATGAGCTGAAAAAAATTAGAGAAACATGTGACTTCACAATAGTCACAAAAAATATAAAATACCTTGGTGGAACTCTAACCAAACAAGTGAAAGATCTGGATGGCAAGAATTTGAAATCTCCAAAGAAAGAAATTAAAGAAGACCTCAGAAGATGGAAAGATCTCCCATGCTTTTGGATTTGCAGGATTCATATAGTAAAAATGGCCATCTTGCTGAAAGCAATCTACAGATTCAATGTAATCCCCATCAAAATTCCAACACAATTCTTCATAGAGTTAGAATAAGCAATTCTCAATTTCATTTTGAATAACAAAAAGTCTAGGATAGCAAAAACTACTCTCAATAATAAAAGAACTTCTGTTTTGCAAATTGTATCTTGGGTATTCTATGTTTCTGGGCTAATACCCGCTTATCAGTGAGTGCATATCATGTGTGTTCTTTTGTGATTGGGTTAACTCCCTCAGGATGATATTCCCCAGATACATCCATTTGCCTAAGAATTTCATGAATTCATTGCTTTTAATAGCTGAGGAGTACTGCACTGTGTAAATGTACCACATTTTCTTTATCCATTCTTCTGTTGAGGGACATCTGGGTTCTTTCCAGCTTCTGGCTATTATAAATAAGGCTGCTGGGTGGATTGGGGAGCATGGTGGGGGGAGGGTATAGAGGACTTTGGGGGATAGCATTTGAAATGAAAATGAAGAAAATATCTAATGAAAAATATTTTTAAATAAATAAATAAATAAAAGAACTTCTGGGAGATTCCCCATCCCTGACCTCAAGTTATACTACAGAGGAATAGTGTTAAAAACTGCATGGTATTGGTACAGTGACAGGCAGGTAGATCAATGGTATACAATTGAAGACCCAGAAATGAACCCAGATACATATGGTCATTTTTCACAAAGAAGCTAAAACCATCCAGTGGAAAAAGACAGTATTTTCAACAAATGGTGCTGGTTCAACTGGCAGTCAACATGTAAAAGAATGCAAATTGATCCATTATTATCTCATTTTACCAAGTTCAAGTCCAAGTGGATCAAGGACCTCCACATAAAACCAAATATACTGAATCTAATAGAAGAGAAAGTGTGGAAGAGCCTCAAGCACATGGCCACAGGGGAAAAGTTCCTGAACAGTTCCTATCAACAGCTTATGCTCTAAGATCAAGTATTGACAAATGGGATCTCAGAAAATTGCAAAGGTTCTGTAAGGCAAAGGACACTGTCAATAGGACAAAATGCAACCAACAGACTGGGAAAAGAACTTTACCAACCAGTCATCTGATAGAGGGCTAATATCCAATATATCCAAGGACTCAAGAAGGTAGACTCCAGAAAACCAAGTAACCCTATTAAAAATGAGGAGCAGAGCTAAAGAGAATTCTCAACTGAGGAAACTCGAATGGCTGAGAAGCACCTAAAGAAATGGTCAACATCCTTAGTTGTCAGGGAAATTCAAATCAAAACAACCCTAAGATTCTACCTCACACCAGTCAGATTGGCTAAGATCAAAAACTCAGGTGACAGCATATGCTGGTGAGGACGTGGAGAAAGAGGAACACTCCTCCATTGTTGGTGGGATTGCAAGCTGGTACAACCACTCTGGAAATCAGTCTGGTGGTTCCTCAGAAAATTGGACAAAGTACCCAGCTATCCCACACCTGGGCATATATCCAGAAGATGCTCCAATATGTAATAAGGACAAATGCTCCACTATGTTCTTAGCAGTCTTATTTATAATAGCCAGAAGCTGGGAAAAAAAAAAAAAAAAAAAAGGAAACCCAGATGTCTCACCACAGAGGAATGGATACAGAAAATGTGGTACATTTACACAATGGGGTACTACTCAGCTATTAAAAACAATGACTTCATGAAATTTGCAGGCAAATGGTTGGAACTTGAAATTATTATCCTGAGTGAGGTAACCAACACACTGTGTGTACTCACTGATAAGTGGATAATAACCATCCCAGATACAGTCACCATACCTGGATGCTATTGTGGATGCTGGGAAGTGCTTGCTGATGGGAGCCTGATATGGCTGCCTCCTGAGAGGCTCTGCCAGAGCCTGACAAAAACAGAGACTTGCAGCCAATCATTGGAACTTTAGGAGCTGAGGGGATGTAGCCCCATGGAGGAAGCAACAGCTCCCAGAGACTGGACCACCAACCAAAGGGTGTACGTGGAGAGACCCATGTCTCTGGCTGCATATGTGGCAGTACACGTCCTTGTTGGACATCAGTGGGAGGAGAGGCCCTTGTGCCTAGGGTTGTTCGATGCCCAGGGGAATGCAAGGGCCAGGAAGACGATGGGAGTGGGTGGGTGGGGAGCACCCTCATAGAGGCAGGGGGAAGGGGGAGGGGATAGGAGGTTTCTGAAGGGGATATTTGGAAATGGGTAAACATTTGAAATGTAAATAAAGAAAATATCCAAAAAGAAAAAAAAGTTATTTTAGTGGTCACTCTCAAATGAATCTGCTTGGGCTAAGGCATCGTCAAGATCATAAAAAATAATGGAAGAAGACACTAGATAGGAGACAAAAACAGAAAATACATATATAACCTGTTCTAATGTTCTCCACTGAAGAAACTGTTGATGAGATTTAATCTTTAGGTAAGGTTTATGAAAGACTGGAGTCTTCAAAAAATGGTTTCACTTGATAAGGTTTTTTTTATTTCAAATGCCTTTTAAAAGCAGAGATATTTCAGGTAAGTTGACACAATTGAATTTTTAAGAACTCTTATCATCATCATCATCATTTATAACTTCAGTTTACAGCTTTGGGATCAAAGCTAGGAAGCACAAAATAGAATCATTTCTTGTGATCTTAAACCCATGCTGGACAGAACTCCAGATGTGACCAAATGCCTCAATATGTTCTATTTTCTGTAACATGAAGCTTAAAACGCTTCTGATTTGTGTAATCCCCCTGAAATGCAGTGTCTTAGGTTTGACCATGTCTGCTTTTGCTATCGAATCTTGAAGCCCAGAAATATGTGGGATTATGAATTCCTGCAGGGTTCAGAAATTTTAATCATCGGGTAGGGGAGGGTTTTACTTTAAATTCTTCCTAATCCACAGATTTAAAAAGTCATTAGGAGTTGTAAATGTCAAGGAGAACATATAAATGCACCAAACCCCGGAGTTATTTTGGTGATAAATCCTCAAATTTCTACTTCTTAAACAACAATGAGTAGAAAGCATCCTTGGAGCATCTGAAATGTTCAAATTATGGATACAAATCTTTCTTTATTCCACGTAGAGTTGGACCTTTCATGGCTCCAAGCAGTGCCTCCCAGGTACTCATTTAAATTTATACTCCATTTATCATGGTTTACTCTCAGGAATAACCCAGTTTCATCGTATTTACTGTTAGTTAGTAAGAATCATTCTCTGGTCAACGTTCAGGGGAGTGAGGTCCAGTTATTGGTTGACTCCAGTTATCTGGTGTAAATCCTTCTTCAATTGTTCTTGATACAAAGGGACAAATGGTAAACATGGCCAGTAATATGGAGAAGAAAGTCTAATAGACTCTGGGAAACTTTCTGCTTATAAAAAGATGCTGGAGGCTCACACTATCTGATCAGCATGCATTATAAGACCTCTGTCAGTGGGTCCTCAATGCAGACACAGTACTCCACCCCTATGACACTAGGCATTTCTCTGTGCCCTGCACTTGTTGCCACATTACACAGAAGTTGGGGGTCCTCTCTTGTGTTCTTTGACTCATAACCTTTGCCTGAGATCTACTCTTAGGTAATTTTGTGCTATTGCCAAAGTTGATCTGAGAAGGCAAGAGGAGAGCTGGTACAGATAATCCATGCAAAAAGCAAAGTCTATAGCACAGATAATTGAGAGATTTTTGTCAGACTTCTCAGAAAGTCATGCATATTAAAACGTAAACATCATATGTCTGGCATTTTCCATTCAGTATTCGGAGACTGTGCTTGGTTGACTGTGGGTTGACCTCAATGGTAGAGTCATAGAGATAACTTAAGTTCTTAATTTTTGAGTTCTTAATTGGATTGGTTCCTTCTTAAACTCATGATATATGTTAATAAAGACATATTTAGAACATGTCTGATTCGCATTTTGGTTAACTGTGGCCAAAATCAAGGTAAGAGATTGTATTGGTGACTTGTCTTTTTACTGTGACAGAGTGCCTGCCAAAAGCAATTTCAGACAAGATGCATTTGACTGGGCGGATGGAGAGTTTGAGGTATTCAGACTCCCATTCTGATGATAAACCCCTGGCAGCAGGAGCTGGAGTTATTGCATCTGCAGCCAGAAACCTGAGAGCAATATACATCAGGCTTCAGCTTTCTGGTTTATTTTGTGTGGCAATTAAGGTAAGTTTTTCCCACCTCAGTTAATCTAATCTAGACAATCCTGCATACACAGGCCCAGAGACAGGATTCCAGATCTAGTCAAGTTGACAAGCCAGATTGACCATCACAGTGTGTGGTTGTTTGATAAGAATGGCCTCCATAGGCTCATATATTTGAATGCTCAGTCATCAGGGCCTTGTTGGAGGAAGTATGTCACTGGGCTTTGACACTTTGATACTTCAAAAACTCAAGCCAGACCCAGTGTCTCTCTTCTTCCTGCTGCCTACTGATCTGGATGTAGAATTATCAGCGACTTCTCCAGCACCATGTCTGCCTGCAGGCTGCCCTGCTCACTGCCATGATGATATCGGATTAAAGCTCTGAAACTGTAAGCTGGCCACAATTATATGTTTTCTTTTATGAGAGTTGCCGTGATCATTGTGCCTCTTCATAGCAATAGAACACTTACTGAGACACACTGATAGAATTTGTCCCTGAGTTTTCATGTGTTTAAGGAAATTAATAGATTGATGGATTCTCAGTTGGTCCTTATCAGCCTCCTGTATGTCAGGTAGACCCTGAAGAGCCATATGATCTTGATAAGCATTTACAAATAGATAAACACGTGTGATAACCCACATGCTCACCAATACAGAACCATACATGGTCTGGCATGACTCTGGGTACTCACCCAAGATCCTCCTGAGCAGCCAGCCCTCCATATACTTTCTAATTTTCCATTCTCCCACTAGCCTTTCTATCTGTCTTTCTATCTCAATCTGTCTGTTGCTCTCTTAATTTCATAAAAAAGAAATCACAGACAAGATTGTACCATAATTACAATATTACTCTTATAAAAATATTTTAAATTGTTTCATTTCAATGGGCTAACTTTTAGAATTTAGTTGTGATTTAAGATTGTTTCAGGTTTCAATTGCTTTCATGGAATTTCCAGGCAGCCATCAGTATTGCACACCTGAAATATTTGGATATACACAAAAGTGAGTTGGTTCTTCCAACATGAACCTTGTTTTGTATTATAAATTTAGTTAGTGTTCTGGAAAGTGAAGGGTGCTGCATATTCATGGACAGAAGGAGGTATATTGTGTGTGTGTGTGTGTGTGTGTATACATATACATATTTGTGTCATACTATATATATATATGGAATTTATATGTTCTTAGATTTTTAATATACAACTGTTTGTGCTGAATTTATATGAGTTTTTATTTATTTGTTATGGCTATACTTAATATAATAAAATACTTAGGCAGGAAATAGAACGATGTAGGAAAGCTGGGGTGAAGTCCAGTTATAACCTGGTCCGATCCTCAGCTATCTTATCAAGAGAGTCTTTAAGCAATTATAAGAGACACTGGCCAGAGAAAGTGGGGATTTTATAAATCATGATTAGAACATCAAACACTTCACTCCTGGGCTGGACATGTAGCTCAGTTGTTAGACAGATGCCAAAGATGAGATATTATTTTGTCAGTTTCCACTTAATGAAGAAAAATGTCTAGGCTGAACCAGTGAACATACAATGTAGAGTCCTCTACAGAACAGTGACAGATATGACTGAGAGCAGCAAACCAAGTTATTGCAATCTTGAATGTCATCCCAGAGGCCTGGTTAAATTTTCACCAAAGGAAAGTTGTCCCCTACTTAACAGACATTAGGTCGAGTCTTCTTGCCAGGCATACTGTTAACATTATTTTATGTTTTGTAAGACCCCTTTCTTCAGATTTTAGGCTGTAAAGGCTGGCAGCAGTTCATCCAGACAAAGAACAACATTAAACGAGGCAAGTGAAGGCAGGAGAAGAGTAACTCCTCACGAGAAGACGGTTATCCATGTGGTAAACCACATCATATTAAAAACAACTATCTGTGGAATCACTTTCATTTGCAGTTTTATTGCTAAATAAAGAGAAGCAACGGAACATCCACTTTATATGTTCACTATCAGATGGGTAGCATCTTCATTTTTTTGCCTGACTTTTAAATACAGTAACCAAAGACTTTTAAAAGAATTCCTTCTACTCCTGAGCGTTGAAGGCTGCCTTTTGACATGAGCACCCGTTGGTAGTTTAGGATTACACAATCAATTCTTTAGGTACACTTTAACATTTTTCTTTTAAGATTCCAGTGTGCCTGAGAAAAATATTCTGTGTCCACAGTATGGTGTTTATCTCCGATTTAAACAGTCTTCAAACACCTTACCAGTGTATAGCTTTAGGCAACAACGTTCTAACAATGCTTCACAGGGTTTTAGGCAAAGTGCTTGCTATCAAGCGTATTGTCCTTTTATTTGGATATTCAGACAGCCAGTTCTACATTCTTGAGTCTATGGCTTCCTGTGGTTAACACTATTCTTTCCTGATCTCAAGTCTTATCCTCACACAATGGCTTCTGGGGCTTTTCTTCCACAAGGAAAAGCAGAATGTACTACAAAAGAATGGAATGAATTTCTGAAGGCCACTATCATTCAAATAGAGATCATTTATGTATTTATGTTGAGAAAAGTTCTCATACAGTCTCAGGCTTGCTACATGTAAATGAGGGTGGCCATCATTGCTCAGGCTGTGGTATTATAGCTCTGTGCCATCATACCTGCATAAGCACTCACCTTTGGAGTGTAAAGTCAAGGGCCACAGGAAAGACATATGTTAATGAGCTAATGTATAGGTTTGACCAATTCAGAAATACTTACTTAACCTTAGGAGATGTAGTAGGAAAGGCAGTCAAATCAGGCAACACTGCAGGGTGTTTTTTTGTTTGCAACAGGTAACATGGTTGGGGTGAGGGTTTAATGAATAATAAGATAAGACATGCAGAAGGGTAGCCAGTATCTCAAATCCCAGAAGAAACATAGTAGGAAGATATATGCAGATTTTTAATTTTTAAAAAATTAGATTATTTTTGGTAAATATAGAAGTTAAATAACAAAAAACTAGAAGATATATTGTACTTGTATGTGCCAGGGTTTTACCACAATCAGTTCAGATGATTTTCACAACTAACCATTATGAAACCAGATATATCTTTATATTTATCAGAATATAAGACTGCAGTTTAGACAGGCCCCCATTTATCAGATGAAAAGCAAAAAGGATGGAGGTTTAACTCAAGTAGTCATATCCCAGGAATTTATGCTTTAAACAACCATAATTATTTTCTTTGACTATATTTCTTTTATTTAATGTTTTACTTGCAGTAATGCAAGGAAGTTGTGTTGGCTGTTGATTGAGTGACTTTTCCTTGGGAAGACACAGACATAGGAATATTTACCCCAAATATAGCAATGATTAGAGAAATGGGTCTCTACAAAACATGGTGAGGATTTCCTTACTAGAACACAAGTGACTCAAAAACAGCTGCCAAACAAATACCATTGCCACCCCCTGAAAAGCTGAGGACCACAAAAAGTCACATCCCTGGAGGTGTCTATGCTGGCCTATCGTGAGCTTCCTGTCCCTAGTGATTGCTTACTGTTTTATAATCTAGGGGTTGACCTTATAATTCTTGCAAGTTTCTGAGGTTAAGTTTCAGTTAGCTTCCTTAAATAGTGTTGCTGGTATTAATAGTCAGACTAGGGGCCCTCCAGTTAGCTTCCTGAGCCTTGTGAGCTTTGATTACTTCCCGGATATTATGATCGTTCTAACATGTTAATAGGATGCTTCATTTCAGAGCAATCAGCTATACCACCCAGCCTTTGCTGAAGTTTTAAAACAGTAGGCATATCTTTCCCCCAGATTATCAGCCATATTTTAATTACAATAAGCAATCAAAGGATTTCTTATCTAATTTTCCCACCTACTCCACAGACTAATTCTCAAACTAAACATACCATGTAGCTCATACTAGTATCTGTCATGACACAACCCTAGCTGGGCAACTTCTAAAGCATGTTTGGTAGCTATTGGCAGACTTTAGAAGCTGACTTCTCAAAAGGTCATCTTCTGAGAATGAGCACTTGGGAGGCCATCAAAAGTATAGACTAAGATCTCTCAACAGGCCCAATGAATCAGCATACACAGTTTTATGACAAAACATGCACATGATTCTTAGTCACCTCTGCAGTATGGATGACAATGTATTACAGTGGCATGGGAAGAAATGGCTAGGAGAAAGAGTAGATACTGATCAAGTTTGCTTCAAATTTATCTAACACTCAAATTTATCTGTCTAAGGCCTGAACCTTGTTTTGCCTACGTGGAGATCTCTGGTAGTTGTGTGATGTCTCCTGTTTTTAATACTGGTTATTCTTCTAAGGTTGAGGTACATATGTTTATAGAAGTAATGTTTCTCTAGTATAATGTATTAACTACTGCAAAAGTCCTATAAACTCATAGGAATGATATTATTATTAAATTTCCATGCCAATATTCATCTAGACTCATGTAGAAGGGTGCAGAAAATCGTGCTATTCAAATACGTTTCACATTTAGAAGACCACATGCCTAAAAGCCATGTTTTCTGTAGGATGAGACAAGAGATCAGACAAATTATAGGGCAATTCAATTGAAAGATCATGTCTGAAGATATTCGTATGCAGGGAACATTGAAACATTTAGTGATGTTTCTGTCTGAATAAAGTTGAATTTTAAGATTACTTTTCATTTTGCCTAGTTGTGTGGTCTTTACCATGATATATGACCTCTCTGAGCCTTAAGGTTTAATTAAAACTTTTTAAGCTAATATGATCATATCTGCTTTGTAACAATTGTATTAACATCAAAGCCCGCAGCACAAATAGGTCTCAGTTAATTGTTTTGTTAGGCAAAAAGAGGATAAGCATTAAAGCATTCCAGGAAACTATTATGCAAAATAGCTAATAGATGAGCAGAAATATATTTACAAGATTAACCTTGTATGAGTCTTCATTGTATTGAGATTGAAATACAAATACAAATAAGCTGATATTGTATTCAGTTTTTAATGATTTTTAAAATGCATACCAATTATAGAATAATTCAAACATCTTAAAGAAGACTTACAGAAAATCACAGACAGTGGTTTGGAGCCCAGTTCCAATGGTTAAATCAACAAAACATTCCATATCCAAGGCTCAGGGGACATTGCAGAAGAAGGGGTAGAAAAAATAAGAGCCAAAGGGTCTGTGCTACAGGGAGTTTGCGGTAGCACGTTTCTCCTAGTAGTTTCAGGCTCACTGATATGATTTCCCAAACAGGAGCTGAATGAGGACCGAAAAGACATGCTAATGTGGGTGGGGAAAGCTTATGAGGCCTCAATCCTGCATAAAGACATTCAGCAGCTAAGAAATGCTGAGAGAAGGTGAAGCAGTCTTGCCCATAGACAGCCATGCCAGCTGCTTGTCCAATAGCAAAGGTCAGACCTGAAAACATACTTATGACTAACAATATATAGATTGGGCAGGTTATATGTAGGGATATCTATGCATATACATGTACATATGTATGCAATAGCAATCAATGTGAAAAGGGGGCCATAAACATGAAAGAGAACAAGGAGGGGGGACATACAGTAGGAGTTTGAGAGAGAGAAGGGAGCAGGAAATGATATATATCATAACCTCAAAACAAACAAAGCTAAAAATAAAAATCAACCAATTCAATTACTTAAATAAAAGATTGTTAGTATTTTAGAGGTCATCAGATGTGTATCTATAATTGCATGTGTGCATTTATTTATCTAAGAGGAATATGATACTGTAAAACTAATTTCAAATGTATTTGAATGAATGTGTCATTTAGCATGTTTAGGGAAGCCTTGACATTAGAGCAAAAATATATGTCATCAAACCCTGGCAGCATCCCAGAACAGAACAACCAGATGTGGCTCAAATCAAATGCTAGGTTGAAGAAGCTGAGCAGGATGTTTGCCATGAATTTGAGGGTAGCCTTGTTTACATAGTAAGATCTAAGCCAGCCTGGGCTACCATGTGAGGCCCAATTTCAGTAAACTAAACCAGCCAGTCAAATAAACAACTAACCAAAAACAACAAAAACACTACATACTTGATAAGAAGTCCTACAAAGTTATGTTTTTAGGTCTTATTAGAAATATCTATTAAGATATGTGCACACTTTTGAAAACACTTTTCTACTATTATACTGTCTTGAATACAATTTGCACATCTTTGAAAAACACATTTAATTATATATACGTGTATATATATATATATATATATATATATATATATATTCTTCTGCCATAATAAATGCTTTCTTGCTTACTGATTTCTGCACACATTTTTCAATGATCCTTTAGGCCACAAGAGGATATTTATAGTAGAAAGCCTTTTAATTTTTGCATGTTTTGAGGTATTTATAAGATTTGATGTACAGATTGGGGTATAATATCTGCTGGAGATCTTGGGAACATTTAAGGATTTAGAGGAAGGTTTTCAACGAGAAATTGTACAGCAGGGTATTGCTTTACGATGAGGGTCAGACTTTAGCCTGCCCAGTGGGAAAGGATGGTGCTTCCTTGCTCTAGCCAGGCATGGACACCAACACACTGCATCATTTTGAAATACTCTATTATTAGTTTTAAATTTGGTGCAGGTCTATTACCAGATGAGCTGCTAGACTTGAATTAGGGTTGGCACAAAGATCTTCCTTGAACAGCAAAGCCATAGCTCCTGGAGCCAGCTGAAGCTGGAATCAAATTTACAGACCCTTGGCAAGTCAAATTCCATGAGCATGCCAGTTTCTGGGCTCAGTGCAGTGTTTCTAAGCCTCCTGAGCTGATGTTCATCCAGCCTCCTGCTGAGCTGCAGATCAGAGCTGTGCATCTGCCTGCAGTTCTGTTCAGTGGAGACCCTCAGCGTCTGGGCACCTCCTCTGATTTCCAAGCGTGACTCAGCCTAGAATTGGTATGCATTTCTCATTAAGATTGTTTCACTCTCCACTTCTTTCTCATAACTACTAAATGTTAAATAATATATCCACTAAAAATAAACACGCCACATGAAGGGCAGTGATCGTCACATTTCTGATCTCTTGCAGAGGTGTGAAATTTGCAGTATTTAGATCATATCTCAGTGGAATGAGTGCTTCACATTGCCAACATTTTGGGGGCCAGAGCATTAAATTTAATGTGTACTTTATATTCTAGGGAGAGTAAAATCAATTAAGTAATAGTTCCCACACTCATGTAAATCCTCTGGTAGACTGTTATTGGTAGCTAGCAATGTCAGAAGCAATAGTTATCCCTGAATATAGGTTAGTTAGCATCATTGAATCCAGATGCAAAGAGAGTATCTTTAGTATTACAAGGAGAGTAAGAACACACAGATCCCTCCAGCGCTGTCTGTTTACACAGGCATATTTTGATCTCTGGACTAATTTCCAGCTTTGTCTATTTTTTTTCAATTTATCTAATGTTTTTTAAGGATTTTGTTACTACTTCAAAATATATTTTGTACACTTATTTTTCCGTTTGCTTGTTGTTTGTCGTGTGTTAGGAAGAATTGGGAGGCATATGTCATGGTACAGGTGCGGAGGTCAGAGGAAAACCTGCAGAAATGGATCTTCTCATTTTGCCATCTAAATTCCAAAGATAAAACTCAGGTCATCAGACTGGCAGCATGTGCATTAACTCATTGAGCCATCTTGCTAGTTCTGTAATTACTTTTTATGTCTGCAATATAGATCCCCAAACCAGCTCTATCATTTCAGAATAACATAGCATAAAGCAACTATATGCTTGGAAATTATTCTATTAATTCAAAAGACCCTTAGCTACTTTTACAGGAAATTGTAAGCAAAATGTTTGCCAGCCCTTATGGCAGTCAGACTCCACTATCATGTAAAAATTTCAAAAGCAGAATATTATGAGCTTAGCTCGGCACCTTCCTTGCATGTCATAGCATTGACCATTGTTGTTATCTGGATATTATTTTTACAACTATGGGAGAACATATCTTCAGTTTCAGCATATTGTTGATTTGGATAGTTGGATTATAAATTTGAATATAATTACTGAGCTGAGTTTTCTCATATTGGAATTTTTTTAGTTTACTCCAAATTTGCTTCTTTCATTGTTTTTCTGGGTTTTTTTCCTGATGTCACAATCCATGTCAATTAGCTTATTCATTATTTTAAATATTCATTTCTCAATACTGCTGACAGTATTGTTGAGTACTGTTATTGTGGAATAACGTAGATGAAACAGTAACATTCAGACAACTTAATGCTCACAAATAACAACAAATATCATAGGTCTTTGGAAAGTATCTTTCAAATACTATTTTGCTTTTTAATTAATAACTTTTAAAGACATATATTTAAGATATATTTACCATGAAGTTAAACCTTTAAAGGACACAAACAGCTGGATAAGCCCAGGGTGTGAAATCCATCAGAATGACCCGTTATAAAGTACATTCATCATCTCAAAAGGCAAGCCTGTGCCCATCACTCCGTTCTGCCCCATCCCAGTTCCTGGCAAGTGCTAGTATTCGTTCTCTCTCCACCAATGCGTCTTCACTAGATGTTTCATGTAACCTTATAAAATCACACAGCACACAGTGAGTTCTGTGCTTTTTTAATTTAATGGGTTTTTAATTTGTTCTATGTTGTATCCCATGTGAAGAAATCCCTTCTTGATGTTAATTCTTTTCTGTTGTGTGTGTAGTTTGTTTGTTTGTTTGTTTAATGCACCCATTCACTGACCCACATTTGGGTTACTTCTCCCTTTAGTCGTTATGAATACTTCTGTGTGGGTTTCTGTGTGGTTATATGTTTTTTAATTCCTGTCAGCATCTTCTCCTAAGTGTAGGCTTAATGGTGAAACTACTGGGTCATGTAGCAAGTCTCTCATTACTGTTTTAAGGAAATGCTAGTCTCTTTTCCAGAATGGTCATACCACTTTCAACTCGTCGGTAATTTATCAGGGTCTTAATGTTTCCATGTAATAGCCAAACGTTCCTTTCTATTTTTATAATTATTAAATGACCACGGAGAGGTACTGTATTGTGCCTTTGAACTGAAATTGTTTAATGACAAATGATGTCATCTTTTCATGTGTTTGTTGTGCCTTTGCATCTTGTCCTCAGCAAATTCTCTATTCAGACTCAATATACATTTTATGGCTGAGTTATTTACCTTTGGGTGTAATGAATTGTGAAGTTTTAAAAATAGTCTTGATATTTACCTCTTATGAGTTTTACTCTGTGTCCTATGAAGTGAATTAAAATGATGGTTAAAAGTTTAATTTGCCTATCCCATTTTTGGTAAATTTGCTGTTATGTCTAGAAATATTTGCTAATCAAGTAATAACAACATGCTTTTTACTATTTTGTTTAAAGAGTTCAACAGTTTGATAGATTTTGTTCTATGATCTAATTTTTAGTTAAAGGAGGATCCAACATCATCATTCCATAAATGTATGTCAAGTTGTTTCCTACTCCAAAAGGCATCTTCCTCCTTTCAATTGTCTTTCCATTATGGTCAAAATTAATACCCCATAAATGTAGGGTTTTATTTCCTGCCTATCACTTCTATCATTTATCACTAGTAATCAACATGTGAATGTAATGTCACTACCATATATACCATAATATATAGATTATGTTTTACGTTTTAGACTTTTTTCTACATTTGAAACCGAGAAGCATGTGCTCTCTTCATTGCTTTCCAAGACAGCTTCGTTGTTGTCTGGGTACTTTACACTAGATATTTTCTGGGTCACCTTATCAATTTCTGATTGTTGGGAGCTATTAAGGCAATGCTATTGTCCTGATCTCTGAATTGGGCCTCTCCCCCCGAGAAGAAAAGAGGGTCAAAAGTGGGCCACCGACACATAGATTCTGAGAACAACCACGGGATGTTCCAGCCCTAAGTCATCTCTGATGTCCTGACCACACCCTGATACCACCAAGTTCCTGCTTCCCCGTGTAGCTGCCAAAAGAAAGAATTTCTATTGCTCCCCCTCCCATAAGTACTTCTCCTTTTGCTTGTATTGCCCTACCCCTCCCACTGATAAGTATCTGTACTTCCCCTTTTGCTTGTGCATTTAAGCCTTGGGCCTTTCTCAATACATTTGCAGCTTTGATGCATTCCAGAATGGTTTCCGTGTCCTTATTCGCACAAGGCCCTCCTCTCTCTCCACCCCCATTTGGTTCTTAGGAGGAGGTCCCCTCGAGACCCTCGAATGACTGGACCCGCTAGACGGGTCATCTGATAATGGCAAATTTGCTGGTAATATAATGAGAGTTATAGAGAACCTGGAATCCACTGCCTTCGTAGCAATCATACAGCTTTTCCCCTCAGACACTTCTGAGGTTCTCACTATCTCACCAGGTATGGTTTGCATGAGTTCCCCCTGAAGGTCCAGATGGTGAAGGTTATCCATTCAAGTGGAAGTATTAGGAGCTCGACGGGGCCTAGTAGGAGGCCCTCTGGTGTGTGCCCCTTCAATTGATTGTGGGATACAGTCCAGGTACCTTTCGCTTTCACTTATACTATGAGGAGTTTGCTCAGATATGAGTTTCCTATTGAAAATGTGTTGTATGGTGTCTCTAAACATGTATCCTATTTTTGTCCAGAACATATAACATTGTCAGCTTAATAATATTTCTTCATAAATTATTGGCTTAAATAAGTTTGTATAGTAACATGAACCTGAGAAGTACAATATCCAACCTAGAGTCCCCCTTATAACAATCTTACTGGCTTTCTAGTATACTCTGGATACATTTCACAATCCCTCCTTTCTTTAGCTGACCAACTTCTGGGATCAATTCTCCTCTTAAACCTATCTTACAAGAACCAAACTACCTCAGTGGTTTCCTTATGGTCCTGACCATAGCTGGGCTTGTTTTCTCTTTTCAATTTACTGCCTTTTTCTTTGCCTCAACTGAAACCCATTTTTGATGAAACATTTGTAAGCCTAGTTGTTATCATTGCTATAGCTTCTATGTGGAATAATCTCCAGAGGGTTAAAGGCTTGGTCTACTGCACAGCACTGCACAATGAACAGCACCTTGGATGATGGTGGAAACTGGGACTCAGAGAGAACAAATTAGGTTAATGGAACTGTGTCCCTGGGGTATTAGAACTCCATTGCTTCCTCCCTGTCTCTGTCTCTGTCTCTTTCTCTGTCTCTCTCTGTCTCTCTTTCTCCTAGTTTCTTTCCTTCTCTCATACCCTTCTTCCCTCTATCTCTTCCTCCCTTCTTTCCTCTCCATCTTGGCCACTGGGAGGGAGGACTTCTCTATTTGCCATGATACGTTGCTTCCCCCAAACTCATAGTGCCAATTAAACAACCTTTGCCTATGACAGAAATTGTTAACAAAGCAACAGAATGCTATCAGAATCCTTAAAGTCTTCGTTACCGTCTTTTATTCAAAATGCTTTGCTCCATTTATCACATAACTGACTGTTACAAAAATCTCATAACTTCTACTCTTGAGTTTGTTCATAATACACTTATTTATTTTCTTTGAGGTAATTAGAGTCTACCAATGCTATATGCACTCCAGTAGTGACTCGCATGACAGGCCTAGAAACCTGGAAGTGAAAGTATAGCAAAGTAAAAACAAAATTCTAGGCCTTTAGGTCCAGGCTTGGGAATGTGACCTTTGTGACTCATTGCCCCAAGGTATGCTAGTCATACCTTGATAGCGACATTCCTTCCTCCACCCACCTGCTTCCTGGGTTCAAAGAGTGTTCATTCAAAGAAAGTCACCCTGACCAATACCGGAACCTGCTATGCAAATGTGCTATTGTTAGGGGCTCTTAGAAACTGAGAGTTAACCTGGAACAATTGCCAGGTATTCTTTGTGACTCTTGTGACTTTGCACTTCCTGTGACTCTTAACTGGTATCTTTGGTATTTTTCCAACAACGCCCTCCCCACTTCCTTGAGTTCTGGTTTCTTCCTTTAAATACCCCCTCAGCTACTCAGGGTGCCATGGTCCTCTACCCCTGCGTGGTGTATGACCATGGGCCCGAGAGCGCTCTTGAATAAAAATCCTCTTGCAATTTGCAGCAAGACCGTTTCTTGTGGGTGATGTTGGGGTGTCGCCTCTCCTGAGTCAGAACGTGGGGGAGTCCTCACGTTGTGGGTCTTTCAGAAGCAGTCCTGAGGCAAAGAGTTTCACGGAAACTTAGCATCCTGGAACCTTGGCATTCCAATAGCACATATAGCAAAACCTGTTCCCTTGTTAGTCTGGTGTATTGATCCGTGCACTCTCTTTCAGTATTGTTTTATTATAAGTGCCTTTAAGGATTGATTTTGACATATAGCTAAGCCTCCGCCAGTGTTCCAATGTCCTAGAAAGTTCTTGAGCCAACCCTGAGCTTGGAATTCAGTAAGATTGTAACCTATTCAGTAACATTCAAATTCACCTCTAGTAGAGACAGTGAAAATAATCAGGCTTTACAATTTACTTGAATAAGAGCTAGAAAGCTCAGGGCTAGTCTACATAGTAATTACTTAGAACAATAGCCGAGTCACACCCATACACAGAAATACACAATGGCCTAGGAAATAGGTGGATTGTAGTATTATTCATGAAAGGGTTAGTAGAATGGAATTCCCCTGGTGCAGGTTATTCACTAGGCCCAGAGGAATAGCATAATCAGGTATTTACTAAAGGACCCCTGGTGGTGAGTTTAACAATAGCATTGCATCAGAGAATTCAGCTGGCTCCTGTGTTTAGCTGATCTTAATTGAGGGTTGTTCCTATTCTCAGTTCTAAACACCGCCTGGCTCCTGCCATCTTTTTATGTATGTATTTTCTTTGTTTTGAGTAAAGAACCAATGCACCTTGGTGGATGTATTCACCTAGCTTTCTTGTTTTTCTTCTGTATTATAAGACTGGTGCTCGCTTTGAGAAAATACATTCAGATACACACTCTCTCTGTGTCCATATCCGTTTGTCATCCACGCCAACTCTATGCCCACCTGTCCGGAACCCTAATTTCCCATGGATTGAGAGAGGCCACCAACTGAGGCCAGTCCACGGCATACTGAAACACCCTATGGGTTACTATTTTTTTGTTGTTGTTGTCTAGCTTTTTTCCTGGAACATAGACTATAGAATATGAGTATCTTGCAGAGAACTTAGCACATAGCTTTATTTAGTGACTACTCTGAATGTTTCTGCATGGACTTCTATCTGCTACATAAAATTTCAAGTATGAATAGTAATGATAAGCAAAATAAATATATCAGGCACCATTTCAGTACCCATGTGTTAAGGTCTTCAGCTAACTATTTTCTTTTCATGATCTAGCTTGATATGCTAGAACAATATTATAGGTAAGTTTAATATGTACTCATAGTCTAAGGAAAAAGAACCAATGCTTTAAGATAGTAACAAGTCATTGGCCAGGCGAAAGAACCAATATACAGCATTATGCAGCCTGACTCCTCAGGTTGTACCCTCAGGGTTGCTATCCAGATATTGAACCAATTTGTTTTTCAAGGGACTTTGTATAATCTAAGCAGTACATGATTTCTTCATCTTCAGCAACAACAAAACTTCTTTAATGCTCCATATGTAGAAAATAGAAAAGAAAATTCACATTGTGGTAATTTGGTAGGTGGTCTTTCGTATATGACCAAGTAGTTTATTTCTATTCTTTATGAGCACACTAGATTAAATGACACAACATAGTTATCGAAATGACGGGATCCTCTTTATATCTAAATTCCAAAATAAAGTATAATAGTTTACTTGTCTAAATTAATTAACTTCTCTGGTGAAAGTTAATGACTCTTATGATAAGGTTTATTTTGCCATATATTCTAACATTAATTTGAACTTTTCTGAAAAAATTAAAACTTTAAGAAGCAAATAAAGCAACTTAAAAGACAAAATTAATCAAAAATTCGTTGGTTAAAAATATTAAAGTTAATTTTAATGTCTGATACTAATAGAATATTCTTACATATTTTAAGCATAGTTTAGTGAACAAAAATATAAAAACACTGAAGCATATATTGTTCATTTAACTATAAAGTTATGAGAAGTTACTTAAATATAAAATAGTCTGTACATCATCTGCAGGAAATATCAACGATAAATAATACAGATGTAGAGTAGAGACTTTCTTTTTAGAACTACACACACATACACCCCTCCCCCCTACACACACACACACACACACACACACACACACACAATGTGCTGTGCTTGTGACTTTTCAACTTTGTTCTTCAATGAAAACCTGGGCACGGGAAGCCAATGAGATATAAATAACCAACCAGTTTTTAGCCATGACTACTTAATGTGTGTCTTGTTCAACACCTTACTAAGGGAGTGGCTAGTGAGGCGAGGCCCCCTTACAATAAAGGAAACTATTTCTTTTGTCAGCATTTACATCTTCAGTGACTCTCCCAGTGCTTAGCACTTGCGGATCAATCAGTAGCCATATTTTACAGACACTTAGGTAATGTAAATCACAAGAAAATATTGAAAATCTGTGACATATTACTTTAAATTTTAATTATATATTTATCTAGATTGGTATTAAATTGACATTTAAATAAACATCTAAAGACTTACATTGGTACAGACTTAATATATTTCTGTGAGGAAAAATGAAGATAGAGACAAGGAAGTTGTTAAACTGTTCCTCGGAGTCTCCATGTTCGCAGATCATTTTTCATCATTATGCTTTAACTCAGAATGGCTGGTGTGCTGCTTTTAAGTACAATATCACCCTCAGTGCACAAAAGTGTTGATAAACTAGCAATCCAAAAACAACAAACAAACAACACCACCACACCAGATTAAACACCAAAAGAGGGCTCTGATTTTATTTCTGGGATAGGGGGGTGGGTCCTTTAAGCCTTTCTCATTCTGTCTGTGTTTTTTGTGGCTGATCATAAGGTCCAGCAGAAAGTAGTATATAAAATCCTATTTGTCATGTGCCCTTCAATAGTCTTCTAACTAAAAATTTAAGGGGATGATGTCACTCTCCTGGGCCAGCAGCAGTCACAGAAGAATCTGCATGGTGACGATATGGCGACCAACCCTGTAGCCATTTTTCATCATTTGAAAGACACATCCCAATTTTCACAGTGTTCGTGAAAAGAAAAGTGTGATTTTTCAAGTCAATGGAACATGATTTAAACAACAGAGGTGTCAAGAGGAAGAAGTGGGAGATAGATAGGGATGCAGTGACATGATTCCCATGCAGTGGGATAGATGAGATGACATGTTTCCCATGCAGTGGGATAGATGCAGTGACATGATTCCCATGCAGTGGGATAGATGGGGTAACATGTTTCCCATGCAGTGGGATAGATGGGGTAACATGTTTCCCATGCAGTGGGATAGATGGAGTGACATGTTTCCCATGCAGTGGGATAGATGGAGTGACATGTTTCCCATGCAGTGGGATAGATGGAGTGACATGTTTCCCATGCAGTGGGATAGATGGGGTGACATGTTTCCCATGCAGTGGGATAGATGATGTAACATGTTTCCCATGCAGTGGGATAGATGTCGTGACATGTTTCCCATGCAGTGGGATAGATGAGATGACATGTTTCCCATGCAGTGGGATAGATGTCGTGACATGTTTCCCATGCAGTGGGATAGATGGGGTGACATGTTTCCCATGCAGTGGGATAGATGGGGTGACATGTTTCCCATGCAGTGGGATAGATGGGGTGACATGTTTCCCATGCAGTGGGATAGATGAGATGACATGATTCCCATGCAGTGGGATAGATGGGGTGACATGTTTCCCATGCAGTGGGATAGATGTCGTGACATGTTTCCCATGCAGTGGGATAGATGAGATGACATGTTTCCCATGCAGTGGGATAGATGAGATGACATGTTTCCCATGCAGTGGGATAGATGTCGTGACATGTTTCCCATGCAGTGGGATAGATGAGATGACATGTTTCCCATGCAGTGGGATAGATGTGGTGACATGTTTCCCATGCAGTGGGATAGATGAGATGACATGTTTCCCATGCAGTGGGATAGATGGGGTGACATGATTCACATGCAGTGGGATAGATGGGGTGACATGTTTCCCATGCAGTGGGATAGATGTGGTGACATGATTCCCATGCAGTGGGATAGATGATGTAACATGATTCACATGCAGTGGGATAGATGGGGTGACATGTTTCCCATGCAGTGGGATAGATGTCGTGACATGTTTCCCATGCAGTGGGATAGATGGGGTGACATGTTTCCCATGCAGTGGGATAGATGGGGTGACATGTTTCCCATGCAGTGGGATAGATGTGGTGACATGTTTCCCATGCAGTGGGATAGATGTGGTGACATGTTTCCCATGCAGTGGGATAGATGTGGTGACATGTTTCCCATGCAGTGGGATAGATGTCGTGACATGTTTCCCATGCAGTGGGATAGATGGGGTGACATGTTTCCCATGCAGTGGGATAGATGGGGTGACATGTTTCCCATGCAGTGGGATAGATGTGGTGACATGTTTCCCATGCAGTGGGATAGATGGGGTGACATGTTTCCCATGCAGTGGGATAGATGTGGTGACATGTTTCCCATGCAGTGGGATAGATGAGATGACATGTTTCCCATGCAGTGGGATAGATGTGGTGACATGTTTCCCATGCAGTGGGATAGATGGGGTGACATGTTTCCCATGCAGTGGGATAGATGAGATGACATGTTTCCCATGCAGTGGGATAGATGTGGTGACATGTTTCCCATGCAGTGGGATAGATGTGGTGACATGATTCCCATGCAGTGGGATAGATGTGGTGACATGTTTCCCATGCAGTGGGATAGATGGGGTGACATGTTTCCCATGCAGTGGGATAGATGGGGTGACATGTTTCCCATGCAGTGGGATAGATGAGATGACATGTTTCCCATGCAGTGGGATAGATGGGGTGACATGTTTCCCATGCAGTGGGATAGATGGGGTGACATGTTTCCCATGCAGTGGGATAGATGTGGTGACATG
This sequence comes from Mus caroli, assembly GCF_978045245.1. Lineage (NCBI taxonomy): Eukaryota > Metazoa > Chordata > Mammalia > Rodentia > Muridae > Mus > Mus caroli. Next base: position 10,497,107 of record NW_028227259.1, read on the forward strand.
TTTCCCATGCAGTGGGATAGATGATGTAACATGATTCACATGCAGTGGGATAGATGGGGTGACATGTTTCCCATGCAGTGGGATAGATGATGTAACATGATTCCCATGCAGTGGGATAGATGATGTAACATGATTCCCATGCAGTGGGATAGATGATGTAACATGATTCACATGCAGTGGGATAGATGATGTAACATGATTCACATGCAGTGGGATAGATGTGGTGACATGTTTCCCATGCAGTGGGATAGATGGGGTGACATTTTTCCTGTTCAGTGGGATAGATGGGGTGTTCACTCACTGATCATCCCTTGCATTCCCCAGTCAGTATCAGAGACTAGAAAGAGTCACAGTCCTTCCCAGGCCTTCGTCAGGAAGCAGTTTCCTGCCAGCCTTCTTAGTATTTTCATTGATGATATTAAGTGAAATGCTAGTCACTCATTTTCCTGATGTTTACTAACAACCTACAGAAAGCACACTGCTTTTCTAGTTTGTGAGTAAGCAGCTACAGTGCTCACCTTGTACAGGAGGGGCCCAGATAGTAAATAAGTGAAAAATTAACTGTGAGGCTAAATCCTAAGGAATACATTCCACAATTCTATCGATAACAACAATATCATTAGATACAGAGTGGGTGTGCTCTGGCTCTGAGGGCAGGAAAGTCTTCTCCACAGGTAATTGTTTGTTTACTGACTGGAGGGTACACATGGACTCAGGCATTGAAAGAGCAGCTATAACACGCTGCCTTAGGAGAGAAGTCATTTAATCCTCCACAGTCTGGGAGACCAAGTTATTCCTGCAACAGAAATTCTTCCTATGCTACAACTCTGAATTTAAAGAGAAATATTATGCATTCCTCCCTGATTTGAAAGCCAATGATTTTTATTTTGGGTCACTTTCTGAGATGATTAAGTGGAAAAAAAAATCCACACAACAGAAATGGTAGACTTGTGCTCAAAATAAAAACAAATATAATTCAGCGCTCACTTTTCATGTCTGGTAGGTCAGCGTTGTTTATAAACCGTAATACAGTCCTATTAATTCAAAATATGGTCTTTATTTTATTGTCTTTCATAATTTACTCAAGCTTTAATTAAATCTTCACCTTTATCAGGGCAATTAAGTGTTAACATCAGGAAACACTAAAATTCTGCCTCCTTTTTCTAACTTATTGTTTTATTTCATATCCTAATACATCATTTTCCATTCCCCAACTCTCTCCAGTTCTCTACCACCCAACTACACCTTTCTCTATCTTTCAAAACAAACGAAAAACAAATTTGACCTTACTTTAGGCAATACCTAAAGTCTGTGGAACCTGTGGTGACAGTTTCACATGATTGCCACTAGATGGTAGCATAACAAAATTGGATAAAAGTTCCTGGGCAGAGAATTGACCTCATAAAGGAACACAATAGTGGAAAATGGTGTTATGTATTGATTTTTAAAATTTTGTTTAGATGTATTTTAATTGAAATAGAATTATATAACTTTCCTCCTTATTTTTCTTTCCACCATCAACTCCCAGCTATCCTCTGTTTAACCCGTCTTTTGTTACTACTACTACTACTACTACACACACACACACACACACACACACACCCATCTGTTGCTGTACCTGTTTCTTTTTTGTTTGGGTGTATATGGTTTTAAGGCTGACCCCTTGTCAGCGTGCTCACCCCTGGAAGAGCTTAATTCTTCTTTTCTTGGCAGTCATTTCCTTGACAAACTACTGGTAACTCTAATAGTTGCTTTACAACACACACACACATACTAGTGTTTCTGTTTTGTTTTGTTTTGCATGTTTTATAAATGTAAATTGGAAGAAAATATTTTAAGGTAGTATAAATAACAAAAATTGTATTTGTAATAATATAGCATTTGTTAGCAAACGTTTCTTGCTTCTATCATAACCAGAGAGGCTGGGTTACAAAGGAGAAATTAAACGTGCTGTCTGTTATGGGCTCAGATGTGTCTTCTAAATTCATATATTGAATACTGACATGCAGTAGCCCAAACTGTGCCTGTATTTGTAGGTGGGGACTGTTAAGAGCTAGTCAGTTTCAATGGTATCATTAGGGTGGTCTCTATTCTTCCATGCCTACTGATATTGTAAGGATAGACGATCTGGGTGCAGCCATATACAGAGGCTTGAGTGTAAAGACCAAAGAAGACCAACAACCATGAACATAAAAATTATGTCTCAGAAGAAACAAACCTCTCAGTCCCAGGGTTCAGGGTCAGAACTGGGAGAGAATTAACTTCTGCTGGGCAGATGGCATCCGGTAGCATTTTGATAAAGCATTCTGATCAAACTAACACCGTCTCTAGACTGTGGGGTTTTCTTACTAAATGTAAATAAACCATGAACATAGAAGAAACCTTATAATAGATGTAAGTTCAAGATGTAAGGGGATATCAGTGCCAGAGGGGATGCAGTCTCTAAGATGCTGGTCAGAGGCCTTACATAATATTTGATGTGAATCATAATAAGGAATAGAGATTGTGTGTGTATAGGCATCAGAATGAGAATAAATGTTACTTAGGTAAAAGAATATGTAACTAGAGATAGGTAAGCTAAAGAATGGTGTTGATGTTTGAGAAGCCATTTGAACCTTACTAACTTGTAAACTTATTAAAGAATCGGGATGGAATTGCTCCCAAAATTCCAAGTGTCAGGAATGGGGTAGTTTCCTAATAGATGTTGGTCAATGGACATCACATAGAACCAAAAAAACAAAAAACAAAAACCAAAAAACAACAAAACCATCCAAACAAACAAACCCAACAACACATATACAAAGCAATCCAAATGGAGTCAGCAGAAAACAGAAGAGGCAGTGCCCTAACTAGATACGTTTCCTCGCCAACTGAAACCTCCAGTGTTAAGAATGGGTTACGTCTCGTTCAGTCATCGGGCAAAATAGTTTCTTCGGATTCTGGAGCAAGCTCCAGCAGCAGTAGTGCTTATTTTCTATCCTTCTTTCCTCAGCTGCTTCTGCAGTCATTGGTACCACTGCAAAAGTAGCTTCCTTGCCCTTTACAGTTAGTAGGATCCCGGGCTTCTGCATGGTTTCTAGCAACAGCAAGGACCATGACCAACCACAAGGTCTCCATCTTATTTGCATGGGTTCGGGGGAAGTATGAACCATGGAGATTTTTCAAAGAGGTTCAGTCTGGTCAATGTACCACTCTTCATCTCGGACATCCTTTCGTTTCTTTGGGACAGTGTGGTTCAAGGTTTCTAAGACACTAAGAATACTGAACAATTGCTGAGAATCCTCTCAGATATCCCGCTGTTGCTCAGAGTCACGGTGATCCCGTGACCCTGGTTCTGTAGGACTGGCTCCAGCATGAAAACACGTGCTAGCAGCTCAAGGATGGAGAAGATATTGGGGCAGACTCAACGTTTTATATCTGGACCTGGACGATAGTTGATTTAGTTATCCTCAGGCCTTCTGCCTGCCCTCCTGTGACTGCTAACTCACCTGTTACCCTTCATTTCAATGCTCTAACTATACATGAGGATATTGTGTACGGCTGAAAACCTCCATGACTTAATATGAACCCAGCTACTCATTTCTGATTCTCTAAGACTAAGAAGGAATTGCAAGAATCCTACTTACTGTCAAACTGGGAAAAAGCTTGCTAAAACTTATGCATTATTTTCTTTCTTGGCTTCTTAAAACCATGACCATCTTCAGCTGGGCAAAATCACAAAAAAAGCCTATGAGAAACATTGCCCTGTTTCCAAATCTTAAGGCCCACATTATATTGAAAAGTAATTAGTAATTTATTAAATATGTCCATTCTTCTGCATCTCTTAATGCTGTTACACAGGCATGGCAATCGAGCTTACTTGTCTGTAACAGAGAGCATGGCCAGGCGCTATGCAGGGAGTAAGTCTTTTCTCCAAAGAACATTGGAAAAGCACTTATCATTTGGAGTGATGACTATTGAGAAGGAAAACTTCTTTTAAGGAAAGAGAAACAGAAAACACTGACATAGACCATAGAAGGAGAGAGGCTACAGCTATGGATCGCTAGTTGAGAGATGTTAACCTTCATCTTCTTTTGGAGAATACTGGTTAATTTGAAAAGAATTTAGGATCTGATTTTACAAGTGCTGTCATTACAGGAATGTGTCAGTATTTCCACTTGGTGGCAATTTATACCATAGATTTAAAGACTAATGATACTGAAGTAGTTTAAATAATGTGCATTCGTGTAGATACATACTTTTGAAGCATGGACTTAATGGTCTCAATAAATGTGTGTTGTAGTTTCTTCATGAAAGTGTGGGTTACCTTCTTAGGATTGGAAACAATCACCCATGGAAAGAGTTACAGAGACAAAGTTTGGAGCTGAGACAAAAGGATGGACCATCTAGAGACTGCCATATCCAGGGATCCATCTGATAATTAGCCTCCAAACGCTGACACCATTGCATACACTAGCAAGATTTTGCTGAAAGGACCCTGATATAGCTGTCTCTAGTGAGACTATGCCGGGGATGCTCACTGTCAGCTATTGGATGGATCACAGGGCCCCCAATGGAGGAGCTAGAGAAAGTAACCAAGGAGCTAAAGAGATCTGCAACCCTGCAGGTGCAACAACATTATGAACTAACCAGTACCCCGGAGCTCTTGACTCTAGCTGCATATGTATCAAAAGATGGCCTAGTAGGCCAGCACTGGAAAGAGAGGCCCATTGGACACACAAACTTTATATGCCCCAGTACAGGGGAATGCCAGGGACAAAAAGTGGGAATGGGTGGGTAGGGGAGTAGGGGGGAGGGTATGGGGGACTTTTGGGATAGCATTGGAAATGTAATTGAGGAAAATACGTAATAAAAAAATTAAAAAAAAGAAAGTGTGGGCTAAAGCCCCTATTAGCTTCAAGATTCTTTCATATTCCAAATATGTGAGTACTGTAGATAATGGACATGACACCTAAGGTGTTTATGTAAGCACTAAAGACTTGCAGAGGAGATGAAAAATACATTTTTATCTCATTCTCCACAACCTTTAATTACACTTGTATTTGGTCATATTACTGTTGTCTCCTATTAATTTTTAACCATATTTATAACTTGATTTTCACTCTAAAATTATTTAAAATCATAATCATTTATATTGTTTTTGTTATAGATGCTTTAAAATATATCAACATATTTCTATTTTATCATGTTGCATTTTTTCCTTTGACAAGAAACCATGCATTAAAATTTTTACTTTCAAATGCTTTCTTTAATATTTGCATAAATTAGCACTTGACCTTAAATACATCATCTTTATTTGTCTCTCCTGAACTTTATTTTTTTATAAAACAGCTGCCCCCCACCCACATTTTTATACAAATTGTATAAGGTAGAATGGATTAGAAAATTTCTATATCCAGTTTGAACATAAGCAATTAACGACGACATTGCAGGAACGCCCAAAGCAGTTAGCTAATGGATCTGGTATGAGATGCCATGAAGTCCTCTAAGCTGTCCCGAGAAAAGAAGCTTCATACAGTAAGTCTTTGAATACTTTTGTTTGATTTATAAAGGAAATCTTGAGTTCACTGCACTATACTTAAATCTTGAACGGCTGGAATTCATTTTTCAGGAAAATTATCTGTGCATTGCCTCAAATAAACGTAAGGATTTGTGCTGAGTATTGAGAATGGAAGAAACTCGGTCTGAGAATAAGCCTTAGAGTGAGACCCAGATATGCTGAGATGTCAGGGAGACCATGGTGCCACAGGGTGCTTTACACACAGCAATGTTTAAACATGCTTCAAACGTCACGTTCAAAACCACACAAAACTGTTCTCATACCTGGTAGGTGTTTATGCACAACACTTTAGGCTTATTTTATAGCCACAGACTAAAGGAACTCCCAAATTGTAAGCCAGGCTGATAGCTATTTCTAGAATTTGACATTTAACAGTCGATGCTTGGTGAAAGGTTTTGTAGGAGGCTAGGTCTATAAATGAAATTTTTTCAGAGTAACATGTCTTATATCTTTAGTTTCACTCCATACCTACATGTATCATCTATGGAGAAACAGATTTTCTCCAGTCATTTTTACATAAGAAAAAAGTATTTGAAATTGGTTTTCATTGTACTCATTATGCTCAAAATGCAATGAGCATCTGGCAAGAACTCTGGGGATCTGGATCTTTCGATGGGCATCAGATACATTTTGTAATCTTATATTCTTGCCAAGCCATAGTTGTGAGTAAAAAGAATATTCCATCCAGTGAAGTGTACATCTCATGAAAGTATGAGGGCATTACACACACACACACACACACACACACACACACACACACACACACACACACACACACACACACATTGGCACACTCATTAAGTACAAAGGAAAACACTTTACTTTCCTGGGATCACTTTTTTTTTTTTTTTTTTAAAGATTTATTTATTTATTATATGTAAGTACACTGTAGCTATACTTCAGACACTCCAGAAGAGGGCGCCAGATCTCCTTACGGATGGTTGTGAGCCACCATGTGGTTGCTGGGATTTGAACTCTGGACCTTCGGAAGAGCAGTCGGGTGCTCTTACCCACTGAGCCATCTCACCAGCCCCTGGGATCACTTTTGAATAGTCCCATTTTAAAGTCAGTTAGGAAAATACAAGTTCTTTTATTACTAGTTAAGCCCATATCTCTTCAACAATCTGAAATTTCTGAATTTCCATAAGAAATCTGGCTAAATAATTTGTTTGAAAGATTACACATAATAATACACATAAATATGGGAGGAGGGAGATGGTTTAAAAAAAGAGGAGGGGAGAAGAAGAGAGAAAGGAGTATTCAATAGGGGACGTTATAGTGTTATACGTGTAAAATCATCAGATATCAATCTCTGTTATGAAGTTGTGTATATTTGGGGGAAATAGTGATAAAAAATTAAAAAACATGACAAATCTAACCAAACCCAACCCAAACAAAATAAAACTCTAGTTCAAAAGAACATATAACTTTTGGATGGATAAATAATGTTCAGCCTTCTCCAATGGTGTTAAAATGGCTTTAATGGGAAATAAACAAAATGTTGCACTTCATATTGACATTGTCATGGAAATATTGAAGTTGCCAACATATGTAGCTAAATTTTCTCACTCCTTTTACCAAATATATTCTGTTTTCTCTCCCTCTCTCTGAGCATCAATGTGTGTTATCGGCACAGGGGTGCATCACTCAAAACAGAAGGTATTCAGCACCTCTTGGACTGTTTCCCAGTTTAGTGGCCTCCAGTGAAATCTTTGGCCATAGACACAGGAACTACTTCAATACTAGAATAAACATTCTTCCCTCCCCCAATTTGGTGGCCCAAATACTAATTTGTCCAAGAAATTGCCTGCTGGTGCTATAATCTCAAATCCCACTTCAGATAGCAGAAAGGTATTCATGACTCCAAACAGATAAAAGAGCAGAGCTGCTTCTATTGAGACAGCTGATCACTGGGCCACAAATTGCATAAGTAATTTAGAAGCATGTTTTACAAATCATAACACAAAGAGGAACATTGCTCAAAGACATTAGTGAGTAAATAAGAGCAAACCAGAATAATTACCACCTGAAACAGTTTCTATTGGTCATTTACCAAGTTTATGCAGTGCTATGCTCAGACGCCAGGGAGCCAGCTGTAAAGCAATGATCATTTCTTTTCAGAAGGAAAATGAGGCTTACTGTAAAAATGGTAAAATGATAGTAACTACACTGTAAGAAGTAGTTTTGTATATATATCTAGCCGAATTATTCAAAATATTAATCACCTCAGAATTAATTCAAACTTAATCAGTTTTTTATGACAAAGAGAATAAAGCATCATTGAAAATGACATCTTAGTGGCCCGTCCAACTTGTTCCTTCATTCCTCTGTGGTTGATCCACCTTATTTCCTCCTCTGTGTTCTTCATCCTTAAATGTCCTGAAGGATATGACCCTACATGTATAACCCATTGTAGTCATGCAATTTTCTTATGAAAATCTTTTTTATTCATTTAATAATCACAACATATATATATGTATATATATATATATATATATATATATATACAAACTAATTATTTCAAATCTTAAAACCTAAAAATAAAAGAACAATATAAAGTAATATATGTGAAGAAACTTTCAAGATTTGTGTTACAAGAACAAATCAGTGTTGGGTTTTGTTGCTGTTGTTGTTGTTTTTATTTTGTTTTATGTTTATTAACCTTTTTAGTCACATTTATTTAAATGTGTGCGTTAAATTGACATAGTAGATGGATTCACTTCCCTTTCTACTGCTAAGCTTTACTTAAACACTTGATGTACAGTCATAGAGACAGAGGATTTTAAAATACTGAGCTCATAACAACATGCATGGTTTGCTAGACATAGTGTGTTGGGAACAAAAAGGGGGGCCTGGGGGAGAAGGGGTTCAGACCTCAGCTCAACTGGAGACCAGCCTGCAATTCCCCAAATAGTTTATACTCTGTTGATCGTAGGATTAAAATGTAACATATAATGCACCCTAGTGTACATGTTATTGATTTCTTAGCCAGGTTTTAGGGTGTTTTTTTTTAAATTTTAAAAAATGAACAGACTTTTGTTCATGATTTTTGGGAAGAATTTTTTTTTCTTTAATCCTTAAATATTTTCAAGAAAGGTGATAAAAAGTTTTAACTAATCAATTCTGGTTTCACTGGGCACCAATGATGGACTATACAGAAAATGTGCTCTACTCTCTAGATGATAACTGGCACCCTTAGCCTTTGATGTATTACTATCCAACCCTTTAGAAGCATCATTTTTATAAGTATCTTGAGATAGTTTTGTTGAAGGAAAATTGCATTTCATGGATGTTTTCTAGAACGTGCGTACATAGCTAATGAACATATATAAGAAAGGTGAAATTTTGAATTCCCCCTTCCCCGACCTCTTAGCTCAAGGCTCAAGGATTACTTTAACTAATACATACACACATACATACACACACATATATATATATATACACATATATGTATAACATATATTATGCTTTATAATATGTTATATGTTTAACATACACATATGTTATACTTTATACTACATTATATATAAATATACACTTACATATACACAGACACATGCACACACAGACACACAGACACACACACACATATATATATGTATTTCACACGGGCTTATCAGGACATCAGTATGCTACCACTGAAATTATTATTTCTTGTTAAGTGTAGGTGGCTATTTGATGTGAAAGTGAGAACAAAAACACAAGGAAGGTGGAACTCGTCTCTGTGAAACAATAATTCCATGTATAATGAGGTTTGTGAAACAATTTTAAATAATGTTAAGAACTGGTCCAGTATGTAAGTGCTCTTTCTAATTTGCCCACACATTTCTGGGACCCAGTAAAGTGCATGAGTCTCCCTTTCTCTTTTTCCATCTTCATTTCCCTCTTCCTTTCTCTTTAGCTCTCTAAGTTTTACTCTTTTCACTCTCTCTACTTTCTCTCACATAACAGTAGTTTAATCCTTATATATTTTCATGTTAAAATAATATATGAAATGTCCATCAAAGTTACTCAGTTAGATCATTTGGTATTTGGATACTTATTTCCATATTCAGATATACTAGAAACTCTTGTATCTATTTTTATTTATTTATTTAAACTCCATTTAAGCCTAAGTAAATTTTCCCAAGAAGGTTTTGAGGCTAGCAGAGGGAGCGATGACACAGTCAGTGTTAGAAGAGCATGGAGTCCCACAGTTATGGGCACAGTTCTAGCATAGACAAGGCAAAGTACATGAACGAGCTAAGAGTGGATGGAGTATGGGGGAGGTAAGCACATTGAAGAGCTTTGATTGTTACTATACATAGACATTGAATACCATGGGTAACACAATAAAGGAGCAAACAGGAAAACATATACTGAGCTATTCTTCAGAGAAATGTCAAAACTGAGAATAAAGACAGTGTATGCTAGGTAGATGTGTATGTCCAAGATGGACTTAAAAATAATCTTTCTTTCTGTTTCAGGTAAATTTGTATTGTTAATTACTGTAGGTTGCATAAACTATATAAAAGGAAGTTTTTTTGGTCTTATGGTTCTATTTCAAAGTTGAATTCTGTCATTTGACATGGCCACTTTACTGAAGGAGTGCAAAGAATACAGAAAACTTTATATGACAAAATCAAGGGAAGAGATTTAGTCCAACTGGCTTTTATAGAGGACTAACTAAAGAGAGTGCGTGTTGACAACTGAATAGCATGAAGGGGATTAATGACGTCATGAGTGTGCAGCTAGATTTGCCTTTTAAAGATCTCACTTGACTTGAGTTCTTAAATTCTTATAATGCAAATCAATTTCCATCATGTACTTCAGAGAAGACAGACCATATTTAAATCACCCTAGGTCTCTATGTGTATCTTTTTCTGCTTCATTATTTAAGACCACCTCTCTTGTTTATGCCTCTTTGGGTTACTCTATGTCATTCTCTATTTTTCTCTTTCAAATCTTTGAAATTCTTTAGAAAAGACTGTACTTGAATTACTGCAAACTGGTTTATAAAACAGTTTAAATACATTGTCTCAAGTGTTCCACCACAGAATATATTATATAAGAATATGTAGATTGGAGTTATAACTCAGTCCCATGGACTTTTCCTAGTAAATTCATATATATATATATATATAATTTAGGAAACTTTCTTTGGTTGTTCTTCCAAGAAGATATGGCAAAATAACCTGACAGTATAGGTGACATTTTCTGTTTCTTTTAATAGTCATATAAGAAGGAAGGAAGGTAAGCAATATTTATGAAGTGCAAAGTATGTGGCAGGCACTCTGCAATGAATTCTCTATTCCCACTCACCTCACAACCACCCTGTGTGGAGAGGATTATGGCTCTTATTTTATGGGTGAGGAAATCAAGGTTCCGTAAAGTTAAAAAACGTGCCTGCAGCCACAGCGCTAGTTAAAGCCAGAAAGCCATGTTCTCTGTGCTGTATCAAATTATATCTCTAAGTTGATGTATGAAAAAGTTGTAGTTTTTAGAATAGCTTCTGATTTCTCTTCAGATTTATTTTTTTAAAAACTGTGCTCAGAAATAGAAAGTCAGTGTAGAATTTTACACTGACTGACTAGAAGAAAATGAAACGATCCACTCATACATGTAACAGGAGCTTCAGTTATCATGACTAAGACAGCATTATGAAACAGATGAAATTGATATTAACAGTATTCATCACCTGATTCATCAAAATTATTGTTTCAACATGTAATCAATATAAAATTACCAAGTGAAAGCTTTTACAGCTTTAATTTTTTTTCAGTTCTTTGAAATCTAGTATAGATAATGCATTCACAGCTTATTGAGCCATGTTTCTAATGCCCAGTAACTGGGTGTGGCTAACAGATGCTCTATTGAGCATCACGTGTATATCCTTAGCCTTGGTAGGCCTACTCTTTCCTTGTTTCCTTCCCTGGACATAATGGCTGGATAGAGACTTACCCTTCCATACTTACTCACTCAGGAGGAAGTCTGCTTTCAGGGACCCAACTTCTAATTCAAACAAGACAAGAACATTATTTATCTTCTGGATTCTTAATCCCTCAACTTCAGCAGGACCAAATTTCTCTGGAAAACATCACCCTTTCTTGCCTCAAAACGTCTCTGGAGTTGTTACATTCAGTCCTACTTAGTTCTGCTCTATATGTGGCCTAACATTTTTTAAAGTCATATTTTAATGTATCACTTTCTTTTTGATTTTTTTTTTGTGTCTTCTTTTGGGAGAATTAATAAACTTTCTCTGTTTTCTATCAACTGGAAAACCTACAAACCACACCCTGCAGACCTTCGCTGTGACATCACAGAGTGTGGACTGATATATTCTACTGCCACAGTTCTTTTGACATTAAATATTGTTGGTAAAGAATCAACAAAGGCAGGACACACACACATGCATGAATACTCACACATGTGTACACACACATACACACATGTGCACATACATGCACACACATGTGCATGCATGGCCCCTCAAACATGCACACACCATACACACATGCACACATGCGCACACACACACACACTACTTCCTACTGACCAGTAGTAGATTGATGAGAAAATGAAAAAGATCAGAAGCTGGCCAAGTAGGTTATATTTTATTTATCCAATTAAGTAAACTGAAAGAATTACTACAAGAAAATGTAGCAAAGACCTTTCTGTGTAATTATAGTTTCTCTCCAAATGAAACAACCAACAATGACCTTTCTCTCAAATTCTTTGATTTCTAGTTGCTAGTTTGACCACTCTCAACAATGCTCATTTAACTATGCTCCCTTCATGCATGCACAGGCACAGTTGGGATGGATGACACCATAAATTCTTCACCTACACAATGGCCCCAGGGAGTTTTCTGGGATGGGTACACTAACACATGTGAATGCCTGTGTGAGCACGATGGCTCACTTAGGTTCTAGGTAGTCACGATTTGCACACCTGTACTTTTAGACATGATCTTCCAATACTAATGTGTTGTTCATCATCAAAAGGATCTAGGATAATGTGGTCACATTCATGGTTGTTTTTATCATCTAATCTAGTCAAGAAGAAAAAAACCTGAGGCAAGTAGACATCCCTTTGGGTTCTCCTTTGTGAGGCTCCAGTGGACTCAGTGGGGTCAGAGTAGCCTGGATGGAATAACAGATTTCAGAGTGAGATGGCATTTTCACTATTCATTCAGTCATACTGGTAATGGTTTGAACATCTAAAACTTTGGCCCCAATAGAGGTTCTGCAGGCACTTAGCCAAGATTGGAAGACTTTAGCCACTCTACCCAGGAATAAACACCAAGCAAGCTCAGGAGGGATCCGTAGATGGAATTCATGCTGGTGCAACACTGGGAACTGCAAGAATTGAATATTTACCCAAATAAATAAATAAATAAGTAAACAAACAAACAAATAAATAATAGGGCACACTTCTTTACTTTTTGAACCAGGACTATCATTTGTTGCTGCTTGTTTGATCTTTGTTTTTAGTTTTAGAATCTTTATGTTTTCTATTGTATCTTGCTTTGGTGGTTGATTGTGTGTATGTATGTGTGTGCATGCATGCATATTTAGGTATATGTATGTGTTTTATATATTTATGTATGTACATGTGTGTATGTGTACTTTTGTGTATGTTTGAATAGGTGTGTATGTGTTTGTATTTGTATATTTTTTTTAATGTTTGTTGTCATGTATGTCTTTGGTTTTGTCATTTTCACATTTAGCAGTTTAGCATTTCAGTTCTTTTTTTAAATATAACTACTTACAAGTTTATACATTAATTGAGTTTTAACCTATTTCATCAGAATAGGCATTTACAAAAATCCCACCTTTCCTATGCACACAAAAGTCCTCTGCTCTACATTTCTACAACTTGTAACAGTGCCCTCTTTACTCTCAGACTTCTATCGCATATACTTTCCTTCTCAAACAAACTGAACCCTCATTCTCTTGCTTTCTCCATTCCTTTCTAATTTTTCTATTTAAACACCAATGCATTCAGCTTTAAAGAATTCTATAAAACACTCCTTTTTTAACCAGCACTTCATCACCCACTCTCTGAACCATAAGCATAATTTAAAATCTTCTCTATCAGTCAAAATCCAATCTCATGGTAAGGAGGCAGAAGTGCCACTGTGTCTCCTCCATAGATAACATAGATAACAGGAAACAAAATCTGAAATCATGGGTTCCTGTGGGAGGACACAGGAAACAAAACAATTAAGTAGAGTGGTAGCATTGGGCGTTCAATTGGAAGGGAAATCAGTTCCAGCAGAAGTGCAAAGTGTGACAAAGAAACAGAAAGTCTGTGACATGACTGGGCACCACCACCCTTGCCACACTTATCTTCTACCCACTCCCTATCAACTTTGTTACACTACTAGCCAAAATCACAGAGATTATCTGTGTGTGAAAGAATCCACACAGATTCTTATATTTTAAAAGAATGTACAATAGTGAAAATTCAAACAAATGCAAGGACTAAGGAATCAACCCAGGACCTAAATCAAAATGTCAAGAAAGTAAATAGAAGTCAGGAAGTTGTTGGAAAGAATAAGAAATATGGAAGAAAGCATCAGCAAGAAACCTGATGATAGAAAACAGGTAGCCAGACGTACTGGGAAAAAAAAAAAGGTCAACAAACAAATTACAGAAAGCGTCATCTGTAGACAAAACTGGACAGAAGAAGGAATTTTAGACACAGAGAAAATGGCAAGACAACAATACAATCTGATGGATGTAAGGAAAAATTAAGGAGTATGCCCAATACTTCTAAGATATGTAGAATATCTCTGTCCTTGTTACTTTCATTGTTGAAAGAACAAACAGGCTGGGAAGGAAGGGGTATATTTCTTCTTACATTTCCAGTTAATAGTCTATCACTGAAGGAAATTAGGGCAGGAAGTAAGTCGGGAATCTTTTTGTTTTTCTTTTTATGGAAAGTAGAATTTTTTTTCCTCACACAGTATTTCTCATTTACAGGTTCTCCCCATTCTACCAATCCAGATCCACTCATACTTTGTCTCTCATTAGAAAAATAATTAGGCTTCTAAGGGATAATAATAATAAAATAAAATAAATAAAAGATAAGAAAAACAAAAGCTAATATATCAGAATTGGACAAAACCAACAAACAGAAGAAAGCGAGCCCAAGAGAAGGCACAAAAATCAGAGACCCATTCATTTGCACATTCAGGAATTCCATAAGAACATTAAGTTGGAGGCCATAATACATAATCAGGGGACGTGTTAAAGTCCAGGCCTTGTGCACACTACCTCAGTCTCTGTGAGATCATTAGAGCTTTGATCATGTTGGTTTAGAGGCTCTTGTTCTCTTGGTATTCTCCAAGCCTCTGGCTCTTACATTTTTTTCTGCCTCCTTTTCCACATAATTTCCTGAGCTTCAAGGGGTGGAATTTCATGAACACACTCCTTTTAGAACTGAGTGTTCCAAGGTCTTTCACTCTGTATCCTGCCTCTCCGAGGTACTGTTGTTTGTTCCCCTTTTGCTTCAGAAGGGAACTTCTCTGAAGATGGCTGATTTTTTTTCTTTTTTTAGAACAGTAATATTTGGTTTTCCCATAGGTTCTTGATACTTGGTTGCCCAATCAGTGTCAGAAACAGGTTGTGCCACCATTGTACTGCATTTTTTGAGGGTAGGGCATCATTATAGATTTAAGATTTTGTAGCTGGGCTGGTATTTACTTTTTTCTTTGATATCATACAGAATACAGTCCTGTACCAAAGACACTAGGATTTTGGGGAAAGAGGACTCTATGTAGGCTCTAGCTTTAATTCTCCATCTTTAATAATTATGTAGGTGTGCTGTTCACCAATGGAGCCTTACGGTCAGTCTGAGTAGAGCAGGCTGTGGTATTTGGTACAGCCTGGGCTGCTTGGGGATTCCTATATCACTCTGTCCATCAACTCAATGAGAAGCAACTCAATCCTGGGTGTGGAATCTCCATTTTGTGACAAGAGACGGTGAGTTAGGGTTCTGTTTCACCAATTACTTGACGATTGTATTTAGATCACTTTCATATTTGTATATATTTTTAGGAAGTGTTAAATGTATTAGGTATTGACACTGCCCTTAAGAGGACCTTAAAGTGTTGCCATCTTTCCCCATAGCCCCTCCCTTGTCCCTCTCTTCTCATCCTTCCCACTTGATCTTCTCATTCTGGGTACCTCAACTATCCGTGACTCTATTCTATTTCCCATTCGAAAGAAGATCTATCGAGCCCTGTGGTCCCTAATTCTGTACCGAAGCTCTGTGGTGCTATAGACTGCTCTACTTATCAATGAAGTAAGAGCTAATATCCACATATAGGTGAATATATACCATGTTTATCTTTCTAGTTATAGGATACATCACTTAGGATAATTTTTTTCTAATTCATTCAATTTACTTGTAACTTTCATGATTGCATTATAGAAAGCATGAGAGGTCCTGATATAAAGCTTCCAAAATAAAAATAAGAAAAGTTCAGTACTAAATTAAGCCATAGATCAGCTAAATTATATCTATTATATTCCTCCCAATATATAAGAAATACACATTTTTCTCAGAGGCATGTGGAATCTTCTACAAAATTAATTAGAAAATATACAATAAATTAATAATAACAGATAAAAATCAAAATCAATCATTGTACCCTATTCAATCACAGTGGAAAATAAGTAAGAAATCAACAGAAAGAGAAACCATAAAAATACTAAGAGTTGAACATTTTTTCAGGTGCTTCTCAGCCCGTTGGGATTCCTCAGTTGAGAATTCTTTGTTTAGCTCTGTACCCCATTTTAAATAGGGTTATTTGATTTTCTGGAGTTCATCTTCTTAAGTTCTTTATATATATTGGATATTTGTCCACTATCAAATTTAGCATTGGTAAAGATCCTTTCCCAATGTGATGGTGGCCTTTTTGTCTTATTGACAGTGTCTTTTGCCTTACAGAAGCTTTGTAATTTTATGAGGTCCCATTTATCAATTCTCAATCTTACAGCACAAGCCATTGTTGTTCTGTTCAGGAAATTTTCTCCTGTGCCCATATCTTTGAGGCTTTTCCCCACTTTCTCCTCTATAAGTTTCAGAGTCTCTGGTTTATGTGGAGGTCCTTGATCCACTTAGACTTGAGCTTTATACAAAGAGTTAAGAATGGATCAATTAATGCAAATCAAAACAACCCTGAGATTCCACCTCACAGCAGTCAGAATGGCTAAGATCAAAAATTCAGGTGACAGTAGATGCTGGCAAGGATGTGGAGAAAGAGGAACACTCCTCCATTGCTTGTGGAATTATAAGCTGGTACAACCACTCTGGAAATCAGTCTGGTGGTTCCTCAGAAAATTGGACATAATACTACCACTAGATCCAGCAATACCTCTCCTGGGCATATACCCAGAAGATGTTCCAATGGTAATAAGAAGACATGCTTCATTATGTTCATAGCAGTCTATTTATAATAGCCAGAAGCTGGAAAGAACCCAGATGCGCCTCAACAGAGGAATGGATACAGAAAATGTGGTGCATTTACACAATGGAGTACAACTCAGCTATTAAAAACAATGAATTTATGAAATTCTTAGGCAAATGGATGGATCTGGAGGATATCATCCTGAGTGAGGTAACCCAATTACAAAAGAACACACATGATATGTACTCACTGTTAAGGGGATATTAGCCCAGAAATTTAGAATACCCAAGAAATTTGCAAAACACATGAAACTCAAGAAAAAGGAAGACCAAAGTGTGAATACTTCATCCCTTCTTAGAATGGGGAACAAGATACCCTTGAAAGGAGTCACAGAGACAAAATTTGGAGCAGAGCCTGAAGGAATGATCATCCCGAGACTGCCCCACTTGGGGATCCACCCCATAAACAACCACCAAACCCAGGCACTAGGCAGATGCCAACAAGAACCTGATGACAGGAGCCTGATATAGCTGTCTCCTGCGAAGCTCTGCCAGTGCCTGGCAAATACAGAAGTGGATGCTCACAGTCTTCCATTGGACAGAGCACAACGTCCACAATGAAAGAGCCAGAGAAATACCCAGGAAGCTGAAGGGGACTGAAGCCCCATAAAAGGAACATCAATATAAACTAACCAGTGCCCCCAGAGCTCCTTGGAAATATACCACCAATCAAAGAAAACACATGGGGGAACTTGTGGCTCTAGCTATATTTGTAACAGAGTATGGCCTAGATAGTCATCAATGGGAGGAGAGGCCCTTGGTCCTGTGAAGGCTCTATGCCCCAGTGTAGGGGAATGCCAGGACCAGGAATGGGAGGAGCTGGGGGAGGGGGAAGGGGATAGGGGATTTTCAGAGGGAAAACTAGGAAAGGGGATAACACTTGAAATGTAAATAAAGAAAATATCTAATAAAAATTAATTCAAAAATACTTAGTCTGAACAAGACACTTTGGAAGGAAGTTTAAAGAGATCATCAATGAAATCAGAGAGGAAATTTAGAAATAGCCACAGACAAGTGAAAAGGAGAATAAAACTCCCCAGAACCACTGGGCCACAAGGCAGGCAGCCCTATGAAGCATAATGTTTACAGCCATAAATATCATGCTAAGAAAGCTAGAAAGGTCCCACATAACTGAAACACTCATCCAGGGACTCATGATAAACTATACAAAACCAATAAACTCAATAGATGACTAGAAATAGTACCAATTAGGGGAATATTAATGAAACCAGACTATAGGAACAATACAGAAATAAATCAGAACTGCAATTAGAAATAGTTAATAAGATTAACATCTCTTATATAAAAGGCAAAGCAAAAGATGAACAAGGCCCTCAAGACAAAAATGAATGTGACAACAGACTCTGGTGAAATCCAGAATATTGGCAGAGAATAATTGACAACATATTCCAAAATGTTAGAAAAAGTTCTATCACTGATATCTGGATATATACCATGAATGCACCCACTTTAAAACCTGAATTTGGAGATCTATTTCTTTGTTATATACAGACAATGACAGATGGATTGACATATTTTTAAAGATGGCAGATGTAGTAGTAGTCTAGATAAAAGTTTAACATGAAAAGTGTATACAATGACTTATCATGCTATCAAATAATGTTGATATACAGATAGTTAATAATAAAACTAGGTCAGTTTCATTCACCCTGAACCACATCAACTCAAATTGGATCAAAGAACTTGTCTAGAACCAGAAATGATGAAATGTCTAGAGAAACTCATTTCAAGAAACAGGTATATGCAGGAACTATCTAAACAATCGTATAGGAACTAACTCTAGCAATCAAAACATGCACCTATGTGAAATCAGAGTTTCTCCGCTGTAAAAAGTATTACCAGCAGAAAAATACTCAGACAGATTCAGAGAATTTCCTTACAAATTTCAAAGAGGGAGTTACATCCAGAAAATTTCCAGACCTGCAATAATTAAATATAAAGAAAGAAAAAAAAAACCCTATCAATCAGCAAAATAAATAAAGAGATGGTTCTCAAAACAAGTACAAATAACCAGTAGCTGTTTTAAAATGTCTTTAACATGTCCAGTCAGGAAGTAAATGTAAATTAGAACTATCTTAAGGTATCAGCTCACCTCAGTCAGAAAGTGCATCTTCAAGAAATCTCACAGTGCGTTTAGAGAGGAGTTGGGGACTGGATTCCTTTGCCTTGATATTTAAGTACAAACTTGTCATCTTGGAAAGCAGAATGGACTTTCTCAAAGACAATGAATAAAGTTATTATTTGACTAAACTATAGCAACCTTTGGCATACACCAAAGGCTCCATTTCTTACCTTAGGCATACATGCATGTCCATGTCATGGCCTCTCTACTTACTGTAGCTAGGAAATGGAACTAACCTGGATGTCTTAGCAAGTGAATAGATAATTAAAAATATGATTGTATATAATAAAATATAACAAAATATGTATATATTAATGAAATATTAAGTAGTAAAGAAAAATGAAATTTATAAGAAAATGAAGGAACATGAATAGTTTAATATTTTGTAAGGTGACCCAAACTCAGAAATATGAAAACCAAATATCCTTTCTTATATGCAGATTGTAACCTGGTGTGTGTGTGTGTGTGTGTGTGTGTGTGTGTAAAAGACCTATATGATAAAAACTTAGAGACACTGAAGAAAGACATTGAAAATATCAGAGGATAGAAAGAACTTTTATGCTCACTGTTTGGTAAGAATAATATAGGAAAACTGGCCATCCTACCAAAAGGAATCTACAGATTCAATGGAATCCCCATCAAAATTCCAACTCAATTCTTCAATGAATTAGAAAAGGCAATCTGCAAATTCATCTGGAGTAACAAAAAACCTAGGATAGCAAAAACTCTTCTCAAGGATAAAAGAACCTCTGGTGAAATCACCATGCCTGACCTAAAGCTGTACTACAGAGCAATTGTGATAAAAACTGCATGGTACTGGTATAGCGACAGACAAGTCGACCAATGGAACAGAATTGAAGACCCAGAAATGAACCCACACACCTGTGGTCACTTGATCTTTGACAAGGGAGCTAAAACCATCCAGTGGAAAAAAGACAGCATTTTCAACAAATGGTGCCGGCACAACTGGTGGTTATCATGTAGAAGAATACCTATTGATCAATTCCTATCTCCTTGTACTAAGGTCAAAACTAAGTGGATCACATAAAACCAGAGACAGTGAAACTTATAGAGGAGAAAGTGGGGAAAAGCCTGGAAGATATGGGCACAGGGTAAAACTTCCTGAATAGAAGAGCAATGGCTTGTGCTGTAAGATCAAGAAATGACAAATGGAGCCTCATATAATTACAAAGCTTCTGTAAGGCTCCATCAATAAGACAAAAAGGTCACCAACAGATTGGGAAAGGATCTTTACCAATCCTAAATCAGATAGGGGACTAATATCCAATATATATATATATAGAACTCAAGAAGGTGGACTCCAGAAAATCAAATAACCCCATTAAAAATGGGGCTCAATTCTCACCTGAGGAATACTGAATGGCAGAGAAGCACCTGAAAAAATGTTCAACATCCTTAATCATCAGGGAAATGCAAATCAAAACAACCCTGAGATTCCACCTCACACCAGTCAGAATGGCTAAGATCAAAAATTCAGGTGACAGTAGATGCTGGCGAGGATGTGGAGAAAGAGGAACACTCCTCCATTGTTGGTGGGATTGCAAGCTTGTACAACCACTCTGGAAATAAGTCTGGTGGTTCCTTAGAAAATTGGACATAGTACTACCGGAGAATCCAGCAATACCTCTCCTGGGCATATATCCAGAAGATGTTCCAACTGATAGGAAGGAACATGCTCAACTATGTTCATAGCATAGCAGCCTTATTTATAATAGCCAGAAGCTGGAAAGAACCCAGATGTCCATCAACAGAGGAATGGATACAGAAAATGTGGTACATTTACACAATGGAGTACTACTCAGCTATTAAATAGAATTATTTTATGAAACTCCTAGGCAAATGGATAGACCTGGAGGCCATCATCCTGAGTGAGGTAACCAAATCACAAAAGAACTCACATGATATGTACTCACTGATAAGTGAATATTAGCCCAAAAACTTAGAATACCCAAGATACAAGATACAATTTGCAAATCACATGAAACTCAAGAAGAACGAAGACCAAAGTGTGGACACTTTGCCCCTTCTTAGAATTGGGAACAAAACACCCATGGAAGGAGTTACAGAGACAAAGTTTGGAGCTGTGACGAAAGGATGGACCATCTAGACACTGCCATATCTGGGGATCCATCCCATAATCAGCTTCCAAACGCTGACACCATTGCATATACTAGCCAGATTTTGCTGAAAGGACCCAGATATAGCTGTCTCTTGTGAGACTATGCTGGGGCCTAGCAAACACAGAAGTGGATGCTCACAGTCAGCTATTGGATGGAACACAAGGCCCCCCAATGGAGGAGGTAGAGAAAGTACCCAAGGAACTGAAGGGGTCTGCAACCCTATAGGTGGAACAACAATATGAACTAGCCAGTACCCCTGCAGCTAGTGTCTCTAGCTGCATATGTATCAGAAGATGGCCTAGTCGGCCATCATTGGGAAGATAGGCCCCTTCGTCTTGCAAACTTTATATGCTTCAGTACGGGGGAATGCCAGTGCCAAGAAGTGGGAGTGGGTTGGTAGGGGATTGGGGGGTGAGGGTCTGGGGGACTTTTGGGATATCATTTGAAATGTAAATGAAGAAAATACCTATTTTTTTTTAAAAAAGGATAGCTTAAAATATTAATATCAAAGAACTGCTGGAACTATCACAATCCCTGACCTCAAATTATTTTACAGAGAGAATATCTTGTGCATTGTATGGATGCATTACCTGGCTTATGGCTAATGGCTTATGACTTAGCCAAGAAATGGGAGGTGGGACATCTGGAAAGAGAAATAATTCTTCAAGAGAGGAAGACAAGAGATCTGGCATAGTAGATGTGAGGAGATGGATGTATGGTACCTAAGTACAGGTGAACAGCCATGTGACAGAATATAAGTTAAAATAATCAGGTTATGTATTCAGAATATTGCTTAGCTATATGACCAAGGTACCTTTAAATATATTTTGAATCTGAGTCTTATTTATGAGCATGGGACTGGGAAGAAGAACTGTGTCTAACTTCTACAAGCTATAGCAGTCAAATATCCTGGTTAGTACCATGATAGTGGCACAAAAGAGACACACCAATTAGTGGAATCAAATTTAAGACCCAGACACAAGCATGTACCTATGGATCTCTTTTGATGAAGAAACTAGAAATACTGTTTGTTCTATTTTTTTCCTTTGTGGGGTATAGTTTCATTTTATTTTTTAGGATTCTTGGTTTTGAAGGGTTTTGTTGTTGTATCGGGTGATTGTTTCTTTTCTAAAGGGAGTAGCAATGAGGAGAGGATCTGGAGGGACTTAGGAGAGAGGAAGAATATGATCAAAATTGTTTTAAATAATGAAAAACATAATTATAATAAACAAATATTCAAATCTCTGGTCATCAAAGCAATGGAAATAAGAACTACATTGGCATTTAATTTTATACCTGTCAGAATGGCAAATATCAATAAGAAAGTGACAGCGCATGCTGGTAAAAATGTGGAATAAGGGAAACATTCATTCATTGCTGGTGCAAGTGAAAACATGCAAAACATTGTGGTGGTTCCTCATGAAAATGGGAATTGATCTACTGCTAGATCCAACCATACTGCTTTGGGGCATATACCAAAGGATGCTTCATCCTACTAAAGGAACATTTAGTTATTATTCATGGGTGTTTTATTCACAGTACCCATAAATTGAAAACAACATGATATTCCTCAACAGAT
This sequence comes from Mus caroli, assembly GCF_978045245.1. NCBI lineage: Eukaryota > Metazoa > Chordata > Mammalia > Rodentia > Muridae > Mus > Mus caroli. The sequence continues at coordinate 10,519,987 of NW_028227259.1, forward strand.
GAATAAATAAAGAAAATATGGTACATATATAAAATGGAGTACAATTCAGCCATTGAAAACAATGAAATCATGAACTTTGTGGGCAAATATATAGAGCTAGAAAATGGCACTGTGAGTGAGGTATCACAGGCTTAGAAAGAAAATTATGGTATGCATTGGCTCATAAGTGGGGATTAACTGTTAAGTCAATGATAACCAATTTACAATCTACATAATCACAGAGCTAAGAGACTAAATAGGAGAGAAAAATCTTAGGAAAAGAAAATAGAATACATAGTTATGTATGGACAAGATGGGGGTTGGAACTGGAGTACCTAGTGGGGAATGGGAAGGGGGATATGGCAAGATAGCTAAAATTAATTGGCATTTGAAGGATAGTATAAATACCTAATGCAGTAGAAGTGTTCTAAAATATATACATATATAAAGGTGATCTAAGCAAAATAACCAAATGACAGGGGAAAGGAAGCCCCTGCTGGATTTCCATTGACACCAAATGAAGTTTTCATGACCAGGAATTGGTTACATCCAATTCAGTTGTTAGTGAAAGGGGTCCCATGGGACCCTCAAACAATCCAGGCTGCCAAAATGTTATAGGCTGCTCTCCAAAACTGACAGAAATGCCCCATTGCTGAATACAGTACCTATACAACTCATTAGGTATGAAGAAATCAAGCTCATATCTACAGAGAGCCTTCGTTCCTCTTGGCTACTAGTCTTGATACTGGCGGGATATACTAAATTCTACCAAAGGAGAAATATAAACACCAACAAACCCTTGGATCTATAATGAGGTCTTTGCCTATAAGATATGCTAGTGAAATGGTGACACAAGGCTTGTGGAAATAACCATGCAATAAATGATTTGACTGAGGTCAACTCCAGAAGTTAGACCCCATACCTGATTCTGCTTGGGTGACCAAACACCCAAGACCACATTGCCCTGAGATTTGAGGAAAAAAATATTACTGTTCCATTAAAGGAACATAGTAATAAATGTGACTCTTAATGACATTCTACTATACTCATATATCAGTGCCTTGCTCAGTCTTCATACAAGAAGCTGTAGCAGATGGGAACAAATACCTTATGGAGAGAGCTAGAGACCTTGCAAAACTCAGTCTTAAAAAGAATGTTTCCTATTTTTTTATTAGGTATTTTCTTCTTTTACATTTCAAATGCTATCCCCAAACTCCCCCATACCCTCCCCACCCCGACTCCCCTACCCACCCACTCCCACTTCTTGGCCCTGGTGTTCCAGCTAATCTCTTTAAAAAAAAAAAAAGAATGTTTCCATCACATCCCTCTATTCTAGATTCAGTGGACCCTGTAGAAAAGGAGGTGGAATGTGTGAAAAAGCTAGAAAACAAGGTCTTCTATATAAAACAGGTCTGACACACATATTGACTCACAGAGATGGAGGCTGTGTGCTCAGGGCCTGCATGGGTCTGCAATGCTAAGAGTCCTACAGCTGAAAGGGAAAGGGCATACATGCTTCCATCCCTAGCCCAGAAACTATCTCCAATTGATAAATACTTGCAAATGAAAATTTAGTTTTCTCCTAATGAGTCTCACTGGAGAAACAAACTACGCATAATGGCAGGCTGCATGCCTAGCAATAGACTGACATTTGAAAATGCATTCAACAGCATCGTGGAAGGTTATATCTTATTTGCTTGTAATGAGAGGCAGAAGGGGTGTTCGGGAGGGAGGGAATTTATGGAGAAATTGGAAATACTGGAGGAAGGGAGGACTCTAATCTAATATACCATGTGAAGAAATAAATCGATTTTCAATAACATAATAAATAAAAGTGAGAGTCACCTATACTAAAGATTATTTTCCTTGCAAATGTTAATCTCTACAGACTTTAGTCAAAGGTAGTCTCTGGTAGATATTAGGCCTCAATCTTCTATTTTCTATATGGTTGTGGAATGACTGTATAAATGTCTATGAGTATCAGTTTTCTCATAAATGAATTTGGACTTACATTGGCTTCATAAGATTATTATGAGTGTTGAATTATACATACTATATATGGTAACATATAGACAAATATGAATACATTAAATAATTTTAGCATGCCATCTGGTACTCAATATTTATGAAATAAAAATTTATTATTAAAATAGAATCTTAAGTACATGCCTTTACTTTAAATGAACTCTCGAAGCTTACCTCAGCTCTATATTATTGGATATTACTAATTAGACATTCCTTTATGTCAATTTATTTTTAGGTAAGTGAAACTCTCAGGTCCTCATTACTAATTATCAATTATATTACCAGGGGAATTCTGTTTGGATTTCAAGGCTAGCATTCACAAATTCTAGAAAGTGTTGGTAGACTGAGAGCACTCAGGTTGTGTGTCCTTGAATTTCAATGTGAAAGGTAATTTCTCTTGCGTAAGACCATCCTCCTTTCCCTTTTTACTCTGTGCATGAGGAAAAGGTGACGACATTGAAAGGCTTCATACACTAGCTACAGCCACTTAATTATCTTGGGGTTTGTCTCTAATAATTCTATTCTATATGATTTCACATTGTAAGCATAGTTTATTTATACTGATTATCAAGTATTCCATATGCTATCTCAGGAAAATTGTCAAGTTCTTAGACGTCTACTATTCAGAAATTTCACCTGAAATATAATAAAAATATAAATACCACATTTAAATATCTTTCTAGGTATTTGAAAATTATAGAAATTTGGGGCTAGGTGTACCAAATTTTTTTTCTAGATTGGTCCTCACATATTTACACATAGGCAAGCATATTCAAGGTTTCTTTATGGAATAGAAGGATTTCCATATTTGCCTCAAGTTAGTCCTAATCACAATGTGAATATTTTTAAGAAAGCTTCACAGTACAATTACTTGTACCACATTGTTTGAATTGCCATTAAACTTTATTTGTTCTTTTCAACTTCATACATGTATTCAATAAAATAGGACCATATCTACCTCAAATTCCCCTCTCCAATTTCACCCTATTTCTTTTAACATGTTCCTCTCCCAAATGTGTGTATTTCAACCCCCCCCACTCTCTTTCTATAACTCACAAAGTCCATTTAGTGATGCCTATATGTGCGTGAATATGGAGTTAACCAGTGCAGCTTGGGAATTCTACCAGTGGCCATAACCTCAGAGCACAGTGACTCTCCTTTCCCCAGGAGTGGTCTGGTCTGTTGTTAGTAACTCCTGGGTGAGGTAAAGACCATAGCTCAACTATTCCAACTATGTTGGAATTTTTGGCTGACTTCTTTTGCAGATAACACCAGGTGCTGTGTGTTCATGGGTGCAATGACAGGCACGCCATGTCCACGAGCCAGAACTTCACAGAAACTCTCCCCGTTCTCTGCCTCTGCACCTCTTTTCACCATTTATTTGAAAGGTCCCCCAAGACTTGGTGAGGGGGAGGCTGTATATATATTTTCATTTTTAAAGTAATCCATTAATTTACTTTACATCCCAACCTCGGTTTCCCTTCCCTCCTCTTCTCTTAGTCCTTTCCTAATCCCCCCACCATGAACTCCTTCTGTTTCTCATTAGAAAATGGAATGCCTCCAATGGATATCAACTAGACCTGACATAACAAGTTGCAGTAAGACTAGCAGCATCTTCTATTGAGGCTAGATGATACAGCCTGACACAAAACATCCAGGAAGTATAGGACATTATGAAAAGACCAAACCTAAGAATAATAAAAATAGAAGAAGGAGATTCCCAGTTCAAAGACCCTAAAAATATTTCATAAACTAATTTTTCCCACCATCAAGAGCTAGAGAAAGTACCCAAGGAACTAAAGGGATCTGCAACCCTATAGGTGGAACAACATTATGAACTAACCAGTACCCCGGAGCTCTTGACTCTAGCTGCATATGTATCAAAAGATGGCCTAGTAGGCCATCACTGGAAAGAGAGGCCCATTGGTCGTGCAAACTTTATATGCCTCAGTACAGGGGAACGCCAGGGCCAAAAAGTGGGAGTGGGTGGGTAGGGGAGTGGAGAGGAGGGTATGGGGTACTTTTGGGATAGCATTGGAAATGTAAATGAGGAAAATACCTAATAAAAATATTTTAAAAAGAAAGATGTCTATAAGCATATAGGAAGCCTTATAGAACATTGTATAGATTGGATCAGAAAAGAAAAAATTCCTGGTACATAATAATCAAAACACTAAATGTACAGAATAAAGAAAGAATACTAAAATCCACTAGTGAAAAAGGCCAAATAACATTTAAAGGCAGACATATTAAATCATTATATAATTTTAATAACATAGTTTATCTATTTTCTTCCTCTTCATGCTTCAAGTACTTGGTAGTGAACATATTTACTTGCCTGTCTGGGTAAACATCTCTCTGTTTCTTGAGTAATTTCATAGCACAAGATTTATTGACTGCCATTCCCACAGTCCTTTTTGGAACAGACTCGAGATTTCCTTTAAATGTAGGTGAAGGGAACCATTGGGCTCTGGAGAGTGTTTAATACGTACAGAGTGCATGAGAAATATTGCTTTCTTTCAAACAGACATACTGGAAGTGGAGACATAAGTTACATATTTGCACTATAACTGTAAATATTTAACTTCCAATTATTTTACATTCCAGCTCTTTATAAGTCTGATATTCCTTCACATCTGTAAAGTGATTATTCTATTTTTATGATTACTTTGTAAAACCTTTTTCAATTTATTTTTTATCATTTAGCAAAATTTTTGCAAAAATTATCTCAGCCTTCATCCTTTGAAATCCTAACTTTATAGAGTAAATATTAGAAAATAAAACACATTCTTCATGGTTTGATACACACAAACAGGTCAACTTATGAAACATATCCCCATTATAATATTTTGCTAGGAAAAATACAAATGAGGTGATTTTAGACTCAATAGGAGATTTGTGTTCTGCCACTACAGCTATAATACAACAGAATATACTGCCCTCTTATCACAGTTCATTGCTTTAGGTACAGTCTCAGACCTTCATTTAAATTTTATTGTCCCTGTTGGAGATTGAATCCAGAGCTTAGCACACAATAAACAAGTGCTTCATGGACATTTATCCCCACTATTTAGAGACAGGTTCTTACCAAGTTTTCTAGGTTGGCCTTTACTTTACCATATAGCCAACACAAGACTGGAATTCACGATGCTCCTGCCTAAGCCTCTCAAGTAATTGGGATCAGAGGTGTGTGTCACTGTACTTAGTTTGAATGTAAAACATTACTCACAAGCGTATGTGTTTGAGCACTGGTTCCTATCTGCTGGTAGTTCTTGAGAAGGTTGTGAGGCCTTGCTGGAGAAGGTAGATCACTTGTGACAGACCTTGACCTTTTATACCCTGGGCATACTTTCTGTTCATTCTCAACTCCCTGACTATGTGTGCAATGTGAGCTGTTGCCCTCTGATCCTGCTGCATTGCCTTTTATGCTATCATAGACTTCATACCTTCAAGCTAAAAGCCAAAATGAGCCTATCATCCCTTAAATTCTTGTCAGATATTTTTCACAGTGATGATATAATTAACGAATAACTTGATCAATACTGAAATTCTAAAATTCATGAATAGTATACCCATAGCATTCCTCTGAATAATGAATGAACCAAACCCTGTTAATTAATTTGGATGCATCAGTGCACATTACCGAATAACAAGAGATCTAATTCTTAAACTTTAATCAGATGGGATTAGTGTCTAAACTGTGGTTCTAGCCTTACCTTCATCCACAGGGCAAAGACATTCATTTAGGAGGGCATAAGAAACCAACAACTCCTCTGGCATTCCTGGCCAAAGAGCAAGTGACATTCATAGACCTGCTACTTCTAAGGTTCTTGCCCTTACACTTTGTAGACAATTTGAAGATGTGACACTAACTTGTCATTAGTTAATAGTGACAATCACTAAATCTAGCCTTCTTGTTTTGTTAGGTCATGGGCTATGGGAGTTGGTATTCTTGTATAAGTGTGCCTAAGGATTCTCAAAAGTTCATTGTAAAATAGTGAAATGTCTAAACAGAGTCCACTAGAGTCAGTTCCTGGGTAGACTCACAAAAGAAACCTTACTTCCTCTTCCCATCCCACTTTGAGCCCCAATCGTACACTTGACAGTGATGAACCTAGGATTCAAGAATATCTAGAAAAGTGTGCCCAGCTTTAACATGCATCCAAGAGGAGCAAACAAAATGAAGAAAATAGAAATTCACAATTATGAGAATTTCAGAAAAGCAGGATGACTTAACCCAACAAACTCAAACATCTACTGTCGCAGTTTCCTTATCTATAAAATGAAAATGTCTATTATAAAATTAATTGAATTTTTTGATCTCTAAAGTAGTGCTAGGCATATAAAAGCTATTGATTTTCAATTCATACATAGGCTGAAATTATGCAAAAGTCAGGGCAGAAAAATGCCAGAAGCTTTGTTCTTGGCAGAACTAGAGTTCTTGAGCATTGCTTGGAGGATACGGAAAAATATATATTTCTACTGAAAAATATTGCATATCCAATTAGATGATAACTTGCATTCCTTTTCTGGCTGGCAATTTCTGAAATGTGTCTATTAAGAGACACCATCAACTTCTCCTTGGCCAGATAACATGCTATTCCTCTCTATTTATGTTAAATGATACTCTGGCATGTATTCTCTCAAGCACTTAAGTATCCATGCAAACATTTACTACACTCATGTGCAGGTATATTCCTCTGTCCACTTTACTATGTGTAGATTGTATTCTGATCCATCCTGCTGAGACCCAAAGGACTTTTTTCTGGAGCTTGACATCTGAACCATGAATATATATTGGATTATACTTCTTGATTATATAATAATTAGATTATACCTCATAATAAAACAACTTAATCTAGTTGTTTTGTTTGTTTGTGTGTACATGTTCGTGTCCAGTACACTTTTAATCTTCAGAAATCTTTCCTCACATTACCTAATTAGAAGTTTTAAAATAGTCATGATTCTAATTTTAGTATGCTTAAAAAAAAAGGAGGTTCTCCAGAAAATTGGAAATAGATCTACCTGAAGACCCAGCTATACCACTTTTGGAAATATACCCAAAAGGTGCTCCACCATGCCACAGGGGGACAAGTTCCACTATGTTCATAACGGCCTTGTTTGTGATAGTCAGAAGTTGGAAACAACCTAGATGTCCCACAGCAGAAGTGTGGATACAGAAAATGTGGTTCATTTACACAATGGATTAATACTAAGCTATTAAGAACAAGGACATCCTGAGTTTTTCAGGCAAATGGATGGAACTAGAAAATATCAGCCTGAGTGAGGTAACTCAGACCCAAAAAGACATGCATCATATGTACTCACTAATAAGTGGATATTAGCCAAAAAACAAAAACAAAACCAAACAAAAACAAAAACAAAACTGCCCGAAGAACAACAAGGGAGGGACCTTAGATGAAATGCCTGACAGTAGGGAGAGGGAACTTATAGAGCCCACCTCCAGCAGGAAGACAGGACATCAAGTGATAGAAGGGGTTGCCATCCCACAGTCTCATCTCTGGCCCATAATTGTTCCTCTCTGAAAGAATTACAGGGATGGAAATGGAGAGGAACCTGAGGAAAAGAAGGTCCAGCAACAGGCTCAAAGTAGGATCCAGGTCAATGGGAGGTCCCAAGGCCTGACACTATAACTGAGGTTATGGAGTGCTCACAAAAAGAGATCTATCATGACTGCCCTCTGAAAGACCCAACAAGCAGCTGAAAAAGCTGGATGGATGCAGATATTTGCACCCAACCGATGGACTGAAGCAGCTGATCCCTGTTGTTGAATTAGGGAAGGCTGAAAGAAGCTGAGAGGAAGGGTGATCCTGTAGGAGGACCAATTAAATTGGACCCCCAAGATCTCTCAAACACTGGTCCACCAAACAGGCAGCATACACCACCTGATATGAGACCCTCAACACACATACAGCAGAGGACTTACGGGTCTGTGTTCATTCAGAGATGATGCTCCTAACCCTCCAGAGACTGGAGGCCCTAGGGAGTTTAGAGGTCAGGTGGGGTGGGGGGTGTGGGTAACGGGGTGGGGTGGGGAGGAGGTGTGGGAAGTGGAGCAGTCGGAGGGCAGATGGATGGCAGGGAATGGAATATGGAGTTTAAAAAATAAATTAAAAATTATATATATATATATATAAAGCCAGGCATGGTGGCACATGCCTTTAATCCCAGCACTCAGGAGGCAGAGGCAGAGGCAGATACAGGCAGATTTCTTAGTTCAAGGCCAGCCTGGTCTACAAAGTGAGTTCCAGAACAGCCAGGGCTATACAGAGAAACCCTGTCTCAAAAATATATATATATATATATATATATATATATATATATATATATATATATATATATATATAGAGAGAGAGAGAGAGAGAGAGAGAGAGAGAGAATGCTCTTATTTTTACTTTAAACATGGCTCCTGCATCATGCTTGGAAGGATTTGCATAATGAAAGTGGTGGGAATTGAGTGAAATACCAATAAATTTGGAGGGATTGTGTATCAGTAAAGAGTTAATCCTTCTTTCTTAAGATGAGCTGAATCTATAGAATTTAATTTCATCTAATACTGTAGAAATGAAAACAAAGCCTTTACTTTTACCAGTGGGATTCTTGAGACAGACATGGGGGCTGGTACCTCTAAATCAGCACTTTGGAGACTAAGGCAAGCATATTATGGGTCTGAGGCTATTCTAGGCTACAGCATGAGACTTTGTCTCCAATAAACATACAAAAAGAAAACAAAAATGGAAATTTTTGTTTGAAAAACAGATGAAAGATGAAGTTAAGACTTCTGAAATGTATTCCAGTTTGACAAACTTATTGAGAGGAAAAAAAGGATATTTTGGAATCACAAAATTTACTCATAGGTTCTAATGGTCCACTTAAGTTACTGGTGTTGGCATATAGGTTGTTTTCTGGAGGCTTAATTCATTTATTAACTGGGGCCATCTTCAAAATATTTACAATTGATTTAGAAATATAAAAGAAGATTTAAAATACATAAATATTAACTAGAAAAAAATATCTCCAATTGGGGACATTAAAGGTTACTTCTTAACCTTTAAAAGTAATAAGCAAATATCTTCTGGGAAAATTCACAGTTCTGGAGATACCTGTCCTACTTGGTGGAAAATAATTGTCTCTTAGAGGATTTCAGTCATTTAAAGTTGATAATATGTTAGGAGTGAATACTGGAATAGACTTGTTACTCAATTTTCTCTCCATGCACTGATCCATTTCATTCATTCATCTACTGAGCACCTTCAAGACACATTGTTGTCATTGAACAGAGGAAAGGACATGGAATTAAAAGACTTGAATTTCTCATAACTTCCTGCATTTAACTTTGTACTTAACTTTAGTGTTCTATCTTCTTGTCCATAAAACAGAGTTAATATTACCAACCTCACTGGGGTGTGAATATTATAGAGTATAATGGTGTTCAAGTGTCTAGCACAATATTTATTCATTGGTAATGTCTGTGGCAACAGTTAAGAATCACAAAGTTAAGAAACAGTTATTTCACCTTGCTAAAAGCTGAAAAATCATGTTTTTAAATTTTGGTTTAATACAGATTTTTTTCCTGTTGTCTCACAATGTTTCATAATGCTTGCAAATGGAATCTTTTTTTTAGTCAACCAATATACTTATAGAAGTTATTGTGATTTTTTTGTATATCCTCAAATATTTACCTTAGTCATGCTATGAAACTCAATAGATATAACAAAAAATCCCCATAAAATACATAATGTCAACATGGGTTAATATGAACATAATTTTAATGGGCTAGTCATTAGAGTTTATAAAGAGTAAAAGCTGCTCATTTCTTCAATGAAATCTGTTTCTTTTCAACTCTAGGCACAGAGATTTTAATGAAAAACCTCCCGCAGATATTAAAATGTGATGTAAAAGAAGGACACAGAAAAGAATAATTAAAAGGAACAGTAGCCATTTTCTCAATCTTACTCAAAGTACTTTAACATTCATTGCATAAACAGATCTTTACTCCTATAAAAAGACTCTAGAAACACTTCCCTGACAATTGGATAGTGTTGATCGCTATTTAACTATGCCAATCAGGTTGAGGGAAGCTTATCAAAACAGGAGCTTCACAAATACTGATAATCAGAGTGAATTAGTTCAGCTTCTAAGATGCTTCCAAATGGAGTTACCCCTTTACACCCATTTGACAAGGTTAATCTCAACCTTATAGAACAATCAAGAACTTCCTGTCAAATGACATAGTGATCAATCTTAGGGTTTATCTGAAGAGAAAATGTACCAAAGTCTGACAAGAAGCAGACCTACAGAAAGGCATGTCTTTCGACTTCCATTCAGTTCACAATAAAGGGTTTTCTAACTCCTCAAATCTTTCACCATTTTCACTCTGTAAGATGTTACAGTTAGATAATTATCTCAATAATTGAAAGCTGCCATTCTCAACCTAGTGCTGGTTCTTCTTATAAGCTCTTTATCAATTTTATTCTAGCACCTGCAGTCTGTGTGCCTTATTCTTAACTGCTGGTCTGACATCTGGACATTGACAAAAGTATTTGTAAAATTGCATACTAGACAAAACCCTGGCCACCTTAGTCTCTGCTTTAGATTTCACCATTGTTTAGCCACTATAGAAGAAATCAGGGACCACATAAATCATTGGCTATACATTTTCACCACTTCTTAAGTAATTTTAACATTTTTTTGGTCAATCAGGTGACTCTCCAGAAACCACACCTATGTAGCCATGATGTGTGCTCTCTATTTTAAAGAATCATAATATGTCAGAAATATTAGTGTTGTGTTCTAATATCGGCCTATAGCTATTATGCTCCTGAAATTTCAAACTACCTAGGTGAAGTAAAATTGACTAAGGAGTCTGTCCTTAAGACTGATTTATTCTAGTACTTCATTCATCTTCACTAGACTTTCATGGAAAATAAATTTTGATTACAGGTGCATGACTCACATAATTATAAAAATAATCATTAGCTGCTTTATGAATTTTCAAACGTCGCTCCAAAGGAATGAATTTTAAACATTAAGAGAGGCTTGGTAAAACATTTCAGAATCAGTATAAAATTTTTCTTGGTTTACATAACTGAACCACGATTTAACCACTCATCATTGTAAAGCAACAAACCAAACAGAGCTGTACCTTGTGAAGATCACTTTATATTTGAGGCAAGTTTCCCTTTGAAACATGTAGATATCCTGAAGACCTTACAAAACAGACAACATGAATCACTTTCACTTAACAAAAATAGAAAGGTCTACAATGACTTTAGCATCGTTTATTTTTACCATAGCAGGATTTTTAGGTTATGTTTTCAAACTGAATTTTACTTCTTTGCACAGACCTTGGGTGAACATCAGGAACTGTGGTTTATGTATAGAAGAGGAAACAAAATTCGTTAGCCCTGACATCAGTGTCAGTTTTGGATATAGCTAGAGAACTTCAAGGTCTAGAGTAAAACATTAGAAAATATAAAGCATAAATATTGAAGCAATGGAAAAATACAAAATGAAGACAGGATATATGTTATAATGAAAAATTTTAAATTTTGACTCAATATTGACAAAATTATGATGACTGAAATAGTAAGCAAAGAAGAAACAGATGAAAAAGAATCAAATCCACAGTATATATAAGAAAATATTCAGAACACATCTACATATTTAGTTGATAATGATTGGTAAATCCTTTTGACAGATATCTATATTCCAGATTCATACAAGTGAAGGATTACATGAAATGATAATTCAAAAGAAACTATTTTTTACCACTTAAGTTAGAAGTTAAAAAAACATTCTAACTACTGCTCTAAGGATATCAGAATTTAGGCAACTACTGTTGTAGGTTTGAAATGTTTGGGGATAGAGCAACCTGAGCTGGTATTGGGTAAGGGAAAAAGGACTGAAGCCCTGAGAGCCCCAGAAAGAATGGAAACAGGCAACCTCTAAAGGTAGGAGGTTGGGGGCAGGTGACTCTCCAGAATGTACCAGAGATGAGGGAGGTTAGAGACTCTCAGGACTCAAAGGGAAGGACCCTAGATGAAATGCCATACAGTGGGGAGAGGGAAACTGTAGAGCCCACCTCCAGTGAAAGACAGGGCATTGAGTGAGGAATGGGGTTGCTATCCCACAGTCAAATTTCTGATCCAAAATTGTTCCTGCCTGAAAGAACTGCAGGGATAGAAATGGAGAAGAGCCTGAGGAAGAGAAGAAGGTCCAGTGACAGGCCCAAAGTGGGATTCAGCTTGGAGTCCCAAGGTCTAACACTATTACTGAGGCTATGGAGAACTCACAAAAAGGGACTGAGCATGATTGCTCTCTGAAAGACCCAACAAGCATCTGAAAGAGTCAGATGTAAATATTTCACCCAACTAATGGACAGCAGCTCCTTAACCCTGTGGTTAAAAGGCTGTGGGAAAAGCTGGAAGAAGCTGAGGAGGAGGGCATCCCTGAAGGAGGACCAAGTCTGAATTAACTTGGGCTCTGGAGATCTCTCAGACACTGGACCACCAACCTGATATGAAGACACCAGCTGATATGAGGCCCCCAACACATATACAGCAGACGACTACTGAGTCAGGGTTCAGTCAGAGAAGATTCATCCAATCCTCAAGGGACTGGAGGCCCCAAGGAGTTTAAAGGTCTGGAAGGGTGGATGTGGGTGAGGACATCCTCGTGGAGATGTGGGGTGGTGGGGACAAAGGAGTTATGGGATGTGGAACAGTCGGAGGGTGGACCTGGAGGGGGTAAAATTTAGAGTGTCAAAAAAAGTAATAATAATAATAATAAAAACAATAATAATAATGAAAGAAATATTCAACAGTTTGAAATCTAATTCTACCACACAGAACTCTTCAGTATGTTTTTCATCTTTGAGAGCACTATACTAATTCATAATTACTTAATATAATGTCTTCGTTCTTTTCCTAATTTCAACTATTTGTGCATCATATCTGTATTGGAAAATACATACTTAACACCATCATAGAGTAGCCATTCATATATATTAGGAATCATAAAGAATTTAACTTCTGATAATCTAGCCAATATCCTCATTTGGAGTAAAGAAACTCAATTTAAAAGTCGAAAAAATAGTATTTTAATAACTTACAGCTACTGAACATTATAATATACCAATTTGCATGGATCATGCCACTTAATTCTCAGGACATATCAGAAACATATATTTTCTGTACATTAGGAGAAGCAAAAGTTAAAGCAATCATTAAGTGGCTTTGCCAGGATTTGAGTGGTAATCTGTTTAGCTCAGAGTCGAGGTTCTTTAAAGGACAATGCTTGTGTAGAGCTATGAATTATTTATGGCGGAGTTGTTGATGAAAACAAAAACAGAGATCAAGTTACACTTCATGATTAGTTAAATACTATTGTAATTTCAGTAGTTTAAATAATGATCAATAGGTAGATAATGAGTTGTATTTAATCAAGTGCAAACCCAATGGCATATACATGTAGCACCAGCTACTTAGGAGGCTGAGGTGGAAGCACTGTTTGAATATAAAAGTGTGAGAGTACCCTGGACAACATAAGGGCATCCTATCACAAGACAAAACTAAGAAATGACAATACAAAAATAAAGAAACAAAATAGAAGGGGGTCTCTCAAGTAGTGCATTATAATGTGCATTTGTGAACTCAGAAAAACGAAGAAACCTATAGTAATGAAAGAACTAATTGTATATTTGATTTATCCGGCTGCACTGTTTTTAATAAATTAATCTAAATAAAGATTTAAAACTCCTATATGTAAGTAACATAATAGATGGTTTTCTTTTTATATCTGGATTATTTCAATTAGCATCATGTTCTCAGGTCAGACAATGTTTTGGCAATGGTAATGTTTCCCTTTTTTTTTGCTGTGTGATAAAAAATATGGATAAAATTATAAAAATAAATGCCAGGGTCTAGAAAATGAGTTTGTGAGAACAGTAGGGAAGGTGTAGGTTAAAAGATATATAGTAACAGAAATATAGAACAGATAGGAATAGGTATCTGATGTTCAAGCAAGGTGCTTTGTCAATAATCTTGCAGCATTCTACAAGTTTTGTAAATATCTGTACAGTCAAATACAGTTTACAATATCAGCTACTTTGCTACCTATATGCATCTTACCATCATGATGTAAAGCGCCCATACACAAAAATAACTTCATTAAAACAATTAAATCTGTAATTGAAAGCAAAGAAAGCTGCTTCCCTTGAATATTAAGGGTCCTTTTTCAGAAGAATTATATAAGAGTATTTATTTCTCTGAGTCTTGAATTTAAGATATATTTAAGCTATATTTTTATCTTAATGAAAGCACCAATGAGGGAATTTCATATTGTGAGCTCTGTGAAATTCCTTGTAAATTCTGTAGAGGTTCATTAACAAGCTGGAGCATGTGGACTGATAACCAGCCCTGAAAGGAACAGTGTAACAATTTAAGCATTCTGTACACATTCCTCTACATGTACAGGGCTTCTCTTTGCTTGGAGATAAAGACAGTTGCAAAGAGGAGCTGAAGCCTGAGTAAGCAGTGTGGAAAGGGATGCCCAGATGTGAAGTAATCCAAAGAATCCAAAGTAACTCAAATCAGAGATCACATCTGAGATCAAGATATCTGTGATACCTGTGAGAGCACCTCTTAGAAGAGTACAGTAGTGACTCTTCCAAACGGAAGTGTTCTGTTTACTCTTTGCATTGAACCATAAGCTACACAGGGCAGCTTTCTAATCTATAGCTAACTGTCAGAACATAGCTTCCATACTACCTTGCTATACTTAGGAAACTGAACTCTGTGTGTGTGTGTGTGTGTGTGTGTGTGTGTGTGTGTCTATGACTTCTTGTTTGGGTACCTCTGCTACATGGTACTGCTTATGGACGCAGGAGCAGTGACCCAGGTACATCTTCCTGACTAGTTTTAGGACAAAACTAAGGTGCAAGAAACATAAAACATCCCTTTTCCACAGTGTCTACCTGAAAGCTTAGCATGTGGTGAGTGTTCTCTATATATTTGTCATTTTAAAATAGAACAAACTTTTGGATTCATAATGATTAATTATTTTTCTTGGCAACTTATTGCTGAAGCCCTGGGATGTTTCTTTTATCAGGCAGTGTTGCTAGGGGGTAATTTATTTATTTCTATCCTACTGGGTTTGGAGAAGCGAGACCTAGCCTGATGCTGCAACTACTTCTGCTTTTTTCTAGTTTAGTGTATGGCTCACAAACAAATGGACCTCCATCTCTATCTTGTTTTTGTTCTTGACAGAATGCATTAATTACATAAGGTAAATTATCATTAACATTTACAAATCTGAGGCATCACCTTTAACTGTACAAAAGACTGGGAACTCTTGATCTCAAATTTAAAACAACTCTTCAGATATCTTTATGACTAGGTACCTATTTCTGCACTGCTGACTTAGGCTGCTGCTCTTTTTCTTTGTAAAATTCCCTCACCTTCCTGGAAAGTGGAAACTTTGAGAAATACAGGAATGTGTACAAAACATCAACTTTGGTATTTGGTAGATTATTTCTGATTTATAAATGATCCAGGGCTAGACTCTGAAATTGCAAATTTTTGAGTTGTTTGAAAAGTTCATATATACACACAGACACACAGATACACACACACACAGACACATACACAGACACACACACACAGACAGACACACTGTATCCTGGTCATATCCAACTCTTCCTCTTCCTTCTCCTTCCAACTCACCCAGAGTCCCATTCAGCTCTATCCCCAAGAACGAACCCACACCTGTCACAGGAACCTGAAGCTGGATTGTCCAGAAACCTAGGGTAGAACTAAACATGACTGGCAAAAAATAGGTGAATGAAATGATTCCTAATGATATTCTGCCATACTCGTAAATAGGTACCTAGCCCAGTCATCCTCCCAGAGGCTTTCTCTGCAGCTGATGGGAGCAGATGCAAAGACCCACATCGAAACATTAGCCAGAGCTTGGAGAACAAAGAGGTAGAGGGGGAAGAAGGATTGGAGGAGCCAGGTGCATCAAGAACACCAGGAGGATATCTCCAACAGAATCAACTAAACAGGGCTCATGGAGGGGTCACAGAAACTGTAGGAACAATCAAGAGATCCTGTGTGGGTCTGTGCTAGGTCCTCTGCATATATATTATGGTTGTTTAGCTTGAAATTTTATGGGAATTATTAAGAACTGGGGTGTCTTTTCCTGCCTAGGTACCTTTTACCTCCTTTTGGGTCTTGTCCAATCTTGAAATGAGGGTTTGTGCTTGTCTTAGTGCATCTTGTTATGCTGTGTTTGCATATGTCCCCGGGAGGCCTGCTCTTTTCTGAAGGGAAACAGGGGAGCAATGGATCTGGAGGAGTGGAAGGAGGGGAGGCTTCAGTCAGGATATTTCGTCTGAGAAATGAATAAATGAAAAAAATATTGTGTTGTTTTTAGTCTAATATTGCCTCTGCCTTATTCTTGCTAAATATATTAAATATTGACTACAGGGCATTTTGCTAAATTTTCTTAACCTCTGTTGATTGGTTGACAGTAAACTTCAGTCAGTGAGCATTATTTCTTGACTTTTGTCATTATATTTAATATCATATAATTTTACTCAAAGAACTTGACTTGACATAAAATCCATGGATTGCATTTTTTTCTTGAGTATAACAGAGACTTTTTTCATTAATTCTAGCCTTACATACTTCCAACAGAAACTCTAAACTCACCCTCAGTTTTTAACACATGATTTATAAAATCCATTTTGACAGGTTCAAAACATGATTTTTAATTTCTTTTTATTGATAAATAGTAACTATTATGGGGTACAATGTGATGTTTTTCGCTATGCATTTAATCATTCCAATTTGAATATCTGTAATCATACAAACTTATAATTTGTGATTAGAATGTTAAAATTAATTTCAAATTAATTAAAATAGACATTATAAGCTGCTTTCATTGAAGTAAATGCAATGCAAGTTATTACTCAATCTGTCTCTCTTGTCTAGTAAAAATTTTCTGCCTATCATCAAAATCTCTTCCTCTTCTGTCTCTAAACTTCTCTGTTTATATTGTATTACAAATAGCTAAAAATACCCTAGAATGGATTCTACCATATATACCTCAGGCATGTACCAGACAGACGAGTTTCAGTATTCACTGGGTCATTTTTATTAGGATAACATATATATTCTTTCAACAAATTGAGCATATTCATTTTTTTATTTATAAGCATTTATTCATTATTTGTTCTGTTCCATATTCCTGCTTTTTAAATGGTCTCAGTTATGCATTTGCAACCTTTCTGTTCTCTTATTTTTATAGATATCACTTCTTCCCAATTCCTTTACCATCCACTTTCATTTCACTCCTTTTTTGGCATGGTCTTACTCATATGCTCTGTCCATGACATTGTTTTCTTAAGTGCTTATGTTTGTGTTGCTTCTTCTAATTCTTTAATCTTTCTGTGATGGTTTAGATTTTCTGTGACTACTTCATGGTTCTGCAGATTGACGATCCACTTCCTCACAATCTCATTAACACTTCTTTGAGTTCTCTCATTTATGACTCACAGTCTTCCTTTATAGAAATAAGGCTTTATTAACATTTTAAACACAGAGAAACGTTTAGGCACAACTTCATAACTGTTGTTAGCAACATTTTTCTTTTCAGTGCTTATCTCTTGACAGATTTATTGCTCTTTTATGTTACTTTTTTCTAGTGGTGTTTTTACAGCAATTGCCTGCCAGTTCTCTTGGATTATTTGTCTCCTGAAATACTTCATAGAAAAGTTCTATGTATAAATTTCTTGTGTGTGCATGTGTCTGTCTGTTTGTACACTCCGATTTGTTTGTGACTGTGTGTGTCTCTGTGTATACATGTGTGCATAAGTTTGTGATTAAAGTTGGGGGAGAATGTGTGTGTGCTGAATGTATATACATATCAATTTTGAGAAGCTGGATAGGCTTCAGGACTCAACAGATACAACCATTTACCTTAGACACTGATCCGAGTTTGAATACATAAAATGATTATTTATTCCAGTCTAATATAGGATTCTCTCCCCAGCTTAGAATCCTAAGGAGATTCTCAGCCATTCTGAAGAATCTTATTACTTTCTCTCATCTTCAGAGAAACAAAATACCTGAATAAGGCACACTCTTACCAAGAACTCCAAACTCTTAGGAAATAAATGTATACTGTAACTTTGAAAGCCTGTCTACATGTCAGAACACAAAAATATAGGATTCTACAGTACAGAATTATAATAAAAAGTGAGATTTGATTTGCAGTAAATAGTACTTGTTCAAGAAATACCTGAAACATATATAGAGAATAAAGATAGGGTTTTAACTTTCTCATTGGAAGGCATCCTTGATAAAAATGAAATACAAATGCTGCATTTAAACAGAAGATCATGAAAAATTACTGGATCTTTATTTCAATTATGAAGAAAATAATGGCACTATTGGCAATTATCTGACTTATACACTTTAATAAGTGCCATTTCTTAAATATAAATAATCTCTACAATAGCAGATTCACAGAATCCTTTTATTTATCAAACCAATTTAAAAACAACTTTCAAGAAAGAGGTGATTTAAGGTGTATTTTATTCTACCACTAGACATATTTATGCTTCAGAGTAGGGGAATGCCAGGGCAGGGAAGCAGGAGCAGATGTGTTGGTGGGGGAACACCCTCACAGAAACAGAGGCAAGGGGGATGAGATAGAGGGTTTGGGTTTGGGGCGGGGGTGGGGTGGGGTGGAAACCGGGAAAGGGGATAACATTTGAAATGTAAATAAAAAAAAAATATCCAATAAAAATGAGAGAAAGAAATAATGGTATACTAGATTCTTTCTTCCTTTAATTATTCAGGAGAAATAACAGTCTTAGGAAGTTGAATTAATTATGGATCATAGCATTGCATTGGTTGTGTAATTTTATGTGCATGATTTAGCTTCTCTGGAATTCACTGTTCTTATCTATAAGTTGTGAACAGTCCTAGTAGTCACCCTTACTAAAGTGCATAAGAAGTGACTGGAAATGCTGGCTAAGACAGTTGCAGCAAACCAAGGATCATGTGCTACTGCTTTGCAGGGGTGCTGTAACTCTCACAGAAATACAAGGACCATGACATGAATGTGAGCTGGTGATCTGTAGTTAGTACTCTCATGTCAAGAATAAAATGTTTGGCCACACTGCTGTCTGGATCCCCAGCAAGAAAAAAAATTAGATTTGCATTTGCACTGGCTAGCTCTTCAGCAACCTAATATCCTGCGTAGTTATTCACACTTGTAGAGGAAATTGCCAAACATGAGGAGTTGTTGAAAACTAGAAATATTACTAAATTACTTGTCAGAGGTTTTCATTTTTAGAATGTTCATGAATAACTGTTTCTAATTTTATCTACTTAAAACTATTCTCACATTTAATTTGTTACACTGAAAGGAGAAGAAATGGTTCTGGCTGGAAAGAACTTATCCAATCATCCATTGCCTTTGATGGAGCAGGAAAACCCACTGCTGGGGATTTGCTAGGGTGACTTTTCCCCTCTACTTTAAAATATAATTTTTTGTTTGGTTTAAAGTATTCTTTCCTTATAATATTTGCCATTTACATTCCTAATTATAGTGGGGACGACTTATTAGTAGAAGTAGCTTTATTGTCTTTGCAATATTGTCCTCGTACAATATCTAATTGGAAATACCAGTTGACACCAAGGTGTGTATTCAGAACATAAAATGTAAGAAGATAACATTTTAATTAGCTTTTTTTTTTTTCTAGTTCAGCCTAGTTCAGGAGGCAAATCTCCCTGAATAATAGTTCATCCTAATTTTCTGTGCTCACAATTCTGCCACTTTCCCATTATAGAATTGGCTTCTTCCCACAGAATATAGTCAACACGTGGTTTGCTTATCCATGAACAATCTCTACTTTTGCTCCTCTGACGTTTTAATGCTGTTTTGAGCTTCTCATTGCCAGGACCAGAATTTCAGATTACAGCTGGTCTCCTTGGGTAATTTTGACCTCTCATTTTGTATTAGTAGAACTATTAAGCTCATACAAATTCATACTGACTAGCAAGAACATTGTATAAGAGTGACTATTTCCTTCACGGCAAAAGTTGTTTTGACTTTTATCAGTTGCTCACTAAATCCACACCTGTGGTGTGAGGATGCTGCTTCATGCTTTGAGATCATAGAGGGTCCATATCTCCTTAGCATCCTGGTAAAGGGTATTCATACTCTATGCAAATAGTGACATTCATATTTCTGTGGTCTTGTTCCCATTAATTAACCTTATTTTCCAGATAAACTTCATGAATATTCTAGGATAGAAGCATTGCAAGGTAGTGATATATCTTTGAAATGGAATTGGTGCTATTATAAACTAGTTAACGTTTCTCCCAGTAAATTTCTTCTCTGATGCCAGATTCTAACATGATTTTTTGATTTTTCTGCTTCAACTCCTAGTCTTGGTGGAGACAATAAAACATGACTCTATATTGAATGTTTCTTTTTAGCCTTCTGTCCCTTCTGTCCATGAAACTTCACACACAACACACACACACACACACACACACACACACACACCACCCATGCTTAATATTTTTTATCAATACTTGACCTAAACACTCTTCTATATTCTAGTATTAATTGCAAAAGTCCTTCAAATTTTTCTGTTTTTCCTTTAATGTAGTATGATTATAGAATATTTTATTTTATAAAGGACCTGCTCTAATAATATTTGCTGTTTTGTATAGTGACTGTCTTTCCATCTATTGTATCTTCTAGAAGGATCAATGGCATGATCTGGTACCATCGTCAACTATACTACATACAATTCTTTACAACCAACTGAGTTAAATTATTTGAGTACAAAATCAGCACTGACCATGTTTGCTTTCTCCTCCCTCAATCCAATAACATCTCTGTGTTATATTTTCTTGGTCACTTCTACTGCTCAGCATGTTATTCTCACCTTTAGGAATTTCTTGTCTCTGCAGTGTCTGATGCAGACTGAACTGTTCTTGCTACGTGTCACGTGCACAATGCAGACAGTGGAACTCTATTTACTGTGTCTATTGTGCCACCACTTCCAGCTTGCACTACATCTTCATGTTCCATTACTGCACTTCTACTAGGACAGGTAGCAAAATGCAAAGAGCTGGTTTCTTAACTTATATACTATATATTTTATATTACACGTTATAATATAGAGTACTGAAAAATTCATTAGGACTATATTCCGTTTAACCCACTAACTTCAGTTGAAAAGTCTAAGAAATACAAAAGTAGAAACATGAAAAATTATACACTTTTAGAAATATTTACATATGCATATATACACACACACACATATATATACATGCATTTTATTAGTAAGACTATCAATATTATGTCTATGGAAAAATGTAGATAAAAAATTTAGTGCTCTGTTATTTGGAGACTTAAATAGTTACCACTGACTTTCATTTACACATCATCTTCTGATAACAATAAATTATTCTTAGGTATTACATATCTGGGGGAAGTTGCACTGTAAAATCTGATTTCAAACCATAATAATTGGTAATTCTATTATTCTGCTATAAAATATCCATCCAAAGATATTATGATAGTGCACTTGGTAAAAATAAATAAGAAAATTAGAAACAGCATCATTGATGACACAAGCCTTTTCATAATGTAAATGACACCTAATTAGATGGTTACATCCATTTTCTGGAGCTGTTTTATTTGTTTACCACAAAGAAAAATTTTGTTATTTAAGCAATTTTATACAAACTTTGTTTTTGCTGCGTTGAAGTCCTTCAGTTTTAATTTCACAAATAAAGAAAATTGCTAAAGCGTTTGAAACTAAATATAAACATGTCTCTAATGCCAGTCCTTGTAATTATTGTATGCAATAGTAGGGAAACATTTAATGAATGTATGTCCTCTGACATTGTCTCTACCCTATTGTACTTATTAACTATACTTTTTAAGCATGTTAATAACTTTGCATTGGTATCTAAGTGATTTTTGAGTCAAAGAATTTAAATAGTTATAATGCTTTGGCAGTCAAGGCCATCTCTTACCAATTTCAATGTCTGTAGCCCAACCTATGACCTTTCATACAATAAATGCTACATGATTTGCATATTGGATGCTTATTTGAAAGGAAGACTTACTTTATTCTAAGTTTATATAGTCAAAAGTCTTGTTTTTTTTTTCTATTTTTATTGCCATCAGAGAAAAAACAGGAGAACCCAAAGAACTCATTGAATACAGTTTTTGTTTGTTTGTTTGTTTGTTTGTTTGAGACAGGGTTTCTCTGTATAGCCCTGGCTGTCCTGGAACTCACTTTGTCGACCAGGCTGGTCTCGAACTCAGAAAACCTCCTGCCTCTGCCTCCAGAGTGCTGGGATTAAAGGCGTGCACCACCACGCCCGGTTCACAGTTTCTTTTAATATTTAGATTCATGTAGCTCATTGCTTTTCTCAGAAATAATTATTTCTATCTGCTAAGATGTACCAACCGGTAAGAAGGACACATGCTCCACTATGTTCATAGCAGCCCTATTTATAATAGCCAGAAGCTGGAAAGAACCCAGACATCCCTCAACAGAGGAATGGATACAGAAATTATGGTACATTTACACAATGGAGTACTACTCAGCTATTAAAAAGAATGAATTTATGAAATTCCTAGCCAAATGGATGGACCTGGAGGGCATCATCTTGAGTGAGGTAACACAATCACAAAGGAACTCACACAATATGTATTCACTGATAAGTGGATATTAGCCCAAAACTTAGGATACCCAAGATATAAGATACAATTTGCTAAACGCATGAAACTCAAGAAGAATGAAGACCAAAATGTGGACAATATGCCCCTTCTTAGAATTGGGAACAAAACACCCATGGAAGGAGTTACAGAGACAAAGTTTGGAGCTGTGATGAAAGGATGGACCATCTAGAGACTGCCGTATCCAGGGATCCATCCCACAATCAGCTTCCAAAGGCTGACACCATTGCATACACTAGCAAGATTTTGCTGAAAGGACCCAAATATAGCTGTCTCTTGTGAGACTATGCCGGGGCCTAGCAAACACAGGAGTGGATGCTCACAGTCGGCTATTGGATGTATCACAGGGCTCCCAATGGAGAAGCTAGAGAAAGTACCCAAGGAGCTAAAGGGATCTGCAACCCTATAGTTGGAACAACATGATGAACTAACCAGTACCCCGGAGCTCTTGACTCTAGCTGCATATGTATCGAAAGATGGCCTAGTCGGCCATCACTGGAAAGAGAGGCCCATTGTACTTGCAAACTTTATATGCCCCAATATAGGGGAATGCCAGGGCCAAAAGAATGGGAATGGGTGGGTAGGGAAGTGGGGGGCGGTATGGGGGACTTTTGGGATAGCATTGGAAATGTAATTGAGGAAAATATGTAATAAAAATATTAAAAATTAAAAAAAGATTATTGTAAGGAAACTTTCATTGTTTGGAATTGAATGATGGCAATTATTTGAACAGTGTTGAAGTATTTCCATTAAACATGTATATTTTCATTATCTGAAAACAAAAGCAATTTCTAAATAAAACCCCCACTAGTTAAGATAAAAAAAAAACAGTTTTGCAATTTTGAAAACTTTAACAACAAAAAATATCTGATTATTAATCAGGCCATTCTCATCTTTTTAAGAAACAATGTGCAATGCAGAGGAAGCCAACGTGCATGAGACAACAGGAGAGAGTAACTCAGCTGCACATCATTACTGTTGACAAGTATTCGAGAAATCGTAACTCCTTACAGGCTTAGGAATGATTTTTCTGCACTTCCGAATGAAAATACTCTGAGCACTGCTTCCCAGTCATTGCTTCTTGCACAATAATTTACTTGTACATTAAATATGCTATTCTTAACTTTTATAGACATGTAAATTGTAACAGTATGTTCATAATTTGTTGATTTATTCTCATAACAAATATCCATATAAGGTTATAATTAGGTAACACTCTCCCTCAAATAGAACAGGCAGGTTTTAGAGATGTTTTGGGGAATTCTTAAATTATACTAAGAAATTCCAAATATAATATCAGCATAAAGTATTTTCTAACTGTTATGTCTGCTTAAAACTGTTATCTTCATTGGACAGTAGTGATAAGCATATGCCATTTCTGTCTTAATTTTTGAATTTTGGGTAAATCATATCCTTTCTTAGGACCTTTGTTGCTAAAACTTGACATGATAGATATTTGTTCTGTAAAATAACTCCTTGCGATTAAATCCTCATTATGCTATGCCAAAGCTGTTATTACTATCCTTATTCTGCATTCAATGAATCAGCCCAGTATGGTGGAGGAAGTTGGAGAATGCTGTGTAGCTTAAAGGAGACAGTTCAAAGTACTGAATCTGGACATCATGATCTGTTGTCTATGCTCATTATACCACATTCTACTGACCATTTGCATCAGTAACACTATATGTTCCTGATTAAAATATTGATAATTTTGTTGTATTCATTGATGTTTAGATAAATCTCATGAGATTTAAAACCAGTAATATTTACTTTTCAAGTCTATTATGCACCCACTACTCTTGGTAGTTGCTTGCTCTCATAATCTGTTTCCTCATCTGGGAGAATAGAATACTCGGGCTCAGAGAACTTCACTGGAGGCATAGAATAAAGATGCCAACTGTAGCACAGTTCCTGGCATGCAACAGGCATTTAAAAGAGTTTTGTTCTTCAAGCACACCAAGTTGCAGAATCATCACACTGTTGGTAAACTGAAATGAAAACTACATAGTAAGAACTTCAGATTCATATTCCTCAAGAAGACCAGCAGGGAGCTCCCAGAGACTGAGGAACCAACCAGGAGCATACACAGGCTGGTCCAAGGCCCCTGGCACATGTACAGCAGAGGTCTGCCTGGTCTGACCTCAGTAGGAGAAGAAGCACTTAATCCTAGAGAGCCTTGATGTCCCAGGGAAGGAGGAAGCATGGTTGTAGATGGGGATGGATAGCCTCTCAGAGGCAAGGGGGAAAAGAAATGGGACAAAGAACTGTGGGACAGGGAACCAAGAGGGGGCAAATGACTTGAATGTAAAAAACTTAAATAATAACATAATAATGATGATATGCTAAATTCAGACTTAAAATATATGTGAGGAGCCATGAAAGGAAATTAAAAAATAAACAAACTATGCCTTTCATTCTATAGAATTGCAGAGTCTTCAAAGTGGTAGATGCTGGGAGGAAACTCATTTCAGGATTCAAACAGACCTCAGGATATCTTGTTATCCAACCAACTACCTAGTAATGAAAGAACAGCCTGAGCAAGTGCCAGGCCTTGGTAAACGGGCTCATGCACCTTCTTTGTTACATAAATTCAAAAGGGAAGAGTGAATTCATTTGTATTTCCAATATATTTTGAGAACATAAAGTTGCAAAGCTTCTGCAAGGCAAAAGAGACCTTCAATAAGACAAAAAGACCACCAACAGATTGGGAAATGATCTTTATGTATCCGAAAACAGATAGGGGACTAATATCCAATATATATAAAGAACTCAAGAAGGTGGACTCCAGAAAATCAAATAACCCCATTAAAAAATGGGGCTCAGAACTGAACAAAGAATTCTCACCTGAGGAATACCGAATGGCTGAGAAGCACCTGAAAAAATATTCAACAACTTTAATCATCAGGGAAATGCAAATCAAAACAACCCTGAGATTCCACCTCACACTAGTCAGAATGGCTAAGATCAAAAATTCAGGTGACAGCAGATGCTGGCGAGGATGTGGAGAAAGAGGAACACTCCTCCATTGTTGGTGGGATTGCAAGCTTGTATAACCACTCTGGAAATCAGTCTGGAGGTTCCTCAGAAAATTGGACATAGTACTACCGGAGGGTCCTGCAATACCTCTCTTGGGCATATATCCAGAAGATGTCCCAACCGGTAAGAAGGACACATGCTCCACTGTGTTCATAGCAGCCCTATTTATAATAGCCAGAAGCTGGAAAGAACCCAGACGTCCCTCAACAGAGGAATGGATACAGAAATTGTGGTACAATTACACAATGGAGTACTACTCAGCTATTAAAAAGAATGAATTTATGAAATTCCTAGGCAAACGGATGGACCTGGAGCGCATCATCCTGAGTGAGGTAACACAATCACAAAGGAACTCACACAATATGTACTCACTGATAAGTGGATATTAGCCCAGAAACTTAGGATACCCAAGATATAAGATACAATTTGCTAAACACATGAAACTCAAGAAGAAGGAAGACCAAAGTGTGGACACTGTGCCCCTTCTTAGAATTGGAAACAAAACACCCATGGAAAGAGTTACAGAGACAAAGTTTGGAGCTGTGACGAAAGGCTGGACCATCTAGAGATTGCCATATCCGGGGATCCATCCCATAATCAGCTTCCAAATGCTGACACCATTGCATACACTAGCAAGATTTTGCTGAAAGGACCCAGATATAGCTGTCTCTTGTGAGACTATGCTGGGGCCTAGCAAACACAGAAGTGGGTGCTCACAGTCAGCTATTGGATGGATCACAGGGCCCCCAATGGAGGAGCTAAAGAAAGTACCCAAGGAGCTAAAGGGATCTGCAACCCTATAGGTGGAACAACAATATGAACTAACCAGTAACCCCCTGGAGCTCGTGTCTCTAGCTGCATATGAATCAGAAAATGGCCTAGTTGGCCATCAGTAGAAAGAGAGTCCCATTGGTTGTGCAAACTTTATATGCCTCAGTACAGGGGAACGACAGGGCCAAGAAGTGGGAGTAGGTGGGTAGGGGAGTGTGTGGGGGACTTTTGGGATAGCATTGGAAATGTAAATAAATACCCAATTAAAAAAAGATTTAATACATCCCTACTATAAAAGAATAAACTTTCTGAAAGAAGGCAGTGGTTATGTCCTTGCCTGAGCAATGATCATCCATCACTCTCCCACCTTATGGGTTTATTTTAATTCTAGATATAAAATTGAGAAAATAAAGGAATTATTGGAATATATCAGCCTTTGTGGTTTTGAAAAACAAAGACAAATATTTGTGAAGATGGGCCTTCAATTGGATTGACAGTAAGATTATGTTAGATGGAGACTCCACAAGAGAATAGTCATTTTTATTGAATTTGAAATACTTAGGTTTACAGAGAAATTACTACTATAAATTCTATTGTTTTAAATATATACCTCAAAAAATTGTAGGAAATATGGAAAGCATGTGACCCTTGGCCTAGGTAATAGGACAGAATAGTCTACAAAGTCTAAACAAAGTTTAGACTTTAAAAATTTCATTAAAATTCATTAAAAATTTAGAGAATATTAGTTGCTTTTATTTAGTGAAACACAGATATATTTTACTAAAGAAAATGCCTAAAGTAACATATACCTAAAGTAATAAAACATTCACAATTAAATTATAAATTTGAAACTATAAATATGAAAATAAATAGTAAAATATAGATTTTACTCTAAAACCAAGAAATGTTACATGTTATGAAAAAATATATTCCAATGTAAAATAAAAGAAACCAAATATTTTGAATGTATGAGTAGTAATATTAATTATTCTTGATAATTAATTATCTTTATTTTAAGATATTGGAAGTTTTCAGAATTAACAATAAATTAAAGTATTTATATTAAAGGTGTCCTGATATGTCTATTAAGTTTACCTGAAATTTAAAGGCATTCAGAAATTGTAATTTCTTACAGTTCGATCATAAGAATGTAGTATAGGATTGAATAACCAGTGTGATTTAGACTTTGCCATTATATGAAGAGACCTCCTAAATGAAAGTTAAGCTTTTAGGAAAAATTGATGTTTTTTGCTTAATATTGTATCCATGAAATTAAAAGGATACTATGAAAATACTTTCTAAAGCACAGTTCCATAATCATTATAGATGGGATATTATGTCTAATGTATCAATTGAGGTCAAAATAGATTTTTTAAAATTAAAATGATTAACACATCAATTTAAGCTTTGGTATGATGAAAATGTACAAAATTATTATAATTCATGGAACATGTCCAATCTTTAAAAGCAGTTCTGTGTGAAAGATGGACACTTTTGAAGGAACACAGACCAGTTTGTGCTATGAAGAATTAACATGAGCCTAAGCACTTAGGAATTGACATGTGCTTTAAATCTCTTGTCCATTGATCCAATATTTTTACAGCAACAGGCACTGAGGTGAGTGATTAAAAATGAAAACTCTTTTACTGGACTCAGTGATTCAAACTTGTATGGTCACAGGGCACACAGCTTATAGTAATCTATATGCAAATCAAAAACCACAGTAATTGGTTGTTTTGTTTATCTTGAAATACAGCCCTCTTGGCAAGAGCATTGCCTACTCTTCATATAGTACTCGAGGATATAGGGTAAAGAAATATATAAATTAAAGATGGAAAGAATGTACCTACTGCTGAAGCATTACTATCATCCTAGTGGAAAACACATTTAGCAACTTCTCATGCCTGTAGGACTACTGAAAATAAATCTTTGGATTTTTAAACTCTTCCCAGGCCTCAGAATGCCAGTTAAGCAAAGTTAAGCATGGGTGACTTGAAGCATACCCAAACAGCATTGCCTCATTTGGGGAAATCCTAATTGAGTGACAATTTTGGATATAGTAGTCAGCCAAGCAGAAATCACTGAAACTATCCTATTGGTGGACTTCCAAAAGCATTGTTGTAACATTCATTGGGTTCATATCAAAGGCTAGTAGGAAGGTCTCTTAGGGGTCATCCATCCCAGAATCCTGACAGTGCAAAAGTCTCTATAATAAAGAGACAATAGGAGATATCCGTCTCTGTTTATGTATAGGGGATCCTAATATTTCTAGAGAATGAAACTTGGTACAAGATAATGTATGATAGGATTTGAAGAAACATTACTCAGAAGAACTATGACAAGAAATCATTAATCTTAGATCTATGAGCTGCTTATATGACAGATGGTGATGAGGAGAGCAAATGTAATGTTTATGTTAAAATTTGCTACTTAAAGAATCCATATGAAGATCACCCTGAAGGACACATTTACATTGTGACCCCTACACTAAAGGCGCCAGGAGTACCACAGAAGCGGAACATGAAGACTAAGAATCAGGGAAGCTGGACATTTGCTGCAGGATGATGTCCTCAGTACAGGATAGGAAAGGTGCACCCACAAAAGCTGTGACAACGTGGCTGTCTAAACAAGACCTGCTAAATGACATTAGTAAGCATTCCAATCAATACAAGGAAATTGCAGAAGGCTCTACTCGCCAAGAAAGACATGCAAACATAATGACATATATATACTGTTTAAGTCACACACATATATATATATATAACTTATATATCATATAACATATGATGATAACTTATATATCATATAACATGTTATATGATATATGTTATATATGTACACCCATTTATGTTATATATGTTTATATAAAAACACACACACACTTCCAAAGCAAGGACTGTAAAAGTAACAAGAAAGGAAGCTGAAAAATAATGATATGTAAATGTTCTTTGCTGATTCATGTGAACATTATTGTTTTGTTTTACTTTCTTTTTTTTTTTTTTTTTTTTTTTTTTTTTTTGGACCTTTAATTTGACAGTATCTTTCATTTTTTTTTTAATATTTTTATTACATAATTTCCTCAATTACATTTCCAATACTATCCCAAAAGTCCCCCATAGCGCCCCCCACTTCCCTACCCACCCATTCCCATTCTTTTGGCCCTGGCATTCCCCTATATTGGGGCATATAAAGTTTGCAAGTCCAATGGGCCTCTCTTTCCATTGATGGCCGACTAGGCCATCTTTCGATACATATGCAGCTAGAGACAAGAGCTCCAGGGTTCCGGTTAGTACATCATGTTGTTCCAACAATAGGGTTGCAGATCCCTTTAGCTCCTTGGGTACTTTCTCTAGCTTCTCCATTGGGAGCCCTGTGATACATCCAATAGCTGACTGTGAACATCCACTCCTGTGTTTGCTAGGCCCCGGCATCGTCTCACAAGAGACAGCTATATTTGGGTCCTTTCAGCAAGATCTTGCTAGTGTATGCAATGGTGTCAGCGTTTAGAAGCTGATTATGGGACGGATCCCTGGATACAGCAGTCTCTAAATGGTCCATCCTTTCATCACAGCTACGAACTTTGTCTCTGTAGCTCCTTCCCTGGGTGTTTTGTTCCCAATTCTAAGAAGGTGCACAGTGTCCACACTTTGGTCTTCATTCTTCTTGAGTTTCATGCGTTTAGCAAATTGTATCTTATATCTTGGGTATCCTAAGTTTTGGGCTAATATCCACTTATCAATGAATACATATTGTGTGAGTTCTTTTGTGATTGTGTTACTTCACTCAAGATGATGCCCTCCAGGTCCATCCATTTGGCTAGGAATTTCATAAATTCATTCTTTTTAATAGCTGAGTAGTACTCCATTGTGTAAATGTACCATAATTTCTGTATCCATTCCTCTGTTGAGGGACATCCGGGTTCTTTCCAGCTTCTGGCTATTATAAATAGGGCTGCTATGAACATAGTGGAGCATGTGTCCTTTTTACCGGTTGGGACATCTTCTGGATATATGCCCAGGAGAGGTATTGCTGGATCCTCCGGTAGTACTATGTCCAATTTTCTGAGGAACCGCCAGACTGATTTCCAGAGTGGTTGTACAAGCTTGCAATCCCACCAACAATGGAGGAGTGTTCCTCTTTCTCCACATCCTCGCCAGCATCTGCTGTCACCTGAATTTTTGATCTTAGCCATTCTGACTGGTGTGAGGTGGAATCTCAGGGTTGTTTTGATTTGCATTTCCCTGATGATTAAGGATGTTGAACATTTTTTCAGGTGCTTCTCTGCCATTCGGTATTCCTCAGGTGAGAATTCTTTGTTCAGTTCTGAGCCCCATTTTTTAATGGGGTTATTTGACTTTCTGGAGTCCACCTTCTTGAGTTCTTTATATATATTGGATATTAGTCCCTTATCTGATTTAGGATAGGTGAAGATCCTTTCCCAATCTGTTGGTGGTTTTTTTGTCTTATTGATGGTGTCTTTAGCCTTGCAGAAGCTTTGTAGTTTCATGAGGTCCCACTTGTCAATTCTCGATCTTACAGCACAAGCCATTACTGTTCTATTCAGGAATTTTTCCCCTGTGCCCATATCTTCAAGGCTTTTCCCCACTTTCTCCTCTATAAGTTTCAGTGTCTCTGGTTTTATGTGAAGTTCCTTGATCCACTTAGACTTGACCTTAGTACAAGGAGATAGGAATGGATCGATTCGCATTCTTCTACATGTTAACAACCAGTTGTGCCAGCACCATTTGTTGAAAATGCTGTCTTTCTTCCACTGGATGTTTTTAGCTCCCTTGTCGAAGATCAAGTGACCATAGGTGTGTGGGTTCATTTCTGGGTCTTCAATTCTATTCCATTGGTCTATTTGTCTGTCACTATACCAGTACCATGCAGTTTTTATCACAATTGCTCTGTAGTAGAGCTTTAGGTCCGGCATGGTGATTCCACCAGAGGTTCTTTTATCCTTGAGAAGAGTTTTTGCTATCCTAGGTTTTTTGTTATTCCAGATGAATTTGCAGATTGCACTTTCTAATTCGTTGAAGAATTGATTTGGAATTTTGATGGGGATTGCATTGAATCTGTAGATTGCTTTTGGCAAGATAGCCATTTTTACAATGTTGATCCTGCCAATCCATGAGCATGGGAGATCTTTCCATCTTCTGAGATCTTCTATAATTTCTTTCTTCAGAGACTTGAAGTTTTTATTATACAGATCTTTCACTTCCTTAGTTAGAGTCACGCCAAGATATTTTATATTATTTGTGACTATTGAGAAGGGTGTTGTTTCCCTAATTTCTTTCTCAGCCTGTTTATTCTTTGTGTAGAGAAAGGCCATTGATTTGTTTGAGTTAATTTTATATCCAGCTACTTCACCGAAGCTGTTTATCAGGCTTAGGAGTTCTCTGGTGGAATTTTTAGGGTCACTTATATATACTATCATATCATCTGCAAAAAGTGATATTTTGACTTCATCTTTTCCAATTTGTATCCCTTTGATCTCCTTTTGTTGTCGAATTGCTCTGGCTAGGACTTCAAGTACAATGTTGAATAGGTATGGAGAAAGTGGACAGCCTTGTCTAGTCCCTGATTTTAGAGGGATTGCTTCAAGCTTCTCACCATTTACTTTGATGTTGGCTACTGGTTTGCTGTAGATTGCTTTTATCATGTTTAGGTATGGGCCTTGAATTCCTGATCTTTCCAAGACTTTTATCATGAATGGGTGTTGGATCTTGTCAAATGCTTTTTCCGCATCTAAGGAGATGACCATGTGGTTTTTATCTTTGAGTTTGTTTATATACTGGATTACGTTGATGGATTTCCGTATATTGAACCATCCCTGCATCCCTGGGATGAAACCTACTTGGTCAGGATGGATAATTGTTTTGATGTGTTCTTGGATTCGGTTAGCAAGAACTTTATTGAGGATTTTTGCATCAATATTCATAAGGGATATTGGTCTGAAGTTTTCTATCTTTGTTGGGTCTTTTTGTGGTTTAGGTATCAGAGTAATTGTGGCTTCATAGAATGAGTTGGGTAGAGTACCTTCTGTTTCTATTTTGTGGAATAGTTTGTGAAGAACTGGGATTAGATCTTCTTTGAAGGTCTGATAGAACTCTGCACTAAACCCATCTGGTCCTGGGCTTTTTTTAGTTGGGAGACTATTAATGACTGCTTCTATTTCTTTGGGGGATATAGGGCTGTTTAGATCATTAACCTGATCTTGATTCAACTTTGGTACCTGGTATCTGTCTAGGAACTTGTCCATTTCATCCAGGTTCTCCAGTTTTGTTGAGTATAGCCTTTGGTAGAAGGATCTGATGGTGTTTTGGATGTCTTCGGGATCTGTTGTTATGTCTCCTTTTTCATTTCTGATTTTGTTAATTAGGATGCTTTCCCTGTGCCCTCTAGTGAGTCTGGCTAAGGGTTTATCTATCTTGTTGATTTTCTCAAAGAACCAGCTCCTTGATTGGTTGATTCTTTGAATAGTTTTTCTTGTTTCCACTTGGTTGATTTCACCCCTGAGTTTGATTATTTCCTGCCGTCTACTCCTCTTGGGTGAATTTGCTTCCTTTTGTTCTAGTGCTTTTAGGTGTGTTGTCAAGCTGCTAATGTGTGCTCTCTCTAGTTTCCTTTTGGAGGCACTCAGAGCTATGAGTTTTCCTCTTAGAAATGCTTTCATTGCGTCCCATAAGTTTGGGTATGTTGTGGCTTCATTTTCATTGAACTCTAAAAAGTCCTTAATTTCTTTCTTTATTCCTTCCTTGACCAAGGTATCATTGAGAAGAGTGTTGTTCAGTTTCCACGTGAAGGTTGGCTTTCTATTATTTATTTTGTTATTGAAGATCAGCCTTAGTCCATGGTGATCTGATAGGATGCATGGGACAATTTCAATATTTTTATATCTGTTGAGGCCTGTTTTGTGACCAATTATGTGGTCAATTTTGGAGAAGGTACCATGAGGTGCTGAGAAGAAGGTATATCCTTTTGTTTTAGGATAGAATGTTCTGTAGATATCTGCCAGATCCATTTGATTCATAATTTCTCTTAGTTTCACTGTGTCCCTGTTTAGTTTCTGTTTCCATGATCTGTCCATTGGTGAAAGTGGTGTGTTGAAGTCTCCCACTATTATTGTATGAGGTGCAATGTGTGCTTTGAGATTTACTAAAGTTTCTTTAATGAATGTGGCTGCCTTTGTATTTGGAGCATAGATATTCAGGATTGATAGTTCCTCTTGGAGGATTTTACCTTTGATGAGTATGAAGTGTCCCTCCCTGTCTTTTTTAATGACTTTGGGTTGGAAGTCAATCTTATCAGATATTAGAATGGCTACTCCAGCTTGTTTCTTCATGCCATTTGCTTGGAGAATTGTTTTCCAGCCTTTCATTCTGAGGTAGTGTCTATCCTTTTCTCTGAGATGAGTTTCCTGTAAGCAGCAAAATGTTGGGTCTTGTTTGTGTAGCCAGTTTGTTAGTCTATGTCTTTTTATCGGGGAGTTTAGTCCATTGATATTAAGAGATATTAAGGAAAAGAAATTGGTGTTTCCTGTTATTTTTGATGTTAAAGTTGGCATTTTGTTCTTGTGGCTGTCTTCTTTTAGGTTTGTTGAGGGATTACCTTCTTGTTGTTTCTAGGGTGTGGTTCCTGTCCTTGTATTGGTTTTTTTCTGTTATTATCCTTTGAAGGGCTGGATTCGTGGAGAGATAATGTGTGAATTTGGTTTTGTCATGGAATACTTTGGTTTCTCCATCTATGTTAATTGAGAGTTTGGCTGGGTATAGTAGCCTGGGCTGGAATTTGTGTTCTTTTAGTGTCTGTATAACATCCGTCCAGGATCTTCTGGCTTTCATAGTCTCTGGTGAAAAATCTGGTGTAATTCTGATAGGCTTGCCTTTATATGTTACTTGGCCTTTTTCTCTTACTGCTTTTAGTATTCTATCTTTATTTAGAGCATTTGTTGCTCTGATTATTATGTGTCGGGAGGTATTTCTTTTCTGATCCAGTCTATTTGGAGTTCTGTAGGCTTCTTGTATGTTCATGGGCATCTCTTTCTTTAGATTTGGGAAGTTTTCTTCTATAATTTTGTTGAAGATGTTTCCTGGTCCTTTGAGTTGAAAATCTTCATTCTCATCCACTCCTATTATCCGTAGGTTTGGTCTTCTCATTATGTCCTGTATTTCTTGGATGTTTTGAGTTAGGATCTTTTTGCATTTTCCATTTTCCTTGAATGTTGTGCCGATGTTCTCTATGGAATCTTCTGCACCTGAGATTCTCTCTTCCATCTCTTGTATTCTGTTGCTGATGCTTGCATCTATGGTTCCAGATTTCTTTCCTAGGGTTTCTATCTCCAGTGTTGCCTCATTTTGGGTTTTCTTTATTGTGTCTACTTCCCTTTTTAGGTCTAGTATGGTTTTGTTCATTTCCATCATCTGTTTGGATGTGTTTTCCTGTTTTTCTGTAAGGACTTCTACCTGTTTGATTATGTTATCATGTTTTTCTTTAAGGATTTGTAACTCTTTAGCAGTGTTCTCCTGCAATTCTTTAAGGGATTTTTGTGCTTCCTCTTTATTGTCTTCTTCCTTTTTAGCTGTGTTCTCCTGCATTTCTTTAAGTGTGTTATTAACGTCCTTCTTGAAGTCCTCTATCATCATCAGGAGATATGCTTTTAAATCCGTGTCTAGCTTTTCCGGTGTGTTGGGGTGCCCTGGACTGGGTGAAGTGGGGGTGCTGGGTTCTGATGATGGTGAGTGGTCTTGGTTTCTGTTAGTAAGATTATTACGTTTACCTTTCGCCATCTGGTAATCTCTGGGGTTAGTTGTTATCGTTGTCACTATTTAAAGATTGGAGCAGAAGCTGTGTTCCACTCACCAGCAGTCTCTAAATCCTGCAGCGGGGGTCGTGGGTAGCTGACGGTACCCTGGTGCTGGTCCAGCAGGAAGAGGCCTGTGGTCCTACTCAGGCCCTTTTTCTGCTTCCCTAACTAATGCAGTCTCAGGTCCCGCGCAATTGGATTGGAGCAGAAGCTGTGCTCCACTCACCAGAAGTCTTAAGATCCTGTGGCGGGTGTTGTGGGCAGTTGGCGAGTGTCAGCAGACCCTGCGCCCCAGCTGCTCAGGTGCTTTTCTGACCGGAAGAGGCTTGTGGCCCTATGTAGGCCGGATTTCTCTCTCCCCAACCAGAGCAGTCTCAGGTCCCGCGTGATTGGACTGGAGCAGAAGCTGTGTTCCACTCACCAGCAGTCCCAAAATCCTGCGGCGGGGGTCGTGGGTAGCTGGCGGGTGTCAGGCAACCCTGCGCTCCCGCTACCCTGGCGCTGATCCGGCCCGGTGAGGCCTGTGGCCCTACTCAGGCCGGTTTCTGCTTCCCTAACTAATGCAGTCTCAGGTCCCGCGCAATTGGATTGGAGCAGAAGCTGTGTTCCACTCACCAGCAGTCCCAAAATCCTGCGGAGGGGGTCGTGGGTAGCTGGCGGGTGTCAGGCAACCCTGCGCTCCCGCTACCCCGGCGCTGATCCAGCCGGATGAGGCCTGTGGTCCTACTCAGGCCGGTTTCTGCTTCCCTAACTAATGCAGTCTCAGGTCCCGCGCAATTGGATTGGAGCAGAAGCTGTGCTCCACTCACCAGAAGTCTTAAGATCCTGTGGCGGGGGTTGTGGGCAGTTGGCGAGTGTCAGCAGACCCTGCGCCCCAGCTGCTCAGGTGCTTTTCTGCTTGTTTTACTTTCAAATGATGCTTGAGGTACATATTTTAAGCTAATCTTAAAGGAATAACTTTACCGTTACTGGTCAGAACAGAGGTAGAATTCCAAATGAAGCATAAGCAAAACCATTGTTTTGAAGAGGCTGAGGCAATTCTTTAATGAAAGGCAAGCCAGAGAGCTATGTAGTCTCTAAGTATTTGACATGTCCTTGGCACTTTGTGTTTACCAAACAAGGTATCCATCTATCCTTCTGTCTGTCTGTCTGTCTAAACATCGAGTATGTATGCACGCATCTGTCCATCTACTTGTCTATTGTCTTTTAATGCAGATAGTCTGTCTATTATTTCAATCAATCAATCAATCAATCAATCTATCTATTTATCATCCATCTATCTATCTATCTATCTATCTATCTATCTATCTATCTATCTATCTAACTATCTATTTATCTATCTATCTATCTATCTATCTATCTATCTATGCATACACACATATAAACACATATGTGTATGAGTGTGTACATGTGTATAATATGTTATAAATGATAAGCATTACAAAAACGTATTAATCATTCTTGATTTCAATGAAAGAATTAATTATACTGATAAAACTAAATGACATATGTACAAACATCCTAAGTTATGCTTTAATAGATTCTATTGGAAAAGATATATTTGCACACAAATTACCATTTTCCAAGTCCTGTACATAAAATGCTGAGTTTCTAAATTGGGTCATGTCTGTATCATGTGCACTGAACAGTAGCTCATTTGTAGAAGTTAACATTGCCAAGTGTATCCAAAAAAGGTCCAGAGATACATAAGTTCACATATATGTTTAGAGCCGCTTTCTTTTTTGAAGGATGCAGTGTTGTTTTTTTATTTTGTTTTTAAAGCCTATCTTTAAAAGGTTGTCTTCACGTTAACTTCTTTCTTTATTTTTCTCTTCTCTTCTTTTCTTTTCTTTTCTTTTCTTTTCTTTTCTTTTCTTTTCTTTTCTTTTCTCTTCTATTCTTTTCTTTTCTTTTTTCTTTTCTTCTTTCTTTCTTTCTTTCTTTCTTTCTTTCTTTCTTTCTTTCTTTTTATTTTTCTTTTGAGACAGGGTTTCTCTGTGTAGCCCTGGCTGTCCTGGAACTCACTTTGTAGACCAGGCTGGCCTCGAACTCAGAAATCTGCCTGCCTCTGCCTCCTGAGTGCTTAAAGGCGTACGCCACCACACCCGGCGGTTAACTTCTTTCTTATGGCACCTGCCTGTCATCAGCCGGAGTTCTATCCTCAGGTCAAAGAGAATACATCTAAGTCCTCTTTAGTGGAAAGGATTTTCAAATATCTAAAGGATTTATCAACTTCCTGTGCACCTAGTATTCATGAACACCTCCAGTCAATTCCTGTCTGGTTTGGGTTTTGTGCCTTTCATCAACTCAAGAATTCTCTTCTCAGAGAAACCTTGTCTCAAAAAAAAAAAAAAAAAAAAAAAAAAGAATTCTCTCCTGTCACCTCTTCTGGGTGTTTTCCAGAGCAATTAGAGAAACATATCAAGGGTATAGACTCTGAAGCCAGACCACTTACATTGAAGTCTGAATACTCCTCGTAGAGTTGGCATGACTTTGAATAAATGATGTCACCTTGGACAGGAACTCATATGTTCTTTTTCTCATCATCAAATCTGGATTAACTGAGTTAATAAACTCAAAAACCTATTAAAATAGCATCAAGCACAATCAAAGTGTTCATCAAATTACAATTGTCATTAGGGGTCGCTGTAATACAGGTTCACAAAACATAGTAAGCCCAATCAGCTCCCTTATCCTCAGCATCGTATGTCTATTAATGACACTGGGAGAATTACTTGCTCAGTGTATCTGAAGTATTCAGGGTGCATCAAAGGAAACTCAATAAACCTCCCATCAATTAAATCAACTAAGGCTAAAATTTCTTTCCTTTTTTGTTTATTTTTTAAAGATATTTTCTTTATTTACATTTTAAATGTTATCCCCTTTCCTACTTTCCCCTCCCAAAATCCCCTATCCCCTCTTCCCTTCCCCTGTTCCCCAACCCACCCACTCCTGCTTCCTGGCCCTGGCATTCCCCTATTTGGATGTTAATGCTCAAAGGATTTGTACAATCAGAGTATGAAAACTGGATCTGTTCAGCATGGTTTTAATTCACAAGGTAACATACTAGAGACTTACAATAGTATATTTATTATAGATTCAGTTAGAGCTTAATAAAATTGTTATATTAGAGTGATCGACTGTTGATTTTGATTTGTATTCTGCAATTTCTAATGAATAGCCTGCTGTTTTGCAAACTTCACAGGCTACACAATAATCTACATCAGCAGCCAAGATTGAGATAAGAGGAGAAGCTTCACTCCCCAGTAAGCCATTAGTTCTGCAGTTTCAATCAGTGCAAGGTAACATTAAGAGAAACAGTAAATCATTTTGAAACTAAATGTATACACAATATCCAACAGGTCTCCTATTCAGAGTGATGCTTAATTTTCAAATAGGAGGATTGATCTACGAACTCCTCAACTCTCAGAGCTTTTTATGTTGTATCTACCCTTGAGAAGAAAATAAACACTATGCACAAAGGCTATGATTTCTTCAGATTAGTAAAAAAAATACACAAAGGGCTCTGAAGCCAAGACATATCTAAAGGAAAGCTCAGGACCTTCTCATTAGTTTTCCTGTCAGTGCATGCTGGGAAACACCAGGCACCTTATACATTGCCTACAGCAGAGGGCTGACCACTCAGAATGAGCGTCCTGGAGCTAACTACAATCACGTTCACTTTCATAAAGGAGTTTTCATCAAAGGAAAGAACTCATATCATATAAAAGCAATCAATAAAAACAAATTTCATCACTTCAATGTTATTTCTGAAAGCTTGCCTCTGTTTTCACTTTGTTGACTTTTGATTTTAATATGGTCAAGAAATTCTCAGATGTTTGGTGGATTGTCAGAATACCTGGATGAAGAAAAGAATTTATAGCAGTTACTAATCCATATCTGTTAGTTTCTGCCTACAAAGAACACTTTTCTCTAGGAAATGTGATCCTATCAGTTTCCTCAAGTCTCAGTTGAAGTCTGAGAATATACCTGGGCTACTGCCATATAATGACTTAGAAATACTTGACACCCTTCTAGCCTCTTTGGTTTTTTTTTAATAATCAGTAACATAACTTTATTGTAACTTTCTTGTCCCTACCTTTTTTTGATATTTCACATCTGACTGTGTGTGTAAAAATGTTTGTAAACCATGTAATGCCAATCAACATGTTAAGCTAGATCTCTCATCTGTTGTTTCCCTTGGTATGTGCTTTTGTGCTCATGATCATGATTTATGTGATAACAGTTTAGGTGACAACAGCCCAGTCTTCAAAATGTGTCCGAAGTTAGTAGATACTATATCTTTTAAAATTATTAGTTTGATCCACTCATACAATGCGTGAAATAATTTTACTAAAACCCCAGTAATAGTTAGAATGGTAATGTTCCTTTTTTATCTCAGTAATGTTGCTTTTCTTTTCTTCTTAGCTAACATCAACCAACCAACCAACCAACAAACAAACAAACACATACACAAATCTGACATATTCACACACAAATGCACAAGACACAAACCTGTGTATGTGTACCCACAGACACGCGTGCATACACACAGATATCACACACACACACACAAACACACACACACACACCTCAGAGAAAATAACTGCTGTGTATAAGTCAACTTAAATGATGGTGTTTATTTAAATTAACCTATAAAAACAAAATGCAAGTGATATTGTAATTTTTCAAATACTAATGGAAAAATACTTAAAAATCATTGATATTATACCCAAATAACCCATCTTTTATGAAAGCTGGAAAAAATTAAAATTTCCAGATTAAAGGAAACCAAAAGAATTTATTATTAGATGGTTTACCCTTTGCCTTTGGTCTTGCGAAGATCATATGCCCCAGTACAGGGGAATTTCAGGGCCAGGAAGTGGGAGTGGGTGGGTAGGGGAGCAGGGCGGGGGGGAGCATATAGGGGGCTTTGGGGATAGCATTTGAAATGCAAATGAAGAAAATATCTAATAAAAAATTCAGCTAACACGAGTTCTTTCCGAAGAAGATGATGATAAAGAAAAGAGACCTAACACTAATGAAGAAGAGGAGCAAGAAAAGCAGAATAAGACAGACTTATTATGCCTCACATTTCCTTATGGATTTAAGAATTATATTTAAGTATTGAAATGAAATGAAATTACACCATGAGACTGAAGAGATTAGGTACTTTTAGGTAATAAGAGTAAAGAGAAATGTGAAATCCTATGTGAATAAAATGTGAAGAAAGTGATTATTGTCAGACAATGAGGGTGATTGTGAAGCAACAATAGGATTCACAGTGTTGTGATATTTTCACAACAGTGAAAATAGAAAAATCTCACAAACGAATGTTGAAGTATGAGTAAGTATATGAGTTACTGTAATAAAGACAAAATATAGAAATCAATAACACTATAATGAAATTAAATGAAAATTCTTAGTGTCAGTCAAATATCAAAGTAAGGCATGAAAGGAGAATCAGAGGAACAAATATCTTAAGAGAAAAGAAATAAATAAAAACTGAACATACAGCAAATACAGTGAGCTTATCAATAGGTATGTCAATATAAATACAGAAATTCAAATGCCCAGATTGGCACAGTGGAGACACATAGGTAAGTTTATGTCACTTATGAGGCACTCATTTTAAAATAAGGTGCACAGTAGGTGAAGGAAAATGGATTAGAGAAGACGGATCTTGAAAACTTTAGTTTTGAACAGCAGGAGTCACATTACTACTTCACAACATTAGGCTTTGGCAAAAAAAAAAAAAAATGATTATTGTCAGACAATGAGGGTGATTGTGAAGCGACAATAGGATCATTCTATCAAGAGGAAACAAACATCCTGTTTCATCAGTCAGGAGTCAAAATTTATTAATAGAAACTGACTGAATTTCAAACAGAGACGGACACATTCACAGATACAATGTTCATTCAATTAGCAGTATTTAAATGATGTGTGTGCCCCTCTGTGAATGCATGTGTGTCTTCATATATGTATGTACCCATGTGTTTGTGGTAATGCCTGGGTTTGTGTGCTTTTGTGTGTTTAAGTGACTGTGTGCACCTTCAAATGTATGTGTTCTGTGTTCCTATGTGTGTGTGTGTCTGTGTGTTCCTTTGTGAATTTGAGTGCCTGTATGAGTGTGACTGTGTTCCTTCTTGTGTGTGTGTATGTGCATGTGTAGTGGACAGAACAGTACATTAAATTTATAACTAGTATAACTCAGGCTGTAAACCTGCTTAGTATCTTTGGAGACCTAGAGACACACAAATGAGCAAAATAGAGAACAAGAAATTAGACCTTCACAAATATACTCAACTGAATTGTGACAATGCTAGAGACACAATTTAAAGGGACAACTTTTAACAGATGGTGTGCAAGCAACTGAACTTCACTAGGCAATTTCTGTTTTAAAGGTCATCTTATAACACATGAAGTCACAGTTGATCATGCTGTTAAAATGGAGAACCTTGGGGCCGAGGAT
This sequence comes from Mus caroli, assembly GCF_978045245.1. Classification (NCBI taxonomy): domain Eukaryota; kingdom Metazoa; phylum Chordata; class Mammalia; order Rodentia; family Muridae; genus Mus; species Mus caroli. The sequence goes on from NW_028227259.1 coordinate 10,561,884, forward strand.
GTGGTTCTCAATTTCATGTGTCCCTAAACTGTGGGGAGCTTTGGATTCCATTTACCTCATCACATAAATCAGGAATTATGGCATAAATATGTAATCCCAGCACTCTGTAAGTAGAGGCTGGTGGATCAGAATTTCACAGCCATTTTCTGCTACATTCTGAATTCAGAAACTGTGTGGAATACACGAGGCTCTGTCTCAATAAATAAAGCAGAACTTTTTCTCTGTATAAACCCATATAAGATGAGAAAGAAGAAAAGCCAGAAATCAGAAAAACTATTTGCCAGCCATGTACCTCAGAGAGGACTAGTCAAGAAGACTCAGTCCAAATCAGTGGGGGAAACATTGTAATAAAATGCACAAAAGTAATTAACTAAGATTTAATCAAAAGAATATCTGGATTAAAATAAGCACATAAAATATGTTAACATCATTAGAGACAAGGGAGATAAAAACTTAGATTATTATGAGATACCAATAACTATCAGAATGGCTGAAGTTAAAAATGATGACAACACCAGATAATAGCAAGGCTGTGGAGAAACAGGATCAATTTTAAGTGATCAAACTGTTTACAAGACTTGAGTAGCTTGGCAGTTTATTAAACCAAACATGAGTTTACCATACAACTTGGCACCTACATCCTTAGACATTTATTCTAGAAGGATAATAATTTATATCCACACCTTTGTAATAAAACCAGTTTGAAATATTTATGTATCTAGTTCTGGCTTACTCAGCACTACTGATCCTTGTGCCCATCTCTTCAGTGATACCACACAGCCTTGCTTACTGTAGACAAATGTACTGTAGCTCTTGTGGATGAATCCGTATTCCAGGAAAATTATTCAGCAAAGTAAGAACAGGCATGCAATAGATTTCATGAATTACTGGGGATTTTAAATGAGTGGAAGAAAAGCCAATTTCAAAATAATGTGGACTATATGACCCCTTTTATGAACAATCTTTGGACTGTCAAAATTTAAGATACAGAGAATAGGTCAGGTGTTACACTGGCAGGTTAGAATAGGACTTAGAGAGAACAGGCATGAGATGGGCCCTAACAAGGGAGAGATGTGAATGTTTTGCAAAATAGCAGCAGATATGGAGACCTGTTGAAGTAATAGAATAGTGTTGACCTTAATACACAGAAAATTGAAACAAAGTAAAACTTGGGAGCTGGATATTGTTGGATTGCCTCAAATATCTGTATTATTACACTAAACTATATTCAAATTGAGAAAAACTGCTTAATGTTCCTACATATTCTTAAAATACATATGAGCATATACTTAATTATTCCAATTTTACGTCTTACTAAATTTGAAATTCACTATAAACATCCTTTTCTGTGAAATTATTGATGAAATATAGCTTCTTCATAGAGTGCATTGTGATTTTAGGTAAATGCATAATCAAACGTAGAGCTCAAATCTGGATATTCAAGCCTCACAGGGAGTGTATCCATAGTAATAATGACAGTAAACATGTAATTTAAATATTCCTGGATAATTATAGAAATTACTCCTGAGAATGGTTTAGGTTTAGCAGAAGTAAAAGAATCCTCACAGTGCAGAAAGAGATGAATCTTTTTGCTTAACTACAACCATAGGATGGCCTAAAGTAAACATCATCCAGATAATTCAAGAAAGCTACACACCAGACATGGTGGCTCACACTTGTGGGGCTGGCATCTAGAAGGGTGAGGCAGGGGGACTGGGGATTATAAATCTTATTTGAAAAAAATAAACAAAAACAAAACAAAATAAAAAGTAAAAAAAAACCAAAAATCAAAAAACATACAAAAACCACCACCCAATACCCAACCCTATGTCCCCAAACAAACAGACAAATGAATGAAAACCAGCAGAAAGAAAGCACTCTCAGTATACAAAGGCAAATGTATTTTAAAAATGAAACTTTACAGGGCTAAAATGGAGCCTACATGCATGCTTAATATACCATATCCACAAAAACTTAGTTTTGGTTATTTGAGTCTTCTAGGGTTTTATAGTGTTTATTGATGAGGAAGTATTTGTAAATAGTATTGAAGATCATGTGAACCAAGGCAAATTTGGAGGGTGCTTTGTTTTTTTCATTGACTTTGAATTACCATGGTTAACTTAGATCTTTTTCTGTAACCATAGCTATAGTGAATTGAATCTCAGAGTCTTTAAAACCATAGCCACACCTTGACTTAGTACATCTGTCATAATGCACTTGTTGGGAACCAGGAATCAAATCAAAATTATTCCTGAAACTTCACTAATTAAGAATGGCTGAGGAAGGTACAGGTAAAACTAGTTATTAGGAGGTGACTAAAGTAAATGTGATAACTGAGAGAGAACTTTTTCCAAAATATAGCATGAGAGTCAATGGACAATATAATCAATTGATGAGAGACTATGTTGTACACAAAGGAAAACATTCAACAAAATTGAGCACACCCTAGAGCCACACTCTGAATTCCTTGGGGAAATCGATGATGCCTAACTTTCTTGTAAGCATTGAGCATGTGAAAAGAAATCCAAAATGTAATTTATTTTTAAATATCTCACCTTTGAAGTACCGTTCTCTAAGCAAGATGCAATTGTAATGTAATAAATCCACCTCATCTCTATCCAGTATAAACCTGTGTGTGTATGTGTGTGTGTGTGTGTGTGTGTGTGTGTGTATAAATATGTGAATGCATGTGTGCATTCACACATGCACGTGTGTTTTAAAATTATGGAATGTAAGGTGGAAGGCTGAATTTGACACTGCCTGTGTTAACATGGTTCTAAAGTATAACTTTCATTTCTAAGAGACTTTTGACAGTGTTGTGTATAGAGGGAAAGAGATATGCTGATTACATTTGGGAAAGGGGAGCAGAGAGGGGAATAAGAGGGCAAGGATGGGGTGGGGTCCTAGCTCCTTTTCTATTGCTCTAATAAAATACCATGACCAACAATTTTATAGAAAGAATGGTTTATTTGGGCTTATGGTTTCAGAGGGATGAATCCAACAACATCACTACAGAGAACTGCTCCACCAGGCAGGTGTGGCAGAAACAAGGGGTCCTTGAATTACTAAAGCTCACCCAGAGAGTTGCACTTCCTCTAGCAAGTTCCCACCTCCTAAACCTCATCCACAAGCTTAGAGAGTGGGGGAAAGCATCCAGACACCTGAGCGTGAGTGAGTGAGAGAGTGAGTGAGTGAGTGAGTGAGTGAGTGAGTGAGAGTGAGTGAGTGAGAGAGAGAGAGAGAGAGAGTGGGTGAGTGAGTGAGTGGGTGAGTGAGTGGGTGGGTGAGTGGGTGAGTGAGTGGGTGGGTGAGTGAGTGAGTGAGAGAGTGAGTGAGAGAGAGAGTGAGTGAGTGAGTGGGTGAGTGAGTGGGTGGGTGAGTGAGTGAGAGAGAGAGTGAGTGAGTGAGAGAGTGAGTGAGTGAGTGAGTGAGTGAGTGAGTGAGTGAGAGAGAGAGTGAGTGAGAGAGAGAGTGAGTGAGTGAGAGAGAGAGAGAGAGTGAGTGAGTGAGTGAGTGAGTGAGCGAATAAGTAAGTCTTTCTTACTTAAGCAAGACTGTAGGAGAAAAGAGGCAAGGATGGGAATTTAGGTTGGTGGTGACAATGAGAAAGAGAAACCAGCATAAATTTGTGTGCTCACTTTGCTTTTTGAGTAAGTAATAGTTCTCTACTGTATGCCTATGGCTGACTCCAACGAGGAAGGTATTACCTGATCAGGTATAGTCTAGAGTCTCACTGGGGAAAATTTCCCACATGGGGACCTAACTTGGAGGAAGTGTGAAAACAGGCAGGCCTTAGAAAACCAGGGACCAAGCTGAGATATAAAGGATTTGTGGATAACAAGCAACAGGCATGCCTGACTCCTTTGCACACTCTCATGTAAGGCCAAAGGAACAGTTTGTTGCCTGGGAAACATTCTAGCTATAGAAGCATTTTCTTAGCTTTAAAGAACACTCCAGCCACTTAGATGTTTGCTACATTTTCCCCCCACCATTCCTGTCCACAGGGATATAATATTGACATTTTATTCCATCATTATTTTGTTCTCTCCTGAAAATGCTTTCTTTTGATCTTGGTATTGTAGCCCAGATTGGCCAAATAGCCTTAGTACAGGTTTACCTTATAGTAATTCTATCATCTCAGACATCCCGGTGCTACCATGATGGCTATCTTGCTTGGCTGGGGTTAATATGCTCTTGTTCTTTTGCTTGTGTGACTATCTTTGCTTATCTGTTTCCTTTTGATAATATATGATGCTTAGTGTGAAGTTATATCACCTTTACTTATTGATGTTCAGTGCTCTAATGTGTGACAGATTTAAATTGATTGGATTTTCCTGTCCATTTGCAGAGGACTCATGGTTCCTGAGTGTGCAAAGAAGCATGCATGCAAAACAACTACACACATAACATGAAAATGAACAGGTCTATCAAAGAGTAACACTAACTTAACTTACCTACTAACATTAGCAGTTTTAGATTTTCTTCCTCATGACCTTTTCCTAAGATGATGGATATTTACAATCAATGAATATAGGGGATGGGAAAATAAACTCACCTTTATTATTTACATTTTAAAATATTGTGTTGTTTTTATTTATTATTTAGTTTAGAGTAACTGTCTTACTGTGTAATCCTGGAAGTACTTGAGCTCCCCACGTAAACCTGTCTATCCTCTATTTCTTGAATGCTCAGAATAAAAGCATTTGTTTCTACACCCAGGCTAAGTGTTTTATTTTTCACACTATTATTTTCACTTCACACTAATTGTTGTAGTCCCCCCTTAGTCCTTAATGTAATGTAGTCACCTAAGGCATAAAATAGGAGCTGCTCCTCCACCATTGTACCCATATTCTCTGTATTTTCACATAATCAATTGCTGCTTGGTTCCATCTTTTTATTTAATTTGTATATCCATTATACTGTTGTTGACTATTTTATTACTTTATTTTCAGGTATATATTATTGTTTCTTTTATGTGTCATACATGTTACTTACATTTCATAGTATTCTACCCATTTCTTCTTTGAATATTATTTCCTCATCTCTTGCTTGCATTTCATGGTTTATTTAGAGTGTCCAGGGCTAGTGCTCCATGCCTGACCGACCCAGTCGCCTTTCCTCACAGCTACTCCAGAGTTCTCTGACATCAGATCACCCAGGAAGATGAAACAATACTATACACCCTGCTGGCGATTCCCTGCAGCAAGATGGAGCCCTTTACAATTCAAGGGAATGTCATTTTTAGGACATTTTTTTGAACTAAGTTATTTCAGGTGACAGGGAATTAAAAAAAAAAAAAAACAACAACATAATTCCATTCATTCCTGAATTTGAAGAACGCTGACTTTAAAAATGCTTACTTAAAAGTCCATTAGTCACCTACGACCTAAAGTAGTAGGTGGTTCTCTCCGATCGCACCCCGCGTCCATGACCCCTACTGGAGTCTGCTTCTAAGGCTGAAGACTTGTTATAATATTATTGGTCAGAATATAAAAAAAGGCATTCATATGTGACCTGAATATAGAACACCCAGCACATCTGTGACCTGAATATAGAACACCCAGCACATCTAAGCTAGACATAATTTTAGGTCTGGTTTGGGAAAAACTGGGAACCACTTCTAAGCATCTCTCCTGACGGGCATAGTTCCTCCACTTCAGAAGAAGGGCTTTATACCAGGCTTTAGATAAATACCTTAAACCTGGAAGACGAGTTCTTGTGAAATCCCCATGAGTACAGATGAGAGCGGTGCTTCTTAAAGTGTTTGGCAATTCGTCTGCATGGATGTAATCCTCCTTGTTTCGTTCCGTTTCCACGCTGCTCCGCCAGCAGTCTTTTCTTGTTCTGTTCTAGTAATATCTCTGATGAAACAGTTCAGCTTGCTATGAAGTCTCCCACCAGGGAAGGTACATGATTCACAGTGTGCAGAAAGGTAAAAGCATCTCCATTTCTCCCCCATGCTCTCCGCATAGCCAGGAAGGCCAACTGCAGTTAACCAAAAGCCTCACCATAGAGGACCAGGAGTGGCTGCTGAGATGCTAATAGGATAAATCAAGAGCAATGAGGTGCAGAAGCCTGCACCTCAAACCTGCTCTGAGATATATTTCCTGGGTTTATACAAGTCCAGGGGAAATATAAAACTGGACATTTTTTGAGGTGCAGTAAAAGATATGTGTGGAGTACTTTCAGCATTACAAGTAAAATAACTGATAAACATGTCTATCATATTCATGTGTGCTTATTACTACGAACTATTTGCAAAGTGAGGAAAAATATGCAAGCATTGCTGCCATACAGCACAAAGGGTGGATGATAAGTTTGTGGTTTTAAGAAACATAATAAAATGACAGGAAAAGTCAAAGTTTCTTTTGTTGTCAATACCACCATCTTCTCCATGACATAAGGCAAATGAAATGTGGAATTTATGAGGTTATATGCCAACATAACAAAATGTGTATTTTATACTTCTTTATCATATATGCTAATCCTGTTGGCCATTCTTAAGATTTTGTTTTCAGAAGGAAAGGTATATATTAATATATGTAATTCTTCTTTTAGCAGTAATTATGACCTGATTTGTCAAAAAGAACAAACAAAACCAAAGAAAACAACAACATCAAAAACCACCAAGGTGAATTATTTGCAGTGACTTCTCAGTTGTTGAACTTTTGTGTGACGTTAGCTCTTGAAAAGCATCCCTAAATTATGTTTATTTTACATTGATATTTACAGATTGAGAAATACCTAAAAATTATATATTGTCTTCTTTTATCTTCCTTTTTGGCTATAAAAGTTTACTTTTTGGATAAAAGAGTTTGCTCGTATAATCTTATTTGTATAATCAGTGGATGTCTTACCATATTAGATAATCTTAGTATATTTCCCTAAAATTAAAAAAGATGACATTCATTGAGTTGAGTTATGGGAATTGGAAAACCTGGCAAGCTACATTGGAAAATAACTAATTCTTTCTGGTAAGTTTTATACTTAACAATAAAAGATACATATGTTATTCATTTTCAACCATTGTACTTAAATCAACAGCTATTACAGTCTTTCAACCAATTATCATTAAAAGGAATAGGATCAATTAACACATAAAAGTATCTTGGCAGAGCTGGAAAAGGGGGCCATATCTATATTTCAGAAAAAAAAACCATGAAGTTGTTCATTTTGGAGTGCTGTATTGTATTTCTTTAATCTATGTTCATGATAGAAAATGCTGACACTTTCTCATTGTGAGCCTTACATGTCTGGCATGATCATTCTCTACTAGCTTTTAAGGTAAAAAAATATATAAAATAAGCTTGTATGGGATTTATCTTATACAGATTATTTATTTACAGCTTTTTGAAGAATAAAAACAAAAGAATATGAATATATCATTTTATATGCAAAGTTAGGTTTGAATTTTCAAATTCAATAATACCCATGACTTTTTCATGGAATCTTTTCAATATAATTTTCATGGAAAATATATTAATAGAAGTTGTAGTATAAGACTGAACAAGAAAAGACAGAAAATAAAATACAGCTTATGCATGAACTGGCACAACTTATTTTTGCCTAGGTATTAGCTGAAACTAGTTCTGAATTTAGAATAGTGACAATTTATTTTAAAACATAGTCAACTAATAAAATAATAATAATAACAGTGTGCTGTGATATTAAACACTCAGTAAACCTCAAGTGCTCTAATTCTAGAGAACGCTTGGCACAGAAAGTGAAATGATGAAGAAAGTTGGCTTTCCTTCTGATGATGTTCTGTGTTTTCCACATTGCTTCAAGTCAAATCTGAAAACAGGGATGCTCTACTTAGCATGTACCCTTCTACTACATTTTTTTCCACTTGTGCATAGCATCAAAAGAATATAGCATGCTATTACCAATAAGAAATTCTCATATTAATGAAATTTTAATTTACTCACTTATACAAATCATGATAAACCAAGCTCCTTTCATCAGATCCCCTTGTGAACATTGCATGTGCATGAAAGTCTGTTAGATGTCAGGAAGAGGCCGGAAAAGAGATTCTCGGTGCCCTTCTAGGGAAATTGGCCCTGCAACACTTTGTGTGGAGTTCCAGACTCCACGCCTGTAACATTTTTTGTTGTTTAAGCCATTCAGTTTGTGCTACTTGCACAGGATCTCTGGGAGCAAACACAACTGCATAGAAATTGTTCTGTGAAAAAATTAAATAATTTACAACAAGAACTATTGAGCAGTGGGCAGAACATGAATACAATGTTTCATAAAATGTTAATTTTTGTCACAAATATATATCCATTGTGTGTTAAAACAAACAATTTAGGAAGACAGAGTTCTTTGGGAACTCAGAAAGAATCCTGACGCTTGGCAAGTAGCATTAGGAAGTTTCCCATTGAGTCTTCTCAGATTTTCTTTCTGCAGTGTCATCTGGTGCTCTGTGGCATAACTCCTGCAGTGCTGTTAGCCCATGCCATTATGTTTTCCCTCTGTCATGTGCACAGTACTTAGAGCATGCCCATGTGTGTAGGCTGGGCATCCTGGAAAAGTGGCTGCTCCTCTCTTTGACTTCTTCCATGCTGCCCAGAATGCTTATGCTCCAAATGTCTTTCTTTCTCAATACCATATAATCCGTGTCCAGATATGGCTCTCCATTCTTAACTTCTAATGAATAGGAAGAAAGGAAAGCTCTGACTAGTTGTCATCCAGTCTTGATAAGAGGGTTTTGTTTTGTCTTATTGTATCTTGATCTGTTGTGTTTGCCTGTTGTTTCTTGAAGGTCTGCTCTTTTCTGAAAGAAAATGGAGAACAAGCAGTGGATCTGCAGGAGATGGAAGGTAGGGAGTACTGAGAGGAAGCCAGGAAGGGGAAACTGGTCAGGATGTATTATATGAGAAGACAATCTATTTTCAATTTTAAATAACATTAAAAATTGATTTCCACGGTGGTTGTACAAATTTGCACCCCCCACTAGTAATGGAGGAGTGTTCCTCTTTCTCTACATTTCTGACTGGTGAAAGATGTAATCACAGCATCATTTGCATTTGCATTTTTCCAATGAGGACCTTGAACCTTTCTTTAGGCATTTCTCAACCACTCAAAATTCTTTTGTTGAAAATTCTCTGTTTAGCTTTATACCACATTTTTTAATTTGGTAATTTTGATTCTTAGTGTCTAACTTCTTGAGTTCTTTATATATATTGGATATTCGTCCTGTGTTAGATCTAGGGATGGTAAAGATCCTTTCCCAATCTGTAGGCTGCTGGTTGTGTTTTGTTTTTTTCTTTGTTTTTGTTTTTTCTATTAGTAGTCTCCTTTGCCTTACAGAAGCCTTTCAGTTTCATAAGGTCTCATTTACCAATTGTTGATCTTAGAGCCTGAGCCATTGGTGTTCTGTTCTGCACATTGTCTCCTGTACCAATTCTTTCAAGGATAGTCTTCACTTTCCCTTCTATTAAATTTAGTGTATCTGGTTTTATGTTGAAGTCTTTGTTCCACTTAGAATTGAGTTTTGTGCTTGGTGATTGATAGGGATCTGTTTGTATTCTTCTGCATCCAGACGTCCAGTTAGACCAGCACCATTTGTTGATGATGCTTGCTTTTTTCCATGGTATGGTTTTGGTTTTTTTTGTCAAAAATATCAACTGCCTGTAGGTGTGTAGGTTTATTTCAGGGTCTTGGATTCAGTCCTATTGATCAACCTCTCTTTTCTATACTAATAATACCATGCAGTTTTATTACAATTGCTCTTTAGTACAACTTGGGGTCAGGGATGGTGGTACCTCCAGAAGTTCTTTTATTGGTCAAGATTGTTCTAGCTTTCCTGGGTCTTTTTGTTTTTCCATATGAAGTTGAGAATTTCTCTGTCAAGGTCTGGAAATAATTGTTTTGGAATTTTGATGAGAATTGTATTGCAGCTGTAGATTGCATTTGGTAATATGGCCATTTTCATATCCTATTGATCCATGAGCATCTTTCCATCTTCTGGTTTTTTCCCTCAATTTCTTTCTTTAGTGATTTGTAGCTCTTTTCATATAGATATTTCACTTTCATGCTTAGAGTTACAGCAAGATATTTTATGTTATTTGTGGTAATTGTAAAGTGTGGTATTTCCCTAATTTCTTTCTTGGCCCATTTATCATTTGTATAAAGGAGTGCTAATGACTTTTTTGAGTTAATTTTGAATCCAGACACTTGGCTGAAGGTGATTATCAATTGTAGGATTCTCTGTTAGAATTTTGAAGGTTGCATATATATACTATCATAACATTCACAAATAGCAGTACTTTGACTTCTTCCTTTCCTAGCGAATTCTCAGAAAACTGGGCCTAGTTCTTCCTCAAGAGCCAGCTATACCACTCCTGGTCATATACCCAAAATATGCACCACGATACCACAGAGACACTTGCTGAACTCTGTTAATATCAGTTTTATTGGAATAGGCAGAAACTGGAAACAAGCTAGATATCCCTCAAGTGAAGAATGGATAAAGAAAATATGGCACATCTATACAATGATATACAATTCAGCCATTAAAAACCAATGTCATCATGAATTTTACAGGCAAATGGATAAAACTTGACAATATACTGAGTGGTATTACCCTGACTCAAAAGGATATATATGGTATGTCTTAGTCAGGGTTTCTATTCCTGCACAAACATGGCCAAGAAGCAAGTTGGGATGGAAAGGGTTTGTTCAGCTTACACTTTCATACTGTTGTTCATCACTAAAGGAAGTCAGGACTGGAACTCAAGCAGATCAGGAAGCAGGAGCTGATGCAGAGGCCATGGAGGGATGTTCCTTACTGGCTTGCTTCCCCTGGCTTGCTCAGCCTGCTCTCTTATAGAATCCAAGACTATCAGCCCAGAGATGGTCCCACCCACAAGAAATGCCTCTCACCCTTGATCACTACTTGAGAAAATGCCCCACATCTGGATCTCATGGAGGCACTTCTCCAACTGAAGCTCCTTTCTCTGATAACTCCAGCTGTGTCAAGTTGACACACAAAACCAGCCAGTACATGGTATGTACTCACTGATAAGTGGATATAAGCAATAAAGTACAGGATACCCATGCTACACCCCATAGAACCAAAGATGCTAAACAAGAAGGAAAGCCCAAGTAAGGATGCTTGAATCTCACTTAGAAGGGAAATAAAATAGTCATAGAAGGCAAATAAAGGGAGGGAAGTAAGCACGAGATGGGCAGAAAGGGGACTGGGAGACTTCATGATCAAGTGTGGGAAGAGACAGGAAAGAGGTCCAAAGGGCCAGAATAGGGTCAATAATGACTTCCATGGGGGTGGAGGGTAATCCCAAGGAATCAATGGAGGTGACCTTAGCTGCGACTTACAGCAGGGGATATGGAACCTCCTGTAGCCCTGCAGGTGCCCCATTGGAGTCACAAGGACATCAACCCAACCACAACAGTTTCAACCGCAAAGTTTCTGTCTACCAGAAACACAGTGATAGGAGGTAGAGCAGAGACAGGGGGAGTGGCCAACCAATAACCAGCCCAACTTGAGACTCATTCCATGAGCAACCACCTAACCCTGATGCTATTACTGGTAGTCCCTTATGCTTGCAGACAGGAGTGTAGTATGGCTGTTTTCTGAGAGGCTCCACCCAGGAGCTGACCCAGAGAGATGCAGAGACCCAGAGACAAATATTGGCTGGAACTTGGTTACTCTTATGAAATAGCTGAGGGAAGAATTGAGGGCCCCAAGGAAGATAGGAACTTCACAGGAAGTCTTATCAGTGTCACCTAACATAGACTTTTGGGGGCTCTCTGTGACTGAACCACCAACCACAGAACATAGAAAGTCTGGGCCTAGGACCCTGCACATATGTAGCAGATATGAAGCTTGGTCTTCATGTGGGTCCTGAACAATGGGAGTGAGAGTTAATCCTAAAGCCATTGACATTCCATGGAATATGCCTCTAACTGGTTGCCTTGTTTGGTCTCAGTGGGAAAGGATGTGCCTATCCCTGTAGAGACTTGATTTGCCAGGGTAAGAGGATATCCAGGGGGCATTCATCCTCTCAAAGGAGAAAGGAAAGGGTAAGGGAATGATTATGTGAGGGAAAGACTGGGAGAGGAGCAATGATCGAGACTTATTTATTTATTTAATAATAAATAAATAAACTTAAAAATAAACATAACTAAAAAATTTGAATGACATTTTCTAGTCTTGTTGTCTAAAATTACACACACATATGCACACACACAGACACACAGACACACACACACAATTGATAAAGTAAATTGATTCGATACTCATTGTCTAAGCTAAGTTCTACCAATGAGTATTCACAAGTAAATATGCTTCTGATCACAGAGTCTGTGGCATTTTACTATGAATGTGTTCTGGTTAGGGTTTTATTGCTGTGAAGAGACACTATGACCAATGCAAACCTTATAAAGGAATGTACTTAATTGGGTCTATTTTACTATCAAGGTAGTGTTTAGGCATATTTTGTGCTGGAGAAGAAAAGTGCTATATATTGATATTTATGGAGCAGAAGATGGTGTGTGCCACACTGGGTTTGCTTGGGCATAGAAGATCTCAGAGCTCACCCTCACAGTGACACAACAAGCCCACATCTACTCCAAACAAGGCCACATGCCCGCTAATGCCCCTCCTTATAGGCCAAGCTTTCAAATGTATCAACTTATGAGAGCCATTCCTATTCAAACTACCACAGAATATAATTAGAAAATCTAAACAAGACCAAAAGGAGATAATTAGAATTAATTTCTCACCCAGCTGAATTATCTGTATTGTTTAATTTATACCTCTATGCTTTAATAACGGATCCTAGACATCAGTATCACTTTATCCCTGCCTGTGTAATTTTACACATTCACCTGGTGTGCTCTTCAGGAAGAAGTTGTGAAGTAGGTAAGCCAGGTTTCTAATTATCACAGGTCTGACTGGTAATTCAGACGAGTGAGACGGAACATCACACTGAGGACAACAAAACAGTGATGAGCTGAGAAGGCAGGAGCAGGCAGGTGAGAAGAGAAGATGCCCAGTATCCAGAAGGAGAACAGTCTGAGTGGTGGAGAACTCACATCAAGGATCCAAAACATTACGATATTGTCAAAATATTTCCTAGTTCCATTTTTCTCCTTCAGGTTGATCCAAGACTGCTTCCAAGCAATGGAGACATATTTACATGATTACAGACAACTTATAGGCAACAATCATTTGAGTGGCCTCTCGGATCTTCTCCAGGTGATTATCTCATGTGGGTCAGTATGCCATTACTTCACCTAGAAAACCTTATTTCCTTGTTAGTTCGAGGCATTCTTTTAGAATAGTTTTCTAATATTTCACACATGATACTTAAAAATCAGCAAATCTCTTTCTCTGTGTGTATGTGTGCATGTATGTTCCTGTGTGTGCGTGTGCCTGCATGTGTGTATTAATACAAGGGGCAGTAAGTACTCATCACTATCCATCTCCAGCTTCCTGAGTATGCCCCTTGAGAAATGTGAAGATTAACAAGAAGTTGTTGTTATGCTAACCTGCAAGAGAGAAGCATTTGCTTGAAGATACAGACACCCACTGATAGATATGCACATCAATGATATCAAATCATGTAATCACATTTCCAACTATGGGACCATGGTTGGATGTACTGTAAATCAAGTCTACCACACCCGTATAGAACTCTTTATTTCCTGCTCATGAGATGCAGGCCATGGGGACTGACAAAAACTGAACTGGCAGAGTCTGCAGAAGAGTTTTTCTTCCTGACTGAGCTACATAGAGAGACCTTGTGTCAAATAAATAAAACAGCAACAAAAGTGTGCAAAAGTAACACAATGTATTGTAGGCTGTCAGAAAGAAAACTCTTTAAAATATAAAGTTAAGTTGTAAAAGTTTTGTGTTTCCTTTTCATACTCAAAGAAAGTCTTAATGTCTTAAAGATTACATATTCAAAAATCAGATGTTTGGACTGTTTTTTTTTTTTTTGAAAAAAAGAGATACTTTTGTGCCCCACAAAAAATTATAAAGACTCCACAATGCTATTTAACAATCGCAGACACATCAAGTGGGCACAGCTTGACTGCATAATTGAAAGCCTGAACATTGTCCCACAACAAGCTTGCAGATTCATAGTACATGGCAGGCGTATGAAATGATGTCCTCCCAAGGAGCTTTAAAGGCAGGAGATTTGGGAGACATTTGCAGCTACATGACAAGATTCATTGCCACCCATTATCAGACAACATCAATATCAAAATCAATAGTGATGATTCTGAATGCTATTAAGGAACTGGCAATGAAGTAGGGTTCTTATATTTCAACAGTTGAAACAAATGAAAAATAGAAAAATGGATGCCAGGACAGCTGTTCCATGACGAGGGGAGGAATGTAATCTAGTACAAGATGGACAGCCAAAAGGCTTCAAGGGTAAATGAAAGTATAATTGGAACCAACATAACATCAGTACAAACTGCTCCAGAACATCAGCAGCAGACAGGCATCACCAGAGGGAACAATTAGTGACAGTGACTTGATTGCAGAAAATGAACGCTCACAACAAAATCAGGAGCCAATGGCCCAGCAGAAAGTCATGCGAACAACATCCTTAGTCATCTTCATCAAAGTCATAATGTAGGAGGGTCAGGTGGAGGTCGCTTTTCCCTTTCTGCATCCCATGAAAAACACCACTGCCACATAATGAATATGCATCCAGACATTCTCAAGTATGTCACTGAAACTTTTAGTTGAAAGTGAGTGATTCAGACTAGGGATGTTTTCCCAGGTAATCACAAAACCCTGGTTCAACAGATGGAGAAGACAGATGCTATATCTTCCAGTTTCTCGCAAATGTGTGTGTGGGGGGGGGGGGAGGGGAGGGTCAAGCCTCCGCACGAATTTTAACCTTAGGCAGATGTGATGTAAATACAGAAAAGGTATCTGATTTGTTGGATTGTGTTCAAATTGGAACAGGTATGTAGAGTAAATAGTTTGATGTCATTATCTCATAAAGGAAAAGGACATTTAGAAGTTAATTTAAGTTGTGGTCACAGCAAGGGCTTATATAACACGATGGAAAAGGCACTAGTCTAAGTCTTTCCAAATACCAACCCATTCAATCATCTCAAAACTTCTTTTTAGTGAACCTAAGCAAAATTTCTGAGATATTCAAAGCTAATAAACTTGAGCAAAATTTATACCACAGTGATATAAAGAGCTGTCAAGATAATAATATAGTGGCATTTGTATTTCTACTTATACACTATTAAGTCCCAATAACTTTCAAACTAGGGAAATGGCAAGTTATTTATGTGGGAGATCACAACACATACTGTTAATACAGTTAACAAGTTATTTCAAGACACCTTTCTTAAGCACCCTGAATACATTTAAACTATGTACACAATGGAGAGAAACAGTAATGTGAAAGCTCTGTCTTCAGCTATGAAAATAAGAAATGACCTTGATTGAAAAATCACTTGTTTCACTCTATGAGAACAATGTTTGTAAGCTATTGTGAGCAATAAAAACTATCACAATGTGAACATATTTAGGTCTGTGAAATCCAGTGTGGCATTTGCATGGAGTCCATGAATTTGCACAAGGCCATGCTCCAAAATTCTGTGCTGGTCTGTGTGATAGCAAACCAGTGTGGCCCCTCCTGGGGCCAAATGGCAGGGGGCCTTGTACTCAGAGCCCCATATTGCTCTGTGATTGCAGAGTTTTCACTCCTTCTGATTGCCCACCCACATTTTGAAACACTAAACATTTCTTCATTATGTTTAGAACTACTTTTTCCTTACTTTTCTTTATTGCTGTGTGATGGTTTGAGTGAGTACTTCACATGGCTCAGATATTTGAGTACTCAGTCTCCAGTTGGTGGCAATGTTTAGGGGAAGGAATCACATTTTTTGGACGTGGGGCCTTGGTCTAGGAAACGATCACTGGTAGGCTTTGAGAGCATATTGCATCACCCCACTCCCAGTTCACCCTGGGAAAAGCAGGTGGGAAGACAAGGTGTGGAGTTATATTAAGCACCCTCTGACCATCAGCACAAACCTGGATATTTGAATCAATAATTCTTGAGTCCTTCCACTTGGAAAATAGGACCAAATTATAACTTAAGATTATATGTGTATAATTCAGTCAGAAACAGAGAGAAGCCAGTTTAGATCAGTCAACTTGGAAGATTAGATTATATGGAGGCTAGAACCTTCTAGGCCTAGGCCTAGGGATAGTTACAACAGAGAAAGAAATGTTCTGAGCTCAGACCAAACCATGTATTCATAAAGCTTGGATATAGTTTTCATCTTATCCTATCATCTGAGGAAATAAAAGTTATATTTACATAATATATTTTGATTCAAGTTATTTATGAGCATTTCTCTTTAATCATTAAATGTAAAATTTTTGTCATAGCTGATATTCTAGAAAACAACATTTAATGTCCTTCAAATTTTATTATAAAAAGCAGTATTGTTACTGTGAGATTCAAATTCCTCAAATCCTAAGTATTACTTTCATAGGTCACAACCAATATGAATCACAAAACTAATTTAGCCATTTTCTAATTAACTATGAAATAGTGACTAATTCTAGAAAAGAGCATCAGAATATATATCATACAGGAAGAGAGTAAGTTTGTATTGTATATATATGTATTTGGATCTGATAATATGTATTTTGTTGATACAAATTTATCTGTATTTTAATCTAGATTATTTTTGAATTCTGTCCCTATGATCTGTTATCCAATTAATGTAGAAATCACTGTTCCTGAATTCTGTTTTGGAACACTGTCATAACCATATAAAAAAAGAAATTATAAAACATTGCCAGCCCTAAAAAAAAAAAAAAAAGATTATATGTGTGTATATATATATATATATACACATATATACATATATATACATATCCCATATCTCATATGTTATATATTTCATATTATAATATATAAAACAAATAGATATAGATATATATTATCCCTAAAGTAGTGCGCTTTTTTTCTGGGAAGACCACCTCTCTCACTCTCAGGTTTCTTCAGTTTCCTGTACTTCTTGTTCGGTTTGAAGCTTCATGATTTTTATTACTGTATATGTGTGGAGAGAACATTGTTTCTGCTCTACAAAAAAAATATGCCCCATTCAGAACGGCAACATAGCTTTAGTTCTGAATTCTGACAATGTAATATCACGGCTAAGAACATGCACATTTTATATGGCCGAGGGAGGAAATGTTTCAGTAATTCTCGTGGTTTGAAAGAAGTATAATTTGAAGACTTCTTCACTACTTTTCTTTTGCCTCTTAGCAGTATTTTTAATTTTTATTTTAAATTTTATCATATTAAGTCTTTTAAACTATGTTTTTATCTGTATTGTTTTCCTTGTTTCTAAATGAAAAATCACTTTGGCAAAGGTATACAAGAAAAGGAGAATTCAGAATCTCTAAGAAAGGAGAACAGATTTTGACTTACAAAAAAATTAACTGTTTTTAGGTGATTAAAATATAACAATTTCCAAACCATTAACAGATATTCATTTCAAATCATGATGGTAAGCAAAATGTTGAAAATAATTTTTAAAGGGTGCATATTTGGAAATAATGGATTTCTCTTCCTTGCATAAAATTTGGATTTATCATTGATCAAACTTTAGGTAGTAATTAATTCCTGTTAAGCAGCTCGATAACTTTAAGTTATAAGTTGGTCCTATTTTCCAAGTGGAAGGACTCAAGAATTATTGATTCAAACATCCAGGTTTGTGCTGATGGTCAAAGGGTGCTTAATATAACCCCACACCTTGTCTTTCCATCTGCTTTTTCTCATGGTCTTTCTCCCTTCTTATGATTTTGAATATTCTCTCTCTCTCTCTCTCTCTCTTCCTTTCCTTTTTCCTCTATCTACTGTGTGTATAACTCTTGATCTACTAAGAGGATATTTATAATATATTTTATTTTTGTAATAAATTATGGATTCCACTACATGTGTTATAAACTTTGTTCTAAAATGAAACATTTGTCCTAGTGAGATTATGCATACTTTAATTCATTTTGAGACATTTACAATTCTTTTGTAATTTAGTATGTCCTCAAGAACTAAGATGTACGTATCGTCAGGAAGATATGGTGCAACTTTGATTTTCTTTCTTTTTTTTTTTTTTGTTTTTTTGTTTTTTTTTAAATTTTTAATATTTTTATTACATATTTTCCTCAATTACATTTCCAATGCTATCCCAAAAGTCCCCCATAGCAACTTTGATTTTCTTTTATACAATGCTTTTTTAAGTGAAAAAAATTATTGTTTTTTTTTCTTTCTTTCTTTTAAAGCAAGCTACATGATAGACATCAGTAAATAACTAATGATGTAGTGTAAACTTGTTATCCAGCAGACCTGTGATTACAAAAAATGGATGTCTGAGTTCAGAGCATCATACCGAGGCTTCCTAAACCTTGCACAGTGGGGTTAGTAATGAAGGCCACAGGAGGCAACAAGAGGAAGGTATAGATAACCTACTAAATGGTCAACACGAGATTGTAACTGCAAATATAGTCTTCATGTATTGCGTTTGATTATTTCCATTGTGTATATTTAATTATAATGCAAATATGCTATTACAATTACTTGTAACAAAGCACACTTAAAATTTTGCTCCTGAATTGAGATAAAAATTGCATACTATTTATCTGGCCTTCTGTCTCATAATCACTCTACTGTAAGGGTACAGCTGAGGTGTTCTCTCATCATGACACTGATGTGATCCTGACACTCCAGGTGATGATAGAGAAAAGCAGTATGTTTTTTTCAGTCCATTGTTTGTAACAATCTAACAACTTTTGGAACCTAAAATGAGTTAGACTCTCATGAAGGCTTGACTATAAATATTGCATTTTAATTAATTTATCTTTAAATTGAATTAATAATATAATTAGAAGATTTTTTTCTCTCTTCTCCATCTAACATCTACAATATTTCCCCATTCAATTTTAAATACATGGTCTCTTATTCTTTAATTATTACCATAACACACATATAAATATATGAATGAATATATAATTGCAACCTGCTGAGTCTATTTCATGTTACTGTAATATAGTTTCTTTAGAGAAGACCACTTGGTATTGGATAACCTTTAAGTTTGTCAATTCTTGGTAAAACTAACTTTTCCTCTCTCAGTTTTTAACTACCTAAAGGAGCCGGGCCATGTTGGCACATCAACTAGTGTTAACATCATATTGCATCATGGGCGGCCAATACTGTTGAGAGTACATGAATGGGACTTCTCTGTCATATCTAGAAGATACAGTTTTTGAAGAGACATTCCTGGTCCTCTGGCTATTACAGATGTAATGATAAATGGGAAATATTTTAAAAACTCCAATTGTCACCAAAATACACAACAATAGAAAGCATACTCACAACGGGAAAAAACAGTACTGTAACTTCCCATAAATGAAACATATCTAACAGTTGCCAAGGGGTGACCTCCACAGTTAATTTATCAACAACACAATCTCCGCACTTGAAGCCAAGGGGGTATTGCAGCTCCGCAGGCCTAAGGATGGTGATAGAGAGGACCAGGGCATTTCCTGAGAGATAGCCTCTTTTCCACCAACACTTATTTATTGTTATTATTATTCTGTGGGGGGAGGGGGCAATAAAGGAAGAGAGTTCATTTCATCTTCTGACTAAGGTCCATCATGGAGGATATCTTAGGCAGGATCTCATAGCTGGATCCTGGAGCAGAATCTGAGAGAGCTCTGGGAACGGGCTTACTAATGAACTAGCTCCACTTTGCTCCTTAAGATTTTCAGTATAGTCTGGACCCATCTGCTTTGAGGTGGCTTTTAATTCCTACCATGGAGCTAGATTAAATCATCAATCCATTGAAAATACAAAGAAGGAGAACAAGTGTCAGGGGTCAGAACAGAGGGGCCAGATCTGGAAGAAGTCGAGGGAAGAATGGGGGACTGACTAGGAATAAGATATGTTATATGACAATCTCAAAGAATTAATAAACTATTAAATGATAAAAATAATTTTTAACAAAAGTTATCATCCATTTTCCAGAAAAAAAATGGCAAAAGAAATGAGCTAAAATCTACCTTAAGGTCTACTTGATTAAATGAACTCTGTGAACAAGAGACAATCACTTTTATACAAGTGGGACAAAATAATGTGAAGCCAAATAATAATTTTGTTGGTTTATTTGCTACTGAACTATTTCTCCTATCAATTTTCTTTCAACAGATCAATTACAAATTTAAAAACAGAATTGGTATTGTGAATAAAATGTGCACTAATTTTTCTAGGTAGCTATCAAGCTGCATTCAGGAAGTAACCATTTCATGAGCATCTACTTACAAACCCATCAGGTTGTATTCCCTAAATCTATACTGTATTGTGTTTGTAAGCACAAACACACAATTTCTCTGAGTTTTAATAAAGGGGATTTAAGGATATTTCATTCTTTTATGATGCATAGATAAAAACATCTTTTTTATACTTCCTCTGGGAATTCCAGTGTCGGAAAAATATACTGAACATTCTTATATAGACAGAAATTTAGTCTTCCCAGGAATATCTAAAGAGTGACTTATTTTACCAGCAATTTTCTATCAGCCTTTGAGAGTATATCTACTGTATTAAAGGTATGGCTGTATTTAAGTAGCTGACAATCAGCATGTTTTGTGTTATGTGCGCATAAATCATCTGTTGACGCATAGAAGAAAAGAAGAGTTCCAGTAAAAGTAGCAGCATCTTTGTTTTCTTTAAAGCATTATACTCAGGAACAAGTTTAAAGGAGCTGTAAAAAGATCCAAGTTTGCACCAGTGAAAAAGAAGCTCGTTCACACACTGCAGTGGATGTCATGCTGCCATGAACTAGTCTCTGCTGATGCTATAATGTGCAAGCTTGCAAAAAGGAGGAGGTTGTAAAATAAATAAATAAATAAATAAATAAATAAATAAATAAATAAACAGGTTAGCTACTGAACCTGGAGTGCGCCTTAACAACATTACTGAATTTGGAAAACATGCTTGCAGGACCAGGAAAGGAATCAGAGTGGAGTATCAGAAAGAAAGAAAGAAAGAAAGAAAGAAAGAAAGAAAGAAAGAAAGAAAGAAAGGGAACAAGAAATCTAAGAATAAGTGTGGGATTTTAATAATATTTTTCCTTCACATATTTATATAATCATTAATGGAAAAAGAAAACATATTTTACTGCTCATCACAATGTCTTCTTTGTCTAAGGATGATAATAGTATTCCCCCCCCACATGCATTTCAGTAAAAAAGCATTTTCTTCATGCTCATTTTTAACCTTATAAAAGTACTTTATCATCATTCAAGAAAAGATGTCCTGCTCTCAGAAAGGATGAGTGTGGTTAGCTGATGTTTATTTACTACCTTCCTTTAAAATGAGAGGCGAGGGGAGGGAGAGGGAGAGGGGGAGGGGGAGAGGGAGAGGGAGGGGGAGAGGGAGAAACAGCTGTTTTCAAAGCAAGAAAATAACTCTGTTTTGTTCCCAATTTTGGATTCTCAAAAATCATAATGACTCCATTAATAAAACAACAACATAAAGCAAATGTACAAAAACCCAAAAGGTCATTAAATTTATAAAAATACATTTAGTTAAAACTTACTTTGCCCCTTCTTAGAATTGGGAACAAAACACCCATGGAAGGAGTTACAGAGACAAAGTTTGGAGCTGTGACAAAAGGATGGACCATCTAGAGACTGCCATATCCGGGGATTCATCCCATAACCAGCATCTAAACACTGACACCATTGCATACACTAGCAAGATTTTGCTGAAAGGACCCAGATATAGCTGTCTCTTGTGAGACTATGCCGGGGCCTAGAAAACACAGAAGTGGATGCTCACAGTCAGCTATTGGACAGATCACAGGGCCCCCAATGGAGGAGCTGGAGGAAGTAACCAAGGAGCTAAAGGGATCTGCAACCCTATAGGTGGAACAACAATATGAACTAACCAGTACCTCCCTGGAGCTCGTGTCCCTAGCTGCATATGAATCAGAAAACGGCTGAAGCATAGCTGAGATCCTCACATCTAGGAAGTAGGTGGAGGCAGGAAGAGCAAGGTTCTAGGCCAAACTTGGAATCCTAGTGAGTTGGAGGCCTGCCAGAGCTATGTGAGCTCCTGTTTCAAAACAAACAAGCAAACAAGCAAGCAAGACCATCTGGCATTGTGGGGCATCTTTTCGGTATATGCCCAGGAGTGGTATAATGGGATCTTCCCAAATTTTCTGAGAAATCACCAAATTGATTTTCAAAGCACTACTACAAGTTTTTATTTCCACCAGAAATGGAGGAGTGTTCCCCATATACATTATTCATGTATAAATTTAAAATATGGCATATATATATATATGTATCTTTTACATGCATATATATGTATACATACATGCATATATGCATATATGCATATATATATATATATATATATATATATATATATATATATATATACAGATGTGTACATACATATGTGGATACTTAGTAAAAAGTCCAGAAATGTCCACTGGTCCATATGTAGTCACATGACCAGAAATCAGCATACCTTTTTATGCCAGCTGTAATTGTATTAATATTAACCTAGGAGACTAGAGAAGGTTTGCTTTTGGATTCTGCTTCTGAGCTGCCTACCTAGAGCCTCCTGGTGCAGCGAGTCTTTTCACTCACCTGCAACCATCTTTGTCTTCACATTGTCATTTGCTTCTGGCCAGAATTATTCAGCTTTCTCTAGGTTCTTGGTCATATTCTCCACAGCTGCTTCGCCTAAGGCCACCTCTGTATGTCCATCTTTTACCCTCTCTCAACCTGTTTCGGTGACAGAACTATTACACTATATCTAATCTTGAAAGAGCTCTGCTCTCCCCAGTGGGACATCTCCTTCCACTGTTGCAGCACAAGTTCATGCCCTCCAGTGAAGCAATTCCTTCTGAAACAGCAAGGTCTCCTCCTGCTCAAGTCCTGCTTCATACTTCCTAATTCTTTAATCAGTTATTTTTTTGTACTTTCCTATTGTAATTATCATGTGCTAAATTTAACTGCCTGTTTTTAAATCATTTAAATTAAAATTTAAGATTTTTCCAACAGCATTATTTATTAAAGTTTCATATAGTAACAAATCACTGTGATATTATCATAGATTTTTTTTACCTCTGTCCTGTTTATTCATTTTTATAATCTGCAATATGATGAGAAAATATACCTGTAGTTTTGCAGAAAATGAATAATACCAGATCCTACATAACAGAAGAAAATGACTCCTATGGGCTATTACACACACTACACCGTGCTTGGTACACACACTCTCTTACCTATACACACATGTACATATACACATAGACACACACACAGACACATGTAGACACACACATACACACAACCTATTGAGAAGTTATTGGCAAGGAGTAGTTGCTGAGGGAGGGAGAATCCTCCTCTGTATATGACCACAAGCAGGTTTCCCATGCTCTAATGGACAGCAGAAACCATGAACACAGGGGCAGAATTGAGCTTAGTCATATCAAACTTGGAAAATAAGCAAAAAGTTCTGGCAACTTTTGAAAGAGAGGACACAGGGGATGTTGAGGGGGGGGACATAGCGGGTAGATACCATTGTATTTGCATGCTTAAATTTCTCAGAAATAAAGAAAAATTAAAATAAAAATTAAAAAATGTTCATACTTTCACAGGATGATTTCTGATGCAGCATAATTTAATGTGAATATAATACAACTGTGATGCTCCTAGCCACTAGTAATAGTGATTGTCCTCTAACATGAAAGATTGGTGCTCTCACCTGATCCAGGATATTTGTGGAAACTGCAAATTAAGTTACATGGGAGACTTTCCTTTGGTTAAATCATAATTAATTATTTTAATTAGACAACATTCACTTTGATAATTATCTATACACATTGAGCCACGGTAATACATGTAACAGTTACAGGTATCTGTTAAAACATAAAGACTGCATTATGTGATGATTTTCACAAAATCATGTACTTGAACTATTATCATAAAAATCATCTCTAACAGATTTTGTCAGGAAAGCCATTCCTTATTTTTGCATTTATCGATTGATTGGTTGACTGTTTGATTGATGTGTGTGTGTGTGTGTGTGTGTGTGTGTGTGTGAGTGTGCACATAACCATACATGCTAGGGTTTATCATTGCAAGTCAGAGGACAATTTTTAGTACTTGTTTTTCTCCTCCCACGAGGCATGTTTCTGGGATGGCACTCGGTTGTCAGGCAGTGTAGCCAGCACCTATATTAGAGAAATGTTTAACTGGCTTCAAAGAAAATTATTTCTCATCTATTGGAAAGCCAGCCAAGGATTTCTTGGTCACTGGAAGTTAATTTTCAAACAAAAATGATTTAAAATCATGGATCATGGTAACCTAAAACAGAATGATATGAAGATGATGATTTTTATTTTCTAGTAAGAAAATGTGGAGAGGGCTTGCCTTAAGCTTTTAATCAATAATTAATTTTCCAGAAAGACAAGTGGTTTCACGGGCTAAGAGACCATAAACCCACAATATGCATTCTACTTTCATGAAAAACATTAGTTAAAAAAAATCAGACTTACATTACAGTTGTAATGAAAAAATAATTTCTAGCACATGTATTGAAATAAAATCACATTCAACCTTATAAACAATACACATCAAGACAATCTAACATTTCAGTTATGTTTTTGTATATATGTTATATAAGTTATAAAGTAACAAATGTTAGCAATGGCATTAACAAAATACAGCACAATCTTCCAATAACTGAATATGGTTGCAATGTCAACATCTTCAACAGTTTATGCTCTGCTTCCTCAAAGCTTAGAGCTTAGGGTATACTCAATAGTTTTTTATGAAGAACTAAAGATAATTTGTTTCTGTTAAATATTTAAATTAAGACTCAGTAGTAAAAGCCCTGCATGGTGGGGCACGCCTTTAATCCCAGCACTGGAAGGCAGAGGCAGTGGGATTTCTGAGTTCGAGGCCAGCCTGGTCTACAGAGTGAGTTCCAGGACAGCCAGGAGTATACAGAGAAAAAACAAAAACAAACAACAACAACAACAACAACAACAACAAAAGACTCACTAGTAAATAAAGAATAAATTTATGTACCCCATAGGAAGAGCAACAATATCAACCAACCAGACACTCTAAAGCTCCCAGGGACTAAATCACCAACCAAAGAGTACACATGGAGGGAGCCGTGGCTCCACCTGAATATGTAGCAGAGGGTTGCCTTATGGGACATCACTGGGAGGGAAAACCCTTGGTCCTGTGGAGGCTCGATAACCCAGGGTAGAGGAATGCTATGGAGGCGAGGTGGGAGTGCATGGTCAGTTGAGGCAGCACCTTCATAGAGGCAAGGGGAGGAATTAGGGGATAGAGGGTTTGTGGAAGGGAAAGTAGGAAGGGGGATACCATTTGAAATGTCAATAAATAAAATAACCAAGAAAAAAGAAAAAAATAAGAAGAAAAAATAAGTGTGTGATAAGTGTGGTGTGTGTGTGTGTGTTTTATTTTTGAATCCAAAACATTTGGGCTGGTGGTGAAGAGGGTACATATACATGCCAGGGATTTTAGAGTGGATTATATACTACCACTTCACTTTGGGAATCCTTAGAACAGCTGGAAACTCTGATAGCTGTGTTGATTTCGTGACAACAAATGGATGGAGATTCTTTATTGTAGCAGACATGCAAAATTTTCATTTCTGTATTATAAATGCTCATACAGAAAGAGCTGGCTTAATGAAATCATCTGTGGGTTGTGTAAAGGTCAGTTTACTCAGGTAAGAATACTACCACATCTATGAAGAGAGAGCCAGCCTTCAGGAACAAGTCCCCTTACATGTTAGCCAAGAGGTGTCAGCCTTAAACAGGTAAGGGCAGTAGGAAATGACCTCAGCAGATTCTATTTATGAATGCATATGCACATAAGTGTATAACAGATACAATGAAAAAATTAGAGGACATGAACATAAGGATGGATGGGGTTATGGAAGAACCTGGAGCAAACGGATGGAGGAATGATGTGACTATAGTACTCATTTATAAAATTATCAGAAAGTGAAAGAAGAAATAAATTAATTTATGGAAAATGATAAAAACATTAGAGACAAGTCAAAGGTGAAATAAAATCCAGAAAACAGCTCTATCTGGTGATGACATCATCACTGGAGAAAGTTGTGCTTTGACATGGAAAAAGCAAAGGTTAAAAGAAATATTGAAACACATTTTATACTTGTCTCTCTGAGTATGGGATACCTCATTAGGGAGGAATTTTTGTCTAGTTCCATCCATTTGCCTGGAAATTTCATGATGTCATTTTTTTAATAGCTGAGTTAAGACTTCCAAAGAACATGTTCTATATTAGATTATATGTAGATATTAACTGCGAAATCAATGATAATCGAATTACCATCCACAGAACCACAGAGGCTAGGTGTAAACTACGGGATTAAAGGGAACAGATAGATCACGTTAGGAAAGGGAAACAGAATTGGCAGTTATAGATGGATAGGCTGAAATGATGGATGAGTGGGGACAAAAAGGCCTGGGGGGGGGTTAAGGGAGAGAATAAGGGACATTTGAGGAGCAGTAAGGACACAAGGCAGTAGAAACGTCCTACAATACATGCACATATTGAAAGGAATTGAAATGAAATCACCTGACCATCTCTTGTTACCAAATGAAGCTTCCAATCTTGCTCTGGGTTACAAATAATTGAGTTCTTGGCAAAGTGGGATCCACAGGAATTCCCAAACAATGCAGTGTGCTGTCGAGACCATTGGTTGCTCTACAGAAACTGACAGGCGCTATTGCTGAAGACACCACCTATAAAACTAACTGTAGAGTGATATGTCATGCCGGGTCCTGTATAGAGCCTTCACCCCTACCTACATGCCAGTGTCTTTGGTTGAGGAACATACTCTACATTTTCTCAAAGGAGAAAAGTAAACAGCAAACCATTCTTTATCTGCAATGGTGTACTGCCTGTATGATATGTTAGGACAGTGATCAAACAAAGTTGTGAGAGTAACAAACCAATAAGTGATTTGACTTAAGACCCAGCCAATGCCATATAAGCTTTACCAGAGACTACTTGGGTGACCAAGAATATGAGACTAGATAGCCCAAAAACATAGGGAAAATACCCAAATAATATTAGTCTAAAACAAGAAAAAATAGTGATAAAACTAACCAGTACGCCCAGAGCTCCCTGGAACTAAACCACCAATCAAAGAAAATACATGGTGAGATTCATGTCTCTAGCCACATACATAGCAGAGGATGGCCTAGTCGGTCATCAATGGGAAGAGAGGCCCTTGGTCCTGTGAAGGTTCTATGCCCCAGTATAGAGGAACGTCAGGGCCAGGAAGCAGGAGTGGGTGGGTTGGGGAGCATGGCAAGAGGATAGGGGATTTTTTTGGAGAGGAAACTAGTAAAGGGATAACATTTGAAAAGTAAATAAAGGAAATATCTAATAAAAACAAATAATAATAAAACACTCCCAAAGATATTCTGCTGCACCCATAGATTAGATCAATACTTTGTTCAGCTATCTTCAGAAAAAGTTTATTCCTGTAGCAGATGAAAACGAGTAGAAACCACCAACCAGACAGTACACATAGTATGAGAGACCTTGGAACAGTCAGCCCTAGATTGGACGTCTCCATCCAATTTCTCGCCCTCAGAGCTCAGGGAACACTGAAGAAGAAAAGGCAGAAAGAGTGTAAAAGCCAAAAAAAAAAAAAAAAAGAGGTTCAACGAGAAAACAGGGTACTCTAAATTTCCACGAGCAAAGTGCACAGGAAGGCACAGAGAGTGAAGCAGCAGCACAGGGTGTGCCCTAGTTTGTACCAGGTCCTCTGCATGTATATCATGGTTTTGTGTTTTTATAGGATTTTTGAATGTCTTCTCTTGGACTATTTTCCTTCTGTTGGCTTGTCTTGACCAACTCCAGTAAGATAGTTTTTGTTTTAACTTATTATGTGTCTAACAACTTAACTGTCACTGGGAATGGTAAAATAAGTTTTCTCCAATGGATTGGCAGGAGGTATATGAACCAGTCAATTTCAGGCTTTATGTACAGAGGTGGTTGACAAATATATTAATGACTTCATATTTGTGTGTGTGTGTCTGTGTGTGTGTGTGTGTGCTTTTATATGGATACAGTTTGATGTTGTTTTGTTTGCAAGTGGCTTTATTTTGTTTTCTAGATTTGGGGAGTTTGGTTGTTGTATTGGGTTTCTGTGTTTGGAGAAAGAACTTAAAGTTGTAGGGGTATTGTCAGGGAAAGAGTTGGGAATGACATCGGAGAGGAGAAAAATATGATCAAAATATATTTAAATTTTAAAAATTTTGTAAATGACAGAAATACGCTAAAAATGAAAATACGATGATGGCTATTCTTTCTTTAATTAGGAAAAAAACCAAATGTTTAAAAAATATTAAATTCATTGCCCTCCCATATCTTCAATAATTTCTCTTTTAATGTATGACAAATTCTAGGGGCTAATTTCAGTTTTAAATATGTAAAAATGTCCTTTCCTTTCACCTATAAATAAATACAATATTTTGACTGGTGGGAAAGAAGACGAAGCATCCAGTTCTCCAAAGATGAGCTGAAGTGTCATTGCAAGGAAGCAAAGGAAGTGGATGGAAAAAAGGCACCACCCCTCCCTCCGCCACACATACACAGTTAAAGGAGGTGTACACACACACACACACACACACACACACACACACACACACTTGATGGGATTCCATGACAGTGTGTATTTTCTCTGCTCACAAATTTATGACCCTGGACATAACACAAACTTAGAGAGACGTTTTTTTCTCTTTACAAGGCAATTCCTAAGGCATGTCTCCCAGATTAGTACCTCTTGGCAGTATCTACTTGGCTAGAAACTGTTATCTTAATCTTTATATTACTATAGAGTGTGACAGTATTTAAATTGGATTCATTAAATGGCAGCAAAGGTATAGTTCCCATTTTGCTCATTATTTATAACGATTTAAATGGATGAATCCTATAATGATAGGTTCTGTAACAACAATGGAAGAACTTTACTACAGCCAGGCAAAATAATGATTACCTCAGGCATTCTGTATATAGGTTACATCAGACATGCTGTGTATTGGTTAATTAAGGCACACTGTATAATGGTTTTGTTAGGCAGTCTGTATTATGGTAATTGCCAAACATAGAACCTGAGGTTTAAAGGAAAAAGTGTTTCTGATTTAAAAAAAAAATGTTTAAAATCAGCTTTATGACTTTCTCTCATGTTTATGGAGTGCTTGCTTGGGTAAAACATAATTCCTAATTCTCAGAAAATTCAGAATTTTAAGATTTCTTTGTTACTCATTGATTTAACCACAATAAATTAGTAAGGAAAAGGTTCAAATAAAGCAATGTAAAATTTAAAATATAACAAGAAAAGAAGCACATAAGTCGTTTCTCTCAACATTGTACTTTGGCACTGATTTCACTACACCAACAACTGGAAGCAAACAGCAAATGTGCCTCTTGAATCTTCACTACCCTTTATTGGGGGACACGTTTGTTTCAGAGAGTACATAATTTACTGAAAACTCAATGACACATTTATTCCTTCCTTCCTTCATAGATACATTTTCTTGCATCCAGGTTGTCCTTGAAGTCCTTATAGAGCCAAGGGTAGTCTATGCCTCACAAATACTGTCATTTGATCGATGTAGCACAACTCCAGGTTTAATGGGTACCAGTGATGGAGCCCAGGGCTGTGTTGTTCATGCTGTGCAGGCATTTCACCCTATGCCTTAATTCAATGTCTATCTCCCCCTCTCTGTCAACTTGTAAGCTGAGTAAAATTATTTTGCTTGATCACACTGCATAGCTTGGGTTCCAGAGCACACAGCTGGTGCTGATTTTCACAAGATGACAGACATTTTAGACACTGCCTTCCTCAAAGCCCAAGAAGAGGAGAGGCAGGTCTCGGACCCTGGAGAATCTCTAGGGGGTTGGGAGAGTGACTTTCTTTCTTTTTTTTTTTCCCTTGATCCTTTTTTTTGACATATTT
Organism: Mus caroli; assembly: GCF_978045245.1. Taxonomy (NCBI): domain Eukaryota; kingdom Metazoa; phylum Chordata; class Mammalia; order Rodentia; family Muridae; genus Mus; species Mus caroli. The sequence goes on from NW_028227259.1 coordinate 10,591,964, forward strand.
TATAGTTATAAAAAAATGTAAGAATACAAAAATATCATATACCAGTTTATCCATATTGAAAGTAAGATTAATATAGCACACATTTGTTTAACATACTTCTACCTTTCATGTGCAGTTTTCAGTGTTTGTGTTCCTGAGACGCTTCAGAGTAAGTTTGCAGACATGGTGTTCTTTTATCCCTACGTACTTCAGCGGGTATCTGCTAAAACAGTCATTGTTTTTTAACACGATCACAGTATACTTGTCAAGATAAGACCATAAAGATCGCCATGATAATACCTAATCAGTGGCCATCCAGATTTTACCAATTATTTGAAAAGGAAAGTTCAAATTGTGTAGGTCTTAAGTTGGCTTGTCTCTAAGTGTCTTTTAAAGTAGAATAAACCTTGAGCCTCTGTATTTTATTATACTGACTTTTCTTGAACATTTGATCCAAAAATTACTTCTTAATTTGCTATTTCTAGAATGAATTATTTTTGTTTGTTTTTGTTGTTGCTGCTGTTGTTTTGAAACAGGGTTTTTCTGTATAATGATAGCCATCCTGGACCAGGCTGGCATCAAACTCAGAGATTCACCTGCCTCTGCCTGTGCCTCTGCCTTCTGAGTACTCAGACTAAAAGCAAGCATTACCGCCACCCTTAATTTTCTATTTCTGATCTTCTGATGATACCATCTGTGATTTGATTCAGGTAACACATGTTGGTTGGAGTACCATAGAGGTTGCTCTCATGGTTTTCTCCATGTGCCATGTCACTTGCTGGCGATGGACTCTGTTGCTTATGCATTAAAGTGGTATCATTCAGGTTTCTCTGTTTTTGATAGAATTCTTTTTTATTTTTTATTATTAGATATTTTCTTTATATACATTTCAAATTTCAAATGCTATCACGAAAGTTCCCTATACCCTCCCCCCCCCACCCTGCTCCCCTACCCACCCTGTCCCACTTCTTGGCCCTGGCATTCCCCTGTACTGGGGCATATAAAGTTTGCAATACCAAGGGGCCTCTCTTCCCAGTGATGGCCGACTAGGCCATCTTCGGCTATATATGCAGCTAGAGACACGAGCTCTGGGGATACTGGTTAGTTCATATTGTTGCTCCACCTATAGGGTTGCAGACCCCTTCAGCTCCTTAGGTGCTTTCTCTAGCTCCTCCATTGGGGGCCCTGTGATCCATCCAATAGATGACTGTGAGCATCAACTTCTGAAAGTCACTCCCCGTATGAAGCTATGCCAGTGCCTGGGGAGTGACTTTCAAATGAGATCTCTTTCTAAGTTTTGCTTACAGAAATTACAAATCATAACTACCAGCTTCCTGATTCTTACCAATGTCTGTACAACCAGCCAGCATGGTATAGTATAATTCCTTCTTAAACCTTGGAGCTTCTTGCTTCTTCCATACGTCAGAAGCCCAGAAAGGAGCAAGTGTACCCTGGTTCTACAGAGTCTTTCCTTGGAGTGGGACTGAATAAACATGAAACTCAAGCGGATACTGCTGGGTCTGTGCCCTAAATGTGTGTCTCTGTGTAGACCTTACACAGTAATAATAGTAGTACACTACCTGACTGTCAGTTGTCCCCATCAACTGGGATATATGAGTGCTGGTGTTTTTCTATATGAAACAAAGAATACAAGGGTAGGCCAGTCCTTGCTCATAATTAGTTTTTCTGAAGGTGCTGTCTTCAATTTATTCCTGGTTTTTGACGACTAGATTTTGGTATGGTGTTTCTCCAAAGGTAAAACTTTGTTAGTTTTAATAGTATTACATGAATTACAAAGAAATCTTGTGCCAGGATACGTGATTATAGTAGTGGTGAAGATGAGTCACGTTCCACAAGTAAACTACATACAATTATAAAATATATAGAAACATTCAAACTATTTACTATTTTACTAGAGTGTGTCAACCAGGTCATCCTGGTGGACATGCCCTTCCTGAGGCTACCCATTCCTTCTTTCTCTATTCTGTCAACACTAATCTCATTGTTCATATTAAAAAGGAACTGACTGAAATGACAATATTTGCTTTTAATGATAGAAAGCAACACTATACTTTTTTTTCTTTCCTTTTGGGACAGGGTTTCTCTGTGTAGTCTTGGCTGTCCTAGAACTCACTGTATAGACCAAGCTGGCCTCTAACATGGAGATGTGTCTGTCTCTGCCTCCCAATGGTGGAATTCAGTCACACATTATCACTGCCTAGGCACTATAAACTTCTCAATCAAGTCCTTTTCATCCCTCTCATTGGTTTCTATCTTTAAATAATAGAAGAAAATGAAATTAATAATTTTCAAATAAAAATATAAAAATTTTAACAACTAAAAATGCTAATTAACAACCTATTTAAGATATAAAGATGCTGTGAGGAATTTATGCCTTTTTGTATATCAGCCTTCTGACAACATGCAATGTCATAGTATTCTCAAAAGTATAGAGAACCATGGGGCAGAGATACAATTACTTTTTCCTGATAGCTAAGGAAGTAGAATATTTCTTTAAATGTTTCTCAGGCATTCTGGTTTCCTCTATTGGAACTCCCTGTTTAGATCTGCACTTTATTTTTACATTGGAATTCTTGTCTTATTGACATCTAGCTTCTTGAGGATTTTTTAAGATATATTTTGGATATGAGACCTCTATCTGATATGGAGTTAATACAAATGTTTTTTTCTGATTCTGTAGGCTATCATTTTGTCCTATTGGTAGTGTCATTTGCCTTACAGAAGCCTTTCAGTTTCTTGGGGTCCCATTAGTTAATTGTTGATCTTAGTGTCTGTGCTATCAGTGTTCTGTTCAGCAAGTTGTCTCTAGTGCAAATGTGTTCAGCGCTCTTCCCCACATTCTCTTCTATTAGGGTCATTGTGTTTTCAGTGTTATGTTGAGGTCTTTGATCCACTTGGACTGCAGTTCTTGTACTTGCAGATATCCAGTTAGAACAGTACCATTTATTGAAGATGCTCCCCCCCCCAACCCTCGGCACATCATGTGTTTCTGGCTTATCAATAATCAGGAGTCTAGTGAGTGATTTATGTTTGGATCTTTGACTTGATTACATTGATCAAATTGTTTTTATATCAATATTATGCAGTTGTTATTACTATAGCTCCATAGTACAGCTTGAAATAAGGGATGGAGATACCTTTGGAAGATCTTTTATTGTTCAGGATTGTTTTAGCTCTTCTGGGTTCTTACACAAGATGAATATCATAAGTGACAACTCATTCTGGAAAGGGTATAGAGCAAGGGGAACACTCTTCCATTACTGTTGAGATGGCAAATATGTAAACCAGTATAGAAATCAATATGTCAGTTCCTCAGAAAATTGGAAATCTACCTACCTCAAGACCCAGCTATACCAGTCCTGGGCACGTACACAAAGGATGCTCTATCCTTCCCTACTGAACTCTGCTCAGAGTTAAGAAAGTTAGCACTTACTCAACCAGCTGATGAGCTTCATTTACACAGTGGAGCATTACTCAGCTGTTAAAAATGATATATTGAAATTTTTAGGCAAAATAATAGAACTATTTAAAAACTCATACTGAGTGAGGTAAACCAGACCCAGAAAAGCAAACAAGGTATGTGCTCATAAGCGATATTAGCTGTAAAGGTTCATTGCTACAATCCACAGACTGGGATGTGTGGGGATGGGAACAGGGGAAATCAGGATGAGCAGATGCAGGCAGAGAGTCCTGGGAAGGCAACTGAAACTGGAGTGTGCTTCTGGGAGTGATGTGAAAATCTAATTCAGTAGAAACTCTCAGGATTCCTAGTAAGGGGGGATTTGGAACCTTAACCACATAGTGACCTCTGGAATCAGGCAAGGCTTCCAGATGTGGGACTGAGACACCAATGCATCCACAAAATCTTTGACCTATCCTGACTGCAAGATGTACTGGCGCAATAGAGGTGTAGATTATATGGGAATGGCCATCAAATTACAGGATTAATTTGAAAGTCACACCATAATAATTCCATGCCTGATGACTGCCTCGATTACCAAGAACCAGAGGCTGGGTATCCCAGACACCTGTGATAAAATTAATATAATGACTTATAATGTTATCCTTATATACTCTTAGATTATTATGTAGCTAAACATCACCTAAGAGGCAGCTAAAAAGAGCAGATGTAAAAATCCACAGCCAAACATTAGTCAAAGAGAGCCAAAATTGGGTATCTCCATTGGATTCCATTCCTTTGAACTTGGGAAACCCTGTGGAAGAGGGAGAGGAAGAAATGTAGAATCAAGGGATGTCAAGAACATCAGAACACAGTCCTCAGACTTCAATTAAGTAGCACTCATAGGGACTCACTGAGATTAAAGGGGCATTATGAAGCCTGTATTGTTCTTTGCTACTCCTTTGCATATATGTTATGGTTCTTGGCTTGGTGTTTTTATTTGACTCCTAACAGCGGCAGTTGAGGTGTCTCTGTCTTTTGCCTTTTCTCTTGGGACCATTTTCCTACTTGGTTATCTCATTTAGCCTTGATATTAGAGATTATTGCCCAGTCTCAGTGAGTCTAGTTTTGTTGTTTGGTGATAAAACTGGGAGACCTGCCTTTTTCCTGAAAGGAAACTGAGGAGGGTGGGGTGAATGAGAGGAGTGGAGGGGAACAAAACTGTGGTCTGGATGTATTGAAAAATGCTTATTAAGGTTGATTGTATTTTACTGAAAAAATCCCACTGAAAGAAATAAGTGAGGTGATAATAATCTGGTCAAAGTTTAATTAAAAGGGCAGATAGGTCATTTAGTAAAAGTCATCATTGCTAACAATAAATGCAAAAGTGAGATAGTTAAGAGAACTATCCTCAGATAAAGGAAATTAACTTTTAAATAAAAACCTACATAACTATATGAACAAATAACAACAACAGTAATAATAATAATAATAATAATAATAATAATAAACCTCAGTTGAGAAAATGCCTCCAAGAGATGCAGCTGTAAGACATTTTTCTCAATCAGTGATCAGTAGAGGAGGACCAGCCCAATGTGGTTGGTGTCATCCCCAGGCTGATAGTACCAGGTTCTACAACAAAGCAGGCAGAGAAGCCAGGGAAGCAAGACAGTAAGCAGCACTCCTCCTCAGCCTCTGCATCACTTCCTGCCTTCAGGTTGCAGACCTGCTTGTGTTCCTGCCCTGACTTTCTCCAAAGATAGACTATGATCTGAATGTGTAAGCAGAATAAACCCTTACTTTCCCAATTTTCGTTTGGTCACATTGTTTTACTGCAGCAACGGAAATAGTTTAGATACACAGAACAAACTTCAATGAAATCTGATACGAGTAGCTACCATCTCAAATTGACCATGCTACCAGCAAAAATTGACCATGTTTGCTTTATAAGTTTCATTTACAGATAGACAGATAGGCTGGCTACTCGATGTGAGGAGAATGCAGTAGAAGTGAATGTACAAAAGATTGTCTACAAATAGACAAAAGTTGAGGGCATAGTTTGCTCCTGTGCAGAAAAGCATCAGTGGATATCAATTCCCCTCCAATGCCCTGCCCTGCTCCACCCTACCCTGCCCTATCCTTTCCTTTTCCCTTTCCTTCTCCTGTCCTCGACTCAACTATCTTCTCCTCTCTCCTCTTTACTTCTGTTCCTTCCTTCCTTCCTTCCTTCCTTCCTTCCTTCCTTCCTTCCTTCCTTCCTTCCTTCTTTTCTTTGTTGTATGAGTCTGAAGTTTCTATAGAGTCAAAAGAATATGTCTGATTTACCCTTTTTACATGTATCCCATGATTTAGGGCACTAATTAGCAAACTAAGGGAGTGAAAGCTTTCACAACAAACCCACTTTCTGGGAGCACAAACACACAGCACTCCTGTTATCCCCTGCAGTAAAATGGAGCCACATTGCTCATTCTTAGCAACAAAATGTGTCATTACTAAGATGTACTCTTCGGAAGTATTTCTCTGTTCTATATTCTCCCTTAATTCTACCTGTAGGGCCAGAAGATCGAAAAGTCACAAATGTTAGGAAATCCATGGACAAGATCAGGCCTTGAATCACTAAGGAGTGGGGTGGCTGCTTAGGGGTGATGAATAAATATCAACCTGACTAGAGAGAGAAGTAAGAGCTGCAGTGTTTTCATGCTCAAAAGTTCAACCACTAGGATAAGTTCTCAATAGAGGAAAGGTTTCCTGGGGAGGGAAAATTGGCTCCATGCCATTGCATGAAACTTCTGATGACCATATATCACTCAAGTTGTAAAGTGGGAGTTACCTTAAATGTCCCTATGCATTTGGAAAACATGGGGGAGAAATTGCAAAATTCTCCAGAACATGAGGTTCAACAGTCATGAGCAGAACTTGGAACAAATGGTATAACTAGTCTCAGGCCTAATGGAGATTACTTTGAAAGTCTTATTATTCACGGAAATATTCCCATGACTCATATATTATGCTTCTTAAAGCAAATAGCATCGACCTGAAGATCACATTTACTCAATGAAACTTTTTCAAGATTAATCTTTTAAGTGTCCTTCAAAAGAAGTAGTAAGAATTTTGAAGACATAGAAATTATGGGGTAAAATAAAATTATTTCTCCTAAATATGTAAATAAACTGCTAGCTCTGCAAGCTATATTCTACCTTATCTTATTAATTTTGCTTGTAATGCACACCACACACACACAGAGCTTATAAGGCCTGAATGTGTTATAGCCTATATAATAATATTATATTGGATACTCAGTAATATCTGAAATAAAATAAAATAGTACCAGCATTAGATAGTTATACTTTTTTATTTGTGTGTGGGTGATATTCATACATGTAAAGGGTGGACATGCTTGTGTATAAAGCCAATGTGTGTATGTATGTATAAATATATATACAAATATGTGTATTTACATAAATGAAATATATGTAAATATATTTACATGATGCTTTAATAAAAAGAACATAAAGGAAACTATCTCATTTTATGATGTCATTTATTGTATTTTATTTTATAAAGTAATTTTATTTTTAGATAATCAAAATTATTTGAACTTCTTCCAGGCCTTTATTCAATAGTTACATCTTCCTATTGAAGGAGGATATGATTATTCTCGCACATCTACATCCATGAGCTTCTCAATTTTGTTCGTATGTAGTTTCTTTAATACAAGCATTTAAGTATAAGAATTCTTCATGTGTGTATCACTTCTTGCAGTTTAAAAGTTGCATTGTGTTTTTAAAGGGACATAAAAACAATCACAACAAATTAGGTGTGCCTACCACACACAGCCTTGATGCAGGAAAACTACCAGGAAAGCATCTAAATGTTTTCTTTCTTGAAAAGCCTGAAAAGGAACCCTCACCCTGCAACTGAAAACCAAGAAGCTTAACTTAAATAACTGTCATTTATCTCTAAGAGTAAGACTATGCATTCAGAGTTACTGTTTAATGATTACACAGTATCGACTCGAAGCACACAGCATGAGTGAGAGCTTAGGTTTCACAGCAAGATGACTCTTCTTAGAAAGATGCTGCAGAGTGCTGTGCAGAGCGGATGTGGTCTGTGTTCCATTTCAATATGTGTGTTCCTTTATTCTTTCTCTTAAGGCCTAGATTTCTATCACAGAAAAGAAGGGCATTTTTCTAATGTTTTGTGGGCTCAGGAAAGTTTTGAGAAGGATGTCCTAAAACAAATGCCCAAATCTGTCACTATCACTAGAGCCTGTGGTTTCTGACATAAAGCAACCAAATATAATTAAACAGTGTGGGCTGTGGCTGGGACTTCTTCATTGCTGTTTTCCATCAGTGGCTAATATAGCTGGACATGAAGCTGTTCTTCTAAACCTACAATTACTTCCACAGGAACAGAGCCCCCCTGTAGCATCCTTAGCACCTGGAGACTTTCAGACTTTCATGTTTATGATCTGCCTTCAAACAGTTGCCCAATTCATTTAGAGCTCCCTACATGCTATCAGATATAACAAAAAAGGAAGTTATCTAATTATCTAATTTCTTTTCTGAACTTTTCTATTGATTCAAAAGACAAAGTATTTCATGAAACCTACAAGAGCAAACAAACACCTTCAAACAAAAATTTAAAATACAATCCATATACAACAAATGTTGTATGTTAATAAAAACACATCATAATTAATATTGTCAACTTGGTTCTGCCTTGGATTCCAGGTCAGCCTTCTCTAAGAAACATAAAATAGCCAACATCTTAAGGTTCAAAGTATTTTTCTTAACTGAACTCAGAAAAACATTTAAGTTTTCAACTTTCAATTGAAGAATGTTATACTTATGTAAAACTGGAAGACCTATACGGTCTTCTTGAAAATCTCATACATTGATTCCATATTTATATCATCTTCAACCTACAACTTCCCCTCCCATGCCTCCAGCTTCCCCTCCCATGCCTCCAGCTTCCCCTCCCATGCCTCCAGCTTCCCCTCCCAGGCCTCCAGCTTCCCCTCCCATGCCTCCACCTTGCTCCCTATGCTCTCTCAAGTTTATGACTTCTTTTAAATGACTATTGTTTAACACACACACACACACACACACACACACACACACACACACACACACACACACACTCACACACACTGTTCTTTCTATCTTTCTGGTTTCTATTACCCTGCCATGAATCACTGAATCTAGCCATTCACTGGAATTCATCTTTGCACTACCTGGAGGAGTTTCCTGGTCTGGATTTACTTCCTAGTAGCTGAAAAGGTGGAATGCTTATGTGCACTACTGACCCAAATGTAAATAGCTACCCACAGCATAGAGATTAAGTTACTATACCATTGAAAATATGCAACCAAGACATAGAACACAAAAAATCTATAACATCAATAGACGCTTCTAGAAGGTTCTTCTTTGTCAGTGGATTTTCTCTATGTGTGGATTTTTTTTTTTTTTGAGTAACAGAGTTTAAGAACTGTAATTCTTAAACTATAAATATATTAACAGAAATTCCTATAAATATATTAACATGTCTCAAAGTTATGTTTCTTTTGTTTTCTAGTAAGTTAAGTTCCAATCCAGTCTTAGGATGAAAATTGTCACAATATTAAGCATGTGTCTGGAAATCAACTAGGTAATGATTCCTAATCAAACTTTCATTGTTATATACATGGCTGTTGACCTCTACACCTCTGTTAATTTGAAAAATAAGAGTATTAGCTCTCCACATCACTAACCATCATTGTCTTGTCTCCAGTCTCCCATGCAAGGTTATCTACCAAAACCTGTCAGAGCTGTATGAATTCTCTAGAAGACAGGTTTTTTTCTCTGGCTGTCCCTAGCCTAGAGCATACCCTGCACTATCCCCAGGTTGTCATGATTGTCCATATTTCTTTTGCCATGTGTTCTCTATATCTGGTACCTTTCAATGCTACAGATAACTCTATAAACCTTGCACAGAGTCTGGGTCATAGAACAAGTTTATAAAATAAATATTTTTTAAAATAAAAAAAGTATTAGCTCTCATAGGAATTCATCTCTTTGTACATTCAGTGCTTTTAAAGGGGTCTTTCAATACTATTTTACTTGATCTAATAAGGAAAAAAAGGAAGCTATGTGTGCAGTGGACATTTTCAGGAAGGATAAGAATAATGAATTAGTATCTGTTAGTTTTACTGTAATCTATTTCTCCCCACACTTCCTTTTTTCCTCGTACTATGCTCTATTCAGTAAACAGAGAAATGTATGAGAATTAGAAAGAAGGCTCTCACAAAAACACACAAACTGTAGAAACACAGAGCACCAGTTTTCCCAAAGAGTAGAGTTTTCCTGACTTAATAAAGCAAAATTTAAAGACTCAGTTGTGAGCATTCAAAAAACCAAAGACTGACATGTGCTTTCAATGGATGTGTGTGTAAAAAAAAAGTAATACTTCAGATTGAGAAAGCCAATAACACTTGGAGGAAGAATAATTCTAATTTATTTTATGAACAAGATGATAGTGCTGAGTTTGCAGTTTCCAAAGTTATCTGCTAAGGCAAGTCATTTAGAGCTCACAATTAACGTACACTCATGGGATGGGTGGGTAGATGTGTGTTTTGGGGCCTGTGGCAAGAATAAAATCTTTGCCCTGTGGCTTACTACACACTTCCCTAAATGAAATCTCCATGATTAAATCTCATTCCAGGATGAGTTTCCAGCTCCTTCCAGCTCCTTTGTGTGTCCTTGTCAGGATACGCATCCTAATTCCCAGTGGTTGTAAACATTCTTGTTCTTCTGGATTCGCATAATGGCATAATCTCACAGGTAAAATGATTTTGCAAAAGTGACAGTCACTGCACTATGGATAAGCACATTTTATGGGCAATGGTCCTGATACAGATGAAACTCTTATATTTGCCTGCCAGAATTACAGTGGTTATATTCAATGATGGGAAGGCCCACCCAGTCCTTGACTTGGCAAAGGATGCACACAGGATCAGTGATGCATGCATTTAACATACATCACATACTACTTTAAATCATGCATACCTAGATTGAACGCTGAAGACATTGCTTATATTCAAGTATGGACTGTTGTGTTCATTCCTCACAAATAAATATAATGTGTTATGCCCTTCCAAATATGGGTATGTTCGTGAGTGGAATACACCCTCACAAGTACCAAGTACTGTGCAGACACACATGGCCCAATTATTCTCTGTCACTTCAGAAAGGGTGTGGCTAATTCAGACACAAGCCAGCTCTCAGGTCTGTTGTTTTACCAGACTTTCTATTACCTATCCGTGTGGCACCACAGAAAAATTTACTCAGTGAATGACTTGATAAATATGTTGTTCCTTTCAGTAGGGTATGGAGTAACAAAGTTTGAAGAATAATAAAGAATGTAGACACATATGTTTAGTTGTGATTTTCCAGGAAAAATTGTTGCCAACATTGTGTGTTGCTTGTTATCTTTGAATTAAATTAACACTTAATTCACTAGCCCTTGGTCTTTTAAAGTTAAGACACATAGCCTTGCGAGACAGGTTAGCTGTAGCCATAAAGCATGCAGCATAATGATAGAATCCAGATAGGGCAACAATACTTCAAAAAGTTAATAATAGACATGCATGCATGACCACCACACTGGTATTCCACTCCAAACTTCTTGAGATTTTTGTAATAAGATGGATTTAGAAGCAATAATATGTACTGATCATATTTTTTACTGGTTCAAATGGACAAGGAACAATTGATGTATATAAAGTCCTCAAAAGTTAAAGAATTGAAGAAAGAAATAGGGAACAGTGTTTCTTATTAAAAAGATGAATACTTTGAAAAATGACTTAGATATATCCATATATGTATCAGTTTTATCAAATAGCCCACTAAAAGCATTGACTGTTCTTAGGTATTATAAGAACAGTTTAGGCTATGGAAAACTTCAATATTTATGGACTCAAATAACATGTTCACAAAGGTCCAACTGAAATTTAACATAGGATTCTATAAAATTCAAAGTGGTTGTTGCTATCCTAGAACAAACTATTATTAAATATATCATCTGTGTGATTTCTGTTTGAACAAAATACTTAAGCCAAACAACTTAAAAGGAGTAAAAATTAATTCTAGCACATACTTGCAGACACTTCAGTGGTCTGGTCATTGGCTCCATTGCCTCTAGGCTTGTACTGATGTCGAATATCGGCTTAGGTGGTTATGGTAGAGCATCATGTGGTAAGAGAGCAAAAAGTAATAACAAGTCTGTCTCAAGATGACCTTGAAAGACAAGTTCTCCGACTGGTTTCTAGGTCCACCTTATAAGTTTCTCCTATGCTTAGAGAGCCAAGATGTGACTAATATTTTTAACACAGGACTTTGGGAGACACTCTAAATTCCTTAATTCTCTAAATTCCTACATTCCTTTTAAGCTGCAAACACAGTTCCTGAATTCTAAGATTATTTTTAATGAAATAACTGATAACTAAATTACTAATCATTAACTTATGAATATTTATCCCCTACTTTTAAAATAAAAACAAGATTACAGAAACATCAGGAAAAAAAGTGACACCATCTGGTCCATCTTTCCCAAATTTTTTGTCACTGGAAAGTGAAGATCAGGAGCAGGGTGTGGAATGGGAAGAATGCAGGAAACCCCAAGTTCCTGCCTGTGGGTATCAAAAGTCATTGTCACACACACATACACACACACACACACACACACACACACACACACTCACACATGTATATATGTATGTGTGCATATGTATATTTGTATGTATGTATATATGCATGTATGTACATATGTATATCTGTATGTATGCATATATGTATATATGTATGTGTATATATGTATGTGTGTATGCATGTAGGTATATATGTATATCTGCATGTATGTATATATGTATATACATATGTGTATATGTATGTATATATGTACATATGTATATATGTATATGCATATGTATATGAGACATAATACTTGATTTAATGGTCATTTGATATGAAACCAGTAAAACAGTACTGTTTTCCATGTTTGTAAATGAGGAAGAGGAAGCCCAGATAGAGTCAAGCAGGATTACTCATTAGTTACTGAAGGTGCCTCTTTATATCACAGTTACTCTTACTAAATAGGTTTTAGCTAGGTTTTACTTATAGTTTTTTTTTTAATGGAGATGATTTTTAATCTGGATTGGTGGCAAATTCTTGTAATCTCACCAGGAAGGCTGAGATAGGATAAATTTGAGGCCAGTCTCAGCTACATAGTTGAGAGCCTATCTCAAAACACCAGGAAGAAAAGGTGGTTCTGGATCTGTTTTATTACTGGTAAATGAATGCTGTGTCAGTGATACTTTTCTAATTATATTAGTATTTTCATAGATGATATGTAAACTACAGCTAAAATGCTGATACTTCAAAGAAACCATTTCACTTCATTTTCTATACTACTAGTTCAATACTAAATATTTAACTACTATAAAATAGTTTATAGATGAAGTGTGGAAATAAATACTTTAGGTGCAAAAACATAAACAAAGTCAATTTTTTATGAATGTTTTCCAAAAAGGACATTTTTTAATTCTATTATGAGTTTGCTTCCAATAAACATTTTGAAACTAGGCCACAATTTGCACTCTGCTTGCCAAAGCTAAAAATTTCAGAATCTACACTCATGCTCTACTTCCAAGGCACACACCCAGGCATCGTCATAATTTAATCCATCCAATTTCATTGCTTATTATTAAGGACTTTGAAGAGAAGTTATTTTTCAAGTAGAAGAGTGCAAATTCAGGGTGATAGGCCAAGACAGACTGAAAGGGAGAGAGATGGTTGTACTCTTTCAAAAAGGGACAGTGGTGCAGCTCCCCTCAGTTCCTACAGATGACACCTGCTGAGATGTTGGTGGAACCCTGTGGCACTCTGGCATCTGGTAGCTGGATACCAGAGCCATTTTAAGGGACAAGAAAAAAAATAGAGAAATGCTCTCCTTATCTCTCCTGCTTAGAGAGATGGCAATATTAATATTTACCTGAAGAAGTAATTATAGCCATCTGCTTTCAGCCTGAGTCACAGCCTCATCTTATGACCCCAGCAGCTGGGGAAGTGATGTCTGACAAGGACATAGCAATTCTGAGTTTTGCTCTTAGTTTTTCCACCTCTGACTTTTTTGTTTTGTTTTGTTTTGTTTTTCGAGACAGGGTTTCTCTGTGTAGCCCTGGCTGTCCTGGAACTCACTTTGTAGACCAGGCTGGGCTTGAACTCAGAAATCCACCTGTCTCTGCCTCCCAAGTACTGGGATTAAAGGCATGGGCCACCACTGCCCAGCTCACTGATAATTTTTTTTATATGATCTTGTTTTTCTTCGTTGATAGGAAGGGTGATCAGCAAGCCCCAGACTGAATAGGCTTGCACCATCTCCATAGGCTGTTAAAAGAATGGCTTGTTTGTATTTCTGATTTAAATGTAGTAGTTGTATATATTTGTTTGTACAATGTGACACTGCAAAACATGTATGCATTACATAATGATCAAGTCAAAGTCTGTGATATATCCATCATCCCAGTCTGGTGTCATTTCTTTGGGCTTGTCCATAGACTTCTTCATATAATCTTGTCTTTAATAGTCTCTTTCAGTTCTATGAATAATACATTTTCCATTTTAGAAACTACAATGCCACCTCTTGTCCTCATCGAACATATTTATATATTTCCTGGGAACAATTTCATATTCTCAGAAGCACATGTGACTAAATATCTCCGAGCACCTAACTTACACTCAAGCTCTTGCTCTGAATGAGATACTGTCCCTTCTTCCCCACTTTAAAGAGTCTACAAGCAGAGGCTGCTTGTTTATCCAAAGTCCATCTAACTCCATACTATTTTCTACATGCTTGACTTTCCAAACAACCGTTTGGATTAAATCTCCCTAACATTATTTCCAAAGTGATTTCTAATGCCCATCTTCCTATGGAAATTGCAATGCCCATAAGCATGCCACCAGGTCAACAGAGATTAACAGACAGTTTTTCAGAGGGTTCAGTTATTTCTGTAGCTAGACATGGGCACACGTGCATAAAATTCTCTTCACTGTGCTGAGTGGTATAAGCTAGAAGAAAAAGAGTAAGCTCTGGGTAAAAAGGAGGGATATAGTTCCTGTTAGACATTAACTATATATGGGATCATAAATTCATAAATTTCTCATGGCCATTCCATTCAGTGTGAAGGAGTGCTTGATAAGACAGGAGACTAATCTTAAGTAATTGTTTGATGCATAATTGACTTATAGCTTTAACTATTTAGACTTAATGGTATCTACTTGTTCAAATACCCATTTACCATGAAGATTAGGGAGGAAAGTGAATAGGATAAACTTGCATCAAGTGATCTTGTTTCCAATAGCAGCAAACTCCATTTTTTAACCTCAGCTTATCAAACTTCATTTTTCTTCATCCCTAAGGATTTTAAATTAAGAAAAAAATAACAGCAGCAGTCCTTATCAACAACCAGCCTGGTAAGGATATGTCTTAGTCAGGGTTTCTGTTCCTGTACAAACATCAGGACCAAGAAGCAAATTGAAGAGGATAGAATTTATTGCTTACATGTCCACATTGCTGTTCATTCCAAAAGAAGTCAGGACTGGAATTCAAGCAGATCAGGAAGCAAGAGCTGATGCAGAGGCCATGGAGGGAAGTGACTTACTGGTTTGTTCAGCTTGCTTTCTCTTAGAATCAAAAGCTACCAGCTCAGGGATGGCACCACCCACAATAAACTGTCCTCGCTTGATCACTAATTGAGAAAATGCCTTACAGCTGGATCTCATGGAGGCATTTCCTCAACTGAAGCTCCTTTCTCTGTGATAATTCCAGCATGTATCAAGTTGACACAAAACCAGCCAGTACAGGTTCAGCTTTTAAAACAAAACTCCCAAATTCTACCTCAACGATTTTATTTTCACTGTGGCTCTTTGCACATTTCCCTCCACACTCCACAATCTTACATCTGCAGTGACACAACTAAACCACCTAAGCCTGTAGGTCAATAGATGGCCTGAACTCAAATGAGCGCCCTGGAACCTAATGTAAATTTAAAAAGAAAAAGAAAATACAGACTCAATATCAGGAGTAATTTTAGACACTAAAATCTGAAGTTCAGATAAATCACTTAGGTAAACCGGGTCAAAGAGAATGTCTTTTCTTTAATGATTTACTGCTCTAATATGTTTGGGAGCCAACAATACATTTTATACTGATAAGAAATGCATGCCATTACCCTCTAGTGGGCTCCACTATGGAGCAAACATCTCCTATAATCTTAACAACAAAAGAAGGGAGTCCTTTGCAATTCGGAACAGTTAAGAACATGCAGAACTGTTATTTGAAGGTTTCTTCTCCCCATCCTATGCAGTTCAAGATCCAATATAGATGGCAATCCTAATCCTAAGCAGCTAAAGATCCCCATTCTGTGCTGCAGAAGCAACCATAACATATAGTAAAAGATCCCTCATCCTAGGAAGCTGAAGCTCTCCCGTAATATTCAAGTAAAGATCCCTCATTCTGTGCAGCTGAAAATCTCCCATCCTCTGCAGCTGAAAACCTGCCATCCTATGAGGCTGAAGATCCTCCTTATGTAGTGTTGAAGATTACCTATAATATCCAGCTGAAGATTCCACATCCTATGCACTTGAAACTTCCCTATAATGTGCAGTTTAAGATCCCCACCTATACTGTTGAAGATTCTCATCCAATGCAGCTGAAGATCTTTTTCCTATGTAGTTGAAAATCCCCATCTTATGTAGCTGAATATTCCCCACCCTGTGTAGCTGGAGTCACATCCTATGCAGCTGAAGATCCCCCTCCTATGTAGTTGAAGATCCCCCTCCTATGTAGTTGAAGATCCCTCTCTTATGTAGTTAAAGATCCCCCTCCTATGTAGTTGAAGATCCCCCTCCTATGTAGTTGAAGATCCCCCTCCTATGTAGTTGAAGATCCCCCTCCTATGTAGTTGAAGATCCCTCTCTTATGTAGTTGAAGATCCCTCTCTTATGTAGTTAAAGATCCCTATCCTATGCAGCTGAAGATCTCTCTCGTTTGTAATTGAAGATTCCCCATCCTATACAGCTGATGACATGGATCTTAGGGATTTCCTAATTTGCTTACAAAATTCTAAGAAAGAGCAAGCTTTGAAGTTTTAAGTTTTTCATCTTATTTATAGATGATATGTATTTTACAACTAAAGTTCATTTATATTTGTTAATGTTATTAAACAAGGAAGGGAAGACAACATGCAGAGTAATAGAGCATAGCAAGGTTGTGTGACCATGGAAGACACATAGAAAAATGTGAACTTTTCGCTGTGTTTGTGTCATATACACACCTGTCTGTGTGTGTGTATGTGTGTATGTATGCTTAAGCTCAAGCTTGAGTTGATGAGCATATACACACTAAGGCCAATGCTTCATATAGGATGCCTTTCTAGATCATTCTCCATTTTATTCATTATGCCAGGGTCGTCTTCTTAACCCAGAACTTGCTCATTTTCAGCCTAGCTAGTCAGCTTGCCTGGGAACCAATGCTGCCATCTCTGACTGCTGAGAATACAGATGGCTGCTACACATGCATGGGTTTTTATGTAAGTGTCAGAGTTCCAAACTCTAGACCTCACCCTTACACCACAAGCATGTTATCCACTGAGCCCTCTTACCCACTCTAAAGACATAAATTTTTGAAAAGTGAAGGCCCATGAAGGGACATAGGCACCACCTTCAAAATGATTTCCATAGAAGTATTCAACCCAAATCCACAAGATGGCAAATTACAAAGGTGGTTCCTTCTTGTCCTTTCGGACAGTTTGAGTCACTGAAACATGATTCGTGTTTGCTTGGTCTTCAGCAGCAGTAAAAGAACTGAGAATGATTTCTTTCCTAACTGCAAGCCACGCTAGAGGAAGAGTTCTTCATAGGCTGGGAGGTTGACAAGGAGGCTTTGAGAGTTCAAGTTAATAGGTTCTGTGATTCATAGCTACTGTTCCTGTCAAAGGCATGATAATCAGTTCTTCTTCCAGGCTTGGCATTCTCTGCTTTATGTAAGATTTCTTATACTTGTCCTTGAATTCATTTCTCCTTATTGAGAAAACACCAGTCTATATTTGTATAACTTTGTGAACATCTGCGAAGGAAACAAAAATCAAAATTATCCAGCCTTTCCCATAAATTATTGTTCAAATAACATTTAAAACTAAATTAGCCATTTGATGGGAACACACCTTAGAAGCTAGGATTAATGTTGGGTGTCATGATATAGAAAGAGAAAACAAGCAACCAAACATTAACATAAAGTTTATAATATGAAGATATGTTCTTATAATTTTCCAATATGTCACTCCCTATGGCACAATGGGCCAAATAATTTGGTATGGTTTTGCTTCTTTGCTTAAGGAAATGGATTATAAAACAAACAAAAGGTAAAGTATGTGTCACTTATATGCTACAAAATATTAGTTTCAAAAAATCATAAGATTTTTTCACCCATTTTGAAAAGTGCAATAATAGTATGAAGCAAAAATTTTAGAATAATATTAAAGGAATTCTATTTGTCAGCCTGGACTTTATATCTATACCCATGCCAGTGACAGCTGAAAACTGGCTAGTCAACACAAACCCTGAGGCTCAACTGGAGTTTCAGTGTTACAGTAAATAATCACTCTGGATGGTCCTACTTCTGGATCAGCTAGTGATCTATACATTACTGGAAACTATATTATTTCTTCATGTAGAATTAATTCATTCCACGTATCAACTTCTGATCATTTGCATTTGTGGCTTCAGAGGAGTTTTTACATCCCAAATGGTATGATTCAGAAGTGAGAGTTTCTGATGAAAATTACATCCCCCTAGGACCTCATGAATTTGTTCAGTGTGGCTTGTGTATTGACAGAAATGTGTAAGCAACTTCACATTTCTGCTCTCAGTTTTCTTCTCTTTATAAGAGTCTGTCTTAAGCACTGCTATACATTTATATTTTATGAAAGTTTTATATGGTTTTAAGGAAAAAAGTGTTTTGTTAAAACTCAGGATATTTGAAGAAAATTCTATCCAAAACTATAAACAGAGTGTGGGGAAAGGCTCAGTGAACTAAGTTGCTTACCACAAAGATGAAGACCTGAGTTTAAATTCCCAGATCCCACATAAAATGAGATGTGGCACACACACACACTACCACTACCAACCACCACTACTGCCAACACTACTGCCACCACCACCACCACCAATATCAACACCATCATCACCACCACCATCACCACCAATAACAACGAAAACAAAACATAGAAAACATCTCATCCTGGAATTTATATTATGTCATAGTGTATCCCACAGTATATCTTTACTTGGAAATGGGACTCCTTCCAGTTATCTTGTTGTTGCCCTGTGTCATGGATGTCTTTCAGCTTTGGGTCAGAGGGACTGGTCTTTTCATGCTTCCCAGTCATTCATGGATGATTTAGATTTGGAGGTAAACCAACACAGAACCCTCAATCTGGGCCTGGGTGGTAGCTGAGCTGGTCAGCCTACTGAGTCTTCCTTACCTGCACCACCAGGGTAAGCTCTCCAGCACTGCTCTGGCTAGGCCACCCAATGCCACCATCCACAGGATGCAGGGGCTGCTCTCCTGCTCTCCTGCCCTCAGTCCGGCTCAACTTCACCCTTGTCTATAAAGCCAGCTCCACTGTGCTGCCCAGTCAAGTTGTAAGGCACAAGCTCCCATTTGCTAAAGCCTATAAGAGACAGGGCTAGCTCTCATGCAATATTTTCCTCAGTGGGGGAGGAGGACTCACTTGCACTCCCTCCAACATGGCCAGCTCTACTATGATGCTCAGGGGAGGTGTAGGGCCTGTGCAGCTAGCAAAGGGGCAGCGCCAGCTCATCAGCTCTCATGCCCAGGAGTCAGGGTTGGGACAGGTAGTGGGGGGAGAATGCAAGGCAAAGGCAGATACAAGGGACAGGGAGATAAGCAGAACTGGGGTGCATGATGTGAAATTCAAAGAATCAATAAAAATGTTTAAAGCAAAGCTATACTGAGGGCCCTCACAAGATGGTCAAACGAACCAAGCAAGCAAACAAGCAAGCAAACAAACACTTTTAGGGAAAACAGCTCTATTCTGGATCAAAGTTTTATTTGGTTTGCACTTCCCTACTGACTAAGGACATTGAACATTTCTTTAAGTGCTTCCAGGCGATTTGGGATTCTCTTGTTGAGAATTCTATGTTTAGCTCTATCCCCCATTTTTAATTGGGTAATTTGGTTTGCTGATGTCTAATTTCTAGAGTTCTTAATATATTTTGGATATTAGTCTTCTGTCAGATGTAAGGTCGATGAAGATCTTTTCCCAGTTTGTCAGCTGATATTTTGTTCTATTAACAGTGTCCTTAGGCTTGTCAAAGCTTTTCAGTTTCATAGAATCCCATTTATTAAGTGTTGATCTTAGTGCCTGAGCAACTGGTGATCTGTTCAGGAACTTGTCTCCTGGGACAGTGCATTCTAGGTAGTTCCCCAATTTCTCTTCTATTGGATTTAGTGTATCCAGTTTTATGTTGAGTTCTTTGATGCACTTGGACTTGAGTTTTATGCAGGGTGATAGATATAGGTCTATTTCCATTCTTCTACATGCAGACAAACAATTAGATAAGCACCATTTATTGAGATACTCTCCCTTTTCTTTCTTTCTTTTTTTTTTTTTTTTGGCTTCTTTATCAAATATCAAGTGTTCATAGGTTTGTATGTTTACTTTTGGGTTTTGATCAGATCCCATTGATCAACATGTCTGTTTCCATGTGAATACTATGTGGGTTTTGTTACTATTGCTCTGTAATACACCTTGATTCAGGGATGATGATAGTACTAGTTCTTTAATTGCACAGGATTGTTTTAGCTATCCTGAGTTTTGTTTTTCCATATGAAATTGAAAATTGTTCTTACAAGGTCTATAAAAAATGATTTGGAATTTTGAAGGGAATGGCATTGAATCTGTAGATTGCTTTTACTAAGAAGACTATTTTTCTATATTAATTCTACTGATTCATGAGCAGGGGAGATCTTTCTATCTTCTGGTATCTTCCTCAATTTCTTTCTTCAGAGACTTTATGTTTCTGTCATACATATCTCTCATTTGTTTGGTATTTGCTAAGAGTATGCATTGATCAGATCATCACAAATATGTATCTAGTACATAAGATCCAAATAATGATTACTATTGAAAAATATATATTAAAGGGAATTCAACTTTAACAACAACAAAAACCTGAATGTGGTAGCGAATATTTGTGACTCAGTGCTGCTCCAGGAAGATTGGAGGGAGGGACAAAGGAACCCCTGGAAGGCCAGGTAAATTGGTGCATGAAGTAGCAGACGACAAAACACACCATCTAAAAAAAGATGGCAATGGGTATTGCCTGAAATTGTCTTTCAATGAACACATGGGCGCGCGTGTTTGCACACACAAACACACACACACACACAAACACATACACACACACACACTAACACACACACCTGCATGTTCACATGTACACATGCACACACATACACATACAGGTGCACATGCATGCAAACACACACAAATAATATTTGAAAAATATTAATAACTATGATGGTGAATATGCCTAAATATACAACTCTTGAAAAAATTCTCTAAAATCCAAGCATATTTCTTTATACGAACAATATGTTGTAAATTATGTTAAAATATGTAGACGCAAGAACCTACAAGTTTGGGCTTGAATCTCTTCCTTCAATACAGAAATTACATAAAAATCTTTGTTCCTTAGCTTTTGTACTTTTTAAAAATCGGACTTTTGAATTTCTGTTGCCAATCTAAACCACAAATAGATAAAAATGTGCTCTTGTAAAATGTAATACTTGAATAATATTTACATAATTAAGCCTTTAAAGTTTTTCCCACATAAATTATTCACCTTGTCATGGCTTTTCAGAAATAGCTAGTATCATGTCCCATTTTCAGTGCTATGAATAGAAATAGCCTGGTCTGGAAACCTTGATTTTACAACTGGGCTTTTCTCTGCCTGAATGTTTTTCATAGTATAAAAATTAAAACATTAGGAGACAGTCTTAAGTGCTGTCCATCTATCATTCTCAGGATATTCCTTAGGAAAATTATGTTAGGAAACATAATTAAAATATATTAACTTAATTAAAATATATTTAAGGTTTTATTTTAATGAGTAAAATTTAAAAATAAGGTTTTAATACATTTCAGCACATCACAACAAGACAAAATACTGAATGGAAAGAAAGTTAAGTCAAATTTAGCTAAGGATGTTTCTATTAAACTGTCTAAGAGTTTACCTGGCAGAGTATTAATTCCATGTGTTAGAAATGAGACAGAGGCAAAGGGGAAAACTGAGACAGAAGAAAATCTTAAAGTCTATTGTCTGCATGAGTGAAAGATAAATGACTGAAGAAATTTTTATGTCAAAAAGAATTAGGGGTAAAGGAAAGAGTAATGTGTACATCAGAGGTGTGAAACCAGTTTGAAAACGTAGGGTCATAAAAATTGTCCTTAGAGGCAGATAAGAGCCCAGAGCCTGTAGGAAGCAGATCAATGATGTGATGCAGGCAAGACAATAGAACAACTGGCTTTTCCTTCCAATGCTCATTTCAGATCTGGAAGTAAGTTTGTAAGAAGGATGCCAGATGACAGTACTATGAAATGTGAAAAAATATAAAAGCGATGAATTAGAAGACGGCTCTAGTCATGACTCCCAAGTTGTACCAGATTAAAGAATACACTTGACAAATTAACACAGGATTAACATGCACAGAGAAACAGCTCACTCCACACACCTTTGGCAAATGGATGAGATGTGAATATTCCAAATCCCAACACTGAAGAATAATCTATAGGAAAGAGCAAACTGTTAGGACACAACCCTAACAGAAACACACAGTTTTGCACAGCTAACTATATATTATTCTGATGGACTTGTAGCAGTAATCAAAACAATCGCTAGATCATCATAGACCAGAGTTTAATAGTGGGTCCAAAGAGTAAGTGATATTCTCAGAGACAGTAATGTTTAGAGATTTAAGCTTGAAATTTCGTTATTTTTCATATATTTTTCATTTCATATTTTCTTTACATTAAATTGACTGCTATGATGACCCACCATTTTTGAACCCTGATATGTTATTAAAACAAACAGTACTATACAAACATGAGCTTGAGGACATGAGTAAAGTGAATTATTTCAGTGTAAATTGAACAAGAGTTTTAAAAACCCTTTCACAGTGGGTAATATCCTGAGGCAAGTGTTAAAAAGGGTTCTCTGTTACCACAGATCTTTCCCATTATGGCTAATATAGAATGGAGCAGTCAGGGTACAAGTTGCTGTCATTCTTAGTCACTGAGCATGGAAGTCTTCTGCTTAGAGGCTTCATTATTTCCCTGTATGTTCCAGGCCAATTTCACTATATATTTACTATTTATTATTTTTTTATAAAAAGATTTTTATTATTTAATAAAATTCTGTTTGATATATATTAGATAGTCTCACATACAAAAGACTCAAACAACAAACACAAAACCACTTTGATCCCAAATCATAATTATAAAAGAATGGCAAATAAATAATTAAAGTGTAGGTGTTTGGGAGGTATCACTTGTTATTCAAATGAAAGCAATGGTTTTTTAGTTGTGTTAACATTCCCAGAAGGAAGCAATGCGTATTGTGTATAGAGGAATGCATATTGATTCTCTATAAATTTTTTAATGATTTCTAATGATTTGATTTGCTCATATTTAGTGTTTATTTCAATCATAATGTATTAACACATTAAAGGAGAAAATTTGGGCATGATAAGTTATAGGAGTTGTAATGTTCAAATCATATATTTTAATTATCTTTGAATATAGGCTGTGTTTTTAAAGTTAAAGATAATTAAAGAGAGAGAAAATCAGAATGCAGAAGAGGTAACATCTTACATGCATGTTCATATTAAGAATGCTGGACCAAAATACCATGATGCTGTCAGTGTTTATTTCCTAGTGCATAAGCAACAGGGTTCCAAGGAAGAGCAACACCTATCAGCAGTTGGCATGGCTTGTCTTAGTAGGTTATGGTCTCCTCCATCAAATGTGCTTGTATACTCAGTGGAAGGTTTTTCAATCACAGACAATGAGATTATGACATAGTTACAAAGATGAATACAACCAGAAACAATCACAGGAGGCAATGAAGTCAGATGCAGTGAGTCAAGTTTCATCACTATAATTCCTGGGTGCAGCCTTTGCAGACACACGAAATCATACATGTACAGATGACATAAAAATAGAAGGAAAATGGGCTGGTGCTCAAGAGGGCAAGGTAAGGACAGTGGCTAAGGAGGCATATACTCAAAGTCCATTAGATACTTGTATGAAGATGGCCCCATGTGGCAATAAAAGAAAGAACTATTTGTCTAGTTTTCCATACAACAAAAATAGAAACCTTATTTTAGTGCATTAGAAATAATGGACATACTGTTTTGAATCTGGCAATGGCTTCAGTTTATACAAATTTGTTTTTATCTAAAGGTTATAGCTGTATAGCTAGGATCAGTAATGCAAATGAGTTATTACTCATAATTAGTGGTAATATGTTAATATTCACTACAGATTTAGTTCCTGGCCATACATGCCTGAATAATGTATAAACATTATTTGGCCTGAAATACTAAAGGCTAGGAGAAAGATGTGGCCCTCATTCTTTGCCTTGGAAAAACCTACATCAGACATACTTATGAAAAACATTCCAGTAGGGAACCCTCAGGAGACATACACTGACTCAAACTCACTTTCCATACAGCCAGTGATAATAACAGCTATCCCCATGAGTTCCCTCAGCTCTGCTATAAGCTACCTTTTAATGGCTCCTAAAGAATCCTTTGTTCTTAATCTCCAAACCTGTGCATTAGGCTAGATTACACAACAAAAGAGAATTAATGCCATTAATCACCTGATATTAAAAAGAACTTAGTTTAGATATGACAGGTGGGCTTGATATAATCAAAAGAAATCTTAAATTTTAAGAGGGAAATAATTCAAAACAGCAAATAGGTGGCAGTGTAGAAGATACTTGGCCTCATGTTGCTGGCATTGATGGTG
Organism: Mus caroli; assembly: GCF_978045245.1. Lineage (NCBI taxonomy): Eukaryota > Metazoa > Chordata > Mammalia > Rodentia > Muridae > Mus > Mus caroli. The sequence continues at coordinate 10,616,518 of NW_028227259.1, forward strand.
GAACTATGAGCCAAGGAAATTATTTGGCCCTAGAATTTGGAAGACAAGGACATGGCAGTCTCTTCTAGAATTTTTACTAAAGACAGCTCTACCAATACACTGATGCTAGACCTCTAAGATGCATTTTGCACATCTGATTTATAGAACTGGGAAATAATAAATGTTCTTGTGTGTTATTACTAAATTTGCAGTGATTTGATACAAAACCAGTAGGAAACCAACAAAACCACCCTTAAAACAAGTCAGCAGTAAGCAAAGGAAAAGTCTCTCTTTCTCAAGTGAACAATAGCACCATGATTGAAGGTTTCCATTTTCACAACCATTTCTAGCTTTTCTATTGAGTATATACAGTGTATAAACATTATTTGGCCTGAAAGAAAAACCTGACTATAATATTATATATTATAATATTACATATATTCATATGGTCATGCAAATTAAATACACATATGAAGATTTATCTTTCAAGAGGTAAATATTTTAATTATTTCATTCTGGAAAGCAGACATTTATTTCTCAAGATGCAAATTAATATACTTGAAAAATATCACTTGACAAAAAGCCCACTCATTCCACAAATTTACTCTATTTTTCCTAAAATACTGGAATAGTAACAGTTAAAAGAAAACATAATATTTTGATCACCATATTTCCCTTAAATATATACTGGTAAGAAAATTACTACCCTGAGGTGATGTACAATATTATTTTTAAGGTTCATAAGGAGCTGTTTCACTTAAATGTATTTCTACAATAATTTCTTAGGAGTATGTAAGAGAGAGTGTATCCTATGAATATAAAATTACAAATAGGAGACAGGGAGAGGTATAGAGGGAGGGAACGAGGGGGAGAGAAGGAAAGTTGAAATGAGAAGAAAGAGGAGGAGTAGAAAGGTGAAGAGAGGGAGGGGAGGGGAGGAAAGGAGGGAGAGATAGGGGAACAGAGAAATGGAGGGGGAAAGAAGGGGTGGGGAGGGGGGAGCATATATGTGTAAGTCTGTATTGGTGTTCCAAATGCATAGAGCCAGTACTTGATTTTCTTTTTGCTGTTATGTTGTACTAGTCTCCTTGTGTGAGGAGCCAAGGCAGAGCAATCCCCACATGTGGCGGTTCAAAGGCATCATTGTCAAGGCACAAGCTCGTCTCTTTAGTCTGACCTTGTTTTCAGATTATTATTCCTCTTTTGATCATTGCTCCATTCTATACTCTTTATCTCATAGACATAAGACAGGTAGTTGAGTCAGGAGATGTTGCTAAAGTTTGGGATTATTTGAGTAAATCATTTAATAATGAGCAGACATACCCCTACTTCTTTCCAACTTCTTCATTTGTGTTTTCAAGACAATGGTTTTAGTGATTTCTGGAGCTCTTTGGAATGAGCGACTCTGGGATTCTAAGGATTCTGAGCCCTGAAGCTCTCCGGCTTCACCCTTAATGTTTCTTGTTCTTACATGAGAATCTTATGCCATTGCTTCTGCATTTATGCTTTCAGTTTATGAGATGCTTCTACAAGGAAGAAGTAGTCTATGAATCAATCAAGGGCTAGTAAAAATATATGACAACACTGATATTTTAAGGGGGAGGGTCTTTTATAGCCAGCACTTGGAAGCCAAGTATAGTCCAGCTTGTTGTTTGGACCTTGTTACAGCTTGGAATACAGGTCAAATTTCCTATGCATAACTTGAACTCCTTCAGCAAATGAGTTTATATAAGAATGGAGAGACTTACAAAAGTCATTTAAGGGCAGTTTAGATGTTACATGCATCTTTGAGTCGAGTTAGATATCAATGTACATCCAGTACATTGGTATAAAAAAAAGTATAATTCCAAGGAATTGTGATTTTCTGTTCTGTCATCTATACTACAGGAGTGATTTTTCTCACTGTTGAGTGTGATGTTTAACCCTTCCCTCTCTGAAAGAAATGACAAAATTTCTAAGAAGCGAGCAAAGAATCTGTGTGCATCAGAGTTTTAGGGATGATACTCTAGGCCTCCTTAACCCAGTAAAACCATTACAGGATACAGAGTAACTAGGAAAGGCAGATATAAGCTAGCAACACAAACCTTCCTTTAGCAACCAAACACACTTCTGGGAAACAAACAGTCCAACCACATGCCCTGTGCCCCTAATGTGTGCTTAGAACATTCCTCGCCGCCCCCAACCCCTGCTTTGTTTCTCTTTCATGGTGGTACTGTTGGATAAGGCAGGCCTCCACCTTTATTTCATACCTTTTAATGGCCTCAGATAAATTGGGTCCATGTGTTTGCTGGCCAATATTTTTTTGGCTATATTTCCTATGAAGAAATGGTCTACCTTCCAAAATCCAGTGTCTTATACAGTTCAAACTCATGGGCCCAGGTCTATAACACCGATCTGATCATTAGTAATCCACTTCTCCTTTCAAGACACACCTTCCTTCCAGTTCACAACAGTACCCGGGAGCAGAGCCTGTGCTCCCACCCACCTCCTCCCTGCCCACACCCAGGGACAGCTTGACTTTCAGGAGTTCTGACACTCTCAGGCTCACAGATGAGTCTCCCCACCCCTACCCTTATACCTGGCCTAACTTGGACTACTGGACATGGAAGACACAGGACCTCCAGTCCTGCTGGATACACGCCTTCCTTCCAGTTCGTATCTGCACCTGGGAGCAGATCCTGTGCTCCATCCCACCACCACCCCACTCACACCCAGAGACAGCCTGACCCCCAGGAGTTCTGACAACCCCCAGACTCACACATCATTCACACTAGACCTCCTCCCACATGCAGAGACAGCCTGACCTAAGGAGGCCTAACATCACCAGACTCTCAGGAGGGACTGCAAGGCCAGTTAATACCAGAGATAAGCAGATGGCAAGAGGCAAGTGCAAGGACCTAAGCAACAGAAACCAGTGCCACTTGGCCACATGAGAACCCATTACTCCCAACACAGCAAGCCCTGAACACTCTAATATACCTGAAAAACAAGATTCTGATCTAAAATCCCATCTCATGAAGATGATAGATGACCTTAAGGAGAACAGAAATAACTCCCTTAAAGAAATACAGGAGAACACAGGTAAACAAGTAGAAGCCCATAAAGATGAAATACATAAATTGCTTAAAGAAATACAGGAAACACAATCAAACAAGTGAAGAAATTGAACAAACCATCCAGAATCTAAAACTTGAAATAGAAACATTAAAGAAAACACAAAGGGTGACAGCCCTGTAGATGAAAAACCTAGGAAAGAGAGCAGGAGTCACGGATGCAAGCATCACCAACAGAATACAAGAGATAGAAGAATCTCAGCAGCAGAAGATACCATAGAAGACATCGACACAACAGTCAAGGAAAATACAAAAAGCAAAAAGTTTATAACTCAAAACATTCAAGAAATCCATGACACAGTGAAAAGACTGAACCTAAGAATAGTTATGTATAAAAGAGAGTGAAGATTCCCAACTCAAAGGGCCATCAAACATCTTCAACAAAATCAGATAAAACTTCCCTAACCTAAAGAAAGAGATGCTTATAAACATACAGGAAGCCTAAAGAATGCCAAGTAGATTGGGCCAGAAAAGAAATTCCTCCCGTCACATAATAACCAAAACACTAAAATACACAGAACAATGAAAGAGTATTAAAAGTGGCAAGGAACAAGGTCAAGTAACATATGAAGGCAAACCTATCAGAATTATACCAGACTTCGCAACAGGGACTCTAAAAGCCAGAAGTTTTTTGTTGTTGTTGTTGTTGGTTTGTTTTGTTTTTGTTTTTGTTTCTGTTTTTTATCAAATGTCATACAAACCCTGAGAGAACACAAATGCCAGCCCAGGCTACTATACCCAGCAAAACTCCCAATTACCATAGATGGAGAAACCAATATATTTCATGACAAAACCAAATTTAAGCAATATGTTTCCCCTAATCCACCCTACAGAGAATAATAGAAGGAAAACTCCACCACAAGGAGGAAAATTATACCCAAGAAAAACCAAGAAATTAGTTTTCTCACAACAAATCCATTTCTTCATTAGATTAATTAATCTTTGATATTTTTCATTGTTGAATCTTAATTTATGAACTATATGTTCTCTAATCAAGGAAGCATCACAGAGACTGAGGAGAGAGATCTCCAATAAGGATACATTATGGCAGAGTGTAGAAAATTCCCAAGAATATCAGAGCACAAAATGGTTACCTTTCATCCTTGAGTTGGCAAAAGCTATTGTAGATGGTTGCATGACATGCCCTTAAGTATCTCATTTATTAAGTAAATTTCAAGTAAGCAATGACCTTGTCTGCAATGCAATACAATCACATTTTCTCAATAATCTCTTACAAATGATGGGTACATTGTGAATGCTAAGCCAGCACATGCATTTTAAGTATGTGTCATGCAGTAAGCCAGTTTTCTTTGCTTTGACCTTCATTTTTATAGTTGTTCTTCCAACTCAAATCTTCCTTCTTTTTTGCCATTTGTCCTCTTAGCCAAGGGCTAATCTCTACCAAGATAGAGCATACAGAAATAACCACTAAGCCTCACTAATTTGGCTCTGTAGGTAGACAACAAGGTCAAGGTCAGAATTCATATTTTTTGTTTCTCTATTGAGGTCTGAATATAATTATCATAAAGGACCAGATACAGAATGCTTACAAAGGCTGGGATTTCTGCTTGAGGATTGTTGTTTGGAAAGATGACAAATGATAGAATATTACCAGTTCAGAATTATATTGGATGCCCCTTCCTCAATTATGAGAAATGATATCTCCTATTACTATGAATGAATGGAATGTTAACTAACATTTGAGTGTTCTTCATACATAAATGTACTTGTTAAATGATTGCCTCCTTGACAAGAGTGGCTGTATATACAAAATTGAAAAGTGTTTGTAAATGACTGTTTCTTTTTAACTCTTATGCATTTTTTATTCATTGTGCTTACTTCTATAAAGTTTGTTGTAACATTTATTAGGCTTTTATATCAAATATGTTCATTAGTAAGTTGTTAATTCAATAAAGGCAATTATTATGCTACTTTCTGTATGTATGCATCTATTTATCTATTTATCCATCCATTTATTGTAAATGGGCCACTAGATGGCTTGTATCTAAGCTCTACCAAGGTAGGACATATGTACTTTGAATATTAATTACTTAGCTCAGATATGTAGACTTGATCTGATTGCAATGAATGATCAAAAGTGACTTGTCAGATTGCTACCTGGTCATTTGGAATGGGCTCTTGGTTGAGGAGACAGGCCTATTGAGCTAAATGATATCCTGAGATCCTAAGGACATTGCATTTTGAGTTTAGTGAGCCCTTTCTTCAGAGAGCAGTAGACGCCAGATCCAGCATAAGGTTTAAAGAATATGAGTCCAGGTGTAGATTGTAAAGAGGCTATAAACTTATGCGAATTTGGTCCCAGTTACCAGCTTAGAGTTACTATCACTATGATAATCTCCCTTCCAACACCCTTCAAAACTTCATCTTCCGCATTTAACTGATTGGAGGTATTCTAGAAGTGAGAGAGGCTATACTTCTAGAAGACTTCTTTGTAAGCTATCTAGCACAGACCATTGAGAGCAGGCTACGATGAGTGGGGGGACTATACTTTCAATGGGGGATCTAGCACTAATGTAGGCTTTTCCCTAATAGTCTGGTGGATTTCTGAAAAGACATCATTTTGAGCATTGGCTTTTCCAGGAGAGTTTTCTTTAATATAAGAAGTTGAGGAAAAACTGGAAATTTCCAGTTAGAGAGCAATAGGAAGAACTTATCAGTGTTGAAAAACCTCTGAAAAAATCCAATGTTATTCATTAGAGAAACTACCTCTGAGACACAGAGCTATAGTCAGAGATCAAGGCCAGGAACACTCAAAGATGCTCTTGACTCTTATTCACACTTCGCCTGGGGTTTGATATTAAAGTTCCAAAGATGGAACAAAGAGTCAGTAAGAGAAAGAGGTTTAAAAATCACACAAAGGAAACAAATAAATAGTACATGTATGTATGGTCCCCAGTATTGGAATGAAATGAGCCAAGACAGAGTATAAAGGGAATGTGGGAAATGAAAAAGCCCTTAAAATAGAATGAGAAAATAAAGGCATAAATTAGATTAAACAACACTACTCAATACCAAGAATAAAACAAGTCAGTTAATTAATACCTTATGGTAAATAACAAGTACAACATGTGGCTGTGAAGAATAGTCCCACTGAGCTTGTTTCAAAGGATAACAATGAGGAAGAAACAAATTGCCACCTGCCCCTGTACTATTGAGTCTGATCTGTTCAGCAACTAGTTATGCCACAAATCATAGAAGGGGAAGTTTGTGACATAAGGCCAACTGACTAACTACCCTGATTTTTCTGTTCAATAAAGCTAGACATAATATTTGGTTTCTTAAAAAGGTAGAGGGCAACTGATACTACAAAGACAGGATGCATAATTGCATATGAGTATGTCTTCTGCTTTTCTGTACCACATACATGCAGTGCTAGGGAAGGACAGCAGAGGGCATCACATCCCATTGAGCTGGAGTAAGAGATGTGAGCAACCTTCTTGATACTGGGACCCAAAGTCAGGGACTCTGCAAAAGCAGGAGGATGTGGGAACTGCTGAGGTGGCCCTTCATCCCCTCAAATGCTGTTAATAATGTGGTTTTCTTCTGATTCATAAGAAAAGAAGGAAAGAGAGTGGTAAAAGAAACAGGAAGGAATGGAGGGAGAGAGAGGAAGAGATATAAGATAGAAAGTTTCATGAAACATTTTTAAGACAATCAAGGAAATATAAATATAAATTAGGTATTTAAAATTAGTAAGTTACAATAATTGGGTAGTATTGTGTTAAAATGTACCTCTACCCTAGTAATGTGTGCTGCTATACATTTGGGGAACTGAAACAACGCATAGTAAGAAAAAGAAATGTTTTTAATGAAAATTCTAACAAAATATGAGAATTATGTATCATAATAGAAAATTATGATTGCATACACTAGCAAGATTTTGCTGAAAGGACCCAGATATAGCTGTCTCTTGTGAGACTATGCCTGGGCCTAGCAAACACAGAAGTGGATGCTCACAGTCAGCTATTGGATGGATCACAGGGCCCCCAATGGAGGAGCTAGAGAAAGTACCCAAGGAGCTAAAGGGATCTGCAACCCTATAGGTGGAACAACATTATGAACTAACCAGTACCCCGGAGCTCTTGACTCTAGCTGCATATGTATCAAAAGATGGCCTAGTCGGCCATCACTGGAAAGAGAGGCCCATTGGACTTGCAAACTTTATATGCCCCAGTATAGGGGAATGCCAGGGCCAAGAAGTGGGAGTGGGTGGGTAGGGGAGTGGGTGGGGGAGGGTATGGGGGACTTTTGGGATAGCATTATAAATGTAAATGAGAAAAATATCTAATAAAAATATTTTTAAAAATTATGAGAATTTTGTACCAGGTACCAGCTTAGAATTACTACCACTATGATAATCTTCCCTCCTTATACCAGGAAAAACTTCAACTTTCAACTTTAAGTGATATTCTAGAGGGGAGGGAGGGTATACCTCTACAAGCCTTCTTTGTAAGGCTACAATGATGGGGGGCTTATGCTTCCAATGGGTGATCAAGCACTAATGTAGGCATTTACCATAAAATGATTTTTTAATATTCCAAAGAACTGACTTGGAGAGGAGGCAGCTTCATAGTTCATCACTTCCCTGTTACACGCAGGGCCTTATGAGGGGAAATGAAGGATCACTCACTACCCCTTTAGAAATTATTCCAGAATAGGAAAAAGAAGATAAACAGACTTTGAAAGTTGGAAAATGAGAAACACGTTGAATGTGGGTCACTAGTGCTTAGGAGTAGTTGTTTATTTTCTCTACATACACATGTGCTTAAATTTACCAAAATAAAAGTTTAAAAGAAATGAACTTCTCATATGTGTAAGATGTTCACAATAGATTTTGTTTTATTTTTAAATGTATGTTTCCTCTATTCTGATTCAAAAAAAATATGGTAGTTTACCTCAAGGATAATTTTTATATAATCAAAATATATTACATACCACCTTTAGAAGGTGGTATGAAATAAAAAAAAGTTTGAAATAATGGTTTGAAATAATGTAATTAATTGAAAAGATTTTCTTGAGGAAAAGAGAGGTTATACCACTGATGATGTAATTGGGGGGTTGAAAGTTCTAAATATGCTTTGATATAATGGTTAAAGCTCAACTTAGTAAAATCTCCGGTGACAATCTCAGAGTTTGTAGACAAGGAGAAATTGAGCTTGTGCTTATGTGGAGCTTCATTGCCATGTTCTATTCTCTCTGGTGTTGGCAGGTACTCCACGGGCCTGGGGACAGAGAAACATGGATATCAACACAGACAGAAAAACCTTTGCCCACACTCTGCCTTGGCTGTAAAATATTCTAGAGCAATGTTTGCACAGAACTTGTGGGAGTAACAACGAATGTCTAACTACGCAAGGCTCCCTCCATGAGACAGAACCCATACCGGACACTGGTTGTCCAAGATATCCCAGAGCAGAGATCTAAGGTAAAAACAAACACTAGAAAAAAAAAACTCAGTAAAAAAACTCAGTAAAAAAAACTCAGTAAAGCTATTCCTAATGATATTCTGCTATACGTATGGATTACCGCCTTATCCAGGCATCATCAGATAGGCGTCGTCTGGCAGCAGATAGGAACAGGTGAGCAGCTAGACGTTATATGGAGACAAGACTAAATTGGAGATCTAGCAGGTTACCTCCGTGATAGGAGAATTTGGCTAGCTCATGCTGCTAGCTCAGCGGGCGGCTTGGGTTGGCTGGTGGCCCTAGCTGAAGAGCAGGAAGGCCTCCTGGCGGGAGATTCAAGTGCAGCTCCTTAGAGGGAAGCCTGCTCCATTGCTCCAGCCTGGTGGATCTTGATGAGCAAAGACAGTCTGTGGTTTGAAGGCGTTTATTGTAAAGGCAGAGAGAGAAAGGGAAGAGAAGTAGCGAGCAGCCATGGCCACGTGGAGAGAAGAGGGAAAGGGAAGACGAGAAGGAGAGTGAGAGGTAAGAGACAAGTAGAGAGCAAGAGCTTAAGAGAGAGAGGAGGGGCAGAGCAGCCCCTTTTATAGTGGGCTGGGCCTCATTGCTGTTGCCAGTAAACTGTGGGGAGGAGCTTACCTGGCTGTAGCCAGAATACCAGGAACTTGGGACATTGTCTAAGTGACTGAAAGTCACAGGATTATGGAGTTGAGGACTCTTGGTGTCAGGCGGCTGTGTCTGGGAGTATAGCTTAAGGTTCCGTCCCTTGTAGAACTTCTACTGGGTCTCCGGAGTAAGTGTCAGTAAGTAACTAGAACACAGACTGTCTCTCACAGTTCCACAGAGAAACTTGCAGAATATAAGACAAAGGCGGGGAGGAATGCTTTGTGAATAACAGACTCTTAAATACTCAATGTTGCTTTGATGGGACAAACAAATGGGGGGGGGGGGAATAAAACCTACAAAAAGTTACCAATGACTCCACAGAAAAACACCATTTAGTAAAGCTGAAATGCCAGTACAAAGAAACATTTGGGTATTTTAATCAAGTTGTTTCATAGTTAATAATTTACTTCATAATGTATATGTTCATTGTATATCATAAAATGGACCTTGATTTTTCTAAAAAAATTTTTGTCATATTCCAGTTAGCAACATTTTCTTTAATGAGATTAAAATGGTATTACTTCCTATAATTAATGTAATACTTGATCTGAGTTTGGAAAACATATTAAGGCTTAGTAAATTTGAGTAAGTCAGATAATAGTTCATGCCTATTGTATAAAATTACAGATGATCAAAATGCACTTTCATGTTAGGAGCTGTTTTTAAGGTATACTCCTAATTTTACATCATTATGCACTGAAACTAGAGATACAAACTCTAATGATAGTGGTCCACTAATAGAAGGAGAGGGACCCAATAAGAGAACCCACTAATGATAGAGGCCCACTAGGCTGCTCTTGGGAAACCCTCTGTCCACACACACTTGATGGAAAGACATTCCTTTAGACACAAAGTGGACAAATGGATAAATCAGAATTATCATCAGAACTGCAATCCATTTCCAGGGCAGAAAGGCTCTGCATCACTAAGAAAATCTGAAACAAACAGACCTGCTACACATGCAAACCAAGCACACTTCACTGTATGATTTACATGTCTTTAGTCTCCTTAGGCCTGTAAATATTTAAATGGAACGTTCTAACATCTATAAGATAATATTTCACCAAATAATAAGAACAGCTCACATTCCCACATTTTTTTAAAAAGGCAAAATGAAGGAAATTCTAATAATTAACACTACACAGGAGTGGATGGATGTTCACAGTCAGCTATTGGATGTATCACAGGGCTCCCAATGGAGAAGCTAGAGAAAGTACCCAAGGAGCTAAAGGGATCTGCAACCCTATTGTTGGAACAACATGATGTACTAACCAGAACCCTGGAGCTCTTGTCTCTAGCTGCATATGTATCGAAAGATGGCCTAGTCGGCCATCAATGGAAAGAGAGGCCCATTGGACTTGCAAACTTTATATGCCCCAATATAGGGGAATGCCAGGGCCAAAAGAATGGGAACGGGTGGGTAGGGAAGTGGGGGGCGCTATGGGGGACTTTTGGGATAGTATTGGAAATGTAATTGAGGAAAATATGTAATAAAAATATAAAAAAAAAAAAAAGAAAGAAAGAAAAATAACCACTTCTGATGGGGAATTACATTATACAAAATATATCATTTTTCTAATTCATTTTATTTATTGTTTAATCTCATTTATCTGAATCAGTCAATTACTCTGATGCTAATTTAAATATAGTACTATAAATGAAAAACTTGCCTTTTTTTTTTTTTTTATTTTGTAACTAAACACTCTTTCCCCTTTTTTGTTTTCAGTAGATTATCATTCCTGGAAGAAAGTGAATTTGGATGTGTTTGGACATGATGACTAAGCAAATTTGCTTACCAAGTCTTTCAAAATGGAAGAAAAAGTTATACTATTAAAAAACTAAGAGAAAAATTAAGAAAAGGAAAGGAAGAGAAAGAAGAGAGAATGTAGAGAGTGTGTGCTTTTCTTTTGCTGGAATAGCCTAAGTGGGCATAAAAATGAAAGAGGGTAGTGCTAGGTGATTACATATGATAAACCAATGTCTCCATATCAACGAGAGACACAATATCCACTATTAGATAACTGTTCTCTCATTTAATAAGTATTTGTTTAAGATCGGTGTAGTAAAAATTAAACTTTCCATTAGACTTTGACTATGCTGAAAAGTTGGTGACTAGTAAATTTAACTAAAAATTAGAAATAATCCCCAGACTTTCTGGTAGCAAGAAAAATTAGTTACTTTCTTCTTTGAATAAAATAGCTACCTGTATGATCCCAAAGATGAGCTTCATGAAATTCATCTTGTTCCATCCTGGCTCAGGAGGGCACACGATGGCTAGATCGTTGCACAGTGGGATGTCCCACTAGAACTAAATATAAGACAGCTTTGATTTTCTTGCTGAGGACTGTCTAACCTAATTTTAGATAACCTGAATCTTTTCCACTGTGAGTTTGTACAAATGAAGCTCTGGTTCTATTGTCCTAGAAGTGGAGAGAAATATGCATAAGTTGACCTTTAAACAACTATTTTAATAAAAATATAAATGTGAAAAGATTGCACAGTCATACATACATACCTGTGCCTTCAAGTTTTCTAAGAAATTAAATTTAACATGCTATAGTCCTGAATAGGTACTGCTTATGAAATAACCAAAGACATTTAAATTTGTTATCTCTCCTTGAAAGTATTTGAAATTGTGATCATTTCCCAATAGGGCTGCCATTTACCTCATTCTTAAAAGTATTTTGTTTCAAATTTGCCTTTAATCACCTGTGTATTCTTCATCTCTTTGGTGATCAATGTGACCAGTGTGAAACAAAAACACTGCAAGGAGCGTCTGGGATTGAACTGTGAGACATATAGTTTCCCTTGGCTTGCAAGCATCACAATATCCCTATTTATAGTTTGAGACTACACTAAGGAGCCAGACAAGTGTCTTCAGTGAAACTAATGTACCTTACACACATGCATCACAGCCAATGTTGTGTACTACCCACATTTTCTTAAGAAATTCAAACACCAGACATATTTAATCCATAAAAGTACAGAGCATACCACCATTAGTGCTGTAATTATATACATTATACATTTCTGTTTGCTTTGTATTTTCGTATTACATTAAGATAATTACATCAATGTGTATCTGTAAGAACTCCACAATGCTATTTCAGCTTACTGGAAGGCTAGTGAGAAGTGAGGGTGCTTTGGTTACTATTCATAATCTCAGGAGTTGCTGGATAAGACATATAATGAAGTCCAGCACATTATATGCATAATATCAATACAATTAATATAGAACAAGTATATCAAGAACACGCTTTAGAGAACCATGAACTGTGCTGGTTTTATGGGAGATAGGAAGTAAATGTCATAGTCTCACTGCAATAAATCTTTTTGACATTATTTCTGAAATCATAACTAACATATAGATAGATGACTTTATCTGTTTTTGTCTTCTATTTATTTCTGTGTATCATGGTACTTGGCTTATGCTAATTATAATACAGAATAGATGTTTAGATAGTAAACCCAATGTGTTATTTAGTTTCTACAAGAAGCTTTTAATGTAATGTCACTGTTGTGAGTGTAACCTGTGTTTTAATAGTAGTAGATCTTATAAATAAAATCAGTATATTATAACTTAAAATTAACAGAATTGTTAGCATCTTAATGTTATCAGTAGTCTTTTCTTAATTACTATGAATAGCCTTGGGAAAATGAGAAATGAGCCTTTGTGGGCAAATGCTTAATGCTAACTTCCAATGCAAACACAAGTGACAGTACCTTTCTGTTTCTTGCTATAGGATGATATGTGGAAATGTCTCCATATCATAGATGGGCATAAGCTAAATTTTAGTGTACAGTTGGGAGGAAGATAAACAAGAGAAAATCATATGTAAAGTAGGAGAAAGTGGGACAAACCAATGGAGCCAAGAATTCACACTTTATACTCATCAAGGGCAGCTGAAGGAGCCTTTAGGTAATGGTCCCATGGTCTGGGAGCATGGGATCCCTGGATTGGCACACTGAGTGTTAAGGAGAGGAGGTAGCAGGCCAACCTTAGTAGTAACCTGAAGGTCATTAAGAATATAAAAGTCTGACAGCTTTGAAATCTTGAGTTAAAAATAAAACAGAGTAACCGGTGTTACCTCAAGCTCAACTGAAGGAAAATTGCAAAGTTGAAACTGGGTTGAGGACTTATTATCTCCTTATCTCATAAGTGCTCAATTACTGAAAGATGTGTAAATCTGAAAAAAACACTGACTGGGACTACATTACCTGCAGGTCAATTGAAGTGAGCAAAATTAAAGAAGAACACTTTAAGAATAAAATCATGCAGAGATTTGCACAGACACCAGATTGGTCACATAAAAAATAGATCAAACACTGAGTGCCTTAGGTTCACCAATCACAAACATCTACTGAGCCCTACTCAGTCCTGGGGGTCCTTTGTCTACATCGCATATGTTAATCAGCTTCTTGGCATGAGGATGACACAATGAGTATTTAAACAGCCATGAATGTTGAGCAAGGGCTACAGTACATCAGTAAACTTGATACTGAAGAACCATTTGCTGACATGGATACATCTTTACCATCCAAGGGTTGCATTAGGGAAAAGAAAATTCAACTGAAAGTTTAAGAAAAAAAAACATATTAACAAATGAGCTTTGTTAGTGTCCCACAGAAAAATTCTGAAAGGCAAGCTTGAGGACCAAGTAAAATGAGTCAGTGCCTGGTGACTATTATGGATATCTCGTCTTGGGGAACAGGGTAGCAGTGGGCATTTTGAATTGGGAAGTTCTATGTTTTAAATCTTACACTGGGGAAGATAACTAGAGCAACACATGGCTTATGAAGTCAAGATAAAAATGAAAAGGGGACCAATTAGGATCTTTACAATTAGGTAACTTACAGGAAAGATAAAAAGATAGAAATTACACCTATGACAAAGAAAAAAATACCTAAAATGAAATGATACTCTATTGAGAGGGGTGGGGAATATGCAAATAGGCACACAGAATCACACTTTTCTCCAAAGAAAATGTTCTGTTTCTTAGTAAAATATCAATTTCTCACTTGTGGTAGATAGAAAGTTTCAACATACGTTACAGGATTTGGGTACAAGGCTCCACTGCTCATACGGCATATATGCATGTACATTTATCAGGTGCATCTTTTTATTTACTTAGAGGACAATTTTAAAAATTGTCTGCTGTTATAACACCAAATACTGTAGTATTTCATGAAACCCCCCAAAATTAATGTAGGTATTTAAATATATTTCTATGTACTTTGGTCAGTGGCAAACACAAGCTCAGGTGTGGCAGGCTCACGCGATGGGTGGTCCTTCCAGGACAGTGTCATCAGCATTTACCTAGTGACATTGTTCTCTGCTTCATAGGCTCAACTCCACTGAGTTCAAGCAACAACTTATTCGTACATTCAAAGTTAAGTGTAGTTCCTCTTCATTTTGGAAGATGGGTCAGCATTGCTTAGCAAAGCTATGAAAGTACACTCATCAATGTTTCTCCTTTTTACTTCTAACTTTAAATACACAGGTGATTTTACATTAGAAATCCATCAGATAATTTATATTGCACGCATGTACAAGCTATCACCACAGCACAAAAGAAAGGTAAATTGTTGAACTTGGATTTTAGATGCCTGAGCTATCCTTGACTATTCTTAAATGTCTACTTCGTTTTACCAAAGTGAGTTAGGGGTGAAAGTAATCTGTCACCATGGATTCTTGAACCTGGAATTCCAATACATGGTCACTCTTACAATCGACTCTGTTATTTCTTCCTGAACTTACAAGACAATGAAACCGATATGAATGATTTTCATCTGCATTCTGAAATGACATGCTTCCATTTCATCGTATATGGGGTATTTTACCTCAAGTAATACCTGCTATTCATGATTTTGGATGTTTGTTTTTATTATTTGTATTTTAGGAACCTGAAGAAAAGTTACAGACAGATGTACAAATGGACAGATATACAAAAAGACTGATGTACATAAAGTCATATAAAAATAAAGTTCAAAAGGATAACTTTTATTGGTTGATTTCATGATGTGACAATTTCATACTTGTTTATAATTTTTAAGGATAAATTTACTTAGATTACTTGTCAAGTGGAGTGAGATGATGCAGCACAGAAACATTTCTCTCTTGCTTTTAAAGTGCATGCGTTGCAGAATTAAAGTCCCGCAAAGCACCGACCATAGACTCTGACCACAGCAGTGCAGTTCCCACTGACATAGTCAGTCCTAATCTGAAGAAGATATAAAATGTTTTAAAGGAAGTTCAGACCACTATTCTGAAAGCCATATATTTAAAAACACTTACAGCACAGATTAAAACAGCTTTTATGGCTACATAGTTAGGGAACGAAGACAAAACAAAGATACATTGTCATTTCTAATTATTTGGCATATGCCTTTATACATCCCCAGTCTGTTGGTTGCTAATTTCTGCTTTTTATACCCGGTGCAAATACTCCTTTATTTCTTTCTATTTGAATCCCTGTGCTTTCTCTAAAATTCAGATAAATGGGAATATTTTACTTCTGTATGGTCTGGCCCCCTTTATCTCCATTTCAATTGACTAGGCAGCTGTGGGGAAATTCAGTAGCGAGAGAATGATGTCAAAGTAAACAAAACAAGCTGGAGGAACTCATCCCACTGTAGAAAACAACTGGATAATTCTGAAATAGCAGGATAATGATAATATAAGCTAGTGATGACATACTAATGAGTGTTTTATGACAACGTAGGCAATAGTATAGAAATACTTAAAACTACATTCAATTTCTACCTCATGTTTGCCACTCAAACTGTCTTAGCCTAATAATGAGTTGTTTGTCACAGCAAAAAATTTTGTTATTCTTTTTTATTTTAGATAAATTAATCCAAATCAAGTGATGTGTTTTAAAGTAATCATATACAAATAGCATTATAAAGCTTCAGGTTTAATATATATATATATATATATATATATATATATATATATATAGAGAGAGAGAGAGAGAGAGGCGGGGGGGAGAGAGAGAGAGAGAGAGAGAAATGACAGACAGAAACACACATGTGTCCTCATATTTAAAATAATAATGATGAGGTAGCTATATCTATGTATTTTACATTGAGAGAAAATAAAATGAAGCTTAGCTGGCTTTACAGCTTTACATAGTTTCAAACAGTAAAGTCTAAATCAAAGAAAATGTCTATCTTCTGGTGTTTAGTGCTAGGTGTGGGTTTGTATCATTTTATTTAGGAAGGTTTTTCTACTACAAACTCTGTCTAGTGGAATACATCCAGGTTTCCAGTGTGAAAAAAAAAATTACAGCCCATCTCTGAGAAGGCTCAATCGGAACCTCAACTGGGTACTGCTCAATGGTAATAAATATAGAATTCCAAAGGGGACAAAGAAACCTATATTATGCTGAACAAAGGGTGAGTATTCTTGGCACAGGTAATAAATTCTTCTCATACAAGAACCAATGTTTTATCTACCACGGCAGCCACTAGTCTAAGAAAAATATCCACAAAGTAGAGAACCCTAGGCAAATAAATACACAAAGATTGCATGATATTATTACCAAAGAAATTATCTAGCAATTGCTATGATGTCTCCAAAATTAGAGCACTTCTTTGGAACTGATATTTAAAATCAAAGGTGAATAAATGTGTTTACATGTTTTTTATTAAAAGGCTGTATAATTCTTTTGAAATTGTTACATCACAAATAGAAAATGGATTTATTATTTTTCCTCAGAATATCACATGTAACTTTTAGTATCTCTAGGAAGTAAGAATTTAAAAATCAGTTTAAGACAACACAGAGGCTCATGAGGAGCAAAATTCGATCATGTGATTTTCAAGTTCTCTCTTCATTTAACAGTGTGAACTTAATTAACTATCTAAAATTTAAATATTTAGAAATAATTCCCAGAAGTAATAGTAAACATCTACTCCACACAAAATCCTACTATATATTAGGTTTACAGAGATAATCTAAGGGTGAACATAATTCAAAAGAGTTTTATCATTGAGTTACTAGGATTATTTAGATACATAGTTTCATAGATTCTGTAGCGGGTATCATGTTTTCCAATATCTGTTTTCAAGATACTTGAGAGCTGAAGATAGCAAAGCAGAAAAACAGAAAGAAATTTTATTTTTAGTCATTCAATCAACCAATCATGGAGCCTTCCCTATCTTTAGACTTCCTGTTATGTAAAATTATAAATATCATGTGCTTTATGTCTGCTTGGTTTTCAGTAATTTGAGCCTAAAATTATTATAACTAATATACACTATATGTGAAAAGAGAGATGTTCAAAGATCTGGGAATAGTTAGAAGGAAGGAGCAATGTATACTGGATTCAAGGAACTCTCATTGTATATGTTCATTTAATCAGAGCCTTCAAACTTCCAAAAGACCAGACAGTCCACAAAATGAATTTAGAAGCAGGAATCACTACATTTTCTTAAATGCTTCATGGGTCTGTACCTTACAGGTCCTCAGGACAACACAGAACGTTAGAAGTCACCACATCCAGTCAACATATGGAATGAGTCCACAATACTAGTTGCAGTGCCCAATAGTAGTGGCGACTCATGTCCTCCACAAGAACTAATACAACAGAGTCCTGCAGAGTGCAGTAACTCAGAACAGAGTGTTTAAAGTTATTGTTTTAATATCTGGGTTAGAAAAGTAACTTTATTCTTCATGCCACAGTTTTATAGCACGTAAAATAAATTCACTAAAACGTGTATACTAGCCCTTTTGTGCTGTTTAGAAGTTTTAATATTTTTAAGCCTCAAAAAAAAAAAAAGTGAAGCCACAGGTACCAGGGAGCCTTGGACTAGCGGTGTATGCTGCCTGGTTAGTGGCTCAGTGTCTGAGAGATCTCAGGGGTCCAAGTTAGTTGAGACTGCTGGTCTTCCTATGGGGATACCTTCTTCCTCAGCTTCTTCCAGCATTTCCCTAGTTCAACCACAGGAGTCCTGGTCTGGCCTCAGTGGGAGAAGACTCACCTAACACTCCAAACTTGATGCCCCAGGGAGTGGGGAGGTCTGGTGGGGAGCATCCTCTTGGAGACAGGGAAGGAGGAATGGGATAAGGAACTGTGGAAGGGGGTATCTGGAGGGGAGCAATGGCTGGACTGTAAAATAAATAAATAAAAGTAATAAGAAAAAGTGCAAAAGTGAAGACATTCTTGCAGTTAAATACAGCTTTTGGGCTAAGAGTCAGATATTAAGATGTACACAGACATCTTGTTTCTTCCCAGAATCTCTCAGTAAGGATAACCTGGAATGTCCCGACTTCTTTCAGTTAACTAGCCATTTCATGTGGTATATGGTAGCTGGGTGATTGGTTTTAGAACCTTCTGTAGGAACAGAAGTACATAATATAGAAGAATTTCTACATTCTAAACGCTGTTGTTCCTGTCCTGGCTTGTATACTGACAAAACATTTCAACTTCTTCCATAATATATTAGAGGGGAGTGGCAAAAAGTACCCATTATTCCCTAGGAAAAAGAATATATATATATAAAATTACTGATATCACATATATAGAGATATAGATATATGAAGTTAGTAATTTTTTTTATGAAACTTGTGCTGTCTGAGTAGAACTTTATGTTCTCAGTTATGTGTGACTAGGATGTGCTATGTGCTTGTTTGATAGCTGCTTGTATTATATTGCTAATCCACACATGGCAAATTAGTGACAGGGAGGGGAAAATAATGTCACGTGTCTGTGTAAAGGCTTCAGTAACTACTTGCTCATCCACACTATAAAGCAAAAATTGTGTAAATTATTTATACAAACAAAGATAGCGATGCCAGAAAAACTGCTTTCAAACATGAAGGCTTTGTACCATTTTAGAAAAGAATCTCTTCAAAGAGATATTCCAACAGTTATTCTGTTTTTCTTTTAATTTTTAAAACTGTAATATAATTAGGTCATTTCCCTCTTCTATTTTCCCCCATCCCTTCCCATGTGGCTCCTTTTCAGATTATTTGAGTAACATAATGTACTGTATTCTCTTAAAAACTATGTCTTTCTCTTGGTCCTGAGCTGAGAGTGGATTCAGGATTTCCTAAAAACTAGTGCTTCTGTTTAGTGTGTGATGTTGCCAGCCTAGCTCTCACAACCTATGCTTGTGTTTACCGTCTCAGAGCTTCATTATTGACCTTCTTAGACAAAATGAAGATTCAGATAATTTTGTTGGTTGCACAGTTTTTAAAGATGGATGCATTGATCAGATCCAAAAGGTATGTTCTGAACTACATCAAATTTTTATTTGTTTTTACTTCCCTTTCTCTCTTTTGCCACTCTCCTACCCTTCTCCTTAGCATCCTCATCATAGTATCCTGAAACATTCAGAACGCCATAAAAATGATGATCACTGAAATACATGACCACAGATCAAGTCAAAACTGAAAATGAGCTTTCAACTTTTAGATAATAGTTGTAAAGTCGAAAGTACTCATTTTCTCACAGCCATTAGCTGCCCTCTCTCCTCTCTCTCTCTCTCTCTCTCTCTCTCTCTCTCTCTCTCTCTCTCATTTTCTCTCTCCCAGAGAAGTCAGAAAGAGATACTGGTTGGATTTTTTTAAGATAAATTATTGAATGTGTACATGTGTGCATGTAACTGTTCAAAAATATTGTCAGTTTACAGTCTGTCTCTGTAAATTTGGTCTTGAAACACAGAATATCAGTTTAACCTTTCATTTCTTAGTTCTGAAGCCAGCTTCCTCGTGGGGTTATCTTTTGGAGAGGCATTACTCTTGTGCCACTTCCTAAAACAGGCAAAAGAATCCCCATTGCTGTCAATCATATCTTAAGTTGCAAATATAGGAAATCTAGTATCCTCTGCCATGACATGATCTTCCTTTCTACAAAGTTACATCCTTGTGCTATTAAGCATCTTTCAAAAATTAGTTAACCTTAACACAAATACCCAAAAGTTTCTGCAGTAAGATTTATATTTCAAAATATTTTTAGAGTTTTGTCACAGACATATTTTAAAACAAAATATTGTTTAGATTTTGCACTCAAACAGAATGTCCTGCAGACAGTTGAAACTCTAAATATACCATTCATTCTTGTCTTGAATCAAATATGTCCTTTAATTAATTTTATGAAGGATCTCTTCTGTGGACACAGTACGGTTTCCAAAATTATTATGTGTTTTAATATATCGAAGGATGGCTTTGGAATCAGGAGAAATAACCAGAATGAAAATTTAAGAGTGCAAAAATCTGTAGCTGCATAGAAGAGAAAAGATGGAGGAAAAAGCCCACACTATTGATATGATTGAAAACCCTCCAGTATTGCAGGAGCTAAGATGTAGTGCCCTTATGGAGAAGTGGAAGTGTAGTTCTTGGTGGGGAGCTTGCTTGGGATGTCCTGATCATCTGTGTAAGCAATTTGTGGTTACACGGGGAAGAATAAACTTGAGTGTAGCTGAAGAATATTGTGCTTGGGTGTAAATTTGGTAGTCAGTTGGAGCAGTGAGGCAAGGGTAAGCCTGAGAAGAAACAGGTGAAAAACTATGGTTCACATAGTCAGGAGAGATGTTGAGAAAACATGAATATATTAGTGATGGAAAGAGGACACACACGGCAAGTCGTCGAAATATTACCAAGGCCTGGATGACAGAACTAAAGAGATTAAGAAGTCAGAAATAGTGTAGAGATGACAGGAATTTTTAAGTCTTCGGTATATTTGAAGTAGAGATCAGTGAAACCACGAGGCAAAGGCAAAGGCTACAGACACAAGAAGGAAAACTTACGGAGGCTTAAAGGGAGAAGCAGACATCCAGGGTGCGGTACCCAGAAAACAGAACCATAAAGTGCTTCCAAGGAGAACTCCATGAAAGGGTGGCAGTTTTCAGGTTGGAAGTCAGATATAAACTTATTTAAAGACATTAGTTAGACATGTTAGGCAAAGAAATCTGCCTTATAATTTGTAAGTAAATATCTTTAAAAGAAAATATGAGCATTTCTATATATGCAGAACTGGAAAAGCTATCGCAGCGTGAGAGAACCTCAAGTGTGTTACAGTCCAGTAACAAGACATTTTTCTTCATGACCACAGTTAAAACAGTTTCTGCCTCATAGTAGTGGTGATTATTGTTCAAGAGGAAAGAGGAGCCTGTCTGTTAATAATGCGGCGCACACGTTTCGTTCTACTAAATAACCACCATAATGTTTATACTACCTGATAACATCAGAACAATTTGGCACATCTCAAATATGAGGTGTTCAACAACATGTAATTGAAAATATTGGTATCGTGTGTCCTGTTATAGCATAGTAAAAGACAGCTTGACAGAGTTAATGGTCTGCTGGCCATTGTCATCGATTTCATTTGCCCAAGGTACATGTTTTTGAAAGAAAAATGCCCATTTGTAGCTTCCAAGATTAAGCGTTTACATAGTCTGGATATTTTTACACAGAACTTTTAAAAGCTTGTTTTATCATATACAAAATAACAATTAGAGAATATTTCAGTGCTGACCACTTTGTATTGGTAAGCAATCAGGGAATCATCCTCAGAAAGGCTAACTCCCCATCTCTATGAAGTCATCAGTTGTTGGTAGTTTCTTGTCTAGGGGCGTGATCGACCTTCCATGTCAGATTGTCTATTGATATTGCCAGTGTTCTAATTTTTTATGAAGCCATTTTTATGAGATAGTGTTTCACATGAGACTTCCTGGTATTCTGGCTCCTGTAATCTTTCCACAACTCATGCTGTGATGTTCCCTTAGCCACTTTGGATGCAGGAGCTTTAATATAGATATATCTAGTACAAAATGATCAGCCTTGGAACCATACATACACTAACAGCAGAAATGAGTACAGTAGGTTGCATTCATGTATTTGTGCATATATATATGTAAATTCACATGTAATATAATCAGGGAAGAAGAGGCTGTCAATTTGAGACTGGAGTGTATGGAAGGAGTTGAATGGAGGATATTGGGGTGGGAATAGAGGGAAGAAAGGGAAGGGAAAAGTGATGAAATTATATTTTAATTAAAAATATATTAAAAAAATAACAAAAATGTTAAGACTGTGTTAATGAATGAGAAATGATGTTTATACATCAAATAAAATATGAAATATTCATATATATATCAAATAAAATATGAAATATTCATATATATCAAATAAAATATGAAATATTTTATAACAAATATATACCTATAACATTTTATACATTGTGAATGTTTTAATTCACAAAACAATTTTTCTAGTTAAAAATACATAATAATACCTTTAATCCCAGCACTCAGGAGGCAGAAGCAGGTGGATTTCTGAGTTCGAGGCCAGCCTGGTCTACAAAGTGAGTTCCAGGACAGCCAGAGCTATACAGAGAAACCCTGTCTCGAAAAACCAAAAAAAAAAAAAAACCGAAGGTCACCCTGGGTTACAGAGTTAGTTCCAAGTCAGCTAGGGCTACACAGAGAAACCGTATCTCAGTAAAAAGAAAAAAATAATAGAAAGAAAGAAAGAAAGAGAAAGAGAGAGAGAGAGAGAGAGAGAGAGAGAGAGAGAGAGAGAGAGAGAGATATTTTCCAAAAAGAAAACTTAGTCTGGGCAGTGGTGCTTTTAATCCCAGCATTTGGGAAGCAGAGGGAGACAGATTAATATGTTCAAGGCCATCGTGGTCTACAGAGTGAGTTCCAGAACAGCCAGGGTTACAGAGAGAAAGTGCATCGTGAAAAAAACAAAGCTATATTAAATAAATAAAATTTAAAAATTAAAAAATAGCCGGGAGTGGTGGCACACGCCTTTAATCCCAGCACTCTGGAGGCAGAGATGGGAAGATTTCTGGGTTCGAGGTCAGCTTGGTCTGCAAAGTGAGTTCCAGGACAGCCAGGGCTCTACAGAGAAACCCTGTTTCGAAAAACAAAAAATAAAATAAAATAAAATTAAATTAAAATTAAAATTACAAAAAAAAAACCAACAAAAAACAAAAACAAAACAAAAAAACCCATGATAACTTTCAATCTATTGTTTCATTTTGAGTTAGTGTGCTATCCTATACAGCAATCGTGAGCTTAAACAACAAAAAATAACCCTATGCCAAGTGAATTAATTAAAACCAATTGTATACTTTCCCCACCCTTCTTCCCCTACCTCCCCTTCCTCTCCCTCTCTCCCCTCCCCTCCCCTCCCCCCTCTCTCTAAGCAACATTTTATTGTGTATATATACACAATGAAACATATATATATATATATGTGTGTGTGTGTGTGTGTGTGTGTGTGTGTGTATATATATATATATATATATATATATATATATATATATATATATATGGCTGCTCTGTAACTTTCTCTGTAGACCAGGCTGCCAGCTGCTGGGTATAAAGCAGTGTGATTCTACAGCTAGCTCTTGTTGTTTCTAATTAAATTTACTGCTATAAACGTTCTGTTCCATAACTTTGATAGAGTTTTGTGATTAATTTAGAAAAGTAGACAGGAGAAGAAATGTTGGGAAAACTAGAATCCTTTATTTTTGATATATGTTAGTACTGACTCTTGTAATGATGATATCATAATTTGAATGACTACAGAATCAAAGTATTTCTAATTATATAAGATTTGGTCCCTGAAGTAAATATTTTCAAGTTAACTAATTTTTTCATTGACACTTAATACTGTATTGTGTTGAAGTATATTACTTTGATAGGTGTAATGTAAACTAAAATTATCAGACATCTAAAAGTTTACAAAAAAGACATTACCAATAAAAAATAGTTCCTCCAATGAACACTATGAATAAATTTACAAAAGCATATCTTGTTTCTAATCAAATGAAAGAATTTTACAGAGGATGGTATGATGTATTAATTTTAAACAATAGATGTGGATCTGAGACACATCTATTTTACTTACCAAAAAGAGACTTTCAGGCTTAGTTTGTAAAAATCCTACAGCTTAAGAATCTACTTCAACACATACTTCTGCATTATGCCCTTGCCTGCTTTATAGTTAGAGAATGAGTCTGTAGATTCTTAGTTAGCTGTGTCAATTAGGACTTCCTAGGCAAGGAATGGCAGTGGCAACTTCACGCAGCATCTAAGGTAATGCCTTTATTCCCTTGATTGCTCTTCTTCTGAATCCTTGAATCTAAAGAAAAGATTCAGAGGCAATTTATTCAAGTGTCCTAAATCCTTAGGACTTCTTCTCAGAAACCTTGTGCACTTAGGAATAGAGGAAAACTGCCTTTTGTCAAACACAGGTACGCGCATGCACACGCACACGCACACACGGACACACATGCAGACACACACACACAGACACACACACACTCACACACAGAGACACAGAGACACACACATACTCACACACAGAGACACAGAAACACACACACACACACACAAATGGACAGAAATGAACCTACAGAAGTTACCTTAGTCCTACTCCATTGCTAGTTGCACAATCTTTGTGCACACAATTAATCTGATATCCCCAACCATGGTGGGTACTAAAGATGAGAAAATAATTATCCAAATTATTTTCAAGACAGAGCTATAAATATTGCTACATCTCCCTAAAGTAATATAATACTTATAATCTCACGTTTTTCATCCAGTATACGTACAGTGAACTTTCAGAACAGCCGCTAAAGGATGTCCTTTAGCATCTGCAATCCAAGACAATATCTCGTCTATAAGGGTCAATGGTAAGGTATGCTCCATCCAAATTTTGACACAGTGTTAAGCTGTGTCTTGTATACATTTGAGTTTTTGTCTGCAGTACCCAATAAAACCAAAACCAAGAGTAAGTTTCTCACTGCAAATCTTAACGAATGGTTTGTGCAGTTAAAGGCTGATGGGCTTCAATGTGAGCTTAAGGAAACAAGCCTATTCTTTTCTTTCCTCTTCCATATTTGCTTTGCCAGACTTCATCCCGGCTGGAAATAATCATAATAATTGGAACCAGCAGAAGGAACTAGCTGATGCTGCAGGCTGGGCAAGATGAAATAAATATGCAACTCAAGTAATACCAAAGATAAGCTCTGTGTGGTCTTGCTGGAATGAAGCACCTGAGAGAAGACAGTTCTTTCCCGCCAAATCCCCAGTATTTACAGTTTACAAGCAGATATATTTTAATAATACAATATTCATAATTTGTATGCTATTTAATATCACACACTACATAGCAGATTTATATCAAACATAGCAGCAAAACCAACATTTTCTAGTGAGAAAGGGGCAAGCAAGTTTTTTGATTTATGAGACACATTCGTATAAACTAATGATGTAATAAAATTTTAAGTACAAATAAAATACCTACACAATTCAGAAAGCATAAAAGCACTGTTGGAGAATTTTTCAGTTCTTTGCTACTTGAAATAATGCATTCCCCTTACTATTTAGTAAAGTCCTATTGTGCCATTTTAATAGTTTACATACTACAATAACATGCAATTCTCGGACAGCTGAATAAGGACTAGCATAACCTTATAAAATGCTCATGGTTTCAGCTTGAAATTACTAATTAATCGTCAAGTGTTTGAATCATTCTAAGACAGGAAGAAGGGGAAGAGAAGAATATGTTTCTATAAGACCATTTGAAGGTCTGGAAGGTGAAATGGAATCAGAACAGGGACACGTTTGGGTGCTTTGTCTACTTAGCAGTTTGGGGCACCTATCTAGGGGATTGGTTCATTAATCCTCTAGACTCTGCCCAATTCTACTTGGGCAGTTTAGTAGAGGAGATAAGAGCTTGCAGTCAGGCAGCTACTTCATATTAAGTAACCTCGGGCAAGCTGCCTGACCTTGGGAGAGTTATGAGACTCTTTTTGCTTCACTTTCCTGATGTTTAACTGAAATGATTAGAACGCTTCCCTCATAGAATTAATGCAATCCTTAAATGAGCATAATTAGATGTGAAGTGGGACTTTTCTTGTTTCCTGGAATGTAGCTAAGGCTTCAAAGCTGATGTCAATGGAAAATTACTGGTAAAGCCAGTTATCATCTCATTGTTTCCAGCAGCATATAGGAGGAAGACTGAGTATTTGAAAAGGGATTATTGGAAAGTCATCCCCAAAAGAGCATTAATAGACAGGAAAGTATCATCTTGAGAGAAAAAGATGGGAGTTAGCAGGACCACTCTCAAATGCCGTTAAATTCTTGATATAGTTGCCTAATGTTGATATCTAGAAACTAATATGAAATCTTTTCCCAAAAATTACTGGATGCACTCATAGAGACAGCAGTTATACCTAGCTCTTGCAAGAAGAATTCTGAGAATGGGAATCTGGATGACACAGCCCCCAGATAATTGGGTTAAATAGATGCAGAGACATTTCTACCATAGGAATGGTCAAGGATTCAAAAGATTCAACTTGACAAATTAAATGCATCATTAGAACAGTACTGCTTAAGAGAGCTGTCTGCTGGGCCACCAAAGACTGCAGTGGGCAGTGGTGTGCAGTGGGCAGATGCTGCTAGTGAAATGATAAGTGATCAGGCTGAGAGTTGAATGCTCCTGTAAGGAGATGCTGTGGCATTCAAAGTGTGGCAGTATAGACGGGGATGGGAATGGTCAGTTATCTCTGAAGAACACATAAATAGAGCCTATAACAAAGGCTATGCATACATGCCCGACTTGGAAGAGGATATGTGTGCAACTTAGAAGAGCTGGACAAACAAGCTTTCCACCTGTATTCTTGTTCTTTCTTCTTCATTCTGCCCTTGATTAAGAGAGGGTAGGATCAGATATGGCAGACAAAAAGCACAGAAGCAGGCCGGAGTTGCTGCTGTTGTTACAGGCCTTAGGAGATCCTGATGAAGAACAAGTTGAGAAGATGGTAGAGCCCTTCAGCGTGATACAACATGCACATGGGCACTTGCATCAGACTATTCTTTTATTTCTATGGAACAATGAGATTATTACAATTCAGGAAGGTGACAAGTAATTATGAAGTGGACCATGGATTGTGTTCAGAAATGGACCAGTAGTAGCTGAGCTAGACTTGAGACAGGAGATGAAAAAGAATTCGTTTTTACTCTTTGTACAACTGTGATCAACCCAAACTAGCTGTTAATCTTATTATTTTTATTTCTTGTCCCTATGTGAAGTCACAGTATTTAAAACACAAGCATAAATTAGAGATTGCAAGTTTAGTACCATAACATCAGAGGACATCACATCTAATTAAACAAATAATAGAAGAGACTATAAGGGCTGGAAAGATTGCTGAGCTGTTAAGAAAACTTGCTGCTCTTACATATGACCCACATTGGGTTCCAAGAATATACATCAGACGGCTCACAACCTCCTCTAAAATTTACTAACTGAATGAACTATTGTTTAATTATTTTGACAGAGAAAATAAAATATATACATTGTGAGGCATGCTTGTAATTCCTCTTCTTTGGAGACAGGAGGATCTCCTTGAGTTTGAAGTAAATCTGGGCTATAATTGAAAATAGTATTCAGTCCCCAGTCTTTCACTAACTCCTCTCAGATCTCAATCTCCTCACTTCACTGCTACCCAACTTTTTCCCCTTTGAAAGAATTAATAACTCATTGAGCCAAATTTTTGCTATCAATACATTCCTGAATGCAGGACTATTCACTAGAGAACACTCTAAATAAAATTGACTGTTCCCCCCCCAAAAAAAAGTACCAGGGTATTCAAGGCTATACAGCAAAGACTCTTATCACAACAACAACAACAACAACAACAACAACAACAACAACAAGTCAATATTTTGAAAAGGACAGCAAATGTATACCATTTTCTTACTATGAACTAGTTAATATGCTACCTCCACATTTTCAAATACAGCAGTTCTTTTAAAAAGCCATAAATGATTATTAGCTAGAATAAAACTTCCTTTTTGGAAAAAGAACAAAGAACAAAGGCAATTCTCCAAATGGAAAAAAAAATCTCTATTCTAAGAGAACTTCTAAGCTGCCTCTGCCATTAGCAGCCAAACTGTTTATTGCTGATGGATAATTGTCTTAGCATCCTGGCTTTGTAAAGGGCTCATACTATTTTGAATCATAGCAAGGATATATTGCACATTGTTAAGCTATTTAACAAACAACATTTTAATTAGACACAACCATGCACCTATTCATAAAGGCATCAGCATAATGTGGAAAATGAGAGTCAATAAAGTGGGATAGTGTTCATTTAGATTAATTATAAATGAAAGTGCATTTCAAAACATCACTTACAACTTATTTTGGAGAAGACAAATATTTTGTGGGGAAAAAAATGGTCCATTCATGGATGATCTAAGATGTGCTCACACTTAAAAAAAAATCTACCAGAGTATACTATAGCAAAATATAACATATACAAAAGAAGTTGTTTCAACTGTTTTAAATATTTTTAAAATATGCTTACAGGACAAAATAGCTATATGTTTATATATATATTCATTTTATGTGTCAACCTGACTGGACCACAGGTACCAAGGTACTTAATCAAGCATACTCTAGGTATATCTTGCAAAGTGTCTTTGGATGGCCTTACATTTAAATCAGCATAATCGGTGAAGTAGGGGGACCCTTTCTGATATGAGTAGGTTTTGCCCAGTCAGGTTAAGTCTTTAGCAGAGTTAGGTTTGACCATCCTGCTTAGTAAAGGGAAATTATAATTTCCTGGCTGACTTTGGATTGGCACTCTTGTTACTAAGGGGCAGCACCAGCTTTTATTGTCTGTTTGCCTTTGGAATGGAAGGTGCCACCATTTACTCTGTGTTCCTTCCATATGTCCCACTTCCACTGTACAATTTGTACCTAGTCAGACTCCCTATGCAAATCACTGAATCCCTTATGACTCCAGTTACCCACTAATTGTTACTATTTCACTGAAGATCCTTGAATAATACACTGTGATTCAAGTAAAATTAGAGCCACAAAGAAAGAAGACATGTTCTTTCATTCACTCAACCAATGATTTTAAAATATTCTACATGTTTTCAGAAATTGTTCTTGGGATCTGTGAAATGGTTTTGAATCAGATGCTGCCCTGGCCTTGATGTGCTCCTGTTCCAATTCATGTGACACATTAAAAACCTTTATTGGTAAATCTATTGTCCTACTGAATTAGAGGAAATAGGGATTTTGTGGTAGAGTAAGCCTCAGGAGGATCTAGATATGATTCTCACATGCCAGGTCTAGGCAGGATAATTGAATCAACATTCTAAAACTGATAATGTTCACAGTATTCCATATATTATTTCTGGGACCTAAAACTACAAAACTGCCTTAAAAGTTATTAGTTAAAATTTTCCATCACTGAAGTACATGGCATAATATCAAGTCAGTTGAGACATAGTCAATTGAGCTTTCAAAATGATAAATATTTTAGAGATTTCTACCAAGATCTTTGAATTATTTTACATGTTAGAGAAAAGTGATTCATTACAAACATCTCAAAGAGCAACTTTGGTGCCACTTAGAGAACATTTGCATTTTAGAGTTTACTCTAAAAATAACCTAGAACATCACAGTCATGGTCAAAGAGAGACATCTTAAAATAGAATGAAAAAGTAGAGAACTGTCTAACTACTATAACCTTTGGTTAAAAGGAAAAAAACAGGCAA
This sequence comes from Mus caroli, assembly GCF_978045245.1. Lineage (NCBI taxonomy): Eukaryota > Metazoa > Chordata > Mammalia > Rodentia > Muridae > Mus > Mus caroli. The sequence continues at coordinate 10,646,243 of NW_028227259.1, forward strand.
AGATAGCATAAAGATAGAATTCTTACTATTTGATTTTATTGACTTATTAGTAAAATAGAAATATCTTTAGAGCTATGTATAGTGATACATAAACATATACATATATGTGTGTGTGTATATATATACATATATGAAATTTATGTACATTAAAAGAATAACTTAAGAAGACTGGATTATTACTACTACTACTATTAGTAGTATAGGTATACTACCTTGATCTCTGTTAAAAATACTACAAATTCTAGTAAAGAGGAATTTTAATTCCCTGACTGACTTTGGATTGGGACTCTTGTGACTAACACTGAGTACTGACTTTTATAGGCTTTCTGGTCTATTAGCCTTTGGAATGGAATACACCATCAGTTCTACCATGCTAGCCTATTATTGTAAACAGTCCTCACATGTTCACCATTGATGTCTTATTCTCATTGTTCTTCTAAGGGGACCAGAGCTCCCTATATGGCTGTTGCTATTTCTGTCCAAAACAAATCTCTACTCTTGTAACTGCACATCCAATACACTTGTGAGCTGCAGACTTATGGCCATCTATGTTTGAACATCAGACTTGCCATCTGGCAGGTCCTCACACACAGTATGTTACCAGACACCACTTTCTTGACACTCTGTTCTTTAAGTGGTATTACATGGAGAAAAGTAAAATAAGAAAATCTTCTTAAAATACAAATTAGGCATTTTAAAACTTAATTTAATGAACAATCCCAAATTCTAGTGCCTAGTCTAAATAATTTAAAGTAAAATATTACTTCTAACAACCTTGTGAATATTATCATACTAATTATGTACATTCTGAAATAGCTCTGAAATTGGCATGTTTCTTTACATTTTTATTTATTTAATTTTATTACTTAATTTTATACATACTGGTATACTGATGTGTTTACATATGTGCACTTACGTGTAGGTTCCTGCAGAAGCCAGAGGCATCAGAGTCCGCTGGGTCCTGAATGACAGAGGATTGTGAGCTGCCCAACATGGAACCTGGGAACAAACTATGGTCTTCTGCAAAAGTAGAATGTGCTCTTAACTGCTGAGTCATTTTCCAGCCCCAACATACTGCTTTTCTTTACACTTTTTCAATGTGATAATTTTCTGCTTCTAGAACTGCCTGAATCAATTTTTGTATGGATCAAATTCTAACCTTTGTAGTTATGTCTTCTTCTACTCTGCAGTCTTTCCAGAGTCACAGGCCTGAGTTTGACTCCACAGTTCCTCTTACTTCCGTCTCTAATGCTATCTGTCATGTATGCATTTTAACATTTTCTATGTGTATCTCTTTTTGTGTGGGGATACACATGATTCTACGTACACATATACAAAGGGAAAAGTTGATATTCATTGTTTTCTCCCGTCTCCCTGTACCATCTTACTTGGTGGAACGTGCTTTGTTTTGTTCTGTTCCTTTTTTGAGATAGTTGTTTATTCAGACTGAAGTCTGTTGATCATCTAGACTGGTTCACCAGTGAGGCCCTAGAGTTCTTGTGTCTCACACCCCCTTAGCCCAGAGATTATAGGAGATGCTGTGCTTTGTCTATTATTTCTCATCTAGCATAATATAAATTCTAGTTCAATCTACCTCCACAATATGTCCCATATTTTACTTCATTTCCAGTCCTGACAACAGTCACCAGCCTCGTTCCACTTTGTTTCCTGTCAATACAGATGCCAATTAAAATCTTCTTTCTTCACCACACTCAAGTGTCCCTTTTCCTGAAAAATGAATATGAAAAAGACTTTCTTTTGCTAATACATTGCTCAAACAACAGTGTTTACCAATAAGCTCCTATATTTGCATGCATGGTCCACAGTGTTTCAAGTGTGTGGAGGAATTAGGAGGTGTGCTCTTGTTGGAGGAAGTGTGTCACTAGGAGTGGGCTTTGAGGGTTCAAAAGCTCTCACTATTCTAATGCTATCTCTCTCTGCCCCATGCTTGTGGATTTTGTAAGATCTTAGTGTCATGCCTGCCTGCCTGTTGTCATGCTTCCTACCACAATAGTCATGGTCTCACTCTCTGAAACTATAAAGATGCCCCCAATTAAACTCTTTATAAGTTGCCTTGTTCATGGTGACCTTTCACAGGCATAGTGAAGTAACACAGACACCTTCCTTTGGTTATCTTCTTTCTGTTTTGCATACTGTGTCTACTGAACTCTTACTCCAGACTTAGGGACAATCTCAAATTTTCTTTTATTGTGAGCAATCTCTAAGTCCCTATCTTTAGTCTTCAAACATCGGTTTACCACTTCTACCACATTAAAAATTGTATAAAGATTTTAACTCACATTATAAGACTTCTTCCTAATAAACAATCTCCTTTTGGTTTGGTTGTAAAGAATTCTGCAAAAATGGCCCTGTGTGAGGGCTGTGTTCTCAGTCCCTGTTTCTACTGAAGCCAGTGAATAATTAGAGATTGAAGGTGCTAACTTCCTAACCCACTGATAAGTACATGGGTGAATTTACTAGCTGATAATGAGGCCTAGTTGGACAAAGTTATTAGAAGAATCCTTTTGAATGGTCTCATATACAGACCCTCACACTTAACTCCCCTTTGATTTTCTGCTCTCAAATGGTGAGCAGCTTCATCCACCATACACACACACCATGAGGATGTAGCCACATCTACAGTGACAGAACCACTCAACCACAGGCTGAAACATCTGAAACTTTGATCCAAAATAACTTTGTTTCACTTATTTTGTCACGTGATAACGTTTACTAATACAACTCAAAGGGGTAGGAGGAAACAGAGACTCAGAAAAAAATCAACCCCAAGCAAGCAAGGACAGTGAGGTTGGAAATGCCCCTCAATGATCTCTTCAGTTCCTAAGATCTGTACTCTGCACCTTTGCCCTCTGAGGTGCTCCAAAAGCAGGATATTTATTTATTCCTGTATGAGCAGAATAAATGGAATGTTTTAGGTAAACTCCGTTAGGCTTTCGTCCCTGTACTCTTGGAAAGTGAGATCTGATCTTTAAGGTTGCTTGAATGGCAGCCCCAGCTTTATCATGGTGCAGAAAACAACAAGTAGTTATTTTAGTCAATAAATCAGTCAAAGGATTTTGATTTGCTAGAAAATATTATGTAGGTAAAATAATGTGCATTTCTGGCACAAATAAAGAATTTAAAGCTCACACTTGTTCTACCACAGAGCACAAACACAGTCCAACAAAATACCCATGCCTTAGGGTTCATTTCACTTTAGCCACTCAACATGTTTCTTGAAGGAGTAGAAGGTATATACTATCTGACTACCTTTTCATTATAGTAATGATTCTATGGGACATCTGTGTACTTGTAACGCCTCCACTGGAATGATCCAGAATGAAGGTGACCTCTGCGTGCGCCAAAAGCAATGGAAATCTTCTCGGACTTCATTTTTCTGAAACTCTCAGCAGCATCTGCCAGTGGCAAGCACAACACAGTAAAACAGCTCTGATTACAGACTTAGTTTATTTGGTGGAAGCTCGGGTCCTGTTCTCAAACTTAGATAGTGCAATGTCTCTATGTTATTTTGTCTTTAATCATTTTATTGAATAGTGGTATGTTTTGTAAATTTCTATGCAGGAAGTTCTGACTTTAGTACCATGTTAGTCAGGCAGACACTTTCCAGGTACCTCAAATTAAGCACTGCCAATATCAGCTCTGCCATCTACTTCTGGTAACCTTTGATTCCAGTTTCTATCTTAACAAATAGTGCCAGCCATCAGAAATGAGAAAGTAAAGCAACACTTTTTATTTTCTACATTTGCTCATAAATATTGATGGTATTGCCACCTATTTGGTTCCTGGTTCATCCCTCTTCTCTCCTATCATTTTTACAATGTTTGAAGGCCTAAAACCCTTTCCTCTTAACACCCAGGAGCCTCTGAAGCTGTTGTATCTGTATCTTAAATCTCCTTTAGCTAGGTATCTTCAATTCCTAAATACGTTCCAAAGAATGTTACTGACATGTTCACTCCCTGAAAAATTACTAAATAAATCTGAGCCCACTAATCTGTTCTAAGGGCATTTCCAACACAGTATGGAAGCTCCCCTAGATTTGCTTTAAGATATTGACAGAGTTTGTGTTCCTAGGTTCTGGCTCTGCTGTTATGTGGCCTTTATGAAAGGTGGTCATCTTCCTTGGAAACGTCTACCTTATAAAGTCATTTGAGAAATGAAATGCATGTATTCAAGATGGTTTGAAAACTGCCTAATATATAGGAAGCACTTCATACAGGTTTGTTATTCACAATGGCTAAAGCATTAGAATTCAGTCTGTTACAGTGGCATGGCTGACTTTCCATTCTGCAAGCTCTTTTCTCATTACTTCTTACATCAAACTCTCGAGTTTACTAATTGGAAACTCTTGTCACAACCCATGAATTGTAGAATCTCAACAGCTCTCTACATTTTTTTTTTTCTGAAAGCGTTTGCTATAGTTCTCATGGAATTACTTAATCAGTAATCTTTGCTCCATCAACATTGCTTGAGACCTAAGAGATAAAAGGTGCCTTTTAGCTTCATGTATGATTTTTAGAAAATGCACAGGATTAAATATTATTATTTTTAGTAAATATTAACTAAATTACATATTGATGTACAATACAGTTGCTATATAGTAACAATTAGTTATTAAGCTCATAGTGATTCGAAGCATATTATAGGCATTGTAACAAACTATCCATTTAAATCTCTGAAAAATATTATGTAACAATATGAATTTTGCAAAATAAGGGTCTAAGGCATAAATGTGCACATTATATTTTTTCTTAGATTGACATCTAGGACATGACACTTATATTACGGGCATCCAAACCTTCTTTCTCTAGACCTTTGTACTCTTAACTATTATACACTAATAATAAATTCTTTAGATGTGATCAAGACTCATGAGCCCTTATGGCATTGCTAGCATGGTTCTTGGCACATATGCTCCGGAGAAGATGTCTATGTACAAAGATTGGCACTACTCAAACCCCATGCATGATGCTGGAGACTAAGGACTCCTGGTACATTTTCTTCCCAATACGTTATTTTTTTCATTTTTTTTTTTTTTTTTACTTTTCTTGATAGCTTTTGAAATCAGATCACAAAAGACGGGGCACAAATTGAAGACCTTGACTATATGATAGTCTTCATTATGCTGTTATTAATCCATATGTAGTCACTAGCTTGGTGTCTGCCAAAAAGTAGGCTCCAAAAAACAGTTTGTGAATATTTAGTAAATGAATTCTAGTCCTAAGTAAGTGGAGTTGGAACATTTTGATGAGTCAGTTTATAATTACATACATTCCCGGATCAATGTTAAATACATTTGTAAACAGTTTATAATTCAAAAATATCTCAAGCTGGATTTGGCATGCATTGCTGGTATGGTTTTGTAACTGATTTGCTTTCTTGAATATGTTCCATTTTAGATAAGGTTAAGACGGATTTGTGTTCCTAGTTTTTATCTCAAGATGATGAAAAGTTTCTCAGGTTTAAAACAGAAACAGAATTGAGTGAGGTAATGAAGAAATACCCCAAATTTGGCTGAGCTGAAATAGTGACAAAGTGCATTTTGTTGTATTCACCAAACTTCTGAGTTTGCAAGATCATTAACAGTGTTTGCCTCTCCTAACAGAAGATTGGAATTAAGCATATTTTATATTAATAAACCAGCGTGATTTGCCTACAAGCCCCAGAAATCTCAAACTAAATGTCATAAACATACTGTGCTTTGGTTCTAAGAGAGGTCAAGCAATTGGTTCCTTATTCCAGATGTCCATCAAGGAGCCTAGGCATTCCATTGGTCGGCTTTGCCCTCTTCCCATTTTCTGCAGAGCGTGGTCCATGATCACAGAATGGCTGACAGCTGCTTCTGGTCAACTTTCAGTCCAAGGAGGGAATAATATTTTATGCTCTAATCTTATTTAAGGATTCAGAAATCTCTCAAAGTCCCCTGAAGGAATTCTTAGTTCTCAATACTCAGAACAGGGTTACAAGCCATATCATGAAGAGATCACTGGTAAAAAGATGGAACTGTCTTGTCTGCATCAGACTAGTTGGGATTTAGTCGCTTGAGCTGAAGCCAATCTGATATGAAAACAAATCAGCACATTGGCATGTGCATTCGTGAATAGAGCTGACATTCTAACAAAATGAAATTGAGAGGAAGGGGGAAAAGGCGAGTGCATTCTAGCTAGACAACCAAGTCCTCCTTTAATAGTTTTGTTGCTAAGATGAATCTCAAAAGATATTCAAATGAAGCAAACTTCCTTTGTGGTCAATATCCCCAAATATAAAGAGTACCATGATGCTTTCTACATGAGAAGATGAAGATGATTTGGCTGAATTGCCCGTCCATTCATAGTTACTGTATTGGATTTGGATAAGAGTAAAGAACCAGCTTTAGAGACATATTCTTTTTTTTTTCACTGTTTTTTTTTATTACATATTTTCCTCAATTACATTTCCAATGCTATCCCAAAAGTCCCCCATACCGCCCCCCACTTCCCTACCCTCCCATTCCCATTCTTTTGGCCCTGGCATTCCCCTATATTGGGGCATATAAAGTTTGCAAGTCCAATGGGCCTCTCTTTCCAGTGATGGCCGACTAGGCCATCATTGGATACATATGCAGCTAGAGACAAGAGCTCTGGGGTACTGGTTAGTTCATCATGTTGTTCCAACTATAGGGTTGCAGATCCCTTTAGCTCCTTGGGTACTTTCTCTAGCTTCTCCATTGGGAGCCCTGTGTAGAGACATATTCTTAAGTTGAGTTATTAAATGGTACCCCTATAGTATATACAATATTAATGCTTCAGTGTTTCAGGTACAACTAAATTTAAAAGCATAAAAACATAAAATTGAGATGTGAGAAAATGCAAGATGACACCTTTTTGTTCTAATATAATGACTGAAGATATTGTTTAGAATATAAAAGAAATCATTAACTGTATACATTTTAACAGTTGGTCTTCAGTAGACACAAGTTCATAAACACTGAATTAATTGGTTGAAAGGAAAATGTTTCTCATTTAAAATACCTATAATCATATAAAGTAGCATTGTCTTTATTTCATGGCAAAGTGTTTTAGTATCCCTGCTAATTAAACAGTAGGGTTTTTCATTTTAAAATTCGAAATGCTAATATCTTTGCTTGGACAGAAATATAGAGGTATGGTACAATTTCATTATTTTTTTAAAAAAATAATTACGTCTTTATAACTTCAATGCCCCAAATTCATATTATTGAATAAAAGTCTCATTTTTCTCTAAGACATTTAAACCAACTAAAATTACACAGTATGCAAATATATTATCCAGTTGATGAACAAGAATTCTCCTTTGCTGTTAATTCTTTTGTTAAGATTAATGTTACGAGGATAGTATCTGGTGTTTTTACACAGCTTGCTGTCTACATCTTGATACAAAGAAAAAAAATCTAAAAAAATTAATTTGTTGGTATAGCTGGGTCTTCAGGAAGTAACTCATACTCAAAAGGACATGCATGGTATGTACTTGCTAATAAGTGGATATTAGCCAAAAAAGGACAGAATACCTAGGATACAATCTACAGAATTCAAGAAGGTTAAGAAGCAGAAGGACCCAAGTGAAGATGCTTCAATTCCATTTGGGAGGGAGAAGAAAGTTATCATAGGAGGCAGAAAGAGGAGGAGGGACCTGGTGAGAGAAGGGAGGGAAAGGGGAACATGATCAGGTACCGGTGCGGAGAGACAGGAGAGAAGCCTGAGAGCCAGCAGAATGAATGGAAATAGGAAACCTCGGGGTGGGAGGTGAGGGGACCCTCTAGAAAGTACCAGAGACCTGGAAAGTGAGAAACACTCAGGACTCAAATAGAGGGGCCTTAGATGAAATACCTAACAGCAGGAAGAGGGAAATTTGAGAGTCCACCTCCAGACTGAGACAGATGCAGATACTTACACCCAACCAATGAATTGAAGTTTGGGATCCCTGTGGTTGAATTAGGGAAAGGCTGGAAGAAGGTTAGGAGGAAGACGACCCCATAGGAAGACCTGCAGTATCAACTAACCTGGACCCCTGAGATCTCTCAGACACTGATAGACCAACCAGGCAGCATTCAGGAACTGGTTTGAGGCCCAGACCTACATAAAGCAAAGGACTGTCTGGTCTAGCCTCAGTGGGAGAGTGCCTAACTCTTGAGAGACTGACTCAGAGGCCCCAGGAAGTGGGGAGGCCACTCAGGATGCCTGGGCTGGGGTGAGGGGTGGGGCCTGAGGGGTGGTCAGTGTGGAAGGTGGAGGTGGGAGGGTCAGTGGTGGATTGGAGTGCTCTGGGGGGTAGGAGTCATGGGCAAATCCTCTTGGAGACAAGAGAGAGGAGAAATGGGATGAAGAACTGTGGGAGGGCAGACAGGGAGGGAGTAAAATAACGACTGAATTATAAAAAAAGTAATAAAAAATAAAGTAAAAGGGAAATTTTGATTTTTATGTAATTTCTTTAAAGTAACATATATTATAGAAACTTGAGTATTTGATTTGTTTGAGGGTTTGAAACTATCAGACTTCCAATTCTGCTTACTATTAAAATATACTTACTCTTGGGATTCTTTTCCTCCTCCTGGGTTCCTGTGTCCAGCTCATTGTGAGGACTTTGCTTTATCTTATTGGATCTTGTTTTGTTCTGTTTGGCTGTTGTGTCTTGGAAACCTGTTTTTCTCTGAAGAGGAAATGGAGGGGGAGTGGATACTGAGGAGAAAGAAAGTAGGCAGGTTCTGGAGGGTGTGGAGGGAGGGCCAGGATGGATCATGTAAGAGAGGAATCTCTCTCTCTCTCTCTCTCTCTCTCTCTCTCTCTCTCTCTCTCTCTCTCTCTCTCTCTCTCTCTCCCTCTCTCTCTCTCTCTTTCTCTCTGTTTTTCTCTTTTGATATTTCAAGTCAGGGTTTCTCTGTGTAGCCCTGGCTGTCATGGAACTCACTCTGTAGACCAGGCTGGCCTCGAACTCAGAAATCCGCCTGCCTCTGCCTCTCAAGTGCTGGGATTAAAGGTGTGCGCCACCACCCCGGTTTAGGAATCTCTTTTTCAATAAATAGGAAAAAAAGAAACCCAAGTCATTAAGGCTATGTGCTCACACACACACAAATCCTTTTATTTTACAAATTCTTTTAACAGTAGTAACTGAGCTCTTCATATTTGTATGTGGTACAGATGTGCATCCAATATTTCCAGTCATGGAGATAGCATTTGCAGTTCACTTGACTAACTTCCACACTGAAGAGTCAGAAAGCATAGACACTTCTAGGTAATAAGGAAATGTAGATCCAGCTACAGAGAAGGAGGAATGTTTCAAAGGAAACAGGGCTTTTTTGTGTTTTAACTCCTAATTCAGAAACCATCTTTGACAACATTGTTGCTCATCCAGAAGGAAGAGTACCTTCCTTCTGTTTACCTAAGACTGCACTCCACCCTTGGTAGGCGCCTTGCTACAAAGACAGGATTAGAATTGTCTGTGCTCAGTATGCTTTTAGAAAGGAGCCAAGCTGTTTGGAAGGGTTCAGTAATGCTTTAAGCCTAGACACTCGCTTGTTTCTCAGGAAACTTTGCCCAATAAAAGAATGCTTTACCATTACCGCATGGAGTACGAGGAAGGGCAAACTCAGGTTTGCGGGGCAGAATTAAGGTGGAACACAAAACATTTCAAATCGGAAAATTTTCTCATGCTTGAAAACAGCTAATCAGATTTTAATCCGCTTAGTTTGCTGCTAGGTTAATCTGTGGGTTTCTGGCACTAGTCACCACTGTAAGCATAGTATCCCCAATAAATCAGCCCCTCTTTATGAATGCCAGTGCAAACTATTAGGATATACAATACAGCTCATCTTTAAAATGAGCGTTGAGTGCTAACATAAAATCACTTTGGGGACTAATATTTTCTCCCAGTTCTCTATGATTGATTTAGTGACATTGTGGTGGATAAACAGCTTTGGAGCTGTCCTTGATCCATGGAAGTTCTGTGTACAATTTGGGAAACATGATTTCTTTTTTTAAACGTTTGAAACAAAGTGTCCTGCGGAAAGTATTCAATTAATTTTTTTTTTACTCAACACTTTTTCTTCCTGGTACTTCACAGTAATCTGTTAAAAACATCCATGGCTATTTAAGAAAAGTTTTGTGATTTCATATACATACCCCTCACTAAGTGACATTATAAAAATCAAGAAAATTTCTACAAATTTTATAATTGGTAGTATCAGTATAGACTTTTTACTTTGTATATCAAGCTTACTTAAATGCTTTTATACATGTGTGTGTTACTGTTGGATACAGTATCTGTTATGGTTTGGATAATGTTGGTGCTTTTTTAAGTAAAATTACATGACAACCTCCATGTAATTCATGTAACATATATATGAATAGTACAATTTCTTAGGTAGATAAAGCCATTTAATCATTACAATATTTTAAATAAATTCAGTAACTTCTTCAAAATATTACCCTAATGGGCTACAGAAAAGGATCTATTGGATGTCATTGGTGTATATTCAGTAGTCAAAAAAGAAAACTCTTAATAGTTATTCCAGACTGTCTAAAATGCTCAAAACTACATATCAAACCCAACTTTACATTTTAAATTTATTAAACAATTATTTTCACAACTCTGTTACAAGAGTTACTTAAATGCCAATCAATTTCCATAATGGAAGGCACTTTGACTAATTTTCTTTGATGACGTGAACATTGTATAACAGTGAGCAGGAGACTCACATCTTTAGTTAACTGGCCTTAGCATTTATGGGTTCATCAGTAAAGTGTCTGTGTAACATGGTTCATATTAAATCAAGGGAAAGATTGTGTCATCATTTCTTGGAGATGAACGGGAGGAAGTTGAGGTTTAAAATGAGGAGTGACAGTACTAAGAAATACTAAGAAAGCTGCAGGACCCTGCTACCTGCAGCTGAGCAAGGTTGACACCACAACCGCTGCTGGGACTAACTTAAGCAGTGCTAAGGTCACTAGAGTGTTATCCATAGAGACATTGAGGCTGTGATCATCTTTTGTGACATTGGTTCACACAGACTTTTGCTTATGTTATGGTACAGCCACGGTTACAAGCGCAATGAGTACTTCTGCTGGGTTTGCTGTAATTTCCTTTGTTACATACAGTGTTAATCATGGCCATTTATTAATTCAGCTTCATTAGATCTCCTCCTGAACAGAAACTTGTCACTATGAAGTAAAAGTTCCACTTATAATGTCATCTATCTGGCTACTGTGATGTTTAAAAAGTGTATATATACATATATATATATATATACATATATATATATATATATACATATATATTTACATGAAATGAATCCCATGATTTCTATAGCTGTCAAAATTAGAGTAAAATCTTCATTATACTTGCCAGGTTTTAAGGAGAAAAGATACACTTAGAAGGGAATAACATTGAGGGTGTAAACAAGCTCTGTCCAAAGGAGTTGTTCACAACCTGTGGATCACAATGCTTTCAGTGGTTCAAATGACCCTTTTACAGACACCGCCTAAGACCATCAAAAATGTAAATATTCATATTATGATTCATAACATTACCAACATTATAGTTATAAGGTAGCAATAACAATAATTTTATGATTGGGGGTCACCAGCCCATGAGGAACTGCATTTAAGTTTCACAGCATTAGTAAGATGGATAACTGGTCTAAAACCTGAGATAGAAAAAAACCAAATTATTATAAATGAAGACAGCAATGATAGCTACTTTTTAAAGGTGGAAGAATATGTCGTTGTGTTTAATGGCAACAATATCAACAAAATGCTTTTTATAAAACAGAATTTATTGTACAAAAAAACCACTAAGTTGCTAACTTAATTTTGCACTTATGACCAATTAGACATTAGTATTTTCCTTTTACTTTTCCCAATTTAATTAATCACAGTTAAGAGTAAAATGTGTTGAAACCTTGGGCTAGAAAGATGGCTCTGCAGTTCAGAGCACTTGCTGCTCTTGAAGAGGATACATGTTTGATTCCCAGGAACCATGCCAGGCAGCTCACAACTGTCTGCAATGCCAACTCCTCCACTAGCATTTGAACTTACTTGCACCTGCTCTCTCTCTCTCGTGCGCACACACACACACACACACACACACTTAATTAAAAATACTGTAAAAATATCTTGAAGGTTAAAAGTAATGAGAGTGCCTCAAAATGATCCAAATGTTTAGAATAAGATTTACTAGCATTTACATAGTGCTTACTACCTGCACACCATGTTATGATTTACATGTGTAACTTAGCTAATGATTGTTGACAAGGCAGGAGCTAGCATTCAAGGTCTTACACACTAAGAGGAATACTTCCAGTAGATTACATTCCCAGTTGTTCTTTCTTACCCTTAAGAAACTGCTACCTCCCCCATTTAGAAAACTTGTTCATACAACTGTCATCAAATAGTGCTCTTGGGTGTTAAAGCCAGGTAACCTGCAAGGAATACAGCACAGTTCACAATTGCTTGTCCCACATCCTAAGGAAAATGTTGCCACCAGGGTCTGCTATGCATTTGAAAGTAATTGTTTGAACTGCAAGCCAGAAGACATGTCAAATGTGCAAACATTTTTTCTCATTATGAAAGTGAATGTGTGAGTTTCAAGCAGCTAAAACTGAAACTGAGTGTAGTGGAGGTGCCAAACCATAAAAGAAAACAACAAACAAAAAACCACCACTAACAACAACAAAAATCCCAACCAACCAACAACAATTGAAACAAAGCAATCAACCAAACAACAAACAAACAAACAACAGTGACAAAACCACACACAGTGTGAATGTTCAGAGCAGAAATGGCCACACTTACAGTCTTCAGCTGGCATTTGACTTGGAGACTATTGTCATTCAAAGCAAACCCATGAGAAAGGGATGATCATGCTTAGCATTCAAAGTCATGCCATTACAACAGTAAAACAAACAAAAACTAAACAAAATAAGAAAGACAAAAGTGTTACAGACAGTGGAAAACCACACAAGTATCCTTCACAAACTCTGCTTAAGCTGAACTGTTTAATTGTTTATTAACCAACATTTTCCTAACATAGTTAATCAGTAAATGTGGATATAGCCCAATAACAGGGCATGGATGGCCCTGGACTTGAACCCTAGCACTGGACAAATATTAGGCTGAATAGCATATTAAAGCACTTTTATTATTTTTGAATACAAAATCCACATAACTCAAATTATATGGAATAAAATCATTTTTTACTAGCAAAATTTGACATACTTTGGATTTCACTCCCCAAAAGGTAAAGGCAGTGTGGAAGTCTAACACATCATATTAGTCTGCAGTCAGTCAAGAAGAAAGCAAGACTCTTAATAAATGTGAATCTTTTTCTCTTTGAAGGTAGATCTTGTCTAAAAGTGAAGTTCAAAGGCTTTTAATGGCCTACCTTCCACATGGTAAGAATTATAAAAGTTTTTGCCTCTTATTTTCCATTGTGAGATACTAAATGGGAAAATATATCCAGGCTATGTCGGTCCCTGTGTAGTCTGAGAGGCATCAGGAGCCATGGCTGAAGGAATATAGGACAGGAACACGACAGTCTGCTTAACTGGCTGCTGTGAACTTTAGCAGCAAAGATAAAAGGAAAAGACAAAGAAAACTGTTAACATTTCAGTTTGTATCTCAGGATCACCCAAGGGGCTCTCTTCATGGGGTCCTATGGAAAAATGAGAATGCATACAATATTGCTGACTTATAATCAAATCTATTGGTAAGAAAAGATTATTATAAACAAAAAGAATGGTTTAAAGAATCAACAGGATATCACCAATAATAGAAATGGTATTTTTCCTGTAGAGTTTATTCTGTAGGTTAAAAGATGATGAAGTAAAGAGAAATCTGATGAAATGTGTTGAAAAGTTGTGAGAATTTTGTTGTTGTTGTTGATGTTTGCTTTTTTATAATGAGTTTGAAGGCATTTAAGCAGTTCAGAAAAAACTATAAACACCTGTCTTCTTTAGTATGTCTTAAAATATTAGTTTCTCAGTTTCTTTAAAAATTAGGATAATTATAAATCTATAATAACTATAATGTAAAATTAGCCAAAAAGTAAGTAAAATTTGGGTAAATATGGCAATTTATTTGGGGTATATTTTGCTAGTGCTTTGTATTATACATAGCTCCCATTTCTAACAAATCTCCCCAAGTTTTTTTTTTTTGCTATAATTATACATGTAGTTTCTGCATAATGTCCAATATTTAACTAAACCTTTAAAATCAATCTCATTAATATTAAAAAAAAAAAACCACCTCACTAGCAAGCCATGTTTGAGTTCTCTGGCTATGCTATGTTTTTCTATTTTTTTTCTTGATTCTCCCCAGAAATAGAACTACTAAGCCTAAAGCTCTACCCAATTTTCAAACAAGTACAAACCCTACTGAAACCCAACAATCACAAGCTCTATATTTAATGTCTGGCAATTTTCACTTACTCATAATTATAATTAAATAAATCTAATCACTACTGATAAAAGATCAATTTTATAAGAGAATATATAGGAATCACTACATTTAAATAAACATATATGATTATAGATTTAGCAAAAGCTAAAATGGATTAATTAATTAATCTATTTATATCTATTTTAATTCTGTAGATGAATGTCTATATTTGGATACCTGGAGACTGACAGACTAAGGGTTAACATATACTGTGAAAAGATTTTCACCTAAATATCTCAGTCCATAATAATAAGTGTCCTGAATCTGAACAGCTATATTCTTCCAAACAAATTACAAGCAAGAAGCTGATTGATCAGGATCAATTTTAGCTAAAATCAAGGCTGGGCAGGGAGCAGCCTCTGTAGATCTTTCTGCTTCTTTGTCAAGATCCAGTAGGGAAACCTCATCTTACAACATCACTCCCAGCTCTGTTCTGTTAGAAATTATGCTTCCCCAAGGGAAAGACTTCCTAAATTTGCCCTAGTTTTATCATGAGCATTATCACAGAGTAGGCCAAAAAATCCCATTTCTCATCTCAGATTCTCAATTTGCACAACTTTTATGCCTTCACTTTTCCAATGTCTCTCTGAATTTCTTTTAGTAAATTGCTAATACTAGATAATATTTTCTTTTAATTATTTATTTTATTAATACTCATAAACACTTATTGTTTATGAGTATTAAGGTTTGCAAAAACTATCTCAATATGTAGGCATCAGAATAAAATGATCAGTGGGAACCACAGTAGAATAATCACTGTGGAAATGTATTAACTTGGGCTTGTGAGGCTGATCGCAGGAAAAGTGTCTCAGCAAGCCTAATTTCCCTCTCTGACCCACAGAGCAGTAGGGGAGAAATGATTTTCAAGGGCTGTTTTCTGATTTCCATATCACACAGTGGGTATATCCATTCACCCATCCATAAACCATCAACCCCTAAACAAACAGATATTTTAAAAGTATTAACTTTTGCAGTTGTTTTCCTTTGCAAACACCAATATTTTTACCACCAAATTATGGTATTGGTCAATTGTAGTAAATTGAACTCTAACCTTGAACTTCACATTTTTTATCTATTGCTATTATGTAGAATCGTAACATAAAATGTAGCAACACAATTTTCTGAATTTGAGTTCAAAGAATGTCACTTTGGAAAATACTAGGATACTAAACCCTCTTCTTCAGTGTCATATAATACTGCATGTTTACATTAGATCATATGTCTAAAATGACATATGATGAATACTCAATAAATTCCACTGAAGATGTTTTCTTCCTTGACAGCTTAGCTTTAGAGAAGTTTATGAACCTTTGTTCTCTCTTGTTTACTTCGGAACTTTTTTTTTACATGTTAATTTTATTCTGAAAAACAACTGCTCTATAGTATTTCTTCATAATGGATCACAGCACGAATAGCAATTCTGATACAGTAGTACTCAGAATTTCAACACTGGCGCAAGACAAATAACAATAGACAACAAACTGTCATACCAATAATGCTGGTATGTTTGAGACAGATCTGTCCTGTCCACCTGTGCCACCCAAGAAACTGCATTACCACCAGAGGACAACAAAGGCACGCTACATTTGTACAATAAAGTCTTTTCTAATGAAACTTTTCTCTCAGGACCACAATTTTATTTCAAGCAAATACATTTTTTCAGCAAGATTCCAATCTCTCTAAATTAACTTCACAGCCTAGAAGAGACTTTTCAGAAGCCAAGTTAGAACACAGGGAGCCTGGGCTGTGACCAGCTAGCATCTCCATCCACCTCTATGCCACAAACACGCCCCCATGTCTGGAGCTAGAGGAGAGTCCAACCACAGAGAAATCCTAGTCAATAAGAAAATCCCAGTCAATGAAGAATACTTAGGGGAACCCTTGTAATGCCGCAGTCTGCCTCCCCTTCCACATTAGAAAGCTTTCCCAGCTCCCCGCTTCTTAATCTCTGCCCCTCCTCCTGCCTGCTGGCCAGGGGCGATCTCTAGGGTTAGTCAGTCTGCACGTGACTCACGGTGCCCACATGACATGACCATGGGCGGGGGAGAAAGACCGAGGAGTGAAGCAGGGAAAAAGTTACTGAACACAACCGGTCAAAGCGTCCAAACCAATTTGTCCCTTTCCTTCCTCTCCAGTCAGTGATCCCTAGGGAACCGCTACGGACCAAGGTGTCTCCAGACTAGTTCTGGATATCCTGCAAGGGGTCTCCACTTGCTCCAATATTCAGAGCTTCTCCCAATCTCTCTAGCGACAGCTCTGCACCTCAAGTTGCTCCATCTTCCTTTTTTCCTCCTCCCTTGCTTTCCTCCTTCCCCGAAAGCTCTGTGTCCACTGTGGGCACGCCACTGGCGCACATTCTATTTGGCCTAAAGCTCAGAGGAGGTCAGACAAGGCCAAGCATCTTCCAAAGGGGAGGGTCCAACTGGGCAAACTAAGTTGCCTGCTACAGTACCACCTGGCTTAGCCAGCCAACCAGCCCCCCAGTCCCGGTCCCCCTAATGCTCCGAACACAGTTACCGTGCTCTCTGGACCCCACCCCGCGGTGGCGCAGCATACACCCATCCAACACCCGCGCCCACCCTATTAATGCCATCCCCACGCCGGGGTCCCACCGCCAGGCAGAGCACCGAACAAGCTGCGCTCACCTTGCTTGACACACTTGAGCCGGAGGGGGTCCTTGCAGTGTTTGATCACGGCCAGAACGTCCCTGATGGTGAGCCCCGCCACGGGGGTTTCGTTCACCTCCAGCAGCAGCTCCTCGGACACCAACTTGCTGCCGCTTTCATAGGCCACCTTGCCCGGCTTCACCTCCCCCAGGTAGGGGAACTGTCCGTTTTCGGCGCCCCCCTTCAGTTCAAAGCCCAGCTGGCCCTCCGGGTTCCTGCCAATGACACTCTCGTGGACTTTGCTAGTCCAGTGGCTTTTCTTTTTCAAGCTTTTGGACATGGCAGTAGGGTGAGTCGCTTCAGTTCCAGAGGGTCCTTTGGGAAGGAGGGTCTGGGAGTCAAAATCGGGATGGAGGAGCAAGGGGGCCAAGGGAAGAGGGTGGCAGACTTTGCCTTTCTCTCCCTCTGCTCCGCGCTTTCCCTCTTCTTTGGATGGAGTGTGGCGGAGGAAGGGGGAGGATGAGAGGGACGGCTGGGCAGAGGTAGGAGAGCTTGGGTGAGGTTGTGCTGTCCCTTGAATGACACTCAAGGCTTTGGCCCCGCAGCGGAGGAAGCTGTGGTGGCGTTGGCGGCGTTAGCGGCGGTGGCGGCGGCCGAGCCAGCGCGAGCAGTGGCCGAGCTGGTGAGCGGGTGGCGTGGGGGTGGGGAGGAGGGTAGGGATGCCGGGGGCCACTCCTGCGTGCTGCGAGTGGGGAACGCGCGCGCGCTCGCCGGCCTCTGTGTTGTTAGCCGATATCCATGGCAGCTGCAGTGGCAGCGGTAGGGAGCGCGTGTGTGTGCGCGTGTGCGCGTGTGTGCCTGTGTACTAGTTGTACTGTACTGGCAGGATGCAAGCGGGCGGCGGGGAGGGGGCAGCGTTGGGGGATGCGAGCCGAGGGAGGAGGCGCGCGCACCGAGTGGAGCACCAGGGAGGGCTTCGCCGCCTTCTCCCTCCCTCCGCGGCTTGACCCGGTAGTGAAGGCGCTGGGAGAGGCAGGCCCCGGGCCGCCCCGCAGCCTGCGGGAGGAGGCAGGAGCCGGGAAGGAGGGGAGCGGAGGCCCGGCATGGGCAGGCTGGTGAAGAGAGCCAGGATCCCTGGGTGGACCTGTCTTCAGCTTCCCTGTGAGCCGGGCTGCTCGCCTGCAGGACGCCCCGACTTGCCCACACCCCAACACTGGACAAAGCAGAAATCCGGGGGACCCGATGCCGAGCCTGGTGGTCCATCTACAGCACAGTCTTCTGGGGCTCCATCCTGCCACAAGGAAGCTGGAGTTCGGGGTCCCAGCATGGAACTGCAGAGGGCCTGGCAGGCGGAGCGGGTGGAGAGACTTCACTATTGGCTCGCTCTACTTTTTACAGTCTTTCATTCCTCGCAAAGTTCTCAGAAGTGCCCCTCCGATAGAGGAAAGTTAGAGGAAGGAGTCTGGTCGTCCTGGATGCAAGAATAAGGTGAAATAACATCTGCACAACAGGGCCATGTGTCCTCTTGGAAGAAACTGAAGAGGATTGAGCGGAGATAGGATAGAGGAGGGCACCTGCCCTAGTTGAAGAGTGGAGAGGGGCGGTGGGGTAGGTGTTAGGGAGATAAATGGAGTAAAGCATAGACGTAGAAATGGTGAGTTTAACCTGGACAGGAGTCAAGTCTTAGGTTAATCAGACAAACAACTCTGCTACAGGAAAGAAAAGAAGGCTCTTGGTGGAGCAATGTACCCCTATCTAGCTCCTTGCCCTTTTCCAAATTTAGAGCCAGGTGGAAAGCTAAGCAGGACACAGGAGACTGAGGGCTGCTGACTTCTCCAGTCAAACCCTGAGTGGTGCTTTTTGAATTTCCGTAGCTTACATTCCATTTGCTTAACTTTGAAATAATATGTTTCAGGCAAAAAAGGAACCACTCACCCACTCATCTTTGTAAATCAGAGTATGGGAAGGAATTATCAGCAGTTAAGATCCTTGGTGTCTGGGATGTAGTGTAGGAGGAAAGCAAGGCGGTTCAAAAGGCTTAGCTGACCCAGACAGAAAAGAGGGGGTGTGGATCCTGGCTCTGGGGCTTTTCAGGAGTGCCACGTTTATCAGGCTGCTCCACCTTTCTCTGGTTGCTTCTTTTTAAATAGGGGTAACAGTACTAGTGGGGCCTGATGCACTGAGGAGACAGACAGGCAAGGCAGGGAAGGGACTGACCTGCACAGGTTTGTTGGCTTTGAACAGTAGGTTCTTCCTCTTCAGCCCCACCCCCACATCGTGGAGAGGACAGCAGATTAGGTCAGAGCTGAAGATCTTTACAAAGGATGAATTTGCTTGACTTTTGTGCCTTTTTCCATTTGAGAAAAGTTGGCTATGACTGGTGAGGACTACCCAGTCCTTGGCTTTAAGGAATGCTCCTGAGCCAACAAGATTTCCATTAAAAGCCCAGTCTCATGAAAAGTTAGGCTGAGGATTATAAAGCACCATTCTAAGTGGAAAGTGATAAAGGCAGTGAAGAACAGAATTTGCATTTGTTTAACAGCAGTTACAAATTACCTCCAATGTGTCCACTGTTATTTAAAGTTCTAATTGTTTATCACATATTATGGTTATATTATATAGTTTATATACTTCTTTACCGGTGAGGAAAGGAAGGCACAGAGATAGATTGTACAGATGTTTGTTTTATGTCTTACAAAGTTATGCACCTAACCAATATGACAATAATTTCATGCATTCAGACCCTTGCAGGTTGTCTTCACACCTGTATTTAGTCACTGCCTTGAGCTACTCCCTCTAACCCATATTACTTAGCACATGTCATAGTAGGACTCAGTATAGTGTGACCATAGTTTTAGGCCTGCTCCTTTTGTGGGACAGAAGAAAAACAGGGAAGCAGCTGCTTTCCCTAGGAGGCTCACTTATTCTTAAGCTGGCAGAGCCACAGAGCTCTCTGTCTGCTCCCAGACCACCCTATATTGACCTGCATGCACCTATTGGAATCAGAATCTCTAAACACCTCTCTCTTCCTCCTACTTAGTTTTTTTGTCCACTTGACACACATTATATTTTTCTGGGAAATAGAACTGCAATTGAAAAAAAATTGCCTCTGTCAGATGCCTATCAACAAGTCTGTAGGGCATCTTAAAATTATTAATGATTGATGCTGAAGGGTAAAGTGATCCATACTACTGGGAGTAGTACCACCATGGGCAGGTGGTCTTGGGTAGAATAAGAAAGCAAATTGAGCCAGCCATGTGGAAAAAGTAAACAGTTATCCTTTGTTATCTACATTTTGATTCATGCCTAGAGGTTCCTGTTTTGAGTTCTTGCCCTAAAATTTCCTCTGGGGTGGATTGCAAAAAGAAATCAACTCTTTCCTCCCCAAGTTGCTTTTTTGTCAGAGTGCTCTATCACAGCAACAGAAAGTGACTAAAACAGTCACCAACAACAATGTTAGGCTTTGTCAGTGTTAGAGTGGTTCAGACACTTCTGGATCCTCTATGAAGTTGTTCTGATCCCACAGCACAGAGCCTCCTACTAAGAGAGTCTCTCTGGCTGGTCACAGGCTTTCCTGAAAGTTTTCCCTGGGAGTGCAACTGGTATGTCCCCACAAACTATATGACATCTCAACCAATTTTTTGACCATTGAGCAATGACCACATCAACATAAATGAGATTGAACTACATGGCTTTCTGCCTTGTCAGGGTGACAGGAGAGGGCAAAGGAATGGGTGTTCTAGATTTTTCTCTCCTTGGGTTGAATGCTATCCTATAGCTCTGTAGGAAGTATCTGTTTTCTATAGTAGGTTTTTCTGTATTTTCTAGAAGTGTCTTTGCTATCCTGCCTTCATTTACTATATACACACACCTATATGTCATAAATTCACTGAAGTACTGGTATGTGAATCAGTACATATACATGTACAGTATACATATGTGTGTATATGTATATCAATGCTAATTGTCTAATTTAATACCTTCTCCATGCTAGGTAAGTACTGAAGTACTGTACTACAGAGCTATATCCCCAGAACCCTCAATATTTCTTATATATATATGCAATATTATATATATATATATGCAATATTATATATATATATTATATGCAATATTAATTAGTGAAAAAAGAGACATGAATTTGATGGAGACCATGGGGGTATATGGGAGAGTTTAGAGGGAAAGATAGAGAAGGGAGAAATGCTGTAATTACATCTTAGTAAAACCAAGCACTACGAAAACAACACCCCCCAGTTATTTAGCATCACAGCTAAGAGTTTTCTGAGCAGTAGTTCAAAGAATGCTCATAGCTAGGCTGCTAAATGAGTAGACCTGATCTGGGTGGGCACATGTACTCTTTTAACTACTGGCTTATAATTTCCTGTGAGTTATATTGAAAAGTGGCAAAAAGTTCTTTTTCACATTTCCTATTTATAAGATGAAAGCATCAGAAAATTTGTTTCCTAAATTTTAAGCAACTACTCCACTTTTCCAAAATTAAACAAATATTTCTTAATAGATATAAAATTTTATCAAATGCTTTATCAAGATAATAATCATGTTTGCATCTGTAACAAATTTTTGCATTATTTTAACTTGATTTTAAGTGTAAAGAACTCTTTATTTTTATTAATTTTATTTATTAAATTACAAATTCCACACAGTTATGTAATACATTCTTATTACTCTCATCTCTGATGCAGACTCAAAAAGATAAATATGGCATATTGTGGTCTGAAGGGAGTGTAGGGGAAGAGTGGGGAGGGTGAGAGCCCACATCCCACCAAAGTTCCTGTGTTCTGGGCAGGCAAACACGGAGGGACTGCCGGACACTTTCCACTGGGCCCTGGGTGGGCATCTGGCTGTGTGAAGCCACTGGGCCCCACTCGACCAGGGGTGGACAAGGGGCAGCCCCTGATACCAGGGGCCCCAGGGGCAACACTCTCAGCCTCAGGGATATGGGAGAGAGGGCAGAGGGAGAGAAGTTCCCATGCAGACGAGAGTCTTAAGTCTGGTCCCTGGCTGGAACACAGGAAGGCCTTCTGACAGGATATTAGGCACAGCTCCTTAGAAGAAAGCCTATTCCATCGTCTAAGCACAGCAGGCCTTGATGAACAGAGACAGTCTATGGTTTTAGAGCTTTATTGTAGAAAGGCAGGGGAAAAGAGAGAAAGTAGAAATAGAGAGAGACCAGCCATGGCCAAGAGGTGAGAAGGGGGAAAAGGAGAGAGAGAAGAAAGGCTTGGGTAAGAGGGAGAGTAAGGAAAGTAAAAGCTTAAGAGAGAGGGAGAGAGTAAGAAAGCGAGGAGAGAGAGAGGTTAGAGATCGAGGAGAGAGAGAGTAAGAGAGTGAGGAGGGGCCAAGCAGCCCCTCTTATGGTAGGCTTGTTATCTTGTTGTTGCTAGGTAACTGGGAGGAGTCTAGCCTGAAGGTCAGAAACTGGGGACATTGTCTACATGACTAAAAGACATACTCTTGTGGGGACTGTGGGGGCAGTAACTTCGACAGGAGCCAGGGGTCCAGGAGAAATGAGGGAACGCCTTCCATCCAATGTAGGTGGGAATTTCCACCACCAGGTACTGGGGTTCCACACCTCAGCTCAACTGGAGACCAGACTGTGCATAGCCCATTGTCCCACAGTATGTATTCATTTACATTTGGATATAAGCCATTAGGGAAATGATAACCAAGCTGCAATATGTAGACCCAGAGATGTTGGGTATAGAGGAAGTGACTAGGGAGGACACATGGATCTTTTGGGGAGGGGAAAATAGAGTACATTATAGATTTAATGGATGGATGTAAATGGGGGGAGGGGGAGAGGGAGTTGAGGGAGGAGTGTAGGGAAAGACAACTAGAATTGACAGGTATTTGAGGGTTGGTCGAACACAGTGAAAACTTTCTCAAATATACAAATGGGGGAGATGGAGTCCTAACTGGCCATCTCTTGTCAACAAATGAAGTTCCAGTTCCTGGACTGGGTTACATCCAGTCAAATTGTTGGCCAAAGAGTCCCATGGAAATATCCAAGAAATCCAGGCTGATGCCAAGGTAACAGGTTGCTCTCTAACAGAAGGCAGCACACAAACAACTCATGGACAGGTTGAGTTAGTGCCTACACAGAATCGTCATCCCTATGGTAATGTTTTTGGTAACAGAAGCTACGTTGCAGGCTATCAAAAGAGAAACATAAATACCAACCAAGAAGCAAACACTTTGATCTACATAGCTGTCCACGCTGCAGACTATGCTAGGGCAATGGTGGCACAAAAGTTCTGGAAGTAACCAACCTAGATCTAATTTGATTTCAGGTCTATTCCATAAGATGCAACCTCTCAATATTTGTTTATTAAATTTATTTCTTCCAATCTCAGTATGTCATTTGTCTTATGACTAGATTTCTACTCCTCATACGGAATTAAAGCGAATTGTTTAGAGATATCAATCTTGGCATTCAGAATTTGAAATATGCTTTCGAAAAAAATTAATTAATTTTACTTATTCACTTTTCATCATGGTCACTGCCCACCTCCAGTTAATCCCCTTCCACAAATTTCTCTCCTCCTCCCTTCGTCCCCTTCTCTGAACAGGTAGGGTCGCCGTAGGTGTTCCCTGTGTCCTGCACTTCAAGTTTCTGTGAAGCTAGGTGCTTCCTTTTCTCACTGAGGCCACACAAGATAGCTTAGCTAGTATAATATATCCCATGTATAGGCAACAGCTTATGGGATAGCCTTTGCTCCAGTTGTTCAGGACCCACATGGAGGCCAATCTGCACATCTGCTACATATGAGTGGGGAGGCCTAGGTCCAACCTGTGTATGTTCTTTGGTTGGTTTCTCAAACTCTGAGAGCTCCAAGGGTTTAGGTTAGTAGCCATAAAAACACAGGAATAGTGTACATTCCACAGACCCAAAGAAGCTAAACAACACAAAGGGTCAAATGAGGAAGCACTTAAAGGGAGGAATAAAATAGCCATAAGAGCCAGATGGTGGGAGAAAATTAGGAGGGAAAGGAGATGGGTAAGGGAATGGGGGATTCAGAATCAGAAGTGGGAAAGGACAGGAGAGATTGCTAAATGGCCATGAAAATGAGTGGAAATTGGCAACTGGTAGGCATGAAGAGGTGGGGAGTATCTCCAGCAACTGGGATAAAGGAGGTACCAAGAATCAATGAGAGTGATGTTAGATGTGACTCACAACATTGGGGACATGGAACCTGAAGAGGGCACCTCCTGTAGACAGGATCCACAAGTGGAGCAATAGAGATACCAACCCACCCACAAAACCTTTGACCCTAAATTTATCCTATCTACAAGTAATGCAGGCATAAGAAATGAAGCAGAAACTGAGGGAATGGCTAACCAATAAGTGGCCATACTTGAGACCCATTCCATGGTCAAGAACCAGTCCCTAACAGTATTAATGATACTCTGTTATGCTTCAAGACAGAAGCATGTTGAGAAGCTCCACCCAGCAGCTGACTCAGACAGATGCAGACATCCACAGCCAAACAGTGGATGGAGCTTGGGGACTCTTATGGAAGGATAGGAGGAAGGATTGTGGGCTCCTAAGGTGATGGAACTCAACAGGAAGACAAATAGAGTCAACAAACCTGAAGCCTTAAAATATGCTTTTGCTGTTGAACCTTCACTAAGTAATTTAACTCAATCAGTGTATGTGATAACTTGTTAAAATGTGCTGGAATGTGTATGACAATGTTAACCTAAGCATCATATAAAATATGAACATACTTTAAAATTTTGAATTGCTACTAGAATTGAATATATTATCAATATAGGGACTCAAGGTAGCAAATATCTGAATGGTTTTCTATTACAAAGTATTACAGCAAATCCGGTGTTTATACTTGTTAATTTATTAAAGGATGGAAATAAACAGTCATCGGGAGCAAGTGTGTTCTGTAGACAATACTACAGAAATCAACACCATTTTGTGATCTCTCAAGTGTAAACTTTCCACTGATTTGATAGTTTTCACTTCTGAGGTCCTGCATATTTCCTTGCTTTTTGTTGCTTTCTTGAATTTTTTTTTATCTTATATGTATGTTAAAGCAACAATTTCATAATAGCATTCTTTGGGTAGAGCATATCATTATACATGACATACTTTAAACACACACACACAGAGAGAGAGAGAGAGAGACAGAGACAGAGACAGAGACAGAGACAGAGACAGAGACAGAGACAGAGAGACAGAGAGACAGAGAGAGACAGAGACAGAGAGAGACAGAGACAGAGAGACAGAGAGAAACCATTAATTTCTATGGCACAGGTGCCACAGCTCCCTTTGACTGAATTAGAAAACCTTTCCCCTGTCTTTTACATCCTTTTGCTTCTCATATTGTGTCTGTCTTTGAAAGAATGCCTGAAAAAATACTGGGTGATTTCTGCTCTAGATTAGAAACTCATAAGGAACCACCTGGAAATTAACTTTTTCCCCATAATACTTTTCCAAGTGCTACCCAAGCGAGTAAAAGGGGCCAACTTGCCTTCTTTAGTAGCAAGAAAATCAGACATAATATCCACCTTGAGACTCCCTTGCAAGATTTTACTGAAGTTAGAATTTGACCTGAAATCACCTCCTTTCCTGTCTTGTTTATTCTGTAACTGTCTTATTTAGAATGTTTTCCTTAATAAGCATTTATATCAAGTCTTCTTCTCAATGTATGGTTCTATAGACTCAAGTTTAAGAGTTTACTATTTAGTTTTACAAATGAGGAAGTACAGGTCTTTATATTCTAAATTACTTAAATTACATTATCAATGTGGATAGATTGTGATTTTGATACATGTTTATGTAACATTAAAGCCCTTAGCCTAGGTTTCATTTAAAGACCTTATTAACTTTATTAGTAAATATATATTTTTGGTTGACATTTGTAACTAAAAGTGGATAGAAAATTTAACATTTGATTGACAGACATAAAAATTCTATGTTGATGTTAAGAAATATATATCTCATCTAAAAAATCCTTACTCACTTTTGGAATGGTGGCGATTTAGTATATGTTCAGACAAGGGTTCTCTTGATATCAAGGGAGAGGTGGGCAGTTCTGTATTTTTTCTTTAATTCTGCTGTTTCTGTAATAAAATGACACATATGGTAGTTTACAGCACCGCACTCATTTATAAAGTTTGGCTGAGACTTCTAACACAGATCATCTTCAGTTACAGTTCAAATATTATAGAATCTGCTCTTTCTGGAAGTTGGGAAATGGGGGGAGGCATTTGTATCCCTTTATCTGGTTTGAGATCACCTTGCTCTATATCCAAAACCATAGTTTCCATCAGAGTCCTCCATGCACACCTTCACACTGATTCAGGCGCTAGCACTTTCTAGGAGCCCTGTGATTACACAAGGCCATCCAGAAACTCCATGGTCTTATTTTAGACTTAGCTGATTTAGCAATTTAAGTTCCATATTCAACTTCTCTCCACTTTGCCATATAGCACCACACACTCTGAGGTTCTGTTGGTTCAATATTGAACTCTTTCGGAGAGGACACTGCTCTGCTAACTATAGTTTCATAGAACATACTGTCTCCTCTCCTCATTTTTTCTCAGTTCAAGGTGATATCATGTATACAACAGCCCTTTTTTTTTTAAAAAAAAAAAAAAGCCTGTAAGATTGTTAACCCAGATGAGTTAAGATAACAGAGATCATTTTAGATTTTTGGATGCTAAAATAAGGCCTTGGAATATAAGGAAATTCTGAAATTTCAAAACAAATTTAGTGATGTTCATATTAGAGCAAAGTGAGACAATGCTATAGACAGTCTTTTACCACATTTTAGGCCTAGGCCATCTCAGAGTTCCATGTCTTTCTAAAATACAGTCCTGTATCCCCCAGATTTCTACCAATTCACCTGAAGATGGACTTCTCAGCCCACCTTTGAAAAATAAATTCTGCTGTTTGTTCCTATTACAAAGGCCTCTCTAGTCATGTGTCTCCATATGTTTTGTAGAACTGTGACTTCTGAGACCCTTCCTTGTTTTCAAATCTGTCTTCTACATCAAGAATGGATGACACAATGTAACACAGCACCCATGGCATGCTATCTTTCTCTCTTTGGATCTGGAACATCATCTGGCACAATATCAAAGGTCACCATTTTTTTTCTTAAGGCCAAACTAATAGTTTCACAACTTTTATTTTATAGCTGCTTTCTTCATATATATTTTATCACTTATAAGATTATCCCTTTATATCCACAGTAATGACTTAGCATGGTAGAACACTGAGATGCACACATTGGCAGATATTGAAATACTTACAAATGAGTATTCATTTAAAATAAGAAATTAGATTCTTAAATTTGAGGTAGCCTCAGATCAGAGTCTGGGTGATGCTGGCGATAGTGCTGGTAAGGGCAGCTGGTGATGCCCTTTGTAGTGGGTCCCTGTTCATATTTATCCCATGCTTATGCCTACTTAGAAACAGTAATCTAGGTTATGTTGATTTGCTTTGTATATTGTAGATCTTCAGATTTTTAATCCAACTATATCTAACAGTAAATCTTTACCTATTACCAACCTCAGCAGAAAAAAAAATTTCATCTTGTTTTCATCTAAAAGTTCATATAGATTTCAAGTTTCAGTCTAAAGTTGGCTCACATTCATACTCCTATAGATTAATTAGTACTTTTTCCTCCAAGATTTGCCTCTGTTGTGTTCTAAGAGGACCAGCAATGAATACTGGATAGATTTCTTTTCTAAAATAATTATTTTAAAAATTTAGTTCTTTGGAAATGTGTGTCATATATTTTCCTGTGTATTTTGAACATATGCTTTAATACCAACCTCCACCTGCCCTGCTACCCACTATGGCTCCTGCCCAACTCCATGCCCCTGTCTTATTTTTGTTAATTACCTCCAAGTCCAATTAGTTCTATGGATGTGCTCCTGCGTCTGCAGCCATCAGTGGTGGCATGTTTACCCTAATAGCAGCCATGTATCCAGAGCATGTAACATGCCTCAGAAGTCATCACTGTCAAGAACCCCTCCCCCTAGGGTTGGGCCCAGGGGCCCTTCCCCACACATGTTGAGACTCTTGACAGGCTTGTTTTATGCAAGTCATCTGAAGGTAGACACAGGTGCTGTGAGTGAGTTGATGTGTACATCAGCTGTGCCACTGTTGGTGCAGTCCAGTGATTCCCTGGCAGTCACAGAATGGACCCCGTGTAAGACCAATAAGAACAAGTGAAGGTCCATGTCAGAAGTGCACAGAATATACGACCCAATGCTTTAGTGCTCTGACTTTATCAAACAGAGTAGAAGACAGGAAAACAAACTCTGACAAAAAGCAAAACTTAGCTAAATGAGCAAGAGTCTTAAATCACTTTCATTGCCAAAAATGTCTTGAAGAACTTTGTTCCTCATCAAGCACTTCTGCTTGAAATTCATGGCCATGAAAATATTCAGATTAGAGAAGAGAGCTGGGGAAGTTTTGTTATAGCATTCCTCCTGCTTTACCAGGGGGTTCATAAATTGTAGGGATGTTTGACTGGCTCAAAAAAAGAAAACACATAAAAATTTATGCATTTTTGTTCTGTGACTTTTAAGTTTTTCCTATTTTTAAAAAATATTTTATAATATTTGTATTAGATATTTTCTTTATATACATTTCAAATGCTATGCCGAAAGTTCCCTACACCCTCCCCCTGACCTGCTCCCCTACCTACCCAGTCCCACTTCTTGGCCCTGGCATTCCCCTGTACTGGAGCATATAAAGTTTGCAATACCAAGGCACCTCTCTTCCCAAAACGTAGCCATCTTCTGCTACGTTTGCAGCTAGAGACACGAGCTCTGGGGGTACTGGTTAGTTCATATTGTTGTTCCACCTATAGGGTTGCAGACCACTCAAGTTCCTTGGGTGTTTTCTCTAGCTTCTCCATTGGGGGCTCTGTGTTCCATCTTATAGATGCCTGTGAGCATCAACTTCTGTATTTGCCAGGCACTGGCATAGCCTCATACAAGACAACTATATCAGGGTCCCTTCAGCAAAATCTTGCTGGCATATGAAATAGTGTCTGGGTTTGGTGGGTGATTATGGGATGGATTCCTGGGTGGGGTAGTCTCTGGATAGTCCATCCTTTCGTCTTAGCTCCAAATTTGGTCTCTGTAACTCCTTTCATGGGTATTTTGTTTCCTATTCTAAGGAGGAATGAAGTATTCACACATTGGTCTTTCCTCTTCTTGATTGTCTTGTGTTTTGCAAATAGTTTTTCCTATTTTTATATATCTTAAGAGGTTATCCAGTGAGAACCCAATATCTTCATTATTATGTTGAATGTATCCATAAAATAAGCTAGAATAATACTTTCTGGACCCTGAGACACATACTTTTTTCCTCACTCAGTCCACACATAGTATTGCTGCTTGAACATTAGTATCTGACTTTCCCCTTTTAGCTCTTTTTGTCTCTATTATTTACAGCCTGCCAGTCTTTCATCATTAGTTCATAGCCCACCAAACTCAAAAATACATTTTTTTTTAATTTCCTGGTAATTCTGAGTAGAAATCTTAGACATTGCAAAAGTTTTAGATACTTTGATTTTGTGACATCAAATAGCTTTGTCTGTTCTCTTTTTCACCCGTCCTCTTTTTGGAACTAAAACAAAAAAAGTCCACTTTCCCACTTTTCACTCTGTGAACTCTAAGACTTTTAAAATCATCTTATAATTTTAATATGTCCATATATACACATAACCTAGCAAATAAAATTTGCTTGTGTTTTACTTCTCTGGTGCTTGTTTAAAATTATTTTCACTAAGCTTTCCAAATATACATTTTAATTTCTTTAATTTTTCTCTTTAGGATTGCTTTCCACCTGTGTACTGACACTGTCTATCAGTGGAACCTAGACCTCACTAATTTGGTTAGTCTGTGTAGCCAGAGAGTTCCAGAGATCTCCTTTCTCTACCTCCCAAGTGCTTGGACTATAGACAGGCCACTTGGACTATAGACTACACCGACTCAACACTGACTTGGGTGAATGGGTCTCTACATTTAACAATAGTGAGCAAACAAGTAGGGCCAAGTGATTTGTGGGAAGAAATTGAACATGTTAGATTTTGAAAAAGATACAGTAACATGCCTTTTCTAGTCTTTGGATAAAAGTATTTTGAGAATTTTTTAAAGGTTAATTATTTCCATTGTCAATTGATTGGAAAGTATGCAAATACGTGGATGAACATTTGGAGAAAATGAGAATAAAGTTCTTATCATAATAGTTTTAATATTCTTCAAAGTTTTCTAGGCATTCTTTTATATAATGTAGTTTTTTTAAACAATTCTGTGAATCATAGATGTCTCTGAATATGATGATACTAGTCATCTTATTCTAGGCTTCTCACCAAAATATGTGTATTTTATAATATTCATATAAATATATATTAGATTAAACATATGCATAAAGGTATTCTAAAGCACATAAATACATATCATCGAAGTATTACATGTGATTTCATGCAATTTATTACAACTATTTTCCTAGATGTCTTTGAAGTTCTAGATTAAATAAAGAGTATTTTAAATTCATATGTAATCAGCTAAAAGTGGTTTTATCTACTGGACCCTTAACAGGTGACTACATATCTTTCTATCACCTTTCTTCCAAATTTTCATCAAATCATCTTAGCTTGACTTCTGAACTATAGTTTTCTTGAGATTGTAAGTTTTCTTTCCATTCCACACAAAGGCTGAGCGAGCAAGGGAGACTGTTAGCAGGAAGAAAAGAAAGACATGCAACTATCAGTAAACATGAAGAGGAAATGACTTGGTACATTAAATGCAGCTGACACTAATACATTTAAAATTTTTAAAGGGTTTAAAAGAATAAGATAATTCAAATCTGGGAAAATGGTGAGGATTGGGCAAAATTGTCTCTTCTACAATCTGTCAAAGGGAATTATTCTTGAAGTTAAAAGGAGAGTGTGTTTCTCCAAGAAAAATTATAAGATAGGCTCTGATGTAACTGGAAAGCATTTTATTTTCTTTTTAATATTTTAATGTTCAGACTACCTTTACTAGTTCATAGGGCAAGACATTTTCAGGAATTGTACAGCACAATTGAATTTCTGTATAAAATTGGACATTAGGGGAGCCAGTCAAATTTAGGAAATAAACAAAGCTATTACAAATTAGAAAAAAAAAAGATGACTTTCATGAATTCTAGGTACAAAGTTGACATTGAGAAGGAAGAAATGATAAGCTCGAATAGTAAACAAGTCATAGCAATCATTTTTATTGATGGAGTGACTTCCCCATTGTGAGTCTTTGGCAGTCTGATTACTAGGTATGGATCCCATCACTGCCTTGGTTATATCCTGCTAGAATCTCAAAAACGAGGCTTCTACTGTGCTACTTCATATCAATAACGTTTTATTTTGAACAAGCTCTAGTGTTCCCCATATATGGCTTCCTAGGATTGCACAAATTAGCCCTGCTTCTTTTCTCTCAGTGAATCATGAGAGGAATGATTCCTCAATGAATCCATGTCCTATTCAGTTTCTCTTGGTGATTTGTATTCAACCTGTAAATCACCCGACTACAGATCCTCAATACAAATACATTTATGGATATACTTTTAATATTTTTCAGTTGGGATTTCTGTGTTAGGCTATGTTTAAAGTTTTATTTATCTATTCAATAGTACAGTTGGTAAGAGAGCTAGGAGTAAAGATATATCACCTTTATTTGATGTAAATAGATGTTTGGGGATTGTTGAATTGAAATTGAAGATCAAGGGGCATAGAGATTGTACGTGAGTGTGTGACGGTAGAATCCAAGGATTCACTAAGGTATTTTATAGATTACAAAATAATAAACATATTATATTTTCCCTTCAAGACTTCCAAATGTTTGAAAGCATTTTAATTTATAAATAAGTACCCTTCTAAATTCTTCATTACAGGAAATGGTAAATAAAAATGTAACTTTTCATATGGCCAATGGGAATGTACATCCTTGATTGTTTCTCTGGAAACCACTTAGGT
This sequence comes from Mus caroli, assembly GCF_978045245.1. NCBI lineage: Eukaryota > Metazoa > Chordata > Mammalia > Rodentia > Muridae > Mus > Mus caroli. Next base: position 10,678,328 of record NW_028227259.1, read on the forward strand.
TGGTGTGCAGGGGTAGAAAAATTTACATACGAAGTATTTTTTAATCAGAAACATCTTTTATATTCTGTTCAAAATGTTTCATTATTTGGTCATGTTACCTGTTAATTTTGCAGTAGACTTATCCCTTGGAAATAATGACATGTGAACATCTCTGTAAAGAGTCTTTTCTACTTTAGTCACACATATTTGGATATTGGTAAAAGAATATATCTATTAGAGAATACACAGTTTGTTCCTAGCTAACTATTCCCTGGAGCCTTCACTGCACCAAATGTTGCTTGGCAATTTCTATGATGTTCTCAGCTTCATTTGCAAGAATGAAAAGTGAAGAAATACAGGGAATGTATGTTACATAAAGTTGTAAATCTGGTATTTATTCTTTCTTCGCTTTCTTCCTGTGCACAAGATTTATGCATAAGGACAGCATAAAGGTTAGAAAAGGCTTAGGAGCAGCACATCGTTTGCCTACAGCAAAGAAAAGTCTCTCCTAAGAAGGGAGTTTTAAAACTGAGTTTGAATGACAATTTCAGTTTGGGAAAAATATGGAGGGACGCTTCAGCTGAGGGAAAAAATGTATTTGTATCCTAAGGTGGGAAAGTAATCTAACAGAAGGTAGATCATTTTTATTATTCATTTATTTATGAAATAAATAAATTTATGAAGTCTCATTATTTCACTTGGTTGGAGCACCCCATAGATTTAGCTTGTAAGACCATCTACATTTTTGGCCCCAGTCCAAAGCTAATTGTCCACAACCCTTTATGATGTGCTCTGTGTTTTTTTTTTTTTTTTTGCACTTCTGGGACATTTTTATGTTATATTTCAGGATTCTCATTTATTCATTCCTGCCCGATGAGTTCACTGCACCCCAAGCACTGTTTGCTTTAGGACTGCCTCTCTGCAGAGCTTTCTTTCCACCATTCACAGAATTGCTTTTTCATTGTGTCTTTCATGATCTGACATTTGATTGGCTGCTCCAAAGTTCTAATGTGCATGTCTGCTTTCATCCATAGTGAATGTGTGAATATGTGATTCTAATTCATCACTGTACATATGGCCCACCATAGTACATATGCAACATATAGCACTGACAACAACATTTACTTAATAAATCAGCAAAATACAGTAAATAATTTTATAATGATTTAGTTAATATATTTACCTTCAAACTATTTTCAATGATATATTTCTCCTGGTTATAAGCTAATATTCACTATATTGTTTATCATTATTTAATTCAAAATAATAAAACTTTAAATGTGATTACTCTCATTAGATGCAAATTATATTCATGAAAATTGCCAGCAAGATTTTGCTGACAGGACCCTGATATAGCTATCTCTTGAGAGGCTATGCCATTGCCTGGCAAATACAGAAGTGGATGCTCACAGTCATCTTTTGGATAGAACACAGGGCCCCTAATGAAGGAGCTAGAGAAAGTACCCAAGGAACTAAAGGGGTCTGCAACCCCATAGGAGGATCAACAATATGAACTAACCAGTATCCCCCCAGAGCTGTGTCTCTAGTTGCATATGTAGCAGAGGATGGCCTAGTTGGCCATCAATGGGAAGAGAGGCCCTTGGTCTAGCAAAGATCATATGCCCCAGTACAGGGGAATATCAGGGCCAGGAAGCAGGAGTGGGTGGGTTGAGGATCAGGGCGTGGGGAGGGTATAGGGGACTTTCAGGATACCATTTGAAATGTAAATGAGGAAAATATCTAATAAAAAAAGAAAAAAGAAAATAATTTTTGTAACGATTCTACATTTTTTTATTAATGAATGTATTTTTCAGTGTATCAGCATGGAGAGACCTACTCATGAAAATCACATTTTAATCTTTTTAATGGTTTGTTTCTTTCGTATTAGGTTAGAGAGGTTGAGTTAATGTTTGAGGCATCATTCATTACATGCTCCAGAACACAGATTCTTACCTTGCAATCTGAGGACTTTTCAACTACAAGGTGCATGCCAGAAGCAGAGGCCTACATGTGAAGATGGGAGAAGAAAGATGGTGGTGTGCCAAAAGATTTGTGAAACGCAGCGGTGATTCAATAGTTTAATGACTTCTTTTATATTTTGAGATTATACTACATCATTGTCTTCTACCATTTCCTTCCTGCAAACCCTCCCGTCTATCCCTTCTTCATCTTTTTCAAATTCATGGCATCTTCTTCCATTAAATGTTTTACACACTCATGCACATGCACACTCACATCACCACTCCACCCCACCACCCCACCCCCTGCCACATACCCTGCTCAGTCTCTATAATATTACTTTTATGTATATCTTCAGTCACCTCCCATCAGAGATTTAATTTTGTATAGCTTTCTCTTTGGTCTGTTTTCAGTGGTAAGCCTGAACAAATCATACATGGCAAGTGTCGGCACTCGACAGATCATAGTTTTAAAAGTACTTTTATGTCTGTCATTCTACAAATATGTACAGGCAAACTATCATGGCTACTGTCACAGTAAATGGAGCCAAGTTCAAGGGAAGAGGAGGAGTGTAGGAAAAGCTAATGTCTGCCTCTGCCACTTGTGCTTCTTTCTCTTAGAGTCACTCAAGATTGCACAATGCCTTTAGCCTTTCATTTATACCAGTGGTTCTCAACCTGTCACAGCCCCCTTGGGGTCAGATGACCCTTTCACAAGAGTCTCCTAAGATGATCAGATACATGTATTTGTCATGTGATTCATCACAGTAGCAAAATTACAGTTATGAAGCAGCAGTGAAAATAATTTTATATTTGGGGGGATCACTACAACCTGGGAAACTATTAAAGTGGTATAACATTAGCAAAGTTAAGAACCAGTGATTTTTACTCACCTATGTGCACTTGAGTAGTACAGAATTCTGAAAGACACCATCAAAAAGACTTCACTGGAAAAGTGAACTTTAAGATCACCAGTTCTGAGGAGCCTCAGCTTGCCTGCACTCTCTGTATTGCTGTTATCACCTATTTCCCTCCATTAAGTATTTTAGTCATTAGTGTTTTCATTGACATTTCCTCTGCCTAGAATATTCTTTCCTCATATCATGATACCTTGAGTTCTGACTCTCGGTCCCCAGGAGAGTTCAGGGTCCTTCTGTATCCACTTTATGTATGCGGCCTCTCCCTTTGACCCTCCTCCTTAGTGAGTAGCACTGCTCTCTTCTAAGCTGCAGGAAGATCACCCTGTTCCTTTGTGGATTCTCCTGCCTTCTGGTATTCCTTCTGGGTCATCAGTTCTCTGCTCTCTGCTTGGCCTTCCCCCTTTGTCTCTGTCTTCTCTTCTCTTCCTACAAGTGCCCCAGTCCTAAGTTCACAATGGCTTTTGTCTCCATATTCTGAGCTACCCACATCTGAACATCTCTTTGTGGTAGATAATATTTCTAATTAACACAATTCCCTTTGCTTTTCACAAAATAATCCAAATAATAATGAGGTACAAAACGTTGCTATTGTTGAAGTGGATGCATTCCTTGTCTCTCTAACCTGGGATCCGAAAGGAATAATATTGATTTGGAGAAACGGTGTTCAGTAGGTTCCATTAGTAAACACAGTGTATCAGAATGTGGGATGTTTGAGGGACACCATGACTAGAGCTCTGATGTAGACTTGTAGTTGTTCTGGATGTATCTTGAAATAAACAAATTCTAACAGGAGACATAATCTCATTATAGACTTGTCTAATGAAAATAATTTGATGTTTAGGAGTCACAACAACCTGGGACACGATTAAAGTGGCACAGCATTAGCAAAGTTAAGAACCAGTGATTCCTACTCACCTATGTGTACTTGAGTTGTACAGTTCTGAAAGGCACCATCAAAAGGCTTCATTGGAAAAGTGAACTTTAAGATCACCAGTACTGAAGAGGCTCAGCTTGCCTGAACTTTCTGTATTGCTGTTATTCACCTGTTTCCCTCATGTGAAAAAGTTATTCGTATCATATTCATAATCTTAGAATTATGAATTACTGGATATTTATGGAGAGGCACAAGCACAGAAGCAAATAGGGACACTACCGTTGGGAGTACCGTTCTTCAGGATGAATGTATTAGCTACCAATGTGGAGCTATTAGTTTCTTGTAGAATTAATTGTTTGGCTACCATTTTAGACAACTTAGTGATGGGATATAATAGACAAAGTAAAATAAGTTAAATTGGAAATGGAACAAAATGTATGAAGGTAAGCCAATACACACATGTGGACTGAAGTCATCTTAATTGCATTCTATCTCACAAAAAGTGTCTGAAAGGCAGCTGGATTCCAATGGAAATCTTCAGAGAGAGAAAGCTGTTTCCAAAACTGCTGTCAGAGAAATGCAGGTAAGGAAGGGAGCAGAGTTTTGCCTGAGGACCCCTGCATAGAATAGGAATTCAGCAAATGACGGGGGGGGGGGTCAGTTCTGACTCCCACTGGATGAGACAGCTCATGGATGGAAGCTGTCATAAAAGACTCAAGATCCAGAGTTTCTCAGGCTCTTTCAGTTCTCTTCCACCAACCTGGAGCCTGTGCAATCCAAAATAAAGTAAGCTAACAACTGAGGAGAAGAAGAAAGGTAACTTGGGAGATGGAGTCTCTCTGTTGCCGTTACTTTGTGCTGTACCCTGCTTCCGAATCATGGCTGACAAGGAGGTGCAGAAGCTTCAGCTGTAAATTAAGCTTGGAGTTTTTATGACTGTCACTCTGGAAGTACCTGCCACTTTCAAAGCTTAAAAGTTTAAGTGAGTCAAATACCAGGGGTATTTTTGTAATTCCAGACAGCTACAAGGATCTAACACGGGTTTTACTGAGGAAGAAAATTACTCTATACATCAGTTTTCCAGGAGTACTAAAAGAGAACATAAAGTGAGTCCATTTTGCTATCTCTACTTCTTCAGAATTTGTATCCACAAATCACATTTAAAAGTATAAATGTATTTATGTGTGCATCATATAAATCATGATGTTTCTTAAATTTCATTTTTTAAAATTTCTATTTCATTGTTTGTTCTCTGAATTGCATTTCCATATGTCTCCTGTCCTAAATGCCTTAGGTACAAACAAATGAATTTTTATATGTAAGCACCTGTATCTTCCTTTATAATTAGAGAAATTTTTATTTTACCTGAAGCCCACATGTGATGAGATACATTTGATATCCTGCCATACTTGCTTATAAATGTTTCTAAAATACAAATCATCTCAAATCACCAGGATCAGAATTAGATTTGAAAACGCTTTCAATAATGTGTTCAAAATGAGGTGGAATTAATTCTAATTGGATTCACAAGAGGACTTGAAATTAGATGTAAATTTGTAATATTGGATTATATTAGATATGAATTAGTATAAGGTTTGCATTCAGAAAAGTGTGCTATGTTGGTGTCTGAGAACCACTTAGCCAGAAAGTTAGAACTGGCCTTACTCTTTAAACCTACCCTAACTTCATCACATTAATGTCTTTGAGTAATCTGTCCATTTTTAGTTAAAAATGTTAAACACGTTAAATTCAGAGTAACTAAGATTTATATTTTACCCACAGGTAAAACATAAATAAAATTAGACCTTTGTTGACCATGACCATTCATGATTGTTGACTTGGCATTGAGAGGGTAAAAAGAATTACCACAAGTTTGAGGCCAACCTGGTCGATAAAGAAGGTTCCAGATCAGTCAGGAACATCTTGACATAAAAATAAGTATAATTTTTTTATGAGTGCCAAGAAATATTTCTTAACAGTTGACTATTTTAAGACCTTAGAAACTAACCTACAAAATACTGGATTTAGATGTGAAGCCTAGCTGCAGTCTCTACTTTCAGCATGCTAGTAATAAAGACATTTCATTTGGAACTGACATTGGTAATATCCTGAAAAATATCTTTGAGATTTTGCAAATCAGTCCTATGCATGAAAAAGTAAATGTTTTCCAGAGGAGATTATCGTTTTAAATGAGGTGTGTAAAAATGTTTTAGTATGTAAAAGCTACTATAACGATCTCATTCTCACTAATATAATTCATGAAATGAAGTATGAAGTCTGTTGCAGGAGCTATCCATGAAAAATTAAGTTCTCAAGTATAAGAAAAATGAGTAAGTATTGACATTCATCACTGCCATAAAAATATAGTCAGCCAAATTCACTGGTTTTAATTAAACAGCATTCTGTGGTCAAGGAATCTTTAGACAGCTCTATTAGCTTCATGGACTCTAGTCTTCACTTTCCTCTCCTCTGTGGATAGGATTTCTGCTAAGAATAGAAATAGTTTAGGCAAAGCCCTCACGCTGGTTCTCATTCCAACAGAGGTAGGCATGAGCTTTAATGGAGGCCGTGAAACAAACTCAACAGATGGGAATGATTTTTTCTTGTCTTAAGCAGACTCCTCTTTTGTTCCTTTCTATTTCTCTACCTGTCCATGGACACTCAAGAAGGAGCTATGGTGTGGCCTTGATGTTGTACAAGCATGAAGATAAAATATGATCTAGAAGAGGGAGGAAAATGAAAGGCAGAGGGACCCAGATTCTCTTTCTCCATTCTTCAAGTTTAGAAGATAATTATTATAAAGTTAAGCTGCAGAGCCAGACTTCTATTTCATAAACATAAATGCTTTACAGTCGTGTCCATCAAAGCAGGAAACAGCCATTTGAGTGAATTGGTTTGAAGGGTGCACAGGCACCTAAGAGTGTCCATGAAATTGCAGAAAAAATATTTAGAGTGTTTTGCTTTATTTTGGTATAGGTGACCCTTTATGTTATTTTAATTACTAGACTTTGAAGTAAATTTTATGACGTCATTTTAATAATGCAATAAATCTCATTTTCTCATATACATATACTCCATTAGTATAGTATAATGACACATTTATTTTAAACATAATATGATGAGCAATTGGATTTTGGTTTCCTCTTTTCCTTTATCAGAGACAAATTATCTCATAGAGTCGAACTTTGTCCTTTATTCTGCTTTCTGATTGCTAAGAACCATTTTTATGCACACAGCCTCAAATTAGGGAGAAGGAAGCAATAAAACTACTTCACCAATAAGAAACTTCAGTCCCTAGGTTGAATTCTTTGTTCAGTGTCATTGTTGACGCACATTTTTTATTTTTTATTTTTTGCATTAGAGAATGAACATTGCCACTTTAATTAAATGTCACAGGTCTATCCCTAGAATGCCCTTCCTCAGCTATCCTTTACATCGAAGAATAAAATTCACTAAGTCAAAGCAATTCTCAGAAAGAAGGAACGCAGCTGCCACTGGCATTTGAAAACTGTTTCTACAGATTCCGTGTTAACCGGGAGGCCTTTTCATACTTCACTTCTCAGATGTGAACCGCTTCAGTTCACATCACGCGCCCAAGACAAGAGAGCACATTTTGATAAGCAAAATTGGAGTAGCCATTATTTTCCGAGACAAATTTAATTTAAATGACAAACACTGTTTTCTGAGGTTTTATTATTCGCTCTGTACTCACCGACACCAGACACTTGGACAATTCAATTGTCTGTAATACAACATGAGGTTTGGGGAAAGTGGTGCACGAGAACACGCAATGTGGAGTCAGCAGAAGGCAACATTTGGGACTTATCGAAGAGTATTACATACTCCTTAACAAGAAAGGAAGAAAAGAATGAAAGATTTAAATCAGAAAGCAAATAATCTGAATAGGCCACTATACTGGAAGACAGTGATCCAGCCAAACAATAGACCAAGACTCTTTCTTCTGTGACATAGCCAGCAAAGCCGTTGATCTGAAAGCAACTTCAAACAAACAAACAAACAAACAAATAAAACAAAACAACAACAACAACTTCACATGTAATTACTGATGTGATACAACTTGGAATTACTGGATTTCCATAAATAAAAATTGACTTTTGAACATTTGCTTTCTTACTTTTTTTTTTTTTTTTAACACCAACAGACTTTGTAACTAACTGCCTGATGCTAACCTGATGTGTTGTCAAATATTTCACCACTGGCCATTCAATCTGCTTGGTAACAAGTTTTTTGTTCTTCTGTCATCCTTAGGTATGGCCTACAACCTTCCTTTCTGTACGATCTGGGCAAACCGACCGGTGGTGGCAAGAGTAGTGTCAATGAAGCGATCCACACAGCTCGAGAGGCAGTTTTCAGTGCGGGAGTCTAGCTGATTTCCTGGCTTCTCCATGCTCTTATCTCAACGTAGTTCCACGAAGTGATGCACCTGCGCAGTGAACCCTGCCTTCTGCTGCTCGATGGCCACCAGGCGTTGTAACTCAGTTTCACCAAGCTCTGCCATTATCAGCGTCAGGCGCTTCGCTGTGGTACTCATGCGTGGTCCTGAAAGCAACTTTTGCACAGTATCATCAACTCTAAGATCCTCAAGGGCTTCTATCAATGATGAGACACATCTGCAGAAACTCATATACCTTCCATAGGATCACATGTCCTTGTCTAAGGGTGAACACACAGAACATTGTTCAAGCAAACCATACCAATCCTGACCAGAGAGAACAGAGACAAACTGACTCACAGGAGAGAGGACCCAAGTACTTTAATACATTTTTTGAAATTATTATAAATTATTTTACAATATCCAGAGCAAATGAAACTAATTAAAATATTTTGTAATACACATGTCCCCAGAAATATTTGTGAAGTTAAAAATAAAAGAAAAAAATGGTCTTGCCAAAATTTCACTACAAATCATGAGTGCTATTTAAATAATAAGAAAACAACAACAGCAGCAAAAAACAACAACTAAAACAAAAACAACAACAACAAAGAAATAGAAGATGTAAGGATGTCTTCAAAATTAAACCTTTAGAGATAATTGTCTTGGCACAGCTGCATTTCCAGTTTGTGAAGGCTAATGCAGGAGTTTGATGAATTTCAGGGCAACTATGGCTGTGATGACAGTATATAAAGATGAAACACAATAAAAATACACATGAATGAAACTAAGGCTCTATAATACTAATATTAGAAGATAAACACAAAATTTATCTTTCCATTCTTCTTTCTGTGGTGATAAAATGGGAAGTGAGCAGTGATTTAATTATGTTTATTTTTTAATTGATTATTTTATTTATTTACATTTCAAATGTTATTCCCCTTCCAAGTTTCCTCTCTGCAACCCACCTGTCCCATTCCCTGTCCCCTGCTCTAAGAGGGTGCTTCCTCACCCATCCACTCCCTCCTCACCCCTTTCATATTCCCCCCCCCCCCCATGCTCCGGCATCTATCCTCCACAGGACCAAGCCCCACCCACCCACCAATTGATGGAGCTGGAGCCTGGGTCCCTCCATGGGTATTCTTTGGTTGGTGGTTCAGTCTCAGGGAGATCTTGTGGTGGGGGGATCTGGTTGGTTCATACTGTTGTTCTTCCTATGGGGTTGCAAACCCCTTCAGCTTCTTCAGTCCTTCCTCTATCTCCTCCATTGGAGTTCCATGCCCAGTCTGATAGTTGGCTGCAAGAATCCACATTTTGATATTCAAGTATTCCTTAACAATGGCATTTACAAAGAAACCCAGAGAAGTTCACACAATGCCATTTTCCTAATGGTCAAAATCAATTAAAACTAAGAAATAAAAATGGAAGTTATAAATAAACACAATAACCCCTGGGAGAAGCAAACACATTTTTGTATGACTATTAATAAAATTAACAGAGTATCACTCAGAGCAGGATATATTTAATTATAAAAATAACCTATAAATCTAAACTACCCTCTCTACCCTATAATAACTTAAGAAAGATCTGTGGGTGTGCACACAGGTTAGCTAAACATATTTACTTTTTACATAAAATAGGGTTAAATGTTTAAATTCCTCATATACTTAAAGTTAAATAGTTATATAATCGTGAACATTGTTAAACAATGTGAAAAAAGCCCAGAAAATTTTCAAATATTTTCTTCTATTGATTAAAACAACAAAAGCATGTTATACATTGTAGATTGCTAAGCAGAAAGAAAAATGTGAACTAGTGGAAAACTTAACAGCTTAATGAGTAGCTAGGATGCATTTAGTTTCTAGAGTTAGCAACTATGCCTCAATATCAACGATCAAAAGATATCAGAAATAATTACCAAACAATTCAATAACATATTTCTTCATAAATACAATCTTTTTTTTACATATTTGAGATTATAATTTAATTTAAAAGTATTTCTTTTCCATTTCCTCCCTCCAAGCCCCTCCCCCATCCTTTTTCAAATTTATTTTAATTTGAATCCTTCAAATTTATGATGGATGATGGTATATATGAAGGCAGGAGCCAGACAAGACAGTGGCACAAAGCAAGCAATTACAGACTTGGTGTCATGTTTCCTTGACCTTCAGAGATGTGTGGTTACAGCTAGGAGGACCTGCCGTTCTCACACACGAGGTGAATAAGCAGCTGTCCTTGAGGGGAAAGAGAGAAAGATGAAATGCACAGAAATGTGTTGTAAATTGCAAATATGGAAAGCGATAATCCCCAATTTAATTTCTACACATGTCACATCTCAAACTCATAGAGTAGTCACCTTGACAGAATATCTGTGATGCCACATGAGTACATACAATAGATGTTCCCCTGATTGTTTTCAACAAAGACCTGGGTAACTAAACAGCTGAGAATGGAAAAATACAGACATTTCTGGGACAGTTTAGATAAAGGACACTAGTGTCATGGGATCCAAAACAGTATCACAGTTCTCTGGTTAAATTAGAGGATATGTGGCGTTTGGCCCGAGTCCATTTCACATCACTTCCAAGTATATTAATAACCTGCCTGTAGTTATATTTTGGTCCCGGTGTGAATGATTGAAAGAGGAAGAGTTATCAGCAGGCAGAACCCACATGCTATGTTTGGCCTGAGGAATAAAAGCCATTTAAGCCCCAAGAGCCAAGTGGAAGATTCAGAAGCCACACTCCTAACCTGAGGGAAGTTATCAATGAGATTCAAGTTTGTATCACGAAATACTGCAATTATTGCCAACATAATGATATCAAATATGCAAAGGATATAGAGATGATAGTCCACATCATATTCCCATTCAACTCACAAAAAATTTCACTATAAAGTGTGATACATCATTCTATATTACTGGGAATTTATGCAAGACTATGTCCCAGGCACAGATTCACAGCTGCTGCCTGTTATCATCTGCTACCAAAGCTGTTACTGGTGTTATCACTTTGTTAAGTAACAGTGGATTATCACAGACTTTGGCCTTTGCTACAGAACTACTGATCTGGCAGATATATATTTTAACCAATTCTTATCAATAATGAAGGTCCAGTTCAGCTTTTATTCACAAGATAGCAACTTTAGGAATCAATTCCCCAGGGATATCCTAACATTCCTGCTCTGTATTGCAGCAGAGGGCATAAATAAATTGATTATCTAGACAACCCTGAGACTATAAAAATATAGCAATAACCTTGATAGTCCACTCAGTGAACAGAAAATGGGAACTGTATATATATATCATTGGACGAAAGAATCAAATTTGAGTGAAAATCCTCACCCCTTCATGTGAATCCAGGTTTTGTTGTTGTTGTTGGTTTTTTTTTTTTTTTTTTTTGAATCCCAAAAAGAAGGTGATTCACAAGTGAGTCCTGAGTTTCAGCAAAGCTAATGAAGATAATGCCTGCTGTTGTGGAAGAGTTACTGTTAGTCTCTGAGAAGTTCCTAGTGCTTCAACGGAATAGAATACAACTCTGAAAAAGAGCAGGTCTTATTTCAACAACCAGTCCCGCCATGATGTGCAGTCCTAGATGTTGTCCTGGACACAGCATGCTTAATGACCATGCTCCTGGCCTTTCATTCCTATCTTGGGTTTTGTCAGCATCATTGTTCCATATGTAAATCACATGAGCTCGGTTTTATCACATAACTGCCACCCTAGGGAGAATAAACAGAGGGTGGAGGGAAGTTTGACCCTCCAGCCAACCAGACCATCCCTAGATAACCTCTTTTATCTGTTTGACAACCTAGCGTTCAAGAACTGCTCAGATTCTCTCACCCTTATTCTTGCTTTCCATCTCTCTCTGAATATGTAAAACTGAATTGAATACATTTCTGGGTTTCCGTGCATTTTCAACATATTATGTAACATATTTCATTTTCCTTTTTTCTTCCTATAACATTATTTTTTCCTTTTATGCTTATCTAATTCTCATCTTCACCATGTACATGGATCTACACTCTGATATTTACAGGATGTCCTTTCCCTTGTCAGTTAATCGTTTATTCTCATGAGTAGATTGAACTCTCATGTCATCATTATAAAATACATAAACATATATTTCAAAGTACAAGCTACTTAATTTTTTAAATACGTTTTGGCGATTTCGTTCTCTGTATCATCTCAAACCATCCTATCTGACAATGCCAATATACAGACAAGCCTGAGATGTACTTCTGCTGACTATTTATAAACACTTGACTCTGCTTCTATTTTCCTGTTTCTTTGCATATCTAGGAATTGTGGATAAATTGTGTGGAAGCTGTAAGCATTGTTGAATATCTCAAATTATGAGTTTTACTCTTATAATAAATTATTGTTGATCCTTCGGGTATTTGGCATTAGATTTTACTGGGCTAATGCATACTCATTGTAACATGAAGTTGTTGTACCTAGAACGGACTTCAGTCACATGATTTAAGTTGAATGTATACTTTGTTCCCTTGAGTCTCTGCTCGCTGCTAAAGCCTAATCCATGCTCTCTCCATGTCACCATTTCACTTCTGAAATAGACGTTCAAGTCTCTCACCTAAAAGTCATTGCTGTTTTCTATTCCTCATAGCCTCATTGTGCACTTGAGTAGCTTAAATGTTGACCAGAAACTTGGGGAACAATTGTGCAGGTGTCAGTGGCTTCTTGGGCTGTCTTTCCCTCTGTTGTGTTTCCCCTCTCACACACTTGCAATTTCAACAATTTTATAGTCAAATTTGCATTTCATGTGTCCAAGAAGGCTTCTATTTTGTATATTCTAATGCCCTCTGAGGCACATCATGAAATATCTTCAAAGTGAAAGCTGGAGTTGCCTGTGCACTCATTGGATGCTCTTCTCTTCCCTTAAGATCCTCAACTGGTTGCCATTTAGTTCCTGTAAATAGTTGCATGGTGTATATTAATCAGCATTTTATTTTAGAAATCATAGCAAAGTACTTTTTATTCTAACTTTTCAATTTGCACACCTAAGAATAGTTTATGTGTGTACCTTTGGGTGTGACTATACTCAAAGCCCATAAAAAATACTATTGTTTTATGTTTTGTTAACATTATCAATGGCATTGATGATGTAAATCTTGTTTTCTTACGTTTTATGGTCAGCATTGTATATTTCCATATTACCTTTTTTTATATACAACTAGCTTGTTTCTTTTTCCTGTTATTATTCTATAATAAAGAAAATAACCTATCTACTCATGCATCAGTATTCAGTGTCAGAATCATTAAAGCTCTTTACTCCAATAAATGATGCTGTGTTCAATATCCTTAATGAATGTTCATATGTTCTATTCATTGGAAATGAAGTCAGTTGCTTAATGTGCTTATTAAGCATTTCTATTACCCTTTGTTATTTCTCTTCTGCAGTTCTCCTCAATGTTTGGGGGTAAAGTAGTCAGGTGAAGCTTCAGCATTTACTGATTGCAAGGATTCAATTCCAGGCTGCCACTTCAATCTCAGTCTCGGGAGTGAGATGGGCTGAGTGATTTCTCACTCAGAGCTCTGTTCAGGGCTTATTCCTAGAGATGAGGGGCGATGCTTGATGACAACCTATAGCAATCATCTCTCACAGGGAAATCTCTTGACTAGAAAATAGACATTGCCTTCTCAAATTCACTCTCTAGGGACATCTGCATCTAGAAGCACCTGGTGCCTGACTCACCTACAGCATGGCTTGTCCTCATCAGCCCTACTTCTTCCCCTCACCTTTCTCAGGGCTCCTTTTACAAATAACTTGTACTCACCAATCTACCTTTCAGTTTTGTGGGGAGCAAACTTGGATGTATTACTTATGTTACTCAGTTCTCTTACTTTCTCTGTGTGAGTGTGTGTTTATGTGTGTGTGTGCATGTGTGCATGCACATGCACACACACACACACACACTTGCGCACAGTTGCAAGTGCATGTATGTGGAGGCTAGAGCATAACCTCAAATTACACACAGCTTGTGACATCATCTCTCTTCTTTGTTGCTGTTTGCACCAGTCTGGTTGGCAGGAGTTCTGTTGTCTTTGCCATCTAGCTACTTCTCTTAGATTGTGCTGAGATTATGGACACGTGGTACCCTGTGTCTTGCTTCGTGTCCATTTTTCTATCCTAACCTACCCCAGACAGTTACACTTGTTCAGAACACACTTGTATCCACCGAGCTTCCTTCCTAACCCTGGCTTTAGTCCTTTACTCTTTTGCTTTGAAATGTTTCCTCCTCTTCCTCCGCCCTTTCCTCCTCCTCTTCCTCCTTCTTTTCCTCCTCCTCCTCTTCTTCTTCCCCTTCTCCTCTTCCTCCTTCCTTTTCTCCTCCCCCTTTTCACATTATACCCCTCCTCTTCTTCCTCTCTTGTGTTTCCTCCTCATCCTCTTCCTCTTCTTGCTTCCTCTTCCTTCTCTCCTTCCAGCCCTGTCTCTCACCTCACCTCCCTCCCCCATGCACCTCCATCCCCTTTTCTTCAGAAAAAGGGAGGTTTCCCAAGGATATCAACTAGGCTTGGCATATAGAGTTGCAATAATATCAGTCCTATCTTCTTCTATTGAAGCTAAACAAGGCAGTCAGTTAGAGGAAAGAGTCCCAAAGACAGGCAATGTAGCCAGAGACAACCCCTGCACTTGCTTTAGGAGTCCCATGTGGAGACCTGACTGTTACATATGTGCAGAGGACCTAGGCCAGACCCATGATTGCTCTTTGTTTGGAAGTTCAGTCTCTATGAGCTCCTCTGGTCCCACATGAGTTGACTCTGTAGGGTTTCTTGTAGTGGACTTGACCTCTCTGGCTCCTTCAATCTTTCCTTCCCCTCTTCCACAGAATTCCCCAATTTCCACTTAATCTTGCAGCAGTAAAAGCTATGTTTGGATAACTTAAATGGTTTGTTTTTAGATTTAAATCTTTCTATCTACTCATTGTTAATTTGTGTTAATTGCATAAGTTAGACATCCACCTTTATTTTTCTTTGCAAAACAAATCAGTTTTCTAATCTCATTTATGAAAATGGTTGTTTCCTGGAGTTCTATTACATATCTGCTATTACTTAAAAAGCAATCTGCTTCAACTCTTATCTTTCCATTCTTTCAGTCAATTCCTCTGTCCATGAACCAGTACCACACTGATAATTTTATCATATGAGTGTTAAAAATTAGCAAGTCATGGAGAATTACTCTTTTTATATAAACTAGAATTAATTTCTCCAGCTTCTCCCCCAATATAGGTGTTGTGTTGAGTGGAATAACAATGAATTTAGAAGTTAAGCTGAGGTCAATTAAACACTTTCATCTCTTAGTCATCTTATTCACAGAAGTATTAAGCCTTTCAATTAATTTGAATCTGATTTGAATTCTTCAATATAAATTTGAAAACATTCCATATACTTTCCAGTCCATCTTTACTAGAATAATTTCTACGCAATTGGTAGTTTTGTTGTTATCTTAAATGACATCTACTTTCCATCTCATTTTCTGGTTACTCATTGAATATATTTGAATGTTGATTTTTTTTGAATTAAAAGATAAGTTTTAAGAAGTCTCTCAGATGGCATTAACAATGAGGAAATGGATAGAAGGGCAAGAAAGGAAGGAAACCATATGGAGAATTGTGTTAGAATCTGAAATACCTTTCCAGAACAAAAGACAAAGCAGAGGTAAGGACACAATATCTGAAAAATATTGCTGATTATTTGTTTGAGCGAATTAAAAAAGAACCATCAAAGAACTCAAAAGTAGAGATCACAGAGCAGAAATTTTATCCAGATACAACACTGTGACCTGATTATTGTGGAAAAATGGTAATTTACTTTTCAAAGAGAAAAATACGACTGCTCATAAGGAGAAGAAAATAAAATCCTACTTTATTTTACAGTAGCAACACTGAATGTAAAAGGTTTTGTGAAGAAGTTCAAATTTGATGCTATGTTTGGCTAAGTTAGCATTTTAATGCTTGAAGCAAATTGCATATTATTCATATTAGAATTTAAAAGAATTCTAAGAGTTAACCTTTGAAAGGAATTGGTAGATTTCATAAGCAAGAAGTAGACATTTTACATGAAATTTGTAAAAATCAATTGTAAAATCAATTGATGTCTAAATAAGCAATAATAGGTATTTTATAAGCATAAAAATTTAAAAAGGTCTTTAGATGACTTATTGTCAAATTACTGTTGGAAGATAAAAGTGTAGGAATAAGAAGTGTGCCAATATTATATCATGCCAAGAGGGAATGTATAATTGTTAATATGACATTTACAAAGAAAAAAATTGAATTCTGACACTTTTAATTCCCCAGTCCTTGGAATATTAACCCATATCTAATCTGTAGTCATTAGGTACTCTTTAAAAAGCATCAATATAGTTCAATTTCTGCAGTAAGTATGCGTCTCATTTGCCACCAGCTGGGGACTAAGTGGCTAATGAGTGAGCCCATAGGTAACATTCTCATACAAGTCTTAAATGTGTCTCATCATAAAACCAGAAGAAACATATTTATTCTGAAAGATTTACTAAAGAAGAGACTCTAGAACATACGTGTGACCTAGTATCGAAATCAAAAAAGTAAGGAATGTAAAATCGAAACAAAATTGCAGTGGAGAGAAAATACAAAATAAGAGGGCAGAAATTTATTTTTAATATAATAGTAATCAAAATCAGTTGCGATAAAGCTCACCAGTTAACATAGTTAAAACTTTACAGTGTAAACAAACACAAAGACTCTTAGATTATATTACAATATAAAGTAACAAGGGTGTTTTAAAGATACTCACTTAAAAATAATGCATACAAATAAAATGCAAAATAAGTACTTAATCAGTATGAACATTCAGTTAGTTTCCAGACTGATGGAATAATGTACTAAACACAGAAACAGCATCTGAGAAATGAAAGGTGTTATCATTTTATAATATTAGCTGTATGTTACTTTTCAAAATAAAAAATAATGTATTCAAAAGAGAGCTCATTGTAACAGTATAGGTAAAAGTATTTTGAAATAATATTTTACATTAAAATAACTGAAAAAGCATTAACATGTGAAAAGTTTTCAATTAACAACCCAGACCACCTTAATCCTTCTGAAATGACACATACGATCATAGAAAAACAGATTGACAAATAGATGATAAACAGGTAGATGGTAGGTAATTAAGATTTAGAAGTGGTCTTTAGTGTTACTACAATAAAATTGCATGACCAAAAACAACTTATGGGTAAGTTTATTTTGGCTTATAGTCATAGAGGATGAATTCATAATAACAGAGGGGCCATGGCAGTGAATTACTGGAGTGAGGAGTTGAGAAACTCCATCTTCAAATGTGAATCCAAATCAGAGAGAATGAACAGGAAGTGTTAGGTAATTAAATTCAAAGTTTACCCTCAGTGACTTCTTCTTACCTACTTCTTCCAGTAGGTATGCTTCTCACCATAGCTTTCCCAATCAGTGCCACCAGCTGGGGACTAAGTGGTTAATAAGTAAGCCCACAAGCAGCATCCTCAGACAAATCTCAAACATGTCTCATCTTAAAACCAGAAGAAATTTATTCATTCAGAACAATTTATTAAAGGAGAGACTTGAGTACATACTAATGGCCTATAGGAATAGTTGCTCATGCATCATGAAGGGACTCATGAGGCCATACTCATTGCAGATGGACTGCTGCCTAGTGATGGAGTCTAGGGTTTGAGGAAAATAGACATTATTTTTAGTCACATACCTCTGGAGGATTCCACCGGCTCTAAACTGTTGGCCACAGAAAAATATCTAGTTAAACTTATTAGGTCATAGGATAAAGTGAAAAAAGATTTGACTATAGGAAAGGGATTTGACTCTCAGAAGGGAGGGTTTGCAGTGATGGGAAAGATATAAAACACAGTTGGGGAGTGAGACGAATCAGAATCCACTATATGAATGAATGACAGTGTTAGAGGATAAATTTAATAAAAGCTAAAGGCAGAGGCAGGCAGATTTCTGAGTTCGAGGCCAGCCTGGACTACAAAGTGAGTTCCAGGACAGCTAGGGATATACAGAGAAACCCTGTCTCGAAAAAACCAAACCAAACCAACCAACCAACCAACCAAACAAACAAAAAGAATAATTTAACTGAAAGAGTTGATTTGTGATTTAAAGGGTTAAATATTACAAGATAATGGTAATACCTTGCCTAGTAAATGAAAGTTTCTGAGTTCAATCCATGAATCATCAAATAAATGCTTGATAGAAAGATGATAGATAGATAGATAGATAGATAGATAGATAGATAGATAGATAGATAGATAGATAGATAGATAGAGGAATGCCGCAAAACATTAAAATGTCTAATCTTCCCACTTTGGTCAGGATTTTCAGAACTATCCCTCCTCTAATAAAATTTGCACATTTTAAATGCATATTCACACAGAATCAATTTTGGGGGATTATTCTTAAAGTATATGGGCATTCCAGATATGAAATATTTAGAACATCTAAATATGAGAAATGGGCAAAATCCAGGACTGTTAAATGATAACTTTTAAGAAAAGATATCAAAATTATAATATTATAGCTAATATTCACTATAAAATATTACTGATATAGTATGTGGCATTATATTTTATGATTCTAAACTATTGAAATCTGGTGTTTATTTTATACTAACTAGACCAATTCATTTCAAACTATCCACATTTGAAAAGCTCAGTACTCACCATGACTATTGTGTTCTATGTTCCTCACAGGTATGACTACTAAGGAAACCACAAGGCAAGCACCAATATTTTGGGGCTTCTAGGATATGCTAAATATTGTAAAGTGCATTGCATGCATGGTCTGGTTTGATGCAGAGTGAATGCATGGGTTTTTAGTCTTTTTCTATAGTTGAGGAACTTCTGATTGCAACATAGCTCAGTAAACAACACATATGAAGGATAGAGTAGAAAACTCAGTATGTTTTACTTAGTCCCTTGTTCCATCTAGGCCTTGGTTTACATGGTCAGTAGCACTAGGGTGATGTCATGGAGGAGAAGTGGAGTAGACTAGTTTGGGAAATATCCACATGAAAAAAGAAGCAGAATTTGGAAGTGGACAAAATATGAAGTGTGAGGAATAGGGAAATAGTAGGGCTAGTGGCTAGGGTTTGCACTTTGTGTAGACAGATTCTGTCACTGTTATTGAGAGAAACACTGGGGGAGCTCAGGAGGCTGTCAAGTTGTGAGAATGGTTCTCAGTATTCATGCTGATTCTGAAGACTCCTGCCATCATGCACGTTGAATAGGTCTCTCTAGGGAATGTGATTTGAGAATGGTCCTTTACGTTGACTGGCTATTAGAGCAATCAGCAGAGAAAATGGATAAAAATAACATAGCCAGAAAAGACACTGAAAGAGTCCTGGGTGTGAGAGAACTGCTGGGCAGACCAACTCAGCTATCACCTAGTCCCAAGTCCAGGACGTTTGTGTTGGTCCATGCCAACATCTACCACATCTGTGAACTGATGGAGCAGGTGAAAAAGGGGACCAGTCCTGCAGGACTAAAGCTGCAGGATCAACATGACACAGGGCAACACCAGGAGCGCTGATGCAGGAGAGGAGTCCCAGTGAGAATCCAGTATTGAAAATGTGGCCAACGCCAGAAGCCTAGAAACAGGCCACTGACTCAGTGCAATGAACACTTGCAAGTGATGCTGTTTCGACAAAGGAGTGACACACAGTGACACTCCACAGCTTCCATGGTGAGATGTGGTTGTTGGTTGGTTGGTTTGATTTGTTTGTTTCTTTGTTTTGTTTTGTTTTGTTTAGCTATGGAGGTTTCAGATATGGAGAAACTGGGAGATAAGTGGAATTGAGGTGCATGCCATGAAATCACAATCAATAAAACTTGATAATTTTAAAATGGCTTCCTTTCATAGCTATGAAGAAAAATATAGCAGTGGATATATAATTTGCATTTTATTTGAAATCAACAAACTTTTTCTAATGTGTGCATTTTATAAGAAAAAAAATAGAGCTGTTTCCTGGAGCAGAATTTAGGGAATAACAATGAATGAATGTTCTAAGGAATAGATTAAATTCAAGTTGAAGGCATGGCTTGTTAATGTTGAAAGGAATTAGGATCAATTCCAATAAACAGGGACTAGTGATGAGGATGGTAGTTCATCCACTGTTGGTCAGCATGTGTGCGTAAGCCATACTGTGATTTCCTCAGCAGGGCCACTGCATTTTCATTACTGCTGTCTGTGACTCATTGTCTCCAGTGTTTGAATTCCTCAATACTGGGACAGCATCACAGCCTTGCTTTTTGTCTTGTGAGGTAAAGAAAGTCATCTTCTGTGTGTAATAGCTAGTACATGAGAAAAAATGGTAGCTCGAGGGATTTCTGAAAGTTAAAACATTGTACATTGTGGGGAGAATACCACAGGGAAGTGACACTGTACAGCTGGGGGGATTGCCAAGTTCTGTTCATGACTGAAACAAATACATATTGCAAAAAGAAAGAGAAGAAATTGTCATGTAAACCTGACCCTCAAAATTTAAAGAGGAAATAAAGGCATTCCTCCTTAAAGTTAAGAACAGGAAATACTAGAAATGTGTGAGCCTGGCAGTCATTCATGTTTACAAGTTATAGCAGTGACTTACATTAGAATAATTTAATATGAGACATTTCTCCTAACAGCTACCTAAGGAAGGATTTGAACCTAGTCTAATATTTAGCAACAGTGATTCTAATTTGTATCTATCTCCTCAGTCCACTTTTGGTTATTTTTATATCTTATTTTTTAGCGCACTGATCTTTGAACTGAAATTTAGTCTAAACCAAAAATGGCCATTTTAACTGAGAACAATAACACAGGCATTGTCGACCTATTCTTCCAACCTATATGTGGTGCTCTGCCCTCCTGTGCCACATGCTGAAGCTCAGTAGATTTTAACACAATAACAATGATTAGCAAAATTTGGCAATATGGTCATAAACGTTGACTTGCCCTTATGAAAGGTTTGAGTTCTGGCCTGTTCTGTGTCTTCCTGAAGGATGGGATACTTCCCAGTGGGAGAAATTAAAGGATGGGAGGTAAATAAACAGAGCTTGATATTTTATCACACCTCGTAGATCAGTGGTAGAAGCCTCAGCAGCCACATTGCTGTATTTTTCTGTCACAAAGAATAATTTAAAACTCACCATTAGTCAATAAAGTGGGCCCATTATCTCACTGCCAATCTACTCCACAGGTAAAGTAAGCTATTTTAACTCCTTTTACCTTCTTCTTTAAACTTTCCTGCTAATTACTTAATTGAAGTGAAGCTAGAATTATATTGACATACAAATAAGAGAAGCATTCACATCAGCATCCAGCAGTTAAAGACTATTAAAGAGATTTTAATAAATTTTTAGGTAGATTTGATTTTATAATATCATGAGACTTTTTATGAATATTAACTAATCAGAAATTCTCGGTTGGAAGCCAAGGAGAGACTGTATTATTTTAGAAAATAAGCCCATTATCAGGTTACTATGGGAATTATTTTCATAACCCCAAGGATAGGCATATGTTGTGCTACAGAGATCTCATACTGAGTATGTAAAGTCAGGCTAGGTATGACAATATTAAAAAAAAAATGAGCTTGTCTCTGTTCTTCAGGCTGTGGATCATTATTAATGTCCTCACATAGGTTCTGATCTACTTCAGTAATTCATGTCTAAGTATGTTCCAGTCCTTTTGAAGAAGCTAACATAATGACCAAGCTTTTGCTATGACCATTTGCTAGATATTGCTCATTAAAAATGAGGAGTCTGTTCATTGACAGCATAATTTTAGTGCATTCCCTGTGCACAGGAGAAAATATGGACATGAGTTAGATGAAGGAAGCTATCCTGGGTATTAACATCATGACCTGATTTTATAATATATGAGCGTTTCTCCACTGAGAAGAAAGTATTAAAATGAGTTTATTGTTTTTACAGTTTGATTTAAATGACATAGCTGAGGATGGGTTTATTGTCAGGACATGTAAGTCTGGGTATAAAAGGGAAGGTATGTAGTAGTTGCATGTATGTGTTCAAATCCTGAGTTAGGCAATAGTTTATGAGACAAACCATGCAAATCACAAACAAGAAAGAAAAAGAAATACTAGACAAATTTGAATTAATCAAAATTTAAACTTTTTACACTGAGAGGAAGCTACCAATAAAAAAAATAACCAAGAGATGTCAATATTTTAGTGTAAGAATTTCTTTAGTATGGAAAATATGTGAGGATATCTTACAGATCTGAAATAAAAAGGCAAATGGGGCATGGGATGGTAGTTCAGTGACCTGAATTCAATCCTCTGCAACTCACCCCCATTCTTAAAGCTACATGAACATTTCAGCAGACATTTTCTCAAAGGAGATAAATAATTGGCCTATCAACACATGAAAACCTATTGAAATGAAGGACTATACAGGAAACCACAAAGAAATAACACAATACATATGATGAAATGTCTGTAATATGAAAAGTAATGACAAATATTTCCATGGAAAATAAGTGTTGCAGATATTGGGAAATAGTTTGAAAATTATGCAGAAACTTAAACTGAGTTAACATCTATCCTGGAACTTCTACTTCTAAAGATGCTCATAATATATTCAAAATATGTATATATAGACACATTCTCTCTCACACACACATGCACACACACACACATTGACATCAAACATATGGCAGCATAGTTTATAATAACTTAAATATAGTTATAAACCAATATGTATTAACTGGCAAATAGTGAAGAAATTTGGTTTAGCCATATGATAGGATATTTCATTATCATAAAAATGTAGTGCTGATACATACCGTGCCACAGAGCAATTTTGAAAATTGCTAAGAGTTTCACACTGTATGATCACATTTGTGTGAAGTGCCTAGAATATGAAATTTGTGACAATAGTATTTTTAGGTTCTAGAGGAGAATAGCGGTGGCTGCTCATAGGGATGGTATTTCACTGCGGAAGACAACACTGCCCCAGATCTACATCACTGTGATCACATAACTTTATGACTGCAGTAATGAATTACCATACCTCCGACGGTTTACTTCCTGAGATGTAAATCTGTCATCAGGGAAAGACTCACATTCGTACTTATTTAACCTAAGTAATTATTTGCTGAATAAATAAAAAGAAAGATTATAAATTATATCTTGTAAAAGTTAAAAGTAACCACAAAGAATGATTTATTTATTGATTAATATTTTCAAGCACTCCGCATCCTTCCTCCAATCTCTTGAGACAAATTAGTAACTTAAGGACATTATTCCAGAGTTTGGCACAGTATTAAAGATATGATTGTATTTATTTATGGTTAAATGGTCTGCCACCTGCCCGGCACACATCATTTTTATATCACAAACTGCAGTTACTCATTATCACCTGTGTTTAACTTTCCAAATATACACTTGGTACAATTAGTTTAGGAAAACCCATTTTCTTTCCCTTTGTTCACTTTTTATTTGGGTAATGAGGATGAAAAGAAGCATAGCTTATAAATCACCTCTAGAGACTTATACCATTACAGTGTTGGTTTAGGCCCCTTCAATTCCTCAGAACTTTCTTGGTGAGTGATAGAATGTATGGTATCTTATGCTCATATTTGGCTACAAACAGTACTTAACTCAAATATCTTTTCCTATAAAAAAGAAGCTGACTGAGAGGTATAAGAGAATAGCATGGGGATAATTTGTACCAAAAAGGGACATGGACCCAATGTCCTCTTAAAGTTTTTACTTTCAAATCCTAAACCAGATGTGGTGCTATGTGCAGCCATTGCCAGAGTTCAGGAAGCAGAGCCCTCATTATTGAATTGGTACCTTTATGAGTAAAGATGTGACATCTCTCTTCTTTCTTTCCTCCTTCCTCGCTTTCCTTCTTTCTCTTTCCTCTCCCCTCACCCATGCCTCTCCTTCTCCTTCCCTTTGTCATGAAAGAGTCATTGAGAACATAAAAACATCTGATGCTTTGACCTGAATCCTGGACTTCTCCATAGCTGTAAGAAAGGGAAGTTTATTGTTGAATCTCTCCAGAGTATTAAACTCTCTTACAAAAGCCTGAGCTCACTAAAGGAGAAAAGAAAGAAGAGATAGAGGCAGTGGTAAAGAATTGCTAAAGGGAAATAAAAAGTAACAATAATACTATTTTATTTTTCTATAGTCATTTGTTCTCAGATTTCTTGATGATAGTCACTCTGGCTCAAATAGCTTGCTATCTAATGAAGTCTTCATTTTCATTTCCCTGATGGGCAGGAATGTTGAACACATTTAAATAAATGTTTATGTTCATCTGTATGGAACTCTTTGCTTCCTTGGGCCATTTGTTGAATAATAACTTAATATTCTCTTGGTCTTTAATTTTTGGGCTTATTTGTAATCTTGTGTAATATATATAACATATATTGCTTTTCTATCAGTGTGAACCATTTTTGATGAATTTTAAGGGTGCAGCTGATCAATCCTATGACAGTTTCATATGTACAGTTTAAGAGTCTGCCAAATTGTCTTCCAGATTTTCTATTTAACTGTATATCCCAGTTCTTCTGCCTATCAACCAGCATATTGGATCTATTTTACTTATTTCTGCATCTTAACATAAGTATGTTGTCATTGTGCTCGCCATTTTAATTTTAATTGCCTTCCCATAATGACTAATGATGGCAGCTGATATCATCTGTGTTTGCTGTTCTGGAAATTACCTGCCTTTTTCACTTTTCAACATGAAAATGGAAATAAAAGGCTATATAATCTTTCAGTTTCATGAGTATCCAGAGACATAATGATTGTAAAACTCTTCAGGAAAGAGTGACAGTTGTGTGGTCATTTCTATTGTTCTTGGTAACTCATCTCTTTCATGCAGGAATCAGAGACCAAGCACTGGCAGGGTGGCATCATTCCGTTTTATCAGGATGACCACCATCATACTTGTGATCAGTGCCGGATTGCTTTCGTTTTAAAGCCTGTACACTGTGCCTTTTAGCTACTCATTTACTTTGTTTCAAGAGAAGCCATTTTC
The DNA here is from genome assembly GCF_978045245.1 of Mus caroli. Classification (NCBI taxonomy): domain Eukaryota; kingdom Metazoa; phylum Chordata; class Mammalia; order Rodentia; family Muridae; genus Mus; species Mus caroli. The sequence goes on from NW_028227259.1 coordinate 10,703,491, forward strand.
TCCTGATCACTGTAAGTTAACTTGGTCAGTCTTACCTGGCCATTTCACCCTGGGATCACGCCCCTCTAAGAATTATAGCCACCTAAATTCTGCCTTCACTTATGGCTTCAGCTCTACTCTTTTGAGATTTTAGCATGAATGCTGTTACTGGGCCTCATTCTGTAATGCTGTTTTCATCACGGCTAGCCTGGAGGAGAGCCACACTGAACTTTAATGTGGTATGCTACTTATTCCTGCAGCACATTCCTCCTGGTTTGGGTAAATATTATGAGCTTTATATCCTTATATGTTATATTCTTGCTCACCCACTTCTGTTAGTTTCAAATACTATTTTACCATCTGCTGTGTAATTCTGGTGTTTCTATTTCACTTAGTGGGTGACACTTAGTTTCTCTGCTTCTGGAGCAGTCTTAGTAGCACATCCACAGACTCATCTTAGGTGTCTGACAAGCAGTTATATCCCATATCCAAGAAAGGAGAAGGATTCTCTGATATATTTTTCTCCATTGTATTGCTTCCCCTAATACAAACCCCCCCATAAGATTTTATTCCATGAATAATCCTCTAGTGGAGGGCATGCTCGCCTTCAATGGTGAGTTCTACAGCTTTCTGAAGTTCTGAGTCCCTTCCTCTCTCACCAGATTCAGTAACTTCCCAGCCAGCTGATACTTCAAAGCATTTCCTTAAAGTGGAGAAAATGTCTATCTTCTTTGAGCAAGAGAATCAGAGGACACATGTGTCTGGGGGAGAGAGGAGGTGTGTATGTGTGGGGAAAGGAATTGGGAGAAGTGGAAACAGTAGTCAGGATATAGATCAGAGAATAAGAAAAGATGAAGAACGCTTATAGACTTCCCTATGGAGGAATGGGCCACTCCTGGAGGTTCAATAGATCTACATTAACTTCAGTCATGTCAACCTAAGTTTAATAATTTCACCTGCTAAACTCTCATTCTTTCCCATAATAGTCTGGATCTTACCTTAGTATCTACAAATTTAGCCTGCAATATGAGGATCAAGCCCAAGACTTGTTCCTTAGTTTTCCTAAGAATTTAACCAGTTATTTGTAAATTACCAGGGTTCTCATACTCAGTTTTAACTGCTAATTACCTATGTTCATTTATACATTCTAATTAGTCATGCTTGTTTACAGACTGTCCATCTGAGTTATCAATCTTAGCTAAAACTATGCAATATGACTACTTTATTCTTTCTTTTCTTTGCTGTGCCTCCTTCTCATTTCTCTCCATATTTCTTTCTTTCCTCTTCTTTGAAATAGAGTCTTTGTATGTGTGAGCTCAAGAAGGTCTGGAACCTGCATTCTTTCTGCCCTAATTTCCTACAGTTAGGATTAAAGACAAGCATGTACGTGTTACTACTGTACAACTTTCCCTGTATGTCTTAAACAGCTCATATGCTGTAGCAATTCTTCATTCATACCCTTGAGTATGATATTGCGGGTGTTGGGGAAAGAGGGAGTGGGAACCTGCATCCCGACAGAGGACAGAGTTCAGAGACGCGGGAGGACTGCCACATGCTTTCCAAGGGGCTCTGGGTGGTTGTCTGGCTGTGCTAAGCCGCTGACTCCACACAGCAGGGGATGGACAAGGGGCAGCCCCAGGTACCAGGTTCTCAGCCTCAGGCACTCCACACTGGATCTGGCAGTGGAGGAGCTGAGAACAGAATAGGGTCCCGGGGCCGCACTCGGTCCCGGGGCAGAACTCAGTTACGGGGGACAAAGGGAGGAGAAGGCAGGAGGAGAGGGGGTCCTGGATGGTTCTCATGTGGGCTGCATATAACCACCCCTTCCCACTCCAATGCTCTTAGGCACATTCCTGTTCATATTTTCTGCCCAGATCCCTGAATCTTCAGGGCTCCTTGTGTTCTTCTGTGATGGTGATGCAGCAGAAAAAGTCGTGGAAGGGAGTCGCTCATCTGAGAGTCTGGCTGAAGCCACCTGCCAGCTGAAAACACAAAACTAGGCAGGGGTAACACATACCTTTAACCCCAGCACTCAAGAGGCAGATCTGGGACTTCCATGCCTGTCTGGTTTACAGAGTAAGTTCCAGGAGAGCCATAGCTACACAGAGAAACTCTGTCTTGAAAAATGAAACTGAAAACAGAAACAAAACAAGAATATCACCACAAGTAGTATTACCTCCCAGCTATGAACTTTCACGTCTCTAGGAATAACAAAAGAACCTCCTATACAGTAAAAAGGATATGTTCAAAACCCCTTGCTCAACCTAGTGGCACCTGAATTTACCTTATCAGATGGCAATCTCATCCAATGCATATTTGAAGGAATTCTCTGGTGGGACTTTTCAGGAAGACAGACCAGCGAAGAAAGTTTCTTATCAAGCTTGCAAAACAGAACAGAAGTGCCCTCAAAAGAGTGTATATGGCTGATTTAGGACATTTGTCATCCTCCCTTGAGAAGTCTGTGCCCACACTTAGATGACTCCTTTCCTTGAGGATAGCCTAAGAGAATGTTTCTCCTAATCCTTTTGCTTAAAATTTGTTACAAATTATTTCAATATGTTATAACACTTATCTGAACAACAGACTCCATATTCATGGGAGTCCCTCATCTTTCCCTGAGCACCTTTCTTTGTGTTTTTAATAAGCCCCAACTCAGGTTCATACTGGCTCATCCTGAAATGATTTCCTGTCTCAAAGCCAAGGATCTTCTTTTACCTGAGTGGAGATCTCTAATAGGTTAAGGGAATTCCTCAGGACTCTGAGGGCAATGATGTGGATGTGCCTTTGTCCCTGCCTCTATTGACCATGATGGAAGGATCAGTTTAATCACTTTGCAGATATCAGTGTCTTTATTAGGAAGCTTTTAGGATACTTAACCATGACTCCATATTCAGAACCATTTCACTATCAGTCCATTTAAAGTCAAGTTCCATACAAATGCAGCAAACTTTTCTTTGGGTCTTAGAATTGGGCAGTAAGAAGATTCCCTGCTGCATTGATATGTCTTGCTCTCACCTCTGAGACTGCCTGGGCAGTCTGCCTTTTCCTGTAGCTTGCCTATAGAATCTCCTTAAGTGGTCAAGGCATGATGACCCTTACATTGGCTTCTTATTCTAATTTGCTACTATGTAGCACAATTATGTCTAGCACACATCTTGACAATTTTAGGGACTCATGGAATTTCTCTTTTTATATTCATGTTTTTGATGTACTGACAATTTGGTGGTTGGCATGGGGAAATAAATTCAGTGTTGTACTCTTTGTGATATTTTATCATTAACCATAATGACGTATTTTTGTAGTAAAACATGTGCTCTGTGTTTTTTTTTCTATGTTCACTTTTGTCAAATTCCATATTTTAAATATCTTTGAAATGAATATGGTTTTCCCCAGACCTTCTAAGAGCATGTGTCATGTGAAAATATTTCATAATTTTAAGTCCTTCTCTTTATTAATTGATCTCTCAGCAGGTCATGGTTTATCATGACATCAATGTGATTGTCAATATTGTGAGAAATGTAGAATATATTTAAATTAGTTGGCTGTGTTACCAGCACACAATTTTATGTAATATCAAGCATTATATTATTATTTGTTGACATACACTTCTCTATTTTAAATTTCTTTTTGTCCTACATATAAATGTCAAATCATCTACATGCTAATTTATAATAATACTTAAAATATATTGGCTTTGTCTTTTCTTGGGCATTCCTCCCTTCATTCCTCTGCCTTCTTGTCTTGTCTGTCAGCTGACAATTAGCTGGATGTTTAACAACTTGAATTGACTCTTTGCCCATCACTCCTTTAATCTGAAGTGTTGTCTTTATAAGAGGGGAATGTGCTTACGCTTCATCCTGAGTCAAGGGTGGGCTCCCTCCACTGATGATGTGAACTGCACACACATTCTCCTCAGGCCCTCCTCTCTCCTCAGGGCACTGCCTCTCCTGGTGCTTTAATCTATTTCATTATGAAACATACTCCCTCTTCTTATTCTATTTCTCTTTTGTTTCTGGAATTTGCAGAAAGTATTTTTCTATGCTAAATATTCTTTGAGTAAGCAGAAAGAGAAAGGGGTAAAGAGAATGACAGGTAACTCCTGTGTATTCCCACATTACTATGTGGGCTTAGCTCTCAGACTTCAGTTTTCTGCATATGTCCCTTGGATTTGTTGCCATGATGGGCAGGGACCATGTGTGCCTGTGAGTTTATGTGTGTGTGTGTGTGTGTGTGTGTGTGCATATGTGGATTTCTGTGTGTGTAATAAAGCCACTGTTTTTCTTAGAGCTCAGGTAGCTGAGTGTAGGATTTGTCTGACTGAGAATGACTGAAAATTAAGCAAAGGTAATACACCTGGTGGGTTGCAAGCTTCATTTGCAGTTTAATGTGGTTAACTCTTTGTTCATTTCCCTCACATATATACATATATGTAATGTTATAAAGATGGCACATACTTAAACTATTCAACCTCTATGGCATTATCAAAAATGCTAGTAGGTACATCTCACTCAACCTTTTTGCTTTAGAATAAAACTGGGGAGAAAAGTCTGGATTTTTTAGAATGTGGAATTTTTTTTTTTTACACCTTTGTTTTGTAAGAAAAATTTTAATTCAGTGTCCACCTTAATGTAACTTGGCAAGTTGTCAGGTGTCCAGAGCAAGAATCCTGTGATTCGAACTGACTCCTGCACTTGGAGGAGAGGATGGGCCTCACCTAAGCACAATGGCTGCTGGGAAGTGGAGTGCCAAGTTTGCAACCAGATTAACAGCAGAGCGCCAGGACAGATCAGAAAAGTCCTTCTGCAAATTGTTCTGCTCAGGCTTCCAGTGTCACTCTGCGGAGCACCATTGGAGCGACCATAGGTAAGAACTGACTGGGGAAAAAAGAGCGCACCATGACACTTCAGGACCGCCCCCCCCTTTTTTTTTTTTTTTTTTTTTTTTTTTTTGCCAAAGCTTGGTTTAGAAACCACTGCACTTAATAACACACTGCATTGGGATGCTGAGGCTGTTTCATAGTCTTTGACCACTTTCATTCATAAAATGGTAAGCCTAGGAGGATTTTATATAATTGCTCTTCTTGATAATGTTTGCCTTGGCCTTTCAGTGTTTCCTATGTTTGACTTTTTTTTTTCTTCACATTCAGTGTTATTTGGGGTCTTACTAAGGCTTGCCAAAAGCATAAAGTTAGATCTTCTGAAACAGTAATGTTTTCCTTATTCTAATATCAGTTCACCTTTTAAAAAGTTATTTACTAAGTAGCTTTTTTAAAAAAATTTTCTACATCAAGGCATTTTAATGCTGAGAGACACAAACACGTTACAAGGAAAGTTATTGTTGCATTGATTTAGGAATTTAGTGGCAGGTTGAAGTCAGGGTGAGAATCATGAGAACAAAAAGGCCAGACTGAGTCCACAGACACAAATTGCCATTGGCCACTTTGCTCTCAGCTAGAGAAATCTCTGACATTTATGACAGCAATGTCACCATACAAGTGGGCAGGTTTTTCTTTTCCCTGTATGACCTGACTGAATTCATTACATAAGCAGAGATACGTACCGTCAGTTTTATAAAACAGAATCTGGGCTGCTATTATTAAAATTACCAGCACTTTCTCTTTTTTTTCTCTTCCTCTTCCTCTTCCTCTTCCTCTTCCTCTTCCTCTTCCTCTTCCTCTTCCTCTTCCTCTTCCTCTTCCTCTTCCTCTTCCTCTTCCTCTTCCTCTTCCTCTCTTTCTTTCTTTCTTGCTTTCTTTCTTTCTTTCTTTCTTTCTTTCTTTCTTTCTTTCTTTCTCATCATGTGCAGTTTTCCTCCCTTATTTGAAATGTATTTTTTCCAGAATTTGATATTTTTTCCATAATTACATTTATGCTGAAATGCAGACCAAAAGGGGTGCAGTGAATTATGTTGAAATTGTTTCAGTTTTATCTGAAGAGAAAATTTTTATAACAAACTCATCAGAATGTTTGTGTCTGTAAGTTTTAAGCTAGCGGTGATCACACTGCTGTTAAAATAAAAGGGAAAATAATTGTTATAATTAGAAAAAAAACAATGGGAAAATAGAGCCAAAGTAGTTTTAGTTCCATGTTTCTCCTGCCGGTTGCACATCTGTATTCCAGTGGGTCGTGGCAACTCAAATTCACTCTAAAATCCTATTTTTTTCTATTATTTCACCCATTGCCTGCTACACTGCAAGATACTTAAGGGAAGAGATTATGGCTTATTCATCTTTCAATCCATGGTGGTTTTAGCTCAGTGCCTAGTGCACAGTAGAGTTTTCATGAATATTTATTGAATAATAAGTCTGCCTCTCCTCCCAGGCTGCCAAATTAAGGTTATTACAGTGCCAGTCTCGCAGACTTTAGAATTCAGTGTAATCTTTGCCTTCTAAATGCAGCAATGCTCAAACGACACAAATTCCAAATGACTTTCAAACGTGCCTTCTTCTGTTCATAGAACAGTTTACTAGTAGAGTTTTTCTGTCTTCTGGCATTAATGTCTGCTTCCTGCTCTGTTTATTTTGAGCCTGTCCCCCTTTCTGATCTCCCCCAAACTGCTCTTCCAGGTGACATTGTGACACATTTCTTTGGGTCAGATTTCAAAATCTCTTCAGATCTAAAGAAAGGAGCTCTCTGTCTTTACATCAAGTCCTCTGAAATACAGTCCTGGTCTGCTCCTTGGTTGGAGACAGGGGGAATTGTCAGGTTCTTTCTGTCCTGTATGGAGTGCAGATAGTTTGGGAAATAGAATAATTACTTTTCCAGACCTGAAGACTGGCTCAGTTTTTCTTCCTTCCTTTCCTTTCCTTTCCTTTCCTTTCCTTTCCTTTCCTTTCCTTTCCTTTCCTTTCCTTTCCTTTCCTTTCCTTTCCTTTCCTTTCCTTTCCTTTCCTTTCCTTTCCTTTCCTTTCCTTTCCTTTCCTTTCCTTTCCTTTCCTTTCCTCCCTTTCCTTTCCTTTCCTTTCCTTTCCTTTCCTTTCCTTTCCTTTCCTTTCCTTTCCTTTCCTTTCCTTTCCTTTCCTTTCCTTTCCTTTCCTTTCCTTTCCTTTCCTTTCCTTTCCTTTCCTTTCCTTTCCTTTCCTTTCCTTTCTTTCTTTCTTTCTTTCTTTCTTTCTTTCTTTCTTTCTTTCTTTCTTTCTTTCTTTCTTTCTTTCTTTTTCTACATACATTACTTCTGTATCTCTTGGCATCACACAGTAACATGTCTCAGCACATCTGCATGCATTTTCCCAAACTGGTGTGAAATTTTTCACTTGTTCAAGTTGAGTGCTATTGCCACAATTCTATGAGCAGAGGTCTTCATCCACTGTGTATGTGCACTCTGAGTTTAAATAACACACACATTTCTTGAACTATCATTTACTCTGCAAGAAATTCCACATTTTCATCTGACATCTCTCTTCTCTGTAACTTCCCCACTGCCTTTCTTTCTTCCTTGCCTTCCTGCTTCTCGCTATCTTGCCCTCCTCCCTTGCTTCCCTTCCTCCTTTCCTGCCTTCTCTTTCTCCCTTTTTCATACCTGCAAATACTTCCCAGATATTCTTTACCATGTATATCCACTGCAAAAGTCGTCTCACATTTTGCAAACATTCTCATACTTGAAAACATGGTGAGTTAGTTGAGAATTCACTCTTTTTTTTCAAAATAGTTTCACACATAGTTAACACAATCAGGAGATTTGAATGTCATTATTTGTTTAAAGAACTTTATAGCTTGCAGATTTTCTTGTCAACAAATTATCCTCTTTAGTTTTCATATGTTCATGTAATGTTTTGGATAGTCTAATCAATATTTTAAACTATTTTATTAAGTCTTTCAAAATATCATAATTATATTTAGATCATTTTAATGCCCTCTTTCAACTCCTGCCAGATCCATCTCCCCATCTGTACCCACCCGAGTTTGTGTCCTTGCATTTAAAAAAAATATATATGAAGTCTAATTGTACTGTCAAGATAGTCTTAGGATGCTTTCTCAATCACCAATGTGGGTAGGATGGTGGGAGGATCATAGTGGATATTGATTGTAGTTAAAAGGTCATTTAGTCATGATTGCTTTATCATATATGAAGATATGAAAAGTAGCAGGGTTTTTTTTCAACTTAGTTTGGATGTCCTGAATAAAATCTGAACGTTTTAAATACAACAAATAATTTGACAATTAATGTTTAAAAGTCAGGTTACTGAAATGATATCTGCACAACACACACACACACACACACACACACACACACACATATTTTGTTTCAATATATCAAACCACTTTCCCCAGGGTATAAACTATATCCTCCATATACCATGTCCCTATATGCCATCTTCTTTTCTTCAAGTTTCATGTGTTCAAAATGTCGTACATTTTATTGTCTATGTTTGCTGTTTGCTACATTGTATTGTTTGGATCCTTCACACTGGCAAAATAATGCTTTTGCCTTCATTATCCTGGTTCTCATAATTCACCCACTAATTGAAAATAACCAAGCCCCTAGAACATTCAATTCACTGTTTGTTAATACCATGTTGGCCAACTAAAGTTGGTCATAGTTGAATTATCTAAATCATTGGCTTCAACAAAAGCTTAGAGTCAGTGGGATCTTGTCCTGCAGAAAGCTCGTTTTCAAGAACACTAAAAATTTTTTAAAATGATTGCTTCAATGTCCATATGCATAATGGTAGAAGATTAAAAGAGTACGCTAGTTAGAAAACAATCAGCACAGGAAGGTGCACTCTGAGTTGATGGGTTCGGATTTTGTAGGTGGCAATAAAGCAATGACCCATTGCACTCTGTGAGCCTGGGAAAGCAGACTGTGGTAGACATAGCCATCACAAAATTCATAAACAAGAAGCCGTGACACAGCAGCATGTCTGTAGTGTTGAAGGGATTGTGAGGACTTTGCAGTTGGAACATTGTAGACATGTTAGAGACATAAAAATGTATTTCATGGTTGATTAATTCAAGGTCTTGTAGATCTCAGTAGCAGAACAAAGACTTTTCACAGAATGATTTAGGAAATGGTCACATAATTTTGAGTAGAGTAATGACATACTATATATAATCAAAAAAAATACGTTGATATTGGCTAAGTAGAATCAGGAAGACTCAGGCATGATATCCTGGTGACTTAGACTAAGCAGGTACATTATGGTACATTATGTGGATTATAGCAGGAGTCAGTCTGGTGGTCTGGTTTTTTTTGTTTGTTTTTTTATAAGACACTTTGAGTGCAGTTACAAAAATTGTCTGTGGTTCAAATAAAAAATTATATATTTTAAAAATGGTTATTGAAGTTTAAGAAACTGGAAGAATGAGATGGAAAATATTTTTTAAATAACATATTTATCAAGAAGGGTAGAAATATCAAGAGTACGGGGAACATAACTACATGCATGCTAAGTGCTATGATGTGCAGAAGTCTGAAGGATTAGAAAGAGAAAAAGCCACAGCACCAAGTACCAATTCTTCTTAATAGTTTTGCAGAGTATAGGTGCAAAGTAGCTCCCAAGAGATGTGAGATAGATGCTTTCCTGAGTAACAATAAATAAGAACTGACTTGCACATAGATAAACTAGTCCAATAAGGAACAAGTAGTAATATTGCCTTATGGAATTGCTCAGGGGATATCTCGGATTATGAAGAAACTGTAGAACTTGACTATACTTGATATCTCAGAGTGCCTGGGCGGTTAATAACGTGGGAAGAAAATGTCCAAAATTTACAGTCACCGACATTCATAGATATGTCAGTAAGAACATATGCATTGGAAACCTGAGAGAACTCTCTTCTCGTGAACTGACACTAGGGATGATTGTGAATGTTCAAGGACATCTGAGCAAGTATGTGTCAGATATGTGGAAGTGTGGAATCCTGAAAGGCTTGGGGATTGCAGTTTGCTTCTTGGTGACAGTGATGGGCTTTTAAGGAATGAGTATTTTTACTTGAATTTATTCATTGAAAGGTTTTCATGTATATTCTGTCTTGATCATATCTACTTTCTACTTCTCTCACCTCCACCTTCTACCAAGGACACTCTTACCATGACTCCTTCCAACTTCAGGTTTTTATTTTCTAATTTATTTTTATTTTCTTTCCTTATATTAAACCTGCAGAGTCTAATTAATTTCCTTTCTACCATGTTGCCTAAGCCTTGGTACTGGGTGTGCATGTCTCATGTATGGCTGAATATTCACAATCACATATTTTTTATAAAGCGTCCTTCCTAGAGCATTGGCTTTGGTTAACACATCTGTAACTAGTCCTTTCCTCCACCTCCCTGTCCTCATACCCTCTTTTAAAATCTCATTTCCTCTTCTCTTATGTTATATCTGTCTTACTATCTTCTCTTACTATATTTTTACTTGGATTACAAGTTCTACATTCCCAGGTAGTTTGCTTATGCACACTTCATTTGGGTTGAGTCTTCCCCTGGCCCCTTATTTTCTTATGCATAATTCTATGTCCTATATCAGCCCACCTATTCCAAAGTAGTGCCCTTCTCTTCCTTAATTTCATTCATATTGTACTATTTCTCCTTTATAAATACATACCGTTTTATTATTCATCTGTCAGTGCATGAACCTCATGACCATAAGTTTTAAGTGAGGGCACACAGTGAGATTCTTGGTTTTACCAATCCATTTCCAGTTCTATGGGTGGAAGCAGGAAACATGCCCAATGTAGTAAAAATGCATGGAGCTGTGAATATTACAGAATTTGGAGTTTGGTTTTGAAGCAATATTCATGTTTATGAGAGCATGTCTGGAGGCAGAATGGCTGATGTGGAGATGGAAATAGCACAAAAACTATTCCTGGAATAGAAGATGAATTTTTTGAAGACAATTAATTCCAGAAAATAATGATTTTACGAACTTTCTACAGTTGTTTTTATCCTTGAAATGTTCTAAGAAATGTCTTTATATGCTTTCCTAATGTATAAGTTTTTTCCTCTCTCTATCTGGCTTTATCTCACTTCATTACTATTTGTTTGTGTTTAATAAAACTAGACATGATTTAATAGAGTGTACTGTATTCCAATACTGTTATGATTCAGTGACAGTAATTGGATCTTATAAAGTTACATTGTATTGATATGGACTCAACTCAATGTTTGCACAAGCAGATTATTGTGACTTCAGGCCTAGTTTACTACAATAAATAGAAAAGTTACACACTTATTTTAAAGAATACATTTGAATGCAAGAGAATCATTTATTTTAATTGCAAGTAGTTTTGAATATGCCAAGTGGCTTTTCCTCTTTTAAGGCCATTATTTCTTTGTATTATTCAATGCATAAAAATATCAATACAAATTGTTACAGTAAATAAGGTTATATCTATAATGTACACACACAGACACACACACATATGGGTGTGCCTAAACAAATATGTGCTCAAAAATGTATACTTGTCAAATCTTTTTAAAGTTAGAGGGGCTGGAGAGATGGCTCAATGGTTAAGAGCACTGGAAGCTCTTCCAAAAGTCATGCATTCAAATTCCAGTAACCACGTGGTGGTTTACAACCATCTGTAATTGGATTTGATGCCCTCTTCTGGTATCATATATGATAAATAGAGAAATCTTTTTAAAAACAGGAAATTAACAATTAACTGTTACTAACTAACATATGGTGGGCTTTATTTTACTAATAAATGTGTAACTCATACTCCTTATCACTTCATAAATATCTGATTGTCTCAGAAAATTCTCTATATCAAATCCTAGTTCTGAAAGTGATGCCATCAAGAGATGGAACCTTAGGCTAGGTGATGGTGGCTCACACCTTTATTCCCATCACTCAAGAGGCAGATCTCTGTGTGTTCAAGGCTAGCCAGGGCTATATCGTGAGACTGTCTCAAAAAGTTAAAAGTAAACACACTCTTGCCTGACACCAGCTATATGGGCATCTTTATATAGGATACCTGACCTCAGGACTGTGAGTAATAAAATATTGATCTTTGTAAATTACCACAATGTGTTTTGTGTCAAAGTCTAGACAGAATTCAATAGCTGTGGGGTTTGAATCACCTAAAAGAATTTCGGAGTCTAAAAATATTCTATTTGCATTTTCTATATACTTACATGTTTGTTTAATAACTTACTATGTTCAAGTATCTGTGACATGGGGTGTAAAAATTATGCTTTTCTCAACATGTATTAAAGTAGGTGGGGATAGAACTATTCTTCACGTAATTCAAGGGAGTAAAGGATGAAAGGGGAGTGAGAGTTGGCTGTTGATTAAGTTCAGCTGTGGAATGCCTGTGTCAGTAAGGGAGGGTATTTGTAGAAAATTCCATCACATCAGCACAATTATGTTGGAAATTAGGCTAAGTTCACAGGGTACATTGCCTATACTTAGTTTCAAAAAATTTATATTTAATATCAATGATTAATTAGACTGTTTGAGCCCTATATAATTTTATTTTAATAGACATCAAATAGAAGAAATAGCCCCGGGAACTGTAGCAACCTCTAGGAAAATTCGTATTAATTCCTGTATCTTCAGTTGAGAAATATAAATTAGGGCTATCTTGAAATTTTAGCCTTTTCAGAATGCATTGATAGAAACATAGCTGTTCATTCTGATGTCACTTTTCTTTAAGTCTTCTTGTTCCAGGGATTATTCAAATATAAATTCTACAACATCCCAGAGCAATTTTAAGGTTGCAAAAATATCATCAAAGGATCATTTTAGTAGAAAGATTTTATTTCTTGCATTCCTGGTCTCATTTCTCAATGTTTTCACGTAAGGATACTATTTTTGCTCAAACTTACCACAAAACCATCACTATTGCTACTGATGCTGTGGCCACTGCTACACATACATACATCCACAAGCATATACTCACACACACACACACACACACACACACACACACACACACACACACACCACTACAGATTCCACATATTCAGCACACATAATATGATCACGATATATATATATATACACCACACACACACAAATATACACACAAACACACACACTGCGCAAGCACACACTCACACACAGACACACACCCCTGAATCACAGTAAAATTCCACACATCCAGCCCACACAATATGTTCACCATGTAAACAGTACACACACACACACACACACACACTTGTACATGTACACATACACCTGTACATAAGACAACATCTCACTTTAGTAATAATTTAATACCATTAAAAATATTTGTTTGGAAAAATAGAAAAATACAAAAGGAACTTGTAGGTATGAAGAGTTCAGCAGAAATGATGGGATAAGAGAGTAATACTGGTGTGAAAATGATTAAGCTACATATTAGATATGTATGAATTGTCAAAAAATAAAGATATAAAAAATATTCAAACCCCCCTGAAAAACAATAAAGGAAGAAAGCATCTCTAGACTCACAGTTGGTGTTGTGGTGTATATTCCAACGAGTTCTCATTGTCTGCTCACCTGTTTCTCACTGTACTGGAAATGACATTTTAAGCATCTCTTCTTATTTCTTTATTAGATTTATTGGATCACAGTTAAAGTGTATTAATAAAATAATTAATGTTTAATGCTTAGCACAAGGGGATGAAACAATGAACAAATGTTTGCAGAAACATAAATGTGGGATATGGTTGATTCTCATTCTCTCTCTCTCTCCCTTTCTCTCTCTCTCTCTCTCTCTCTCTCTCCCCCTTTCTCTCTCCCTCTCTTTCTCTCTCTCTCTTTCTCTCTTCTCTCTGAATTCAAACAAAATCAAGATTAGGTCCAGTGACTTCATCGCCAAACAGTTTTCCACTTTTTTATGTTAAGGTTTTCTTGTAAGCTTCAAGAATGACGATTATTAAATCACAGACCCTTAATTCAATACAGCCTTTGCTCTGTCCTGAAAATGTATCTTCATCTGTGAGTCACATTCTCCTATTCCTTTCAACCCATTAATCATTACATCATTCTAGCATGTCATTATGTGTGTTGTCTTCATTTAGTTACTGGAAAAGGCATCACATAAAGTTTAGTGAATGTCTCTTGGAAATACTAACTTGTATAATGTTCATTTTAATGCAATTTCTTGGGTATTTTCCCTTCTTATGTGATTATAACCAGAGAAAATGACCTATCACTCAAAATAAATATAACTTGATTGCTTTTATTCCTGCAGCAGCTCTTGGCTTGCCATTCACAATAATTTCAGGTAAGGTTTTATTATGTATGTATGTATGTATGTATTTATTTATGTATGTATATATGTGTCTGTGTGTGTGTTTAGGTATGCATGTATTAAATTTTTTTCTCATCGTGTTTAAGATTAAATTAGGGTTGTTTACATTAGAATTAGATTTTCAATATGATTTATAAAGTGACAATATTGGTATTTTGTTCCCCATTCTAAGAAGGAACTAAGTATCCACACTTTGATCTTCTTTCTTCTTGAGTTTCATGTGTTTTGCAAATTGTATCTTGGTTATTCTAAGTTTCTGGGCTAATATCTGCTTATCAGTGAGTGCATATCATGTGTGTTCTTTTGTGATTGGGTTACCTCACTCAGGATGATATCCTCCAGATCCATCCATTTGCCTAAGAATTTCATTAATTCATTGTTTTTAATTGCTGAGTAGTACTCCATTGTGTAAATGTACCATGTTTTCTGTATCCATTCCTCTGTTGAGGGACATAGTTTGGAGCTGAGATAGAAGAAAAGACCATCCAGAGACTGCCCTATCAGGGGATCCATCCCATATACAACCATCAAACCCAGATAATATTGCATATGCCAGAAAGATATTTCTGACAGGACCCTGACATAGCTCTCTCTTGTGAGGCTATGCCAATGCCTGGCAAATACAGAAGTGGATGCTCACGGTCATCTATTGGATGGAACACAGGGCCCCTAATGAAGGAGCTAGAAAAAGTACCCAAGGAGCTAAAGGGGTCTGCAACCCTATAGGAAGAACAACAATATGAACTAACCAGTACCCTCAAGAGCTGTGTCTCTAGTTGCATATGCAGCAGAGGATAGCCTAGTTGGCCATCAATGGGAGGAGAGGCCCTTGGTCTTCTGAAGATCATATGCCCCAGTACAGGGAATGCCAGGGCCAGGAAGCAGGAGTGGGTAGGTTGGGAGCAGGGTGGAGGAGGTTATAGGGGGCTTTGGGGATAGCATTTGAAATATAAATGAAGAAAATATCTAATAAAAAGTGCCTTAAAAAGAAAGTGACAATATTGTTAAAGTAATGAAAAATTGTTTGCATAAATTAATCTGGGATTTTAAACATCTTTTCTTCTGTAGAAGGTAAAACAAATGTTTTTGTAAGTTGATGTTAAAAATCCATACAATAAACTTTGACCTAAATTCTGGTTTGAAAAATATCCAAGTGCTGCTTCAGTTTAGGATAACCTTTAAAAAATAGATGGTATCAAGAGATTCCTTGATTTCTTCTGAACTGAGAGTAAGTTTTTCATCAGTTTATTACTATGTCTTCTTTGTTACATGTCTTGGATCTGTTTCAATTTTAAAAAATATCTGATTATTTTAATTTTTAGTGAATAAAAGACAATTAGTAATGGAATTATAGCATCTTTGCTAAGTGCTAATCATTGTAACTACAAATACAACATGTAAGCATTGAATGAACTTGATAGTAAATGCCTAAAATTTTGGAAAATGCCATTAAGTAAGTTGTAATTTCATGATAAATGAATTCTTGTTCTTTATTTACAAATATGTGGAAACTGAATTTAGCCTTCAGGATGATATAAGTAAAACTGTGTAAAGTTTAAATGAAAGTAACTTCATTTTTTAAATTTAATATTACTTTGCATTATGTAGGTAACATAGGTTTCAGAATCAAATTTTTTCTTGGTTAAATTGTTTCTATCACTACATTATGTAATACTGGATATTTTAAAAATACCATTATTTCAGAAAAGGTAACCATGACATGTATCTTACAGAGGTCAAATGATGTGGGATATTGTGAATATTCTCTCTCTATCTCTCTCCCTCTCTGTCTGTGTTATGGTGGGTTAAATAAATGGGATCTAAACTGTGTGTGAGATATAGATAGCACAGTCCTCACTTGTCAAAGTAGAATATAGATGTCATTTTTAATGATCCGTTGCTCTACATTGATAATAATGCTATTGTGAACATTTTGCATTTTAGGATACATGCTTTCAGAGTTGATGTCAGGAATCTATGTGAGAAATGATAAAAGCTTGTATTTCATGATAATAACAATGGAGCAAAGATGAAATTAGGACATTCACAATACGGGAAGCAGTTTTGGATACAAGCTGAGTGTGAAGTTTGTGCAGTTCAACATACTGGATTGTTTCTCAGGGTGATCACCTAATGCTCATTAGTCCTTGTGTTATTTTACTCCATTTAAAATTATTTTATCATGTTTACAATAAAATATTTACGGACCCTTTAATCACACAAGTGGGGTCAGGATAGTACGACACATGAATATGTCACGCTTAGTCTAATTCATTGAAAAATCCTGTGTGATACGAAAAGCAATTATTGTTGTGAATACAGTAAGTTGAAAACTCTACTTTACAAATAAAGGAAATGGAGGAACAAAAGAAAACAGTTATAATGGGTTAATGTAAAACATATCTATTGTTTGTTTTTGCCCATTCATTAAGTAAAGCTTTCTTTTTCTCTTCTCCTTCCTCTATCATTGTGTTGGAGACAGCACAGAACTGTATTGCCCTGCTGAGTCACAAATCCAGTCTTACATACTTTTTAACCAATTATCTAAATATAAACCTAACTTGAAGGAAAAGCTGTTTATTTTTACACAGTTTTACAAGTTTATACTAACTTGTATAATGTTCATTTTAATGCAATTTCTTGGGTATTTTCCCTTCTTATGTGATTATAACCAGAGAAAATGACCTATCACTCAAAATAAATATAACTTGATTGCTTTTATTCCTGCAGCAGCTCTTGGCTTGCCATTCACAATAATTTCAGGTAAGAAAGAGAGAGGAAAAACTGTTTATTTATCAGCATAAGCCCTAGAAACTATGGCATGACTATGTAGGATGTAAGATGAATGGAAAACTAACAAAGACACTGAAGATGCCAAGACACTGCAGTTGTACCCTAGTGAAGCAGAAGCCTCAGGGAGGTAGATATCTCATTGTTTTTAGTAACATAGTCCTATGCTATGGCTAATTTTAAACTATAAAAATGCTATTGATGAATCAATACATTTTTTCCTTTCTTCAACCAGGATCAGTGATGAACAGGATATTGTATGAATTTTCCTTAAGAGAAATAAGTATTTTCTTTCATCACAGTGGAAGGATATATTAAGTATTGCTAAGGAGTAACTGCTTTTCATAAACTTATTTTGAAAACACACATAAAAATATCTTCTGAAGAAAGGAACTTAAAGCATGTGCAATAATTGTGCCGAGGCTCTAGAAAGGATTTTAATGCAAAGATAAATTCCCAAGCTATCTGTAAACTCACTAGCTGGAATATTATTTCACCATATAGGCATGCTAAGAATTACAGAGCAATACCCTTAGCTTTTTAGAATCTTTTAGCACTTTTAGTGTTTTTATGGTAAAAGAATTTTTGTAAATTGCCAAATAAATCAATAAAAATTTACTTAGTTACAGAAGGCTATTTTTTATATTTTAATTGTACAATTTCCGTAAGATAAAAATAAATTCCTAAATTTAAAAATATTTTTCCTACCTCTTTTGCTCCCTCAATAACACTCTTCCTTTCTTTTTTTTTTCTAGTTTTTCCTTTTTTAATTTTACCCAGGGCCTTGTACATACTACATACTCTTCTACTGATCTTCATTCCCATCCACTTTATAGTTTTTTAGAAATATTTTGATATTTCTCCCTGAAACTTCTCAACCAACTTGAAATTTTGTAAGTGAAGAGGAAATAAAATTTCTTTTACTTAACTCTCATCCTTCCATTACCTTTCTTTTCATTTTAACAATTTTTATTAATTTAATTTTAATTGATATTTTATAACATCCTCTCACTTTATACCCCAATGTAGTCTTGAGTTCATGACCTTCCTGCCTCTGTCTTCTAGCTTCTTTATTTATAGGTAATTCACCATTATACCTGGTGATTATACCTCTGATTTAGTTCTAATTGATCAAGTTACAGAGATGATAATGCTGTCCAATTTAAATATTTACCATAAGATTTTTAAAAACCTCATTGTGAAAGACCCAATTGAGCTCTATATAATTTTATTAGCATCTCATTGAATTAAGTGCCTTGCTCACAAATATGCCAAAGAACATATTTTAAGCCACAGATTCTTCAGGACATATGATAGGATGGAAGTTTTGTCCTTGTCTTGCAATTACACTAGAGTTTTACCTTTTCTGTTCTAGAACTCTCTGATTAAATTGGTGAAGCAAAAATGAACCCGATTTATCTACTTTGGGATAGGATAGTTTTCTCAGAATACTATAAATATGTCAGCAATAATTTTTGTTTTTTGTAATTTTCTTTGCAAATTATCCTCCATATGAAACTTAATAATTCACAAGTTAACAGTGCCACTGTTGGTGAATTATGCTTCTCAGTTAATTGGACTTCTTTGGAGGAATATTAATCTCCTTTTCCATGCTTGTTGTTTTGGACTGGAAATTTTATATATCTGTGTGACACAAAGCAATATCCTGGACAATGAGAAAATTAGCATTCTGGGAATGAAGTCAGCTGCAAACACTCATTAGAGCTGGTGAAATTTCACGGGGTACGTGTGTGTTGCCTTGATATTCCGTTAATGTGGCTGAGGATCTTCTGCATGGTGCTACATTTTACTCCTAAGATTTTATATCTGAAAAAAATACCTCCATACCAGACTATACATATCTACGGGGATTAATTACTTGATTTTGTGTGACACAGAGGTTACCCTGAAGTTTAAGAAGCAGGGCCCAAGTGTAAAACTCCATTCTGAGTCTTAGATTAAACCTCTGTGGCCCCATTGAAAGTATTACTAAAATAACAAATATGTTATTGTTTCATCTGTCTTTTTATGTTGAATCTAAGTAGTTATTTTTTCCAGAGAGTGAGTTATAATGAAACTGTGTGATTTAAGCAAGATTTAGATGTATTTGTGCTTCTGAGCATCTCAATTGATTAGTTTTAATCTGTTCATTTTCTGTTATCATAAAGTAGGAGCTGAAGTGTGACAGAAAGTTTTATAATAACATGTCCTAACTGTAGACAACTTTCAGTTTCTGTTTACAAGGTATATGAAAAATAAAAAAAAAAACCTTGATATTCGTTTTCTTCAATGGAAAAAATAAGAAAATAAGTCACATGGTGTTATTTTTCCACTCTCAGCAAGAATAGGAAAGGAAAGGTCACTGAAAACAATGCTCTTGGAAAAATGGGAGCTGTAGATGCAGAACACAAGCCCAACCTCCTATCACTCTGTGAACTGCCATAGCCATGCTCCTCTACAAGCCGAGGAAGTCTGGAGTTTGCCACACTGGCTTTTAACTCAGGTAAAGTGCAGGGGCAAAACCTCAGGAGCTGTCTCCATACCAAAATCCCCCTATCCCCCCTCCCTCTCTGCCTCCCCCTCTCCTCTCCCCCTTTCCTTCTTTTTCTCCTTCATCCCTCCTTTTCTACCTTTGTTTCTCTTGCTCTTTTTTTTTTTTGCCCACCCTCCCAATGATGTCATATCTCCAACCTTTACCATTATAAATCTACCAGATATTTCGCCAGGATTTTCCAAATTGGAAGGGTGGGGCAGGATGGGGAGTCATATAGTAAATAGAATTGGGTGGGGGCAGATTTGCTTAACAAAAGTACTAAAGACACTTAAATTCCAGGGCAGAATATTGTATATGATGGTATACATTTTTAGATTTTATAATCACAGGTAAAGATGCCTGATGCATAGGTTATGCTATAAACCTTTCATTTATGTACACAATCCAAACACATTTGATGATTAGAAATTGAGGACATGAGCATTAAAAGCTTAAATTCTACTTGATGTTCTTTCTCTAAGCAGTTTTGGAACAGTTGTTATTTTGTGATTGCTATAAATATGGAATATGTCCAGTTATTCACCTAATGTTTGTTCCTACTGCAATAAGAACTTTCTATGATAACTTCTTCAGATTCAGACATGGGGTATACAATATTCTTCATTATTAACATAGGCAAATTTTTGATGTGTGTTTTGTGTGTGTGTGTGTGTGTGTGTGTGTGTGCATGTTGTTAGGGACCAATCCAGTTTGTTACATTAATGTTTCACTGATTCACTGAATGTCTACTTGTGTGTGATTCTTTTTTTTTTTTTTTTTTTCTTTTTCCGAGACAGGATTTCTCTGTGTAGCCCTGGCTGTCCTGGAACTCACTCTGTAAACCAGGCTGGCCTTGAACTTAGAAATTCACCTGCCTCTGCCTCTGCCTCCCAAGTGCTGGGATTAAAGTCGTTCACCACCAAGCCCAGCTGTGTGTGATTCTTTTAACCTAATTTAGATTGTATTCTGGGAAACTGATTTAGTAGGTCAAAAATATATATGATATGACTTTTGAGAAATACTAATAAATTTCTTCCTGAAAATATGATTTTCACTCTTGAAATCCAGCAACAGTAAGTGGCTGGCATTTATTATGTGCTTTTCTAGCACTGGTAAAATACTAATTGATTACTTATTTGACTGTACATTTGCCTCTTTTATTATGGATAAGAGTGAATTTCTCTGTTTGATGTCCTAGTAATTCTTGGAATTTCACTCTAATCTTTTTACATAATTTTGCATTATTTTATTATTTCCTGGTTACTCATTTATTTATTGTCATCTGAAAGACATGCAATAATTTTCACACAGATTCATGTGTGACCTACATATGTAGCCCTAATACATGTTTTTTTTCTCATGTTTTGCAAATATTTTTGTATTTAATTTAATTTAATTTTTTACATATTCACTTTACTTCCCTTCCACTGGCCCCTCCTGGTCACCCCCCTCACAATTCTTTCCCCACCCCCTTCCCCTTCTCGTCTGAGCAGATGGGGTTTCCCTGGGTATCTACCAACCCTGGCACTTCAAGTCTTCATGGGACTAGGCACTTCCTCTCCTATTGAGGACAGACAATGCAGCCCAGCCAAGGAATATACGCCATCTAAAGGTAACAGTTTATAGGATAGCTCTTGTTCCAGTTTTCCAGGACCCACATTCAGACCAAGTTGTAAATCTGCTACATATGTGCAGAGAGGCCTAGGTCAATCACATGACTGTTGGTGGTTCAGACTCTGAGAGCCCCAAGGGTCCATGTTAGTTGATTGTTGGTCTTCTCGTGGAGTTCCTATCCTCTTCAGAGCTTGCAATCCTTCCTCATATTCTTCCCTAAGAGTCCCCACAGTCTATTCACTGTTTGGCTGTGGGTGTCTGGGTCTGTCCGAGTCAGCAGCTTTGAGAAGTCTCTCAGAGGACAACATGCTCTTGTCTGCGAGCATAACAGAGTATGATTAATAGTGTGAGGGATTAGTGCTTGCTCACGGGATGGGTTTAATGTTGGGCCAGTTATTAGTTGACCAGTCCCTTAGTCTTTGCTCTCTCATCCATGTCTGCATTACTTATAGATGGTAAATTTTCAGTTGAAAGTTTTGTGGGTGGGTTAATATTTCTATTGCTCCATGGGGGTTTCTGCCCGGCTATAGGAGGTGGCTTCTTCAGGTTCCATATCCCCTTTGTAGTGAGTAACACTCAAGGCCACCCCCATTGATTCTTGGGTGCTTCCTTTATCCTAGGTCTCTTTCTCATCCTGGAGATGCCCCTCACTTCATCTCTGTCAGGTGCAGATTTCCATTCATTTTCATGGCCATCTAGCCATCTCTCCTTTCCCTCCCCACACTTGATCCTGAACTTCTTATTCTTCTCCCCATTTCCTATTCCTCCCAGTTCCCTCTCTCCATTTTTTCCTCTTAAGACTATTGTATTCCCATTTCTAAGTGAGATTCAAACTTGCTCCCTTGGACCTTCCTTCTTCTTTAGCTGTTTTGGGTCTGTGGAGTAGATAGCATGGTACCTGTATTTTATGCCTAAAATGCACTTATAAATGAGAATATACCATGCATGTCATTTTGTGTCTGGGTTACTCACTAATCTAGACAATCTCTTATTTAGACTCCCTTTCCACAAGATTTTTGCTTGTTAAGTTGAGAAGTAAAACACAGATAGGATCAATATGTATGCTTCTGGAGGAGAACCATGTCTGTGAGGGATTTCCTAGATTATGTTAATAGAGGTAGGAGGATCTATCTAGATTTAATAATTTGTTTGACTGCTCTATCAGTTTCTTC
Organism: Mus caroli; assembly: GCF_978045245.1. Taxonomy (NCBI): domain Eukaryota; kingdom Metazoa; phylum Chordata; class Mammalia; order Rodentia; family Muridae; genus Mus; species Mus caroli. The sequence continues at coordinate 10,725,756 of NW_028227259.1, forward strand.
TATGTATGTGATTCTCTCTTCCATCTTCTGTATTTTGTTGGTGATGCTTGCATCTGTAGTTCCTGTTATCTTCCCTAGGTTTTCAGAATTCCATAAGTTTGTATTTTCTTTATTGCTTCTTTTTCCACTTTCAGGTCTTGCACAGTTTTATTTATTTCCTTCACCTGTTTGATTGCATTTTCCTGTATATCTTTAAGGAATTTAGTTTCCTCTTTAAAACCTCTATCTGTTTGATTGAATTCTCCTGTATTTCTTATATTTTTGGTTGTGAGCCTAGCCATTAACAGCTGAACAATCTCTCCAGCCCTCTCCTGTATTTCTTTAAGGGATTCATTCATTTCCTCTTTAAAGGCCTCTATCATCTTTATAAGATTGTATTTAAGCTCATTTTGTTATGTTTCAGTTAGGACATCCAGGGCTTGTTGTGGTGGTAAGCTGTGTTTTGGAAACCACTCTTGCAGGTATGGATATTTCATGAGCCTCAAATCCCATGAAGGTGAGCAGCATCGTGGCAGGAGAATGGGGGTTTCCCTCAGCTAGCAGGCTTGGCTTGGTCTAATCAGGGAAAATGGGTAGGGGAAGGAGAGCTTACCTGTATGGTTCCGAAGTCTGATGGAGGTAGAGGAGAGGTGTCAGGAGAATGGAGGTCCTCCTGGGATAGTAGGCTGCTCAGGGCAGGTTGGCATGGCCCAGAGGGTTCTAAGAACAGGAAAAAATGGGTGAAGGAAGAAAAGCTTACCTGTATGTTTCAGGAGTCTGATAGAGGTGGGGGACATGTGGTGGGAGAATGGAGGCTCCCCTGAGATAGCAGGCTGCTCAGAGTAGATTGGTATGGCCCAGAAGTCTCAGCCAGCAGGGAAGATAGGTGCAAATATTTTTGATATACCACTTTCTTTATATTTTCATTATATTCAACTTATTCAGGATTTTAATTTTTTTCTATTTCCTTTCTTCAACGTTTCCTTCAGTAAGTAGTTCTCACTTTGCTAGATTTTCATATTCTGGGTGAGGAAAAACTCATTTTCTTTTGGAAAAAATATTTTCCTTCAAACATTTCTGGCAAAAAAAAAAAAAAAAAACAAAAAACAAAAAAAAAAAACCCAAATCTGGTATTCAGAACATCTGCAGAAACAATGAGTTGACTTTGGAAATGAAGAACACTGTAGACCACAATAATCCTCTGATTGGACAGACATTATAGAAACCTCCCGAGACTGGGCAAGTGGCCAACCTGCTGTTCTTGCAATTCAATAAAATATATCAACCAGACAGACTGTGAGCAACTGTTTTGTAAAGAGATGATAATCAGGTCAGAATGGCATTTAGACTACATGGAAGTGTGACTCCCAAGTTACAAAAGGAAGGTAGAGTGGCAAATCTTTATGCTTTCAACACTTGGAGGAAAGATGCAGGAGAATCAGCAGTTCGACATCATCCTGGTTTACATAGAGGGTTCCAAGCCACCTGGCACTCTGCAATCAGACTCTGTCAAGATCACAGTAACAACAAATAACAACAAAAACAGGAAAGAAAAGGAAACATGTTTTCCCCAGAAATTCATTTGAAATTCTAGTTATATCAACTTTACAAAAGATGAATTCCTTCATTCCAAGCCGATGGATTATAGACAGAGTGACTATATCTTCATCTTCGTGACTGAAAATATTATTTCATTCATTATGCCCTATTATCTGTTAGCCCAGCCCTGAATGATGTGTGTGTACTTTTATGTGGTTCCCCCATTATTAATATGATAAAATGATTAAAAGTTACTGAATGCTCTTTAATTTCTTACAACAAATTCTAGTTGCTCATAATATCTTATTAATGGATTTAGATTTTCTTTTTAAATTACACTGTAGTTTTAATAGTGATATTTTTTGTACTCTTTTGTATAATATCAACCAATTATACTTTGGAAAATAAAGTGGTCTGTTATAATTTTAGCTAGTTTATATTGTAACTTTTAATCTACTAGAATTGTAATTGTTAACAGATTTGTTTTTAACACTATTTACTTTAATGTATGAATTATAGTTCCCACCTTCCTCCCTCCCTCGCTCCCTCCCAGCCTCTCTCACTCTCTCCCTTGCTCTCTTTTTTCTCTTTTTATTTCCCTCCTTCCTTCTTTTCTTCTCTCTCTCCTTCTTTCCTTCCCTCTCTTTCCATTTCTTTCTTCTTGATTTTCAGTAATATAGTTGGAATGTAAGACCCCAGCTGAGCTACAGAAGTTGGATTCTAGAAAAGTTGTTTTTCCCTGGACTGAAGGAAAATACACCGAGCAAACACTTTCCCTTGTGCTTTCCCAACCTTCCACTTTCCAATGCATTTGGAGAATCAGCTACATTTATAGGGAAAGGCCTTTCTCCTTGCTTATAATTCTAATGCATGGAAATGTCATAGTCTTTATTATTATTATTTTCCTTCTATTTTAATTTTGAATTTATATTCTCCAACATCAAACATTTAGTGCAACTTAAATTGATGTTGAATTTCATCTTAAAATAAAACAATATATAATTTTACCATACTGATTTTTCATTCAGAAATGCAGTCATTCTTTGTTTATGTGAGAATTATTGCATCTTCTAAAGTTTGTCAAGAATGATTCTTGATGACTTTAAACCAAATTTAGCAATATCTGAAAATACATTAAAAATTATCTTTGGAGGAAATTTTCTTGTTGGCTTTAGAGTTGAGTATTCTTTGTAGGAATTAATGCATTTTCATTCTTTCTGAAATCCTCTTCGTATTAACGTGAGTGTGTGTGTGTGTGTGTGTGTGTGTGTATTAAAAATAATAATCAAAGACAAAGAAGCAATCAATTTGAGAACAGGGCCAAGGCCAGGGAGGAATGCCTGGGAGGAGAAGGAGGAGAGAACTTGAAATGGGTTGGAAGGGAGGGTGATGAAATAATAATTAAAGTACACTAATAAATAATAATAGAGATTAATCCAAATACTAATATTAGTAAGATTTTTCAATAAATTCTTAAATATTCTTGACAGATAATTACCTTGATTGTAAATAAATTATTTCTTACTTTATTCTCATTACTTTTTAAATTATTATTATTTATTTGTGTTTTTTAATTTTAAGTTCTTTATACCCACATGTTAATAATTTCTTTCTCTCTGATTCTTTCATAGTGCTCATCTGCTCTGGTCATAAACAAACAACATGTCAGGTTCTGGGTATAAGATATTGTTTCCGTAGATTCATCTCTAAGTATTTTATCCATAGATTTATGTCATATTGCCTTCAGTATATTAAAATAAACATATCCCATGGCTATCCTATTGAGAGATTTTGTGATCTAAAAAGTTAAATTTTATTAAATGTTGTTCTTATATTTCTGGAGATAATTATTATAGATTTATGTATATTGATTTTTTTTAGAATTCCATGTACAACCTCATTTTGTTCTCAATAATACCCCTGTCTCTGGGTTAAATATGTTTGGGAATATTTTATTGAAGATTCTTTTATCTGAGTTCATTAGAACTATTGGCTTATGATTGTGAATTTCTTCCAGTGTCCAGTCTAATCACTTTGGGATCTGACTATTGTTAGCTTGTAAAATGAGTTTGGAAATATTTATGTCATCTGTAATTTGCTGAAAGTCAAGGAAGGCTTCTTGTCAGTTCCTAAATGGTTGACAAAATTCAACAGAGAGACATAAGACACTGTGCTTTAATTTGATGGGAGACCTTATTGCCCATTAGCTTCCCTCACATGTTAATTGGTTGGTTAGACTTTGTTGCTATCTTGAGATGACACTGTCTTCATATGTAGAGTAATGTTGGTTTCGAACTTGTAGGATTTCTTCTTTCATGGCTAGAGTACTGTGATTACAATTCCCATATTCAGCTGCTGTTTGTAATTTGTATATTATTTTGTAATGTTAGTCTCAGAAGGTTATAAGTTTGTAAAAATTTGTTCTTTTTCCAAAATTACTCATTTTGCTGTCTTATCCCTTTTCATATCATTTACTTGTGTTATTTCAATTTTGGTGTAATATCTATTTTATTTATGATTTTATTTATATGACTTTTTCTTTTTACTTGGTCATCTAAATGTTGCTTGATTTCATCTCTCTATTTTTTTCTGAGTGAGAACTATTTTATTGTCACATTTGTCTTAATTCATCTTAATAAATGATATTCATATTTAAAATATTATTCAAGTAAATAATATGAATTTTATTTTCTTTTTTCTGACATTTTCTTTTTTCTTTTTCTTGGATATTTTCTTTATTTAGATTTCAGATTTTATCCCCTTTCCTGGTTTCCTGGAAAACCCTTATCTCATCCCCATCCCTCCTCCACCTGCTTCTATGAGGGTGTTACAACAACTAGAATGCTAATCTTGTAAGCCGTATTAAATTCAAATCTTCCTGTGGCAAATCCTGACAGATTTGCCATCTAATTCAGAAGACGCTAGTAGCTACATCTTGTCCTGTCAATATGCAGTCCAAAAATCCCCCCTCTTCCTTCCTCTCTTCCTCTGTCCGACCTGGAAGTCCCACCTACTTGTCCAGTGATTGGTTCCTTTATTCACTAGGGGATGGTTACACAAGGATTCACCTAGGTACTTGACTCATCCCAGACAACCCCTCCTAAAGGCAGAATTAACATCAAAATACAACAGCTTCAAGCTATCCACATATGGTTTACAAGATTAGCATTCTAGTTGTTGTGCCCAGAGATTGAGTTAATGTGATGTTTTTCTTCACACAAAGGCTTGATTGGGTTCCAGAGACAAAGGTAAGCTGCAAAGCAAGGGTTTGCCTGATATGCAGCACAAAGGCTGTGGGGGTGGGGTTTTGCAGCTTGGGCCTGGCTGGGTAGCAACCTGCCAGAGATGATTTAGCTAGTTGGGTGGAAATACCTCCAGAGCTCTGGGCCAGAGATTCTGCCTAGTTGAGGCTGGAGCTATGTGGCCTGCTGGTGCCCAGCTTAGAACCCAAACTTGAAGATCTATTTTAATGTTTCCCTCAACAAGTTGCGCTGAGAAACTGGTACTTGAAATGATCTGAAGGATCAGATCAGCCTTGGCCTGAGGGTTCGAGCTGGTACACTGATGACAGTAGCCTCGAGGTTAAAGGTAAGCAGAAGGTGGGGACAGCAGTACGGTGGTGAACAGAAAGCAAGTTATCTAGGCCAGCAGCCTCCCTGAAGGGACGTTGGCCCAGAAAGCTGAACTTGTGACTTTGAGACAAGGTCCATAAATGGCAAAAGAAAAGTCTACACTGACAGCAGGTATGCTTTTGCCACTGTACGGAGCAATATACAGACAGAGAGGGCTGTTGACATCTGCAGAGAAAGACCTCAGATGCTGTGGCTAAAGAAAATCAGATGGCAGATCTAACTGCCAAACAGGTTACTCAAGGAGCAATGATCCTGGCAGTCAAGGAGCCTAAAGATTATTATGACATCAGAAAGACCAGCTTTAGATACACCCCTGAGCACTATCAAGTTATGGACAGTATTTGACTTGGCCTGGGGGCCAAGAAATTCAAAGGTGTGGTTAGGTCCTTTGACTATTATATTACAGGACTCTTTAAATTGGCAGAAGAAATAGTCAAAAGCTGCAAGGCCTGTGCTATGATGAGGTAAAATTTCTAAAAGAAATCTTCCCAAGGTAATGGACCTGCCTTTGTTGCCCAGGTAAATCAGGGACTGGCCAAGATATTAGAGATCGGTTAGAAGTTACATTGTGCATGCAGGCCCCAAAGCTCAGGACAGGTAGAGAGAATAAATAGAACCATTAAGAGACCCTTACCAAATTGACAGCAGAGACTGGCGCTAATGATTAGATAGCTCTCCTACCCTTTGTGCTCTTCAGGGATAGAAACACCCCTGGACAGTCTGGACTGAACCCCCCTATAAATTACTCTACAGGGGGCCCACTCCACTGGTAAAAATAGCCTCTGTACATAGTGCTGACATGCTGCTTTCCCAGCCTTTGTTCTCTAGGCTCAAGGTGCTCCAGTGAGTGAGACAGCAATCGAAAAAGCAGCTCCAGAAGGCCTGCTCCAGAAGACCTGCTACATTAGACGTCTCCACGCAGAAAACCTTGAGACTCGGGTGGAAAGGCCCTTATCTTGTACTCTTGACCACCCTACTTTCTACCTTTATGGGACCCCTTTTGATTTTGCTTCTGCTTTTAATTATAGGTCCATGTGTGTTAAATAGGCAAGTCACCTTTATTAGAACAAGAATTAGTGCAGTGCAGCTTTTAGTTTTGAGACAACAGTACCATGCCCTAAAGGATCAAGTATGTCAGAGAGAAGATAGTGTCTAGTTCTAAGATTAGAACTATTAACAAGTAGAAGGGGGGAATGAAGAAGTATAGCAAAGTAAAAACAAAATTCGAGGCTTTTGGGCTCAGGCTTGGGAGTGTAGCCTTGTGGCTTAGTGCTCCAGGTGCTGGTCATAAAACAGATATCGACATTCCTCCACCTACCCGCTTCCTGTGTTCAATTCAAAGAATCGCACCCTGACCATTACTGAAACCTACAATGCAAATGTGCGATCTTTAGGGGCTCTTAGATTGTTAGGGGCTCTTAGAAACTGTCTTGAGAGATAACCTGACACTTGTGACTTTGCACTTCCTTGTGACTCTTAACTGGTATTTTTGGTATTTTCCAACAACGCCCTCCCCACCTCCATGAGTTGTGGTTTCTTCCTTTAAATACCCCCTTACTCAGCTACTCGGGGCGCCATGGTCCTCTACCCCTGTGTGGTGTATGACCATGGGCCCGAGAGCGCTCTTGATTAAAAATCCTCTTGCAATTTGCAGCAAGATCGTTTCTTGTGGGTGATTTTGGGGTGTCGCCTCTCCTGAGTCAGAACGTGGGGGAGTCCTCACGTTGTGGGTCTTTCACAGCAGAAAGCTGAGGGAGATGTAACTGAAGGAGGAGGCCCCAAGTTCCAACTTTGGCCATGTGGTTCTGGCATTTGAGTCAAGGATGCAAGAAACGGGTTGTGGACCCACTCTTTATGGATAAGGAAAGACATTTATCCATAGAGGGGCCAAGTATGTGAAAAAGGATGTTCCTGCATAAGAGATCATGCATAGAACGGCACAGAGAGGCCACTTCTGTGGCTAGATTATGAAGACCTCAAGATGTGGAAGATTCCAGAGTTGTAGGATATCAGCCAAGATAATTACAAACTGGTTGTGAAAACAGCCCAAGAGAGAGAATAGTAATGTTGTGGTCAACAAAGCTGAAAGGAGTTGGAGATCTGAAGAGTAGTTTGACATCAGACATGGAGATGTAGAATTTAGAGTTTGCCCTGCTAAATTTCACTGTTTTCTTGATCCAGTATTTCCTCACAATACTACCTTTGATCTTTCTTGGAAATGTAATGTATATTTTCTGCCAGTGCATATTGGAAATAGATAATCTGCCTTTGGATATTGATTTTACAGAAGATTACAAGTAAGCAATGAGTCTCAGAAGAGACTAACTTTTGGACATTTAATCAGTATTGAGGCTATGATAGACAATGGGTGGCAGAACACAGTCCAAGAATAGTCCTGTGAGAAACCCGAATGCTTGTGAGAAAATTCCAAGAAGACAACACAAAGATTTGTGACCTCAGATTCTTCAAAACATGGAAATGTTCTTGGAATGTGTTTTGTGCTCCTCCCAGGTATAGTACATAGGAATGAGTTTACTTTAGATTATTCATTACCACCTGACTATTATTAGTTTATATGCCTCTATGGAGAAAGTAGTTTTTGCCACTAGTGCTTTCTCCTTGTAATTACATACTTTAATCAGGTGACTCTTCTTAACTCTCACTATAAACGGTCTGATGCTCTGAATAAAGTTGGCTGTTGCATGAGACTCTAATCTGCATCACTTTTAGGCCCAACACTCCCTGATTCACATAGCCAGCTACAGCAGTAAACATATGGGGACCTTTTAAGTTAAATGAATGCATTTTTGCATTATATGGTTACAGGCTTAGTGGAGCCAGGAAAGGAGTGGTGCTTTGATTGAAAAAACAAACAAACAAAAAAACCATATGTTCATTAGTCACCAGGAAGTGGCAGGTAAGAATTAGAAGGAGTAGGAGGCGTGCCTTTGTGTAAATAGGTATGGCCTTTGGGATTCTGAGATTTCCAATGCCAATGACATGCCCATGCTGTTTCTATATTTGCCAGAGGATCAGGATGTAGCTTTCAGCTACTTCTCTTATGCCATGCCTACCAGCTACCATGGTCTCTGCCTGAAAGAAAATTAAAATTCAAAGTTCATGACTCATGCGGCTTGCTAGTTAGGAGGGCTTTTTGGGCCTAGAGCAAAGAACAAGGGCTATAAAATCATCCCAGGAACCAACTAGCCATAAAGATAGGGAAGTCATACAAGAATGTCCAGACTGGCCCGGCACCTCCCTATCTCCTGCCCTTCTGACCTAGGTTAAATGTTAACCAGATGCTCTGTTGTTACCTCGGTCTGCATGTACAGTTTGCTGATGTTTAAACTGTCCAATTGTGTGAAGCCGCATCAATTCTTCCCCTACCCCCACTCTTCCTATATAAACCCCTAACTTTTGAGCCTCGTGATCGACACCTCTGTCTCCTGCATGAGATACGTGTTGACCTGGAGCTCCGTCATTAAACTACCTCGTGTGTTTGCATCAAGATGGTCTCTCATGATTCTTTGGGTGCACTCCATCTCGTGACCCAGGTGGGGGTTTCCCCCACGGAGTTCTTTCATTTGGAGGTCCCACCAAGATCTGCGTGACACCCAGGAACTCTGAAGACCCCTTGGAGGTATGTTTGTGTGAGTCTTGTATGTTGTCTGTTGTCTAAGTGTGGCACCGCTGAGAGTGTTTGAGACCAGTTTTCTGGTAGCCACCCTGTGGCCTGTGAGGACCCAGTGGCTGCAGAAGGGCCCTAGGCTGCAACCCTGGAAGACTTCCACGGGTGAAAGGGGGTGGATGTGGAATCCAACCCCTGTCAGGAAGGGGGTGGATGTGGAATCCCACCCTCGTCAGAAGGGGGTGGACGTGGAACCCCACCCCACCGGAGGTCGTGTTTGGCTGGCTGTTTAAGTCCAGATGTGGACATGTGTGTTTAGATGTACTAGTGTCTTGTGTCTTTGTTTTGTTTCTGTTTTTTTTTTTTTTTTTTTTTTTTTTTTATCTGATTTTTGTTATGGGACAGACAGTGTCAACCCCTTGTCTCTGACTGTGGACTTGGACTGAAGTTAGGACAGAATTTGTCAGTGATAGTTAAGAAAAACAACTCAGTGCCGCTTTCCTGCGGGCAGGCCTGCTCCCCTGCGTGTCCCTGGCCGCACGGACCTGGCAGTGCTGGCAGTGCTCTGGGACATGGCCACAGACCAGACTGGGGACTCCTGGCTTTGGTGGTGGCGGTGGTGGCGTGCGGTTGGGGCTAGGTGCGGAGCAGCGCTAGGCCCCAGGAGCAAGATGGTGAGCACAACACTTTACCCGTGCCCGCCTCACCACCGTCAAGCACCTCGTTGCCTGAGGGATGGGCAGGAGGGAAAGAAGGACAAGACCTGAGGGGTCCACGCCAGCACCCACCAGGCTCCCCAAGAGTGGTTGCAACACCCGCCGTAGCTGGGGGGTGGGGGGAGCAACTAGCATCCAGAGTGGCTGCTGTGCGCTGACCTCCCCCCAACACACACACACACACTGGGCCCCACTGCAGCAGGATGGACTGACAGGAAGAAGAGAAGGAGACTGTGGGAGTGGCCGTCCAAGAGCACCCACGAGAGTTCCCTGGCTGCTTCTCATACCTGCCTAATTATGTTTCCCCTTCCCCTGCATCCCACCTGCCCATCTCCAGTCTTTGGCAGTACCAGAGTGCCTCTTGTTAGCAGAAAAAGTGCTTTCACTTTGAAATGCCAGTGGCCCAGCACCTCTGTGAGAGCTGGGCTCCGTTACCTGTCCCATGTGTCTTCATTGGCGGCTCCGCTCTGAGCTGCTGGCAGTGAGTCTGTTCCAAGCTCCAGCAAGGGAGACATCTGCCCACTTGGTGCTTCTCCTTCCCAAGATAAGGAGCACCTGTGAGTCTAACTGCCAGGCTCTGATAAGGGTCTCTTCTCTGTGGGGATGAAAAGTGCCCCAACAATCTGACCAAGGTAATAAGAAATTACAGAAGTTAGAAAAAAGACAGGGTAAGTCGGTAAGAAAGTGCAGAAGAGCAAAAACAAAAGAAAAAAGAGAGGATGAAGAAGACAGATGTATATAGAGGTATAGAAAGAAGTGAGCTTAGACTGAAAGGAAGAGCAAAGCTTCAGCAGTCTCAGGAGAGATAGATGACAGTGGCAAATAGAGAGGTTAACAGTGAAGAAAAGTGAAGGAGAAAGAGAGAGACAGAGAGAGAGAGAGAAAGAGAGAGAGAGAGAGAGAGAGAGAGAGAGAGAGAGAGAGACAGAGAGAGAGAGAAAGAGAGAGATTTGGCAGGAGGTAGAAGAAAGAGAAAACAGGAGGAATCGTAGACAAGAAAAAATTTTGACTAGAATTTTGGCCACAGTGTTAAGAGAGAGAGAAAAAAGACAGGACCTAGAAACCTGAGCAACAGAAGACCAATGTGCTTAACAGAATTAAGTGAGTTTGAATACGAGCCTCAGCTAAAAAGGCTCAGCTGTGTCAGACTGAATTTACTTATTTGAGATACACCCTTCGAGATGGGAAGCAGTGGCTAAAGGAAGCCAGAAAAAAGACTAACTCAGATCCTCACCCCAACTACACTAAGGCAAGTAGGAGAATTCTTAGACACTGCTGGCTTTTGCAGACTCTGGATACCTGGGTTGGCGACCTTAGCTGCCTGTGTACCCCCTATCCAAGGAAGAAAAAGTGTTTGTGTGGACCCCAGATCACCAAAAAGCCTTTAAAGAAATTAAAAAGGCCCTACTGTCGGCCAGCCTTGGCCTTGCCTGGCCTAACCAAGCCTTTCACTCTTTATGTGGAAGAGAGATCAGGGGTAACCAGAGGAGTCCTTACTCAGACTTTGGAACCTTAAAAAAGGCCAGTGGCTTACCTATCCAAGAAGTTAGACCCTGTTGCCAGGGGGTGGTTTTCTTGCCTGAAAGCTATTGCTGCAGTAGTTCTACTTGTCAAGGATGCTGATAAGCTCACTCTGGGACAGCAAATAACTGTAGTGGCACCCCACACCCTTGAAAGCATTATCTGACAGCCCCCTGACCAATGGATGACCAACGCTCATATGACACATTATCAGAGCTTTTGTTGACTGAACGAGTGACCTTCGCTCCCCCTGTTGTCCTCAATCCCGCTATGCTACTGCCTGAGACTTCACCTACTCATCACTGTGCTGACATTCTGGCAGAAGAAACTGGTACTCGAAATGATCTGAAGGATCAGATCAGCCTTGGCCTGGGAGTTCAAACTGGTACACAGAAGGCAGTAGCTTGTGGTTAAAGGTAAGTGGAAGGCAGGGACAGCAGTGCAGTGGTGGAAAGAAAGCAAGTGATCTAGGCCAGCAGCCTCCTTGAAGGGATATCGGCCCAAAAAGCCGAACTTGTGGCTTTGATACAAGCTCTATGAATGGCAAAAGGGAAGTCTACACTGACAGCAGACATGCTTTTGCTACTGTACAGAGCAATATACAGACAAAGAGGGCTGTTGACATCTGCAGAGAAAGACCTAAGATGCTGTGGCTAAATAGAATCAGATGGCAGATCTAACCACCAAACAGGCAGCCCAAAGAGCAATGATCCTGGCAGTCAAGGAGCCTGAAGATTATGATGTCAGAGAGACCAGCTTTAGATACACCCCTGAGGACTATCAAATTATGGACAAATTAGGACTGGTAAAGGAAATCCTGTATGGGGTAGTAAAAACAGAAGAAGGAAAACTAGTCCTCCCATGGGAAGAAGGACACAAGTATGTTACCAACTTACATTACTTGACCCACTTGGGGCCAAGAAATTAAAAGGTGTGGTTAACGGACCTGCCTTTGTTGCCCAGGTAAGTCAGGGACTGGCCAAGATATTGGGGATTGATTAGAAGTTACATTGTGTATACAGGCCCCAAAGCTCAGGACAGGTAGAGAGGATAAATAGAACTCTAAAAGGGACCTTGACAAAACTAATCATAGAGACTGGTGCAGACTTAGTGCTCCTTCCCCTTGCCCTATTTGGAACTAAAAATACTCCCTCTTGATTCATCCTTAGTCTTTTTGAGATCCTTTACGGGGCTCCCATGCCCATCACTGTCTAAAAAATGATGTGTTTGAACCCATATTTTGTTGTAATAATAATCTGTATGCTAAGTTAAAAGGCTTGCAGGTGGTGCAGAAAGAAGTCTGGTCACAACTGGCTACAGCGAACGAGCTGGGTACCCCAAAGACATCTCACCAGTTCCAATCGGAGATCTGATCTATGTGTACCTGCATCATGCCCAGACCCTCAAGCCTCACTAGAAGGGTCCCTGCCTAGTCCTGTTTACTGTCCTTTCTTATTCTGTTTTTGTTCTTAACCATTGACCCATGTTAAAGATAGAGTGAATGCAGTGCAGCTTATGTTCCTCCAGCATCACTACTAACCTATAGTTAAGATAGAATAAAAGTATGATTTCTATTCTCCACATAGAGATATAGACGTGAAATTCTAAGATTAGAATTACTTAATAGAAGAAGAGGGGAATGAAAAAAAATTAAAATTCAAGGTCCATGACTCATGTGGCGTGCTAGTTAGGAGGGCTTTTTGGGCCTAGAGCAAAGAACAAGGGCTATAAAGTCATCCCAGGAACCAACTAACCATAAAGATAGGGAAGACATACAAGAATGTCCAGACTGGCCCGGCACCTCCCTATCTCCTGCCCTTCTGACCTAGGTTAAATGTTAACCAGGTGCTCTGTTGTTACATCGATCTGCACGTATAGTTTGCTGATGTTTAAACTGTACAATTGTGTGAAGCCATGCCAATTCTTTCCCTACCCCCACTCTTTTCCTATATAAACCCCTAACTTTTGAGCCTCATGGTCGACACCTCTGTCTCCTGCGTGAGATATGTGTCGGCCCGGAGCTCCATCATTAAATTGCCTCATGTGTTGGCATCAAGACGGTCTTTCTTGATTCTTTGGGTGCACGCTATCTCGTGACTCAGGTGGGGGTATCCCCACGGAGTTCTTTCATGCCATAATTATAATGATCTAAAGCCTTGGAAACTGTTTTAAAAGCCCATAAATAAATGTTTTCTTTTGTAAGAATTGCCCTAGTTTTCTATTGTCTCGACAGCAATACAGCAATGTCTAAGATGGATGATAAATTCATGGAAGCCGCATCATGGAATACCACCTACAGTTAATATTCTATCTGCTAAATAATCTAGTATCTCCAAAGGCTACTTGAAGTTGTGGAACAAAGGCATGAAGGGAGATAGCAGAATGGAGAAAAGGCTATAATCCACTATAATCCAAAGTGTAGGTTCTGTGGTCTCTGATTCTATTGTAGATTGTTAAATGGCCCTATAACCCAGTGAGATAGGTTCACTGTTTTTCTCTCTCATTCAATTGCTGTGGCTGAAAGGCTAATGTATCTTTACTAAAAGATATTACAGGATGCACATATTATGCCTGGAGCAAAGAGCCATACTATAATATTAGGTGATGGGTGATTGAATAGCCATTCTTTATACTATTACTTTCTACTTGTCTGCAATATTTCTTCCCCACATGAGCCTTTTGTAGAGAGAATTTATTAATATTTATTCCTTGTTTTGCTTTTAAAAATATTTTTATACATTATGTTTTGATTATGGTTTTCCAGTTCTCAACTCCTTCCAGATGCTTTCCTCCTCATAACCACCCAACTTTGTTCCTTTCATATTCTTTATAAAAAAACAAATGACAGCCCTGATCAAGCAGAATGTAGTCTAAGGGTAGAGAAAAGAAGAACCCACAAAGTATCCAAGACCAGCTACAAATAGGGAATCCAAAAGATGGGAACGGGTAGAAGATCATTGGGCCAGGTTTGAGTGTCACCATCAGAATATCAAATTCTTCTTCTTGCTGTGTCTTTTCTTTGTACATGATTTCTTAACAAACCCCAACCAAAAACAACCCAAAGCAATCATCTAACAAACCATCACCCCTCTGAAAAGATCCATAAATTCCAAACATCACACAATCACAGAAATTATTAACCAGGCCTCAGCTATACTATGAGAAAAGTCATATATATATATATATATATATATATATATATATATATATATATATATATATATATGACTAGGATCCCCACACCTAGGATTAAAATGAGAACATACCTCTCATGGGTGAGAGGTAAGGGGAGCCTCTAGAAAGTACAGAGGCCTGAGAGGTAAGAGTTTTTCAGGACTCAAATGGAGGGACCTTAGATGAAATGCCCAGTTTAGAGAGGGAGCTGGTAATGTCCACCTCCAGTAGAAAGACAAGTCATCAAGTGGAGGGATGCGGTTCCTGTCTAAAAAAAACTACAGGAACAAAAATAGAGAAGAGACTGAGAGAAAGGTGGCCCAGGGACCAACCCTACTTGGAATCCATCTTGAGGGAGGCTCCAAGGCCTGATACTATTACTGATGCTATGATTCATTTCCAGACAAGAGCTTCTATCGTAGCTGTCCTCTGAGAGGCCCAACAAGTACCTGACTGAGACAGATGCTGATACTTATACCCAACCATTGGACTGAAGTTGGCGACCACTGTAGTTGAATTAGGGAAATGCTGAAAGTACCTAAGGAGTAGGGAGACCCCATAGAAAGACCAGCATGCTCAACTACCCAGCACCCCTGAGTTCTCTAAGCAGACAGGATACAGGAACTGGTCCATTGCCCTCTACACACAATGCAGCATTGGATTGCCTGGTCTGGCCTCAGTGGTAGTAGTTGGGAGGCCTAGGGGACATGGGGAGGACATCCTCTTGGAGACAGGGTGAAGGAGGAATGGGATGAGGAACTGTGGGAGGGAAGACTGGGAGAGAGACAATGACTGGATTATAAAATAATATTAAACTTTTTTGAGGCAAAAAATTCCCCAAATATAAAAAATAAATAAATAAACACATCACTCTCCCATCTCCCACACATATTCAAATAAATAGAAGCTGATTTGTGTTGACAACATACATCTGGGCTACAAAACATGCTATCTAATGATGACCTTCCTACAAGTTACTGGTGCAATAGTGGCTCAAATATTATAGAAGTGACCAAAGGATCCCCACCCCCTGGATTTAAAGGCCACTTCACAAGATGGAACACATACCTGACAGAAATAAAAAGCTCAAAAACCTGAGATATGTGTTAGTTATTAGACAATGTGCTATGTTTAGGATATTTACCATAGGTTTTTGACTGCACTCAATAGAAGATGGACTAGTTGGCCATTGTCTTAGTCAGAGTTTCTATTCCTGGACAAAACATCATGACCAAGAAGCAAGTTGGGGAGGAAAGGGTTCATTCAGCTTACACTTCCACATTGCTGTTCACCACCAAAGGAAGTCAGGACTGGAACTCAAGCAGGTCAGAAAGCAGGAGCTGATGCAGAGGCCATGGAGGGATGTTCCTTACTGGCTTGCTTCCCCTGGCTTGCTCAGGTTCTATAAGAGAGCTTGCTCTCTTATAGAACCAAGACTACCAGTCCAGAGATGGTCCCACCCACAAGGGGCTTTTCCCCCTTGATCACTAACTGAGAAAATACCTTACAGCTGGATCTTGTGGAGGCATTTCCCCAAATGAAGCTCCTTTCTCTCTGATAACTCCAGCCTGTGTCAAGTTGACACAAAACTAGCCAGTACAGCCATCATTGGGAAGAGACACCCCTTGGTATTGCAAACTTTATATGCCCCAGTACAGGGGAACAACAGGGCCAAGAAGTGGGAGTGAGTGGGTAGGGGAGTAGGGTGGGGGAGGGTATAGGGGACTTTCTGGATAGCACTTGAAATGTAAATGAAGAAAATATCTCATACTAAATTGAAAAAAATAAAAAATAAAATCTCACTATGTTTTAAAACTGAAAAAAATAATAAAAAATTAGTTTTCGTAAGTCTTTTCAGTTTTGACAATTAATTCAGAATATGTTCAGCCAGTGTCTGATATCTTCATTATGACAGTTTTCCCAAGTGAAAGTGGACAAGAAAAAAGATATCTATTTTTGTAACTAAAATATTGAATATACAGTACCTATATACAAACCTTAAACATATGACTGATAAAAAGTAAAAAGAAAAATCAAAACCCTAGACTTTATAGCATTTTTTTCTATGTATGGGGGACTTTTGGGATAGCATGGGAAATGTAAATGAGGAAAATACCTAGTAAAAAAGAAAAAAGGGAAAAATATGCATCATCTTTTCACAATCAAAGTTTGAAATCAGATCTTTAAATAATAACAAAACAACAGCTTACAATCACATGCTTGAAAGCCTAGTTTGAAAGTAGACGAGAATCATTAGGTCTTACTGCAAGTGCTTGTAGTCAACAAAATTGGAAAATTTAAACCAAATGGATTATTTTCTTGGCAGATTTTAGTTAACTCAAGATCAGGTAAACAATTTAAGTTTTATAAGCCCTAAGGAAATAGAAGGAGACATTAAAAGTCTCCCAAACAAAAACAGCTCAGGGCCAGATTGTTTTAGCATAGAATTCTACCAAATTTTCAAATTAGAGTTAATATCAATACTTCTCAAAATATTACACAATATAGAAACAGAAGGGACATTGCCAAACTAATTCTATAAGGCCACAGTCACAGTGATGCCTAAACCATGCAAAGACTCAACAAAGAATGAGAATTTTAGACCAATTTCCCTTATGAACATTGGTTCAAAAATACTCAATAAAATACTTTCAAACTAAGTCCAGGAACACATCAACATCATCCATAATGATCAGTTAGTCTTCATCCCAGGGGTGCAAGGATAGTTCAATGTATGGAAAGCCATCAACACAATGCATTATATAAATGAACTGAAAGAAAATAAGATCACACGATCATTCATTAGATGCTTAAAAAGTTTTTAACAAAATTCAACACACCTTCATGCTAAAATTATTAATGAGATCAGAGATACAAGGTATATACAGAAACACAATAAAAACAACATACAGCAAGCCAATTGCCACCATCAAATTAAATGGGGAGAAACCAAGTAATTCCACTAAAATTCACAGCCAAGACAAGGCTTTCCACTCTCTCCCTATCTATTCACCATGGTATTATAAGTTCAGCTAGAGTAATAAGACAACTAAAGGAGATGAAGGGGATACAAGTTTAAAAGGAAGAAGTGAAAGTATCAATATTTACAGATGATATGATAGTATACATAAAATACTCCAAAAATTCTACCAGAGAACTCCTGCAGCTGATAAACACATAAAAAGTGACTGGAAACAAAATTAACTTAAAAAAGCAAATCAACAAAATTAAAAAACAGTACCCCTCCCCTTTTACACAAATAACAAATAGGCTGAGCAAGAAACCAGGGAAACAATACTCTTCACAAAAGCCTTAAATAATCTAAAATATTTTGGTGTAATTCTAAACAAGCAGCACACAGACCTGTATGAGAAGAACTTAAAATCTCTGAAGAAAGAAAATGAGGAATATATCCGAAGATTGTGAGATCTACCATGCTCATGGATAGGTAGGATTACCATAGTGAAAATGGTCATCTTACTAAAATCAATCTACAGATTCAATGTAATTCCCATCAAAATTCTACCACAATTCGTTATAGACCTTGAAAGAACAACTCTCAACTTCATATAGAAAATGAAAGACTAGGTTATCAAAACAATCATTTACAATAAAAGAACTTCTGGAGGTATTATCATTCCTAATTTCAAGCTATACTACAGAACAACAGTAATGGTATTGGCATAAAGATGGACAGTTGACCAATGAAGAAAATTAAAGATCCAGTAATAAGCCCACACATTTATGGACATTTGATTTTTAACAAAGAATCCAAAACCATACAGTGGAAAAATTAAAGCATCTTCAACAAGTAGTGGTGGTCTAACTGGATTTCTGCATGTAGAAGAATTCAAATAGAACTGTAATTATTACACTTGAAAAAACTCATGTCTGAGTGGATCAAAGACTTCAATGTAAAACCAGATACATTAAATCTAATAGAATACAGAGTGCAGAATAGCTTTAAACCTATTGGTACAGGAGACAACTTCCTGAACATGAGTAGCTCAGGTACTGAGGCCGATAATTAATAAATGGGACCTCATGAAACTGAAAAACGTTTGCAAGACTAAGAACACTATCAAAAGGACAAAATAGCAGAGTAGTGAACGGAAAAAGATCTTCACATCCCTATGTCTGACAGAGGACTAATATTCAAAATATATAAATAATACAGAAATTATATACCAAAACACAAATAACCCAATTGAAAAATGGGATACAGAGCTAAACAGAATTCTCAACAGTGGAATCTAGAATGGCCAACAAGCACTTAAAGAAATGTTCAATATCCTTAGTCATCAATAAAATGCAACTCAAAACTATTCTGAGAGTTCATATTACACCAATCAGAATGACTAAGACCAAAAACTTAATTGTTAACACATGCTGTCAAAAATATGGAGCAAGGGGAAGAGTTACTTATTGCTAGTGGGAGTACAAACTTGTTGAACCACTCTTGAAATCAATTTGGTGGTTTCTCAGAAAACTGGGAGTAGTTCTACCCCCAAATCCATTTAAACCATTCCCGGGCATATACCCAAAAGATGCCCACTCTAAGGATACTTAGATGCCTATATATGTTCATAGCAGCTTTCTTCATAATAGCTAGAAACTGCAAACACTCTAGATGTCCCTCAACTGAAGGAACATAAAGAACATCTACACAATGGAATACTCTTAATCTATTAAAAACATGTAGTTTGCATGCAAATTAATGGAACTAGAAAATGTCATCCAAACCCAGAAAGTAACCCAAACCCAGAAAGATAGGTATGGTACATACTGACAAATGGATAGGATAAGTATGCTACCATCCACTGACCCTAAGAAAATAAATAAAAGGAGGACCCAAGGAAGGATGTATGAATCTCACCAAGAAGGACAACCAAAATAATCACCTGACATGGATGAAGAGAGGGAGAGAGGAGGAGTGAGGAGGGTAATGGGGATGGGAATCAAGTGTGGAGAAAGAGGGAGAAAAAGAGGGCTAGGAGTTAGAATGGAAGTCAGTGTGGGGAGGGGCATCTCTAGGACTAGCTGAAGACTTTGGATGAGGGAAGTTCTGTGGAGTCTATAGGTGTGAGCCTAGCTGAGATTCCTATCAGTGGGTATATGAAGTCTGAGTTTTTCTTGGTTACCTCCTGTAACTAGGCAGGATTTCCAGTGAAGGGGGAGGAGCACCAGCTTACCCACAAGACTTTTAACCAAAATGTGTCCTACCTACAAGATGTTCAAGATAAAGATGGAGCACAGATTAAGGGAATGGCCAACCAATGACTGCCCCATCTTGAGATCAATTCCATGTGAGAGAGCCAATCCCTGATACTTTTAATGACAGGCAGGAACATAGCATAAATGTCTCCTGAGAGGCTTCATTCAGCAACTGATTGAAACAGATTCAGAGACCCACAGTCTAACATCAGGTGGAGCTAGAAGAGTCTTGTGGAAGAGGGGAGGACAGAATTGAGCAATCCAATGGGGTCAAGAAAACCTAAAGAGTCAACTAACCTGGACCATGGGCGCTCACAGAGACTGACCCATCAATCAAACAGCATGCAGGGGCTGGACCTAGGCCTCCTACACATTTGGTACAGATATGCAGCTTGTTTTTCATGTGGGTCCCGTAACAGTTGGAGCAGGGGCTGTTTCTGTCTCTGTTGTTTGCAACTGGATCCCGTTTCCATAACTAGACTTCCTGGTTTGGCCTAACTGGGAGAGGATGTGCTTTGTCCTGCTGAGACTGGATATCCCAGGGTGGGGTGGTACCCATGGAGGCTTCTGCTTCTCTGATGAGAAGGGGCAAAGGTAATGGGGAGAGGGATTTATAAAGGTGGGACTGGAAGAAGGGGGCGGGGGCTGTCATCAGAATGTAAAGTGAATAAATAAGTTAATTAATGAAAAAAGAAAAGAAAATTGTTTCATGGAATAATCTTTTGCTTCTTGCACCAAATAAGTAATCAGTAATAATTAAAGGTTCTTATCTTTTGCTTATTTGCTTTGGAGATACTATGATAATCTAATCATATATAAATGAATACTATGCTTATATATACTTATATCTACTGGTTTGAAGTATCCTGCAGAACAAACAAACCAAGTTGCATGTTTGTTCTTTAACATTAAACTATACCTACTCATAATTAATATTCAGTAATCTATAAATGATTCTGAGTAGATGAACTAAAGAAATTAACTGTACATTTAAGTTATTGCTAACTTATTTTATTACCTTCATATAGATAAGTGGAAAATTACTACAGTGACTCTAACTAAAGATTTAGTCACTTTCATAGCTAATATTATATTTCAGTAGGATTCAATGCAATGCATTTAACACATATAGTAATTGACTTAGATTTTGGATATTCAAAGTATACTAGAATTCCTTGAGTTGTTTTCTATTTTATCTATATGTTTGATTGTATACCTTGTATGCTTACAAGGGGCAGCTGAAGGTGTGAAATCCTCTGGAGCTTTAGTCACAAACTGTTGGAAACTTTCTTACTGGGTACTGGGAATTGAATTCAGGACACCTGGAAGAGCATACAATACTCTTAACCACTAAGCCAGCTCTCCAGCCTCTCATATACTGGTTTTAGTTGGCTTACATGTGAGTGTGCAGGATTTACAACACTCTCAGCCTCAAGTGCATTTTGGGTATGGAGCTCTCTCTGAAGTTGAATACTTGGCAGCACACACAAGACCTATCCTCCATCCTCTGCATGTGAAGAAAACAACACAAGGACAAAACTAGAATACACCCTAGAACCGCCATTCCTGGGCTGTGATGATGGTTCTACAACTGGGAGGGTTGCAGGAAACTATTGAATGGCATCTCTGCAAGAACATAAGCAAGTTTATGAAGTAGGCTCCTATGTGTGTGAATTTCTTCAGTGCCTTGCTCTGGCTCCTGGCTCTTCCGACTTCAGTTCCACTTACTGATTTGTCACATTGCCTTCCCTTTCTCTCCCTCACTGCATCCAAGTCCCTTAGGAAGCTTGGATTCTATCAACATCGTCCACATTTCAAAATGTCTTCTCAATTTTGCAGTCCACTTGTTTATAAATATTCGAACCAGAGATTATATATGGAGGCCATCTTGCTCAAGTTCCTGGGTCAATTCTCAGTCTTTCGAAGCACTGTGAGAGAAATATAAAAATTTCTTTTTTCTCTTTTTTATTAGATATTTTCTTCATTTACATTTCAAATGTTATCCCGAAAGCCCCTTATACCCCCCCACCCTGCTCCCCAACCCACCCACTCCCACTTCCTGGCCCTGGCATTCCCCTGTACTGGGACATATAAAGTTTGCAAGACCAAGGGGCCTGTCTTCCCCCAATGATGGACAACTAGATCACCTTCTGCTACATATGCAACTAGAGACAGAGCTCTGTGAGTACTGTCTGGTTAGTTCATATTGTTGTTCCTCCTATAGGGTTGTAGACCCCTTTAGCTTTTTGGGTACTTTCTCTAGCTCCTTCATTAGTGGCCCTGTGTTTCATCCAATAGATGACTGTGAGCATTACTTCTGTATTTGCCAGTCACTGCCATAGCCTCACAAGAGATAGCTATATCAGGGTCCTTTCAGCAAAATCTTGCTGGCATATGCAATAGTGTCTGGGTTTGATGGTTGTATATGGGATGGATCCCTGGGTGGGGCAGTCTCTGGATGGTCCTTCCTTCCATCTCAGCTCTGAACTTTGTCTCTGTAACTCCTTCCATGGATATTTTGTTCCCCATTCTAGGAAGGAACGAACTATTCACACTTTGGTCTTCCTTCTTCTTGAGTTTCATGTGTTTTGCAAATTGTATCTTGGGTATTCTAAGTTTCTGGGCTAATATCCACTTATCAGTGAGTGCATATCATGTGCGTTCTTTTGTGATTGGGTTACCTCACTCAGGATGATATCCTCCATATCCATCAATTTGCCTAAGAATTTCATAAATTCATTGTTTTTAGTAGCTGAGTAGTACTCCGTTGTGTAAATGTACCACATTTTCTATATCCATTCCTCTGTTGAGGGACATCTGGGTTCATTCTAGCATCTGGCTATTATAAATAAGGCTGCTATGCACATAGTGGAGCATGTCTCCTTATTACATGTTGGAACATCTTCTGGATATATGCTCAGGAGAGGTATTGCTGGATCTTCCAGTAGTACTAAGTTCAATTTTCTGAGGAACCATCAGACTAATTTCTAGAGTGGTTGTACCAGCTTGCAATCCCACCAACAATGGAGGAGTGTTCCTCTTATCCACATCCTTGCCAGCATCTGCTGTCACCTGAGTTTTTTGTGGTACACATCTGTAATTCTAGCACTTGGCAGCAGGATGTATGAAGTCAGACTGGACTATATAAGACCCTGAATCATTCATTTACCCAATCATTCAATAAATCAAACAATCACATTTTTTGATTAGGATAGAAGAAAACAGCTCTTTGAGCCAATTGATATTAAGGAAGGTACATAGCAATTGTCATAGACATCTATTTTACACTCATTATTGAAGAAAATATATATTTCAAGGTATATGCTGGTTTTAATGTCCATTAGTGAATTTTAAAGCACCAATTAAATTATTCTTTTGTTCTAGAAAGTTATTTCCAGTGACTCTTTGAAGTCTCTTAAAATAGCTCCTAAGTCACTGTCAGTCTGATGTTTTTAATGTAATTATTGCTCATCAATAACATAATTATGGGTACTTTAATATTTCCTAAACAAGTAATATACCAATAGACATGCTAATATGGAAGGAATAAAACTCATAAGACTTCAACCACAGATGAAAGACAAAGATTTACAGTCAGAAAAGGAATTCTGAGAGCAAGGGAAATAGTTTTCCTTAACCAACAACACATGAATTGGTTAATAACAAATGGTCATCCCTGAAAACATACATACAAGTAATAGAGTGATCATGTTGTATTTAGGACAAACACACACACACACACACACACACACACACACACACACACACACACACACACACACACACTTTCTTAACAACAATTAAAGGGCCCATAAATTTGAATGAGAGCAAAGGAAGTGTTTAAATGGGAGAGTTTGAAGGGAGAAGAGACCAGGAAAAAATAATGTGATTATATTAGAAACTCAAGAAATAAAAAATAAAGTAATATTACAATAAAAAGTTTAATAAATTCTTAGGAATAAGACATTGAAAAAACATCCAACTTATTAATATTTTCATGTTTTTAATCTCAACCTTATTCCTTCATATAACATATAATTTCCTAATATTAACTTCTGTTTTGCATATATAAATTACTGTTTTAATAAACAGGAAAATTATGATCAATAGAAAGAAGTCATTCTAGCTTTTAATGTTGTAATGAGGAGAATAAAACAAATACCTTACATAACCTTATTTTCAGACAATTAAGAGGTAAGTAAAACAGCAAAGTTTTATGTTTAGCTGATTTTGTTAAAATATATTATCAAAAGCTTCATACAAAATGATTTTAAATTTCAATATTTTAACACATAAATTATAAAATAATTTGTTGTAAGATGTCTAGATGCTGGTATGACCACTAATTTCTGCTTACAAATTATAATGAAATATGATGACTAATTCTCCCTTTAGATAAAAATGTGTTGTGATGTACCTGGGTGTGTGGTTGCCTTTGTCTAGGTCCACCCAAGTACAGCCAACATATTTGTATATACATGTTCAAGTGGAGGCCAGAAGTCTTCCTTGATGGGATACATTGTGAGGAGGAGACTATTTTTGCCTTATCTGTCTAGCCAGGTTTTCACAGGATTCTCTGTGTCTGCCTTCTACTTTTCATGATTACAGGTGAACCACCATGCACATTGGCTTATACAAAGATTCCATGAGTCTGAGTTCTGGTTCTCACGTTTGACTAGCAAGTGCTTTTCTAGCTGTGCATCTTTTCCACCGCACTTGTTAATTCTAAAGGCAGCTGTTCTTTATTGGTATTTTTAATCTCATTATTATGGTTGTGATATGCTTGTTTCTATGGTTATAACCATATAACAAAAACTACATAGCATAACTGCATGCACTTAATGTACTAGGCAATAAATGTGATTGCAAATAAGTATATAAAATTTATATTAAACATTTCTTCAGAGAATATTCATAGAAATTTGGAAATAGAAAAATATCCAATTACATTGAAAGTGTTATCCTATTTTATGCTATTAGACAGTAAGATCTAGAAATGTAAAATAATCTTGAGATCAAATAATGAGAGCTTTATTGATAATCATCAGTTTTATGAATTCTCAGCCTTAAGTATATTCATATATTTATATGCATATATTCGTATATATACACATATATGAATGCATATATATGAGACAGAGAGTCTAAATTTTAATATGCAGTTTATATTACTTCTCAGTGAAAAGGAAATTTTCCTATTGTATTTCTCAATGAAATTACATACACATAAAATAATTGCTATGAAAATGAAATGAATCCTGACTTCAAACCCTTCCATAAACCCAAGGACTGGGTCTTTAGTCAAGAGAAGAATGAACACTTTTTGATATGCTAAACAATAAAACTGAACTGAAGAGATTTCACTTCTTTCCTTTTTTTTTCCTCTGGACCATATAACTCTGAGCCGATTAGAAGTTCACTGGGATGCTCACTTCTGGTAAAGACCAAAGGAGATAGAGACTTCCAGGCTTCCAAAGACAAGTGACCGAGCTGCTTCTTTCACAGGGTTCCTAAGCTGCATCGAATACTTCTGTGACCTCTGTGGATCCTATGTGTAACACCTTCATTTGTTATGCTTGGTTTGAATTCCACATTACCCAGGTGCTTTCTATGCAAATCCAGAACACACACACACACACAGAGAAAAGGCAGAAATCATACTTTTATATTATTTTCGAGTTAGTGTTTCATCCAACTTTGACAAGCCTCAAATTTGTTATATAGCCAATGATAGCTATGCTTTTTTTCTTTTTCCTTTTTTTTTGTATTACATAAAATAATTTACTTCTCATTTAGAATAATTTTCCAGACTCATTAGTGCAGCAGTGGTCTGTGAGTACAGGTTCAATCTGGGCAGGAACAAAGAGTTGTACAACCATAAGCATGTGCCTCTGTATAATGAAAAGGCAGTGGGGAGCACTGATAGGGAGCTCTGGGGACATTACAAGCAAGCCTGTCAGAGAAACAAGAAAGATACAGTTAGAAAACGGATTTCTTTAATATGGCAAGAATTGGATACACACTATTTGCAGCCCAGTACATTGACTTACTAGCCACAGTGGTGTTCATACATGTAATTGAAACGGGTGAAATGAGAGTAGAGTTTGCACAAATATTTGTGTGCTCTCAAAGGTGATAGGTTTTGAAGAATGATAAGGTAAATTGCTTCCTGGGCATTCATTAGTAAATTGGGTAATATTCTATTGGACTGCTAATCCTCCTGCCTCATCTGGATTTATTCTGTACTGAGGATCAGAGCTCTGTTATTTTATACAATCAGTCTTTAGATTTTGTTTTCATGACAATTACACAAATGATTAATGTGTGCCTAAAATTCTCTTATTTGTTTTTAACAGTTTCCTTGTGGAGTTCTACAGACCAAGGATTAGGATTTCCACCTTTACAAAGCTCACCATATCAAGACCTTTTCTGAGTGAATTTTATAATGCTTGTGTTTTATAAAAGACAAATAGATTTTTTAGGAAAAGAAACCTAATAATATTACCTATGTGTAACTAAGCAGCTTTAGATTAAGAATATAGTATGAAGACATATTAGTTTAAGACAAAATTCATCCATGATTACGAGTTTTGTAAAAATGATAACAGACTTGAAAGAAGCATACGCACCTCATACATCGTTTATAGAAAATACAATTCTGTCTTGTTTAATTCAGATGCTTGTAGGTTAAGCTGGGAAGGAGATGGAGCATTGTGTACTAGGAAGAATTTGAGAGAGTTTCTAGTAGTTAGATGTAGTCACAATACATTGCTTAAACATATGGAAGTGTCAAAGAATTAAGGAACTACCTTAAAAAACTAACCCATTCATCATAAAGGCAATTAGCAGTCTGTCTTGGAGCAGGTGTGTGGGCAGAGCTGTGATTCTGGCAATCAGCAGGCAAGAAGAGAACTAGTTTGAAGTCATGCTGGGCTCCAATGCAAAATTCACACCAGTATACCTTACGTGGCAAGACTTTCTCAAAACAAAACAAAACAAAACAACAAAACAAAATAAATAGAAGTTCATAGACATTTTTTAAAACAAAACAACACCTCAGTCCCCCAAAAGTGCATACTTCAGTTTGGAAGGTAGAATTTAGAATTTGCAATTGATGCCCTGAATGAAGAGCAAAAGCAAAGGCACTCAAAGAACAACTTCAAAGGAAACTGAGAGCCAAGGTTCATATATATTTATTGTTCATGGGTTGAAGCTTGGGAGTGTTTTTACTCCCTTACCATACACTTTTGTTAACTGGTACAGGGAAACAGAAAAAGGGGAAATGACATGAGAATACAAAATAGCTTTAACATCCCTACTACTACTCCGTTGCTATGCTGGTTCAAAATTCTCAGCTTCACTATCTCGGACTAGCTACTTTGTTCTTATTTCCCCATCCTTCCACTTTCCTTGACTTCCCCATTTACATGTAACCCTCAGATGTAGCATGTCCTAGTTTTCAGAGAATCCAGTGACCTGGCTGCTTGCTGAGCAGCTGAGATGTAGATCTTGTCACCTCGGTCTTCTGTCTTTCATTATATTTGAGTGAGTTCTTTCTCCTGGACAAAGCTAATCTTTCCCTCTCTTAGCCCATTCTCCATATGGAATTTCTGCACTAATTATCTACCCACACACCTATGCTCTGCACTTTCTTCTCTTTTCGATATTTCCCCTGCACAAAAAAATGTCTGATTGCTTAAAGTCACTAGGATAGTTCCTGCTTTCCCTCACTGTGATTGCTTTACACATGAAATCTGTTTACTTGCACTTCCTCCTCAGTTCTAATTTCTTTAAATATTGCATTTCCTCATTTGCTTCACACATTTTTACTCAGCTAAATGCCTATTGTGTTTGGAAACTCCACATGTGTATTTGTAGAGTTAGTCTTACAGGGAGCAATGGAGTTCACATTAATCAGAGATTAATTTATTAGATGACTTCTGGGTCTCCCAAAGAATTGGTGAGATGTGAAGGTTAACCTTATGCCAATTTTATTGAATCCAGCATCAAATGAGAAACATGCCTCTTGGTGGGTCTTTAAGGTCATTTTATGAAACAATTAACTGAGAATAGAATACCTTCTCCTAGACAGCACCTTTTGGCAACAGTCAAGATGCAAAGAGGCCTGAGGAAAAGCAGAGCTGCTTCTGTCTGCCTGCTCTCCTCCATGTTGCTGCTGCTGCCACCACTGTCACTGACTCTGAAGGACTTCAGAGCCTATTGTCTACAACCTTCTAAAATGAATGGCAAACTGTGTGGCAGTGGGTGTAGGGGAAGAGGGGAGTAGGAGAGAGTGCCTGTGTCCTTCCAGAGTTCCTGTGCTCTGGGAAGGCAGACAGGGGAGGACTGCCAGACACTTTCCATGCAGCCATGGGTGGGCATCTGGCTGTGTTAAGCCACTGACCCCACACGGCGGGGTCGGGTGGTGGACAAGGGGCAGACCCCGGTACCAGGTTCTCAGTCTCTTGCATCCCATGCTGGATATGGCAGAGGATCTGAGAACGGAATAGGGACCCTGGGGCAATACTTGGAGCTGGAGATAAAGGAGTGAGGGCAGGGAGAGAGAGGGTGCTAGGTGGTTCACATGCAGGTCAGAGTCCTTAGGTCCCTGGCTGCAACTTAGGAAGGCCTCCTGATGGGAAGTTAGACACAACTTGTTAAGAGAAAGCCTATCCCATCTTTCAAGCACAGCGACCTTCATGATCAGAGACAGTCTATGGTTTTAGAGCTTTATTGTAGAAAGGCAAGGGGACAGAGAGAAGGTAGAAAGAGAAAGGTATAGGCTGGCTATGGCCACGAGGAGAGAAGGGGGAAGAGAAAGAGAGAGAAGAAAGGCTAGAGAGTAAGAAAGCCTAAAGAGAGTGAGGAGGGGCCAAGCAGCCCCTCTTATCGTGGGCTGTTATCTTGTTGCTAGGTAACTGTGGAAGAGTCTAGCCAGAATGCCAGAAGCTTGGGACATTGTCTATGTGACTACTGACCACATGCTTCTCTTGTGAGGGCTGTGGGGGGTCCAGGAGACATGATCTAAAGCATACCATCCCATGTAGGTGGAAATTACCACCCATCAGGTACCACTGGGGTTCAAGACCTCAGCTCGACTGGAGACCAGGCTGTCTGTGCATAGCCCATTGCCCTACAGGAAACCAGCATCTGTTTACCAATTCTCCAGCCTTTAGCACTACATCAGGACTGCTGAGGTATGCAGCCTTGTCTACTGAGAACCCAATGTGTATTCAGTCTCTCCAGTGCAGACAGCCGATCAATCCAATGTGAGCAATAAACTAAATCCCAGAATGTAACCCATTCTTTCTCAGTTTATTCTCTCTCTTAACATAAGTAACATTAGACCAAATCCACAATTCCTCATAGTCTTGTGCAACCACTGTACCTGTTCAAAAGTCTAAAGTCCAAGGTTTCTTTTATTTATTTATTATTTATTTATTTATTTATTTATTTTAATTAGGTATTTTCTTTATTTACATTTCAAATGCTATCCCAAAAGTCCCCCATACCCTACTGCTCCCACTTCCATACCCACCCACTCCCACTTCTTGGCCCTGGCATTCCCCTGTACTGAGGCATATAAAGTTTGCAAGACCAAGGGGCCTCTCTTCCCAATGATGGCTGACTAGGCCATCTTCTGATACCTATGCAGCTAGAGACACAAGCTCTGGGGATACTGGTCAGTTCATATTGTTGTTCCACCTATAGGGCTGCAGACCCCTTTAGCTCCTTGGGTACTTTCTCTAACTCTTCCATTGGGGCCCTGTGTTCCATTCAATAGATGACTGTGAGCATCCACTTCTGTGTTTGCCAGGCCCTGGCATAGCCTCACAAGAGACAGCTATATCAGGGTCCTTTCAGCAAAATCTTGCTGGTGTAAGCAATGGTGTCAGCGTTTGGAGGCTGATTATGGGATGGATCTCTGGGTGTGGCAGTTTCTAGATGGTCCATCCTTTTGTCCCAGCTCCAAACTTTGTCTCTGTAACTCCTTCCATGGGTGTTTGTTCCCAGTTCTAAGAAGGAGCACTTTGGTCTTCATTCTTCTTGAGTTTCATGTGTTTTGCAAATTGTATCTTGTATCTTGTATCTTGGGTATTCTAAGTTTCTGGGATAATATCCACTTGTACATATCATGTGACTTCTTTTGTGATTGGGTTACTCCACTCAAGATGATGCAGGATGATTGCACTCAAGGCAATCTCTTGACTGTAGTCTGTGAAACCTAAATAAAAAAGCAAGTCATATACTTTCATACACTTTCAACATATAGTAACAAAGAATGAACATTGCCATTCCAAAAGGTGGGGAGGAAGGCTTGGTGAGAAAATATTGGACCAAATCAAGAGTGAAACACAGAAGAGCAAACTCCAAATCCTCTATTGATTGGCTCTTCCAAACTTCCACTTCTTTCAGCCTTGCAGACTGCCATACTTCCATCTCTCCTCAGCAGATTTCATTTTCTGCATGCTGCTCTCCTTTGCAGATATACAATGGCTCTTACATCTCCACCAACTTGAGATCTCCAACACAATACAAGCTTTAACTTTCGCAGCTTTAGTCAATGTTCTCTCTGGGACTTCTCTGCATGCCTGGCTTTGGTTGCTGTCCTCAGAAAGATTCCTCAATCCAATTCCTGTATTTTTCTTGACTCTAAATCTAGGCTGAAGCTGCCAAGTTTTTGTTTTTTGTTTTTGCTTTGTTTGTTTTGTGTTTGTGTTTGTGTTTGTTTTTGTTTTTGTTTTCTATTTTGCTTCCTGGGAGTAAGAATCTGGTCCCATCCTTTAATTATACTTCCATAAATTTCCATTGTTGTTTCAGCCTGGCAATCCCTCTGGAGTTTGAGGGATTAGACCTGGGCAGAAACTTGCCTAGGGGTTATAATCCTTGCATTATTCCATCTAGCATCTGGGTGTTCTTTAAATTTCTCATATCGCTGGAATACAAAATTTGCTCCTGTTACAATCATTACCTTTCCTGGTGTTCCTTTTCTCTCCAAACTGTACATTTTGTGTTCTTTTTTATTGGCTACTTTATTTATTTACATTTCAAATGTTATCTCCCTTCCTGTTTTCCCCTCTGCCAAGCCCCTATCCCAGAACCCTCCCCTCTGCTTCTATGAGGGAGTTCCCCTACACACCCACCCACACCAGCCTCACCATACTAGCATTCCCCTACACTTGGGCATCTAGCTTCCACAATACCAAGGATTTCCCCTCCGCTTGATGCCTGACAAGGCCATCCTCTGCTACATATGCACCTGGAGTCACGGATCTCTCCATGTATACTCTTTGTTTTGTCGTTTAGACCCTGGGAGCTCTGGGGAGTCTGATTGGTTGATTTTGTTGTTGTTCCTAGGGGTTGTGAACCTCTTCAGCTCCTTCAATCCTTCTCCTAAGTCCTCTATTGGAGTCCCTTTGTTCAGTCTGATGGTTGGCTGCAAGCATCTACATGTCTATTGGTCAGGCTCTGGCAGTGTCTCTCAGGGGACAGCCATACCAGGCTCCTGTCAGCAAGTGCTTCTTGGCATCAGCAATAGTGTCTTAGTTTGGTGTTGGCAGATGAATGGATCCCTAGGTGGGGCAGTCTCTGGATGTCTTTTCCTTCAGTCTCTGTTCTTTTAGGCCCTTGCTCTTTTTCTTTGTAAGTCTATGTAAGATTGATCATTAATAACCATGTGACACAGTCAATATTATGTCTTAAAATTTCCTCTGCCAAAGATAGTCAAAACTCAAGTTAGCCTCAACCATGTTGATGTATTTTTAATACAAGTTAATATAGTAATTTACTACCGGGTGCCATATTTCTTTATCCTAGTGAGTTTCTAACAATGGCACAAAAAACAAAAACAAAAATAAAAACAAAATTTATTTTCCAGTATTACTGAAATTCCTGGGCCAACATTGATCTATTTTAAATCTCTAAGCTAATCTGGCTACTTTCCAGCCAAAATCCCCTTAATACTTGTATTTAGTTCTTTCTATGCACCAGCTAAACTCTCATGATGTCTCCTTTCTTCTCAACCTGTCTCAATCTGTTTTACCCTTCTTTCCCCCTCCCATGCCTATTGGAAGTTCTGCTCTATTCTCTCTTCCGCCCAGCCATTGGGTGATCAGCTCTTATTGACAAGGCAGAGACTAAACTGTAAAGTGTTGTTTACATGGACTTGAAACAGGAGATTCCTGACATAAGCTTTATAATGCCTTCTCCAGATTAAAACAAGATATGAGAGCAGAGAAATCAGCATTTGAATAACACAAGGATAATTGTTACACAGTGCACAAAAACATTGTGCCTACAACTATATTTTTTAGGAAAGGGCAGAAGATAATCATCTTATTCTTTTGTTAATATATCAGAAGGTTCTTTATCCTACCCATTCTCCTCTGAAACCTCGTGTACAGTCCACATTGCCCTCAGCACTGTTGTCTTCCAAGCTCCTACTATGATGGCCAATTAAGTTCCACTTTCAGAGTTCAACCACTTCCCTACTCTGTTGTCCACAAATCTTCCACATTTCTCCAAAGGACAGCTTTGTCAGGCCTGTCAGAGCGATACCCACGTCTAATTACCAATGTCTTGCTTAGTTACTGTTCTTTTGCTGTGATTAGACACTGTAGCCAAGGCAACTTATAAAAGAAGCATTTAGTTGGGAGCTTGCTTACAGTTTCAGAGGATTAGTCTATGACCATCAAAGTGGGGAGCATGGTGGCAGGTGGGCATAGTGTTGTAACAATAGCTGAAAACTTACACCTGAACCACGTTACCCTAGGCCTGGCACAGACTTTTGACACCTCAAAGCCCAACCCCCAGTAACATGCCTCTTCCAATAAGACCAAACTTCCTAATCCTTCAAAACTGTTCTACTAACTGGGGATGAAACATTCAAACATATAAGCCCATAAGCCCATGGGTGTCATTTCAATCAAACCACCATACATAGTTTAAAATTTAAGGAGAAATAGTTTTAGAACTCAAAAATAAAGGTATACATAATTCAACTTTATAATAGCTAAGCATATTGAAAATGGATTTCTCTATAGAACATATGTGGATGTTCAATAAGTACTTTAGCAGATGTTTAATATCATCATTATATGAAAGGTAAGACAAACCCACAAAATTACCCAATAGGATAACTGTGCTTATAAAGACTTGTTATAACAAGTATTGCCATAGATATGGAGATGTCACCATGCACATAATATATTAGATTGAGTGCATGATTAGAATGTAAAATGATATGGCTACTAGGATAAACACTGTGGTGAGTTTTCAAAATTTTGCCATACTAAGTGCCCATTGATAATGAGTAGACAATGATTGTGGTATGAGTATGTCATAGGACCCACTTTCGCCCAAACAAAGGAGAAAATGCTGTCCTTTTCTGCAATATGGATGGATGCGGAGAACTTCATATAAAGTGTAATATGCCAAGCACAGAAAGACAAACACTATATATCATCATTTAGATGCTTAATAAAATAAACTCATAGTAGAATGGCAGTTGTCTGGGCTTAAGATGGCGAGATTTACAACTACAAGATATTGGTTAAAGAGTACAAAGAGGCCATTGATATATTATACATTGTAAGAGTTGTTGTATAATAACATTATATACTATTACATTTATGCAATTGTATGTATGCATATTGAATGCCTTAAAAATCTACCAAGGTTGTGTTTTCAGATGAGATAATATATATGTAGGTTATCCTGATATAATCACTGCACATATAAATTTGTATACTATAAAATACATGTTTGTACTATATAGTACTATACTGCTAAAATAAGAGATGAAAAGAAACATTCTTTCTGGAGCTACTGTCTGCCTAGCAATTTTAGTACAGAATATCAAAGAAAAAAATTGTAAATTTGTGTCCACATCATGCTGTTAAAAGCAGAATTATTTATAATCACCAAAATGTTAAAACAACCTAAATGTCCATTGACTGATAAACAGATATATAGAACATGGTTTAACTATGCAACTACTTTGAAGTAAGAAGTGGCATTCATTGATGTGTGCTGCAACATGTATGAGCCTTGGAAACATCACAAATAAAATGAAACGCTCACAAAGATAAGACACTGCATACGTTTGTTCACATGAATCTCTTGAAAGGGCATTCCTAAGTATAGAAAGAAAACTGTCAATTGCTTCCCAATGACTTATGGGTATAAGTCAATTTTGTGTTGACACACACATTTATGGTTAAATCATAGTCATAGTTGTGAATTACATATGCTCCACAACCTACTAAATTGTATGCTTTAAATAGTGAATTATATGCTATACAGCTAGTACCAAAATAAATACTTTAAGATTTTTAAGTCAATAATCACCCCTCTGAAAAAAAAAAAAACATAAATTGCCAGATGTATTCTGATGCCTGACTGCCTGACACTAGATGTTAGTTGTAGCAGGTGGCTCCAGCTTTCCTGTGATTTTGTGTCATTCACTTTAGATTCAGATTCTAAGATTTAGGTTCAGGAAGTCTGGATGATATTCAGCCTATTTATATAAAAAGCAGTGTTTTATTCCCTAACTACTGACAGTTTAATATAGTCAGCCATGAAAAGAAAGATGCTATATACAGTTCTTCCGGAGCATTCTGGGTCTTTCGTTGAACTCATTCGGCACCTCAAAGGGATCAAGTTGTGTTGCTTCTCACAAACCTGACCCTGAAGGTTGAACCAGCAACAAACTCCAAACCTATATGGGAAGCATTCTCACTTGATAAATTTTGACTCCTTAACACTGCTTGATTTTTTTTTTTTTTTGATGTCCTAAATCGCACTGTGTTTGGTTCTATACTTCTTTCGAAGTATCAGTGGTAGGGTTGTTTTTCAGGGGCTCCTACACCTATGCAGAAATGTTTTTTTTCCATTTTTTATTAGGTATTTAGCTCATTTACATTTCCAATGCTATACCAAAGTCCCCCATACCTCCCCACTCCCCCAACCACCCACTCCCCCTTTTTGGCCCTGGCGTTCTCCTGTATTGGGGCATATAAAGTTTGCAAGTCCAATGGGCCTCTCTTTCAAGTGATGGCCTATTAGGCCATCCTTTGATACATATGCAGCTAGAGACAAGAGCTCCGCTCCAGGGTACTGGTTAGTTCATATTATTGTTCCACCTATAGGGTTGCAGTTCCCTTTAGTACCTTGGGTGCTTTCTCTAGCTCCTCCATTGGGGGCCCTGTGATCCATTCCATAGCTGATTGTGAGCATCCACTTCTGTGTTTGCTAGGCCCTGGCATAGTCTCACAAGAGACAGCTATATCTGGGTCCTTTCAGCAAAATCTTGCTATTGTATGCAATGGTGTCAGCATTTGGAAGCTGATCATGGGATGGATCTCTGGATATGGCAATCACTAGATAGTCCATCCTTTCGTCACACTTCCAAATTTTGTCTCTGTAACTCCTTCCATGGGTGTTTTGTTCCCTATTCTAAGAAGGGGCAAAGTGTCCACACTTTGGTCTTCGTTCTCTTGAGTTTAATGTGTTTAGCAAATTGTATCTTATATCTTGGATATCCTAAGTTTCTGCGCTAATATCCACTTATCAGTGAGTACATATTGTGAGAGTTCCTTTGTGATTTGGTTACCTCACTCAGGATGATGCCCTCCAGGTCCATCCATTTGGCTAGGAATTTCATAAATTCATTCTTTTTAATAGCTGAGTAGTACTCCATTGTGTAAATGTACCACATTTTCTGTATCCATTCTTCTGTTGAGGGGCATCTGGGTTCTATCCAGATTCAGGCTATTATAAATAAGGCTGCTATGAACATAGTGGAGCATGTGTCCTTCTTACCGGTTGGGACATCTTGTGGATATATGCCCAGGAGAGGTATTGCTGGATCCTCCGGTAGTACTATGTCCAATTTTCTGAGGAACCGCCAGACTGATTTCCAGAGTGGTTGTACAAGCTTGCAATCCCACCAACAATGGAGGAGCGTTCCTCTTTCTCTGCATCCTCGCCAGCATCTGCTGTCACCTGAATTTTTGATCTTAGCCATTCTGACTGGTGTGAGGTGGAATCTCAGGGTTGTTTTGATTTGCATTTTCCTGATGATTAAAGATGTTGAACATTTTTTCAGGTGCTTCTCTGCCATTCGGTATTCCTCGGGTGAGAATTTTTTGTTCAGTTCTGAGCCCCATTTTTTAATGGGGTTATTTGATTTTATGGAGTCCACCTTCTTGAGTTCTTTATATATATTGGATATTTGTCCCCTATCCGATTTCGGATAGGTAAAGATCCTTTCCCAATCTGTTGGTGGTCTTTTTGTCTTATTGACATTTTCTTTTGACTTGCAGAGGCTTTGCAATTTTATGAGGTCCCATTTATCGTTTCTCCATCTTACAGCACAAGCCATTGCTGTTCTATTCAGGAATTTTTCCCCTGTGCTCATAACTTCGAGGCTTTTCCCTACTTTCTCCTCTATAAGTTTCAGTGTCTCTGGTTTTATGTGGAGTTCCTTAATCCACTTAGATTTGACCTTAGTACGAGGAGATAGTAATGGATCAATTCACAATCTTCTACATGATAACCGCCAGTTGTGCCAGCACCATTTATTGAAAATGCTGTCTTTTTTCCACTGGATGGTTTTAGCTCCCTTGTCAAAGATCAAGTGATCATAGGTGTGTGGGTTCATTTCTGGGTCCTCAATTCTGTTCTATTGGTCTACTTGTCTGTCACTATACCAGTACCATGCAGTTTTTATCACAACTGCTCTATAGTACAGCTTTAGGTCAGGCATGGTGATTCCACCAGAGGTTCTTTTATCCTTGAGAAGAGTTTTTGCTATCCTAGGTTTTTTGTTATTCCAGATGAATCTGCTGATTGTCCTTTCTAATTCATTGAAGAATTGAGTTGGAATTTTGATGGGGATTGCATTGAATCTGTAGATTGCTTTTGACAAGATAGCCATTTTTACTATATTGATCCTGCCAATCCATGAGCATGGGAGATCTTTCCATCTTCTGAGATCTTCTTTAATTTCTTTCTTCAGAGACATGAAGTTCTTGTCATACAGATCTTTCACTTCCTTAGTTAGAGTGATCTATAGGTATTTTATATGATTTGTGCCTATTGAGAAGGGTGTTTTTTCCCTAATTTCTTTCTCAGCCTGTTTGTCTTTTATGTAGAGAAAGGCCATTGACTTGTTTGAGTTAATTTTATATCCAGCTACTTCACTGAAGCTGTTTATCAGGCTTAGGTGTTCTCTGGTGGAATTTTTAGGGTAACGAATATATACTATCATATCATCTGCAAAAAGTGATATTTTGACTTCTTCCTTTCCAATTTGTATCCCTTTGATCTCCTTTTGTTGTCTAATTGCTCTGGCTAGGACTTCAAGTACAATGTTGAATAGGTAGGGAGAGAGTGGACAGCCTTGTCTAGTCCCTGATTTTAGTGGGATTACTTCAACCTTCACTCCATTTACTTTGATGCTGGCTACTGGTTTGCTGTAGCTTGCTTTTATCATGTTTAGGTATGGGCCTTGAATTCCTGATCTTTCCAAGCCTTTTATCCTGAATGGGTGTTGGATTTTGTCAAATGCTTTCTCAGCATCTAACGAGATGATCATGTGGTTTTTGTCTTTGAGTTTGTTTATATACTGGATTACGTTTATGGATTTCCATATATTGAACCATCCCTGCATCCCTGGGATGAAACCTACTTGGTCAGGATGGATGATTGTTTTGATGTGTTCTTGGATTCGGTTAGCAAGAACTTTATTGAGGATTTTTGCATCAATATTCATAAGGGATATTGGTCTGAAGTTCTCTATCTTTGTGGGGTCTTTTTGTGGTTTAGGTATCAGAGTAATTGTGGCTTTATAGAATGAGTTGGGTAGAGTACCTTCTGTTTCTATTTTGTGGAATAGTTTGTGAAAAACAGGGATTAGATCTTCTTTGAAGGTCTGATAGAACTCTGCACTAAACCCATCTGGTTCTGGGCTTTTTTTTGGTTGGGAGACTATTAATGATTGCTTCTATTTCTTTGGGGGATATAGGGCTGTTTAGATCATTAACCTGATCTTGATTCAACTTTGGTACCCGCTATCTGTCTAGAAACTTCTCCATTTCATTCAGGTTCTCCAGTTTTGTTGAGTATAGCCTTTTGTAGAAGGATCTGGTGGTGTTTTGGATTTCTTTAGGATCTGTTGTTATGTCTCCCTTTTCATTTCTGATTTTGTTAAGTAGAATGCTTTCCCTATGCCCTCTAGTGAGTCTGGCTAAGGGTTTATCTATCTTGTTGATTTTCTCAAAGAACCAGCTCCTCGATTGATTGATTCTTTGAATAGTTCTTCTTGTTTCCACTTGGTTGATTTCGCCCCTGAGTTTGATTATTTCCTGCAGTCTACTCCTCTTGGGTGAATTTGCTCCTTTTGTTCTAGAGCTTTTAGGTGTGTTGTCAAGCTGCTAATGTGTGCTCTCTCTAGTTTCTTTTTGGAGGCACTCAGAGCTATGAGTTTTCCTCTTAGAAATGCTTTCATTGTGTCCCATAAGTTTGGGTATGTTGTGGCTTCATTTTCATTGAACTCTAAGAAGTCCTTAATTTCTTTCTTTATTCCTTCCTTGACCAAGGTATCATTGAGAAGTGTGTTGTTCAGTTTCCACGTGAATGTTGGCTTTCTACGGTGATCTGATAGGATGCATGGGACAATTTCAATATTTTTGTATCTGTTGAGGCCTGTTTTGTGACCAATCATATGGTCAATTTTGGAGAAGGGACCATGAGGTGCTGAGAAGAAGGTATATCCTTTTGTTTTAGGATAAAATATTCTGTAGATATCTGTCAGATCCATTTGTTTCATAACTTCTGTTAGTTTCACTATGTCCCTGTTTAGTTTCTGTTTCCATGATCTTTCCATTGGTGAAAGTGGTGTGTTGAAGTCTCCCACTATTATTGTGTGAGGTGCAATGTGTGCTTTGAGATTTACTAAAGTTTCTTTAATGAATGTGGCTGCCCTTGTATTTGGAGCATAGATATTCAGAATTGATAGTTCCTCTTGGAGAATTTTACCTTCGATGAGAATAAATTGCCCCTCCTTGTCTTTTTTGATGACTTTGGGTTGGAAGTCAATCTTATCAGATATTAGAATGGCTACTCCAGCTTGTTTCTTCATACCATTTGCTTGGAAAATTGTTTTCCAGCCTTTCATTCTGAGGTAGTGTCTATCTTTTTCTCTGAGATGAGTTTCCTATAAGAAGCAAAATGTTGGATCTTGTTTGTGTAGCCAGTTTGTTAGTCTATGTCTTTTTATTGGGGAATTGAGACCATTGATATTGAGAGATATTAAGGAAAAGTAATTGTTGCTTCCTGTTATTTTTGTTGTTAAAATTGGCATTCTGTTCTTGTGGCTGTCTTCATTTAGGTTTATTGAGGGATTACCTTCTTGTTTTTTCTAGGACGAGGTTCCTGTCCTTGTATTCGCTTTTTTTCTGTTATTTTCCTTTGAAGGGCTGGATTCGTGGAAAGGTAATGTGTGAATTTGGTTTTGTCATGGAATACTTTGGTTTCTCCATTTATGGTAATTGAGAGTTTGGCTGGGTATAGTAGCCTTGGCTGGAATTTGTGTTCTCTTAGTGTCTGTATAACATCTGTCCAGGCTCTTCTGGCTTTCATAGTCTCTGGTGAAAAATCTGGTGTAATTCTGATAGGCTTGCCTTTATATGTTACTTTACCTTTTTCCCTTACTACTCTTAGTATTCTATTTTTATTTAGTGCATTTGTCGTCCTGATTATTATGTGTCTGGAGGAATTTCTTTTCTGGTCCAGTTTTTGGAGTTCTATAGGCTTCTTGTATGTTCATGGGCATCTCTTTCTTTAGATTTGGGAAGTTTTCTTCTATAATTTTGTTGAAGATATTTGCTGGTCCTTTGAGTTGAGAATTTTCATTCTCATCCACTCCAATTATCCGTAGGTTTGGTCTTCTCATTGTGTCCTGGATTTCCTGGATGTTTTGAGTTAGGATCTTTTTGCATTTTCCATTTTCTTTGATTGTTGTGCAGATGTTCTCTATGGAGTCTTCTGCACCTGAGATTCTCTCTTCCATCTCTTGTATTCTGTTGCTGATGCTTGCATCTATGTTTCCAGATTTCTTTCCTAGGGTTTCTATCTCCAGCGTTGCCTCACTTTGAGTTTTCTTTATTGTGTCTACTTCCCTTTTTAGGTCTCGTATGATTTAGTTCATTTCCATCACCTGTTTGGATGTGTTTTCCTGTTTTTCTTTAAGGACTTCTACCTGTTTGATTGTGTTTTCCTGTTTTTCTTTAAGGACTTCTACCTGTTTGATTGTGTTTTCCTGTTTTTCCTTAAGGACTTGTAACTCTTTAGCAGTGTTCTCCTGTATTTCTTTAAGTGAGTTATTAAAGTCCTTCTTGATGTCTTCTACCATCATCATGAGATATGCTTTTAAATCCAGGTCTAGCTTTTCGGGATTGTTGGGGTGCTCTGGGAGTGCTGGGTTCTGATGATGGTGAGTGGTCTTGGTTCCTGTTAGAAATATTCTTATGTTTACCTTTCCCCATCTGGTAATCTCTGGAGTTAGTTGTTTTAGTTGACTCTGTTTAGAGATTGTTCTTCTGGTGATTCTGTTACCGTCTATCAGCAGACCTGGGAGACAGGCTCTCTCCTCTGAGTTTCAGTGGTCAGAGCACTCTCTGCTGGCAAGCTCTCCTCTTACAGGGAAGCTGCACAGATATCTTGTGTTTGGACCTCCTCCTGGCCGAAGAAGAAGGCCCAAAACAGGACCTTTCCCAGATGCTGTGTTGCTTTGCCAGGTCACAGAAGCTGTCAGCTTCTGTGGTGTACCCTCTCACCTGTGCAGACTAAGTTCCTAAGTTTGGTGGAGTCCCGGAACCAAGATGTTGCCCGCTGCTCCTGAGGCAGAGGGCTTCTGAGCCAGGTGGACACCTGTCATCTGGCTGGGAGGGTGGCCGGATGTCTGCGGCCCGAAAAGGATACTGGCTCAGCGGTTCTGTGGCTCCTGCCTGTCCCAGAAGCTGTCAGCTTCTGTGGTGCACCCTCTCACCTGTGTAGACTAAGTTCCTAAGTTCGATGGAGTCGGCAGAAATGTTTTTATTCCTGACATCTAACTCTTGCAGCAATAAGTACACTAGTGAGGGCTCTGAACCGGCTTACTCACATCTCTTGCCTTGCTAAGGTATGTAGCTGATACTGAGGCTTTTAATTTATGTCTGAAAAGTTTACCTTTGTTGAATCTTGTATATTTGGTTTACATAGTTTGTAATTTTCTGCCATCACCTTGAATCATAAACCTAAAAACCCATTTTGACATGAAACTTCCTATTGAATTTTTACCACCATAGAACCACATCTAGGGTCTAACATTGCACAAAACAACGAACAAACAAACACACAAAAACAAAAAACAAAAAACTTTATTGTCTCCTATTAAAGTATCAGTACAAGAATTCCCCATGTATTTAAAATATACTACAAGTATAAAAAAACCATTCTGATGCTTCATGCGTACTGCTTATGTAAAGCTTATTTGACTTTCCCAGGAGACAAAAACCTCACAGCAAGTTTCTCTACATAGCACAGAAACACAGACCACACATTTGGAAGTAATCAAGGAAGTTGTGCATAGGAAGAGTCTCGAGGTGGAAAGAGAAGGAAGAAAATAATGTAATTTTATCTCTATCTCCAAAATAAAAAAATAATTAGAAAATACATATTAGAAAAAATAAAAAGAAATCATTCGGATTAGAAATAGTTCCTTTGAGTTCAGAGCATAAAAATGTTATGAATGCTTTCCTTAAATGCAGGGTGCCCTGGGTTCTCTAGTAAAAAGGCCACAAAAATTTTCTTGTTTTTCATTGACACAAAGAGATGTAATTTCAAATTCTATAAGAACAATTCAGATGAGATTCAACTTGGATAACTTTTATTTACTGACAACTTTGCAAAGTGAAATATATTGTCTCTCCTATAGATTCTGACATTCTACTTCATGAGTGCCAAGAGAAAACAAAATGACTTTAACTTGGCAGGCCATAGCTGGAAGACCCAGAGGGTTCCTTCCAAAGAAAAGGAGCACCTCTGAGTCATCACGCCTGTGCAGTCTGTAGTCATCTCGGCTATGTGCTGATTCTCGTTCTTTCCATATTTAGCTGACCTTCTTAAAATTATAAAATGTATTAGATACTAAAGTTAACATGTATTCCCAGTCTCTGCCTCTTATCCTGCAGCTGCCCTTCTCTGTGGAAGTTGGAGGTTTAGAGCTTGAAGGAACCCTGAGTTCCTTATTCCCTTGCCAAGATCACTCCTCTATCTCCCTTCCTTGTTCGGTTTCTCTATTTTCCAGCAACCTGTGAACAGTTTTAATTATTTGAAAATACATGAATTAGAACCACAGGATTCAGTCTTCAGGTTTCCAAACCTCATCCTTATTTCAATGCCATAGCTGATACAGGCTGCCTCTCCGTTATTTTCTAGACAGTGAACTCCTTTTTCTTCCTCCATATTGTGACTTTAGACAAATGCCAGGCCTGCTCCCTTTGGCCTCACACTGGTCTTACTTGTTTATGTGTCTGCTCTCAGCCACTCTGAAGGACATTAGAGCTTCAACGGAAGTCAGATTTCCTACCTTGGCATCTCACCTGGCATGACTACCTTTTGTCATTCTCTACACATTTATTACATTTCGTGATTCTCCTTGCTCTTCTGGAAAGTGAAGATTAAACAAATGATTCCAGATATGCAAGTTGCTGTTTTACTATGAGAAGGAAATGGGTTAATGTAGGTAATTTACATAGAACACTGCCGGGCACTATTAAATGCTGAACTGAGTGTTAATATGATTTCTCTGTTCAGGGCATTTTGAAACTCTTATTTTTAGCTATTTCAGTTTCAATTAACTTATCTTAAAGTTAAAATGAAAAATTCCTAGTTTATGAGGTGATAATTAGGTTGCACTAGCCAGAGAAATGGTGCTGGCTAAGAGCACCATTGCTGGAGCCAAACTGCCTGCATCCAGAGGCCAGTTCTGCCACTTAAGGGCAATGCCACGTTAAGGCAGGCTGCTTAATAAAACTTCACCTCTAGGCCTTAAGTTTCCACCTCTGTAAATTGTTCATAACACAGTGTTCATATAATTAGGTTTTTCTGAGAATAAAGCAACTTAATATATACAGAAAAGCTAGAAAAGTAGCTACTGGCACACAGTAACTATTCAAGCATATTAGTTGTTTCTACGATTAAACTTTCTGCTAAAAAAAATCTTCCCATGTTTCAATATATTAGCTTTGGAGTATATTTTTCATGGTTTCTAGATTATAAATTCTTAGACAAATAGAGAGTTCCTTTTTTGAATACCAGAGTTTTCTTAGCTTCTGCCTTACTCCTTACGTAAATCGTATAATTTTACAAAAGTTCATATTATTCATCACTAAATAGCACTCTTTGTCAATGGATGATCTGAGTGGGTTGGGAGGAACTGGTAGAATACTTGTCATATACAAGGCCATAAGCTTGATTCTCAGTATTTACACACATACATGTGTGTATGTATGTGTGTTTCTGTGTGTGTCTCTCTGTGTGTATGTGAGTAGATGTGTGTGTATATATATAAGTTTGGCTGTAGAAATTCACACTATTCTATTAAACTGAGGTTCAAATACAATGTTTTCATATTTTAATTTTATATACCTTGATGGTACAAAATGCTGTCATAGTTTTAATTTAATTTTAAAATAATTTAATTTTAATTAAATTCATTTAATGACATTTTTCCGGTTATCACTTACCTCTAAGATCAGAAAAAAAGATTTCTATTTGTGCATTTACTTGTTAATGCATGAAATTTCTTCATAAGTCAGTGTCTAAGAACCACAAATTCTGTCTGTAAGTTGAATGCCATTCTCACCTTAAATAGATCAGTTTAACACTGCAATTAGGAGTGGGTGGGATGTTAGCTTGTAGTAGAAACATTTTCACACACACACACACAAACACACATATGTGTACATGTATATGTGTGTGTATATATGTATGTATACATATGCATGTGTGTGTTTATGTGTATGTTTACATGTATATACTTATGAAAGAGATCATGAGTGATTACTGTTTAATAAATCTGTTAAAATTTTTATCCCAACTATATTCTGACACAGATGCATAGTATGACTTCAATCTGAGAACTTATTTTCATTCTGGCTAGATAAATCCTGAGCCATACTAATTAAAGGGCACAGAGATAGTATTCAAATTAACAAATCAGATATGAATATACAAAAAGAGAAGCTGAGGAAATTCAATCATCAGATCCTACTACAAAAGCCTATACTAAATAACAAAACAAAACAAAAAAACTGGAAAATCTAGATGAAATGCATGATCCTCTAGAGAGATACCATATACCAAAGTTAAATCAGGATCATATAAACTATCTAAACATTCCCATAACCTTTAAGGAAATAGAAGTGGCCGTTAAAAGTCTCCCTTCCTCTCCTCCCCCCAAAAGCCCAGGGCCAAATGTTTTTAGTGCAGAATTCTTTCAGACCATCAAAGAAGTCCTAATACCAATACATCTCAAATTATTCTACAAAATAGAAAGAGAATAGAAACAAGGAACACTACCTAATTCATACAGTTACTCTGATAGCTAAACCACACAAAGATCCAACACAGAAAGAGAACTTTAGACAAATTTCACTTATGAGATCAATGCATAAATACTCAATAAAATTCTCACAAACTGAATCTAAAATCACATCAAAGTGATCATTCAGG
Organism: Mus caroli; assembly: GCF_978045245.1. Taxonomy (NCBI): domain Eukaryota; kingdom Metazoa; phylum Chordata; class Mammalia; order Rodentia; family Muridae; genus Mus; species Mus caroli. Next base: position 10,769,939 of record NW_028227259.1, read on the forward strand.
AATGCAGGGATGGTTCAAAATAAGGACATCCAACAATATAATTCACTATATAAGCACACTTAAAGAAAAATATCACATGATCATCACATTAGATGCTCAAAAGGCTTTTGACAAAACACAATACACCTTCATGCTAAAAGTCTTGGAAGATCAGAAATTCAAGGGCAATACCTAAACATTATAAAAGCAATATACCGCAAATCAACAGCCAACATCAAATTAAAATTAGAGAAATCTGAAGCAATTGCACTAAAATCAGAGACAAGACAAGGCTGCTCACTCTCTTCCTACTTATTCAATATATTACTGGAGATTCTAGCTAGAGCAACTAGACAAAAAAAGGTCAAATGGTTATAAATTGGAAAGGAATATGTCAATGCATCACTATTTGCAAGTGGTATGATACTATGCATAAGCAATCCCAAAGTTCTATCAGATAGCTTCTACAGCTGATGAAAAACCTCAGCAAAGTGGCTGGATATAAAATTAACTCAAACAAATCAGTAGCCTTCCACTACACAAAGGAAACACCACCCTTCAAAATAGTCATAAATAATATGAAATATCTTGGTGTGGAGCTAACCAAGCAAGTGAAAGATCTTCAAGTCTCTGAAGAAAGAAGTTGAAGAAGATCTCAGAAGATGAAAAGAGCTCCCATGCTCATGGATTTATAGGATTAACCTCAGGTTCACGTATGGGAAGGGACAGGAGAGAAGTCCAGAGGGCCAGGAGAATGAATAGAAATATATAGCATTGGGAGGGGGGGCAGACAATGGCGGTAACCACTAGAAACCACAGATGCCAGAGATTAGAGAAGCTCCCAGGACCCAATGTAGATGACATTAGCCAAAATGTTCAACAGCAGGAAGGTACAACCTGTGAAGACCACCTCCAGTAGAGAGACATGGCCTCCAGTGGAGGGACGGGACCATCCACCTATCTCAAAATTTTTACACAAATTTGTTCCTGTCTAAAGTAAAGGCAAGGACAAAAATGGAACAGGGAATGAAGAAAAGGCCATCGAGAGATCACCTTACTGTGGGATCCATCCCATTTTCAGACACCAAACTTTGACACTGTTGCTGATGCCAAGATGTGCTTGTGGATAGGAGCCTAGTATGACTGTCCTCTGAGAGGCTCTGCCAGCACCTGACTAAGACAGATGCAAATACTCATCTCCAACCATTGGATTGAGCCTGAGAACCCCAGTGAAAGAGTTAGGGGAATGACTGAGGCTCTGAAGGGGATTGTAAACCCATTGGAAGAACAACAGTTTTACCAATAGGATATCTCAGAGCTCCCGGATACCAAACAACCAACCAAAGAATATACATGGGGTGGGCCATGGCTCCAGCTACATATGTAGCAGAGGACTTCCTTATCTGGCATCAGTGAGAGGGGAGGTGCTTGTTCCTATGGAAGCTTGATGCTCCAGAGAAGTGGGACGCCAGAGGGTTGAGGAGGGAATGGGTTTGTGGGTGAGGGGGGAGCACCCTCTTAGAGGCAAAAGGGAGGGGGATAGCATGAGGGTTCATGGAGGGGAGACATGGAAGGGGTACAACTTTTGAAATACAAACAAATAAGGTAATTAATAAAAAAGGTGTCAAATCATTTATGGTCACTTAGGTGTCATGATAGTCAGGACAGCTGCTACTATACTCTGACTGACTTATTCTCAATTGATGATATAGATATCCAATGACATATGTTACAGTAGTGAGGACCTGCCATAAATATTCCTGTCAGAATGATTCTGGTTTCCCTGGGATATGCATTGAAATGTCCAGAGTTGGGTAATCATCATCTCAGTTTCTATGTGTACTGGTTTTATAAGCTTATTGCTGTCATCAAAAAGCTCTAGGACTCTCCTTCATTGTCAACCAATAGAGTGACTTGTACCTAAACAATAAATAATGGGGTTAGGGAAAGACAAAATAAATCATGTCTGTGCAAAAGTTTTTTTGTTTTTCTCTTGAGACAGGGTTTCTCTCTTTATTCCTGGTTGTCAAGAAACTTACTCTGTGGACAAGGCTAGCCTCAAACTCATAGAGGTACACTTGCCTCTACTTTCAAAGTGCTGGTATTAGCATATGCCTCCTCTGGCTGGCTGGAAATAAAGATACATCAAGAGTTCAAGCAAAGAAATAGGTCGCTTAGATGCTTTCTGAAGACAAGTTCCTTCAAGGAGTGTCTATACAAAAATGCAGAGGTTAGAGTGAAGGAAAACTCACGGTTTTTTCCCTTTCATGTTGGAAAACATGCAAAATAAAATGCAGCACTGTTGCTGTGTCTGTAGATCAACAGAGTGTGAACCATAAAAGAAATCTGTGTAAATCATGACACATTCTATACATCTCAGCTTTCTCTCTATTATATAATAATATAAATATTTTATAATATAAATAATTGTGTGCATGCATCTATTGCATATACATGATACATAAATACATACTTATATTTTTTCTTACATTTTAGCAGCGTTCTTTGGACCATTTTATTACAAGTTTTGTGTGACCCTACTCTCTTTGCCTTCATGCATTCCACTTCTCTGTTTAACCACTTGTGTCTCAGCTTTTTCCCTTTTGACTTTCCTATCTGAGCTTCATCACCGTGGTCACTCTCTTTGTTTATGTTGCATCTCTCTCCTTTCCTTACTACTTTTTAGTTTTAATTTTGTGACACACACACACACACAAACACACACACACAAACACACACACACACACACACACTTCCACATAGATACATTTATGTTAGAAAGTAATACTAGACAGATACTCATTTTCAAACTGTTGAGCCTATGAATCCATCAACATGAGATATCTTTCCATTTTCTAGGTCTTACAATTTTTTTCTTGTATTATTCAGTTCTGATTATAGGTATCATGTACTATTTAGATTTATTTATTCCCAAATATTTTATTTTATTTTATTTTATTTTATTGGAAAAATTGTGACAGGGATTCCTTTTCATTTGATTTCTTCCTCATCATGTTTAGTAGTGGTATATAGGCAAGATGCTGGATTTTGTATGCTAGATTTTACCCTGCCACATCTTTAATGACCCTGAAAGATTAACAAGTCAATGCCATGCTCAGCACATATTAGAGTATACAGCCAGATAATATACTAGAATTATGTCTTTCTCTTCCAGATTTTGCCATCATAGAACTGATCTCATTTTCATGAAGCTTTGTGCACATGGTTTCCTTTTAAAATAGACAGAGAAATAATGTCTACTTTCCTATGGCCATAAATATTTCTTCGTTACCTTAAAAAAAGACTCCATACAACTTGGATCTAACTTTGAGCAGACTGAAGTTGTTTTCTGAATCAACATCTTCTACAGTGAAGGATGCAATGACCACATCATAGGCATCCCTGATATTTCCCTTTGTCTGTAACTAAAGAGTGGCATGACTGGGCCCACTTCTTTGAAGATACAGCTTGCATTATTATTACAAAATGCCAAACATCCACCATGATAAATCACACTCATTACCTCTCAGGAAGTACGATGTCCATGTGTGAAAGAGATTTTGTCTTTACAAACAATACTCAGTGACATATTGTAATTATATTGGTTAAAAGCTAATTCTAGTCTAACTATTCTTGTGAAAGAAAATACCACATAAAAATGTACAAGAAGGGTGATATGTACAAGGATCATTTCCTTACCTAAATCTTATCTCATTCTTAAGTAAATTTATCCTATGTCTGCAAATTGGAGAGGCATTTCAATTATTTATAATGGAATGTTTTGACTTTGTTTTGGTGTTAAACCTAAATGCATCATTTGTTTCTTAAGGTTTTGAGACAATATATGTGAAAAATATTAAAAGGAATTTCAGTCTTTCCTCCAGTCACTAGGCACATTGCAGTAATGTGTGTAAGTGTGAAGCTCAAATAAGAAGTCACTGTTATATACCACCCAAATATTTATATATATTCTGTAAATAGAGGGATTTCTTCTTAGGAACCAGAGTAGGATTTCTCTAGTTTGAAAAATTATTCCTAAATCACATACTGCAATTGTGAATTTCCTTGTCAGTGGCTCTGGGATAAAATCCAAATCTGTCCTCAGTAGGTCTGATCTGCCACCCTAGGACCGTGCACACCTCACGTCTGTGTTTTGTGAGTGGACACCCTCTCACTCACACCTCTCATCCTTAGACTCTTGCAAATTCAAAATTCACCCCCTTGGGTTTCAGTCAAAACTTATGTTTCTTTAATTCAACAAAAGATCATTTCCTAAAAAAGTGAGGCAGAGTTTGGTGAGTCACATTATATGATTTATCAAATACAGATTATGAACTGCTTCCTCCATTTCACTCCCTCCTTTTGTCCCTCCTCCCAAAGTAGAATTTCTGTTAAGTGAGGAAGCAAGCTTTTATTTCTTGGTGAACATGGATGAGCATAAAAAAGTTGGATGGATTCATTTACACTCAGTTTCTGGCAAATGTAAGTCATTTCTAATTTTGACAGCTATAAAACAGATGGGTGTGAATTAATCTGTATCTACTTATTTTGGTACTTGTGCCCACGAGCAATGAGTATAGCTGTACTTCACATCATTGGATGCTCCTAGATAATGGGTAGAAGCAGACCCCTATGAGCAAAGATACAGCACAAAGAGGCCAGAAACCTCTTCAGAAGATTAAGTAGGCATTCCCAGGTGGCTGCGGACTTGGTAAGAAGTAGTCTGGGAAGTAAAGCAAAAGGAGAAAACAACTTGCCATCAAATTGATGTGAAACAGGAGGGAAACGGGTGTGACTTGGCTGCCTCTCATTTTTCCCTCAACATACATAATAGCAAAAGCATGACTACTTAGTTCCAAATTATCCATCCACATAATGACTCGGGAAATTTCATCAATGAATCTTTACTTGTGAAATATTATTAAAAATAAATATGCAATTAAAAAAAAGAGTTGTTAGAAAGAAGGAAAGGGAGAAGTCATGCCTAGTCCTCCTGGGAGACTAGAGAGTATCAATGTCTATTAAGATGGGCATCATGCTCTGTCCTTTTTATAAAAACCTGTTTCCATTGCATCACTAAATGCAGAACAACATAGAAGGCAGCATGAAAGTGAACCCAGTAAATGCTCTCTCCAGGTCAATGGTCCTACAGAGACATACAGATTATATTCTCAAGCTTCACTGTTGAGTATATGTCTTGAAATATACTAAAATCACCCACAGAACAATTTGCATTGTTTTGTTCATGCCAAAATTGAAGTTCATCAACATAAAATAAAGTTCACAACATTTAACAGATTGTAAGTAGCATAATTTTTAAACCAACAATGGTTATCTCTGTAGTTTGATGTTTTTATAGACTATAATTAATCTTCAACTTAATTTCTTTGTAAAATCAGTACTAATAAAATATATGATATCCAAAAGAAATTTCAATTACACTGTCAATAGACTTTCTAAACAAAAATTTCAATGTAGAGGCAAAAAGCATGTACCTGTTTTGGTTTGCTTCTCAAGATGTTTTTATGAAGAAAACAAGTTAAAAACAGGTATCATTTCTATCTACTTAGAGATATTTTGAATGTGGTGCTAATTTTAGAGAAATTAAGATACTGGTGTATGTAAAAAATATACATTTTGGCCTCAGTGATAAATGGTTTAATCTGTAACTAACAGAATTAGAAAATTTACTTGTTGACTCTGATTTGATTTAAATGACTGGACATTTTCCTCATCAAACATTATCTTAGATTAAGCAGGCATGATGCAATCATATCTCATTCCATTCTTTCACCCTGGACTTGTCATTTTTAAAGAGATTGTGGAAGGTCAAGAAGGTCTACAATTCTATTTGCTGCAATAGTTTCTAGTCCACTGGTCATTAAGCAGTTTGGTACTTTCTCGAAGGGTGCTTTGCCGCACTGTTCCCTTGACTGAGTGAAATCTGTATGATACAATTGAATTCTCCCTGTCCATGCTGCTTATTGAGATTGAGGTCATGGACAGATAGCATTGGCATGATTTGGATGTTAAGTTTCAGATACATTTTGAATCAAAATGAAAATTAATACTTTATTTCTTGTTCGGCGCTTTGTACTGACTTTAGAAGAACTCTCACTACATAAGAGAGTTTCATAAATTTTGTCCTTAATAATGGATCTTTATCATGTTTTAAAAATGTCTTCTTATCACTGGTGAGTATAGTATGTGCTCACAAATTTGGGGCCACTTTGCTATTGCAATATAACATTATTTCATTCATTTTTAAATACTCTATGTTTATACAAGCAGCTAATGAGAAATCCCTGCTTATGAAGATTCCTAACATGCTTCATTTCCCATTCATTTTCTTTTTGATGTGTATTTTGTACTGAGTTTAATGTTTGAGTTGTAGAAATAATTTTCTTCATTTATTGAGGGACATTTGGGATGATACAATAAAGTGTAACAGCAGATATTTAATGGTCTGTTCTTATCTTCGTACCAAACTCATACATATTTGTAAATATTTATGCATTTGAAGGATCTTGAGAAACACTCTCATACAGAAAAAACTACCTACTGAGAAGAAAATGAAAATATGAGAAAAATCTTCAAATGTAAAAGACATTCAAATGATACTAGATACTAGCTGAAGTTCAGGGTTTTAGTCCTAACTTTAACCATAAATCAGAGGAAAATTAACAGCACACAATCCCCCTTTGATTTTGTGTGTTTTACAGAGTAAAACACTGCATTTCTCTCTTTTTTGCCTTCTGTAGCATTTAGAGCCATGCCTTGGCACTCACTGGGTCTTTATGTTAGATGATTGGTTCTCAGTGATGCTGTTGAGAGGTGAGAATGACCTTCAGAAGTGGTAACTAGTAGTTCCTTATGTCTTGGGGACATGACCTCCAAAGGGGTGTGTGGTGTGCTGTCTCACAAAGCTTGGCCACCTTACAATGGGCTCAAACTTCCAAAACTACAAGAAAACAAACTCTGTTGTTAGCTGCCTGGTGGATTTTGTTTTGGTGATAATAAACTGACTAGTACAGAGCTACCATCTCCTGTGCCAGCAGCTGCTCTGACCACTTTATTCACAGATTTTTGATGAAAGTCCAGACATGTGAAAGGAAACACTAGCTTTTCTGCAGCAATCTGAAATCACCAGGCATAAGTCTCTGCCCTTTGTAGGTCAAAGCCAAGTTCACATGGCTTCTCTTCCTTTGCATTATAAAAACTTGATTTTCCCAATTTTCTTAAAAACAAAATTAAGCAAGAGGAGACATGTGGAATCCTGGGCAGATGGATACCTGCATCTCCTTGTCATAGGCACAGCTTTCTCTAGCATTACTGCTTCCAAACTGTTCCTGACAGCAGGCTCATCATAATACTGGAACATTCTCATATTGTTGCTTTTTTTTTTTTGACAGTAGTAAATTTTTAGCAACTATAAAGTTATTTTTCAGGAAGAGCCTCTAGTTCCTTCTCATTATTGAGTAGCTTCCTTTAAGATCCTACTCAGCACCTATCCTCTACTATAGATCTATGTGCTTATTGAGTCAATAAAGAATGAAAGTTGTACTTCTGGGCCAGTGTTTCATGGCAGAATGTCCTCCTCTCCAGCTCAGACAGGCAGGTGATACAATGGGACTATCAAGAACAGAAGTTGCACAATGAGTGGAAACGTCAACACCAAGCAGGTAGGCACCTGGGAAATGGTGACATTCTGATATGTGTACAATCATGCATCTGAAGAATCCCAGATGATGGTCCCTAGTTCTGCACTTACCAGGGTAGAGTTAGAATGGAGTAAACTGTGGGAGTTCTTTCTTCAAACCCAAAGGTTAGAACAGCCCATCCTTCTAGTAAGAGAGATTATAGAAATACTGTCCTTAAAATTCAGCAATCCATCCTAGTGACAGACTACAGGGTAGGAATGTCTGCCTGAGCCAGAATCCATCGAGATCAATGAGGAAGCAAAACAATCTACTCTAATAATCCACTCCTGCAGTGTAATAGCACAGGCAGAGAACATAGTGTTTTTATGTGTACTCAGGGAAATAAACAGGGCGAATTCTAGAGACTGGGGAGCCTCTGCACAACACGGGAAAGGGCACATCTAGCTTCCATCCTGACAGCACAAGAGAAACACCAAATCTCCTGAGCATCACAATTAAAAGGAGGTCTCCATTTAGATACTGACAGTGTGTGTCTGACCACTGGCATTCTTGAAAAATATCACTTTTATACAGAAGTTGGAAGAACTGTGCTGCTATTTCTGTAATTTCACATAAGTGGAAATATAGAAAGAATTTAATGGAAATTAAAGGATCCTAGAAACACAAGAGGCAACACAGACTCTAAAGATAAAAAATATATGCCAAAATGTGGATTGACTGTCAATTGTATAAGGCAAAGGACTCATAATTGCAGTAGTAGGGGGCATTGAGGAGCTGGAAATCATTCCTGTCCATAAAACTTACCATCCTTTTCAGAAAATCTTTTCCAATTGCTGGGTGAAAGAAACACCAAAACTCTATAACCTTTAGGAAAAGCACAGATTACCACAAAGTTATCAAAAGGAAAGTCCAAAGGTGGTAATTGCAACTTCAGCTGGTGAAACTACATTAACCTTCCACAAACAAACTTTCAGGAGTAAAATAACACCAAAATTGTAACACAGATAAAAGATAATTTGAAAACCATACAAACTATGTAAGTATACCATCTGCCTAAAAACCAAAACCACAAAACCAAGATAGGGATATAGAAAAATGAGAATTAACTAAATTCAAGGAAACAATTGAAAATTGAATATAAAGAGTCACCTCAAAAATGAAAATATTTGGTGTAAAAATCAATGTAAGTGAAAATATATGATAAAATGATAGTTATGAGGAAAAGAAGATAAAAAATGTAACACTGCTCTGAATGAAATTATAACCCCCAAAGACACAAGTCTTCAGGTTAAAAGAAAACAAAATCAATAGATGTTGGAAATTTTCTACTGAATGGTAACCTATAAAATGTAATCTCTAAGGTTAGAATCATTTCATCATGTATGATTAATTTACCACTATTATTTCTTGCTGACAGTGAATAATTTTTAACTAGTTGTGCAATAGTATCCGTTGATTCACATGGTCTGCCTCTCTGCACCAGTTCTTCCCACCTCCTTGTTACATTTTGAAATATTTCGTTCATTTCTCTGTTATATAAGTTTCAAAACATATTTCAAAATTTTCAAATACTTTAAGTGATGACATAGATGTCAGCTATTCCTATATTTCTAAAAGATGTCTAGATAAATATTTCAAAAGTGTTTACTATAAATCTTTTACTTCACACAGTTCAAGTTCCACACACTATTATGCAAATTCTACTACTAAGTTGACTTAAAAGAATTGATGCAGATTGCCTTTTATCATTTGACAAATGGAAGCAGAAATACTTATTTTATCCCCGTTATGTAATTACAAAATTTGGTGTTGCAAATCATCAAAAACTTTTTTATGAAGTGTAGGCTTAATTTCTTTTATTCTTTAAAATACTTACAGAGAAATCTTTCACATTCTACCAGGCCTTTATTAAAAATAAAAATGTTCGAGCACCTGGGAGAGCCATCTTGTTTCCCGGATTCTGCTGAGACTAGTCTGCTCAGGTGAGAGTGTGGACTACAGAAGCTAACAGCTTCTGGGACAGGCAGAAACCACAGAGCTTCTTAGGCAGACCCTGTTTCAGGCTCAAGACATCCGGGCACCTTCCCTGCCAGAGGAAAGGTGTCTGCCCTGCACGAAGGGCTTTGCTGGAGGACCTGGGGGAGCCATCTTGGTTCCCAGATCCCTCTGAGACTAATCTGTGCAGGTGAGAGTGTGGACTACAGAAGATAACAGCTTCTGGGACAGGCCCTGACTTGGGCCTTCATCTTCTGCCAGGAGGCAGGTCCGAACGCCAGATATCTGTGCAGCTTCCATGAAGGAAGAGTGCTTGCCTGCAGACAGTGTTCTAACCACTGAAACTCAGGAGAGAGCTAGTTTCCCAGGTCTGCTGATAGAGGTTAACAGAATCACGAAAGGAAAAAGCTCTAACCACAGACAACTATAACAACTAACTCCAGAGATTACCAGATGGTGAAAGGCAAACATAAGACTCTTACTAACAGAAACCAAGACCACTCACCATCATCAGAATGCAGCACCCCCCACCTTACCCAGTCCTGGGCACCCTAACACACCCGAAAAGCTAGACCCAGATTTAAAAGCATATTTCATGATGATGGTAGAGGACATCAAGAAGCACTTTAATAACTCACTTAAAGAAATCCAGGAGAACACTGCTAAAGAGTTACAAGTCCTTAAAGAAAAACAGGAAAATACATCCAAACAGGTGATGGAAATGAACAAAACCATACTAGATATAAAAAGGGAAGTAGACACAATAAAGAAAACCCAAAGTGAGGCAACACTGGAGATAGAAACCCTAGGAAAGAAATCTGGAACCATAGATGCGAGCATCAGCAACAGAATACAAGAGATGGAAGAGAGAATCTCAGGTGCAGAAGATTCCATAGAGAACATTGGCACAACAATCAAAGAAAATACAAAATGCAACAAGATCCTAACTAAAAAACATCCAGGAAATACAGAACACAAGAGAAAGACCAAACCTATGGATAATAGGAGTAGATGAGAATGAAGATTTTCAACTTAAAGGGCCAGGAAATATCTTCAACAAAATTATAGAAGAAAACTTCCCAAACCTAAAGAAAGAGATGCCCATCAACATACAAGAAGCCTACAGAACTCTAAATAGACTTGACCAGAAAAGAAATTCCTCCTAACACATAATAATTAGAACAACAAATGCACTAAATAAAGATAGAATATTAAAAGCAGTAAGGGGAAAAGGTCAAGTAACATATAAAGGCATGCCTATCAGAATTACACAAGATTTTTCACCAGAGACTATGAAAGCCAGAAGAGCCTGAACAGATGTTATACAGAAACTAAGAGAACACAAATGCTAGCCCAGGCTACTATACCCAGCCAAACTTTCAATTACCATTAATGGATAAACCAAAGTATTCCACGACAAAACCAAATCCATACATTATCTTTCCACGAATCCAGCCCTTCAAAGGATAATAACAGAAAAAAAAAATACAAGGACGGAAACCACATCCTAAAAAAAGCTCAAGAAAGTAACCCTTCAACAAATCTAAAAGAAGACAGCCACAAGAACAGAATGCCAATTCTAACAACAAAAATAATAGGAAGCAACTATTACTTTTCCTTAATATCTCTTAATATCAAAGAACTCAATTCCCCAATAAACAGACATAGACTAACAGACTGGCTACACAAACAGGACCCAACATTTTGCTGCTTACAGGAAACACATCTCAGAGAGAAAGACAGACACTACCTCAGAATGACAGGCTGGAAAACAAATTTTCAAGCAAATTGTCTGAAGAAACAATCTGAAATAGCCATTCTAATATCTAAAAAAATTGACTTCCAACCCAAAGTTATCAAAAAAGACAAGGAGAGGCACTTTATACTCATCAAAGTTGAAATCTTCCAAGAGGAACTCTCAATTCTGAATATCTATGCTCCAAATGCAAGGGTAGCCACATTCATTAAAGAAACTTTACTAAAGCTCAAAGTACACATTGCACCACACAATAATAGTGGGAGATTTCAACACACCAAGTTCAGCAATGGACAGATCGTGGAAACAGAAACTAAGCAGGGACACAGTGAAACTAACAGAAGTTATGAAACAAATGGATTTAACAGATATCTACAGAACATTTTATCCCAAAACAAAAGGATATACCTTCTTCTCAGCACCTCATGGTCCCTTCTCCAAAACTGACCATATAATTGGTCACAAAATAGGCCTCAAGAGATACAAAAATATTGAAATTGTCCCATGCATCCTATCAGATCACCATGAACTAAGGCTGATCTTCAATAACAACATAAATAATAGAAAGCCAACATCCCCGTGGAAACTGAACAATACTCTCCTCAATGATACCTTGGTCAAGAAGGAATAAAGAAAGAAATTAAAGACTTTTTAGAGTTTAATGAAAATGAAGCCACAACATACCCAAACTTATGGGACGCAATGAAAGCATTTCTAAGTGGAAAAATCATTTCTCAGAGTGCCTCCAAAAAGAAACTAGAGAGAGGACACACTAGCAGCTTGAAAACACAAATAAAATCTCCAGAACAAAAGGAGCAAATTTACCCAAGAGGAGTAGATGGCAGGAAATAATCAAACTCAGGGGCAAAATCAACGAAGTGGAAACAAGAAGAACTATTCAAAGAATCAACCAAAGAGGAGCTGACACCATTGCATACACTAGGAAGATTTTGCTGAAAGGACCCAGATAGAGCTGTCTCTTGTGAGACTATGCTGGGGCCTAGCAAACACAGAAGTGAATGCTCACAGTCAGCCATTGGATGGATCATAGGTCCCCCAATGCAGGAGCTAGAGAAAGTACCCAAGGAGCTAAAGGGATCTGTAACCCTATAGGTGGAACAACTATATGAACTAACCAGCACCCCCAGAGCTCATGTTTCTAGCTGCATATGTATCAGAAGACCTAGTTGGACATCAGTGGAAAGAGAGGCCCATTGGTCTTGCCAACTTTATATGCCTCAGTACAGGGGAACTCCAGGGCCAAGAAGAGGGAGTGGGTGGGTAGGGGAGTTGGGGGAGGTGTATGGGGGACATTTGGGATAGCATTGGAAATGTAAATGAAGAAAATACCTTATAATAATAATAATAATAAATAATAATAAATGTTCACTACATTTACAGAGAAAAATTTCAAACCCACCATGCCTTCATATTTGTTTTTTAAAAAAAGGGGTTGCATTTGTGTGTTTGCGTATGTGTGTGTGTGTGTTTGTGTGTGTGTTTCTGTGTGTGTGTTTCTGTGAGTGAATGTGGTGTGCATTTGGGGGTTAGAGGATATCTTTAGGTGGTGTTTTTTTCTGCATATACTCTGGGTCCTAGAGTTTTAATAAGGCCATCAGGCTATAACTCAGATCCCTTTATAGGTGAACTCTTGCCCTTGAAGTTTTATTTTTAAAAATAATGTTCTTTTACATATTAGGGATTTTTTAATGTTCTTCAATGAAATATAAATTGTTCTTGGTCTAAATTCTGCATGTTTCTTAATTTTCCTGTGTGCTTTCCCCCTGGTGTTATAGAAGATTTAGAAATACTATTTTTCTGTTATATTTTCTCATTAGTCACTATTTGCAGAGGTGAGTGCTGACCTAAAATCAAACTGTCACTGAACTGATCTTTCCTTTCCTTTCCTTTCCTTTCCTTTCCTTTCCTTTCCTTTCCTTTCCTTTCCTTTCCTTTCCTTTCCTTTCCTTTCCTTTCCTTTCCTTTCCTTTCCTTTCCTTTCCTTTCCTTTCCTTTCCTTTCCTTTCCTTTCCTTTCCTTTCCTTTCCTTTCCTTTCCTTTCCTTTTTTTTCCTTTCCTTTTTTTTCCTTTCCTTTTTTTCCTTTCCTCTCCTCTCCTCTCCTCTCCTCTCCTCTCCTCTCCTCTCCTCTCCTCTCCTCCCCTCCCCTCCCCTCCCCTCCCCTCCCCTCCCCTCCCCTCCCCTCCCCTCCCCTCCCCTCCCCTCCCCTCCCCTCCCCTCCCCTCCCCTCTCCTCTCTTCTCTTCTTTCATTCAGTGCTTTTTGACCATTTAAAGTGATATCTATATTGGTCCCATCTGCTGCAGGAAGAAGCTTGGGGAGACAGCTAACAGAAAACAACCTCAGTGGCATCTTTGGAGGTTCTCTGTTTCATGATGTCATGTCAGGGCTTTAAATATGTATACATATTTGGAAGTATTATTTGACTTTTCTTCTTGCTTTTCACCCTACACATCCTTTGCATATGTATTGTGGCTTTGAGTTTTGTGTTCTCATGGGACTCCCGAGGGTGTGGATGAGCGGGTCTCTGTGTCTATAGCCATTGCTCATGCCTTTTATTGAAGGCCTTTATTTCTGTTTTTGTCCTATACTAATGTATTTGGGGGTTTTGTTGTATATTTTATTTTTATTTATCTTTTTTCTATTTCGCTATAATCATTAGAAGCCTATTTGTTTTCTAATGAGAGACAGAAATGGTTTAGATCTGGATAAAAGGGGAGATGGGGGGAGGACTGAGAGGAACAGAGAGAGAAGAAATTGTAATTGGGATAATGTGTATGAAAAAATCTATTTTAAATAAAAAAAAACAATAAAATAAAGTGATCTCTAAAGTTGTCACCATTGGTTTCTTTCCTATTTCCGTGAATTTAATACCTTTGTCTTAATCGATGGGGTTTATTGATTTTCTGAATGTTGGAGTCTCAGCCTGCGTAATTACCCCTCAAAGTTTTAATACCTGGGATTTCTGTGCTACAAACGCATACTAGCAGAGCCCTGAACTAGTCTCTGTCACTTTTTAACCATCTAGTACAGGGGTTGCAGGTCATCTGGACTCTTGTCTGTTTATGAATTTCTAAATTGCTCACTGTGGGACTCTGCTTGGATGTCATGACTGGCCTGCTGCATTCACTATTCCCTGTGATCCAGCTATTTGTACCACATTGCCAGCTGTGTCTGTCGTTATGCACATTCACTGTAGAAACTGACTCAACTGTGCAATTATCAAAGATGCTTCTGTTACAAAAAGGTAAAAATATTTTTAAGTTTTTAGCATCATCATATTTGAAGAAAATATATAGCTTTGACCAAAATTACGTTGGATTGGACTTGAGTGAATGAATATAAATGAATAGCAAAATGCTATCTAATTTATATGAGAAATTTTGTCTAAAACTTTAGATTAATGTTTTTAATGTTTTAAGATAAGTTTGTCTCCTGTTAAATATTTATACAATGAAAATTGAATTTCTGAAGCACTAAAAGTATGTGTCCACCTTGTTCGGGTTTTAAGGGTTTTTGTTTGTCTGTTTCTTTGTTTGTTGATACTTTTATTTATTGAAGAGGGAAATCTGTGTGGGTACTCATGTGCCACAGCATGTGTGTGGAGATCAGAGACATAGATGGGAGTCAGGTTCCACTTGCCATTTGTTGTTCAGAGCTTGAACTCAGGTCATTGACCTTGTAGCCAATCACCCTCACATACTCAGCCACCTTACAAGCCCTTTATCGTATTGAGCACAGAATATCTATGTACTATATAAATGAGGATATAAATGATTCAATTGCATTTTCAGGAAAAATACTAGTTGTTATTGCTATAGACCAGAAAAGTCAAAGAACATTTCTTACTGAAAATGTTTATGAAACCAACTGTATATGTATGCTCATAGCTATTAAATAAATGACAATATGTTTTCATAGCCTTAAAACTAAAAGGCAAAGGCAAACAAACTATTTCATTATGTAGTAAATACTTTAAAAATTCACAGAAAGTTTCTTAAAATTCCAAATCTACTTTAATTCTTGTATCAGTTGGTGGGCTTCCTCTGTATAGTTACAGAACATAAGGCTGTTTGCAAACGTGATTTTAATGGTATGTAGAAATGTTATGCAAAAATCAAGATAAATGGTAAATTTGTCTGTCATGTTGAAAATAAAGTGAATTTTGGCCAGTGAGATGATTCAGGAGGTAGAGACAGAGTTTAGGCTCCTAGAGAGTTATTGTTGTTGCCTCGGTATTGTCCTCTGCTCTTGTGCACCATGGCATGCAGACACACACACACACACACATAGTCACACACAACCAAATACAAAAATTCACACATCTACAAATGTGCACACACATATATATTCATGTATATGCATGTATACATACACAAACACAGACATACAGATGTATGTGCACACACAGATACATGTGTGTACACACAGACACATGTGTATACACACATCATATATGCACACAGGTAATTAAAGTATAATAATTTTATTTAAAACTTACAAATGTGAGACCATTTATAACTTTTGAAAAGTGTGTAAGATTTGTAAATGGGTAAACATAATTTGTGTAGGTATATTTGTAAGTAGATTTATATATTCTTTGAAAGCTAAAGGAGATTTGAAGTAAATGATGAATTTGAATGAAAAGCTTGATTCTGACTGAGGGTGAGTAACCTGACACCTAATTGCTCAGTAGCATTTTGAATGTAATGGTTAAGACCAGAGTAAATTCCAAGGGTCCAAAAACAGTGCTGGAAATCCATGACCTAAATCCATTAAAATGTAATAATAAATAGAATATATGAAGACTACCACAACACAGTGCATCTTCACCAAGATAAAAATAATTTGTCTCAAATTAAGAATTTTTAAGTGAACCAAATAATTTACTTGGCATAAAATATTATGTTAATATTATGTTTTATACCTGATAGAGTACTTTTTTATATTAAAAATGGTAAACTATTAAAAATTCATAAAACATCAGCTCAAAACTTTGCAGAGACATGGAAGGTGAGAGACTATCAGGACTCAAAGGGAGTGACCCTAGATGCAATGGCTTACACTGAGGAGAGGGAACTTGCAGAGCCCTCCTCCAGCAGAAAGGCAGGGCATCAAGTGAGGGATGGGGTTGCCATGCCACAGTCAAAACACTCTGACCCAGAATTGTTCCTATCTGAAAGAACTGCAGGGACAAAAGTGGAGAGGAGCCTGAGGAAAAGATGGTCCAATGACAGGCCCAAATGGGATCCAGCTCAAGGGGAGGCCGCAAGACCTGACATTATTACTGAGGCTATAGAGTGCTCACAAAAAGGGGATCTATCATGACTGCCCTCCGAAAGACCCAACAAGCAGCTGAAAAAGATAGATATTTGCACCCAACCAATGAACAGAAACTGCTGACCCCTTTTTTTGAATTAGGGAAAAGCTGGAAGAAGCTGAGGAGGAGGGTAACCCTGTAGGAGGAGCAGCAGTCTCAATTAACCTGGACCTCCAAGATCTCTCAGACACTGGATCACCAAGCAGGCAGCATACACTAACTGATATGAGGCCCCCAACACATATACAGCAGAGGACTGCTGAGTCTGGGTTTAGTTAGAGAAGATGCACCTAACCCTCAAGAGACTGGAGGCTCTGGGGAGTTTAGAGGTCTGGTGGGGTGGGGATGGGAGTGTGGAGACATCCTCATGGAGACAAGGGAGCAGGGAGAAGGTATGGGATGTGAAACAGTTGAGGGTGGACAGGGATGGGAATAAAATCTGGACTTTAAAATAATAAATAAGTAAAACATTGCAAACGGTATAAAATATGTATCCAATTAAAAAAATCTAAGGTGAGATGATATAAGTGGCATTCTCAACAAGCACCTTGGGCTAATACTTTGTTCTGAAAGTGGATAAAAATACTGTTTTTGTTTTGTTTTGTTTTGTTTTGTTTTGCTTTGTTTTTGTTTGTTTGTTTGTGTGTTTAGATAGGGTTTCTCTGTATTGCCGTGGCTGTCCTGGAACTCACTCTGTAGACCAGGCTGGCCTTGAACTTGGAAATCTGCCTGCCTTTGCCTCTGAAGTGCTGGAATTAAAGGTATGTGCCACCACGACCTGACCTGTCTTATTAACTTTTAAAGTTCACATACAAGTTTACTGTTTTGTTTATAGCATTTTCATACATATATGTTGTATGTTAAAAATCAAACTATCAGACAGAAATATACACCATTCAGAAGAATTAGTTAAATGTCTCCAAAGTAGGACCAAACCATGAAGCAATATGTCTTAGTGACAGAAACTGAACAAATAGTCTTGAATTAAAATGAAAATAAATATATGACCTTTGCTTTTGTTATGCAGTTTTCAGGTAGAAAACAATGATATATGGACAGAACACAAAGTTGAAAGCATTCTACAGATGATACAATTGTTAAATTGGAGACTTGACATATTTTTAAGTTGACCATTAAGATAATATGCCGGGTTCGAGGCCAGCCTGGTCTACAGAGTGAGTTCCAGGACAGCCAGGGCTACACAGAGAAACCCTGTCTCAAAAAAACAAACAAACAAAACAAAAAAGATAATACGCCAATTAAGGCCATTTTGTCCCCATGACTTTTACCATTAAGTTGTTAAATCTCAGAAAGGATGGTTTCACCATTATGAAGTGAAATAGAAATATGAAGATGTAGGAGGTAGAGTACACATCATTACTTCAGGCAACAGGACAGTGATTATTACAATTGAAACAAGGAATCTCTCATACAACAATGCGTTCTTTTCTCTGTTTAATAAGCTGTTTGAATCTGTAATGTTCCCCTACAATGTTAATTTCACAGAAATTTGTCTTAACAACTTTACCAATCACAAGGAATTCTTACTCAAATTTTTAATAAACATTGGCAACATGAAATAAATGTTTTTTGGGGGGTTAATATAAGAATGGAAATTTGCAAATTATTGATTAAGCATTGATGAATGATGATAAAAATAGAGGTAACAATGATTATTTCAAGATGAGTAATGGAAAAGAAACTACTATTTTCCAAGTTTTGTCATGAAAACTTATTATTTTTATCTATAATATTTTAGTGGCAAAATTATTCAATTCTCCTTATTAAATTGGTACTTAAATTAGTATGGTAAAATCCATGGAGATGATTCAGCAAGCAAATGGGGTCTGTACCAATCTTATGATCCGAGTTCTATTTCTGATCACACAAGGAAGAAGATAATCAATTCCTGCATGTCAATGTAACTTAGTTCACCAGATTTCATTGTCTTCTTGGAGGCTTACTCCTTTGTAAGCTTCGCCGCTTTAGTTCTTTCTGAACTCTGACAGGCTGGTTTAACTCAGCTGTTCTGGCTCAAAATTCTGTTCCAAGTTGACTCATTCAAACTGGTTTCACTTGACATCTCACCTAATTGCTCTGCTTGGAAAAAATCTGCTGCTCTGTTCCATGAACTAAACTGCACAAACTAGACAGATGACACTTGACTGCACTAAGTCAACTGAATTCAACTCCAGTGCACTGACTGAGTACACTCAAATTGACTGAAGGGAACTACAGCAACCAAACTGACTCAACTGAACTGATCTGCCTCCATGAACTGAGCTGACCACTCTCTGCACTGCTCTTAAGTACCCTCTCTTTCCTGTTTGTTTTCTTCAGGGTAGGGTGTATCCTATCTCTGACTCTATTTCTGGTCAAATCTTTCTCTCATTCTTTGCCTTGTTTGCCATTCAATTAGACATCAGGCACATCCTGTCAGCAATCCACAGAGATTACTTCAAATATCTCTTGCTGATCTGCATTCATTATTGCAATGCCTAACCCTTACAGTATCTTCTACAAATCCTGGCAGAATGAGGTCTTCTAGAGAGGTCTCTAAGAATGCCTTGTCTACAGTCTCTTTTCAAATGATCTCATCTCCCAAAGTCAAAATAGGGGACATTTTTATGTCTAGAATTATTGGTCACTGTTTGTCAAATTACATAGCCATTAAGGGTCAATATCAGCAGTAGTTCCAATCCCTAATCCGTGGGCACTGGTGGAGCTTTTAAACATCTAAGAATTTTTTTGCACTCTGCATTTGAATTTCTCAAGCTGAAGTTTCAATTAATATCTGTCTTGCATCTGAATTTAATATTGCCCTGTGTATCGTTAGTGCTACTCTATATAATAAGTCAGTAAAAATCTCTCTGAATTTGTTAATGACATAGACTTTTTTCTTGTTTCTCTACCTTATCTGAGGCTCTTAAAGATACTAAAGTACATTTTACAACAATAATAGAGTCATCAAATTGTGTGTGCTGTCTTAGATAAGCAAACTGACCTTCACTTAACAATTGATTTTTCATGATATTTATACGTTTAGATCTATTACAATTTTCCATAATTACAACTTTTCGCTACCATGTTAGCCATTTTAATCGAGAACCAGCTTCCAGGATAGATGCTGTTAATCTTTCCATTCTCGGGGGGTAATACTGTTTTGAGATGTCTAGAGCATCCCATAAATTACTATTGATTCTTTAAAATTTTAAGATCTTGTATTTTACCATGATTCCAGACTAAGCATTCATTTTCTGGCATTGTTCCAGGGTAACTGGAAAAGCTAATGTGGGTAGTCATCTTTCCTCAATTTCATTAAGAGGTGGTCCTGTAGGTTCAAAGGGCTGCCTTTCTTGAGACTCATTTTTATTAGGTGGCATAGACTCACAATTAAGCATTTCAATACTCTCTCTGTCTTTGGTCTCTTAATGCTTTGTACTATCATAGATAATTTTTGTTGTATGGCTTTTTTTCCTTGTTGTAGAGTTTTTCCAAATATTTTGAAAGGAAATACACAAATATTGCAATTGAAAGTAGGGAAGGGAATACTCCAGTGGTCACTGTTGCAATAAGTAGTGTGATCACTTCTTAAACTAACATTTCTATCCCCTCAAGTACTACCCTTACTCTCAAGGTATATAAAATGTAATTTCCCATTTTTTTAATGCAGAAATAGTCTATTGATACTATTAAGATTGTCTTTTGAGGTAGCTTATTGTAATTTGTCTCAATGGCTCATGCAGCTCCAGAGACTTCCAAGTAAAATGTAAAAAAAAAAAGGATGTGTCCTTGGGTGTGTATTTCTCTTCAGTGGCTTTCAGTCCTGTACTTGGTGACGTTTCTATCTGATGTCTTCTGCTTTCTGTGTTGGTGGGCTTTCTCTGTCTTCAATCACTTTGGGCACCAGATGTACAAATAACATATTTGCCAGATACACTGCCATTCTGGAGGCTTACTGCTAAATAAACTCAGTCTGAACTCTGGCTGGCTGGTTCAACTTAGTTCTGGCTCAAAACTCCTCTCCAAGCTGACTATCAAAACTCTCTTCTCTTTAATGTGTGCCTGGCATCACCTGAAATTCATGATCCTGCTGCCTGTGCCTCCTTCAGAAAGTCCTATAGGTCTATGCAACTAAAGCTAGCTAGCGGCCAGATATATTTCACTTTTGTTTCCTTACATGGAGAGATGAAATAAGAGTCATATTTATGTTCTGGGAATACACTTCTTGGTCTGAGCCCAGAGCATTTCTTTCTCTGTTCTAAGTATACCTAGGAGCTTCTAGCTTCCATAGAGTCTAATATTCCAAGCTGACTGATTTAATCCAGTTTCTCTCAGCTTCTCCCTGAACTGTTCTGCCTGGATCATACTAACTTTTGCAATGCTTTGTAATCTTCTGGCTCCTTCTCATTCTCTTGCTTGTTCTGTTTTCACCTACATCTACCTTGTTTTCTGTGCCACCTATCTTTGTAAAATTGTCCAGCTAAAAATATAGGAGGAGCAACAATATGAACTAACCAGTACCCCCCAGAGCTTCCTGGGACTAAACTACCAATAAAAGAAAACGCATGGTGGGACTCATGTCTCTAGCTGAATATGTAACAGAGGATGGCCTAGTTGGCCATCAATGGGAGGAGAGGCCCTTGGTCTTGTGAAGATTCTATTCCCCAGTATAGGGGAATGCCTGGGCCAGGAAGCAGGAGTGGGTGGGTTGGGGAGGAGGGGATAGGGGATTAATGGAGAGGAAACTAGGAAAGGGGATAGCATTTGAAATGTAAATAAAGAAAATATCTAATATATCTATATTCATCTATCATCTATCTATCTATCTATCTATCTATCTATCTATCTATCTATCTATCCATCTATCATACCACACACCATCTACCTGTACTGCTGTTAAATAACCTCTCTTCCCTCTCTTCCTGAGAGTTATGCTTACCCTCTCTCTGACTCATTCTGTTAAACCTTTCTCTGACTCATCCCTTTTCTGCCCCAAAATTAGATGTCACTTTCAAACATGACTGCATCCTTTTGCAAACCAACTTGACTTTTATTGCTTGGGATTAAAGGTGGGTGTAAAGAGCATGTCTGTATTTCAGCCAGATCACACAGACCTAAATCTTTGGGTCTAATTCCTTGACAGAGCAACCATGTTTCTAGATTAAAATTCTTGTGCAAGTTGTCCTCTGATGTCTACATACACAGTGTGGCATGATAAACAACAAACTGTAATAAAAGTAACATGAAAAGATGATAAGATTTTCTATAAGTCCATTATAACTTTGTATTTATTTTTTAAATTTTTCTTTATTTTTTTATGTGTATGAACGTTTTTCATCCATGCATATAAGTGTGCCATATGTATGCTTGGTATCTATGAAAGTCAGATGAAGGCTTCAGTCATTCTGGAACTATCTGAATATCAGATATTCAGTTATGATCTGAACCTCTATGTTGGCCCTAAGAATACAACCCCTGTCCTCTTGCAAGAGCAACAAATAATCTTAGGATTGAGTGGCTCTTGGAATACAAATTTCTAATTTCTATAAATCAAAGTATCAAAACACCTAATGATATTTTTAGGGTTAGGAGAAAACTGAAAATGAATACAAACTGTATTTATTAGCTTAATAATATTTTTGTAAACCAGTGGTTGACACTAACTTGATGCTGAAGCAAAGCATAAATGTATGCACTGACATCAAGGAACAGGAAACAGAGTTGTTATTTACAGTGAGGATTCTTGCTCTTTGTGTATTTCAAAAAACCTGTGTACTTGAACATCTGTTCATATTTATTTTTATATTAAAGCTTGACTATATCTGAAAAACTATCTTTTAGCCAGACTATAAAGTACAATTAAAAATCTGTGAATCTGCTTTTAATTACTGTTATACAATAATATAAGTCAGGGAGAATTTAGAAATAGCCTATCAACTAATCTTTGATTATTTCTTTAATTTTGGAAATTATAGTAAAATTACAACATTTCTCACTGTGAACCCTCCCAAATACCACCTCTTACTTGCTTTCAAATTCAGGATCTTCTTTTCATTAATTGTTGTTCATGTATGTCACTTATATATCTCTAAATACAACCTGATCAGTTTGGATAATGTTACATTTATGCGTGTATCTACAGTTAAAGAGTAGTCCTTGGAGAGTCAATTGCTGTGCTCTTCCCTGGGGAAAACTGTTTCTCTAATTCTTAGCACCCCTTAGTTACCTTTTGTTATTTGTGCAGTATTGAGACCTTTTGGTCTGTCTCTCATCCTCTTTGGCATGTCTGTTGTTATTGTTCATTTCATGGTTAGGTAGCCATGTTGGTGATACTTACGAGGTGTAGCTTCTGACATTATAAGGTGACACAATCTACTAGCAAACTCTCTGATTCTCTGGCTCTCAAATTTATTCTGCCCCATTTTCTGTCAGGTTCCCTGAAGTTCAGATGCAAGAACTGTTTTTGTGGATATATGCATTGAGACCAAGATCTACAACTCTGCATTTTGTTTGGTTATCTTTCTGTAATGGTCTCCATCGGTTACAAATAGCAGTTTCCTTAATGAGGGGCAAGGACTACACTTACCTGTAGGTTTAAGAAAACATATTTAGAATGTAGTTAGAGATTATGCTGCTTTAATAAAGTTATGATTCTTCCAAGATCCATGATGTCACTAGCTTTGAGTAATTTCTGCCAGGTAAGTTGGAAATATTTGTTATGACATTTTTACATTTTCATTCTAAAACAAGTAGTAACCAATTCCATTATTTAAAAAATAGTATTGTATTAATTTTTAAAATTTGCTACAATAAATAAAAATAAAATAAGTGATCTATCTATCTATCTATCTATCATCTATCTATGTGGTTTGTAAATACTAATAATTTACTTCTTACTGTTCTCACAGAAAGTGCAAGTTAAGGGCAATAGAATTTCTTATGTCTGACATAATACTTCTGTTATAATGCAAGGCATACAGAGAATGGATCATAACAATATCTGTGTAAGAGCACATCTCATTCATGAAGGCCAGGGTTCTGACTTGATGTCTCTGAGAGCCCTCTTCTTAATGCTATTTCATTCAGGTTAAGTTTGCATTTACTCATATTATGTTGCTTTTTTTTCTAATGGAGGGCTGAATAAAGTTCCTACAAACTGTCCATACTTTTACTCTCATTCTGTAAATATCAACTTACATTGTAACAGGAAGCTTGAAGGTATGCTAAGAATCTTCTGAAGTTGTCTGATGATCCTGGATTATCTGCGTAGGCTATATAGTGCAGACTTCCCTGATATTAAAAGGAAAAAGACCATAGGGAAATTTATTGATTATAGCAAAGGAAGCAAGAACATTGGAACCAGGTTTAGTGAGTAGTTCCTAAGAGAAATAGATTTCATTGTTTGACCTTGTCAGTCCAGTTGAGTTTCAAATACCACTTTCACTAAATGTTTGCTGACCACTTATGTGCTTCTATTTAAGTAGATTCATAAATTTTCCCAATTATAGTTTCAGAAAAATGGGAAGATTTTGTACAATAAATAATTTTTATACAACAAAGATTTTAGTAACTTTTTTCCTCATTATCATGCATCTCTTCAAATGTAATACTTTTGGTATTTGAATAAAGAATATTTTAAATATTGTATATCCTATTTTTATATTTCTCTTGCATTATTGAAGCCTTTTATTGTTAGAGTTGTTCTAGCATTATATCATTTGACTTATTATTTTGGAAAATTATTTTTTTGTTTGGCTCTCATTTGAGCTAGGTTTATTAATAATGATAGCAACAATAATATTGCTATTAATTGACACAAGTAAATATAAGTGTTGACAAGGAAATTTTCTTTTTTCTTTTCCCATGACTGGGTTTTCTGTATAGCCCTGGCTGTCCTGGAACTCACTCTGTAGACCAGGTTGGCCTTGAACTTGGAAATCTGCCTGCCTCTGCCTCCAAAGTGCTGGGATAAAAGGCATGTGCCACCACTGCCAGGCTGAAAAGGAAATTTTGACACTTAATATTTATTGAAAACTTGGATGTCTAGGTTTAAGTATAAGCATGTAACTGCTTAGCTGGCTTTCCTAATTCTTATTCCATTCAAATCCAAATTAGAGAATAGTGTCATCAAACAGTGAACAGAACTTTCAACTATCCATTTAATAAGATAGTATCCTACAGATATTTTCATTTAACAAACTATTCTAGACAATTCTTCATCGAAACTCTCCTCACCAGAGATATAGGTAGTGTCAAGTTGAAAGGAAAAATTTACTGCCACCACCAGGTAAGGCAAATGATAATTTATTGGAATCCTGGCTGTGTACTTTATTCCTTCGTTCCTTTCCACTGTAGAAACAAGTTAAAAGTTGGGTTGTCCCTTTCAATTTCAAAGTATTTTCAATCAGAGGAGGAGCTGACACATTCTAATTTAAGTTCCTTTTTTTTTTTTAAATCAATTTCAATGAAGCTGTGTTTGATTTGTATCTCTCAGGAAACATAGCCTTTAATTCATCTACCCTGCTGATATTAGGCAATTACTCCTGATATTTTAAATTTTGCACTATTGTCATCCTTGTTTCTATCTTATTGATTTTAGCCCCCAGTTTGATAATTCCCTGTTTTCTACTCCTCTTGTGTGCAGTTATTTCTTATTGTTCTAGGGCTTTTGGGTGGGTTGTTACGTTGCTAGTATGGGATCTATTTCTTGTAGGTTTTCTGTTGTTTCTGTTGTAATTGAAATCCAGTTTTAATCAATGGTGGTCTGATAGGATGCAGAGAAGGGAATACTTCAATTTTCTTGTATCTGTGTCTCAACACAAAATTGTACGTGGGCAAATTTTGGAGAAAGTTCCATGTGATGCTGAGAAGATAAATTCCTTTGCATTTGGATGTATATTTGCATAATGATTATTACCCAGCTGTTTAAAAATGATATTATGAAATTTATAGGAAAATGGATGGAACTAAAAAAAAAATCATCCTGTGTAAGGTAAACCAGACACAGAAAGACAAACATGGTATGTAGTAGGATATAAGTAGAAATTAGCTGTCAAGTAAAGGATAAACATTCTACAACCCACCACTCAGAAAGGCTAAATAACAAGAAAGACTCAAGGGGGACTCAACAATTTCCCTGGTCAGGGGAAATAGAATCAATTTCTTTGATGGACAGGGGTGGGGCGGGGATGGGATCAGGAGGGATTAGGTGAAGGGATTTTGGAGGGAAAAAGTACTGATGGGAGCAGACACAGAATCTTTCAGACAAACATTAAGTTGAGCTTTGAGTATTCTAACAAAGCCAGAGAAGAAGGATTGTAAAAACCAGAGGGGCCAAGGACACCACAAGAAAACCTACAGAACCAACTAACCTGGGCTTATAGGGGCTCACAAAGACCAAACTGACCTTATGACCTAGGTACTATACATATATGATATGGCTATGTAGTTTGGGGAATCCTAACTTGTGGTACTCCTAACAGCGGGAGCGGAGAATGTCTATGACATTTTTACCTGCTCTTAGAAACTGGATTGCCTCATCCAGCCTTAATATAAGGCTAGTCTTACTGTAACTTATTATGCCATGTTCAGCTGATAGCCCTTAGAGGCCTGCTCTTTTCTGAAGAGAAATCAAAGAGAAATGGATCTGGAGAATGAAGGTAAGGTGAGGAAGGGGACACATGGAGGAGTAGAGAAGGGGAACTGTGGTTGGTATGTAATGTATGAGAGAAGAATAAAACTAAATGAACAGCTCTCAATGTTCATAGTGAAAATATCCTTTAGCATCTACCACAGTGTGTCATGATTTGTCTTACAAGGATTCATGTGCTGAAAGTTAGTCTCCCACAGTACGCACCATCTCTAAGAAGCAAGCCCGAGTTAGTAAAAGTTTTAGTTCCCCATGTAATCTATTTCTTAAACAACTTCTTGTCACAATGTTACCATGAGGTTCTCATCAGAGATAAGATGGTGCTATGTCCCTCAACCTCCATAAATAGAGGTTACATCAGTTTCTTTAAAAGATAATTTATTTTTCATATTTCATTAAAGCAATGATAATGAGATCATATTGAGTCTAACTATAGATTTGCTATAGAATCCAATGCTCCGAGTCTCTCTCTCTCTCTCTCTCTCTCTCTCTCTCTCTCTCTCTCTCTGTGTGTGTGTGTGTGTGTGTGTGTGCGTGTGTGCACACGTGTGTGTTTGCATGACTATATGTGTAAATTTAGATAGAAAGCTAGGCAATCAACCTATACTTCAATAGTTTAGAATATATATTAAGATAATGTTTCATCTATTTTCTGTTCACATCCCTTTTGAGAAGAATTTAGAATAACTTGTTCTGTTCATAGCCAGATTTGCCACTCAAATGGATTTATTTTTCCAGTGGTCAGGTGATTCATTGTTACTTGCTCTATTTTCTGGCTAGCAATCAGATTTTCTTTTAAAACTTGACTCAAGAAATAGAAACTATAAAGACCAAATACTACTAGGACTGAAAGTACAGCTGTGAAGTCCTATAAATCTTGAAATTGAAAATAATTTCCATAATTTTACAAAATATTGGTGCAAAATATAAGTAAATGGGTATGTCATGTTTCAAAGAGAGGTATAATCATAGGACAAAGACAAAACATATTTATTGCTCATTATTATACATATCAATAATCTCAAGATCTTAATTATTATCTTCTACTAACTATTACTCCATTACATTCAGGCTTTCTGATGTCCAGTGGTTTAGATAATACAGTCCAGGAAGGGCTGGACTGTGCCTGTCTTTCAGCTACTGATATGATTAGATCAATCTGTGGTCTAAATTGATGAGGCAGTGCCTAGTCATTTGAAAACACAGTGACAAAACATAGTATCTGGGGCATCTTATTGATACACGGGTGCCAAAAATGTATTTTTCCTACGTACTTTCTCCAAAGCATATAGGCTATTGCAGCTGAGTTTTATAGAAATTATGCTATATCTTCAGCCTACAATAGATCTGGGGATTATTGATGTAATGCTGATATCAGAAGCATAGAAAATAAAGATTTTGTAGTATTATAAAAAATTGGACAAATGTTCCAGAAAGTCCCTGAGCCTAGGCAACGTGTAGTAGTATCGAATTTCTTGTAATGATCTCCTGAATGGGCTATAAATGAAGTTCCTAAGAAATTTCCTGTATGGAGCTCCTGAACAGGCTATAAAAGAAATTATGAAGTTATAAGTCTACAGTCAAAAGAGATTGTCGACTTTTGAATAATGTTGAAACAGTTAAGATTATGAGGGACTTTTGAAGTTGGAATGCATACATCTTACATGTGAGATAACCATGAACTTGTAGGGGCTGGGGTGGAGTGCAGTTTAAATGCAAAGCATCATCCAGAGGTTTGTTTTCTTGAATATCTGTCTGGTAATTGATGCAACTCTCTGAGGAGGTTTGTATATTCTTCAGATGGTGAAGTGTCACTGGAGAAAGTCATCACTGCTGGCAAGACTTGAGACTTAAGAGCAGATCATTGTTTCTTTCCCACACTGTGTCCTAGTCCATAGACTTAAAAGAAAGGCAAGACCTAAGCCACGATTATCTTGTGCATCACTGTGCAATCATCACTATGCTGGACTGAACTCTATCAGAGAACAATCCAATTCTGTGAGTTATCCCTTTGCTCTGCTGATAGCTTTTCTCTGTGGAAAAGCCTTTCAATTTCCTGCATTTCCATTTGTTATCCATTGGGATAGTTCCTGTGCTGCTGTTCTTCTCTTCAGAAAGTTCTTCCTGACACCAGTATCTCAAATAATAATCCCAAAGATTTCTTCTAGCAGTTTAAACATTTCTGATTTTAAAATAATATCTGTAAGCCACTTAAAGTTGACTTTGTGCAGGGTGAAAGATATGAATCTAATTTTACTTTTCTGTAGTAGGATATCTACTTTCAGAGCATTGTTTGTTGGACACCTCTCTCTTGTTTTTAAACACTAATTTTTTGTTTGTTTTTATATCATTGTCAAAAAGTAGGTGGTCATAGTTTGTAGATAGCTTGTAGGGTCATATCTAGGTTTTCTATTATTTTTCATGTGTATGTTTCTCTTTTTAATGCCAATCTCAGGATATTTCTGTCACTATAGGTCTGTAGTATACTTTTAGGTCAGGTATTGTAATACCTCTAGAATTGTTCTTTATCCTGATGATTGATTTGACTATTTTTGTTTTATTGTGTTTCAATATTAATTCTTGTACTTTTTTGCATGAGGGATGACATAAGAATTTGTATGAGTATTGCACTGAATCTGTATCTTAACTTTGTTATTATAATCATTTTCACAATTTGTATTTTGCCTATCCGGGAATACAGAAGTCTTTAATCGTCTCATGTTTTCTTTGTTTCTGCTTTCAATAGCTTCTTATTTATATTGTGAGGATACTTCATTTCTTTAGTTATATTTATTTATTTATAGATACTTTCATTTCATTAAGCTATAACAAATGAAATATTCCTGGGTTTGCTTTTGTCTGAAGAAATTTTTAGTATACATTGAGACTACTGGTTTTTGCAATAGATTGAAATTTTTATCTTTGTACTTTATTGAAAGTGCTTATTAGATCTAAAATTTTTGTGTAGATTTTGTAAGATGTATTAAGTACAGAATTGGCAGAAAAACCTTTAATAAATATACTTCAGACAAGGTCTTTCAATATTTTACAAAGAAGAATAAAAATAAATAGTAAAACCTACTAAACAACAAATGACCCAATGGAATGAAGAGAAAGTTCAAACAAAAAAACTCCATAAATGGTCAATAAAATGTTGAACATCCTTATTCATAAATGAAATGAAAATTAAATCATCTATGAGAAAGAACCTGGTCCAGTAAGAATGTTTATCATCTGATGACCTATAATGATGAGGATGTAGGGAAAGAGAATTCTTGTTTACTGCTAATGGGAGTTGAAAATAATGGAGAAATTAGGGAAAACAGTTTGGATGTTCCTGAAGAACATAAAAACTGAGTTGTCCTATATAATTTATGGGCATAGATTCACAAATGTTCTATCCTATTGTAGAGATCTTGTATATACATTTTATTATTGTTCTATTTACATTGCAACGAAATCGAACCCAGCCTAGATGTTTATCAAAAGATGAATAGATGTTGATAATGTCAGGCAAATAAATAATGGAATATTATTTATCTTTAAAGAAAAATTGTATCATGAAAAGTTTAGGCAAATATATAAATTTGAATTCCTAATTAAGTGAAGTGGTCCAAGATCATAAGGACAAAATATACATAAATATACAAAATATACAAAATATACATAAATATGCATAGAATACATTGACTGTTTGTATATGTATGTACATGTATATCCAAAAGAGTTTAAGAAGAGATGTGGTGGTTTGAATGTGCTTGGCCCTTGAGGTAGAACTCTTAGGAGGTATGTTGAAATAGGTGTAGCTTAGTGGAAGGAAGTATTTCACTATGCAAGTATGCTTTGTGATTCTATCCTTAAGCTCAGCACAGGCAGAAGAGAGTCTTCAGCTGAATGCCTTCAGATCAAGATGTAGAATTCTCAGTTCCTTCTTTAGCACCATGTCTGCCTGGATGCTGCCATGCTTGCTTTCATGATGACAATGGACAAAACCTTTGAGACTGCAAACCAACCACAATTAAATGTTTTCCTTTAAAAAGTGTTGCCTTGGTCCTACTGTGTCTTCACAGAAACTGCAACCTTAACTATGACAGGAGACTAAACAAAAGGATGGATGTGACATGAAAGAAGAAAGAAGACTAGAGGGAGACAGTAGTAGGAGACTAGAGAGGTGAGGAAGGAAAACCACAAAGACATACATTGATCAAAAATACTGTAAGAGTGTATAACATATCATAAGCTGATTCAACTCATTGGAGTGATTAGTAACCAAAAAAGGACATGATATTGAAAATAAGATGTGTAGGTGGCAATATGATGTTGGAAGACAGTATATGAATATGATCAAAATATATTGTATAATGAATCTTCTTTAGTCAGAATGGCAAGTTATACTCTCCTGGAGTATTAGAATAAATATCTAGAATGCATTTAAGAATCATACTGATTTAATAGCTGGTTTAATAGTCCATTTAATGGACTCAGAATGTTGCAATTTGTGTGTGTATTTGTAATGATGACAATTAAAAAAGAAAGATCCAGGAAAAATCCAGGAACCTGAAAGGCACTAAGAGAGGGATTATAGGATTTTGAAGAAGAAAAGGTAATATAGAGAAACAATAATTCTATTTTAATAAAAATACTGTATCAATTCATATTTTCAATCTAAGAATAAACAGTTTTAAATGGTTCAAAACTTTCTTCAAAACTTCCCACATATTTGGTCATGAAGCAAGGCTCAACAGTTATAGGAAAATTGAAACAGCCCCCTGTATTCTTTCAACCCACCACAGCTTAAAGTTAGATTTCTCAACAGAGAAATCTCTAATGGCCAAGAAGTACTTCAAGAAATATTCAGGACCTTTAACCATCAGGAAAATGCAAACCAAAACTACTATAA
This sequence comes from Mus caroli, assembly GCF_978045245.1. NCBI lineage: Eukaryota > Metazoa > Chordata > Mammalia > Rodentia > Muridae > Mus > Mus caroli. The sequence goes on from NW_028227259.1 coordinate 10,801,220, forward strand.
GATTCCATCTTACACCTGTCAGAATAGCTGTGATCAAAAACATAAGTAAAAGCTCATGCTGATAACGATGGGGAACAAGGGGAACACCCCTTTACAAACTGGAAACAATTTAGATGTTTTCATAACAAAAATGGATTTTAAAAATATGGTGTATTTATATAATATGGAGTATTGCTCAGCTGTTAAAAAATAACATCATGATACTTATAGACAAATAGATGAAACTAGAAAAAAATTCTTCTTGAGTGAAGGAAATCAGACCCAGAAAGACAAATATGGAATATATTCACTTAAAGTGAATATCAGCTAAGTACATGTTAATCCTGCTACAATCCACAAACCCAGAAAGCTTTAGTAGCAAGGATGGATCATGGGGGAGACATAGATCTCCTTGGGAAGAGAAAATAAAATAATATTTCTTGACTGTTGGGAAGTGGGGAGAGGAATGAGTGGGGACACGTGGCAGAGGGTAGGGCATGAAGGAGGGAGAGGATGCTTGGAGAGAAAACTGCAATTTGGGGGGGTGGGGTTTAGGAGTGAGATAGAAATGCAGTGCAGTGGAAACCTACAGAAATCTATAAGGTGGCCCTACAAGGTGGCCCTATCTAAGATTCCTAATAATGAAGGATAAGGAGCCTGAACCTGCCATCTCCCATACCACGTAAGCCGTCCTGTAAGCTGTTCACACCCCAATTAGCCACACAACCTTTTACCCACATTTTTCCTGCCTGCAAGATGTGTTGGGATAAAGGTGGTACAGAAATTGTTGGAGTGGCCAACCAATGACTGATCTAGGTGGTGACCTATTCCATGGAGGGAGCCCAGACCTAACAATGCCTGGAAGGCAATGAACCAGAGACTGCATAAACCAGACACCTAGGATGGAAGCAAACATGCCAGACCAAAAGGAGAAAGGTAGGAGGAGAGGGGAGAGAGGGGAAAGAAGAAAGGAAGGAAATAAGAAAGGAAGAAAAAATAGGAGGACAGAAGGAAGAAAAATAAAAGAAATGAAAATTAAAATGAAACAATTCCTAACAATACTCAGCCACACTTGAGGACAAGAGCCTAGCATAAGAGAGGCTCCATTCAGGAACTGATGGAAACAGATGCAGACCCACAACCAGAAATCAGAAACCATCAGCAACAGAATACAAGAGATGGAAGGGAGAATCTCAGGTGCAGAAGATTCCATGAAAATATGGACACAACAATCAAAGAAAATGCAAAATGCAAAAAAGCCTATATACAACAAAACTGGAAATCCTGGATAACATGGACAAATTTCTAGGCAGATACCAGGTACCAAAATTAAATCAGGATCAGATTAGCCATCTAAATAGTCCCATGTACCCTAAAGAAATAGAAGCAGTCATGAATAGTCTCCCAGCCAAAAAAGCCCAGGACGAGATTAGTTTAGTGAAGAGTTCTAACAGACTTTCAAAGAAGACCTAATTCCAATTCTCCTCAAACTATTCCACAAAAATGAAACAGAAGGTACTCTACCCAATTCATTCTATGAGGTCACAATTACTCTGATACATAAACCACACAAACATCCATCACAGAAAGAGAACTTCAGACCAATTTCCCCTATGAATATCGATGCAAAAATACTCAATAAAATTCTCACAAATCAAATCCAAGAACACATCAAAATGATCATCCATCATGATCAACTAGACTTCATGCAAGGAATGCAGGTATGGTATAATAAACAGAAATCTATCAATGTAATCCACTAGATAAACAGACTCAAAGACAAAAACCACATGATCATCTCTTTATATGCCGAGAAAGCACTTTTGACAAAATCCAACACCCATTCATGATAAACGTCTTAGAAAGTTCAGGAATTCAAGGCCCATACATAAACATAATAAAAGCAATATACAGCAAACCAATAGCCAAAATCAAAGTAAATGGAGAGAAACTTGAAGCAATCCCACTAAAATCAGGGACTAGACAAGGTTGCCTACTTTCTACCTACCTATTCAATATAATACCTGAAGTCCTAGTCAGACAAGTAGAAAACAAAAGGAGATCAAGGCGATAGAAATTGGAGAGGAAGAAATCAAAATATCACTATTTGCAGATGATATGATATTATATAAGTGACCCTAAAAATTCCACCAGAGACCTAAACCTGATCAACAGCTTTACTGCAGTAGCTGGATGTAATATTATCTCAAACAAATCTGTAGCCTTTCTCTACACAAAGGATAAACAGGCTGAGAAAGAAATTAGGGAAACAGCACATTTCACAATAGTCACAAATAATAAAAAATACCTGGGTGTGACTCTAACTAAGGAAGTGAAAGATCTGTATGATAAGAACTTCAAGTCTCTGAAGAAAGAAATTGAAGAAGATCTTAGAAGATGGAAAGATCTCCCATGCTCATGGATTGACAGGATGAATATAGTCAAAATGGCTATCTTGCCGAAAGCAATCTACAGATTTAATGCAATTCCCAACAAAATTCCAACTCAATTCTTCACAGAGTTAGACAGGTCAATTTGCAAATTCATCTGCATAACAAAAAAACCTAGGGTAGCAAAAACTATTCTCAACAATAAAAGAACCTCTGGTGGAATCACCATGCCTGACCTAAAGCTGTACTACAGAGCAATTGTGATAAAAACTGCATGGTACTGGTACAGCAACAGACAGGTAGATCAATGGAGTAGAATTGAAGACCCAGAAATGAATCCACATACCATGATTACTTGATCTTTTACAAAGGACCTAAAACCATCCAGAGAAAAAAATGACTATTTTCAACAAATGGTGCTGGCACAACTGGAGGTTATCATGTAGAAGAATGTGAATTGATCCATTCTTATCTCCTTGTACAAACTCCAAGTGGATCAAGGAACTCCACATAAAACCAAAAACACTGAAACTTAAAGAGGAGAAAATGAGGAAAAGCCTCGAATATATGGGCATGGGGGAAAAATCCTGAACAAAACACCAATGGCTTGTGCTGTAAGATCCAGAATCCACAAATGGGACCTCATAAAATTGCAAAGCTTCTGTAAGACAAAAGACTCTGTCAATAAGACAAAAGGGCCATCAACAGATTGGGAAAGGATCTTTGCCAACCCTAAATCTTATAGAGGACTAATATCTAATATAAACAAAGAACTCAAGAAGATGGACTCCAGAAAATCAAATAACACTATTTAAAAATGGGGTACAGGGCTAAACAAAGAATTCTCAATTGAGGAATACCGAAGGGCTAAGAAGCACCTGAAAAAATGTTCAACATCCTTAATCATCAGGGAAACCCAAATCAAAACAACCCCGAGATTCTACTGCACACCAGTCAGAATGGGTAAGATCAAAAATTCAGGTAACAGCAGATACTGGCAAGGATGTGAAGAAACAGGAACACTCCTCCATTGCTGGTGCGATTATAAGCTGGTACAACCACTCTGAAAATCAGTGTGGTGGTTCCTCAGAAAATTGGACATAGTATTACCAGAAGATCCAGCAATACCTCTCCTGGGCATATATCTAGAAGATGTTCCAACTGGTAATAAGGACACATGCTCCACTATGTTCAGAGCAGCCTTATTTCTAATATCCAGATGCTAGAAAGAACCCAGATATCCCTCAACAGGATATAGAAAATGTGGTACATTTATACAATGGAGTACTACTCAGCTATTAAAAACAATGAATTTATGAAATTCTTAGGCAAATGGATGGATCTGGAGGATATCATCCTGAGTGAGGTAACCCAATCACTAAATAACACACATGTTATGCAGTCACTGATAAATGGATACCCAGAAACTTAGAATACCCAAGATACAATTTGCAAAACACATGAAACTCAAGATGAAGGAAGACCAAAGGATGGATACTTCATTTATTCTTAGAATAGGGAACAAAATACTTATGGAAGGAGTTACAGAGACAAAGTTTGAAGCTGAGACAGAAGAAAGGACCATCTCCAGACTGCCCCATCCGGGGATTCATCCCATATACAACCACCAAACCTAGACACTATTGCATATGCCAGCAAGATGTTGTTGACAGGACCCTAATATAGCTATCTCTTCTGAGGCTATGCTAGGGCCTGGCAAATATAGAAGTGGATGCTCACAGTCATCTATTGGATGGAACACAGGGCCCCCAATGAGGGAACTAGAGAAAGTATCCAAGGAGCTAAAGGGGTCTGCAACACTATAGGAGGAACAACAATATGAACTAACCAGTATCCCCCAGAGCTGTGTCTCTAGTTGCATATGTAGCAGAAGATGGCCTAGTTGTCCATCAATGGGAGGAGAGGCCCTTGGTCTTGCAAAGATTATATACCCCATTACAGGGGAATGCCAGGGCCAGGAAGTGGGCGTATGTGGGTTGTAGAGCAAGGCGGGGGTCGGGGGAGAGCATAGGGGACTTTCAGGACAGCATTTGAAATGTTATTGAAGAAAATATCTAATAAAATACATATACAAAATATCCAGAAAATATGGATATTATGAAAATGATCAAATCTAAGAATAATAGGAATGGAGGAAGGAGAAGGAACCCAGATCACAAGCACAGAAAAAAATTTCAACAGTGTCATAGAAGGAAATTTCCCTAATTTAAAGGAGATGCTTATAGAGGTACATGGAACAAATGGATTACCACATAGACTAGCTCAGAAAAGAATATAGATCCAAAGAACTCCATAACCTACCAGCCATATTGCACTCCCATGTTTATTACTCCTTAAGTCAAGGAAATGAAAGCAACCTAGTAGAAAGGTGTCCATCAGCACATACATATATAATGAATATCTGACCCATGTGTACAGTGGAATACTAGTCAGCTCTAAAAGAAATGAAATCACAAAATTTGCAAAAAAAAAAGTATTTGCAATAAAAAATAGAATAAACTATTACAAAGTTATCACATTCACAAATATTAACTTGGTCAAATTGTTTAATATCATGGTCAAACTGGCAATAAAATAGGAGAAATTGATGTTAGATGGCTGACACATATGTGACCATGTATATTTACAACTCTACATGTGTGTTCATGCAGAGACCACACAGAAGTCACTGTCAGTTACTTACTGTTCCTGACCTTATTTTTTGATATACGGTTCGTCTGTCTCTGAAACTGGAGCTCTTTTCTTAAGCTGACTTGATTGGCAAAGCCCCAGGAATGCACCTGATTCCACCTGCTCAGCACTGCAATCATATGTACATGCTGCTGAGCTTGGCTATTACTTGAGTATTAGGGACTCAAACTGAAATCCTTGTACATCAATTGCAACCATTCTCCCAACTGAGCCATGTCTTCAGCTCTGGAAAGAAACATGTCTTGAGAAAGTTTCCCTTCTCTGTTGACATCACAGGATGTTATGGGTTAGACTATCCTTAGAACTTAACTTCCAGAAGACAACTACCATGTAAATGACCCCGTACTCCATAAAATCATACATTCTTTTCTTGCACACATTTACTCTGCAGAACTAACCACATAAATATTATAAAAATAATTTATATACTCCATTATAGATACTACATACTAGAGTGTTTAAAATAAGCCACATTGTTTATGTAAAATATAACTTACCTTACCCATTGAGGCAATTCTTAATATACTGGAACTTAGGACATGAAAAGAGATGAACTTTGAGCATCCTGTCCCAAGGATTCTTCTGTGGACAAGTGTCTAGCAGTGGTCTCCACTGGAACAGCAGAATGGATAGTTATAGATATCTGAATCATCAATTTAATAACTCCATATCTTGTTCTACAAGTACCTATTTTACCTGCAAACTTCAGAAACTATGTTTTAAATGTAATTGGTACTTTTCAGATGTGCCTTGGAAAATAAAACAATGCTAACTTTATTTACCATTTGGACTAAACTACATGAAAATAAGACTCCCATTTTCAGTATGAGAGATGAACCTAGTGGAGTACAGAAAGAGTAATCTACATTGACTTTTATGCCTACATAGTACCAGAGAAAGGGGGGGGGGATAGCCAGTTTTCAATAATGGCAAGGCATGACACAGATGTGGATTTTTTTCTTAGAAGGCATGTTTCACCCCTTGGTGAAAAGATTCATGTTACATATCTAGAAAATATTATATTTTCACAAAGAGCTTGCTTTAGAAAACTCAAGGGAATCTTATTGGTCTGTTAAAATACATGTGTCATCTGATATATCTGCTATAAATTGCTTTAGACGGTTTCTTTATTATACAGAAGATACTTCTATACTTAGGAGAAGAAAGCCAAGAATATTGTTTTTCACATATAAAGGAAAAATTGTTTTTCTCTTCAAAAGGCAAATTTTAAAAAGATGAATCAGAAACTACTTTAACTAGAATTTAATGTGATTAAAGCACTTAAAATAAATCTTTAAAAAAATCTTGTTGTCTCTTTGGTTAAGAATTTTAAATTAATCAGAAAGAACCAATAATTCACTCACTAACTATTGCTTAAGTATTTAAGCTCAGCAGTATACAGGGGCTTAATATAGGTATCAATCTAAGACAAAAATATCTCTAATATTGTGGAAGTACTTATCCTTAAGGTAACTGTCATGCAAGCTTGAGTTGCGATCCCCAGGACACATACAAATGGGAGATACATCATGTTGGTCTGTTAACCCAACATATTGGGCAATCACAGGTAGATCATTGGAGTTCTAGCCAGATGTTCTAGCTAAAAGGTGACCATCAGATTTATTGAGAGCCCCTGCCTCAAAATACAAGGTGCAACAGAGGAAGGTACCTGATGTTCAGCTTGAGTTTCCAGTTGTATCATTACCCTCATTTATTTAGTGTTCGTTTGTTTGTGGTGGAAAGCATGTGTCAAATAATGCAAGTGTAGGGATCAAAGCACACCTTGGTTTTCAATACTGGGTTCCTTTCTACAGGGTGTGTACAGGTGATAATTTAGGTTAACAGGCTTGGTGATAAGTTCCTCATACTGTGTTAGCTTCCAGGCCTGTGTTTCCATTAAAAATACACACCTACACGCACATGCATACATGCACAAACACACACACACATTCTTGAATTGTGTCAACTGGCTTCACTCTATTACAAGTTCAATACTTAGAACCTTCTCACAAACTGGGGTGAGAGAATGTGGAAGAGTCAACACACAAGCATCAATGAATCAAAAACTGTTCTAGTGCTGGGTGTGGTGGCACATGCCTTTACTCCCAGCACTTGGGAGGCAGAGGCAGGCGGATTTCTGAGTTCGAGGCCAGCCTGGTCTACAAAGTGAGTTCCAGCACAGCCAGGGCTATACAGAGAAACCCTGTCTCAACCACCTCCCCCCCCAAAAAAAAAACTGTTTTAGAACATCTTCTACTAAGGGTGTTACTGTTGGACATGTCTTAAAATAGTGAAGTTATTAAGTAGTTTAAATGATTTATACAAGAGAATATTTTCCTTATAAGAAATAGTTTTTTTTATTCATTTAGGTTAAATGAGCCAGAGCTAATAATTGGGTTTTAGAGCTCACTGGACACATAATCCCTAATCAAACAGGGCCTATGTTCTGTGCCCAAAAGCAAATAAATCAAACTCTATTAACATCCTATCAAAATCTGCAAAGTCATACATGATTTTACAACACATAATTCAATAAATATGTGTTGTAAAATCAAATACGTACAGGAAATCCCAACCTTTGCCTTGTATTACTTATTTATTTACTAGAATCCGAGCCTAAGCTATGAGGATACTTATGGTAGCCAACTTTGACAAATTGCTTGACTATTTAGTTTCCACTTTCCTTGACTTCAAGATGGAGCCAAAACTAATAAAGTATGTGGCTCATTTACATAATGGCTGTACAGTAAAAAAACAAAACATTAAAAACATCATGAAAGACTCAATAAGTTATATGACACTTTAGAAACCTAACTTAAAGGCAATTTCTCCCATTAAAAGTAACAAACTTTCTTTTGGTTTACAAATCAGAACATTTAAGGTTTTGTCATTGTTATCTTCCCATATTTCTGTATGTCTCTCAAATAAATATAATTATTGCTTTATAGATAATATATTATGGGAGTTTTCTTCCCTAACAACTAATATTTTCTGATTAACATCACTCATTTGTAGAGTGTACTAAGACCAAATGAATGTATTTTATATACTAAATAATACTAAATATCATATAGACTCTAGAAATACAAATTCTATCATCAGGATCCTAGAATAGACTTTTCAAAGGTCATAACAGTGTCAGTTTTAAAATAATTTAGAACAGCCTAACATTATGGAGGTGTTGAATGGAGTTCTATTTGAAAGAGGATACAGATAGCTAATCAGGCAAGAGTACTGCTGCCCAGACTCTGTCTCTCTGTCTCTCTTCTCTTCTCTTCTCTTCTCTTCTCTTCTCTTCTCTTCTCTTCTCTTCTCTTCTCTTCTCTTCTCTTCTCTTCTCTTCTCTTCTCTTCTCTTCTCTTCTCTTCTCTTCTCTTCTCTTCTCTTCTCTTCTCTTCTCTTCTTCTCTTCTCTCTCTTCTCTCTCTTCTCTTCTCTTCTCTTCTCTCTCTCTCTCTCTCTCTCTCTCTCTCTCTCTCTCTCTCTCTCTCTCTCTCTCTAGCAGCTATTTGCATTGTAGAAGGAGAAAACTGACTCCCATAAGTTGTGGATAGCAGGTCTCAGAGGTTCTTCATCCCTTACATTGGATACAGCATTTGTTATCAAAGTACAGGAGTTTTGTTTTTGTCGGCACATCCTGAATGTTTACAGAGTGCTAGAAAAGCACTCTGGCTCCTGAAACCCTCAAGTAGGTTTGATTACAGATGGTCATTGAAAGGAAGGCATGAACAACAATGTGCTTTTATGTAGATAGTCATTGAAAAGGCTCACAAGTCCCCAGTCTTTACCCAGAATCTTTGTGTGAATATCAGAAATATACCTATTTAGTTAACTTTTTATTTATCTCCTTGCAATGAATATATAAGCAAAATACTTCAAGAGAATATATTATGAAAATGGAATTAATTATATAAAATTATCAACAATTAAAAAGTTTTCTCAAATATCCTTAACTAAAATTTATACTTTAATAATTAGCCAAGCGATCCTTCTCAGAGTGATATGTGCTTTAAGAGTCATCTAAAATGTGCTTAGACGGCTACAGAAATAATAAAAACATGAGAAATTATGGTGTTAATATTTTGTATTTTGTACTCTTCTGAGTCTTATGTTCTCCTTAATAGCTTCTTGTTTGAGATTTTAGAGAAAACAGTAAAAATTGAACTCTAAAAAATTAAAGTTCTTCATTTTAGAAATTACCACATTTTGCAATTCGGTAATTCCCCCCCCCCCAGACTAATTGATTTCTACTTTTTTCTTTCTCAAATCATTGGACTTTGAAGTCATACCTTCTTGACTTTGTCAGTATAGCATCATGGAGAGTCAAATGAAAGTATAAATCTTTAAAAACTAATATCAGAGCTTCTCCTAAGGGTTATAGAAAATATTCATTTTTAAATTACAAAAGTCATATGGAGTAAACTAGAAATTAGAACTGTCTACGTTTCCTGAGGAAATTGCTTGCTTTCCACTTGTGCTTTCCAGTCTTACATCCCAGTGAAAAGCCCAGACTTGGCACTTTGTTAAGGCAGATAAGTAAATTGTTTAAGATTTTTATAATTTTTCTTTTTTTCCTCTCATGTATTACATCTTAACCATAGTTTCTCCTCCCTCCTCTCTTCTTAGTTTCTTCTCCTTCCAATCTCCAAATGCTCTCCTCCTCTATTTCTCTTAAAAAGAGAGGATGCCTCCCAGGGATATCAACCAAACATGGCATATCAAGTTTCAGTAAGACTAGGCATCTCCTCTCATGTTAAGGCTAGATGAGGCAACCAAGCAGGAGAGAAAGGATCCCAAAACAGGCAAAAAGAGAAAGAGATAGCCCCTGCTCCCACTCAGGAGTTCCCAAAAAAACACAACTATGAAATATATGCAGAGTGCACAGGTCAGAGAGGTTCCATGGCTTTTGGTTCAGTCTCTGTGAGCTTATATGAGCCCAGGTTAGTTGATTCTGTGGTTTTCCATGTGGTATTCTTCACCCCTGAAGCTTTTACAATCTTTCCCTTCTCTCTTCTACAGGACTGCTCAAGCACTGATGTTTGGTTGTGGGTCTGCATCTGTTTCCATCAGTTCCTAAAAGGAGCCTCTCTGATGCTAGGCTCTTGTCCGTAAGTGTGGCTGAGTATTGTTAGGAATTGTTTCATTTTACTTTTCTTTTCATTTCTTTTCTTTTTCTTCCTTCTGTCTTCCTATTTTTTCTTCCTTTCTTATTTCCTTCCTTTCTTCCTTCCCCTCTCTCCCCTCTCCCCCCACCTTTCTCTTTTTGGTCTGGCATGTTTGCTTCTATCTTAGGTCTCTGGTTTATGCAGCCTCTGGTTCATTGCCTTCCAGGCATTGTTAGGTCTGGGCTCCCTCCATGGAAATGGTCACCACCTAGATCAGTCATTGGTTGGCCACTCCAACAATTTCTGTACCACCTTTATCCCAACACATCTTGCAGGCAGGAAAAATGTGGGTAAAAGGTTGTGTGGCTAATTGGGGTGTGAACAGCTTACAGGACAGCTTACATGGTATGGGAGATGGCAGGTTCAGGCTCCTTATCCTTCATTATTAGGAATCTTAGATAGGGCCACCTTGTAGGGCCACCTTATAGATTTCTGTAGGTTTCCACTGCACTGCATTTCTACCTCACTCCTAAAATCCCCCCAAATTGCAGTTTTCTCTCCAAGCATCCTCTCTCTCCTTCATGCCCTACCTGCTCTCCTGAGGGGACTGACCTCTGAGAGACACCTGGGATACAAGATAGTGATTTCACCCGAGTCCCTGGGCAGAACCCTCCCTGGAGGCCAACTCTCCTCTGTTGGGGGAGGTGCGTATAGTTCTAGGTCTCAGCTCTGCCTTCTGCCTGAGGATGAAGGCAGGAAGGGACCTTGTCCAAGAAGCTCTGCTGCTTCTGCAGCCTGCGTGCTCTCCTGGGAGGACTGATCTCTGAGAGACGCAGGATACAAGATCTGTATATTTTTTAATTTAACATTTGATTTAACTGAAGTATCCATTTTCTGATCCTATTTTGAATGCCTGAGTTTTTTTTTTTTTTTTTCTGCCAACTCTTGTATTCTATTGATGAGACTTGCCTCTGAGGTGATCAAGTTTCTAAATTTTTCAATTATAGCTTTACCCTCAGTTTGGGAATTTTTTTTAATTGATTCCATTTCCAATTTCATGTATTGAACAGTTTTCTTCATTTCATTCCACTGTTTATTATATTTCCATACAATTCATTGACTTGTTCATTCACATTCTCTTTAAGGTCCCAGAGCATATTCATAATCGCTATTTTTAAGTCCTTTTTTGTGCTTTCAGCTATATTGCAGTAGGATCTACAGCAGTAGGCTTGTCGCGCTCTAGTGGACACACACTGGCTTGCTCTTATTGATAGTGTTGTCGTGTTGGCATCTAGGCATCTCAGTTTAGGATGATTATAATTCTAGGTACTGATTTCTGGTTTTGTGTTTGTTGCGTCATGGTCAGCTCCCTTGCTTTCTGTTGTCCTTTCTGGCTCTTAGGAGAGTATGACAGCTGTGGATTGCCTGGTAAAGAATGCTTCCTGGCAAGTGTGTAGCAGATAGAAGTAGAAGATGTTTCTATATATTGGGAGCTGCCCATAGGACTGGAAATAGGCTAAAAAGGGACACTGATCTCCAGGGAGGAGGTAAACTGCATGTACCACCAGGATCTGCTTACTCCCCTGGGATTTTGTGCACAGAGGTAAGAGAGACCACAATAGTTGCTCTGATATAAATTTTGTATTAAAACTGGAATTGGAGAAGAGGAAGGAGTGTGAAAATCACCTACTTGATGCCCTGTACAGTGTGGGTTTCATGGGAATCTTGTTGGAGTTAGTGGCTGAAACAAAGGGATGGAGTTGTGGAGGAAGGCTGTTGGAGAAGATTTGTATGGTTTGCTGGGAATGGGACACAGCAAATGGTCTGCTAAAAAGCTGGGCATGAAACTTGGTGGGGAGGGGGCTGGAATTCTTATTTATCTCTTTTGAGACCTAAAAATGTCCATTTTAGTTTGAAATGATAATGTTAAATTTTTGATATAGAAATCAAATTTAATACTTCTGTATCTATAAAATACACACTTGGAAAACAAAAATATATATTTTTGCATAGCTACTGGGTAAGTATAATGTAATTTCTCTCAGGTAGACAAAGCTACATAATTACTTAGAGTTCTAAACGACCCAGTGCTATACAACAAAACCTAATATTAAAAAGAAAATACTTGAAGAAATAAAAAATAAGATGTCTAATGAAGTACTCTACCAATCTTCAAAAAAGTCTACATTTCATCAAGCACAGAAATCAAGTAGTATATTCATTATAGTTAACAATGAAAGCAAGGGTATTGGTTTTCTTTCTAGTGGCTATGCTAAAGGTCTCAGAGTCGGGCAGTTGCCCATTTCTTAAGGAGAGTTGAGGTAAAGGAAGTCTACTCTCCTGCTGGAATTTCCCAGGTTCTTTGGCTCTCTTTGTGGAGATTCTGATTCTGCCACACATTCCCTGTCACCAGAAAAGTGCTGGGGAACGGTAATTCAAGACTCCGTGACCCACTTAACACTATGCCCATGAATATGAGACCAGTGTAGACAAGGCTGGAAATTTGGGGGCCAGCTTAGGTGGAATCTGCCCCATGCTTGACCACAATTAGTGTGTGTATGTGTGTGTGTGTTTGTGTGTGTGTGTGGTGACCACTTCAATTGCATTGTCAGTTTAGGCTGTCTTCCTTCAAATGAGTTTGCAATTTGATAATAGATAAGGTCTTGGCTCAGACAGGCTTTCCCTTTGTTTCCATACAAAATACTTGGCCTTCTTTTAATTGCATTGCTAGATTGAACTGTTTCAAACGCATTACTCTCTGTTCCCTTTATGTCTAAAACTTTAATCTTGCTCACAAACCAATTCTTGCCAAACTTCACTTGCTAAATTCCCTTCTGCTGCATATTTTACTTGCTCACTGTAGAGCCGGATGAGAGCTGAGGGGCATAACCAAAAACACAGTAAGAAACTATCCTGTCTAGAAGCTTCCTCATCACACAACATCATTAATGCATTAGCTTTAAATTTAACCCCAGGCTAGCAAGTTAACACACAGATGAAAGCGATTAGCCACACAAACCTTGCTCATATCCCAAAGGCTACATGTTAATGTGGATGTGGTGGCTAACTTTTCCAAGCCCAGTACTTCTCTGGCTAGATTACAAGTGGAAACAGAACTGCTAGGAAACTCACAGGCTGTTTAGCCTTGAAAATGCTATGCAGCAGCAGAATGAGCCACAAAAACCATGTGTCAGTGAGATTAAAGACTAGAATTTACTACTGATAAATTGTTGTCTATGATCCATATGCATACTATATTTGGAATTTAGAGTCAAGCACACACACACACACACACACACAGATACATATGTACACACACAAACATTAAATAAATACATAAACAAGTAAAATATTTATGTATTTGTTTATTTTAATCTTTATTAAATTATTTTATTTATTTACATTCTAAAAGTCGTTCCCATTTCTGCCCACTTCCCTGAGATCTGAATCCCATCTCCTTCCCTTATTTCTGAGTAGGTGCTCATCTACTGGCCCAGCCACCGCCCCCTCATCCCCACAGGGATGCCTCTTTTCTGGTCATCAATTTTCCACAGGATTAAGCACATCCTCTACCATTGAGACCACACAAGGCAATTCTCTGCTACATATGTGTCCAAGGCCAAGAGGAGGAGTCCATGGATGCCCCTTGGTTTACAGCATAGTCTCTGGGAGCTTTGAGGGGTCTGGAGTAGTTGACACTGTTGTTCTTCCTATAGGATTGCAATCCCCTTCAGCTTCTTCAGTCCTTCCTCTAACTCTCACACTGTTGTCCAGATCTCAAATTTAATCTCATTTTAGTACTCAGGATTTGGACTTAATGTAGTCAGATTCTTTTCCAAAATATCTTATGGATAATCCCTAGTCCAAATTCTGATAAAAATCCCTGTTGTTCTTTACCTCATTAGTTGGGTCTGCTCTATGCTTCCCTTTCTCTCTCTCTCTCTCTCTTTCTTTCTTCCTTCCTTCCTTCCTTCCTTCCTTCCTTCCTTCCTTCCTTCCTTCCTTCCTTCCTTCCTTCCTTCCTTCCTCCCTCCCTCCCTCTCTTCTTTCTTTTCTCTTTTTAATTCTTATTTATTTATTTATTTATTTATTTAGCTAGCTAGCTACATTCCAAATGCTGCCTGCTATGCCTTTCACAGAGTCCATCCTCCCTCCTCCTTCCCTTCTCCTCTGAAAGGGTGGGGACTCTGGTATCCACCCATTCTGGCACATCAAATCTATGCAGCATTAGGTACATTCTTTCCCATTGACATAGACAAGGCATTCTTTTTTTTTTTTTTAAGATTTATTTATTATTATATAGTACACTGTAGCTGTCTTCAGATGCACCAGAAGAGGGCGTCAGATCTCATTATGGATGGTTGTGGGCCACCATGTGGTTGCTGGGATTTGAACTCAGGACCTTCGGAAGAGCAGTCGGTGCTCTTAACCACTGAGCCATCTCTCCAGCCCCTAGACAAGGCATTCTTGTTAAGAAATAGATTCCACAGCTAGGCTACAGCTTTAGGGACAGACCCAACTTCAGTTGTTGGGGAACACACATGAAGACTGAGCTGCATGTCTGCTACATATATGCTGGGGACTTGGTCCATAACTGTCCTCTAGAAGATCTCAGCAGATAACTGAAACAGATGCAGATACTCAGAGCCAAACATTGGATGGAGGTCAGGAACTCTAATTGAAGAATTGGGGAAGTATTGAAGGCCCTGAAGGGGATAGGAATTCCACAAAAACACCAACAGATTCAAGTAACCTGGAGCCCTGGGTTTGCTCTTTGTATTTTTTGTTTGTTTGTTTTCTTGCTTTTGTTTGTTTTTTGTTGGTTTTGGTCGTTGTTGTTTTTCATAGCTTATTTCTCCACCACCAGTGAAATGAATTATTTTAAATCAGATAAGATTATATTAAAGGAAGCTTATTGGGAAGTTCCTCTTGGGTTCACCATTTCACTGGCCCCAAGGGGTGATAAGGGAGGGAGAGAGAAAGAGAGAAGTGGGCACACACAGAGAAAGAGAAGTGGAGAAGAAGAGAAGTAAAAATAGTAATAGAAGAGGGGGAGGGGAGAGGAGGAGATGAAGAAATGGAAGAAGGAGAACGAAGAGAAAGAGAAGGACAAGAAAGAAAAAGAAGGAGGAGGAAGAAGAAAAGAAGCAGGGGAAGCAGGAGGAGCAGGAGGACAAAAAAAAAGAAGAGGAGAAGGAGACAAAAAAATCTCTGTATTAAATAGGGAAGAGCCTCTAGGTGATGGCAGCTCAGCCCCTGGCCTGGGAAATACAGGTTTAAGGGTAGGATACTCCAGGTAGGAACTGAGGGATAGTGGGGTATTCTGGTTGCCAGGTCTGGTTTGGTATGTAAAATGTGTGCCTCAGTTTCTTTCCTTGGATCTGAAATTAAACAGCTTTTTATTGTTAGTTTTGTTGTTTGTTTGTTGTTTCTTCCCAAGTATTCTTGATTTTAAACTTTAACTTAGAAAAGTTACTTTTATTTTCCAGATGTAATTATTATCTCAGAGATTTTCTGCTGAATAAGCTCATCCTTTCTAGGTCTTTCTGAACTCTTGCTGGTTGGTTCAAATCAGTTGTGCTAGCCCTAAGTCCTCTCCAAGCTGACTGATTCAATTTGGCATCTTTCAATCTCACTGAATTGTCCCGTGTAACCTCAAAATAACTCTGGCAATCTGTTCTAATCTTCTGACTCCTTTTCATTCACTGGCTCATTCTGTCTTCCCCAGCAAACTGTCTCTGTAAGACTGTCCTAGTAAATTTTCCCTTGCTTCCTCCCCAACATCCCTCTCTCTGTTGTTCATTGAGAGTGGGGCTTATCCTATCACTGACTCATTTTTTCAAATCTCTGTCTGATTCATTACTTTGTCTTCCACTCAATTAGACATCACTTTCAAACATGGCAGCATCCTTTTACAAACTATCTTTACCTTCATTGATTGGTTTTAAAGGTATGTAGTTAGGGTGCTTTTATCACAGCCAGAGGGATTAAATGTGTCTGGCGTGTCTGCATTCAAACTGAATCCCACAGATCTAGGTCTTTGGATATGATTCCTTGCCAGAGGAGTCATGTTGCTGGATTAAAATTTCCACACTAACCAGAATAAACCATTAAACTCTGTAGTATGTAAGACCTTTTAATAGCCTAAAATTCTAAACTATGTACCTCCATCCAAGAATTTCTACAGGCTTAAATATTAATTGTCATGTTCATCACAACAGTAACCCTATCCTTGGTACTAAATTTTTGTATTGCTCATGCATATTTTTTCAACAAAACACCTGACAAAAGCACCTTCAGGAAAGGAAGGCTTGTTTTAGGTCACAGTGTGAGGGTGCAAACATAACCCCAGAGAGTTCATGGTAGCAAGACCTTCCCTCAGCTGTGCTTGCAGTTGGGAAGAAGAAACTGAAGAGAATTTGTGAGAAGCTCATTTTCTCCTTTTAAATCAGTTTTAGATCTTCCCCTGTGAAATGAAATAACTCACACTGAGAGTGAGTCTTCCCACTCAATTTGTCTAATCCAAATAATCCTTAATAGACATTCTCACAGATTTTTTTTAATTGTAATTCTACATCTGCTCAACTGTAGTTGATACTCATGGTGAATCCTCAACACAACTAAAGGTACTTATGTGCAGTAGTAGAACCAGATTGTGGGACAGTAGAATCCTTTACTAATAACCCAAATATATATCAAGTCAAATAAGTATTCATATACAAAACTAAATATATAAGACCTAAGGAAATTATAGCACAGCCCAAAATGTTTACTTTTTAGTGTAACAAATTCAAAAGACATTTAAGAAATTAGGAATGAAAGAACTGCAAGAATTATACATCTCTTGTATCCCAAGTAGCCCAGCGTAAACGGAAATGTCTACTGCTTATTAAAAGGAAGGACAGTTAAGTTAATGTCTGTGATAGTATTTGTAGTGAAATATGACAGGATCTAGAATTGCATAATAACAAGCCTATGGACATTACTTTGAGGTATCACTTTGATTAGGTTAATTGAGGTAGAAAAACCAATCTTAATTGTGTGTGGCATGATTCTATATATCGAGATTTTTGATTGAAGAGAAAGGAGAACAAGAACTGTGTGATAGCATTCACTTCTTTTTGCTTCCTGACTATAGGTTCAGTGTGACTAACTACTTGAAATTTCTGTCACCATGGTTCCCTTACCATAATAGATGGTAACCATAAACTATAATTAAAGCAAACTCACCTTCCAGGGAATATTATAGCAGCAATGAGACAAAGTACTAACTAATATAAAGCTAAATATTGAAAATAGTACCAACATTGCTATCCTGAAAAGCACTTGTAGGTAAAACCAGCACCCTGAAGGGAGAAATTTCAGATTGGCATTAAAATAGTGCCATGCTCAGGGCAGATTCCAACAAATATAGACATCCAGTGCTTTGACACAAACTTAGAAAATAGGAGAGGCTGAGAAGTTTTGGGAAATGAGTTCAAACCAAACCACAGCTCTGACACAACAAATTAACCCTTCAAGGCACATGAGGAATGGGATGAATGTGTGAGCTTTCAGAAAACTGCATATGCTCACCCCACGTTTGCACAGCCATCAAACCAAGAAGGAAATATTAAAACTCCTGAACCCAATGAAAATGGAAACACTGCACATCAAAATGATGAAATACAGAAAAAGTACTATTAAGAAATTTATAGCAATCAATACCTGTATTGGAGAAGAAGAAACATCCCAAATAACTGGCATATTGTTTCATCTCAAAATTAGAATACTAATCTAAGCCTGACATTCATGAAGAAAACATAATAAAATTGAAACAGAAATGAATGAACTGGAAACTAAATATGCCATTTAAATCAATGAAATAGATGCTTCTTCAAAACAATTTTAAATAAAATAGCAGACCCCTAGCTAGACTGATTGAGTAAAGTAAAGAACAGTTATAATGGCTAAAACCAGAGGTAGACAGGCAGACCACTGACATCTCAGAATTATAGCAGTGCTTATCTTGAGACTCTATGGTGTGGCACATCTGATAAACCAAAAATATGACATCTTTTTAGAGAAATAAACTTTATCAAAGTGGATCACAAACAAACAGAGAACTCGAGCAGAGAAGGCTTCTACAGATGCCCTCTTCTTTTGCAAATAGAAGTAAGCATCAGAGGTCAGCTGTTCTTCCAAGGTTTGCCACTGTGGAAAAGCATGGGAGGAATAGAGTACTCAAAAAATAAATATCAAGGTACTCAAAGTATCCTAACAAACAAGGGGATGCTGTCTGCAGAGCATACTGATGCTAGGCCAATTGTATCTTCTTCCTGTAATACATCCACAGCACAGTGCTAGAGATGATTTCAGGAAGGCCATCTGAGCAAAAATCTCTGGGAGTCAATGCTCACTATATTTTCTTTGGATTAAAACTTCCAAGGAAAGACACACAACTGTCCATGGAACTAGATTAAAGGATCATCTTCTAGATACTAGGAAATGACAAAATTGAAGACATGAGAGGTTTATATTACAGTGTGTCAGACTAAGATACCAAAAAATAAAGGTCATTTCCCATTTAGGAACACCTATGTGATAAGCTAGCTCCTGACTAGGATGGAGCACAGCAGATAATGCAAGAGCACTTCACAGCACTAGAATAGTGTAAAGGATGCAAAGGGTCTGTAGCTGTCTCCGTTTTAGAGACTGTGGCTACAACTCTACAGCTGTTCCACAAACTACACCCCTAGCAGATATTTAGAACATACAATAGATATGAATTTGAGAACAGTGTTAATTGCTCCTCACTTAAGGCTGGGACTTTAGGATCCTCTTCCTGCTCCAATCTAGAACTTTTACCTGGCTTCATCGTTTTCTAGTCTTATACAGGTAGCCACAGTTGCTGAAACAGTTGATATCCAGAAGACAGTATTTCCCAATGCTCTTCCCCATCCTCTGCCACTTCCATTGCCTCATACCTTAAACAGTATTTCCTGAATCTTGGTGGTGAGGGATTGATAGTGGTGTCTACTGAGTAGTTGGACAGTCACAGCTTCTTACTCTTAGCACTGTAAAGAATAAAAGATCAGTCTATTAAGCACTTTCTACTGGAAAATGAAGTTTTTATGACCAAGGCTGAGAGTAGCACAATATACCAATGTTAGACTGGACACAGTAGTATCTGCCTGTTGTCACAGCACTTTTGTGATCACCTGAGAGGAGGAAACAGGAGGTACCCAGCCGCTTGTGAACCAGTTAGATGGTATCTGCAGATAGAAAAGAACAACAAAACCCTGTCTCAGAGAGACTGGATGCAAGGATTGAGATTATTCTCTGCATTTCACATCTGCACTCTAACATGAAGACACACACAGTCAACTAATATATAGAATTGCTCTGTATACTTATAAAAAGTAAACTTACAAACCTTAACTCAGTGTTGTTTCTCAAAGCTATTATGTTCCCAGTTACATAAGCATGGATTTTGATCCTTAATGTTTTATTTTGTTTCAAGGACTTTCTGATGTTTGCATTGCTCACCCAGTCTGAGGTATAATTTTAGTTTATTTGTATTTTTATTTTTCTCATTTTTGTTTCCCTGTGTTTTCTTTCCACATGCCCAATCTTCAGAACAGTCAAAAATATATAAGATTTGTGGCTTCTTTTGACTGTAACAATGAGGGTATCCTATGGACTCACAGAGCCAGCTATTGTGCTGGCATATTTCCTAATTTATTGTCTCCATCCCTCCTGCCAAAGGAAGTTTATAGGTCCTCGCTATAGAGTTCAGTTATGTTTGTGCTCAGAATCTTTTCATTGATGGGGAAAGTACAATGACTTACCTATTCTGTATTTTGAGCTTGGCTCTTTCCTCCCAAATCCTCTCTGGAATACTTCAGCTTGGCTAATTTTTAAGGATCAAACACATGGAATTTACTTCTTTTTCTGAATTTAATTCCAAAGCAGGCCTAGGCTTTAGTATCTGCTTTATAATTTCTAACCTAAAATAATTTGATTTCTTTTGGGAGCGTAGCTTTATATTTTATATTTAATAATTCTAAAATGTACTATAAGCATTCCTCTGACTTAATATGTGTATGAGAGTGTGAATTCAGGATCATTATTAGAAATCTTATATTTCTTTCCACTTTCAGAAATATATTTTTTGGAAAATTGCTAGTTTAACCTTTTTCTGTTATCACATCTTAAAATCTAATTTCTTGAATATAGTCTATCCTTTTTACTTTTTAACTATACCTTCTGTTTGTCTTATTTGGTGATATTCTATGGTAAATTTTGTTGAAGTGTCTTTTATTGAATGACTAAATACTATTTTTAAACAACGGCATGGGCTTTTTTGGCTGTTACATAGCAATTGCATCTTATACTCCTTCCTGTGAGTTGGTAATGTCATATTGGATATTACAAAAAAAAAAAAAAAAAAAAAAAGAAGAAGAAGAAGAAGAAGAAGAAGAAGAAGAAGAAGAAGAAGAAGAAGAAGAAGAAGAAGAAGAAGAAGAAGAAGAGCTAATTCTATGTGTATTGTGGTGATGGTTTGTATATTCTTGGCCCAGGGAGCGACACTATTTAGGAGGTATGGCCTTGTTGGATTTGCTTGGGCTTGGGTTTTAAGACCCCCATCCTAGCTGCCTGGAAGTCAGTATTCTGCTAGCAACCTTCACATGAAGATGTAGAACACACAGCTCCTCCTGCACCATGCCTGCCTGGATACTGCCATGTTCTTCCTTGATGATAACGGATTGAACACCTGAACCTGCAAACCAGTCTCAATTAAACGTTGTTCTTAAAAGAGTTGCCTTGGTCATGGTGTCTGCTCACAGCTGTAAAACCCTAACTAAGACAGGTGTAGATCATATTCAATAGCAATCACTGTAACAGGTTCTAGTCACAGGAAACATATATCCCTGTGATCAAGCAATGTTGATACTTTACCAGCCAACTTTATAAAAAGAGGGAACATGTTACTTAATAGTGTGATAAAGCTCTTCATGTTAAAAGACAAACTACCATGTTTAAGATACAAAACCAGAAGACAGAGAATTTTGATCGTGAAATCTAAACTTCAGTGCAGTAACACCTCCATTTTAAAGGGAGATAGAGAAAGTAAGGTGAAGAGTTGAGGACGTGTGCCACTTGGTTTCTGGGGTGCGTGAGCAAAACCGGAAGATCATCTGAAGTGAAACCAAATGAGTAAATGGGTTAGTAGGTGAGAGAAGGAGAGGTAGAGGAGGGGAACGGCCAATGGCAGTACTGCCGTGGGAAACGAAGGTTCTTGCTTACATGCTGGGTCATAACCTGCCTAATACAGCTGACAGATCCAGAAATCAGAGCATGCTGGGGAAGGAAAGAGCTCCTTAAACGTCTGTTGACAAGACTAGCTGATTGCTCTTCAGTTTCACAACCAAGGGGCAAAGATATTCACTTCACAACTGGATCAGTTATTATGGCTTCCTTATCTTGTATTGCTGTAAAATGTAGATGATTTTATTTTTGTTTGTTCAGCATAGTTGTCACCCAACACATCAGTTCAAAATTAAGTCAACTTTGTGGTTTTTATTTGGTATTGAAGTACTTTATTTTGATCATTTTCTAAGCTAGAATACGATCTTAATTAGTTGGTTTTTATTTAACTGACAAACCACACCCCCAACCATGAAGGTAACATATACTAATTTCTTCTTGATGATGTGTCACCAGCTTTTTTCTATGGCTCTGCAATACTTGTCTCCTCATCCCAGAGGGAAACTCTACCTAAAACATCAGCAAAAGTCAAAGTAGAAACTTCATATGCCACCCTCAATTTGTTTTTTCCTAAGATACATCTGTATGTGATGATGTCTCCTCTCATGTTTACAAAAGTTTGGCATATGGTCAAGTATTATGTCATTAAAATAGTAAAATATATAAAAAAAAAAGATTTAAAGCCCATTTACAGATACAGGATTTATTTGTGAGACTAGCCTGATCCAGAGATGAATTCTGAGATGATGAGACAAGTGAATGCCTTTCACTCTATTGGCTGAATTCAAGACCTGATTATCCTCTTAAAATGTATTGACCACACACAAAAAAATAACATTTGTTAAATTGTAATATACATTAAAAAGAAATCATTTGGCCATTTTAAAATAATCAGTTAATTTCTGATGTAGGGGTCAGAACTGAACCAGGAAATGACTTTGTTTGGGAGCTCTGAAGAAGTGCAACTTTAGTAATTAGGTATGATTTCTAAGTTTTATGTGATGTGTATATGAGACAATATAAAACATCTTTGCATCCTTCAGAATTGTTTTAAGGTCTGTCTAAAGCACTAACTTTCAATTATTTTACTCACTAAGACAACTGACTACTCTTATCTCCTTCTGTTCTTTTTGTGGCTGTGTGTTATTCTGATTGATAATTCTAAAGAGACTCTCATAGACATGTCGTTTTAAAATGTAGAATATTTTATTAGTATTTTATCATAATTCTGGCATTGATCTTTAATAGTCTCAGTATTAAAACTCAAATGGTGGTCAATTTGGTTGAAACATGTGATCGTCTTTATAATTTTAAGATACTAATTTGTGAGTTTTGTGAATCTGCAGAAGTTTGGTTCTTGTTAGAGGAATCATAGCTTCAGAATCTCCCTTAAATTTCTTCAAGTCTCCTTTCTGTGATTCAGGATATAAAAAACTACCTCTTAACATGCTCCCGTGGCATACTATGCTTCCATGCCATAGACTTGGAATCAAGAGAGCCCATGTGCTGAAAACTTCTGGTTTCCTAAAATTTGAAAGAGTTATATGATTTTATAGAATATCAGTAAAATATCAATTAAAATCCTTGCAGTTAAAATAAGTTTTTTCCAGCACATGAAAAAAAGTGTGTGACCTTTTTCATGTTTTATGACCTTTTGCCTTACTTCCTCATCATTTTGGAGATTTCCACCTCAGTTCTATACACTTTCCTGATAAAGAGATCAGAACTGAATCAGCAAATGACTTAGCTTTGAGAGCTCTGAAGAAGTACAACTTTAATGACTTACTGAAATATCTAAGTTCTATGTGAGATATATATGAGATAATAAATATGGTTTAAGTGCACTAGAGGATAGCTGAAGAGAAATTTCAATTTAGAACCTCCATTTAGAAGGTATACTTGGAACAGAATATCTGCCTGTCTAAGTACATAGAAAATCTGTGACTTTATAAGATATAAGTTTAAAAATGAATGCCTTTCTTTCTGGACTTAGCTATCTCCAATATAAACATGTACAAAATATCATTTAGGCATATAAGCCAAAATTAGGCTATTTCATGTTGAAAGAAAGCATTATTTTAGAAAAGGGAAGCTGGGGAGTACTCAATTCCAATGTACAAAAACTGATTTGCTGTTTTGCTCCATGCATAGATAACGCAAATCACAAATAAACATAATAATGGCAGGCACATAAGAGGCCACATATACAAGGCATAGAAATAATGCCCATTCTTTTCTGTAGGTAAGAGAAAACATGCAATATTCACCATCTGAGTTTGCCTTATTTTTATTAGATATTTTTAAAATTTACATTTCAAATGCTATCCCAAAAGTTCCATATACTCTTCCCCCGCCCTGCCCCTCTACCTACCCACTCCCATTTCTTAGCCCTGGCGTTCCTCTGTACTGGGCAAATAAAGTTTGCAATACCAAGGGGCCTCTCTTCCCAATGATGGCCGACTAGGCCATCTTCTGCTACATATGCAGCTAGAGACATGAACTCTGGGGGTACTGGTTAGTTCATATTGTTGTTCCACCTATAGGGTTGCAGACCCCTTAAGTTCCTTGGGTGCTTTCTCTAGCTTCTCCATTGGGGGCCCTATGGTCCATCTAATAGATGACTATGAGCGTCCACTTCTGTATTTGCGAGGCACTGGCATGTTGACTTTCTATTATTTATTTTTTTATTGAAGAACAGCCTTAGTCCATGGTGATCAGATAGGATGCATGGGACGATTTCAATATTTTTGTATCTGTGGAGGCCTGTTTTGTGACCAATTATATGGTCAATTTTGGAGGAGGTACCATGTGACTCTGAGAAGAAGGTATATCCTTTTGTTTTAGAATAAAATGTTCTGTAGATATCTATTAAATCCATTTGTTTCATAACTTCTGTTAGTGCCCATGTGTCTCTGTTTAGTTTCTGTTTCCAGGGTCTGGCTATTGGTGAGAGTGGGTTGTTGAATTCTCCCACTATTATTGTGTGATGTGCAATGTATGCTTTTGAGCTTTACTAAAGTTTCTTTAATGAATGTGGCTGCTTTTGTATTTGGAGCATAGATATTCAGAATTGAGAATTCATCTTGGTAGATTTTACCTTTGATGAGTACGAAGTGCCCCTTCTTGTCTTTTTTGATAACTTTGGGTTGGAAGTCAATTTTATTCGATATTAGAATGGCTACTCCAGCTTGTTTCTTCAGACCATTTGCTTGGAAAATTGTTTTCCAGCCTTTCACTCTGAGGTAGTGTCTGTCTTTTTCCCTGAGGTAGGTTTCCTGTAAGCAGCAAAATGTTGGGTCCTGTTTGTGTAGATAGTCTATTAGTCTATGTCTTTTTATTGGGGAATTGAATCTATTGATGTTAAGAGAAATTAAAGAAAAGAAATGGTTTACTTCCCTGTTATTTTTGTTGTTAAGGTTGGCATTCTTTTCTTGTGACTGTCTTCTTTTAGGTTTGTTGAAGGATTACTTTTTTGCTTTTTCTAGGGTGTAGTTTCCGTCCTTGTGTTGGTGTTTTCCTTTTATTATCCTTTGAAGGGGTGGATTCGTGGAAAGATATTGTGTGAATTTGGTTTTGTCATGGAATACTTTGGTTTCTCCATCTGTGGTAATTGAGAGTATGGCTGGGAATAGTAACCTGAGATGGCATTTGTGTTCTCTTAGGGTCTGCATAGCATCTGTCCAGGATCTTCTGGCTTCCATAGTATCTGGTATAAGTCTGGTGTAATTCTAATAGGCCCGCCTTTATATGTTACTTGACGTTTTTCCCTTACTGCTTTTAATATTCTGTCTTTATTTAGTACATTTGTTGTTCTCATTATTATGTGTTCAGAGGAATTTATTTTCTGGTCCAGTCTATTTGGTGTTCTGTAGGCTTCTTGTATGTTCATGGGTATCTCTTTCTTTAGATTTGGGAAGTTTTCTTCTACAATTTTGTTGAAGATATTTGCTGGCCCTTTAAGTTGAAAATCTTCATTCTCATCTACTCCTAGTATCCGTAGGTTTGGTCTTCTCATTGAGTCCTTGATTTCCTGGATGTTTTGAGTTAGGATCTTTTTGCATTTTGCATTTTCTTTGATTGTTGTGCCCATGTTCTTTATGGAATCTTCTGCACCTGAGATTCTTCCTTCCATCTCTTGTATTCTGTTGCTGATGCTCAAATTTATGGTTCCTGATTTCTTTCCTAGGATTTCTATCTCCAGAGTTGTCTCCCTTTGGGTTTTCTTTATTGTTTCTACTTCCGTTTTCAGGTCTTAGATGGTTTTGTTCCATTCCATCACCTGTTTGGTTGTGTTTTCCTGTAGCTCTTTAAGGGATTTTTGTGTTTCCTCTTTAAGGACTTCTACCTCTTTAGCACTGTTCTCCTGTACTTCTTTAAGTGAGTTTTTAATGCCCTTCTTGATGTCCTCTATATGCATCATGAGATATGATTTTTAATCTGAGTCTTGCTTTTTGGGTGTGTTGGGGTATCCAGGACTGGCTGAAGTGGGAATGCTGGGTTCTGATGATGGTGAGTAGTCTTGTTTTCTGTTAGTAAGATTCTTACTTTTGCCTTTCACCTTCTGGTAATCTCTGGAGTTAGATTTTATAGTTGTGTCTGGTTGTAGCTTGTTCCTCCTGTGATTCCTTTAGCCTCTGTCAGCAGTTCTGGGAGTCCAGCTCTCTCTTGAGTCTCAGTGGTCAGAGCACTCTCTGCAGGCAAGCTCTCCTCTTGCAGGGAAAGTTCACAGAGATTTGGTGTTTAGACCTGCCTCCTGGCTGAAGATGAACACCCAAAACAGGTCCTGTCCCAGAAGATATGTTGCCTCTGCAGTCTACATGCTCACCTGCAGAGACTCGTCTCTGAGGGATGTGGGGATACAAGGTGGCTCTCTCACCTGCTTTGGCAGTCAGAGCCCTCCAAGGCAGACACCTCTCCTCTGGTAGGGAAGGTGCCTGGATGTCTGGAGTCTGAAATGGGGTCTGTCCCAGAAGCTGTGTCACTTCTGCCTGTCCCAGAAGTTTTGTAGCTTCTGCCTATCCCAGAAGCTGTGTAGCTTCAGCTTCCACAGTCCGCACTCTCACCTGATTGATCTCTGAGGTATCCGGGACCCAAGATGTCTCCCTCACCTGCTCAGGTAATCAGATCCCTCCAGAGGCAGACACCTCTCCTCTGGAAGGGAAGGTACCTAGATGTCTGGAGACTTAAATGGGGTCTGTCCCAGAAGCTGTGTCCCTTCTGCCTGTCCTAGAAGCTATGTTGCTTCTGTAGTCTGAATTCTCACCTGTGCAGATTAGTCTCTGAGGGACCCAAGTCCCAAGATACCTCACTCACCTGCTCCAGCAGTCAGAGCCCTCCCGGGCGGGCACCTCTTCTCTGGCAGGGAAGGTGCCTGGATGTCTGGAGCCCGAAATGGGGTGTGTCCCAGAAGCTGTGTTGCTTCTGCAGTCTGCTCACTCATCCTTCACAGTCCATGAGCTGACCTGCACAGACTGGTCTCTGAGGAACCTGGGACACAAGATGGCTCCCTCACCTGCTCTGGAGGTCAGAGCCCTCTCAGATGGACACTTCTCCTCTGGAGGGGAAGGTGCCCAGATGTCTGGAGCCTGAAATGGGGTCTGTCCCAGAATCTGTGTAACTTCTGCAGTACACACTCTCACCTGTGCAGACTTGTCTCTCCTTAATTTTTTTAGAATGTTGATTTTCTGATTTCTAATTCCATATATTTACCTAAAATGACAAAATTTCCTTGTTCTTTATAAGTGAACAAAACTGTATTGTGTGTGTAGTGTTGTAATCTGGCCTGTGGCTTACAAGGTCCAGGTACACCAGCGAGGCAGGCTGGGGCTGAAAGAGACTTAGAAGGCGAGAAGTTAATGGAGCCAAGACATGAATTTGTTCAAGGCTCTCCAGTTTACTATGAGAGTCTACTTATAAAAGGGGAAGGCTCATCCCCCGCCAGTCCATTCTTGGTGACTGGAGCCAGCCTGTAGGTGATGTGCAGAATAGGATGTTCCTCTGGAATGTATCAGGTGCTTCTCAGCAGGTAGCAGTGTCTTGGGGAGAGTAGTGGCAGGTGGCAGAACAAAAGAGCCATCTAGGTCAGAAGGCTCCACCTTAGGTAATTTCCATCACAGTGGCAGCAAGGTCAAAGTCTGGATCAGCCTACTTCAGGGCTGAGGGAGGCTACAGTGTAGTATATATAAATATATAATATATCCACCTACATGTTGGGAGGTACCTAGACTCATTCTCTAACTTAGCTTCTACAATAGTGCTGCAGCAGACACAGGTAGGTATCTCTTTATGATGCTAACTTGGATATCTTTAGGTGTATTTTTTTTTTAATCAGTGGTATGCCTGGATCACATAATAGTCATATTTTGAGTCTTTTGAGTCTCTCTACACTGATTTCCATACTTGATGTTTGAGTTTACAGGCTGACCAGCAGTCTTCCTTCTCTCTAAATTATCCCCGGACTTTGTTGTTGTTGTTTTTTTTTTTATTTTTAAAAATTTTTTAGGATGTCCATTGGATACAGTTATGATCTTCTACAGAAACTAGATACAGCCTAAATAAGGCTTCCTGAAGTGGACATCAATAGCTTATGGAATGACCTCCAAAACTGACAAGAGGGATTGTTTGACATGAACAAGGTTGAGCAGAACAAGAAAAACAACAGAGTGGAAAGACCTTTACCATCTTACAGGAGATTAATATTTACAACTTAAAAAAAAAAAAGCACCAGCCCTCCCACACAATCCAATCAATACATCTGTAAGTGAAATTAGTAAACACTTCTCAAAATTCAAAGAATAGGTGGCCAAATGATACTTTTTAAAATGGCTCATCCACATCTTTTATGCTTTTCTCCACTTTCTCCTCTATAAGTTTCAGTGTCTCTGGTTTTATGTGGAGTTTCTTGATCCACTTAGACTTGAGCTCTGCACAAGGAGATGAAAATGGATCAATTTGCATTCTTCTACATGATAACCGCCAGTTGTGCCAGCACCACTTGTTGAAAATGCTGTCTTTTTCCCACTGGATGGTTTTAGCTCTCTTGTCAAAGATCAAGTGACCATAGGTATGTGGGTTCATTTTTGGCTTGGCAAATACAGAAGTGGATGCTCACAGTCATGTATTGAACAGAGCACAAGGTCCCCAATGAAGGAGCCAGAGAAAGTACCCAGGGAGCTGAAGGGGTCTGAAGTCCCATAGGAGGAACATCAATATGAAATAACCAGTCTCCCCAAAGCTCCTTGGAACTATACCACCAATCAAAGAAAACACATTGTGGAACTTGTGGCTCTAGCTGTATATGTAGTAGAGGATGGCCTCGTCAGCCATCAATGGGAGGAGAAACCCTAGGTTCTGTGAAGGCTCTATGCCTCAGTATAGGGGAATGCCAGGACCAGGAATGGGATTGGGTGGGTTAGGAAGCAGGGGGAGGGGAAAGGGATAAATGATTTTCAGAGGGGAAACTAGGAAAGGGGATAACATTTGAAATGTAAATAAAAAAATTATCTAAAAATAAATAAATAAATAAATAAAATGGCCTGTCATTCTTAGTGATCATGAAGATGAAAATCAAAGCTGGCAGGTGCCATGCTGGAAGAGCTTCAGTGTGAAAGTGAGCTACCTGGAGACTGACTGCCCATTGTCCTGCTAACCTACAACAGAGGGATTTACTCTGGAGAGGCACAGCTGCAGGGGCTTCCCCCTGGGATTGCTTCTTGCTACTGATGTGCTTTCTCATGTTTGTTATTGCCATTCCTCAACTATTTGGCTTGGTGTGAGTAGATACCTAGGAGACCTTCACTGCCTATTCCATGATGTGATTACTTTCTGGGTGATAGCCCACTCCATTGGGTTAATTTTCCTGCAGATCAACATGAAGAAGAATGTTCTTGAGATGGTGCTGTTTAGATCAATTAATGATTTTTTTTCAATTGCTCATTTGATTTAACTTTTAAGTAGTTACCCTGATTTAAATAAATTTGGAGAGTTATGGTCATGGTTATGAAAATATAAGGCTTAAAGTCAGAATCAAAAATAAAATGTGCCCTTTCTTCATAGAATGGCAAGAGCTGCATAAGCTAGAAAAAAGAGCATTCATGCATTTCAAGCACTATAGTAGTAAGAAAAATAGGCTTGGTTCAAGTTAATGATCAAAGAAAGCATTCATTCTAGGTTGGGCCTGAATTTTTTTATCTTGTGATCTAAGGATGTGGTAGCAGGTTTTGAGTCTGCACCATGAAGAAGTAGGTTATGAATAAAGAGTAAATAAGTCTATTATGAGAAAAAACCAAATGTACAAACAACAACAACAAACCTGAGAACAGATGATTAACCAGCTTAACCAATCAAGACTTCGAAAATAAGACATAAGACAGATGACCTGTTCCTTAGTAAATACAGATTGTCTTCAGCCAAGCATAGAGAAAAACTTCCTACTATAGACTTGGCTTGCTTAAACATTTTCAATCTATGACAAAGGAAGTATTGCTTTGGGGTTACAATGAGCTTGTGTATAAAAAGACAAATGAGAAAAGTTTAGTTAGATATAAGTTTCAAAAGAATAATACATAGTCATTAATCCTGTTGTAATTCCTTTAGTGTAATAACTCCAGTCATCTTTTTGTAGATCACATTTTTTTGTTTGTGCGTTTGTTTTGTTTTGTTTTTCTTTTATAGTGATTGTTTTTAGAAAATGGATAATTTGTAGCTATGAGGTAATTTTCTTCTTACATAGAAAATTTTGTGTAAGGGGTTATAAAAAGTGTTAAGAGTTAAAATAAAGTTGTCGCAGCTTTGTTTCATCTATCCACCAAATATATGTGTACATGTGTTAAGTAGTTCGTATTTGTTGGAGTTTGCTCCATTCCACAATTTGTGTGTGTGTGTGTGTGTTTGTATGTGTATAGTCTGTCTTGTGTGTGTAGGTATCTAGCTTTTAACTCCTGTATGTTTAATAGGCTGTCTATTATGCCAAAATCTACTAATTTTAAAATCTTTTCCAAAATTAGAAAATATACTGTATGGAACCATGTTGGGAGCTTCTTTGGTTTATATGTCTGATCTGTACCAATCCTATGCTGTTTGTTTTCCTAGGACTCTGTGGTGGACCTTGAAA
Organism: Mus caroli; assembly: GCF_978045245.1. Lineage (NCBI taxonomy): Eukaryota > Metazoa > Chordata > Mammalia > Rodentia > Muridae > Mus > Mus caroli. The sequence goes on from NW_028227259.1 coordinate 10,831,767, forward strand.
TGAAATATTGTAATGCTTCCAGCAATGTCTTATCCTCTGGATTGTGTTTAGGTATTTGAAGCCCCATTTCTTCTCTCTCTCTCTCTCTCTCTCTCTCTCTCTCTCTCTCTCTCTCTTACTTAGTTCATTTGATTTCACGTGAACTTTCATATGTTTTTCTTACATCTATGAAGAGGATTTTTAGTTTTTTGAACTTGATTGCATTTCTATAGAACATCGTCAGCAATACAGTCATTTTCATAATATTCAATTTTCCCATTCATGACCATGAAAAATCTTTCTTCTGTTTAATTTCAGTGTCTTAGTTTGCCTCTTACTTAGGTTTGTTTTAAGGTATTCTAATTGATTTCATTTACAGAATAACATTTATATATTATTCTAATTAATTACATTTACAGAATTACATTTATATGTGAAACTATGATTGTGTAGAGCCTCACAATAATTTTGAAGTGTCAGAGTTTAAAATTTTATAAGTAAAATGAATTTTCAAAAATCTGTAATGGACCTATTACATTTTGAAAAGCAATACAATTTTCTAATGTTCAAACTTTTCAAAATCTGGGGCTTGGGAAAATGGCTTAGTGGTTAATACCAAGTACTGCCCTTACTTAGCATCTCAGCTCAGGTGCTCAGTTGTATTACCCATTTTCTGTAGCTTACAACTTCCTGGAACTGCAGTTACAAGGAGTCCCAGGCTTCATCTGATCTCTTTTGACCCTTAATGGCACTTACAACTTGTGCATAGACCGACTCACAGATTCTCACACATACTAATAATTAAAAACACTTATCAAACTCTACTTTATAGCAACATGTAGATAAATATAGGGCATCCTTCATGAAATTTATGACAGTACATACATATTTTGTTGCACTTTAAAATGTTAGATCTAATATTAGGCTTTAAAAATGACAGAAATTAAATGACATAAATGAAGTTAGAGTGAAGGGAAGAGAAAGAAGACAAAGATGTATTTTAGTATGATACTGAAGTAATACGTAATGACTGACCAAAGTGAAGAGGTGCAAAGACTATGAAAAGGATTTCTTGGAAGCTGCTTTCTGGGGAGAAAAAGCCCTTATAAGAATTTAAATTACCATGTAATCTTTTCACTTAAAGTTTTAGATTTACAGAAATATTGAGCATAAGGTAGATGTTTCTGAGTTATTGGAGAATTTTCATAGAATGCTTGAAGATATGTGTTTATTACCCAGCACTGAAACCTGATGGCACACACCTAACCACCTAACCCAGCACATTCTCTCCCTCCCCCCTTCCCCTCCCCCTCTCCCTTCCTCTCTGTTTTACTGACTTTTCTGTTATCTGCTAGAGAGAATTTTAGCTGCTTCTATGTTTGGATGTATGTGACAAGTCTTCTCAAAACTCAGCCCTCTTCATATTCCAACTTGGCATGAGAATGGCTCTTTCATCTATGAAATATTATACTGAATAATTTTTGAACATACAACAAATGTTCTTTTTTCTTCACTAACTTTCATTAATAAAGATGGCTTTCATTAGAGTAACAATAGTTATATTCTTTTCCATTCATTTGTTATTTCATTTGTCTCTTTGGGATAATGTCACATCATTTTCAATCCTTAGAATTATATCATTGACAAAATTATTTTAATAACTGTTTTATTATTAAACAATATAATTTTGTAAGTCAAATATCAAACATTCCAAAAAATAGCAAAGAATTTCACTTTCTATTTACCATTTCCCAAATTACCATCTCCTCTTAAAAATAACAATAACCATTTAAGAATTAATTCAGCCTTTAGTGGTGTGTGTTTGTATGTTTGTCTGTCTGATCTGTCTGTCTGTCTGGTCTTCAGATGTTAGCTAAATCTGGGGTCTTCTGTTCTGCTTTTCAGATACTTCTGAGCCCCCCTTTCTATGGATTTTATCCTTTATGCTCTTATTAAAGTACTTTTTGGGCAAACATTCCTTAGTGTAGAAAGAGATTGGTTACAGTTGTCTGACAATCTAAAATATGGATGTTGTTCTGTAATTTATCTAGCTACAACAATGAACTCTTAAAAGTTATATGTAATTTTACACAAACTCATACATTTAAATTTTAATGTAATTTTATACATATTGAGGCATCAATATGGGAATATATTCTAATTTCAAAATACTCCAAAACATATTTTTTATTTCAAATATCTCTTGTTTTAGATAATTATAAATATTGTACAAAGAGAGTCTATATTTCCTTTAACTTCTGTAATAAATCTTGCAGAACTATAGCACAATATGATACTCAGAATATTGGCCTTGATATATTCAAGACAGTGACAAAATACACCAACAATTCTTTCATCTGAAAATAGAGACAATTTTATTTTTTCCTTTCAAGTGTTTATGTCCGACCTCGCTGACTGCAGCTTTTAGATTTATGGTGAATAAGACTGATCTAAGTAGAAATCATTGCCTTCTCTCAGACTGAGAGGAAAGTGCTGAGCTTTTCATGGAATATATCTTTATCTGTGGCATGCTTGCTGATGAGCATTCCAACTTGAGGGCCATTCTAGCTTTGATTTCTGAGCATGTGAATTAGGATTGAATGTGGGATTTTGTCAAATACCATTTTTGTCTCAGTAAGATTGAATCAATTTTCTCTTTGAACTTGTAAATATGACAATTTATTTTGAACGGTTTTTAAATACTTTGTTAATAGCAGATCACTTAAACTTGATCTATAATTTGTTCTAAATGCATTACTACATTTCCTTAATAATTGTGGTAATTGTTTTGTCTCTATGCACTAGGAATAGTCATATTTTCTTTTTCTGACATTTCTTTGTCTATGAATACATAGTGTTGCAATTTCCTCTGAGATAAAAATCTTCATTCTTGATGGGAACTTAGTTAAGAAACAAGATGATGTAGAGACAAAATATCTATCTTTCCAGAAATCATTGAGCTCATGAAGAAAATAACTCAGTGGCTTCATAAAGTTTCTAAAACTGGCCAGATTTACTAGGTTCATTCTTCCCAAATATATAAGGAATAAGGACTGCTGAGAGACACTTTCAGAAGATTGAGCTTTCAAGAGTCTAAGCTGCCTGATGGACACACAGACCAACAGAGCTACCCAGAAAACCCTCTTCCATCTTGAGCTGCCTATAGGCTGTGCATGCCCAGATTTTATGAAATACCCCTCATACTAAGATAGGCATTTGGTCATCTATCTGTAGGTAAGGTTTGTTGCTGTTGTTGTTCCTGTAAATCATCCTTCACTCATACTGTAAGTAATACAATTTTTTTTTGTTTGCCAAGTTGGACTTTGGTGGTATCCTTACTTAGCTCTGTAGTAGGTTTCCTTTATGTAGTGAATAGATATTTACTAATATCTCTCCAAGAAGAGTGTAACAAAACAGTTTGGTGTTTGAATAAGACTAGTCTCATTTCATTATTGAGAAGCATTCTCTTCTAATTCATTCTTTCTATTTGTATTCTTATTTATGTATTTATTTATTTAACCCTCCAGATTTTATTCCCTTGCCACAATCCCTGTCCACCCTCAGACCGTTCCACATCCCATACCTCCTCCCAGTCCCGCTTTCTCCACGAGGATGTCCCCAACCCCCACCCTTCACTCCACCAGACCTCTAAACTCCCTGGGGCCTTCAGTATTTTGAGGGTTAGGTACATCTTCTCTGACTGAACTCAAACCTGGCAGTCCTCTGCTGTATATGTGTTGGGGGCCTCATATCAGCTGGTTTATGCTGCCTGTTTGGTGGTCCTGTTTTTGAGAGATCGTGGAGGTCCAGGTTAATTGAGACTGCTGGTCCTCCTACAGGGTTGCCCTCCTCCTCAGCTTCTTCCAGTTTTCCCCTAATGCAACCACAGTGATCAGCAGCTTCTGTCCATTAGTTGGGTGCAAATATCTCCATTTGACTCTTTCAGCTGCTTATTGTTTCTTCCAGAGGGCGGTCATGATAGGTCCCTTTTTGAGAGGGCTCCATAGCCTCAGTAATATAGTGTCAGGCCTTGAAGCCTCCCTTTGAGCTGGACTCCACTTTGGGTCTGTCACTGGATCTTCTTTTCCTCAGACTTCTCTCCATTTCCATCCCTGCAGTTCTTTCAGACAGCAACAATTATGAGTCAGACTTTTGACTGTGGGATGGCAACTCCCTCCCTCACTTGATGCCCTGTCTTCCTGTTAGAGGTAGGCTCCATAAGGCCCCTCTCCCTACTGTTGGGCATTTCATCCAAGGTACCTCCCTTTGAATCCTGAGAGTCTCTCACCTCCCAAATCTCTGGTGCATTCTGGAGGGTTATTCCAACCTCCTACCTCCAGAGGTTGCCTGTTTCCCTTATTTCTGCTGGCCTTCAGGGCTTCAGTCTTTTCCCTCTCCCAATACCAGATCAGGTTCTCCTCCCCAACCCCCCTCTACTTTCCCTCCCAGTTCTTCTTCTTCTTCTTATTTATTATTCTATTTCTTTACATCTCAAATGGTATCCCCCTTCCTGGTTACCCCTCCATGATGCTTCCATCCCACTCACCTTCTTCTCCCTCCCCTTTGCCTTTATGAGGGTGCTCCATTCTTGATCTTGTAGTAGCTAATAGCATTTCAAGGGTCTAAAGACTTGTATTTTCTTCTCCTGGAAGATAAACTCAGTTCCTTACCAAGTAGGTGTCTTTCACATAGTAGCTTTCTTTGCTCAAACATTCAAGTTCAGAAAAATTATTAGCAATAAAAGGCACAGAACAATCCAGCCAGGGAAGCAGGCAGGCTGTTTATCTTTGCCCCTCCCTCAGCTCCTTTAAAACCTATCCCCCAGAATTATCTCCAACTCTGCAGCATACCACCAGCATCAGCCTCCCTTCTTCCCCTATGCCCCATCTCTGTGGGTCACACAGATCTTCCCACCAAACTTCTTTCTCCCAACTCTTTGTTCTTGCACCCAATCCCAGCAGATGGTCCCTGGGAACCACAGGCCATAACAGTTATTGACATATATAGACTATATGCAGATCTTCATCTCACTTTAAATTTCTCCAAATATAATATCGCAAAACCATCTCGAGCTTTAGAGAAGAGCATCTATTATGTCCTCTTCACATTCTCTAGCTGCATTTCCAGGAGAAAAAGCAGGTCTTGGTAGAACAGCCTACTTTTCCTCTTCATGTGGATTCAATTCAACTCGTCTACAATCATACCTCAGTGTCAGCATCCAATAGCTACAAACACATTTTAACTGGAACTATGAATTGCCACACCTATCAAGATCTCAATAGAATTTCCTACCAGGCAACACACTATGACTGCACTCTTCTCAAAACCAAAGAAGGCAACAGAAAACAAGGAAAACAACACACACTCAACAAAGAGAAGACCTAGAATTCGTACCTCCCCAGGCCCAGGTGTATATACACAAGCATTAAAATAAAACAACAACAACAACAACAACAAAGACAATTTGTCTCAACTGGAGACCAGCAATGTTACCACAGAAGTTCCTGAGTATAGCAATATAGGTAAGGCGTGTGTGTGTGCGTGTGTGAGAGAGAGAGAGAACATGCACATGTGTGTAGGCTTAAATAAACTTAACTTCCCTTTACAAAGTAATTTTACCTTAATAGTAACTTGTATACTAACAACATGTCTGTATTCCAGTCAGAGGTATGAAAGGTGTGTTACTTGTGTGCATTCCAGCTGGCTCACACAGAACTAGGACTTTGGCTATGATCCCTTGCCAGAACAGCCTGGTTACTATATTAAAATTCCTCTACAAAGAAGTTACCCTTTGGACTTACTTACTTCCCTGGTGGAATCATATTCCTTTATGAATATGATACTGGTGCTTAAAAAGACAAAGAACAATAGCACTTAAAGAAATCTATCGAAACACAGATGAAAAATGGAAAGAAAGAACTGAGAGTAGAACTATAATTTAAAAAAATCACTAAGCAAGTATGAAAATAGTAATTTTAGGAACTCAAATAGGAATATTAGAGAAAATCATTGCCTACACAACACATGGAATGGAAGAGAGAATCTCAGGTATTAATGATACCATATAAGAATTGTATAGTTCAGTCAAAGAAAATATTAATCTGAAAAAAAGAAAAAACCTTCATTGCACAAAGCACATATTGGCCCACATATCCCGACCGTATTAGTACTCCACTATGACCATCACACCAGTCATTATAACAAAGACCAGAGCTAACTGATATTTTAAACAAAGTGAACATAACAGATGTTTACAGAACATTTCACAGTGAGAATATACCAAACACAGAAAAATATAACTTCTCATCAACTCTTGAACTTTTTCCAAAATTGACCACATAGTTGGAGACATAGCAAGTCTCAACATAACAAGAAAATTGAAATAAGTCTCTGCATTCAGACAACCATAGATTAAAGTTGGATTTAAGTAACAATAGAAATAACAGAAAGCCTACAAACTCATGGAAAGTGAACAACTAATTATTTCATAACACTTTGGTCCAAATATTAAAGACTTCACAGAATTGTATCAAAATGAATAAATTACATACCCAGATTTATGGGACAAAATAAAGATGGTATGGAAAGGCAAGTTTATAGCACATACTTAGATTAAAAAAGAAAACAAAGGATCTCATACTAATAACTTAACAGCACAGCTGAAAACTCTAGAACAAAAAGGAAAAATCACATCCAAAAGGAATAGATTGTAAGAAATAATCAAACTTGAGGCTAAAATTGACTAAATAGGCAAGAAAAACAAAAAAGCAATACAAAGGATCAATAAAATGGAGTTGGTTCTTTGAAGAAAATAAGATTGGCACAACCTTATCAAAATTAACTATAAGCAGAAAGAGAATATCCAAATTAATCAAATTAAAAATGAAAAGGGAAGTATATCAACAGACACCAAAAATACACAAAGAATCATCAGAATATACTTTTAAAAAACCTGTGTTCTACCAACTTGGAAAATCTGAAAGAAATTGATAATTTTCTCCTTCATACCACTTACCAAAGTTAAATAAATATCATGCAAGCAAATTAACCAGGCCAATAATCCCTAGTAAAATTAAGTGAAGTAGGAATCTCCCAGTACTCCCCCAAACAAATCAATTTAAAGCAAACAAACAACACTACCAGCAATCACAACAAGCCCAGAACCAGATGGTTTTAATATAGATATGGTTTTAGTACAGAATTCTTAAAGACTTTCAAAGAAGAGTTAATGCCAATATTCCTCAAATTATTCCAAAAGATAGACAACGAAGAGACAGTGCCCAAGTCATTTCATAAGGTTACAGTTACTCTGATATACAAACCATTTAAAGCCCCAATAAAAATAGAATTGTAGACCATTTTTCCTTAAGAACATAAATGCAAAATATTCTTAATAAAATACTGACAAATGAATCTAAGAACAGTAGGGTTTATCACAGAGATTGAAGGATGGTTGGTTCAACATATGTAAATCAATAAAGCAACCCACCACAAAATATTCTCATTAGAGACAGAAGAGGGTTTCGACAAAATTCAACACCCCTTCATGACAAAAGTCCCATCGAGATTAGGGATAAGAAACATAATAAAAATGGATTATAGCAAGCCCATAGCCAACATAAATTTAAATAGAGAGAAACTGAAAGCAATTCCCCTCAAACCAAGAATAAGACAAGGTTTTCTACTCTCCCTACACCTATTATATATAATATTCAAGATCTTAGTTAGAGGAATAAAACAACTGAAGGAGATCAAGTGTATACAAAAAGGAAAGAAGAAGTCAAAATATTGCCATTTGCAAATGATGTGATAGTATACATAAGTGACCAAGAAAAACTAAAAATTCCATTGGAAAACTTCTATAGTTGCTAAATTTTCCAAAAAGTAGCCATATCAAACATTAAATAACAAAAAATTAGTAATCCTCCTTTATTCGATTGAACATGGCCTGAGAAAGAAATCGAGGAAACTATACCTTTCAAAATAGCCTTAAGTAATATTAAATATCACAGGGTAAGTCTAACTAACCAAGTGATAAGATTGTATGATTGAAAACTTTAAGTCTTTGAAGAAAGAAATTGAAGATATCAGGAGATGGAAAGATCTATCATGCTCATGGATTAGTAGGATTGACATATTAAATATGGCATCTGTCTTAGTCAGGGTTTCTATTCATGCACAAACATCATGACCAAGAAGCAAGTTCGGGAGAAAAGAGTTTATTCGGCTTACACTTTCATACTGCTGTTCATCATCAAGGAAGTCAGGACTGGAACTCAAGCAGGTCAGGAAGCAGGAGCTGATGCAGAAGCCGTGGAGGGATGTTCTTTACTGGCTTGCTTCCTCTGGCTTGCTTCCTCTGGCTTGCTCAACCTGCTCTCTTATAGAATCCAAGACTATGAGCCCAGAGATGGCACCACCCACAAGGGGCCTTTCCCACTTGATCACTAATTGAGAAAATGCCTTACAGTTGGATCTCATGGAGGCATTTTCTCAACTGAAGCTCCTTTTTCTGTGATAACTCCAGCTGTGTCAAGTGGACACAGAACTAGCCAGTACGATTGACCCCTTGTCAAGTTGACACACAAACATATCACTAGTAAGCCTCAACCCTTAATTTCTTATTTATCCCCAAGATCTAAACAACTTTAAAAGTCCCACAGCCTTTCCATCCATTTTTTTTTTTTAAATCGAAAGTCTTTTTACAATTAAAAGTCTCTTAACTGTGGGATCCACTAAAATATTTTCTTCCTTCAAGAGGGAAAAATATCCGGGCTCAGTCACAATCAAAAGCAAAAATTAAACTCCAACTGTCCAATGTCTGACATCCAACTCTTCTGGGCTCCTCCAAGGGCTTTGGGTCACTTCTCCAGCCCTGTCTTTTGTAGCACACGGCTTATCTTCTAGGCTCCAGCTGCCTGTACTCCACTGCTGCTGCTGTTCTTGGTGGTCATCTCATGGTACTGGCATGTCCAAAATGCTGCTGTCTTCTACTGTAACTTGGCTTTAACAATAGCCTCTCATAGGCTCTCTTCATGGTGCTAAGCCTCAAATCCTTTGCAATGACCCCTTCAGTCCTGGGCCATCAATTGCAACTGAGGCTGCACCTTCACCAGTGGCCTTCCATGGCCTCTCACAGTGCCAAGCCTCAGCTGCTCTGCATGACCCCTTCATGCCTTCAAAACCAGTACCACCTGGGTAACTCTTATACATTACCAAGTCCAGCCACAGCACAAGGTACAACCTTGGTTATCTCTGGAACACAGCCTCTATGCTCTCAGAAAACACTTCCCAGAAGATGTCACCTCAATGATGCTGGTCTCTTCTTAATCACTGCTAATTTCTTAGCTCCAGCTAACCAGCATCAATTGTCCCAGTAATGCAAAGTTTTTGCTTTAGTAGTTCTGGTATCTTGTAAATCACAGCTGATTCTTCAGCCCCAGCTAACTAGAACCACAGAATCTTTACAATCCAAAATACCACTGGCCCAGAAAAGAGTCTTTAATTTTCCCTCTTAAATTTCATAAGCTAGGCCTCCATTTTCTACACTGTTCTCAACATTATCTTCCAAGCTCCTATACAACATCTCATAGAGCTCTTAACACTGAATGGATATTCTGGCCCAAAGTTCCAAAGTCCTTCCCTAGTCCTCCCAAAAACATGGTCAGGTTGTCACAGGAATACCCCATTCTGCTGGTACCAATTTGTCTTAGTCAGGGTTTCTATGCCTGCACAAACATCATGACCAAGAAGCAAGTTGGGGAGGAAAGGCTTTATTTGGCTTACACTTCCATACTGCTCTTCATCACCTAAGGAAGTCAGGACTGGAACTCAAGCAGGTCAGGAAGCAGGATCTGATGCAGAAGCCATGGAGGGATGTTCTTTACTGGCTTGCTCAGCCTGCTCTCTTAGGGAATCCAAGACTACCAGCCCAGAGATGGTTCCACCCAGAAGGGGCCTTTCCCACTTGATCACTAATTGAGAAAATGCCTTACAGTTGGATCTCATGGAGGCATTTCCTCAACTGAAGCTCCTTTTTCTGTGATAACTCCAGCCTGTGCCAAGTTGACACAAAACTAGTCAGTACAGCATCCCTATCAAAAGCAATCTACAGATTCAAAGTAATCCTCATAAAATTTCAACATAACTTTCCTGATATATTTAAAGGGCAGTTTTAGATTAATATATAAACACAAACAAAATAATAACGAACAAACAAGCAAACATACAAACAAAAAACAGGATAGCTAAAACAATCATGAATAATGAGAAAACTTCAGAAGGTATCACCATTCCATATTTAAAGTTGTACTACCCAGCAATATTGATAAAATTAGCATGGTGTTGGCAGAAAATAAGAAACATTACTCAGTGGAATCTAATTCAGGCCACAGACATAAATATGAACATGGATGCATGATTTTTTATGGAAAAACGTTCAGAAATACTGGAAGAAAGACAGCATCTTAAGCAAATACTGGTGGTAAAACTGGAGGGTTATATCTAGTAGAATCTAAATAAATCCATATAAGACTCTACAGGAAACTCAACTCCAAACTAGATATACTGAAAGTACTAGAAGATAAAGTGGGGAATAACACTGATCTCAGTGTCAGAGGAAAAAGTGTTTATAAACAGGAAAGAGTAATAGTGCAGCTACTAAGATTGATAATTACTAGAAGGGACCTGAAAAAAAATGAAAAGCTTTAGTAAGGCAAAGGACATGAACACTACGTCAAAATGGAAGCCCAGAGAATAGAAAAAGATTTTACTAACTCCACATCTGATTCTGATTGATATCTATTATCTAAAATATATTAAGAACTTAGGAATGTATTACCAATTTTAAAAGGGGTTGGGGTATATATCTAACATATGGCATCAATGGCAGGGAACCCCTTGCTCCTGTGGATGATTATTCACCCAGTGTAGAGAAATGCTAGGGCTCTGAGGTGGGAGGGGATAGGTGAGTGTGGGAGCACACTCAGACATAGGGCGACAGGGGAGTCAATGGGGTTTTAACTGGGAAGGTGGATAACATTCAAAATGCAAATAAGAATAATAACTAATAAAAGAAAAAGAAAGTGCCTACCTTCTATATCTAAAATAAGCATTAAGGTTACAAAAAAACAAAACAAAAACAAAACAAAACAAAAAAACAAACAAAAAAAACCCCAATATTCTCAATCAAAGAAACTCAACTGGCTGAGAAACACTTAAAGGAATGTTCAACATCCTTAGCCATCAGGGGAATGCAAATTAAAACTCCTTTTGATTTTACCATTTTCCTGTCAGAATGACTAAGATCAACAAAAGGCAGGATAGCTCATGTTGGCAAGGATGTGGAGTAAAGAGAACACTTCTCTATTGCAGTGGGAGAGCAACGTTATACAGGCACCATGGATTTTTGTGTGGCATTACATTTGGAAGCAGAAAATCATTCTATCTCAAGATCCATAATACTACTTTTGGGCATAATCTCAAAGGAAGGTTTATCCTGCGACAAGGACCATGTTCATTGCTGCTCTATTCATAGTAGTCAGGAGTTAGAGGCTACGTAGATGTCCTTAAGCAGAATAGATAAAGAAAATGTGGGATGTCTACCTAATATAATATTAAACTCATTAAAAATAAAATAATGAAATTTTCTGGTGAATGACTAAAACTAGGGGAAAAATGAAAACAAAACAACTTGAGTGAGATATCATAGAATCACAGAGTCAGAAAGAGAAATATGATATGCACACTCTTATATTTGGATATAAGCTATTTATTCAATGAAAGCCAAGTTACAATCCATATGACTACAGAAGTTAGCTATACAGTAAAGCAACAGAAGGACAGATAGATCATATTTAGAAAATGGAAATAGAACATTATAGACAGTTGATGAATGGGAGTCTTGAATTCAGTGAACAACTTGGTATGGGGAGAGAAGAGTGATGAGAGAGGGAATATGAAGCGAGATAGCTAAAATTTAAGACACACTGATGAGTACTTTGGAATTCTATTTCAGTAGAATTGTTGCAAAGTATGTTCATATATGAAGTCTACCTGAAATTGTCAAATAATGCAGGTGACTAAGCACCAACTGGCCATTTCTTGTCACCAAATATAGCTTCCTGTATCAGAATTGGGTTACTTTTTGTTGAGCTGTTGTCTAAAAATGTACCTTGGGAATTCCCAAACAACCCAAGCGATTTCCAAGACTTTAGATTGCTCTCCACAAATTGACTGATGGCAAGGCTCTATTGCTAAAAACAATGTCTGCACAACTCATTAGAAATGGAGACCTTGAGATTGTGCATATGCATCACCTTTATTTCTATGGTCTAGCATCTTTGTATAAGAAGATAACCTGACTACTACTGATAAAAAATTATAAACACCAACATAGCCACAAGCATTTGATGTTCTGACTGTAAGATATGCTAGGGCAATATTGGTACAAAGTATGTAGGTGTTACCAACCAATATCTGATTTGATTTAAGGCCTACTCCATAAAATGAAATTCATCTTTGACACTGCTGGAATGATGAAGAACCTGAGGCTATATAGCCTAATGATGTAGGGGACAACCAAATATTACTTTTCTGTTAAAAGAACATAGCATTAAAATGACACCTACTGATGGTTCTGTAATACTTAGGAATCAGTGTCTTGCTCAGCTATGAATGGATGTCTCTATCAGATTCTCCTTCAGGGCTCAGTGAAAACAGTATATGAATCAGAGGATGAATCAGAAGATGTCAAAAGACAAGGCCCTCTAAATCAACATTGTAAAAGCAGATATGAACTCACAGAGAGGAGGCAGCTTGCTAAAGCCTTCAGGAATCAGTAGCAGATCATTTATTTGCATGTGTATTATGACTTCTAGTTTAAAGATTTTTTTTATGGGGTTCCTGAATGTTAAAACTAGTCTCTGATTCTTGTGCCTTTTCTTGGTCTTCTTCTGTTTTTTTTTTTTTTTATTAATGTTTTTTTTTAATTTCAATATGCTACCTTTTTATTCCCCTTTTATTTTATTTTGTTTTATTATTATTCCTTAGAGCTTGTTTGTTTTCTGATGAAAGACAGAAATGGAGTACCTCCGGGTACAAGGTGATGTAGGAAGGACCTGGAAGGAGGAGTAGGGGAATCCATAATTAGGGGACAAACATCTATTTTCATTAAGAATAAAAAAAGGCATAAGAGTTTATGAATTCATTATTTATTATTTAAATATCATATTTTAGTTAAGAAAACAAATCATGTGCATGGCTGTATGTATTCTCACTGAATAGATGCACATATTCCATCTGAGATGTGTCATCCTTTGAATGGAATCCTTCCCTAAGAGTTAATGACCTCAAGTCAATCCAGGTATTGTATTTTTTTCCCTCAGATTTTATTGTAAGGAAATGTCAAATGTTTACAGTTTGCTGAGATATATAACAACTTAAGAGGAGTGAAACAGAGAGCAGAGAGCTAAAAGCATTGAGATGGCTGTGTGTCAAGCACTTAAGAAAATTGTCTCTATTGTGACACAATCTAGGGACAGAACCTTTTAGATTAATTTTATAGCTAGAATGTGAAGATTATTGTGATTCCTTATACTTTCCATGTATAGTAAGTTATCCCTTTTCTGAACCTTAATAGTCTGTGCTTCCTTACCTGTGGACTCTTATTTTCCTTGCCAATTTGCAGCAGGCCTTGTCTTGTGAGAATAACAGAAATAGGGAGTTGTGAGGCTAGAACATGAGGTACTATGCCTTACTCCTCAAACTCTCAGATCTGTCTGAAGAATCCTGTTAACATTGCAATGTATACAATTAAGCAGTCTCAGAAAGAGTACAAAGTACAAGGTAAAAAGTCTGGCCAACAGCATTCATTATATTGTCAAACTTGAATATGCTTCTTTTCAAAGACTAACTCCAGTCTAGCCTTTCAATAACTGCAGCTCTAGAAGTTTGGTGGTAATCATTGGCACAGTGTACCAGATGAGCCCTTCCAAAATGCCTTGCCTACAGATTTCCAGAATTTTAAAGGCTTTTTTATTTAGTTTCTATTTTTATATGTTATATTTTAATGTTATACATTAATAGGCACATAATAGACAAAGACACTATAGTAAGCATTGACGCCTATATTGAAAGCAACACTTCTAAGTTTGTATACTACACTGCTTGAATATTAATTTGTGTAAGTAGCTAACATAAAATCCAGGTGTAATGTTTATAGGTATTTATAAAAGGGAGGGATTACTTAGAACCTATGTTTTCATAGTGTCTCAGATTTATCACAGATAAAAACTTAAGAAATAGGAATAAGATCTTCATGGCTGCTGCTTTCTCCTATCTACTATATTCTTGACCTTTGTTTCCAACATTGTTATTTATTTTATAGAAATATGCTATGAGTACTAGGTCTATCTATCTTCACACAAGTGGGATTTCTTGAACCTAGTGTCTGCCTCTTATTTCTGTGTCTCTGTCTAGTCTCTGTCTCCCCCAAATCTATCTCTCTGTTGTGTGTGGTGTTCCACTACTGTTTATCTGTTTATCTACTGAGACTTTCATTCTCATGGTCAAACACTCTTTGTCATTTTATTTCAAATACAAGATCAAAATAAATATTTTATAGTCACATTAATATTGCTGCTTGCCATAACAAATATGCATCTTTGGTATGGATTAGCTGTGTCCCTGAGAATTTAAATATTAAAGGATCGATACCAAGTCACAATATTGGAAACTGGTATGGGCCTTTAAGAGATAGGTTCCTTATGAGAGATGCTTGGATAATGGAGAGCATGGTCTTGAACAGATTAGGGGACTCCAGTCTCTGCTCTGGCTTGGGATGTGAAGAAATGTAAATGTGCAGGCTTTGGCATGATATGCTCCAATCTGCTGTCATCACCAGAAGTCTACCCACAAGGAAACACAGTCCTACCTAGTCTTTGGAGTTTTAAATTTATCTGGGATAATGCAAAGTTGGCCAACAGCATCTTTGTATAATTCAGAGATGACTGGGATATAACAGAACTACTGTTCTACCAATGAGTTAATAATCTTTTGCTAATTAACATGTCTAATTAATATATTTTGTATTTATTTAATAACATTTTTATTTCAAGCAAAACTATGAACTTGTACTCTTTTGCTTATATAATACCAAATTAATTTTTGAGAATTTGTATCTTCCTTAGTGACACACACACACACACACACACAATATATATATATATATATATATATATATATATACATATATATATATATATTTAGAGGTCACTTGCTAAACTGCGGCTTTCTCTAATTATCTTAAAGAAATACTGACATTTAGAAATAAATATGAACTTTAGGTGTCTTATGTGAACCGTATATATTACTGTTTAAATTCTCACATTACCAAGGGAAATCTCACATTTATAAAATCATCCTCACTTATTAGTGGTTTTCTTCTCTCTGAAAATATGTATAGAAAGATAATAATATAAATGACCTACTCAACCTATTTTTATAATATATACATGTGACACAAGCCAAACTAACTTTAAGAAATATTTTTACCATTGAAGTTTATAAACTTATAAGCTTTGGAAACAAAGAGAACAAGAAAAGAGGTATTTAGTACTACTATGAAATAAATTCCTTATGTATTCCTAAAAGCATTGCATTAGTACAATTTAAAAGAAAAAACTGATTATCCTTCATTGTCTTTTCTCCTTCCTATCATTGCATCAATGATATTCTTTTGAAAACTCCCAACAATTGTTTCTTTTGTGCCAAAGAAAGCCTCAATCACAAATCTTCTACATTTTTCCCCTTCTTCTTTTGGCTCTTTAGTACAGACATAAAGAGGCATTTCTTTTTTTAGTTGCTTGAATTAATCTCAAAATCAGAATTATGATGACTGGTGATGCCCTGCCATTGTATAACCTGTATATTTCAAACATTAGGGTCTGAGTGACAGGGAAATCCATATATCTTTTTTTTAATTAAATTAGAATGGTATGTGTGTAAGAGTGTGTTTGTGAGTGTGTTTGTGTGTGTGTGTGCGTTTGAGTGTGTGTGTATGTCAGCATGCATGCATACACATCTGTGAAGTTATGTTATAAAATATCTCCTAGGAATGATACTGCTATAAAGAGAGAAGGCTGTAGAGAGGTGTGGCTGTGGAGAATCAGAGAGACAAAAGCATAAACAGAAGTAAAAAATAGAGTAGGAGATATTTTGTCATATCTTCTCTAGGACTTAAGTTATTAGAACTATCAGGTATGTTATAGTAGACTTTTGGGATCCTGGGATGATAACTATGCTGCATTTAGTACAAGTGATAAAGTACATAGCAGGTCATGCCTCTGTTTGTAGACTGATCCACATAGCCTTTTCATTTTTTAATTTTTTTTCTTGCTCAGTAAATTTATTATTTTTACAAAAAAATCTTCATAGAAGATTGCTTTAGCTCTTGGCAGCTACTCAAATAGCTTTTATTTATAAAACAACAACAACAACAACAACAGCAAATAAACAAAAAAACAAAGCAACCAATAGATTATGTGTAGTTGCAGAGCTAAGATGAAGTCAGATGCCCTGCTCAATTCTATCCTCTACTCTTCCACAAGACTCCCAAGCTTTATCCACCTGTAGGTCTCTGCATCTGTTTCCATCTGCTTCTGGATGACATAGTCTCTCAGGAGAAAGTTATGCTAAGGCTGCTGTCTGCAAGCATAGCAACAAGCATAACAGTGTCAGGAACTGGCTCTCTTCGAGGGGATGGGTCGAAATTTGGGTCAGTTATCGGTTGGCTATTCCGTCAACCTCTGCTCCATTATTATGTCTGCACATCTTGTAGGCAGGACAAATTGTGGGTTGAAGGTTTTGTGGGAGGATTGGTGGCCTTCCTCTCTCACTGGAAATCGACCCTGGCTACAGGAGACCCACCCACTTCAGTTTCCATATCCGCTGCTGCTAGAAGTCTCAGCTAGGGTGACCCCATAGACCCTGCAAGCCTCCCCTATCACAGGTCACTAGCTAGTCCTAGAGATGAACCCCCAAGTGATTTCTGTTCTCTCTTCTAGCCATCTCCTGCCCCCATCTCCTCCCTACTCTGTCTCCCATCCATTTCCCTCTCTCTATGCATCTCCATGATGCTGATTATATTTTACTTTCTTTTTTTAAAAATTTTTTTTTAGATCTTTTCTTTATTTACATTTCAAATGTTATCTCCTTTCCTAGTTTCCCCTCCGAAAATCCCCTATTCCCTCCCCCCTTCCCCTGCTCCCCAAACCACCCACTCCCATTCCTGGTCCTGGCATTCCCCTATACTGGGGCATAGAGCCCTCACAGAACCAAGGGCCTCTCCTCCCATTGATGACCAACTAGGCCATCCTCTGCTACACATGCAGCTAGAGCCACAAGTTCCACCATGTGTTTTCTTTGATTGGTGGTGTAGTTCCAAGGAACTCTGGAGGTACTGGTTAGTTCATATAGTTGTTCCTCCTATGGGGCTTCACACCCCTTCAGCTCCCTGGGTACTTTCTCTGGCTCCTTCATTGGGGACCTTGTGCTCTGTTCAATGGATGACTGTGAGCATCCACTTCTGTATTTCCCAGGCACTGGCAAAGCCTCACAGGATACAGCTATATCAGGCTCCTGTCAGCAGGCTCTTGTTGGTAGCTGCCTAGTGTCTGGGTTTGGTGGTTGTTTATGGGGTGGATCCCTAAGTGGGGCAGTCTCTGGATGGTCGTTCCCTCAGGCTCTGTTCTGAACTTTGTCTCTGTAAGTCCTTCCATGGCTATTTTGTTCCCCATTCTAAGAAGGAATGAAGCATCCATACTTTGGTCTTCCTTCTTCTTGAGTTTCCTGTGTTTTGCAAATTGTATCTTCGGTATTCTAACTTTCTGGGCTAATATCCCCTTATCAGTGAGTGCATATCATGTGTATTCTTTTGTGATTGGGTTACCTCACTCAGGATGATATCCTCCAGATCTATCCTTTTGCCTAAGAATTTTATAAATTCATTGTTTTTAATAGCTGAGTAGTACTCCATTGTGTAAATGTACCACATTTTCTGTATCCATTCCTCTGTTGAGTGACATCTGGTTCTTTCCAGCTTCTGGCTATTATAAATAAGGCTGCAATGAACATAGTGGAGCATGTGTCCTTATTATAAGTTGGAACATCTTCTGGGTATATGCCCAGGAGAAAGCATTTTACAAAATCCAACAGCCATTCATGATAAAAGTGCCACCAAACCGAGACACTATTCCATATGCCAGCAAGATTTTGATGAAGGGACCCTGGTATAGCTGTCTTGTATGAGACTATGCCAGTGCCTGGAAAATACAGAAGTGGATGCTCACAGTCATCTATAAGATGGAACACAGGGCCCCCAATGGAGAAGCTAGAGAAAGCACCCATGGAGCTAAAGGGGTCTGCAACCCTATAGGTGGAACAATATTATGAATTAACCAGAACCCCAGAACTCGTGTCTCTAGCTGCATATGTAGCAGAAGATGGCCTAGTTGGCCATCACTGGGAAGAGAGGCCCCTTGGTATTACAAACTTTATATGCCCCAGTACAGGGGAATGCCAGGGCCAAGAAGTGGGAGTGCGTGGGTAGGGGAGAAGGGTGGGGGGAGGGTATAGGGAACTTTCGGGATAGCATTTGAAATTTGAAATGTATATAAGGAAAATACTTAATAAAAAGAACAAAGAAAAAAAAGAAAAAAAGTGTATTTTACTTTCTGAGTGAGATTCACAATTCCTCTGTTAGACCCCTCTTATTACCCAGTTTCTTTGGGTCTGCGGATTGTAGCATGGTTATCCTGTACTTTATAGCTAATATACACTTTAAGTGAGTACATACTATGCTTGTCTTTCTGGTCCTCGGATACCTCACTCAAGATCAAAATTTCTAGTTCCATTCATTTGCTTGTAATTTTTTTTGTGTGTGTGTGTGTGTTTAATAGCTTGAGCAAGCTGGAAGTGTCAAAGACACCACAAGAAGTCAACTAACCTGGGCCCATGAGGGAGTCACAGAGACCGAGCCACTAACAAAAGGGCATGCAGGGGCTGGACCTTTGTCTTCTATTCATTTGGAGCAGATACGCAGCCTGGTCATTATGTAGGTCCACTAACAATTGGAGCCAGCCAATTTGTTGTCTTCCAGATTTTGTTGCCTGCCATTAGATCCCTTTCCCCAACCAACTGAACTATGTGGTAGGCCTTATTAGGAGAGGATGAGCTTAGTCCTCCTTCAACTGAATGTCCCAGGGAATGGGGGACAATGGTGGCTCCCCATTCTGTGTGGAAAATGAAGGAAGTAATAGGGGGAAGGATTTGCAAGGGTGGAGGAGAGGAGGGAAAAGGGTTGTGATCTGGATGTAAAGTCAATAAATAAATTAATGGAAAAAAGCCACCAGATGAGGTTTGCTTGAATGAGATATGGCCTAGATGACTGTATTCTCTAGGCTAGACTTACAATCGTTTACAAAGTGTAGATTGAATCAATAGTGTGAGAGCGCTCTAAGAGTCAGACAGTTCATACGGAGCTGTTTTCTGAATGGTTGTTATTCTTGTCTTATGTTCCTCAGTGTTGTGAGGATGTGCTTAGTATTATAGCCGTGAGATCTGGGAATCTTAGAAAATTGTCATTTTTGATATTTTAGAGTATACTTCTTTTTTATTATAATTTCATAACACATATTTGATCACTGCAACTTTCATTTTACAGTCTCTCTCTCTCTCTCTCTCTCTGTGTGTGTGTGTGTGTGTGTGTGTGTGTGTGTGTGTGTGTGTGTGTGTGTGTGTGTTTGCCTACATTTTTATGTGCCTGCAGATTTCTGGGAAGGTCATGGGTATAGGATCCAAAATAACTGGAGTTGCTGGTGACAGTGATCCACTACATGTGTATGCTGGACCTCCCTACTGTATCACAGATTTTAAATCAATTTTTTGACAGCACTCAAATTCTTATAAAATAATGTGTTATTTTTATATTAGTGAGATCATACATACATTCTTTATTTTATGTGAATAGGAAGAAATAAATATTAGAGTCTTTTATAAATCTAATTTACACAAGCAGATTAACAAAAGAAATGAGAAAAAATTACCAGGAATACTTTTTCTTATATATATATATATTTTATATATGTTATAATACATATGATAACACACACACACATATATATATATATATATGTAATTAACACACACACACACACATATATAATGTATGTAATTAACATCTGAGTGAACTCAGCTTCAAGTGTGGGAAGATTTTCTCCTAGCTGTGGCTATATATTGATGACATGTGCAGCCAACCACCTGTTGTTTTTTTACATATCTTTACTTAAGTGAAGTTAGTCACAGGCAACTGATATGGCTATGTCATTTATCCAAGTTCAGGTCACCCCATAGGCATTGTATTTGTTATGACTACATCATTAGACATGGAATCAATATAATGCTGTGCAATACAAGGCAATACAAGGCAATCTTGTTCAATACAATATAAATCAGTCAATATAATGCAATAGTGCCTTTTGAAATAGAGACAGATAAAATATTCATATAATTTCAACTACATATTTCACTGCCATTTTACTTTTAATTATTACTAGAAATATCTTGCTACATGTAGTTTATTCATTAATTTGAGTTATGCTTAGGAAATACTTAGGCTATGTAAAATTCTCAACCATCTGTATTTTCAGGCACCTACCCAACTGTTTGTCTGGGAGTATATGTGTGTCTTTATGTTTAAACAATAGTTTCTTGCTTTTCTATTTGTGATATGTAATGGTCAAACAACCAAAGTATGGAGAAGGTGAAATGAAAAAACCCACCCATTTGGACAAGAAAGAATGACAAAATAAGCATTTTAGTTATAATTGAGACAGTGTTCTGATGTTTATGAATAAGAAGATGGTGGTGTTGTAGAAAATTTTACTGTTCCATTGGCAGAGTCTCTTTTAGAGTACATCCTCTTTCTGGGACTTCTTTGCTGGTATTGATCATGGATTCTCTGTAAGGGACTGAAGAGCCATCTCAGCCTGCTTCCTTGTGGTCTAAGATTAGAATTGGATGGAATTTCTTATCTTTCTACACCCTTCCTAGTTCTTGACATAGAATTATATGGCAATGCAGTCCCATCTAAAGTTAGTAAGTGCTCAATTAGATTTCTGGTTACATCACTGAGAACACAAAATCAGATTTTCCTGTACACATTTAGTCTTTTCCTGTCAGAAGTATTGGCTCTTCATTGTTTACCACTGTACTCTATCCATTCCCCACACCTTAGTTAAAAGTAATCTCTTTGATGCAATTTTAAAATCTAATCCTCTATAACATAAAACAGTACAGTTTAAACCAATCTTTTCAAAATATCTTAATACTAGATCATAATCACAACCTAGGAAAAATGACAGAAATTCAAATTTCTTTCCGTCTTAGGCTACTTTTATCTACAAATTTTCATTTGTTCAAATATATAGGTCCCTGTTATCCAGCTTCTCATAATAAATATATTTACTTTTCCAAATTTTATAAGGCTTCATAGTATATGAATTAGTCAGTATAGATTGCAGCTACATACTTATAATTTATAAGTACTTCATGTTTATAATTTGCAAATCTAATAAATCAAATCCAGAAGATTTATCTTTCCTTATAGCTATTTGCTGAATTTGGATATCTTGTCAATTTTTCATAATCTTTTCATAAATGTTACTACCTGGGTTCACACATGGGTCTACTGCAGGCAACAGCTGGGCCAAATAATTTTGTCTTCATATAACAAGGATCAATACCTTCCTGCCTGGCAATTGATAGGACCTGGCCTCTTAAGGTCTTAACTCTTTCACATTTGGTAAAAATCAATATTTCCCTTTTTGTTTTCTAAAACTCTATTTCAAGCAGCAATCTTGTATGTTCTTAAAATGCTTTTAGCTACAGTGATAATAAATGTTCCTATAAGAATATAACCTCTATGTTTATATGGGTTTGATTTTGTTTTGTTTTGTTTCATCTTGTACTTACCAGTCATCCTGCAATGCTTATTTAAAGACAGATTTTCCATTTGCCTGATTGCTTATCCTGTAAATAAACGTTTGTGATCTCATGTTCTTACTTTGACATCCGTGTAAAGACGTAGAAATGAAGGCAAAGAGGCTAGCTTGGTGGATATTTTAACAATGCTTTCCTATTTGATGCTATACGAACTGATGAGTTCTATGCACACTGACTAGAAGTTCTCTACTTTTTTTTCATTAATTCCCTTTACATCTAGATCACAGCACGCCCCTCAGTCCCACCCTCACAAAATCCTCTCCTCACTACCCCCTCTACTTCTCCAAAATACAAGAGATAAGCTACACTTTTTGAAAGTGTATATTGAGAACTCATGGGCAAACTCAGTTGTGGATTTTACACATTTTGGCTTTTGTGTAAAATGTATGAGATACTGCTTGATCAGATTAGGAGCTAACTTCCTTGTTATTCATATTATGCTGAGTCATTTACATTTGCAGATGTAAGGGTTTGTATTGCTAGCAAAACCTCTCTCCCTCTCTCTCTCTCTCTCTCTCTCTCTCTCTCTCTCTCTCTTCCTTTCTTTTATTTGCACTGTGAGCAGCTAGTCTCTCAGATCTTAATTCTCTCAGCCACAGAGATGAATAACTGTTTCAAATTCTGAATGCCACTGTGTTCAATACAAAAACACTGGTGCAAAAGTGATAGCGGTTTTAATTTAAAAATCTAGAATTTATCCCATTTTCTTCTTACAGCAACATGACAGATACAACTCTCAATTGATACTAGACTACCACAGTTTAACAGAAAGAACAAACAAACAAAAGACTTGGAATTTTGCTAAACCAAAATCAAAACCAAAAAAAAAAAAAAAAAAAAAAAAAAACCAAAACCACCAAAAAACACAACAAACAAACAAACAAGAAACTGTGCTAGTTTGCTTTAAAAATCAATTTACACAACTAAGAATTGCTAAATATGAGAGCATCAACTCAGGAATGGTTTAGATCTGGTTGACCTCTAGGCATGACTGTGAGGGATTGCTTTCATTGTTAATTAATGCAGGAAGACTCAGACCATGTTGGCCAGCAGCATTCACTTGTGAGAAGTGCCTGAACTTTATAGGTCGAGGAAAGCAGGAATCATGAAGGTATGGTTTTCTCTGAGTTTTGACTATCTGGAATCCCTGCCCTTATCTCTCTTCAAAGATGGAATTATAAGCCAAATAGACCCTTTCTCCTACTATGGTGTTCATAGACAGGGTGTTTTGTTTCACAGCAACTGAATTAAAACTATATTGACAACTCAAAAGGGAATGTTAATGTCTTTGCTAAATGAAGAATATATAACTCAATTAAAATAATACCTGTGGTTTGTCATGTTTGTACTCATGAATAAACAAATCTACATTAAACTTTCTCTGCAAAGTAAAGATAAATTAGCTCTTGTCAAACAGTTGTATACAAAGTGATCATGAACTCTTACCCCAAGGTCCTTAGAGACTTGTCATTACATAAGGCTCTTCTCACCTTACTGTAGGATTTTTTAAAAGCCATTTAAATAGATTTCTCTAAAATGATGATTTTCTGATTTTTTTAGACCTTTAACTAAGGAAATTTTACTTGAGAAAGTTTGACCTTCCTCAGGTTGAGTGACTGTGAGTGCAAGGTGTGCTCCCTTGAGAGCTACTGCTTCTTGGCAACGGTCCTTATCCAGGCGCATTAAGAATGTGCCCTTTATAAAATAGTCTACCATTAGAGGGAAAAAGGAGCACAGACAGAAGTAAGCTTAGGTAGTCATAGGGCTGCCAAAGCAGACCTGGGAGCATCAGAGCTATGGGGGAGGGGAGGGCTGTCTTCTGCCCCTCAAAAGAGTCCTGCATCACAGCATCACTAAAATCTGTCTTCATTTCTTCTCTTTTATTTTTCTCCTCAAAAAAAAAAAAAAAAAACAGATGAATCTTCTCTCAAGAGTGCTGTATGTAAAAATGTACACATTTACACAACATGGAGGGAGATGCTACAAAGTAAAGGAATCTTGGGTTTGCTGAATATATAATAGTAGAAAAAATTAATCAGCCAAGCAATAATAAAATTTCGGAAGAACTCAATTTCCTAACTGAGGACTCTTGAAAATATTTTTGCACATAGAATGATCAGATGTTTAGTAATAATAAACTAAGTTTATTCTTACCTTACTAGTATGCTGAATTTGTAGCATATTTATGATTTACAAATATAATAAAATGACTGTTTTGAAGGATATTATTTCTGTTGCAGGTCCAAACTTTTGTTGTTTCTAGATTCTTTTAATATATTTTATGTTTAAATAAAAACAAACAAACAAACACATGTGTTGTGTTACAAAGTAAATGCATAAGAAACTGAGTTTAGGTTTATTTTAACCTGTAATATTTCTTGTAAATGATTTAATTTATTTTATATTTATGTATAGTTTCTTAACGTAAAATTTAAAAGGTCTTGCTGTAACCTACACTGTAAACATTCTCACACATTTTTTAAAAAATGCTTACTTGCATGAAATAGACTTGAGTTTTATTTTTGCTACATCCATTGGTACATATATTTTCAGAAATCTATCTTTTCTGTAGTTTCTTTTGCTAATGAATGTTGTTACTATTCTAAGTGAGTGTTAGAATTATGCTTTATTATTATATATATTATTTCTTATATTTCTTTTACAGTCTAGTTGTCACCTACCCTCCTACAGTTCCTCATCCCATTCTTCCTCTTCCCTGTCTCCAAGAGAATGTCCCTAACCTTAACCCCCACCAGCCCTCCGCACTACATGGGACCTCAAGTCTCTCGAGGATTTTTATACCATACTGCCAAATAAATTGCCCTTTTACAAACAGAGGAAAAGGCAAAAAGAACTGAAGACTATTCAATTTAATCCATAGTCACTGAAATATTTATATGGGTATTCTCTTTTCCTGCTGTTTTTAACATCTGTGAGTTTTGCTGTGAATTTCTCAGTGTAGAGAGAGGTACACGGCTTGCTTGCTGAACTTCTATTCAGTTGTAGTAAGAGGACTTTTTGTCACAAATGATACGATGAGCTTTGTGAGGGGCCTCTGTCTCACACTGTAGACACTCACTACAGACTTACTCGGTAGACTGCACTTAGAAACATCTGATGTGGTTGGTGCTCTTCCATTTCACTCCTGGAAAAGGAGGGAAAAATGAGTCAAGATTCGACCATAAAATCTTATCCCATCATGGAAATATGACAGAAGGGGCCAGGCTCTGTAGTTCTTGGTGCCTGTTATTTCCTGCTGATGCTGCTGATGAGTTACATGCACAGAAAATCACTGTCACTTAGTAATAAATAATCCAGACTCCCCTGCTCTTCTTAGTATTAATCAAGTGTGTTCCAACCCTCAAATACACTGCAATCTGTGCAACATGCTACAAACCCATAAAACATTTATTGAAAAATTGTCACTTATGTCATAGTCAACTGCATGTTTATATTTTTGATACCCACTAACATGCACCAAATCATTATAATATCATTATTGTTAACTGACTAGAATAAAATCAATTATCTGTCAAAATATGATACTTACTTTTAAATTTTAAGTATAGTCTTTATAAATAAATGCAACTATATGGAACTCATATTCTTTCCCAAGGAGACAAGACTCAGATTCCTTCTGAAATAGTTTATTGAGACTATTGTGATCTACAGAGATGAAAGAAGATTCTTCTACACTGTGTTTTCTGAACCACATGCAGTAACAGTTTTGGTGGCTGAAGGGGAAAGTGAGTGGGACTAAATCATTAGCTAATTAATACACATGGATGGATAATATATGAATACTTAGTATTTATATTTGTCAATCTTGAAAATAGCTAATTTAAAATAGGTTAATTATAATTTTTGTTATGATTCCATAATCTCTAAAAACCAAGCAGAGATCAACACATACTAACCAGCAAATATTGGAGAGATCTCAAGTTACAAAACAACCCTCATAGAAGCTGAGGGAGGGAGGATGGGATAGGAGGTTTCTGGAGGGGAAACCAAGAAAGGGGATAACATTTGAAATGCAAATAAATAAAATATCCAATAAAAAAAAAGAAAAAAAAAGAGGAATTAAACAGCCTTCCTTCTTATTTCAATGAGAAGAAGGAAAAGTTTTAGGGGAAAAATGTTACTAAAACCTGTTACTTGGTGCAATTAGTACATAAAAGCAGTGTGTGTATGTGTGGGAGCATGAACTAATATTTCAGCAAAATGCTTTTTTGTTGTGGACAAAAATGAGATTAAATTGTACAAATGTCATCAATAAAAGTACATACACTAGGTAGACCGCATAAATATATTAGCTAGATGATTCCTTTGTGGTATAGGGAACACACACACACACACACCCTTGAAGAAGAATGAATCACAGTTCTTTTTTTTTCCATCAGTCCATAACTGAATCCCTTATGCCTATTGAGGTAATACCCTAAATAGAAGTATTTTGAGAAAGTAGTTATGAGTCTTGATGAGATGAGTCTGGATTATTCTGTACTGACAGGCAGATGTCAAAGTCAGAGAAACAGAATCCTATATGTATCACAAACAGTCCGTTTGTACTTTCAGTGAATAATGTTGGCTGATATAGAAAATACAGCGACAATGACACAAGGTACAGAGGGTCCTGACTTTATCTGTTCTAGCAATGCAAGAATATGGAATGTGAGGAGCTGGGCAGATGATGTCACTGTCCCAACAGCAAGTATTGAAAGTATCACATGGCCCAACCCCAAGTTATAGTGTTTGCTATGTTTAATTTTGAGAACATAACCCTTTTTTTTTTAATATTTTTATTACATATTTTCCTCAATTACATTTCCAATACTATCCCAAAAGTCCCCCATAGCGCCCCCCACTTCCCTACCCACCCATTCCCATTCTTTTGGCCCTGGCATTCCCCTATATTGGGGCATATAAAGTTTGCAAGTCCAATGGGCCTCTCTTTCCATTGATGGCCGACTAGGCCATCTTTCGATACATATGCAGCTAGAGACAAGAGCTCCAGGGTTCTGGTTAGTACATCATGTTGTTCCAACAATAGGGTTGCAGATCCCTTTAGCTCCTTGGGTACTTTCTCTAGCTTCTCCATTGGGAGCCCTGTGATACATCCAATAGCTGACTGTGAACATCCACTCCTGTGTTTGCTAGGCCCCGGCATCGTCTCACAAGAGACAGCTATATTTGGGTCCTTTCAGCAAGATCTTACTAGTGTATGCAATGGTGTCAGCGTTTAGAAGCTGATTATGGGACGGATCCCTGGATACAGCAGTCTCTAAATGGTCCATCCTTTCATCACAGCTACGAACTTTGTCTCTGTAACTCCTTCCCTGGGTGTTTTGTTCCCAATTCTAAGAAGGTGCACAGTGTCCACACTTTGGTCTTCATTCTTCTTGAGTTTCATGCGTTTATCAAATTGTATCTTATATCTTGGGTATCCTAAGTTTTGGGCTAATATCCACTTATCAATGAATACATATTGTGTGAGTTCCTTTGTGATTGTGTTACTTCACTCAAGATGATGCCCTCCAGGTCCATCCATTTGGCTAGGAATTTCATAAATTCATTCTTTTTAATAGCTGAGTAGTACTCCATTGTGTAAATGTACCATAATTTCTGTATCCATTCCTCTGTTGAGGGACATCTGGGTTCTTTCCAGCTTCTGGCTATTATAAATAGGGCTGCTATGAACATAGTGGAGCATGTGTCCTTTTTACCGGTTGGGACATCTTCTGGATATATGCACAGGAGAGGTATTGCTGGATCCTCCGGTAGTACTATGTCCAATTTTCTGAGGAACCGCCAGACTGATTTCCAGAGTGGTTGTACAAGCTTGCAATCCCACCAACAATGGAGAAGTGTTCCACTTTCTCCACATCCTCGCCAGCATCTGCTGTCACCTGAATTTTTGATCTTAGCCATTCTGACTGGTGTGAGGTGGAATCTCAGGGTTGTTTTGATTTGCATTTCCCTGATTATTAAGGATGTTGAACATTTTTTCAGGTGCTTCTCTGCCATTCGGTATTCCTCAGGTGAGAATTCTTTGTTCAGTTCTGAGCCCCATTTTTTAATGGGGTTATTTGACTTTCTGGAGTCCACCTTCTTGAGTTCTTTATATATATTGGATATTAGTCCCTTATCTGATTTAGGATAGGTGAAGATCCTTTCCCAATCTGTTGGTGGTTTTTTTGTCTTATTGATGGTGTCTTTAGCCTTGCAGAAGCTTTGTAGTTTCATGAGGTCCCACTTGTCAATTCTCGATCTTACAGCACAAGCCATTACTGTTCTATTCAGGAATTTTTCTCCTGTGCCCATATCTTCAAGGCTTTTCCCCACTTTCTCCTCTATAAGTTTCAGTGTCTCTGGTTTTATGTGAAGTTCCTTGATCCACTTAGACTTGACCTTAGTACAAGGAGATAGGAATGGATCGATTCGCATTCTTCTACATGTTAACAACCAGTTGTGCCAGCACCATTTGTTGAAAATGCTGTCTTTCTTCCACTGGATGTTTTTAGCTCCCTTGTCGAAGATCAAGTGACCATAGGTGTGTGGGTTCATTTCTGGGTCTTCAATTCTATTCCATTGGTCTATTTGTCTGTCACTATACCAGTACCATGCAGTTTTTATCACAATTGCTCTGTAGTAGAGCTTTAGGTCCGGCATGGTGATTCCATCAGAGGTTCTTTTATCCTTGAGGAGAGTTTTTGCTATCCTAGGTTTTTTGTTATTCCAGATGAATTTGCAGATTGCACTTTCTAATTCGTTGAAGAATTGATTTGGAATTTTGATGGGGATTGCATTGAATCTGTAGATTGCTTTTGGCAAGATAGCCATTTTTACAATGTTGATCCTGCCAATCCATGAGCATGGGAGATCTTTCCATCTTCTGAGATCTTCTATAATTTCTTTCTTCAGAGACTTGAAGTTTTTATTATACAGATCTTTCACTTCCTTAGTTAGAGTCACGCCAAGATATTTTATATTATTTGTGACTATTGAGAAGGGTGTTGTTTCCCTAATTTCTTTCTCAGCCTGTTTATTCTTTGTGTAGAGAAAGGCCATTGATTTGTTTGAGTTAATTTTATATCCAGCTACTTCACCGAAGCTGTTTATCAGGCTTAGGAGTTCTCTGGTGGAATTTTTAGGGTCACTTATATATACTATCATATCATCTGCAAAAAGTGATATTTTGACTTCATCTTTTCCAATTTGTATCCCTTTGATCTCCTTTTGTTGTCGAATTGCTCTGGCTAGGACTTCAAGTACAATGTTGAATAGGTATGGAGAAAGTGGACAGCCTTGTCTAGTCCCTGATTTTAGAGGGATTGCTTCAAGCTTCTGACCATTTACTTTGATGTTGGCTACTGGTTTGCTGTAGATTGCTTTTATCATGTTTAGGTATGGGCCTTGAATTCCTGATCTTTCCAAGACTTTTATCATGAATGGGTGTTGGATCTTGTCAAATGCTTTTTCCGCATCTAACGAGATGACCATGTGGTTTTTGTCTTTGAGTTTGTTTATATACTGGATTACGTTGATGGATTTCCGTATATTGAACCATCCCTGCATCCCTGGGATGAAACCTACTTGGTCAGGATGGATGATTGTTTTGATGTGTTCTTGGATTCGGTTAGCAAGAACTTTATTGAGGATTTTTGCATCAATATTCATAAGGGATATTGGTCTGAAGTTTTCTATCTTTGTTGGGTCTTTTTGTGGTTTAGGTATCAGAGTAATTGTGGCTTCATAGAATGAGTTGGGTAGAGTACCTTCTGTTTCTATTTTGTGGAATAGTTTGTGAAGAACTGGGATTAGATCATCTTTGAAGGTCTGATAGAACTCTGCACTAAACCCATCTGGTCCTGGGCTTTTTTTAGTTGGGAGACTATTAATGACTGCTTCTATTTCTTTGGGGGATATAGGGCTGTTTAGATCATTAACCTGATCTTGATTCAACTTTGGTACCTGGTATCTGTCTAGGAACTTCTCCATTTCATCCAGGTTCTCCAGTTTTGTTGAGTATAGCCTTTGGTAGAAGTATCTGATGGTGTTTTGGGTGTCTTCAGGATCTGTTGTTATGTCTCCTTTTTCATTTCTGATTTTGTTAATTAGGATGCTTTCCCTGTGCCCTCTAGTGAGTCTGGCTAAGGGTTTATCTATCTTGTTGATTTTCTCAAAGAACCAGCTCCTTGATTGGTTGATTCTTTGAATAGTTTTTCTTGTTTCCACTTGGTTGATTTCACCCCTGAGTTTGATTATTTCCTGCCGTCTACTCCTCTTGGGTGAATTTGCTTCCTTTTGTTCTAGTGCTTTTAGGTGTGTTGTCAAGCTGCTAATGTGTGCTCTCTCTAGTTTCCTTTTGGAGGCACTCAGAGCTATGAGTTTTCCTCTTAAAAATGCTTTCATTGCATCCCATAAGTTTGGGTATGTTGTGGCTTCATTTTCATTGAACTCTAAAAAGTCCTTAATTTCTTTCTTTATTCCTTCCTTGACCAAGGTATCATTGAGAAGAGTGTTGTTCAGTTTCCACGTGAAGGTTGGCTTTCTATTATTTATTTTGTTATTGAAGATCAGCCTTAGTCCATGGTGATCTGATAGGATGCATGGGACAATTTCAATATTTTTATATCTGTTGAGGCCTGTTTTGTGACCAATTATGTGGTCAATTTTGGAGAAGGTACCATGAGGTGCTGAGAAGAAGGTATATCCTTTTGTTTTAGGATAGAATGTTCTGTAGATATCTGCCAGATCCATTTGATTCATAATTTCTGTTAGTTTCACTGTGTCCCTGTTTAGTTTCTGTTTCCATGATCTGTCCATTGGTGAAAGTGGTGTGTTGAAGTCTCCCACTATTATTGTATGAGGTGCAATGTGTGCTTTGAGCTTTACTAAAGTTTCTTTAATGAATGTGGCTGCCTTTGTATTTGGAGCATAGATATTCAGGATTGATAGTTCCTCTTGGAGGATTTTACCTTTGATGAGTATGAAGTGTCCCTCCCTGTCTTTTTTAATGACTTTGGGTTGGAAGTCAATCTTATCAGATATTAGAATGGCTACTCCAGCTTGTTTCTTCATGCCATTTGCTTGGAAAATTGTTTTCCAGCCTTTCATTCTGAGGTAGTGTCTATCCTTTTCTCTGAGATGAGTTTCCTGTAAGCAGCAAAATGTTGGGTCTTGTTTGTGTAGCCAGTTTGTTAGTCTATGTCTTTTTATCGGGGAGTTGAGTCCATTGATATTAAGAGATATTAAGGAAAAGTAATTGTTGTTTCCTGTTATTTTTGATGTTAAAGTTGGCATTTTGTTCTTGTGGCTGTCTTCTTTTAGGTTTGTTGAGGGATTACCTTCTTGTTGTTTCTAGGGCGTGGTTCCTGTCCTTGTATTGGTTTTTTTCTGTTATTATCCTTTGAAGGGCTGGATTCGTGGAGAGATAATGTGTGAATTTGGTTTTGTCGTGGAATACTTTGGTTTCTCCATCTATGTTAATTGAGAGTTTGGCTGGGTATAGTAGCCTGGGCTGGAATTTGTGTTCTTTTAGTGTCTGTATAACATCCGTCCAGGATCTTCTGGCTTTCATAGTCTCTGGTGAAAAGTCTGGTGTAATTCTGATAGGCTTGCCTTTATATGTTACTTGGCCTTTTTCTCTTACTGCTTTTAGTATTCTATCTTTATTTAGAGCATTTGTTGCTCTGATTATTATGTGTCGGGAGGTATTTCTTTTCTGGTCCAGTCTATTTGGAGTTCTATAGGCTTCTTGTATGTTCATGGGCATCTCTTTCTTTAGATTTGGGAAGTTTTCTTCTATAATTTTGTTGAAGATGTTTGCTGGTCCTTTGAGTTGAAAATCTTCATTCTCATCCACTCCTATTATCCGTAGGTTTGGTCTTCTCATTATGTCCTGTATTTCTTGGATGTTTTGAGTTAGGATCTTTTTGCATTTTACATTTTCCTTGATTGTTGTGCCGATGTTCTCTATGGAATCTTCTGCACCTGAGATTCTCTCTTCCATCTCTTGTATTCTGTTGCTGATGCTCGTATCTATGGTTCCAGATTTCTTTCCTAGGGTTTCTATCTCCAGTGTTGCCTCATTTTGGGTTTTCTTTATTGTGTCTACTTCCCTTTTATGTCTAGTATGGTTTTGTTCATTTCCATCATCTGTTTGGATGTGTTTTCCTGTTTTTCTGTAAGGACTTCTACCTGTTTGATTATGTTATCATGTTTTTCTTTAAGGATTTGTAACTCTTTAGCAGTGTTCTCCTGCAATTCTTTAAGGGATTTTTGTGCTTCCTCTTTATTGTCTTCTGCCTTTTTATCAGTGTTCTCCTGCATTTCTTTAAGTGTGTTATTAAAGTCCTTCTTGAAGTCCTCTATCATCATCAGGAGATATGCTTTTAAATCCGTGTCTAGCTTTTCCGGTGTGTTGGGGTGCCCTGGACTGGGCGAAGTGGGGGTGCTGGGTTCTGATGATGGTGAGTGGTCTTGGTTCCTGTTAGTAAGATTATTACGTTTACCTTTCGCCATCTGGTAATCTCTGGGGTTAGTTGTTATCGTTGTCACTATTTAAAGATTGGAGCAGAAGCTGTGTTCCACTCACCAGCAGTCTCTAAATCCTGCGGCGGGGGTCGTGGGTAGCTGATGGTACCCCGGTGCTGGTCCAGCCGGAAGAGGCCTGTGGTCCTACTCAGGCCGTTTTTTCTGCTTCCCTAACTAATGCAGTCTCTGGTCCCGTGTGCAATTGGATTGGAGCAGAAGCTGTGTTCCACTCTCCAGAAGTCTTAAGATCCTGTGGTGGGTGTTGTGGGTAGCTGGTGAGTGTCAGCCGACCCTGTGCCCCAGCTGCCCCGGTGCTTTTCTGACCGGAAGAGGGTTGTGGCCCTATGTAGGCCGGATTTCTCTCTCCCCAACCAGAGCAGTCTCAGGTCCCGCGTGATTGGACTGGAGCAGAAGCTGTGTTCCACTCACCAGCAGTCCCAAAATCCTGCAGCGGGGGTCGTGGGTAGCTGGCGGGTGTCAGGCAACCCTGCGCTCCCGCTACCCTGGCGCTGATCCGGCCGGGTGAGGCCTGTGGCCCTACTCAGGCCGGTTTCTGCTTCCCTAACTAATGCAGTCTCAGGTCCCGCGCAATTGGATTGGAGCAGAAGCTGTGTTCCACTCACCAGCAGTCCCAAAATCCTGCGGCGGGGGTCGTGGGTAGCTGGCGGGTGTCAGGCAACCCTGTGCTCCCGCTACCCCGGCGCTGATCCAGCCGGATGAGGCCTGTGGTCCTACTCAGGCCAGTTTCTGCTTCCCTAACTAATGCAGTCTCAGGTCCCGCGCAATTGGATTGGAGCAGAAGCTGTGCTCCACTCACCAGAAGTCTTAAGATCCTGTGGCGGGTGTTGTGGGGAGCTGGCGAGTGTCAGCAGACCCTGCACCCCAGCTGCCCCGGTGCTTTTCTGACCTGAAGAGGGTTGTGGCCCTATGTAGGCCGGATTTCTCTCTCCCCAACCAGAGCAGTCTCAGGTCCCGCGTGATTGGACTGGAGCAGAAGCTGTGTTCCACTCACCAGCAGTCCCAAAATCCTGCGGCGGGGGTCGTGGGTAGCTGGCGGGTGTCAGGCAACCCTGCGCTCCCGCTACCCTGGCGCTGATCCGGCTGGATGAGGCCTGTGGTCCTACTCAGGCCGGTTTTCTGCTTCCCTAACTAATGCAGTCTCAGGTCCCGCGCAATTGGATTGGAGCAGAAGCTGTGTTCCACTCACCAGCAGTCCCAAAATCCTGCGGCGGGGGTCGTGGGTAGCTGGCGGGTGTCAGGCAACCCTGCGCTCCCGCTACCCCGGCGCTGATCCGGCCGGATGAGCCTGATCCGGCCGGATGAGCCCCTTTTTTTTTAAACACTGGGAACTATTCAAAAATATCAGAGTGAGAGAATGGTTTAATCTTATTGAGGAGTTAGCAAAAGATGAATGAGACAAGAAAGATGTAATTCCACATAGTGAAACATTGCTTTCTATTCTGACTTAAAAATTAATTATTCTATCTTTTGTTGTTGTTGTTTGGTTTCTAACTTAGGAAGCAATAGCTTCCTTCTAACTTAGTGAGAATGGGAGAGCAGTCTGTAAGAACATTCTCAAATGTATTCTTAACTTGTTTTAATGTCTGAATACACAGGTAGATTCAGCTCATGTTCAATCAGAAATGATGAACCTAACCCTCAAGAGACTGGAGGCTCTAGGGAGTTTAGAGGTCATGTGCTGTGGGAGTAGGGGTGGGGACATCCTGATGGAGAGAGGTGGGTGGGGAAGAGTTATGGATTGTGGTACATTTGGAGGGTGGAAGGGGGAAGGGAATAAAATCTGGAGTGTAAAAATTAAAAAGTACCCTTTTAACGTGCAAAAAAGATCCATGACTGTTGCTGACACTAACATAGTGCTTGCTCATTGAAGGCTCAGTGTAGCATCAGCTTAAGGAGAATAAAAGACATTACCATCAACAAAAGTGGCAGCATAAAAGACATCATCATCATCATCATCATCATCAACAACAACAACAACAACAAAGCCCTGCAAAGTTAGATAACAAAGTTAGATAACATATAACTAAATCTCAGGAGCATGTGGGTCTAGAAGCCACTGCTCCTGAATCTTGTAAGCAGTAGTGGAATAGATAACTGTTTCTCCTGAGTGTTAACTTGGATGAGCCCCGAGTGCTCAGAGCTGGAAGGTACTTTTCTCAGTTGGTGATTTTATGCAAAGCATATGATGACACTAAAGAAATAAGAAGTGGAAGGCATTCCTTAAACACCCCACAGAACTTTTAAAGTGGTGTTTCTGGACTTTGTATGTGGAGATGGGATTTATTTGGCTTCCCTCCTTTTCAATAGGGCTTAATAAATGAAGTGAGCTGGCATAACTATGTTTGACATCAGCTATAGAGCATAGCAAATTGCTGGAATATTTTTAGAGATGAGAAGAAGTAAAGAGCTACTATAGAAACATATCGGCATTTATTTGAATTATGGCACTGGTGGGGCTGGAAGGACACTTTACGAGAAGTAAAGAAGTGAAATACAGTACTGATCTGAATTTTAAACACTCTGTTTCTACTCAATTGAATTTGGGGTTTTCAGGGCTTATAGAAAGCAATGGTTTAGAAAATAGAACAAGTTTGAGTGAGTTTTTTTTTTAAATAAAGTTACTCAAGAGATTACTTTATTTTTACCTTGTCTCCAGAGACTGAAACATCAGCCATCAGAAAATGAGTCAGAACCATACTAAGGTAAATTCAGAGATACAAATAAGAACCTAACAACCTCTCAAATGCTTGGTTGTTTATGATGTATGTAGTTTTGCTCAGAAACCCCTTGTTTGGAAGTATCCAAAACAGTATGACTTCCTACCTTGCTTCCACTTCCTTCTCTGAGTAGAATCCTTTTCTTATTTTGAATTGCTCTAGAATCTGTCAGTCAGATTTTCAACTGTTCCTTTCATTTAAAGTGGTGTTTCTGAACTTTATTGGAGCAAATTTTACTCTCAAAGACTGAACATCAGTGTGGCAACGTTAGAGCTGGAGAACAGAACCCAGGTGCTTTAAGTGTGTGTGTAGGCTTGGGACCAGAACCACTTATTAGTAATGGTGACTATGGCTAACTAATGCTTTCCATTTCTTCTGCATTCTAAGGAGCAAAGCTGACAATGCTCATATGCTGATAACAGTAGCTGGCACAGCAGGTTCATAACCCAAACCAACCACCCAAAATCTTAAAGAATCAAGAACTCCAATGTAAATTGCAACAAGTCAGAGGGAAACATCTTACAAAAGTAGAGTTAAAGTCAAAGTGTCCTATGCTGACGATTAAGTCGTAAGAAGCTCCAAAGCACAGCCTAAGCTATCTCATGCTTGGATAGGACCCAGTCTTTGGGAAATATGGCTGAAAAATCATTTAGGTAATCTATATTTTCCTTTATCATAAAACTGAGGCTGGAATGTCTAAGACATTTAACTAAGGCAATTCCGTGAGTGAGGCTCAGTTCATTCAGATGAGATTCCTCTTCTCTGAGACATGTTCCCCTTCCTTGCTACCATCACAATTCTTTTTCAAGTCTTTTCAAAATGTAGACTGATAACTAGTAAACATAATTAAGTTGAAAATGATGACTGAGACTCGCAGTAACCTGAGTAGCATTTACTTGACCACATCACAGCTATTAAAGAATTTGGCAACATGACAAGTTAGAGAGTCAATAAAGCCTGAGTGAGAGACATGTTTTCTTTTCTTTACTCTGCCTTCTAAATAATATATCCTCACCTACTTGTAGCTATTACCCATGGTTATTCATGGAGACCTGAGAAAGGGTCATTAGGGAATAGAAAGAAATAAAGAAGCAATAAAACAGTCATAGCTATGAGCAGAAAAATTTGGGAAAGCTGTGTTTATGAAACTTGAATATAATCTTTGCTTGAACTTTGCTATTGCCAGCAATCCTTGGGAATAATCCCTCTGTCCATCATTTAATGACTCTCCTGGGATTAGTATTAGGGTTGATGTTTGTTGTTCTTTTTATAAATAAACTTTTGACAAGACTTCAAGTTGAAAGGATTGATTTCATTTTGGAGGTCACAAAGAACAAATTCTATCAGGTTCACCAGCACTATAAACACTAATTAATTATAGATACTCATATAACTACAAGTTATTATCAATAATAGTACTCTAATTTTATAATCACACAAATCAAATTCACAACTTAATGGTTTGATTGAATTGTGACAAAAAAAGAATAGAAACTAACCCCACATTATTGAAATGTCTATATAATTGATTATATTTTTGAGTTTTTATTCATCAAAATCAAATATTAGCACATTTTGTCTGTGCCCCATTACATGTATACACACACACACACATACACACACACACACACACACACACACAGAGGAACACACATACAATCAACAATTTTATCTGACATCAAGGGAAGAACTTAATTTCTTTCTTCTTTAACAGCTTGTTTCTTTTCCTTAACCTACTTAGCAGAGACTCATTTAAAAAGTTATATGTCTTATGCTCACATAATTATTATATAAAGTTAATCACTTATAAAATGTAATTGTTAATCCTGATGCATAGAGAATATTGGAAATTTTTTAAAAATGTCAATTTGTACATGAGAGGCATAGTTTAATATTTTTATGTAAGGCTTCCACCATATTATAACATTATAACAGCATATTTTGATGTAAAATGATTTTTATTTGGGAAATACAGTATTTCAGATACATGTATGACTATGTGAATAATGTTCCAATGATCACAATGAATACAAATACAATTAAGAATATGATTTTAAGTATCTGGATTCATTTTATCACCTATTTAGCAATATGGTATTGCATGTGATATTGCCATTAGAAGTGATAGCAGTTATATTAGGGAGTATGCTTTGAAACACAACTTTGTCTAAAGCATGTAGAGATCTGGACCTACTGGAGGGTTGATAATATGTGATGCATATGATCTTGAGTTTTCTCTTATTTTAGACACTCCTATCTTGCACTAGAGTAGTGTGTACCAAACTAATGCGTAACACTCTTGGTATCTTCACAATGCTTATTTGACATTTCTATTTTGTATGTGTTGAGGGATTCTAAAAATGATTTTATTTTTATCTATCTGTATGTGTTTGAGTCCGTGTACATAGGTGCTAATAGAGAGCAAACAGATAGATCTCTTGGAACTGGAGTTACAGGTCATTATGATCCCCTGATGTCCATAATAGGGACTAAACGTTGGTCATATGTGAGAGCATCAAGTACTCTATATCTCCAAGCCCATCTCTGAATTTCTTAGTTTTTTCCTTGTTGAGGAATCAGAGCAGGTCCAAGCCTTGTCAAGCAGATTACTGAAACCAGGTGCTTCTTTCACTAATCAGTTTATGTTTGAGGAACTTAACAGTTATGATCAACAAAGAGCTGAGAAGAAATGCCTTGGAGAAGTGGATCCAAACAAAGATTTGGCATGTGCTATGAAGGTAGATTTTACTTTTATACAGTAGCTTTCAGGGCAGAAAAGAAAACACTTAGTAAACTAACTAATTACTTATGAATGCCAATCACATTGCTGATGAAGAGAATCAGAAGTCTGAGCATGGCATAAAATTAAACAAATTACTTAAGACAAGAAAAGATAACTAATTTATACAATTAACTCAAGCAGTAATCTGGGTTGGTATAAGTGTTAAAGGATTTAGTTTTATAAGACAATGTCACTCTTAAATAGTCAAGATTTTGTTTGTGCTCCATCTGTATGTGATATAATAGATCATAAAAATATTGAATGATGACTAATGAAATATTTAAATTAAAATACCACAACATCTAAACAAGCTACGAACTGAATACTGATGCTAGCATTTTAAGGAATAAGTCTGTGATTATTGAAACATAATCTACTACATTTGAATTACTTCATAATGATATTTCTGAATTGCTTTACGTTGTTAAGGCACTAGACCCCAGCCCCTAAAATAGAATTGATATCTGTGTAGTTTTGAAATTTGCTAGTTTTAGCAGACAATTGTAACTCAAAATTAGGAGCAAGTAATGTATTAAAATATATCAACTCTATCTAGTGAAGTCCTATACATAAGTTTATCTAGTAGGTAGATTAAATATCTTGAGTTAATCAGGTAACAAACTAAGTATCTTGAGTTGCCAAAGGCCCTGAGTTTAATTTGCTGGATTATGGGCTGTGAAGAAACATAATGACTAAGGGACCTTAAAAAAAAAACTCTTACTTGGGGCTGGATTATAGTTTTAGAGGTTCAGTCCAATATCATCACGGAGGGAGGGAGGTATAGCAGTGTACAGGCAGACATAGTGATGGAGGAGCCAGGAGTTCTAAATCTTGATTAGCAGGCAGCAGAAGGTTATTGTCTTCTGCAGGCAGACAGGAGGAGGCTCTGATTCAACACTGGACAGAGCTTATGACCATAGCAGACCTCAAAGCCCACCCACAGAGAGATGCACTTCTTTCAACAAGGCCACACCTACTCCAAATGGCCACACCTCTTAATAGTGTCACTGCCTATGGCTAGGCATTAAAATACATGAATTTGTAGGGGTCAAACCTATTCAAAACCCCATAAGGACTATCCAGAAGAAATGGTTAACTCAAGAGCAAGCACAGGAGAAAAGAACGCAACATAGGTTTTTATCAGATTCCATGATGTGAAAGCAATCACATAAAGAATAAAGGTCTTTTTTGAATATTTTGTTTCCCCTTTCAAACTATTTGCTTCATGCTATGAATTCTAATTTAAATGAGGCCAGAGAAATTATTAGCTTTCTATGATATTAAAGGATAGTTTAAGTGTACTTATGTGAATATATGGTAAGTGTGTATTTATGTGTTTACTTTGGGATTTAACATCATTCATTATATTTTTTTGTTATTATTCTTGTTTGCTTGTTTAGATTTTCTTATGTGTGTGTTTTTGTGTATGTGTGTGTGTTTGGGTGTGTGTACATGCTTTTTCCAGTAAAATTTCACTTACTTTGTATTCACTAAAGGCTTGACATTAAAATATATAGGCAATTCTTAGTATCACCCTCTACATTATATGAGTTTAAAATAATCTTTCTTTATAACTTACAATTATATCAACTATGCAACTTTCTCATAATTGATATGAAGATGTTACTTTTCATGAAATTTGGCTTACACAGACGCATCCTAAATTAAATACATTTTACTTGCCAGAGTTTATCATTTAACACAGTTTTTGTGTCTTAAGTACAGTCCTATTTTGTTCTGATCATGAATGCTCTGATGTATCCTATGCTCTACTTTGAAGAGTGTGGCTGAAGCTATTTTCTTACATGAAACATTTCAGGCACAAATTATTACATTACAGAAATGGCCTTCTTTATTTATTGTCTACTATACCATTATAATTTTAGTGAAATTCTTTTGACCAGTTTTATAGATATTGCCTTTTCATTTTCAACGTATTTAGCATGCTAGTAAACACTTTCCATGAAAACATTATCATAATGGCCCTTCAAAAAGGTTTTGTTTGAGAATGTAGTGATGAATCCTGCTCTCAGGACTTGGACAAACATTCAAGAATAAGTCATAGTTTGGCTGAGAATATTATCAAAGTAGTTAAGACATCCAAAAATATACATTAAAGGGAATGAATTGTGAAAAATATGGAGAGAAAAAGTACTGTCATCAATCAGAAACTTACCCTTGGCTTAACAGGACAGTGTAAAGTAAATTGTCCAATGAAGATTGATAGATCTGTTCTCTCTCTCTCTCTCTTTCTCTCTCTCTCATACAAACATATATATACATATATGTATATATATACATACACATATAGTCATAACACTATTAGTAGTCTAGTTCATGAGGTTCAATAAATTTATTTTTTTATTAGCTATTTTCCTAATTTACATTTCAAATGCTATCCTGAAAGTCCCCTATACACTCCCAGCGCCCTGCTCCCCTACCCACCCACTCCCACTTCTTGGCACCAGTGTTCCCCTGTACTGGGGCATATATATAAACTTTGCAAGACTAAAGGGCTTCTTTTCCCAATGATGGCCAGATAGGCCACCTTCTACTACATATTCAGCTAGAGACACAAGCTCCAGGGGTACTGGTTAGTTCATATTGTTGTTCCACCTATAGTGTTGCAGACCCCTTCAGCTCCTTGGGTACTTTCTCTAGATCCTCCATTGGGGGCCCTGTATTCCATTCAATACATGACTGTGAGCATCCACTTCTGTATTTGTGAGACACCGGCATAGCCTCATAAGAGACAGTTATACCAGGGTCCTTTAAACAAAATCTTGCTGGCATATGCAATAGTGTCTGCGTTTGGGGGATGATTATGGGATGGATACCCGTTTGGGGCAGGCTCTGGATGGTCCATACTTTTATCTCAGCTCCAAACTTTGTCTCTGTAACTCCTTCTATGGCTATTTTGTTCCCAATTCTAAGAAGGAATGAAGCATCCATACTTCGGTCTTCCTTCTTGAGTTTCATGTGTTTTGCAAATTGTATCTTTGGAATTCTAAGTTTCTGGGCTAATATCCACTGATTAGTGAGAACATATCAACTGAGTTCTTTTGTGATTGGGTTACCTCACTTGGGATGACACCCTCCAGATCTATCCATTTGCCTAAGAATTTCATAAATTCATTGTTTTTAATAGCTGAG
Source organism: Mus caroli (assembly GCF_978045245.1). Classification (NCBI taxonomy): domain Eukaryota; kingdom Metazoa; phylum Chordata; class Mammalia; order Rodentia; family Muridae; genus Mus; species Mus caroli. Next base: position 10,873,014 of record NW_028227259.1, read on the forward strand.
TTATACTCCATTGTATAAATGTACCACATTTTCTGTATCCATTCCTCTGTTGAGGGATATCTGGGTTCTTTCCAGATTCTGGCTATTATAAATAAGGCTGCTATGAACATAGTGGAGCATGTGTCCTTATTACAAGTTGGAACATCTTCTGGGTATATTCCCAGTACATCATACATCTTCCAGTAGTACTACCTACAATTTTCTGAAGAACCTCTAGCTGATTTCTAGAGTGGTTGTAGAAGCTCGCAATGCCACCAGCAATGGAGGAGTGTTCCTCTTTCTCCACATCCTCGCCAGAATCTGCTATTACCCCAGTTTTTGAACTTAGCCATTCTGACTGGTGCGAGGTGGAATCTCAGGGTTGTTTTGATTTGCATTTCCCAGATGATTAAGGTGTTGAACATTTTTTTTTCAGGTGCTTCTCAGCCATTCGGTATTCCTCAGGTGAGAATTCTTTCTTTAGCTCTGTACCCCATTTTTAATAGGGTTATTTGATTTTTTGGAGTCCATCTTCTTGAGTTCTTATGTATATTGAATATTAGCCCTCTATCTGTTTTAGGGTTGGTAAGGATCCTTTCCCAATGTGTTCATGGCCTTTTTGTCTTATTGACAGTGGTTTTTGTCTTACAGAAGCTTTGCAATTTTATGAGGACCCATTTGTCAATTCTCGATCTTACAGCACAAGTCATTGCTGATCTATTCAGGAATTTTTCACCTGTGCCCATAACTTCGAGGCTTTTCCTCACTTTTTCCTCTATAAGTTTCAGTGAATCTGGTTTTATGTGAAGTTCCTTAATCCACTTAGACTTGACCTTAGTACAAGGAGATATGAATGGATCAATCTGCATTCTTCTACATGATAACCACCGGTTGTGCCAGCACCATTTGTTGAAGATGCTGTCTTTTTTTCCACTGCATGGTTTTAGCTCCCTTGTCAAAGATCAAGTGACCATAGGTGTGTGGGTTCATTTCTGGGTCTTCAATTCTATCCCATTGATTTACCTGTTTGCTGCTGTACCAGTACCATGCAGTTTTTATTACAATTGCTCTGTAGTACAGCTTGATGTCACGCATGGTGATTCCACCAGAGGTACTTTTATTTTGGGAATAGTTTTTTTCCTATCCTAGGTTTTTTTTATTCCAGATGAATTTGAAAATTGCCCTTTCTAACTCAGTGAAGAATTGAGTTGGAATTTTCATGAAGATTCCCTTGAATCTATAGATTGCTTTCGGCAGGATAGCCATTTTGACTATATTAATCCTGGCAATCCATGAGCATGGGAGATCTTTCCATCTTCTGAGATCTTCTTCAATTTCTTTCTTCAGAGACTTTAAGATCTTATCATACATATATCTGTTTAGTTTCTGTTTCCAGGATCTGTCCATTGGTAAGAGTGGGGTGTTGAAGTCTTCCACTCTTATTGTGTGAGGTGCAATTTTTGCTTTGAGCTTTACTAAAGTATCTTTAATGAATGTGGCTGCCCTTGTATTTGGAGCATAGATATTCAGAATTGAGAGTTCATCTTGGTAGATTTTACCTTTGATGAGTATGCGGTGCCCCCTCCTTGTCTTTTTTGATAAATTTAGGTTGGAAGTCAATTTTATTCGATATTAGAATGGCTACTCCAAATTCTTTCTTCCTACCATTTGCTTGGAAAATTGTTTTCCAGCTTTTGACTCTGAGGTAGTGTCTGTCTTTTTCCCTGAAGTAAGTTTCTTGTAAGCACCAAAATGTTGGGAAGTCTATTTGTCTGTGTCTTTTTATTGGGGAATTGAGTCCATTGATGTTAAGTGAAATTAAGGAAAAGTAATTGTTGCTTCCTGTTATTTTTGTTGTTAAAGTTGGGATTCTGTTCTTGCGGCTGTCTTCCTTTAGGTTTCTTGAAGGGTTACTTTCTTGCTTTTTCTAGGGTGTAGTTTCCATCCTTGTGTTGGTGTTTTCCCTTTATTATCCTTTGAAGGGCTGGATTCGTGGACAGATATTTTGTGAATTTGGCTTTGTCATGGAATACTTTGGTTTCACCATCTATGGTAATTGAGAGTTTTGCTGGGAATAGTAGCCTGGGCTGGCATTTGTTTTCTCTTAGGGTCTGTATAAAATCTGTCCAGGATCTTCTGGTTTTCATAGTCTCTGGTGAGAAGTCTGCTGTAATTCTAATAGGCCTGCCTTTGTATGTTACTTGACCTTTTTCTGTTACTGATTTTAATAGTCTATCTTTATTTAGTGCATTTGTTGTTCTGAGTATTATGTGTCAGGAGGAATTTCTTTTCTGGTCCAGTCTATTTGGAGTTCTGTAGGCTTCTTGTATGTTCATGGGCATCTCTTTCTTTATGTTAGGGAAGTTTTCTTCTAGAATTTTGTTGACGATATTTGCTGGTTCTTTAAGTTGAAAAATCTTTATTCTCATCTACACCTATTATCTTTACGTTTGGTCGTCTCATTGTGTCCTGCATTTCCTGAATGTTTTGAGTTAGGATATTTTTGCATTTTTCATTTTCTTTGATTGTTGTGTCCATGTTCTTTATGGAATCTTCTGCATCTGAGATTCTCTCTTCCATCTCTTGTATTCTGTTGCTGATGCTTACATTTATGGTTCCTGATTCCATTAATAGGGTTTCTATCTCCAGAGTTGTCTCTCTTTGGGTTTTCTTTATTGTTTCTACTTTCTTTTTTCAATCTTGGATGGATTTGTTCAAATCCATCACCTGTTTGGTTGTCTTTTCCTATAATTCTTTAAAGCATTTTTGTGTTTCTTCTTTAATGACTTCTACTTGTTTAGCAGTGTTTCCCTGTAATTCTTTAAGGGATTTTTGTGCTTCCTCTTTTAGGCCTTTTACCTGTTTAGCCATGTTCTCCTGTATTTCTTTAAGTGAGTTATTAATTTACTTCTTAAAATCCTCTACCAGCATCATGAGATCACCATCTGGTAATCTCTGGCATTGTTATAGCTGTCTCTGGCTGGAGCTTATTCCCCCTGTGATTCTTTAGCCTCTGTCAGCACTCCTGGGAGTCCAACTCTCTCCTGAGTCTCAGTGGTCAGAGTACTCTCTGCAGGTCACCTCTCCTCTGAAGGGGAAGGAGCATAGATGTTTGGAGCTCTGATCTACCTCCTGGCTGAAGAGGAAGGACCGATAAGGGGCCTGTCCCCAAAGTTATGCTGCCTCCACAGTCTGCAGGCTCTCCTGCACAGACTGGTCTCTGAGGGACCCAGCTTTTAAATGTATGACATTTTAATCTTTGATTTTTCTTTCTTTATTTTTTAATTAAAGCATACTTACCTCATTTCCACCTTGTCTTTCCTCCTTACATCCCTTCCTAGTCACCCCCAGCTCATATTCATGACCTTTACTTTTTCTGACACATTTAGAATGTAACCCCTAAAAGCTCAGGAGCCATAGCAGAAAACAGGCAAGGAAGATTTCAAGAAGCAGAACAGTAAGTTTAATATGAGATTATGTCTCTCAAATACAGATAAACACATTCTTAATTTGGGCTGCTGCATATGGCTTACCTACTGACAAGAAAATACACAAAACAATACTTTGCATTTAATAAGTGTGACCACATGAAACACTCACCTATCGAAGGTTAATCTTTTATTATCCCCAGGACATAAGCATGTCTTAAAATGTCCTACACTGACCTTCAACTCTTACACAGTTATGGAACCAATGTGAACACCTTGAAGAAGATGGTGGTTTTAAAATATTCCAAGTCAGCCGATCAATTCATTTCCTATATTAAGCTACATTTTTCTTGTTTTGTTGAAATTTCTTTTTATTTAAGCCAGATTGCCTGAGAGCCTTTGTTAAGTAGTCATGACAACTCACTATTTTGTTATCTAATTTTATTTTTCTATGCTGAAGATCATCTATTTTTTCATGTTTATTTATTTATTTCCTTTCATAATTTCTTTCTCCTCTGAGTAGACTGTATGTTTGTCAGTGTATTAAGATGCAACTGGGACTAATATCAATATTAGTTTAATATATGCCTGGTCTAAAATGTGTGACTAGCCCTGAAATGATTTAGATATGGTAAGGGCATGACTTGAGGGAAGATATTCATTGCTATTATATTTTCCCAGATAATTTGTAAATTTTCTAGTCTATGATGATAACAAAGGGAATTGTGTTTATTCATTTGTGGATCATCCTGTGTCTGTGCGTGCATGAGCTTGGGGTTGAACATAGAGCTGTGTGTTTGCACTTTACCACTGCACTATGTTCTTTTACTTTTTATTTGGGGATAACCTCTCGCCAAGGCGTCTGCAGTGTGAACTTGCTCTGGAAACTAAGCATTGCTTGAGCATATGATTCCCATTCCTAAGCCCCCAGAGCATAGCTGAAGTTACAGCATTGTGTTAGCAGGCACATTTTATATAAAACATTGTTTTATTTAAATCCTAGCAATTTGCTATGGGGAGAAAGCTCTTAGGGACTGTATTCTAAAATGTCTCAAGGAGTAGCTAAAATTCCATCAGTTGGAGACAGGCTAGGCTGCTTCTTCCTGAAGGAAGAGCTAGAATGTGGCTCAAATAAGCAGTTTTTAAGGAAAATATTGGGATCTGCAACCCTATTGTTGGAACAACATGATGTACTAACCAGAACCCCGGAGCTCTTGTCTCTAGCTGCATATGTATCGAAAGATGACCTAGTCGGCCATCAATGGAAAGAGAGGCCCATTGGACTTGCAAACTTTATATGCCCCAATATAGGGGAATGCCAGGGCCAAAAGAATGGGAATGGGTGGGTAGGGAAGTGGGGGGCGCTATGGGGGACTTTTGGGATAGCATTGGAAATGTAATTGAGGAAAATATGTAATAAAAATATTAAAAATTTAAAAAAAGAAAAAAAAGGAAAATATTCATATGTGGTAATAAAGAAAGATTGTGTAAATCAAAAAGGTATTTTCATAAGTATAAGTAATGACTTTAAAAAAGAAGCTATTCAGCATGGATGTAGTTATAGAAGACTTGATATAACTGAACATTTAATAACTGCTAATGTGAGTAAAATCTGAAATATGCTTAAAATTAGTGTTATTTCACATGCAAAGATTTACCACATAATCACAGTATTATTAAGGCTACTTAATGGTATACTTGTTACAATTTACAATTCCTCTTCTTTTTTATTATTTATTTTTTTTACAGTCCAGTTGTTGCCTGCTTCCCAGTCTTCCCTCCCAAAGTTTCTAATCCCATTCCTCATCCCCACTGTCTCCAACAGGATGTTTCCCCCACTCTCCAATTCTGCCAGGCCTCCCTACTTCTTGGGGCCTCAAGTCTCTTGAGGGTTCAGTGTATCTTCTCTCACTAGGGCCAGACCAGGCAGTCCTCTGCTGTATATGTTAGGGGCCTCTTATCAGCTGGTGTATGCTGCCTGGTTGGTAGTTCAGTGTCTTCAAAATCTAGAAAGTTGAGGGTGGTTGAGTCTTCTGGTCATACTCTGGGGTCGTCCTCCTTTTCAGCTTCTTCTAGTCTTTCCCTAATTCAACCACAGGAATCCCCATCTTCAGATCAATGGTTAGGTGTAAGTATCTGCATCTCTTTCAGTCAGTGTTTGTTAGGCCTCTCAGAGGACAGCCATGATAGGCTCCTGTCTGTAAGAATGCCATAGCTTCAGTAATAGTGTCAGGACTTGGAGCCTTCCTTGAGATAGATTCCAATTTGGGCTTGTCATTAGCCCTCCTTTCCCTCAAACTCTTCTCCATTTTGTCCCTGCAGTTCTTTTAGATGGGAACAATTCTGGGTCAGAATTTTTGAGTGTAAGATGGCAATCTCATCTGTCCACTTGATGTCGTGTCCCTCCACTGAAGGTGAACTTTATGAGCTCCCTCTCCCCACTGTTGGGCATTTCATCTAAGGTTCCTCCCTCTGAGGTCTGAGAGTCTCTCCTGGGACTCTGGTACCTTCTAGAGGGTCCTCCACCTCCCATCCCCCAAGATTGCATATTTCCATTCATTCTTTAGACTTATTTATTTTATTTTATGTGTATGACTGTTTTGTCAGTCTGTATGCATGTGTACCTCCACATGTCTGGTGCCTGCAGGGTCACAAGAGGTCATTTGATCCCCAGGAACTGGAACTACATATGGTTGTAAATCAACTACATGAATTCTGGGAATTAAACCTTGTTGTTGTTGTGGTTGTTGTTGTTGTTGTTGTTGTTGTTGAGCAACAGTCCTCTTGACCCCTGAGCAGTCTCTCCTGTCCCTCATGTTAGTACCTTTACTTCTTAAATTCCTATGTGATTTGTAAGAAACATTCAGGAGACTTGCTAAGACTAAAGGAATGCAATTATCTTTACATTAAATAAGCAACTGTTCAATATATTATTCTAATAATAACAAATTATATTATAGAAGACAATCAGGTTAGAAGGTGCTTACTGACACTGAAAAAATCATTAACATTATTACATAGTAATAATAAACCTTTATTTCTTGTTCATAAGGCACATCAGATGCATTGGCAAAAGTGGTTTTAGAGTGATGTGAATATGAGTGAGATTAATACATTTTTAAAATGACAAGTAATCAGAATCCTATTGCACATAAACAAATAGATATTTTTATTTTAAATAATTGTGTATAATTGTATTTAAAAGGTTAATGGGAGGATAGTCTTTTTTGCGCAGAAGAGTGTTAAGTTCCTGGTATCTTTTAATCAGGGTTACAGTAAGTAACCTGTCACCAAAGCTTCACTAAATCCATTACTGCAATTGTACAGAGTGATTATCTTTGGAATTAACTACTGTTGATAAGCTTCTTCTTGAAAGTGTCAACTTTAGGGAAATATATAGCAAGGGCATCAGCTTGCTTCAGTGTCCCCTGCACAGTCAGAAATTGCCTGAGTTACTCATCCTTGAATGTAAAACATCCTGCAGAATGCTCATTTCTCAAGACACCGAAGAGCTCAGTTTTGAAATGAAGTCACTTTGGAGCTGTCAAATTTGAGCATGTAGCTTATGGTAAATACTTACCACTTTGATCACTGCACATGTGAGATGTCAGTTCCATGGAATGGAAGACAGTTGAAGCAGTGGAAACAAAACCGGGGCCTAGCAAACACAGAAGTGGATGCTCACAGTCAGCTATTGAATGGATCACAGAGCCCCCAATGGAGGAGCTAGATAAAGCACCCAAGGAACTAAAGGGAACTGCAACCCTATAGGTGAAACAACAATATTAACTAACCAGTACCCTGGAGCTCTTGTCTCTAGCTGCATATGTATCAAAATATGGCCTAGTAGGCCATCACTGGAAAGAGAGGCCCATTGGACTTGCAAACTTTATATGCCCCAGTACAGGGGAACACCAGGGCCAAAAAGGGGGAGTGGGTGGGTAGGGGAGTGGGGAGGTGGGTATGGGGGACTTTTGGGATAGCATTGGAAATGTAATTGAGGAAAATACATAATAAAAAAATGAAAAAAAAAAGTATCCCTAGTGCTAAAAAAAAATGGGAGCAGCTGGGAAGTAGTGGGAAGATCATTCTATGGTCATACACAGCGGTGGCCAGGAGTAAAAAGCATCATCTCCTGAATGCTCAGGATCTTGCATCGGCTGATTTCCTTTCTACATTAGCTCTTTCCAATAGCACACACAGTTACCAGGCTGGGCAGCATGAACAGATGTGATAGCTTCTCTCCTAAAATTTAATGTTTAGTGTTACTAGATCTTTAACCCAACCTTTTTCTTCTCAGATTTTTATACTCACAAAGCTGAAAATATGTTAAGAAGATATGAGCCTTTGTTTCTTCATCTGCAGAATATTGATTATAGGTACAACTTTCTAGGTATTTATTCTAATTAATCAGGCAGCAGGTTATACTAAGGAGTATGTATTATATATTGGATAAACTTATACTCACTGAACAAAAATTAATGGAACATGGTTCATGTAACTAAAATAGAGCAAGAAAGCATATATAGGAAGGTTTAGAGGGGGAAAGGGAAGAGAACTATGACATAAGTATATTACAATCTCAAATGAAAAGAAGTAATTTTAAAAAATGGACAAGGTACTGTGTGTGACCAAAGATTATTACAATATCAATTTATGCCATAAAACTGGGGAAATTTATTCAAGAGAGCAATAAACAGATGCGGTAGCAAGGAAATGGGGAAGACAATCGTCATTTTAGCCCATTTTTCCTTTTCAGCAAGTTTTTTGGTTGTTGCTGACAGAGTGCATGTCCCACAGGGCCTTGTTTTTCCCTTATAGTCTCTCAATTTCTCCCATATGTACTTTGCTTTACTCACCTGATAAACTTGTCAGCTTACATAGTTTGCTCTTTCCTTGTACATACACATGAGTTCTGTAAAATAGAAAATAACACTAGATGGTTTTTAAATAGTGTGTAAAAGTCTCTGTGTAACAAAGATTTATTTAAGGCATTTTTGGAAGCTACATATATTTATGTAATTTAATTTACAATATTTTGTCCCTTAACCAGGACAAAATAAATATCTGTGAAAAAAAGATGGAAAAAAAGTAAACATACTTAACATGTTTTTTAGGAAAACCACAATATCATGTATATAGCCAGGGGTATATCTTACCATGTCAATAATTATTTTAATCCACAAGATTACATCTTTTTAAGTCTGTTAATCAAAGTTTTCTAATGGTATTCTGCATAGCACCTTCCAGTAAAAAATCTGATCAGTATAGACTGTTTTCTCCATGTTTTTGGTAATGTGGTCTTAACATCGAGTTCTGGTGGGAAAGCAAGAGTATCACCAATAGTCTGGATTTCTTTAAAGATGTCTAGGGCACTTCTGATCAGTAATCAAAAAAAAAAAAAAGAATCCTCTAACTAGTGCTGGTTTTTTTGTTTGGCAGTCTACAACTTCTGAGATGATAGTAATCCCCTGTAAAGATGGACTTCAATTAAATGATTTTATATAAAATCATACACACACACACTCACACACACACACACACACACATATATATATACACATATATATGTATATATACATAAATATATGTGTGTTTATATGCATGCATGCATGCATGCATGTATATGAAGCCTATGAATCGGTAAACATCAATGGATTTTTCAAAGTTCCTCAGTTGTTCCATTTTTCAAGTGCTTTTTCAGTCCAGCCATCCTCTTAATCTCCCTGGGTACGTCCTTCCCTGCTGTCCCTTCTCCCTCATGTCACCTGTGATCTACTATCATCCCTCAAGACAGGCCATAATAAAGAAAGATTGGATGCTTAAATCATGGAAACTATAAAATACCAAAACAAGAATTTTAAAAGATCATCTCAAATTTGGAAATAAAATAAATCAATGTATCTAAGTTTGTATGTGGTGTTACTTTTACACGTAACAGGACTAATTTGTTGCACAAACATTTTAGGGTTGACCAATCAGTTTTTGCTTGGATTTAAGCCCTACTCCTTTCTTATGTGTAATAGCCCTGTTGTGTCTGAAAGATGCTGTTTCCATGGAGTCATCAACCCCTTCTGGCTCTTACACTCTTTCTGTTTCCTCTTCTGCACAGATGCCAGAGTTTTGAGGTGTGAGGGTTGATAAAGACATCCCATTTAGGTCTGAAAAGTGTCTAGTTGTGAGTTTCTGTGTTAATATCTGTTAATATATAAAGGATTATGTGATCTTGAATTTTAATTAGAAGTACAAGTACGAACTCATGAGATTTTATAGAAATATCCTAGCTATTTCCACATATATGGTGAGAAATAACAATAAATCTTTTGAGAGAGAGTGAGATACAGAGAGAGACACAGAGACTAAGACTAAGACAGAGAGGCAGAGACAGACAGAGAAGCAAAATACCTGGTACTTAGGTTGATCCTATTCTGAACAGACACTGCATCAAATGAGTGTTCATTAAGCATTCTATTTCTTGAAGACTGGTAATGTTATACCAAGGAACATAGATTGGAATGTGAATAGAAATCAATTCATGAAAGGCATGGTCATTTGTCTAGCTAAATAATATAATGAGCATAATTCAAAGTCACTGTTGGTTATATAGTTAGAATCCATCACAAGCACACACATACCAAAAAATAAAAATAAAAAATAAAGCTCAGAAGACCTTGGTGTTTTGGCTAATGATTATAATGCATACACACACACACACACACACACACACACACACACACACACATACACTGAAAAATTCCAAGAATTCTCAGCAGATCTCTTCAGCAACTTTACATGATATGAAAATAAATGACCTCCTACATAGAGCTACTGTGCAGTATACACCCCACTGCTGCCACTGAAGCACCGATCTGAGGTTTCCTCTGGCTCTGATCTGGGATGTGGGGCTCCTCATGCACAGTCACTAACTCGTCCCTGACAATGTAGAAATCTTGTGAAATTGAAACTATTTTTGCCTTTCCTTTTCATCACCGCTTCATTTCTTTTCCATTTGAAACTACTCTATTATGTGGCATGGCCTAATAGATGACCAGGTAGTGCTATTTGAAAGCTTCAATTTGTCTTGAAATCAAATTTCAGGGAAAATAACTCCAGGAAAATTTATACTATTGAAAGTTATATTTTTAAAAACTTACTGTTGCTATCTTCATTTTGCAGTTATTTGTGAGTGATTATTACTTGAAAGGAATTAAGGGTCTCTAGCACTAAATGCATTTATCCTGTAAATTGAAGCTAATTTGGAATAAGATATCTCCATTTTATTTATTAAGTATGGTGATTTATTCCTTAAATTATGAATTTATCTTCAGATATTATGCTATGTAATTTATTTATTGAAATATTTATTAGTATAGGATTTATATTTCTGATCACATACAAAGAATTGGACACAGAAAACAAATGTATCATTAGGTGAGCTATTCGGGGAAGAGTGGGCAGTGCATGCCCTGCTTGTGTGAGTGAGAAAGAGCTGGCTGGGTGACCAACTCAGCTACCTCCTAGGCCCAGATCCCTGGGTTTGTGTTGCCACACCCAAACATCTACTCCACCTGTGAACTGCTGGAGCTCAAGAAAGGGCTGTTCCTCTAAGACCCAAAACTGCAGGATCTCCATGACACAGGAAAATATTGGGATGTCTGAGAGGAGTCCCTGAGAGTATCCAGAACAGAGAGTATAGCAGAAGCCTGGGGACTTGGAAAGGACCAAGAACTAATTGCAAGGAACCTTTGCAAGGAAAAATGTGTGGATAAAATGGTGTACTGTGTGGTGTGACACACTGTGGCACAGTAAAACTTTGATGATAAGATGTTGTTGTTGTTATTCTAACTTCTTTTATTTAAGGGAGGGTTACAAGGACAGAAGGCTGATATTAAGAGATGACAGATAAGTGCAACTGAAGTGCATTATATGAAATTCACAAAATATCAATGGAAAGTTTTTAAAATGGGGTACTAATCAGAGAATTTTCAACAGAGGAATCTCAAATTACTAAGAAGTATTTTCAGAAATATTCAACATATTTTGCTTTAAAGGAAATGCAAATCAAAATGACTCTGAAGAAACAAGCTGGAGTAGCCGTTCTAATATCGAATAAAATCGACTTCCAACCCAAAGTTATCAAAAAAGTCAAGGAGGGGCACTTCATACTCATCAAAGGTAACATCTTCCAAGAGGAACTCTCAATTCTGAATATCTATTCTCCAAATGCAAGGGCAGCCACATTCATTACAGACACTTTAGTAAAGCTCAAAGCACACATTGCACCTCACACAATAATAGTGGGAGACTTCAATACCCAACTTTCATCAATGGACAGATCGTGGAAACAGAAACTAAACAGGGGCACAGTGAAACTAACAGAAGTTATGAAACAAATGGACTTAACAGATATCTACAGAACATTTTATCCTAAAACAAAAGGATATACCTTCTTCACAGCACCTCATGGTACCTTCTCCAAAATTGACCATATAAGTGGTCATAAAACAGGTCTCAACAGATACAAAAATATTGAAATTGTCCCATTCATCCTATCAGATAACCATGGACCTTCAATAACAAAATAAATAATAGAAAGCCAACATTCACGTGGAAACTGAACAACACTCTCCTCAATGATACCTTGGTCAAGGAAGAAATAAAGAAAGAAATTAAAGACTTTTTAGAGTTTAATGAAAACGAAGCCACAACATACCCAAACTTATAGGACACAATGAAAGCATTCATAAGAAGAAAACTCATAGCTCTGAGTGCCTCCAAAAAGAAACTAGAGGGAGCACACACTGGCAGCTTGAAAACACACCTAAAAGTTCTCAAACAAAAGGAAGCAAATTCACCCAAGAGGAGTAGACTGCAGGAAATAATCAAACTAAGGGACAAATTCAACCAAGTGGAAACAAAAAGAACTATTCAAAGAATCAACCAAACGAGGAGCTGGTTCTTTGAGAAAATCAACAAGATAGATAAACCCTTAGCCAGACTCACTAGAGGGCACAGGGACAAATTAACAAAATCAGAAATGAAAAGGGAGACATAACAACAGATCCTGAAGAAATCCAAAACACCATCAGATCCTTCTACCAAAGGCTATACTCAACAAAACTGGAGAACCTGGATGAAATGGAGAAGTTCCTAGACAGATACCAGGTACCAAAGTTGAACCAAGATCAGGTTAATGATCTAAACAGCCCTATATCCCCCAAAGAAATAGAAGCAGTCATTAATAGTCTCCCAACCAAAAAAAAAGCCCAGGACCAGATGGGTTTAGTGCAGAGTTCTATCAGACCTTCCAAGAAGATCTAATTCCAGTTCTTCTCAAACTCTTTCATGAATTAGAAACAAAAGGTACTCTACCCAATTCATTCTATGAAACAATAATTACTCTGATACTTAAACCACATAAAGACTCAACAAAGATAGAGAACTTCAGATCAATTTCCCTTATTAATATAGATGCAAAAATACTCAATAAAATTCTCGCTAACCGAATCCAAGAACACATCAAAACAATCATCCATCCTGACTAAGTAGGCTTCATTCCATGGATGCAGGGATGGTTTAATATATAGAAATCCATCAAAGTAATCCACTACATAAACAAACTCAAAAAAAAAAAAAAAACACATGATCATCTAGTTAGATGCTGAGAAAGCATTTGACAAAATCCAACACCCATTCATGATAAAAGTCTTGGAAAGATCAGGAATTCAAGGCCCATACCTAAACATGATAAAAGCAATCTACAGCAAACCAGTAGCCAACATCAAAGTAAATGTAGAGAAGCTTGAAGCAATCCCACTAAAATCAGGGACTAGACAAGACTGCCCACTTTCTCCCTATCTATTCAATATAGTACTTGAAGTCCTAGCCAGAGCAATTAGACAACAAAAGGAGGTCAAGGGGATACAAATTGGATCCCCATAAGAAAAACAATGTCAACTAACCAGACCCCCCCACCAGAGCTCCCAGGAATTAAGCTACCAACCAAAGAGTACAACACATGGAGGGACCCATGACTCCAGCTGCATATAAAGCAAAGGATTTCCTTATGTGGCAATTGGAGGGGAGATCATTTGTCTTGTAGAGGATAGATGCCCCTGCATAGGGAATGCTAGGGTGGTGAGGTGGGAGTGGATGGTAAGTGGGGGATCATCCTCATAGAAGCAGGGGGTATGGCATCTTGGGTTTGTGGAGGGGAAACTGAGAAGGGTGATAATGTTCAAAATGCAAATAAATAAAATAACCAGTAAAAAATTTATATCAATACCAATGTAGAATATCTTTGAAAATAAAATCATCAAGAAAAAAAAAGTATGTTAGTGTGCATAGACGCACACACATGCACAGAACATGTACACAGGATGCATATGCATACAATTGTGCAGTCAAACACACACACACAGAGGGAGACAGAGACAGAGAGAGACAGAGAGTAACGTACAAGTGCACACACATGCACAAAGACATGAACATACAAAGAGAACATTTCCATTTGAAATTCAGTGTCATCATAGCAAGATACTCTAGATTTGGGGATTATTTTGCTACTTAAACAAATGACTCAAATTGTTATTCAATTGATGGTAGGAAACTTACCACTCCAGTTCACACTGAAATCAGTATTACCATGGAACATATGAAAAATGATGCAATTTTATATTCTGAATTACTCATTTTTCATTTAAAGAGAAATATTTATGCTCAAATCTCACGTTCAATAGATATAAGAATCTCTGTCTCCTTTCTCTCCTGTGATCTATGTCTATGTCTAAAGTTGTATTTCTTTTAAACTTATAATTTAAAAAATAACATAATTTAAGCTAGTTAGAAGTAATTTATGTGAGATGACAAGCAGAAGTATTTTAAATTTTCTATCTGAAGTTTATTTCTAACTGATTATGTGTGTAGTAGCACTGATGTATCAAGACACTGTGGAGAAAATCAATAGCCTTGTTTCTCTTTCTTTTCCAATATATTCTTCTTTCAAACCCATAATAGAACAGAAGAGCTCCAAAGGTTTATTGCCCCATCTGAGCACATAAATATCCATTTTTATATGTAGAAAATTCTGGGCTGGTCTAAACTAAAATTCAAGGCCTTTTCAAATATTTTCCATTTGTTCTTTTCTCAAGTCTGGAGGAGTACAGAACCTAGGGAGGGAAATGAGTTTGATATTTTTCTTTGTTATTTTTTCATTTTTATATTTTTTTACTTATTTATTTATTATATTTGTTTGCCTATATTTTGCCTTGGTTTTATTTCTTCTTTATCCAGGATCATAATGGAAAAGAAAGAAAGAATGGAAGAACCCATACTTGGACCAAAACTATAATTACTACATCAACTCAATAGCTGTATTGTTTCCTGAAAAAGCACTAACCATTTCATCTTTACTTTTAAAGATCTGACCTAAAAGCTTTTCCCCGTGGACCAGCTTTCACAGCACTAGAAGGGACCCTAAGGTCCTCCCTAGAAGTAAGCAACTAATAGTTTCACTCCGTTGTGATGCCTGAGAACCAGAATAATGGCCAGCACAGCATTGTATAACCCCGAGAGTGAAATAGTGGCATGCATTCTTTGGCGGTAAACAACAGCTCTTTAATTGAACTTAGAGCCTGCTCAACACAAGGGAAATCATTCCTGGTCTTACCAACCTTGCAACTACTTGGTGCTAGAGAATCATGGATCTTACAGGAAACCTAGAACCATCACATTACTAAAGAAGCATAATTACTGATTTCTAAATACTTGTCCTTGAACACAGAGATAAATGTAGTCCTCACCTCTCATCAATGAAATTTGTCTTTAAAAAGATGGTGACAATTATAGAAAAACAACAAATCGAAGTGCAGAGCCCATACTCAACTGATACATCTACAAAACAATTTCTGTACCCAAAACCCAAAGATCACTGAGGATGCAGAAAGATTCAAGAGCCGGAGGAATTGGAAGTTTTCTGTCCTGGAAATGTCATAGAAACTACACCCATAATCTCTCACCAACTTGACTGCTGAACCATGGCCTGGAAAAGAGCAACAACAAGAGGCATGCTAACTAACGTGTAAAGGGGAGAGCTCACAAGGCCTCCACACTTGACAAAGCACCAGACAACTAGGAAATATACAGAACAAGAGAAATAGTCACTCTCATTGAACAGATACCAAATAGTCACCTTTCTTCATATTGTGTGCATACATACAAATATATACATATGAGTATACACATACAAAACATATATATGTGTTTACATTCATATATACGTATATATGTAGTAACAAAGAAAAATCTATGACCTTGAGAAAGAGCAGGGGTACATAGTAGAACTTTGTGGAAAGAAATAAAGAAATTATGTAGCTCTTATAACTTCAAAAATAAAATAATTAAAATTGTTATCATTTTTTCAGAATTTCACATATTAATTATATATTAGGATCATCCCCACCTTTCCTTCTCCCTGCAATTTTTCCTATGTCTCTCAATCTCCCTTAAATTCATGACCTCTTCATAATATTATCACATAGATCATATGAACTTTACACACATATTTTCTACCTATATATCAATATGTGCATCTAGATCTATATCCTACTGAGTTTATTAAATTAACACTGTTGACAAAGATCTTGCTTATTTTTTAAGAAGAAGCAGAGTGAGTGTACAACATACTTCTCTTGGCCTCAGTCTTTACTTATAAGCATTTTCCTCATATTTACTTGGATGTTTTCTCCTCTCTGCAGTCTAAAGGTGGGTGGGCCCCAGAGATGCATATCCTGCCATGCTCTCACTCAAGAGGCCCTGTTTTCTCTAGCCTTGATTCTGAATGGTTGTAATTTCAGTAATCATAATGACAAGGAGAGAATGCCACACCAAAAATCCAAGAGAAAGTACAAATTAAACTCCATTTTATGTATAAATTCAGAGTTAATCAATTCTTATCTGAGTAATGCACCACCAGATTTTATACCCATGATGTGGCAATTAAGCCCCTCCTTTCCTTCTAAGGAACACTATTATAAGTAGCACTATTATTCATTGGAAGTATTTACCTGATCAGAACTGTTTTGTGCTTTCTATGGCTATCACTAGCTATATAACTTGTAAGTCGCTCTCATCTATCTCATTAATTCAAACTATAATTCATTGCTGTCCATAAGATCACATTGTTCTGGCAGTTTACCAAATGCCAATTCACTGAAGGGAATCTGGGCAATTATTTGCAAAGTAAACAATGTTTACTCTTTCCCTTTTTAAGCTTAATCATGCTGTTGTAAATGACAGAATATCCTTTTGTGTGAATACGTGCAGCATATATTCTTCATTCATCATTTATTGGATTTCATTGACTTGGTTATACTGTGAATAATACTAAAATAAACATGGTGATGAAGATGTATTTGATATATACGTTTCTAATCCTCAGTGTGTATACCTAGACATGAGACTATTGTATATGGTAATTCTATGTAGTCTTAATTTGTCACTAAACCATCAATTTACAAGTGACAAGTTGTTGTGTCAGCATTTGTAGATGGCCACATGATCTAGTTAACTTATATGGAAGCTTGAAATATTCCATTTTCAAAAGAAGGCAGTTACATTCAAATGCACACCTTTCTCTGCACCTCATATATCTATGCCTCTTGTGCTTTTTGTCTACCTGCCTCTTCAATGTATCCTACTAGGTCCGTGATGTAGGTCTCAATTTGGATGCAAGTCACAGAAGCAGGAAGAGAGTGTACTTAAAGTGCTGATACGAATCAGAGCCAAATGTGTTGGTTCATGCCTTTAACCATGGCATTTGCAAAGCAAGGACTGTGCATCTCTAAGTATAAAGCCAACCTGCCTTACAAAAGAGAGTTCCAGGCCATCACACTTTGTCCATTGAAGGAAATTCAGCTTCTGGATTTTGCTTTCAACTAGGTTTCTATTTACATTAACATATTTCCTTTGCTTGTTAGCCATTCTTCTAGTTTTTCTGTAGTTTACTTTGTTCTATAATTTGTCCATTTTTTTCTGAGATATAATATTTCTTTACTTATATAAAATGGAAATTACTCCATTGTGTAAATGTACCACATTTTCTGTATCCATTCCTCTGTTGAGGGGTATCTGGGTTCTTTCCAGCTTCTCGCTATTATAAATAAGAGTGCTATGAACACAGTGGAGCATATGTCCTTATTACAAGTTGGAACATCTTCCTGGTGTATGCCCAGGAGAGGAATTGCTGGATCATCCAGTAGTACTATGTCCAATTTTCTGAGGAAACGCCAGACTGATTTCCAGAGTGTTTGTACCAGCTAGTAATCCCACCAACAATGGAGGAATATTCCTCTTTCTCCACATCATAGCCAGCATCTGCTGTCACCTGAATTTTGGATCTTAGCCATTCGGATTGGTGTGAGGTGGAATCTCAGGGTTGTTTTGATTTGCATTTCCCAGATGATTTAGGATGTTGAACATTTTTTTTTTTCAGGTGCTTCTCAGCCATTCGGTATTCCTCAGATGAGAATTCTTTCTTTAGCTCTGTACCCCATTTTTAATAGGGTTATTTGATTTTTTGAGTCCATCTTCTTGAGTTCTTTATGTATATTGAATATTAGCCCTCTATCTGTTTTAGGATTGGTAAAGATCCTTTCCCAATGTGTTCATGGCCTTTTTGTCTTATTGACAGTGGTTTTTGTCTTACAGAAGCTTTGCAATTTTATGAAGTCCCATTTGTCATTTCTCGATCTTACAGCACAAGCCATTGCTGTTCTATTCAGGAATTTTTACCCTGTGCCCATACCTTCGAGGCTTTTCCTCTCTTTTTCCTCTATAAGTTTCACTGAGTCTGGTTTTATGTGGAGTTCCTTAATCCACATAGACTTGACCTTAGTACAAGGAGATAAGAATGGATCAATCTGCATTCTTCTACATGATAACCTGTAATTGTGCCAGAACAATTTGGTGAAAATGCTGTCTTTTTTCCACTGGATGGTTTTAGCTCCCTTGTCAAAGATCAAGTGACCATAGGTGTGTGGGTTCATTTCTTGGTTGTCAATTTTATTCCATTGATCTACCTTTCTGTTGCTCTTCCAGTACCATGCAGTTTTTATCACAATTGCTCTGTAGTACAGCTTTAGGTCAGGCATGGTGATTCCACCAGAGGTTCTTTCATCATTGAGAAGAGTTTTTGCTATCCTAGGTTTTTTGTTATTCCCGATGAATTTGCAAATTGCCCTTTCTTATTCGTTGAAGAAAGAGTTGGAATTTTGATGGGGATTGCATTGAATCTGTAGATTGCTTCAGCAAGATAGCCATTTTTACTATATTGATCCTGTCAATTTATGAGCATGGGAGATCTTTCCATCTTCTGAGATCTTCTTTGATTTCTTTCTTCAGAGACTTAAAGTTCTTATCATACATCATACATCTTATCATATCATTCACTTCCTTAGTTAGAGTCACACCAAAGTATTTTATATTATTTGTGACTATTGTGAAGGGTATTGTTTCCCTAACTTCTTTCTCAGACTGTTTATACTTTGTGTAGAGAAAGGCCATTGATTTGTTTAATTTTATATTCAGCTACTGCACTGAAGCTGTTTATCAGGTTTAGGAGTTCTCTGGTGGAATTCTTAGGACCACTTATATATATTATCATATCATCTGCAAATGGTGATATTTTGACTTCTTCCTTTCCAATTTGTATCCCCTTGACCTCCTTTTGTTGTCGAATTGCTCTGGCTAGGACTTCAAGTACTATATTGAATAGGTAGGGAGAAAGTGTGCAGCCTTTTCTAGTCCCTGATTTTAGTGGGATTGCTTCCAGCTTCTCTCCGTTTACTTTGATGTTGGCTAGTGCTTTGCTGATATTGCTTTTATTATGTTTAGGTATGAGCCTTGAATACACTACACAATGGAGTACAACTCAGCAATTAAAAACAATGAATTCATGAAATTCTTAGGCAAATGCATGCATCTGGAGGATATCATCCTGAGTGAGGTAACCCAATCACAAAAGAACTTACATGATATGCACTCACTAATAAGGGGATA
Organism: Mus caroli; assembly: GCF_978045245.1. NCBI lineage: Eukaryota > Metazoa > Chordata > Mammalia > Rodentia > Muridae > Mus > Mus caroli. Next base: position 10,892,477 of record NW_028227259.1, read on the forward strand.
TTAGCCAAGAAACTTAGAATATCCAAGATACAATTTGCAAAACACATGAAACTCAAGAAAAAAGGAAGACCAACTGTGAATACTTCGCTCCTTCTTAGAATGGGGAACAAAATACCCATGGAAGGAGTTACAGAGATAAAGTTTGGAGCTAAGACAGAAGGAAAGACCATCCAGAGACTGCCCCACCTGGGGATTAATCCCATATACAACCACCCAACCCAGACACCATTGCATATGCCAGAAAGATTTTGCTACAGGACCCTGACATAGCTCTCTCTTGTGAGTCTATGCCAATGCTGGCAAATACTCAAGTGGATGCTCACAGTCATCTATTGGATGGAACGCAGGGCCCCTTATGAAGGAGCTAGAGAAAGTACCCAAGGAGCTAAAGAGGTCTGCAACTCTATAGGAGGAACAATGATATGAACTAACCAGTACCCCTCAGAGCTATGTCTCTATTTGCATATGTTGCAGAGGATGGCCTAGTGGGCCATCAATGGGAGGAGAGGCTTTTGATCTTGGGAGGATCATATGCCGCAGTACAGGGGAATGCCAGGGCCAGGAAGCGGGAGTGGGTGGGTTGGAGAGCAGGACAGGCGAAGTTATAGGAGGCTTTGGGGATAGCATTTGAAATGGAAATGATGAAAATATCTAATAAAAGAAAAAAATGAAAATTAACTTTTGGACAGCATTTCATATTTAAACATTTTATCCTTTTTTCTAATCTATTTGATTACAGTGTTGTTTCTATATAATGTGTTTTTCATTTTCAAATGAAATATTTCACATTAAATTACATATTTTCCTCCACTTTCTTGCTTTCTATTCTTCATAAATGTGGACTAAACTCAGTACAATTCATCAAAAAGTCTATTTTTTTACAGTAATTTGAGAGTGACATTTTCTATTTGCTTTCTTTTATTGGAATACATTTCTAATGTATTATACTATTTTCTAGAACCTACATTCTGATCCTGCCATTAGTATGCTATCTATTCTCAGCTTCTTTAGCTTTAACACTCATTTTAATATACTTTTAATGTAGTCTAAAATTTGATTTTCCATGAACTATTATACATTCTGAACACATATTTTTCTGTATGAACTATGAATCACTGCAGATCTCCAAATGATAATTCCATAATTTGATCAGGAAAATGTCACTTTTATTATTATTACATTAAAAAGACAGTATTTTATTTCATTTATAATAATTTTTTCTTTCCCATTTTTATATGAATAAATGCTGAGACCAATAGCTTTTTCTCAGTTCCCCAACTAGCTCACTCATATCTAAATTACTCATTTATTTTATTCTGTGTTCTACTATGTGGCTGGTTACCTGGTCTTCAATTTCTCTCTGGGGCTAATCACTCATGCCTAACTTTCCCAGAATCCCCTCTCTATATTGATAGTCCCACCTTCTAATCCTGCCTCAGCTCATTGGCCATTAGCCTTTTATTGAAAGGTGATGTTTCCATTCAGAGCAAGAGATTATCTCTGCAACTATCTGAGTTTGCTTTGGAGCCTGGTGAGATCACCAGGGGGTAACAACTGAATAAAGTTGATGGCCTCCTTCCAAGAACCCATCAGTAGTCATGAGCTCTGCAGAAATGAATGGAGCTCTTCCATGAGTCTCTTCCACATGGGGCCTACTTTTGTCCTGGCCCAGAGCAGGCAACCAAATCTGCTCCAAGATTGTTTGCAAATGGCTATAACAGCCTAGATTATAACATTTCTTAGCCTATGTCCTTATCTTTTTCCTTTTAAATTCTTTCTGACTCCTCTTCTGACATGTTCACTGAGCTCCAGAGTGGGCTATATAATTTTTTTTGTTAGGTCTGAGCATTCTATTACCCTTTATTCTCAACACTTTAAGCAAGTATGCATCTCTCTAGTCCTTACTGTTCATTTCAGAGAGAAATTTCTCAGATTAAGATGGAAAATATATTTTTCTATGGGAATAAAAATGACTATTTAATAGGTAGTGTGTTGGCATGTCAATTTAGTAACAGTACTAGTATGGTTTCCCCCAGGGCCTATGGCTTCCTCAGACACAGATTTTTTTTTAAGTGGGTTTTCGGTACCAGGCATGAATTCCCTCCTGTGGAGCAAGTCTGAAATCTGATCAACAGTATAGCTGGCTACCCCTGTAACAGTTTGTTTGTTTGTTTGTTTGTTTACTTTCTAGGGATTTGTTTGTTTATTGATTGATTGATTGATTGATTGTTCGTTCACTTTACATCCCGATCTCTCTTTCCTCTTCCTGTCCCCACCTCCCACAGTCTCTCCCTGCTCCCTCCTTCACTTCACCTATGAGAAAATGAAGCCTGTGCCCCATATACCTCCACTCTGGTAGATCAAGTTTTTGCAAAACTAGACACTCCTTCACCCACTGAAGCCAGACAAGACAGCTGAATTGGGGGAACAAGTTCCACAGATGGGAATCAGCTTTAATGATATCCTGCTCCAGTTGCTCTGGACCCAATGAAGACGAAACTACACATCTGTATGCTCTTTGTTTGGTGGGTAGTTCTGATAAGAGAATAGATGTTATTTCAGTTTTCTTGTATCAGTTGAGGCTTGCTTTGTGACCAACTACATGGTCAATATTGGAGAAAGATTCATGTGATGCTGAAAAGAATGCCTACACTTTTGTGTTCGGGTAAAATATTCTATAGTTGCTGCTAAGTCCATTTGATTCATAATGTCAGTTTCATTATTTCTCTGTTTTAGGTTTGTCTTGATGGCCTGTCAGTTGGTGAGGATGGATTGTTGAGTTGTTGAAGTCTTACACTATTAATATGTGGTGTACATTTTTTTTTTACAAATATGGATTCCCTTGTTTTAGGAGCATATATGTACAGAGTTAAGATATCATCTTAGATTTTTCCTTGGATGCGTATGTAGTGTCCTTCTATTTACTTTTTGATTTATTTTTGGTTGAAAGTCTATTTTATTAGATATTAGAATGGCTACTCCAGATTGCTTCTTAGGTCTGTTTTCTTAGAAAACTTTTTTTTTTCCAGTCCTTTACTGTGAAGTAACATCTACCTTTATTGCTGAGATGTGTTTCTTGTATGTTGCAAAATGATGGATGATAAATCCTATTTCACATCCACTCTGTTAGCCTCTGTCTTTCTATTTTGGACTTGAGTCCATTGATGTTGAGAGATATTAGTGACCAGTGATTGCTCTTTCTTGTTATTTTGATGTTGGTTTATTAGAGTGTGTGTTGCTCCCCCCTTTTGTTGGTATGGAATTACTTATTTCCTGTGTTTTCTTGGATGTAGTTATCTTTCATGGTTTGGAGCTTTTCTTCTAGTACTTTTAATAGGGCTAGATTTGTGAATAGATCGTTTTTAAATTTGTATTTGTAATGAAATATCTTGTTTTCTCCTTCTATAGTCATTGATAGTTTTTCTGGATCTAGTAGTTTAGGTTGACATCTGTGGGGTTTTGGGGGGGGCGGGGGAGCTTGCATGCTATCTGTCCAGACCTTTCTAGCTTTTAGAGTCCATTTTGAGAAGCCAAGTATAATTCTGATAGATCTGACTTTGTATGTTATCTGGGAAAAACCCTTGAAGCTTTTGATATCCTTTCTTTGTTCTGTAGATTTTGTGTTTTGATTATTAAGTGAAAGGAGGATTTTCTTTTTTGATCCAGTCTAATAGTATTCTATTACGTTTCTTGTACGTTTATAGGCATTTATTTCTTTAGATTAGAAGAAAGTTTTCTTCTATTACTTTGTAGAAAATATTTTCTGGTCCTTGGATCTGGGGACTCATCACCTTTTTCTATTCATATTATTCTTAGGTTAGGACTTTTCATGGTATCCAAAATTTCCTGGATATTTTGTGTTAAGGTTTTTTTGTTTTTGTTTTTGGGTTTTTTTTTTTTTGGTATCTAATATTTCTCTGGCCAATGTATCAATTTCTTCTACTGTGCCTTCTCCACCTGAGAGTCTCTCTTCTATCTCTTGTGTTATGTTGGTTATGCTCGCATATGTTCCTGGTCTCTTCCCTAGGTTTTCCATTTCCAGGATTCCCCAAGTTTTTGTTTTCTTTATTGGTTATATTGCCATTTTTCAGTCTTCCACAGTTTTATTTATTTCCTTCTCCTGATTCATTTTATTTACCTATATTTCTTTAAGGGATGTATTTGTTTCTTCTTTAAAGGCCTCTACCTGTTTGATTGTATTTTTCTGTAATTTTTAAGGGTATATTCATTTCTCTTATATTTCCGCTAGTTCATTTCCCTTAATATTCATTTCCACTATAAATCCATCTTATAAGATTGGATTTGAGGTCATTTTTCTTGTGCTTTGTTTGTTTTAGGATATTCTGGGCTAGCCATAGTAAGGTAGCTGTGCTCTGTATGTGTCATATTGCCCTGCATTTTCTTTTGAGGGCCTTTATCCACCTAGATGGCTTTAATTCTTGTTTTAGTAGGCATTGGGAGGGAGCCTAGCCTTGATGATCCTGATTTTAGTAGGCCTCTGATGGGTATTCTTGGGCTGTATTGTTCCAGATCAGCATGCCTCATATAGGTAGCCTGAGAGGTGGTGGGAGAATGGAGTCCAGCAGGGATATTTGGCTGCTCAAGTCAACTGAGGATGCCCCAGATGACTCAGCAGGCAGGGAATATGGGCACTGGAAGGGAATCTAACCTGTATGTTTCTGGATAGGCAGGGATGATGAAGGTGTATAGAGAGGTGGCAGGATAACATACTCAATACTTTTCCATCTTGCAATAGAAAACTTTAGATTTATTTAACTATTTGTGTTCTTTGGCATTGTATCCTGGTGGCACGTCATCTTTTCTTTTTTCTTTTTTCTTTTTTTTTTTTTGTCCAACTTCTCTCTATTTTCTAACTCAGTGGTTCTCATCCTGTAGGTTGTGATCTCTTTGGGATTGAATGACTCTTTCAACAGGGGTTACCTAAGATTGGAAACACAGATATTTATATTATGATCCATAAAAGCAGCAAATCTGAGTTATGAAGTAACAACAAAAATAACTTTGTGGTTGAGGGTCATCACAATCCAATGACCTGTGTTAAAGAAAGGGCCATGACATTAGGAAGGTTGAGAACCACTGTTCTAATTGGCTATTTTTAAATCTTTAATTTTTTAGGACTCACTTTAGTGACTATAAAAATTATTTAAAAAGATATTGTGCTTTTGTGTATGAATACTTTTTGATGTTTTTGTAGAAAGAATTAAACTTTACAGTCCAATTTTCTTTGGTCTACAGTATTAAATTCAAGAGAGATCATCTGTGTTCTAAATAGGTCTGTTGAGTAGCTGTCCTGGAAATTCCCCTCAGATGTTTCCCTCTTCTGGACTCCTTGACCCTTACTGCCACACTGAGCTTCTACATTCTACCCATTTTCTTCTCTCATTTCCATTTTGCCACTTCATTCTTACTGCCTGTTGGAATAAAATTTTGTTTCACATTGTTAATTTATAACATGAAGATAATTAAGTTCTGTTCTCTTCATTTTTACCCCAATAACTTCCTGGCCTAAAAGTGTATTCATAAAATCAAATCTATCACAAAATTGTTTTTAAAAGATTAATTCATTTCTTTACAACTTCTTCTTACAAGCTTTCAAAAGTGATAGATGTATGTTTGTATATCCATGTGTGTACATGTGTGTGTATTTATTTTATTTATTTTTAATATATTTATTACATATTTTCCTCAATTACATTTCCAATGCTATCCCAAAAGTCCCCCATAGCGCCCCCCACTTCCCTACCCACCCATTCCCATTCTTTTGGCCCTGGCATTCCCCTATATTGGGGCATATAAAGTTTGCAAGTCCAATGGGCCTCTCTTTCCAGTGATGGCCGACTAGGCCATCTTTCGATACATATGCAGCTAGAGACAAGAGCTCCAGGGTACTGGTTAGTTCATCATGTTGTTCCAACTATAGGGTTGCAGATCCCTTTAGCTCCTTGGGTATTTTCTCTAGCTTCTCCATTGGGAGCCCTGTGATACATCCAATAGCTGACTGTGAGCATCCACTCCTGTGTTTGCTAGGCCCCTGCATAGTCTCACAAGAGACAGCTATATTTGGGTCCTTTCAGCAAAATCTTGCTAGTGTATGCAATGGTGTCCGCATTTAGAAGCTGATTATGGGATGGATCTCTGGATACGGCAGTCTCTAGATGGTCCATCCTTTCATCACAACTCCAAACTTTGTCTCTGTAACTCCTTCCATGGGTGTTTTGTTCCCAATTCTAAGAAGGGGCACAGTGTCCACATTTTGGTCTTCATTCTTCTTGAGTTTCATGTGCTTAGCAAATTGTATCTTATATCTTGGATATCCTAAGTTTTGGGTTAATATCCACTTATCAGTGAATACATATTGTGTGAGTTCCTTTGTGATTGTGTTACCTCATTCAAGATGATGCCCTCCAGGTCCATCCATTTGGCTAGGAATTTCATAAATTCATTCTTTTTAATAGCTGAGTAGTACTCCATTGTGTAAATGTACCATAATTTCTGTATCCATTCCTCTGTTGAGGGACATCTGGGTTCTTTCCAGCTTCTGGCTATTATAAATAGGGCTGCTATGAACATAGTGGAGCATGTGTCCTTCTTACCGGTTGGGACATCTTCTGGATATATGCCCAGGAGAGGTATTGCTGGATCCTCCGGTAGTATTATGTCCAATTTTCTGAGGAACCGCCAGACTGATTTCCAGAGAGGTTGTACAAGCTTGCAATCCCACCAACAATGGAGGAGTGTTCCTCTTTCTCCACATCCTCGCCAGCATCTGCTGTCACCTGAATTTTTGATCTTAGCCATTCTGACTGGTGTGAGGTGGAATCTCAGGGTTGTTTTGATTTGCATTTCCCTGATGATTAAGGATGTTGAACATTTTTTCAGGTGCTTTTCTGCCATTCGGTATTCTTCAGGTGAGAATTCTTTGTTCAGTTCTGAGCCCCATTTTTTAATGGGGTTATTTGACTTTCTGGAGTCCACCTTCTTGAGTTCCTTATATATATTGGATATTAGTCCCCTATCTGATTTAGGATAGGTGAAGATCCTTTCCCAATCTGCTGGTGGGTTTTTTGTCTTATTGATGGTGTCTTTTGCCTTGCAGAAGCTTTGCAGTTTCATGAGGTCCCACTTGTCAATTCTCAATCTTACAGCACAAGCCATTGTTGTTCTATTCAAGAATTTTTCCCCTGTGTCCATATCTTCAAGGCTTTTCCCCACTTTCTCCTCTATAAGTTTCATTGTCTCTGGTTTTATGTGAAGTTCCTTGATCCACTTAGACTTGACCTTAGTACAAGGAGATAGGAATGGATCAATTCGCATTCTTCTACGTGATAACAACCAGTTGTGCCAGCACCATTTGTTGAAAATGCTGTCTTTCTTCCACTGGATGATTTTAGCTCCCTTGTCGAAGATCAAGTGACCGTAGGTGTGTGGGTTCATTTCTGGGTCTTCAATTCTATTCCATTGGTCTATTTGTCTGTCACTATACCAGTACCATGCAGTTTTTATCACAATTGCTCTGTAGTAAAGCTTTAGGTCTGGCATGGTGATTCCACCAGAGGTTCTTTTATCCTTGAGAAGAGTTTTTGCTATCCTAGGTTTTTTGTTATTCCAGATGAATTTGCAGATTGCACTTTCTAATTCGTTGAAGAATTGATTTGGAATTTTGATGGGGATTGCATTGAATCTGTAGATTGCTTTTGGCAAGATAGCCATTTTTACAATGTTGATCCTGCCAATCCATGAGCAGGGGAGATCTTTCCATCTTCTGAGATCTTCTATAATTTCTTTCTTCAGAGACTTGAAGTTTTTATTATACAGATCTTTCACTTCCTTAGTTAGAGTCACGCCAAGATATTTTATATTATTTGTGACTATTGAGAAGGGTGTTGTTTCCCTAATTTCTTTCTCAGCCTGTTTATTCTTTTTGTAGAGAAAGGCCATTAATTTGTTTGAGTTAATTTTATATCCAGCTACTTCACCGAAGCTGTTTATCAGGCTTAGGAGTTCTCTGGTGGAATTTTTAGGGTCACTTATATATACTATCATATCATCTGCAAAAAGTGATATTTTGACTTCATCTTTTCCAATTTGTATCCCTTTGATCTCCTTTTGTTGTCGAATTGCTCTGGCTAGGACTTCAAGTACTATGTTGAATAGGTATGGAGAAAGTGGACAGCCTTGTCTAGTCCCTGATTTTAGAGGGATTTCTTCAAGCTTCTCACCATTTACTTTGATGTTGGCTACTGGTTTGCTGTAGATTGCTTTTATCATGTTTAGGTATGGGCCTTGAATTCCTGATCTTTCCATGACTTTTATCATGAATGGGTGTTGGATCTTGTCAAATGCTTTTTCCGCATCTAACGAGATGACCATGTGGTTTTTGTCTTTGAGTTTGTTTATATACTGGATTACGTTGATGGATTTCCATATATTGAACCATCCCTGCATCCCTGGATGAAACCTACTTGGTCAGGATGGATGATTGTTTTGTGTGTTCTTGGATTCGGTTAGCAAGAACTTTATTGAGTATTTTTGCATCAATATTCATAAGGGATATTGGTCTGAAGTTTTCTATCTTTGTTGGGTCTTTTTGTGGTTTAGGTATCAGAGTAATTGTGGCTTCATAGAATGAGTTGGGTAGAGTACCTTCTGTTTCTATTTTGTGGAATAGTTTGTGAAGAACTAGGATTAGATCTTCTTTGAAGGTCTGATAGAACTCTGCATTAAACCCATCTGGTCCTGGGCTTTTTTTGGTTGAGAGACTATTAATGACTGCTTCTATTTCTTTGGGGGATATAGGGCTGTTTAGATTATTAACCTGATCTTGGTTCAACTTTGGTACCTGGTATCTGTCTAGGAACTTCTCCATTTCATCCAGGTTCTCCAGTTTTGTTGAGTATAGCCTTTGGTAGAAGGATCTGATTGTGTTTTGGATGTCTTCAGGATCTGTTGTTATGCCTCCTATTTCATTTCTGATTTTGTTAATTAGAATGCTTTCCCTGTGCCCTCTAGTGAGTCTGGCTAAGGGTTTATCTATCTTGTTGATTTTCTCAAAGAACCAGCTCCTTGATTGGTTGATTCTTTGAATAGTTCTTCTTGTTTCCACTTGATTGATTTCGCCCCTGAGTTTGATTATTTCCTGCCGTCTACTCCTCTTGGGTGAATTTGCTTCCTTTTGTTCTAGTGCTTTTAGGTGTGTTGTCAAGCTGCTAATGTGTGCTCTTTCTAGTTTTTTTTTGGAGGCACTCAGAGCTATGAGTTTTCTTCTTAGAAATGATTTCATTGCGTCCCATAAGTTTGGGTATGTTGTGGCTTCATTTTCATTGAACTCTAAAAAGTCCTTAATTTCTTTCTTTATTCCTTCCTTGACCAAGGTATCATTGAGAAGAGTGTTGTTCAGTTTCCACGTGAATGTTGGCTTTCTATTATTTATTTTGTTATTGAAGATCAGCCTTAGTCCATGGTGATCTGATAGGATGAATGGGACAATTTCAATATTTTTGTATCTGTTGAGTCCTGTTTTGTGTCCAATTACGTGGTCAATTTTGGAGAAGGTACCATGAGGTGCTGAGAAGAAGGTATATCCTTTTGTTTTAGGGTAAAATGTTCTGTAGATATCTGCCAGATCCATTTGATCCATAACTTCTGTTAGTTTCACTGTGTCCCTGTTTATTTTCTGTTTCCATGATCTGTCCATTGGTGAAAGTGGTGTGTTGAAGTCTCCCACTATTATTGTATGAGGTGCAATGTGTGCTTTGAGATTTACTAAAGTTTCTTTAATGAATGAGGTTGCCTTTGTATTTGGAGCATAGATATTCAGGATTGATAGTTCCTCTTGGAGGATTTTACCTTTGATGAGTATGAAGTGCCCCTCCCTGTCTTTTTTGATGACTTTGGGTTGGAAGTCAATCTTATCAGATATTAAAATGGCTACTCCAGCTTGTTTCTTCCTACCATTTGCTTGGAAAATTGGTTTCCAGCCTTTCATTCTGAGGTAGTGTCTATTTTTTTCTCTGAGATGAGTTTCCTGTAAGCAGCAAAATATTGGGTCTTGTTTGTGTAGCCAGTTTGTTAGTCTATGTCTTTTTATCGGGGAGTTGAGTCCATTGATATTAAGAGATATTAAGGAAAAGTAATTGTTGTTTCCTGTTATTTTTGTTGTTAAAGTTGGCATTCTGTTCTTGTGGCTGTCTTCTTTTAGGTTTGTTGAGGGATTACCTTCTTGTTGTTTCTAGGGCATGGTTCCCGTCCTTGTATTGTTTTTTTTCTGTTATTGTCCTTTGAAGGGCTGGATTCCTGGAGAGATAATGTGTGAATTTGGTTTTGTCGTGGAATACTTTGGTTTCTCCATCTATGTTAATTGAGAGTTTGGCTGGGTATAGTAGCCTGGGCTGGAATTTGTGTTCTTTTAGTGTCTGTATTACATCTGTCCAGGATCTTCTGGCTTTCATAGTCTCTGGTGAAAAATCTGGTGTAATTCTGATAGGCTTGCCTTTATATGTTACTTGGCCTTTTTCTCTTACTGCTTTTAGTATTCTATCTTTATTTAGTGCATTTGTTGTTCTGATTATTATGTGTCGGGAGGAATTTCTTTTCTGGTCCAGCCTATTTGGAGTTCTGTAGGCTTCTTGTATGTTCATGGGCATCTCTTTCTTTAGATTTGGGAAGTTTTCTTCTATAATTTTGTTGAAGATGTTTGCTGGTCCTTTGAGGTGAAAATCTTCAATCTCATCCACTCCTATTATCCGTAGGTTTGGTCTTCTCATTGTGTCCTGTATTTCCTGGATGTTTTGAGTTAGGATCTTTTTGCATTTTCCATTTTCCTTGATTGTTGTGCCGATGTTCTCTATGGAATCTTCTGCACCTGAGATTCTCTCTTCCATCTCTTGTATTCTGTTGCTGATGCTCTCATCTATGGTTCCAGATTTCTTTCCTAGGGTTTCTATCTCCAGTGTTGCCTCATTTTGGGTTTTCTTTATTGTGTCTACTTCCCTTTTTAGGTCTAGTATGGTTTTGTTCATTTCCATCATCTGATTGGATGTGTTTTCCTGTTTCTCTTTAAGGACTTCTATCAGTTTGGTTGTGTTTTCCTGTTTTTCTTTAAGGACTTGTAACTCTTTAGCCATGTTCTCCTGTAGTTCTTTAAAGTCCTTCTTGATGTCCTCTACCATCATCATGAGATATGCTTTTAATTCCAGGTCTAGCTTTTCAGGTGTGTTGGGGTGCCCTGGACTGGGCGAAGTGGGAGTGCTGGGTCCTGATGATGGTGAGTGGTCTTGGTTTCTGTTAGTAAGATTCTTACGTTTACCTCTCGCCATCTGGTAATCTCTGGAGTTGTTATAGTTGTCTCTGTTCAGAGGTTGTTCTTCTGGTGATTCTGAGTATCGTCTGTCAGCAGACCTGGGAGACAGGCTCTCTCCTCTGAGTTTCAGTGGTTAGAGCACACCCTGCTGACAAGCTTTCCTCCTGGCCGAAGAAGAAGGCCGAAAACAGGACCTTTCCCAGATGCTGTGTTGCTTTGGCAGGTCACAGAAGCTGTTAGCTTCTGTGGTGCACACTCTCAGCTGTGCAGACTAAGTTCCTAAGTTCAGTGGAGTCCTGGATCCAAGATGTGCTCCCTGCTCCTGAGGCAGAGGGCTCCTGTGCAGGGCAGACCACTGTCTTCCAGCTGGGAGGGTGCCAGATGTCTGTGGCCCCAAAAGGGTGCTGCCTCAGCGGCTCTGTGGCTCCCACCTGTCCCAGAAGCTGTCTGCCTCTGTGGTCCTCACTCTCACCTGTGCAGACTAAGTTCGGGCGGAGCCCGGGAGCCAAGATGGTGCTCCCTGCAGTGTGTGTGTATTTATGTATGTATGTGTGTGTGTGTGTGTATAGATACTGCAGAAGTGTTTCAAAGAATAAAGCTCTATGCAAACTATGTTGAGGGTTAAGAAGAAATGAATGCATTATGGCTTCAGTCACACTTCAACTAGTATCATTACTGTTAGCCTTCTAATTACACAGTTTCGTTTTGTTTTTTAACTGAAGGAATCCATGTGTTAGAGCTTAACTTTTTAAAATTTCATTCATTAGTTAATTAGTTAGTGTGGGTTCATGCTTATGTTTTGAGCACATATCTTAGGTTGAGTGTGTGGAGGATAGAGGAAAAATAAAGTGGGTTCTCTTTTTCTACTACATGGGACCAGATTATCAAACTCTGGTCTCAGGCTTAGAGGTAAATATCTATACTCTGATTAATCATCTTGTTCCCTGTATAACATCTGAAAGTTTTTCTCTTAATTTTCATAATTCCTACAGAAAAAATTTCAAAAATATCTTGAAACTGTTCAGGATGTATATATGTCTGAAAAATATTCCTCTCTTCAGTATGGAACAGATATTTTAAACATCCTAGGCATGGAACATCTGTGCAGCAGAGTGAAGAGAGTACTGCTAGACAAAATGAATTTCCCAAAGGAAACAGTGGCCCAGGAGCCAGAGAAGAATGTGATAGATAAGTTGACACAATCAGCCAATTCACACAGCAATGGTGTTGAAGATGTTTAGAAGCAAGCATATGATGAAAAATTTATGACATAATGTAAAAATAATTTTTAGAATTAAATCACACTCTCATGTATATGTAAAACTATTAAGAAAGAATAAGGCAGATATAAGTATTATTCATTCAATAAGTTGATTATTAATTCTTTATGTGCCTAGCAAACATCAAGAACTGTGCTAGTTATTATCGATAGAGCACAGAACACACAGCAAAGAGTTTTGTATTCATAAGGCTTACTGTTTTAAAGTCTTTTAGTAGGATTCTTAGGAAATATAATTTGAAGAAGTTTGAGAAAACCAACCCAATTTACCCACACAGTGAGAGATTCTGGATTTTGTAAGAAGCATGCAGTAATCTTAGACTACAATGGGGGACTCAATTACTATCAGCAAATACAAATTCTCCATTTCCTGTTATCTGTCTTCTGTTTCTCTCAGACTTCTGCAGTTTTTATACACTGTTGCAAAATGACTTCTGTTTTTTTATTATTCAAGGCAGAAAGGGCTCTGAACTTGTCCTGGTAGGTATTTTGCTAGTCCTGATTCAGACTGTCACAGTCTTAAAAGTTCCAAAATTAGCAAAGAGCACTTGGAATCTAACTAGTTGGAACATCTATATCCAGAGGAAAGGGCACAGAATAGGATTAATGCAGTAACTCTTGCAAACACAGAGAAGGGTAAAATCGTGAAATTAGCAGGATGCTTGGAATACTATAAATGGTACCCATTACTCAGAAAATACAGAAAAGAACTTTTATTGTGTGCATGAAAGTATCAGTGGGGTGAAACATGGGAGAAGTGATAATTTTGTTCAGGACAAGTTAAAAGGCCTCAGTTTACACATTCCTACAAGATCTTTAAGAGCCACATGTTAAGTCTGGTTATCTTAGCTTTAGATCAGCCGGGACCTACTCTATGGATGTCTAATTTCATCTATGTAAAAATCATTTCTAGTGAATTAAAACATTTAGCTCTGATAGACTGAGAATCAATTCTTCTTTAGGACAGTGATTTTTTTTTTTTTAGAATATTGTGTATATATAACTGGGGAAATCTTGGAAAAATGCTCATTGATTTTTCTAAAGTCTAGATAAGGACTAATTAAGCTATGATAATGATGACTCAAAAGTACATCAAGGTTAAATTTATAGTGTATCTACAAGGAATAGCTACATTCTGGAGATTAATAGGTAATTTCTAAACTATAACTAATATTTACCTTGTAATGGAATTAGATCAATAAGTCAAATGATAACAGACAGGAAGAGACACATTTGAAAGCAAAATGGTGGGTAATTTTATGATGAAAATTGAATATTTTTTGAGTAATCTCAAATAACTGTGGCACTCAAATAAGTTTTATCCAATACCTAAGGTACCCACTGAACCTAAAGATTTTTTTTTTTGTTTGTCTGGTTTTGATTTTGTTTTCTTTTGATGTTTGTTTACTTGTTTTTCTTTAGAGACAGTGTTTCACTGTGTAGCCCTGGCTGTCCTGGAACTCACTCTGTAAAACAAGTTGGCATAAAATTCAGAGATTCGCCAGTCTCTGTTTCCAAAGTCTGGAATTAAAGGTGTGTGACACCACCACAGGGTCCATAAGCAAATTCTAGCAACATGTTATTTTTAATCTGATTACTAGTTGTCTAATGTTTTATAACTATGGTATCTTCTATTCATCATCTGAGTAAAAAGGTGTAATTCTCTAGAGTTCAAGCCAGACATGGACTGTAATTTTCCTTCAAATTTCCTAGCTGGATTACTGAGAATGTAAAGCTAATTTGATGTGACAGACTTAAATACATATGTATACACTAGAATTCAAAGGCCAGCACTTAACAATTTGTACAAAGGATCATAGTAGTGTTTCTTTATAGAAAGTGAAATTAGCCTTATAAAATAGAACTAGTAATGGATTAATAAATTATTTCAATTTTATTAAACTAACAAACCAACACTAATTTGTAGCCTAAATAAAGGCTATAGTCCTGTTCCCAGAAAAAACACTAATAGATTTGAAGCTCAATATTTATAGGGTTTTTTTGAGAACATTAATTTCTTGCTTTTTCTTGGGTGTAGTTTTGTTCCTTGAACTGGAGTTTTCCACCTGTTATCCTTCTTAGGCCTGGGTTTGTAAAAAGATATTGTTTAGATTTGGTTTTGTGATTGAATATCTTGATTTCTCCACCTATGCTAATTGAGAGTTTTGCTGGTTACAGTAGGCTGGGCTGGCATTTTGTTCTCCTAGGGTCTGTATGACACCTGCTCAGGATCTTCTAGCTTTTAGAGTCTCTGTTGAGAAGTCTAGTATAATTCTGATAGTTCTGTCTTTATATGTTACTTGACATTTTCCCTTACCGCTTTTAAGATTCCGTCTTTGCTCTGTGGATTTGTTATTTTGATTATTATGTGACAGGAGGAATTTATTTATTTTTGTCCAATCTATTTGGTGTTCTGTTGGCTTCTTGTATGTTTATAAGAATATTTCTTTAGGTTAGGGAAGTTTTCTTCTATAATTTTTTTTCAAAACGTTTACTGGTCCTTTGAGTTAGGAATTTTTGCTCTCTTCTATACCTATTATAGTGTTAGGAGCTTTTTTCTTTTTTCACTTTCTTTGACTGTTGTTTCAGTGTTTTCCATGGTATCTTCTGCACCTCAGATTATCTCTTCTATCTCTTGTATTCTGTTGGTGATGCTTGCATTAATGACTTTTGCTTTTATCCTAAGTTTTCTATCTCTAGGTCTCCCTTGGTGATTTCTTTATTTTATTTTTTCTCCATTTTTAGCTCCTGGATGGTTTTGTTCACCTGTTTGATTGTGTTTTCCTGTATTTCTCTAAGGAAATTTTGTGTTTCCTCTTTTAGGGCTTCTACATGTTTACCTGGATTTCTTAAGGGAGTTTATAACGTCTGTATTATTATCATGAGAAGGGATTTTAGATCAGAATCTTGCTTTTTAGATGTGTTGGAGGTGTCCAGTGCTTGCTATGGTGGGAGAATTGATTTTTGGATTTTGTTTTGTTTTGTTTTTGTTTTTTGTTTTTTGTTTTTGTATCTTAATTGGAGAAGGTTTTTCTTCCTTCTTTCTGTTCTTTTTCTGTTTTTTTTTTTCTTTCTTAGTGGTTCCTGATAATGCCAAGTAGCTTTTGTTTCTGTTGCTTATGTTCTTGCATTTGAATGTAGCCATCTGTTTATCTCTAGTGTTAGCTGGCCTTGTGATCTCAGACTGGATCCTGTCCCTCCTGTGAGTCTGTGAGGCTGGGTGTGTCAAAACTCAAACTCCTAGAGGTCAAGTTCTGTTTGTGAACCTGGGTGTGTCAGCACTCCTCCGAGCTAAGCTTTCTCTGTGTGGGATTGAGGTGTGAAGGGTCTGCTCCTGGGTGCAAATGAAACTCAGAAGGATCATATACTAACTCGTTTCATTTATCTGACATTTGACTTCCACAGAATTGCTGATAGGTTAAGAAGAAAAAAAGAGTCCTTTTTCTTTTCCTTGAAACCGTTACAGTAAGTTTGAAATGGTGGGTCTATAAATTCTGCTCTGTCACAGTAACCTGTAAAGTCGGAGTTTCAGTAAATTTTTTTCTGCCTTGGGTGTTGAATTTTTATTTTGAAAACAAAATGTATAGAAATTTGTATTTGGGGTTTAAAGGGGATTGCTACAATGTGCAGAAAAAGTATGTAGAGAAAGTGCTTAATATTGTTACTGCTTTGCAGAAGAAGAAGAAAAAAACAATCACACTTCTGACCTGTGTGTATTTTCCTCTCCCACCTTCCTCTGGAATGGGTCTATTGGTCGGTTCATATGATGTAGGCTCTCGCTGTATTTTTTAACTGGAGCTTGTAATTTTTTAACCATAAGCTTGTCCTTTTAAAGGGATTTAATGTACCTTTTTGTTAGTGAATTTGGAAATAAAAAGAGGAAAAAAAAAACAACAAAAAAAATTTGGTGATGTCCTGTAGATTATAAGAGGATAAGATTGCTTAGAGTAAGTCTTTAATTATATGGTGTGGATAGAAACTTGTGAAGTTTGTAGGGGCTGAATGGCTGTAGGAAACGCCAGGGTAGAGGAAATTCATAAGAAATATGTATGATAGTGAAGTTTATTGGGTTTACATTGTTCTGTGTCCCTATAGTAAAGTAAAAAAGAATGTGTGGCTGACTCCTCAAGACCCTGTTCAACCTTCTGCAGGAAATATTCTTTGGCAGATAGATTGTTTGGTAGGAAAAGAATCAAAGTGTTTTATCCTTCATGGACACATCAAAGGTTCTGCTTATTTGCTTTCCCGGAAGCAAGATTTTGTATTTTTAAAGATTCTTAAATTTCAAACATTTGGAATCATATTATCTTACAGTATGAACTATTCAGTGAGTCATTACTTGTAGTCAAATCATGAGTTCTATATTTGTTGGCTATTACAGAAAGATTTAAATCTTCCAAATGATTTTCTGAGAAATACTCAGTAATGCTTGGGCTGAATACCTTCACTGGAGGCTGAGCTCTATGCTATGTACAGAGATGAGATGTACTATTCCGAATGTGCCTTGATCTGCAAGCTGAAAGACCGGAAGACCTTTAAGGAGCTTGAGTTTCTGAAAACAAGGTGAGGATTATGCATGAAGAGAGGCCTCCATCCAAGCTGTGGGTGGGTGAGATTCCTCTCTGTGTTATCATAAACATACCCACAGTAAGCACAGGAAACATCATCATCATGCAGTGTAAGTGTTTCCTATAAGACATCCTCTGAGTTTTGTACTGTCTGGAGAAATTCCATGATTCGAATGCCTCATATCTGTGGTGGACTCATCCTAGGATGTGTATTTCATTCCCAGAGTCATGAGATCTGCGACTTGGACATAATCCATATTCCGTATTCAGAGCTTAGTGACATGTCATCAAAAATAATGGGCTAAAATTGCTTAGCAATTAATTTATATTAATCTTGAGGAACGTGTTTCAGTTTTCAATAATGCTGATAACTATGCCTATTTTTGACAATAAAATATCTTACTAAGTAAAACTATTTTACAGTGTTTAACCAAAGAACAAAAGTATATTGAAAATAAAGGATTCTGAACGTCCCTTAATGTCTAAAAATATTTTAATTAAAATACTCTCAAATATGGCTCACAGTTTAATGAGGCACTATATGGCAACATTGCTTCCAGAAAATGGCCATTTCTAAATATCATGACATTAAGCCTGAATGTTCTGTGACAACTTTAAAATATATTGCATACACAAATTGAGGTAATGATCACTAGGTGTTTTGTACTAATGGACTCATTAGATTGATGCATGGTGTGGTAAGATGTGGATGTCAGATCTCTAATTTTATATTTTTAGTGCTATACATTAAAATGTGACAGTTCATTTAGATAATAGATGAATACAGTGAAATAAGTTGATAAGACCTTGCTTGCTTCCTATGACAAAATGTTCATATTAATATATTCAAATTCAGACTTAAAATTGAAAGTCAAAATTAATGTGTTTTATAATTGTAAGCATGAGTCAGAATTCAAGATTCTGAATGAACCCATAACTTTGAAATCCTCAAATGAGCATTTCAGGATTCATCTTAGTTCCTACACTATTGAACTTACTGTGTGTGGGGAGTAAGTAGTTAAATAGAGGTGTAATGAATTTACTGCTACAGAAAAAAGGAAAATATTTGCCTTTATCATTCCACATTCACATTGGAGGGAAAAATCACAATAGAAAGAACTGCTGTGATTTCAGCATACCTACCCAAGAGATCAGGAAGTGGTTATAAAGAAAGTCAAACCATTGACATCAGCATGCAGTAGGAACCACTAGGTTAACAGTCTCACATGCCATAAATAGTACTAGAATCTTGTTCAAAGAAGTAAGTAACATCCATCAAGGCAAAGAAAATCCAAGGAAAGCATTCAGTTACACACACAGCTTTTCTTCTAGGGAAAGTGGTCATTGCTGAGCCTTGCATCTCCTGACACTGGACATGTTCCAATACCTGAGCCATGTTTCCCTCATCCCAGCTACCAGCTGTGCTTTTGCACTGCACTCTCTCATGTTTTACATACTGGGTCATTCCTGTCTCATGTGTACTCTGGACTCCAGAGGAGAATAGATTCAGAGCACATAATTAATCCAAAAACTAGTCCAGCTGCCAGAGAAAGAATGGCTCAACCAAAAACCGCAGAGCTCAAAAGTGCTCTTGGCTTCCCGCTGCTTCAGGAGCTCCAGTGCCTTTCTGGCAGTTACTACTTCATGGGGTGTAGCACCTGTTTTCTAAACAACTGTGCTATGTCCACTCAGATCCCAGAACAATAGGGTCCCTGTGCTTTGGGTCTTAGCTAAGTGGCCAACTATGGCTACCTCACTACAAACACTGAAACCAATAATGTTATCTGGAAAATATCAATGAAAAGATGCAGGCAAAGTTAAGACACTTAGAGATAAATTCATTAAACACTATATTTTTCTATTTGAGCAATAAATGACCTAAAAGAAAGTGCAAGAATATTTGTTTCACATTTAGCTTGTTCAGAAAAATAAATGCCATGCTATGTTTGGAGGACAAAGCTGGTTAATTCAGAATTAGATACCAAATTTGAAGAGCCAATTAAAATTATAGTATGTCAGTTAATGAAAGGGATGAGTTCTAAAAACATGTAGATGGAGTATTTCATCTTGTGTTAAGTCCCAGCATATGCAAACCTACAGGGAACAGCTTATAATATATATCCTAGAATACATATTACATGTATTGAGCACTACAGTGAATGCAATGTTTAATATGCATGTTACCATGTTAGCTGATGGATGGGATAGGGGTTTTCTCAGGGTGGGGACCTGGAAAGGGGATAGCATTTGAACTGTAAATAAAGAAAATATCCAACTTTAAAAAAAGAGTAAAAAAAAAAAAAAGAAGAATAAGAATAAGAATATAAAAACAAATTAAATGCCAGTGAACCTCCCATGAAGCTGAATCAGTAATGAATGGCCACTCCTGACTTTAGTCTGGTTGATACTGTGAGCTGCTAGAATTTGATATAGAAATCTCCTTTTACAGCGAGTTCATTCTTCTAAACTCATGTCATTCATAGCTATAGTTCTTTTCTCTGTGCACACAGAAAGAGCAGGCAATGACATCGTAGACAGCAAAATACTTTGACCTTGCAAAGCTTTGCAGGACAGACACTCTTCTTTACATTCCGAATTGGATTTCAATACAAGAGAATATTGGCTACTATAACTAACCAATCAACATTACTTTAGAGCACACATTATACAGTTCTTGGAATATTCAGAAATATACAAGTTTATTGCAAGATGACTTGCAACAAAACAAA
Source organism: Mus caroli (assembly GCF_978045245.1). Taxonomy (NCBI): domain Eukaryota; kingdom Metazoa; phylum Chordata; class Mammalia; order Rodentia; family Muridae; genus Mus; species Mus caroli. Next base: position 10,912,373 of record NW_028227259.1, read on the forward strand.
ATAAAGGAAAGCAAGCAAGCAAGCGAAAACTCCTTATATTATGACTGAGAAAGCAAAGTGAATTCAACAGTCATTCCTGATACAACATATACAATTCATTAAAAAAAAATGAAGCATCTTCATGTTTATTAAGTAGGGATCATTTTAGCTTTAATATTTATCTTTTATGGTGATTTGAATTAGAACAAGAATGAATAAGGCTCACATACTAAATGGAATACTTAGAGAGTAGCAAGCACTATTTGAAGAGATTAAGAGGGCTGGCCTTGTTGGACTGGGTACGGCCTTGTTGGAAGAAGTGCATCACTGGGATGGGCTTTGGGGTTTTCATAGCCTGAGGCAGGCCCAGAGGCTCTCTCTTTATCTGCCACCTTTGAAGACAAGTATAGAATCTTCAGATATCATGTCTGCCTGCATGCTGCTATATCTCTGCCATACTTCCTGCCATGAGGATGGTGGACTAAACTTGTGAAACTGTAAGCAAATCTAAATCAAATGCTTTCTTTTTCTAGAAGTTACCTTGATCATGGTGTTATTTTACTGCAAGAGAACATGAACTAAGGCAGGAAAACCAGAAAAACAAAAGAATTAAGTCATTTTATTCTGGGTATTCACATTGGGAAAGCAGTTGAGCTCTACTGAAGGGAGTCTTGAAGTAGACAAATGGGTCATGACTACTTTACTCTCTGATTGGTTACAGCAGTGTTCTTATGTTAAGTGAATAAACTAGATGTGTTTATAATCTACATTTTGTCATATTTTATACTAAGTACATTTTTTCATTTAAAATGTAATTTGAAATAAATTATGAGAATATGAAAAAAATTTTTAAGTGGTCAGAGTTCAAAAGTGAAATACAAAATAGACATTATCCTTTAAAAAATTTGTCTCTAAGGCCATTTTCTTATCTTGGTTCAGTATCAGCTCTCATTTTGACATGCAGGTGAATTAACTGTCTTATCTTCTTTCTGTGTCTCTATGTCTATGCTCCTCTGTGTATGTGTCTCTGTCTCCCTGTCTCCTTCTCTTTCATCACTTATCCACATGTTTTCAAGGACAGGTTTTTAAAACATCAATCCAAAATTATTAATGCTTTTGCAAAGCATAGAGGATAAAATTTTAGGTTCTTAGAGATGACAAAGAATTCTTAATATTTTGAATTTTCATGGCCATTCACCTTACTCTGAAGACATACCATGCTATTAATTATTATTTTTATATGAATCTAACTCACCTTGTCATTTTCTGTCATATATGGGGATAAGGAATAGGCCAAGGTATCATCAGCTTATGTTTGAAGCTCTGGTTGATTGAACATGCAGATGATCAGTTGATGGTGTGGAGCCTTGAGTGTCGCGTTCAGTGCTTCATCTTTAGTTTGACAGCAATACTGAGCTAATGACAGTTTTATGTTTGTCTTATCCTGTTTGTGCTGGGAAGTTGGTTAAATGATTGTGTCAAGAATGTAGCAGAAATTTAATCATGGTTTGGAGGCAAGTAAGGAAGTCATTTAAGAGCATGATACAGTAATGAAGATGTGCATAAATGTATCCTGTGTCTTTGTGTGCTTAAAAAAATAAACTTGAGTTCAGGGAAATATGTCTGAGAATTGAAATATAAAAAGTAAACAAAAAGCATTCAAATTACTTAAAAATAACAGACCACTATAACTTTATTTAATAGAACAATGTATGATTTCTCCAATAGCATGATCTGATAAGTTATAAAAAGATCAGAGGTCCAGAGCACATAAAACATTAAACAGTTTACCTCGTCATTGCATAATATGAAAATTGGTAACTATAATATAACAAAGATATTTACTACTGAGTAGCTAATATAAATGCATCTTTAAGGTCCTCCATGTTTCATGTGTTAAGGGCTCAGACCTAGTGTGATAATATAGTAGGAGATAAAATCTGCAGTGAAAGATCTTTAGGTTTGCTTTGTCAGAGTTCTCTAGAGCAACAGAAGTGATATGATTATAATATTATATGACATTTATTATAAGAGGATATTTATTCTATTAACAGTCACAGTAAATATCTGGGTAGTTCAATAATGGCTACTTGTACATGGGAAGGAAAAAGAAGCCAGTGTCTTCTCAGTCTTAAAAACCTCAGTAGCCAATGTGTTTCTGAAGTCTACTTAGCTCTCTGAAAGTCTGCTTTTTGAGGTGACATTGAAATTCTGAAGAAGCTGGCACTGAGTGCCCATGAGCAATGCCAGCAAGGGCAGACAATTGGGACTCAGTGTCCATGGGAAATGATAACAATGGCTGACAGCTTGCATTGAGTGTCCAGTGGGAGCAATGTAGACATACTTATTTGGGAACCATGTAGCTTGTTTAAATCCACTGGTCTCCTATTTTTCCAACTCCTTCCATCCAGGCTGTAACATAATGGAGAGTATCACCAACATTCCCCTTCAGTTATTCTCCTACATGTCAATCATCTTTTCACATACCCACACAGAGTCATTGAGCATGGAATGTCACTAGTTTGCAGCATCCCCCAAATCAGTCAAGATGACAAGACTAATAGTCATTTTACAAAGAGCCCAGAGAGTGATTGCAGGGCTGTGGCCTCATTCCCTTTCATGTTTCCTCTTGACTTTCTCATATGCCCCTCTCATGGTGTTCTGCCTCCCTCGTGGGGTCAGAGCTAAGGAATCAACTTCTCATGGACTGAAAACCCCCAAATGGTGAAACAAAGCAGGTTTTATCTCAAGTTACTCATCATATTGACAAACTCAACACACTGTGACATCATCTTTTCCCATTCTAAAAATAAATGGGAAACTTTAATGGAAAGCAGGTACACAACTTTATTCTGTATAAATTTTATTTTGACAATTAATATCTGGGTGCTATGGAAGACCAGAGAAACATATTTTATGTTGCATTATTCTGGTACCACTGGTTTTGCTAATAGCTGAAATAACTACATACATTTCAGAATAAAAAACAAACAAACTAGAAAAGCTTTCTTATGAATTTAAATGTTGGAATTATATAATTGTTGAGGTCAGTTTTAAAAGACTGATTTTTAGGATAATAATGTTTAATATCATAATTATATGCAGCTTAGTATTTCTAGAGAAAACTCTATTTCACTGTTTCTAATTTGCTCCCATGTTTCTTGTCATGCCCTATTTCTAAAACATGTATGTCATATTCAAGCTAAGGATGGTCCTGTGATCATAGTCAAAAATTTTAGGATGCAGAAACTTGGAATTGTGGGCTTGTGCACAGGAAACAAAAGCTTTGTTGAGAGGGACTGACAAACTAGGAAATATTTTGAAGGTGTAAAAACAGGTAAAGATGTGCACAATGGAATTGCCAATGTAAGGAAATGTTTGATCCAAAAATACTTCACACATGTAATGTCAAGGAGACTGATTACTCAAGTAGTAATGGCTTAAAAGCATCACTTGAGAGTTTGCTTTTGAAAGACACATAGTGTTTAGAAGTGTTACTCCTGTGCCATACAATTATGGCATTTCAGTGCTTAAATCATGAGCATTTCCAAGTGGAATAATAAGTTTTTGAAGATGACTCACTATTCCCTCTGTCTCTATTAGTAGGGTGTCATTGTTTGAACAGACAGCCTGACCTTGTTATTCCAAGTTGGTTATGGTGCCAAACCTCTTGTAAATCATGAACTCAGGGCCATCAAAATGAAAGGTCTGCTTTCAGATTAGAGAATTATGTCCTGTCCTACTTTTTATGAAGATCTATTTTATCTATCTTCCAAAACATAAAGTAATAATCCATCTTACAGCAATAAGAAGTTAAATTAAAGTTCTCAATTTAATATTTATACTAATTATTAACTAAATAATAATAAAATTACATGTAATTTAATTTTATTTATATTTTAGTTTAGTAAACAGAATAGTTTTAAAATAAAATGTCCTATTTTATTATTTAAGTAATTATTTAATTAATAAAGTGATTTCAATTCATGTATATTGTAATATGCTTCCTCTACAAAAAAAAAAAAACCTGTTAATTATAGAATTCTGTTCTAAGGTTCAAATAGGAGTAAATTTCTGTTTCATATATTAAGTTTTAAGACATGGGTGAATAGAAAGCATGATGTATATATAACTGCTCATCAGAAATAAACCACCTAATCTGACTTAAGAACATTTTAAATTAATGTTTTGAATTCTGCACTAAATAAAAGCGAATATCTCTTTAAATTTAAGGAAAAAGTCTTTGCTGGTAAGGTTTTGAAAATGAGAACTAATAATATTTATTCTCTTACAATGTTTGGCATAATAAATATTTATTGTTTTGAGTTTTTGCAGTCATAACTTTGCATCTTCTTCAATCAAAGAGCTGTAAGTAGAGATTAACAGAAAAATAATTATAAGCATAAGAGACCATTCACTGTATGTACACAGATGAGTTTGCAATGAATTAGCATTTGCCAGTATTAAATTTTCCCACTTACTGAAGGACTAGAGATTTTAGTCTTAGAGATACTACTGTGGTTCAAGTGTAGTCTTCTAAAATCGAAGTTTTAAATTTAAAGTTTAAAATTTTAATTTAAAATTTAAGTTGGAGATTTAATCCCTAAAATACAGATAGAAACAAGATCTTGAGACGCTAATTAAGATTAAATGAGGCCATGGCAGTCAGGTGTGGAGTGATACTAGTAGTTTTAAAAGATCTGTCTCTCTGTAGGATGTCTACTACCATGATATAATTCAGCAAAACATCCTGGACCAGATACTAAGTAGATGTTTTGGACTCCCTAACATGTAGGACCACCAGCTTAAAAACTTCTGTTCTTTGTGAATTATCATGCCTGTGGTAGTTAGTGCAAGACAGCACTATACCAGCCTGGCCTAAAAAGTGAGTTTAAGGATAGCCAGGGCTATATAGAGAAACCGTGACTGGAAAAACCAAAAAAAAAAAAAAAAAAAAAAAAAAAAAAAACTATAGTACACACAAAGTTGAGGATTCTCTTCAGGGGTGACCTTATAAGTAGGTGTAGGAGCAGTTCCTGTCCAAACAGGAAGTAATGTGTGCTATTTCTGATTTACATAGTTCAGTAAAACAGATTTCTCCTTCCCCCTTCCTTTTCCCCTTCCCCTTCCCCCTTCCTTTTCCCCTTCCCCTTCCCCCTTTCCCCTTCCCCCTTTCCCCTTTTTTTCCCCTCCCCCTTCTCCTTCTTCTTCTTCTTCTTCTTTCTCTTCTTCTTCCTCTTCTTCTTTCTCTTCTTCTTTCTCTTCTCCTCCTCCTTCCCCTCCTCCTCCCCGCTTCTCTCCTCCTCCTCCCCCTCCTTCTTCTTCTTCCCCTACTTCTCCTTCTTCCTCTTCTTCCTCTTCTTCCCCTCCTTCCCCTCCTTCTCTTCCTTCTCCTCCTTCTTCTCCTCCCTCTTCTCCTCCTTCTTTTTCTCCTTCTTCCCCTACTTCCCTTCTTCCTGCTTCTGCTCCTCCTCCCCCTCCTCCTCTTCCTTCTCTGCTGTCATTTTGGGCAAATATGAACATAATGGCAAACTGAAACAGCTCTCCCAGGATAGGTTGTAGGAGTTTGCATCAGGTGACGCCATGGAGTAGATTCTGTTTAAAAAAAAAAAGAAATGGTCTCAAGAACTACTTTTTGCTGGATCATTGCTGTCTTAGTTAGGGTTTGATTAATATTTCCAGCAGTCACAGAAAATAATACACCATGAAGTATAAATAAATTTTAGGAAAATATATAAAAATTGATCTGTAAAAGGGATGATTTAAGAATCCAAGGGAGTTGTCTGTCTTGAACATATGAATAGAAAATAAACTAACAATCACAACTTTCTGTAATGATAAATATATTTCCATTCTCTAATTTAGAAGCCATAGTACTCAGCAGACATCCAGCTCTTGAATAATAGGTATTATTTGAGGATTATTTTTAAGTTTCAGTAAATTAGTAATAATTAACATTTAAAACAATGCACATTGTAAAGTGGCTATAATAATACATGTCATCTTTGTTTGGTAATAAACCTCATAAATTATCCTAGTAAACCATATAAATTATGTTATTAAAAATGTCAGAGAATATGACTAAAACATGTATATTTGGTAGCTAAGAAGTGATAAGGCTTCATTTCTTTAGGTTACAGAGGCTTAAGTTGTGGACATTAAAATTATTCTGCATTTGTGGGGGGGTTGGGTGTGTGTGTTGGTGTGTGTGTGTGTGTGTGTGTGTGTATGTATGTATGTCTCTCTGTATGTGCACAATCTGCTCACTTCAACCGCTTTAGGTTACAGGAAGACACTGACATGGACATAGTCTGGACACTTAGTGCTTTGCTTCTGGATGGGCTTTTATTCAGAGTGTCTGCTTTTAAATTTTTTTTTTCCATTGTCTCTTTCAGATGCCAACCACTTGCTTAAAAAATCGTCTTTTATACGTTTTATAAAAATATATGTTGCATTTTTAAAACAGACAGGCTGAAGAATTCAATACTTTTAATTATTTTTCTATACAGTCTCAAATGGTTTTTGCTGTCTTATTGGAGATCCTTGAAGTTAAGGAAAAGGTTATTTGAAAATACAATGAGAATAAAAAGTTTCCTAAGTTCTGGGTATGGGTGAGAAAGGGTTCTAACTGAATCCAAATATTTGACTCTTGATATTCGCCAAGTTTCTTAAGCAGGTTAAGGAAAACTGGGAATGAAAAAAAAAAAAATAGCCAAAGGCAAGGAAGTGATTTTCATTCAGAAGTGTCTATGAAAACATATGCTTTCAAACTCTAGTCATAAAAAATAATTTTCTTATTTTAAAATGACATTTGCACCCTTCCAATCATTAATGACTATATATATATATATATATATATATATATATAATGAATTTAAATGAAATGTGAATTGAAAATAGTTTCTAAAGTCCAAAATCAATCAACTTCTGTATTTTGATCTTTATGATTTTTTTTTCTGTCTACTGTGCAACTTGATGCTACATTTATTTATTTTCCAGGATCAGGTACAAAAATATTGAGAACAGAGCTTTGCTCAGACAGCATGACCCAATGTGTTTAAGGTTCACCAGACAACAGCAAGATTTTTAAGGAGTGAGGAAAAATGGAGTAGAAAGAAAGAGATAGGGAGGGTGGTATTAAATGAAAGGACAGGAATGCCTTAGGACCATGATGAAGTCAAGTCTTCCCAGATGAGACGAATCTTAAAATATAACAGAAAGAAAATAGGATATGAATTCCAGGCATCCAGAGTCTTCAAGTAGACAAGTAGGGACATATAATACAGTTCTGATGTGTATGTGCTCTGAAGACAGAAATTTTTATTAACAAAAGTCCTGGAAGATGGGAAATACCTCAGCCTCTGAGACTGTAACAACAATTTGGTAAGACTTGTTGAAACTCCTGATTAAGCAGAAGAGAAATGCTGAGCACTTGGAATGGGAAATTTCTTATCAGAAGCACGCATCAGGGTAGACACAGGAGGCAGAAAGCTTGTCTAAGCCTGACAGAGAACCTGGCAAGTGAACTACATACACCTGGGACTAGAAAACATCTTCACATGGTGGGAGGCTTGAATGCCAGTGATTTAAAATTCATTGTTTCCAGTTGCATGAAGAGTGTTTTATTGTTTTGTTTTGTTTTGTTTTTCACTTTCCTAGGAAAACAAATCAATTTTGCATTGTAAAAGCAGACAGGGGTAGGAAGGAAAAGGAGACAAATGAATGAAAGTAAACAAGAAGGGTGAAAAGAAGGGCAGAGACATGTAGAGGGAAGAGAAAGAATGAGAGAGGGAAGAGAAGGAGAAAGATAAGAGCAAACGTAGAGTAAAAAAGAAAAATGGGCAAAAAGATAAAATGAAAGAAAGCAATCAAAAATTTTAAAATTTGCCCAAGTCCAATCATTGTTACATGGTAGAAACAGTGATGTAGTGTGAAAATTAGTCTACTTCCTAAACTTGCGATATTTATAAAATTGTCTTAGTTTTATCTTAATTCTTTTTTAAAAAATTGGTATTTTGAGCTCATGGTATTTCTGCCCTAGCCATCAGGGTGCTGGAGTTTTGGTGTGTATCACCATGCCTGGATAGTATTTTGTTTTAGTGATTTTTTCTTTTTTTGCCTATTCTATTTTAATAGGAAAAAATCTTGCCCTAGTTCTGACAACTTTGGCTTGGAGGATTACATTTTCTTGTAATAGGATTAACTGTGTTTCTATGTCCAATTGAAAATAACTGGCTTTATTTTCAGTGCTAAGCATTTTAGTTGTAATACAATGAACAAATGGAGTAACTGTTCAAAAAATAGTGCACATTGAACATCACAAACAAACATCCATTTAACCAACCTATGATGCTTTGGTCATCTTTAGAGTGTCTTTTTCTGTTTCAATAAGATTAGATCAATTCCCCACTTTTTCTTCTATTGTTGGATTCAGGGTACTTTTTCTAATGTTTAGGCTTTGATCCATTTGAAGTTGAGTTCTGTGTAAGGTGGTAGATTTGGATCTATTTTAATTCTTCTACAGGCAGCACTCAGGAAGTTATGAGCTGATCTACATCCAGATTCAGCTAGACCACTGTTAGGCATCTGCTTACAAAACTCTACCCCTTAGTACAGAGATACTTGCTCATACATGTTTATTTCTAAATTATTCATAATAGCCTAAAATTGGAAACAACCCAAATATCCATCAACTGATCAATGGATGTTGAAAATAATAGAATATTAGTCAGCTCTTAAAAACAATGAAATTTGTAGGTAAATGGATGGAACTGGAAGCGTTTCCCATGAGTGAGCAAATGCAGATCTCTAAAGGCATTACATGTTTTCTATTATGTGTTGATATTTATAGGTGGGTATTAGCTTTGTAACTTTTGGTATATGTACTATAATCCAAATAAGCACAGAGTTTAAGTAACTAGTAAGGGGTCAGTGAGGAGGGGAAGAAATGGGAAATAGAATAGAGTATTGTGGAGAAGTAAAGGATTAAATGTGGAGAAGAATAGAAAAACAGCATAAGAAAAGAACAACACTAACAGACCGTTGAAAATCTACATGAAACTCCACAAGTATAAAATCTTCCTAAAATAAATATATATGAAAGGTACTTCAATGAACTAATCATATAATGCAGGAGATAATGGCCAAACTAGATAGTTTATACCATAAGGAAAACCTCCAGTGGCAGGAATAGGTTAAATATTATTTAGTCTCTGGCCAAAAAGGCTCCATGAAACTCCAAACACCCAAGCTCTTTCAGTGCTATTGACTTCTCTCTCAAACAGGATGGCAGCAAAACTGTGAATGATACTGACTTAGATGGTCTAACATGGAGAAACAGCTCATCTAGAAGTTTCCCTCCTCCTGACTAGCATTCATGGTGCTAGAAGGCATTCTGCATGCAGCTGGAGGATAAAGATAATGATTTCTATCACCCAACTACAAATCCTGTAACATATAATGGCGACTTTCCTGAAAGATATGCTGATCCAGTATAGGCACAGACACTAGGAGGAAAAGCCACCACTTTTTGATGGGATTTAAGGTCCAATTCATGAGATGAAACCCATACCTGACACTTCTGATATGGCCCAGAATCTGAAGCAAGGTAGATCATGGGCCTAGGGGGAAATCTATTATCATTTTTATGCTAAAGAAAAATAACAATGAAGTAATTCATAATGAAATATCACTATACCCATAAATCAGAACATCACTTAAGCCTCATCAGGGGAACTTCTCTTAGTAGTAGATGATAAGTGAGAAGAAGAGCCCAAACTGGAAAATGTATGGAGATTGAGATCCATTGGAGAACTTGGGACTAAATGAGTGACTTTATCAAACCCTTCCCCAAATGGCTCAGGGATCTATGATGAAAAAAGATTCTAAGAACCAGTGGCAGATGAGTTCACTTACATATTGTCTTCCAGGAACAAGAGAATGTACAAACACATGAGTTCACAGAGACTGTGACTACATGCACAAAACCTGCACAAGTTCAAGCCATACAAAAACTCAGCACTGAAAAGTGAAATAAGCTCAAAGCCCCTTCCCTAGCCAAGAAGTCATTTGTAATTATAACTGTCAGGAAAAGGAAGATCTGTTTTATTCAACGGGGTGCTCCAGGGGATCTAGCCTATGCTCAGGACTATGTGGTCAACATAAACTGAGCCCTATGTCTGTCTTTCTTTCTTTCTTTCTTTCTTTCTTTCTTTCTTTCTTTCTTTCTTTCTTTCTTTCTTCTTTCTTTCTTGGTGGGCTTTGTTTGTTTGTTTGGCATTTTTTCTTACTGGTTATGGTCTGTTCGGTTTGAGTTTTGTTTGGAAATTTTTTCTTTTCTTGAGAGAGAGTGGATGGGGTTGGAATTTGGATAGGTAGGGAGTTGGGAAGATCTGTAGTGATTTGTGGGAGGGGAAGCATCATCGATAAAACTTTTCAATGAAGAAAAATAAGCTCTATTCAAAGCAGGTTGCGATAAGGACTTTTGTGTATAATGCATAATCTCAGAGAAGTTACCGTTAATGTATCATCCTTTAATAAAATATTAAGTTAATATAAATTAGAATGATATATAATAATATAGTTTTAAAAATCCCTTTTACAGAGCAATAAAATTGATGATCCTAAGAATACAGAAAAGTAATAGGTATGCACTAGAAACTAACATCGCACTAAGTGGATCTGCTAATGCTACTGCCTTAAAGAAGGTGTAAAAGGCTTATAGTTCATTAATTCTTCATGGGAAACAGAAGAATAAATATCAAAAAGCTAGAAAATACAAATTTTAAACTTGTGGATTGAAAATGAAATAAAGTATTAAATTATAAAAAATTAAAGAAAAGCAAAAGAGTAATAATCATGCATAGTTAATAGAAAGCTGAAAAAAATATGCTATTTACAATACAGGTATATAGATAGACATGAGGTCTCATGCTCCTAATCCAAGCACTCAGCATTTTGAAGTAGAAAGACCATCTTAAGCTATAGAGTTGTACAAGGTCAACATGGATTATATAGTAAGACCTTGGCCCCATGCATCACACACACACACACACACACACACACACACACACACTCAAAGAAGAGAACAAAAATATTGAGAACTGAGAGTAGAAAGATACAATGGTATGAATAATGTTCTATTTCTGATTTTGGATAGTTTTCCTTGGAGATAATGTTGTTACTTTTTCCATATTTTTCTTATAAGAATCACAAATATCATTGAAATATAACAGTTAGGATTTTTAAAGAGCAGGCAGTCTATTTGAATGAGAGGAAAATATAGCTCATGCTGTCTTTGTGCCTCACTTACATGTAGTTAGCATACATATTTCGCTCGCTGACATTTCCAATCTCAGTATTCTGATCTTTGTGGAAATGCAGATTCTTTCCTTGTTCTTTCGTTCTTATTTTGTCTGAATCTGCCTGAAATGAACTGTCGGTAGTTAAATTGATGGCACTTGGGCTTCCCTCCACAAAGGCAGAAGCCATCCATCTTCATTATATCAAATGGCCTCCTCTGTCCTGTCTTCTCCAAGTGGTCATCAGTTAACCATGATACAGATACACTATAAGGTCGCTGATAATGTTTGTCATCAATTTGATTTATAATTTCAAATAAATGGAGTATACCTTGAAAACAAAGCTTGCCCTGAAATGAGTCAGAGCTGCATTGAATCTATGAAAATGGAGATCCACACACTGAGTTCTGTACTGCATTACCATGCATTTGGAATTGGCAATTCTCCTACATTAACAACTTGGCTCACACCCACAAACTCCTTGCATTCATTTATGAAGACACATCAGTTTTAGTTTAAAAATCCGATCTGGGAAGTATCATTTTGCCTGAGGTAAACTTAATATTTAAACAGATTCATCTTGCATGATATCCACATGCAACTGAGAGTTTAATCTGTAATAATTCTCATATTTACAAGCAGGTTTAGGTGAAAAAACAGTTACCATGCAAAAATCCTCTACATCAACATGTATAGAATGTTCCCTCTGGGATTCAAATGGCAAAGAAAACTGAACACTTTTGGGGGCCACACTCGAGATTTAAATATGGGTTGAAATATGATGATTTCACATAGAAGAATTATAGAAAATATTCTAGTCCTTAACTCTAAGGCAGCATCAAAATTTGATTTATCCAATTCTACTTGAATAGCAAAATCTTAAAATGGCTAACTACTCTTAAAATGGTTTGTTTTATTGAATTTTGTTTATCAGTTTCTTTTTGGTGTGTGCGTAAATGCAACATTTTACCCACACTATACATAGAAAATTAAATGATCACCTTTTAGGTTAAGAAAAAAAATGTTATTCATGTGATAATTTCTGGTTCTCAATCCTTTCCTCTCCTTATTCTCTACACTATTTGCGTCAGCTTTTGCATGTGTCTTTCCTATACTTATTTGATATTTTCATGAGCTAAATTTATACTCAAAACTGCAAAATTTCCTCCAAATGAGCTTAAATTTTAAATAGAAGTAGGATCGTGTAGCTAATTTGTATCTTAATGAATTTTTTAGATTGATTCATTTTGATGTAATGTTCTCCGCATTAATTTTCACAATGCACCATTCCTCCCTTGACAGTCAACTACATATTTTACTTTATCATTGTTACAAGAATTTAGCAATTACTTGAATGGGAGCCCATTCCATCCTTTTTCTTAATTACATCCTTACCTACACAGATCCTCAATTCAGGATTATCTGGTGTACACATTGTTCAATACATGACTTGACTGGGTACAGCACATTGCTTAAGCACCGTTCAACTTTATTCAGTTCATGTAGATCCTAAATAACTTAGATTAACAGCTTTCCAGAACCCTCTCATTACAATTGGTTTATACTTTGTAACACAGTTTTTATTTTTTAAGTTTTGCTGCATTTTATACTTCACACAATATTTTCCAATTTTAACTATTTTTTTAAAAAATTTTAGTTATGCAATTTATAGCCCACACTCTAGTGAAATAGTGATTCTGTTCAAAGGCAGAATTTCACAATGCATAAAATGAATGAACGTTATGCTATTCATAAGCTTTCCTTGACCTTCTGTGACCTTCAGTCTTTTATAAGACGTCAGTCTGCAGTGACTTGTTTTAAGCCAGTGGTCACTCTGGATGGTGTGTTTGGGACATACTTATTGCTTTAAAGGAAATTAGTTTTGTGAAATAAAACCAAGGGCATATGACTGAATGCATCTAACTGCAAATGTTTGCCAGACCGAAGAAAGTTTTCCTGCAGTGAGAAAAAGTGCTTCAGGAATCTGAGAATAAAACAATTAGTGTACAAGAAGAGACTTACCCTTATACACAAACGAATGATGTGGTTTTCCAACATTCCTAGAATGTCATAGTTAGATTCTAATAATTTGCAACTACATACAATTGGCTTTATTGTCTATTTGTTTACTTATTGATTTATCTTAGTGGTGAATACTTAATATTAATGTGCTTTAAATGTCCTAATAGCACTTTTAGAATAATTTCATAATGTCTAATAATGTATATTAACGAGGCTTGTTTCTCCAAATTTTGTTTACCAAACCTTGACTATTTCAGTGTTTTGACAGTGCTGACCACAGCTGCAAATACATATAATATTAGCATGCCCAGGTTTGGGTGGAAATAGACTTCTAAGTTCACTGCAAAAGTCCTTCTGAGAGTCATTGCTGTAATCTGCATTCAACTTTTAATGAAATGGCCATATTCTCTTCCAAGCTGACTGCATCATTTTGAATTCTGCACGATAATGCATGAGGTTTGATAGTCCACACTCTGATTAGCAATTGGTGTTGTCAGGTTTATATGAACTGAGGTCATTTTAATAAGTGCGAAGTGGAATTTTCATTTCCCTAATTACAACCGATGTTGAGCACATTTTCATATCTTATTAGTCACGTATTTGTCATCTTTGATGATGTCCAGATACACTCAGTCTTGTACTTCCTTTGAAATTGAGTTCTTTGTTTTCTTATTGTCATATTCTTACTGATAAATTTTCAGATTCATCTTAAATGTGATTTAAGATTCTTCTTAAATATGATAAAAAGTAAGACTTCTTAATTTTATTCAAAGTCTGATTATGGTTTCTGATTGTAAAATAAACAATCTTTAATTTACTTTTTGACTTTTTAGTTTTCATAATTAGGCTACTTGCCTTATATGAGTGATACTATTATGTTGCATATTCACTGATAAAGTTTCACCTAGAACTTTAAATATTTTGTCAATATTTAGAAAACCACTTCAATGTTGACTAATATGATGTGACAGACATCACAAAACATAGGAAATAATCATAATTGGAACAGTTTTGTCCTCTTCTTTATGCTATGCATGAGAAAGTCAATGAGCAAGAGTCTCATTATGACATAACAAAGGAATGACATTGCAGGGAGATGATGGCCAGAGGTCACAGTGCAAACTATCACAAAGGCTCAGATACAGGAGAAGGAATCTTTTATATGTCAATACTCAAGTTAAAACAACAACAAAAACAACCAATCAAGCAAACAAAAGAAAACACCAGAACAAAAACCCACAGGTAAAGCAGACCTAAGAAGATAAACAGCAAAAGAAACCCACTTATATTTTAGCAAGACAAAACTAAACCAAGCATAAATAAACACGGAGATAAAGTGTAGCTGAAGTCCATATGATGGTACTCCCAATTGAAATGGCACTTCTTGAATGGAAGCTGGATGGCTTTTGTGGCGTTTATATTTGGCGGCAGATGGAAGTAGAGAATAAATGCAATATATTGAAGCATGCCCTGGTTTGGGAAGAATAAAATTGATTATTTGGTTTCTTGTTCTCTCTTATGTTCTAGATGTTTGTGAAGCATTCTTACTGGGTGGTCCCTGCTAACGACTAGTAGGCAGAAGGATCTGAAAGAGAGAGAGAGAGCCGCATGAACTGCAAAGTAGAATGGGAGGAAGAAGAGAAGAGCCAAGAATTGGCCTTGTACTTAGTATTATGTGGGTTAAAGCCAATAGCAAAGTAACAATAAAATTAAATTACATAGCATAAACATCTCAAACACTTACTCCTGCCTCTCTGATACAAGCAAGTGGCCTTTTTAATAACTTCATGGTGACAGAGAAATTATCAGTAGCTGCCAAATAGTCATATTTGCCAGGCTCAGGAGCAAATGCTTTTACATGTACTCTTAAGACTTGGCTTTGAAACAGAATGCTGAGAGCTCATGTAATTTAGTTGCTTGTCAAGTTTTCATTGATGCTAAGTGACAAAGGTGAGCTCAAACCAGATGCATTAGACTCCATAGCCCTTGATTTTAGTGATTTGTATCAACCTTATATAACACAGGGTGTTTAATATTCAACTGTTAGTTCAGTAATATAAAAGGTGGTCTGACTCTAACAACATCTCTTTATAAAGGATAAGGAAAGATAATGCATCTGATTGATATAAGTCCATTCACAAACTAAAAGCTTATTTTCTATACATTGTTAAATCCAGACATGAGAGCTAGAGATATCGTCATTTCTTCCTACCCTTTTATTCCAGACCTTTTTTTACTGACTTCTCAGAAGTTGGCTGTGTTTATATCATATGCCGGTCTCTAGTCCAGGGGAATGAAGAAAGTGTGGACAGGAATAGTGGAAAGGGAACACAATAAACAAGATTTTGCAATAAAAATTTTGTACTACTTCATCAATAATTTTAGAAGAGTCAAGTAATCTCATAACAATTCAGGAGACCACTTTTGATATTTACATGTCTGTTTCAAAATGTAAAAGTCTTAGGTAATACCTTTTCTGTCATTTCTAGCATATGAAACTGTGTTCTTTCCTGTCCATGGTTTACAACTTCCCTCTATCCCTCCAGAGCCAGCAGCATGGTATTTGTGGTTTTTTATGCATCTCTTGGCCTCTTTATTCTATGCTAAATTAAGTTTAAGTTTCCTATAAGGACACCTATGTTTACATAGAAGGCTCATCTGGACAGCCCAGAAGAGGCTCACCATCTCAAAATTCTTCTCTTAAGGACACCATCAAAGCCCTGTTGACATGTCTTGTAGTATCATTTATAGGTCTGTGGGGTCGATTGGTTGTTGCACTGCCTACTACTTTCTGATGCCTCTGTTCTGTGTCTATGAGATGTTGAAACACAATGCTATTAATGCCATCACAGTGTAATCTAAGGAAAGTGATAAAGAATGAATAGAAGAGACTAACTTAGTTCTTGGAAAGTCTCCAGGATTTGTTCTATTCTTTCAAATTGGATTAAAGTCCTGTAATAGCATCACATTGAACAAAAACCCCTGATGTATAATTAAGGGATCAACAGCTTTCATCTAAAAAGCTCTTGAAGATGAAGAGTTAGGTCTTTTGTGTATTTCAGTCAAATGAGCACATTAAGACTCTCAGTGAATCTGACGCTTCCTTATGCTTGAGAAATGTTTAAAAAGGTACACTGAGCCCTTTACCTTAAGGGCAGAATGGATGCCTGTAGACATGTGGTAGAGAAATTGTGTACTTCATAGCTCTGAGGGCCACAGCCTGTAGCAAGTTGAAAGTATACAGAGCCACTTCCAAGCCCAGAATATCCAGTATCTTTGTAGACATTGTATACAATGGGTTTCATATATTATTTTCTAATTTATGGGCATAAAACTTGTATTTCAGAGTATATTATAATATGAATTATTTATTCCAAACATGAAAATATTTCCCTACAAACTGGAAATTGTAAGAAAGTTCAGCTTGTGATGATGCTATAATGTATCTAATCAGCTTACTGCAAGATTTGACTGTGTACGCAGGGAACCATTACTAAACTGTTGGGAAATCCAAATAACAAAATTGATGCAACATATTAAATAGCAGCTGTATATCTATTTCTAATCATTGTAACCCCCTAATTCAAATCAGGTTGAAAAGTTCCAGAATTAGGTTAACAAGGAACTTGGTGCATGGTGGACTTTTTCGCTGTGTTAACTGCTTCGTCCTTGGACTCCTGAAACCCTTTTAATACTGCTAGAAGACTTTTATTGGTCTGCAAGACATGTGCTGTGGATAAATTCATGATTATAACTTTAATTTGTATTCCATCAAACTAATATCCCCTTGAGTATTTTACAATATTCTGAACCCATGTGACCACTGCTTTCAGAAAAATTCTTTCAAATGTTCGGTCATGTTGGGGAAAGCTTGCATGAGGTATAATGTTAATTTGTATACATCTTGGAGTTCAGCTTCTAGTAAGTAATACTAGACTTTGATCAGCCATTGAAATGCATAGTTAGAAGACAAAAGGCAATGATACAATTATTTTGTACATTTTAAGTGTGCTCTAAAGGCTGAACATCTAAATGACACACAATCAGACCAATAAAGTATACATAATGGTAGGATTCATACATCTACTTCCAAGATGGTTTTAGTGATATGGACTTTGTATCAATTTGTCTGTGGTCTGATAAATTCCATCTTTTGTGAGCTCCAGAGCAAAGCAGCAAAGTGCATTAAGATTCTATTGCAACCAATGGCCATTAAATAAGCAAAATTTGAGGAAACAAATGAGATGTAGTAACAATATACTAACTTACAAGCAGAAAATTACAACAAATGGAACAAACGTATCACTTATGCAAAGGGAAAATCTTGATAGACTATTTCCCTTTCTATGTAAAGGACATTCAAAACTAATAACCGAAGCTATCTCTTTCATTTTTTATGTTATAATAAATATGGTTAATAATATGTTCCATAGTGATCCTTAAATTTTGTTAGATGTAAATACAATGGTTAGTTCTGATATGTCAAACAAATGTTCAAAGCATAAACTAAAGTGTAAGCTGAAGCAATTTTGTAGAAGGTAAATTCAGTTAGATAACTTGACTACATATCCTGGACTATTGCAGGATAATACATGAGTGATTTTAAAAATGGTTGAAGCAAGAAAATATCTAATAAAAAAAGTTGAAACAATCTGTAACAGTCTAATAGGAATGTTTTGTTATAAAAGTAGAATGGTATCTGGCCTTAATTTCTACTGTTCACCAGTGGAGTAAAATAGACTGCACAGAAGGTTAAAATTAGAAAGATCATTGCAGCCTAAAATAAGAGACCACGTGATCAATCCAAAAGACCCGAGGCAGTTGAAAATGTACATGTTTGAATCTCACAAAGGGACTGAGGAAGGTTTATAGAATAAATAGCACACTTCCTTTTCTACAAGAGATCTTATTCTTACTTTATGGTATTTCAACATAACTGACACAAGTACTAGATTTTCTTTGTTTTTGTTTTTCATTTCTATACATATGTAGTAAAGTGCCTGTTATTGAATAGATGGTTTTACTCTCATCATTGCAGTATCAAGAGCTTTAGCTTACAGAAAGTATGAATTTGATTCTTCAGTAATGTATACCCACCAATAATGCCCACACTCCATATCAATTGACTTTTGAGAACTATGTCAAGTGAGCTCATGTTGTTTTCCCTAGATAATTCAGGTAATTGGAGAAGGATGCATCAAACTGCAGTTCCAATACCAGTGCTCTTCAGCATCTGCTGCTTTTGCATAGCTCAGCATTTTCTTGATTTCTAATACAACTGTCATTTAGTGTGCTGTAGGCATCAAAGTTAGAGTACAATTAATTTAATGCATTTAACTAACTTTTCATTGGTTGACAACGACATAGGGGGATAATGTGAAGCTTTGGTGTTTAAAATTCACTGAAGACATTACTTCTACAGGAATTATTTGTGTATGAAATGTCTCATACTGTAAGACAGAGAAGAGTTAGAAGGATCTGAGAGGTGTGTCTATATGACATCCCATTGTTCATAGACTGCACATTGAGAGCTGTTCAGGAAAAAACTTAAATTACCAAATTTATTCTAATCTGAACTGAATGTCCTCCTGCTGGCTAATTTTCTACTGTTAGGGGTAAATTCCAAGAACTGGGTAATACAGATTTGTAAAGCCTCAGGTTTAGGTGCTAAAAGACAAAATATTTGGCTTGTCTTGGTGGAAAAGCTCCTTCATTTTCACCTGGCCAGTGCCTAAAGGCAGGTGGTAACACAATAAAGTACCTGAAAGAGCAAGAGATCACAAGATAGGCCATGGACGTAGAAAGAGAAAGGATGGACCAATCTTGATTTCATAAGCAAACTATCTCCTGTAAACTGCCTATCAGATAACAACTTCATTGATTCCTTCCAAAAGACAGCCTTCCGGTGAAATCACATGAAGTTTCACCCTTACAGGCTCAACCACCTATGATATGGCAACACTAGGAACTAAGCTTACAATAAATACATGCAAATCCTTGAAATCCCTATTTTGAGAAAACTTTCTTGCTGCACTTTTTGTTCAGTGTTGACTTGCAAGGAATGCATAAACAAAGACAAAGCTTGAGAAACGCTGGGGATAGTCTGTGTTCTGGGAGCTGGTGGGCAATGCTCTCATCCACCACCACTTGTGTTTAGGTCTGGGGATAGTCTGTGTTCTGGGAGCTGGTGGGCAATGCTCTCATCCACCACTTGTGTTTAGGTCTGGGGATAGTCTATGTTCTGGGAGCTGGTAGGCAATGCTCTCATCCACCACTTGTGTTTAGGTCTGGGGATAGTCTATGTTCTGGGAGCTGGTGGGCAATGCTCTCATCCACCACTTGTGTTTAGGTCTGGGGATAGTCTGTGTTCTGGGAGCTGGTGGGCAATGCTCTCATCCACCACCACTTGTGTTTAGGTCTGGGGATAGTCTGTGTTCTGGGAGCTGGTGGGCAATGCTCTCATCCACCACCACTTGTGTTTAGGTCTGGGGATAGTCTGTGTTCTGGGAGCTGGTGGGCAATGCTCTCATCCACCACCACTTGTGTTTAGGTCTGGGGATAGTCTGTGTTCTGGGAGCTGGTGGGCAATGCTCTCATCCACCACTTGTGTTTAGGTCTGGGGATAGTCTGTGTTCTGGGAGCTGGTAGGCAATGCTCTCATCCACCACTTGTGTTTAGGTCTGGGGATAGTCTGTGTTCTGGGAGCTGGTAGGCAATGCTCTCATCCACCACTTGTGTTTAGGTCTGGGGATAGTCTGTGTTCTGGGAGCTGGTGGGCAATGCTCTCATCCACCACCACTTGTGTTTAGGTCTGGGGATAGTCTGTGTTCTGGGAGCTGGTGGGCAATGCTCTCATCCACCACTTGTGTTTAGGTCTGGGGATAGTCTATGTTCTGGGAGCTGGTGGGCAATGCTTTCATCCACCACTTGTGTTTAGGTCTGGGGATAGTCTATGTTCTGGGAGCTGGTAGGCAATGCTCTCATCCACCACTTGTGTTTAGGTCTGGGGATAGTCTATGTTCTGGGAGCTGGTGGGCAATGCTCTCATCCACCACTTGTGTTTAGGTCTGGGGATAGTCTGTGTTCTGGGAGCTGGTGGGCAATGCTCTCATCCACCACCACTTGTGTTTAGGTCTGGGGATAGTCTGTGTTCTGGGAGCTGGTGGGCAATGCTCTCATCCACCACCACTTGTGTTTAGGTCTGGGGATAGTCTGTGTTCTGGGAGCTGGTGGGCAATGCTTTCATCCACCACTTGTGTTTAGGTCTGGGGATAGTCTATGTTCTGGGAGCTGGTAGGCAATGCTCTCATCCACCACTTGTGTTTAGGTCTGGGGATAGTCTATGTTCTGGGAGCTGGTGGGCAATGCTCTCATCCACCACTTGTGTTTAGGTCTGGGGATAGTCTATGTTCTGGGAGCTGGTAGGCAATGCTCTCATCCACCACTTGTGTTTAGGTCTGGGGATAGTCTGTGTTCTGGGAGCTGGTGGGCAATGCTCTCATCCACCACTTGTGTTTAGGTCTGGGGATAGTCTATGTTCTGGGAGCTGGTAGGCAATGCTCTCATCCACCACTTGTGTTTAGGTCTGGGGATAGTCTGTGTTCTGGGAGCTGGTAGGCAATGCTCTCATCCACCACTTGTGTTTAGGTCTGGGGATAGTCTGTGTTCTGGGAGCTGGTAGGCAATGCTCTCATCCACCACTTGTGTTTAGGTCTGGGGATAGTCTATGTTCTGGGAGCTGGTGGGCAATGCTCTCATCCACCACCACTTGTGTTTAGGTCTGGGGATAGTCTGTGTTCTGGGAGCTGGTAGGCAATGCTCTCATCCACCACTTGTGTTTAGGTCTGGGGATAGTCTATGTTCTGGGAGCTGGTGGGCAATGCTCTCATCCACCACTTGTGTTTAGGTCTGGGGATAGTCTGTGTTCTGGGAGCTGGTGGGCAATGCTCTCATCCACCACCACTTGTGTTTAGGTCTGGGGATAGTCTATGTTCTGGGAGCTGGTGGGCAATGCTCTCATCCACCACCACTTGTGTTTAGATTGCTGGTTGCATCATTTAATGTCTAATAGAGAAGTAGGAGAAGGCTTGTCCACAGAAGCTCTTTTGAACCAGTGTTTACTAAGTATAAATTCAGACTCAAAGTTTATATTCCAGAAACCAATTGAAGATTATATCTTATTTTCAAGTTTCATAGGTAATATACAATCACCCTGACTTATCTGCCTTGGATGAATATATAATTTTTAAGCAAACATGTTATTTAAAAATTTCTATGCTAAAAAAGTACAGGGGAAAACTACTTTGACATAGCAGTGGGTTTATGAGATCAACTTACTAAGTTATTTTACATTGATAGTAAAATTAATAACAAGTGAAAATACAGAGTACTTCTATCAGTGTAATTAAAATGGGAAAACAAATATTTTTCAGCAATAACCCTCTTTTATACTAACAGTAATTTCAAGTAAGTACTTGGTGGCTAGTCTATGTTGCTAAATTGACTTAGAATCACCTAGGAGACATACTCTGATGTCAGATAGTTCAATAGTTATCAGATCCAGTTATAAGGGTGATGAGTTTAACTGAGGAAAGAAATCTCAGCCTGAATGTAGGTAGCATCATCCCTTGGGGTAGGGCCTGAAATTGATTAGAGTGAAAGTCATGTAACTACAATCACTCATCTTCCCTATGTGTCTAAAGATGCCATGTGACAAGCTGCCTCCTCATGTTCCTGCTGCCCTGCTTTCCTGCCATCTTGGAGTGCAACATCTTTTATAAATCATGAGCTCTTCCTTTCTGGCAATACTTCTCAGGAGTTTTATCACAGGAATAAAAAGAGTGATGAATATAGGATATTATTTCTATTGTATTACTGAAACATTGATATGAGATCACATAGGTGAAGTCCCCCATATTCCACAGCTGGAAAGTCACAAAGGCAAGCCTTGGCTCTTGCTTGCAGGACACTGAATGACAGCACTGAATTTTGCCTCAGGTTACCCTGGTATGCTTTATAATATTGATAGTGTTTCTAACAATTTTATAGTGTGAAATGCAAAATATGTCACATTTTATGATAAAATAAACACTGGTACTATAAGGACTGACAAGGTTTGGGATTACAAAACAGCAAAAGCAATTCCAGGTACAGAATAAGAGTAGCACTTAGCTTCAAATTTTTAATCTGTAAAGAAGATTTTAGTGATACATTACAGATATCATAAAGCCAAGATGTGAAGATGGACTGTCTTCCTGGAGGATTTATCATGAGGAAAAAATAAAAGTGAGAAGCCACATGATAAAATATGGGATTTTTGATTCATTGATGTTACTCTAAATTCAGAAATTACATTCTCCATTAATTTTGTCATCACAAGAAATCCCAAAGGACTCAAAATTAACCTAAGACATTGAGAAATGGCATAGATGATATATAAGATTACTCATATATATTCACAATATCATAAGAATGAAGCAATAATGATTGCTTCTGAAGCATTGTTGGTGGTCTGAAATTAGAAGTCATGAATAGTTATCAGATCTAATAATCTGGTTTCTCTACTTGCCACAGTTTTCCTGTGATGCATGTTTATGATTGTGTTGTCAAATAGACTGAATTTATAGTCGCTCTGGAGACACACCTATGGATGTGGCTAGGAGAATGTTTCCAGAGACATTAACTACTATGGGAAGGCCCACACTGGACATGGGTAACACCATCCTTTGAACATGGATAGCACCATTCTTTGGACAGAATCCTAGACTACTTAAAATCGAGATAGCTAACAGAACACCAGAACTTATAATCTCTCTGCCAACTGATGCAAACAGAATGTGATGAGTCGTCTTATGATCTTGCTGTCATGCTTTCTTTATTGTGATGCTCATAGACACAAATGTGGGCCAAAATAAATGCATCCCTTCTAAGTTTCTTTGCCAGGTATTTTTTTCAGTTACGACAAGCATAACTAATGCACTTTCTTTGAAGTAGTTATCCACTAGCTTAAAGTGGCCCACAACATATCCCTTCATTTATATTCTTTTTTTCTCACACTCTTTCCAAAACTCGACTCTTTAGTTATGCCTTGAATGACTTTGGCATAAAAGATTTCTTTCCAGAGTTGTCTAACTTAGCCTGCCTGCCCAGGATATGTACGTAAACCGGACAATTTGAATCTGGGTGTAGTGTGTGGCATTTATATTTGCTATTTGAATAATAGAATGTTATTCTAGGCAGGATTTTCTATTAAATGCTAGGGAGACCACAAGATTGGATAGGTCAGAAAATATTCAAAGTACATCTACATTTTCATGTAAGTTCACCTTTCGTCAGCCCACTGATCATGATCCAGATAATTGTAAAGCTACTATCTAAAAGGAAGATATGTGATAAAAACCCACCTCCAACTAAATTCATAGCCTGTAAAGCACTGTTGCTAACTGCTCTGGTATAGGAAACACACACATGCATACACACACACACACACACACACACATACACACACTTCACACTTATTAACTTTTCTAAGAAGCTTGTGTGTTTGTGGTATGTGTGTGTGTGTGTGTGTCTGTGTGTGTGTGTGTCTGTGTGTGTGTGTGCACATGTGTGTGTGTGCACGCACATGCATGCGTGCATGCATGCCTGTCTGTCTGAAAGAGATTGTAGCTCTTTTTCTCTTTTTATGACATTCTTTTTTCTGTACTATTCTTTCTTGTCCTATTCTTTCTAATATTTTCTTTTACACACCTAACCAGGTGCTGTTAGAACTTTAAACATAAATGACAAGAATGACTCTGAATGAATCTGAGACTTATGAGGACAAACAAGTCAAGCTTGGATTTTGCTTAGGATGTTTAAATTCACTAGCACAGTACCTTTCTCAAAGAGTAGGATATATCTATGAAAAGCAGAGAGGAGGAGACTATACAACCACAATTTCCTAAGTTACCATTATCCCTAGCAGATAACTTACAAGTATTTATCTCCACACAATAGGTAAGTGTACTCTTCATGAATAGAGAAAGAAACTCTAATCTCTGTTAATTCTTTCAATGTGTAAATTATCATGACATCAGAGTGAGTGTGAAGCTTTGAATTGGATTGACCTCTTTTGTTTAAATGTCCATCATTTGATTGAGTTCACTAAGCCTATTTAGTAGAATATTTACTCAGTAAATGAAGTTCAGTTGCAGATAGATGGGTGCAATATCTAAATGTATGCAAATATATTACTAGCAATATTTTAAAAAATCCTTTACAAAATAATGTATTTGAGCTTCAGAAATGTAGACTTTAGTGATAAACTGCTTCACAATGGGGATAAGGCCTAGTTCTGATGATTATGTTATTAGGTGCTATTATGCTATTATTTTATGGAGTAGCAAACATCACAGAACATATTTTTGTGTCAATGAAAAGAAATAAATAGATATAAAAAGAAAGGAAAGTACATAACTGCTCCTGGTAATGGTAAAGGGGAAAGTTTGTTATAGATAAGTAAGAAAGCATACCAAGAAGCAGGGGCATCTGGGTGACTCCACAGTGGCCACAATCAGTCTCATCTGGGCCATTGGAGAAGAGGCAGATGGGAAAAGGGAGGAAAGAGGGGAAGCAGGCAAATTAGCCAGTAGGCCAAAGGTACAGAAGAGATGGGTAACCAAAATGTCTGGATGTTGTAGGGAAGAGCCTCTGGGAAGGGAAGGCCAGGCCCTGGGGTGGAGAAATCAGAGAAGAGGATGATGTGTGGGAGCCACACCCTATGACAGGTAGGAACTGAGAAATGCTGGGAGGCCAGTTTGACTTTGATATGTTAAATAAATAAGATCCTCAGCCTACATCCTCAAGTTTGAAACTTAACAATATGGATCTAGCTGGGCGTGGTGGCACACACCTTTAATCTCAGCATTTGGGAGGCAGAGGCGGGTGGATTTCTGAGTTCGAGGCCAGCCTGTTCTACAGAGTGAGTTCCAGGACAGCCAGGGCTACACAGAGAAACCCTGTCTTGAAAAAACAAACAAACAAAAAACCCCACCAATATGGATCTAGCTCATACCTACTACACGTTCCACACAATTTGTAAATAAATTCAATATAGTAAACAATAGAAACATGAGGCTGGTGCTAGGGTAACATTACATGCCTTTCTATTGCATAGGTTTAATTTAAACTAGTGTACACTTTCAAATAACATTTAGAATAGTAAAGATGTAAGCCAGTATAGTAATTAAATATCTATTATTATAACAAATTATTTACATAATCTCATACCCAATACTCACTAGAAGAATGGTAGGTTTGCTTACAGCAGCATCACCATAAATACCTGAGGTGTTGTTATATTTCACCACGATGTTAGGACAAGTGCAATATCATCACCAGTAATAGAAAGTTTTCAGCTCTATTATATTTTTAGGGACCTCAATCCTATATAGACTCAACCCTGTCCTGAAACACAGTTATGCAATGCAAGTTCCTATGCTTATTAAGTCTAAGAAAAGAAAGCAAAAAGTATGTGGTAGAGTAATTTAATTCCTCAGGCTTTAAATAGGTGCAAAATGTCTGTAAAAGAAAACTTATAAATTTGATGCAATATTTTGTAAATAACCAACTCCTGGCCTCCAATACTTGCTTGTATTATGAAAATAACCTGTAGCTAGACATGTCATTGGCCTTAAAGGAAGGCCCAATCCAATTCTGTTAAGTGGACATAGGATTAATCCAACTCTTAATGACTTATCCATAGAGTAGTGAATCTCTTAACTCTCATCAGAGAAGCTTCTTTTTGAAGTAGGTGGAGACCAATAAATAGTCAAGGTGACGAGAATGAGAGACTGTGGTGTGCTTAGCAATAAAGAAGACATCTATATCACACCCTCCACACAAAGGCTCTGGAATCATCAGAGATGAGACTGGGATGGATTTTATCTTATATGGGTAGGGAAGCTGAGGTGGATTGGAGAGAATTTGGGGAGGGAAGTGAATACCATCAAAATACTTCGTGCAAAATTCTCAAAGAACTGATTAAAATATAGAAATAAGCATAGCAGTAGATGAATATCCAAAGCAGTTGTGACATATAGAATGTCAGATTAATAAAACATCTGCTTTCACTCTCTGACCAGGGAAACATGAAGGCTAACTTCAGATCTTCACCTCTCTTCCAAATCGCAAATCAGCCTCATCTTTAGCTCTGCAGCAGACTGCCTGTTGTGTTCTCCCCCTACTCCATTTCACTATCCCCAGAACACACAGATCTTCTCTTATCATCTCTCGCCCAAATTACTGATTTATTCTAGCTCTGAAACTCACCAACCAAATCCGTGGGAACACTCAGGCCACTCAGGCCAAGGAAGCAAGTAGGCTAACTACAGAACACGACCTCTCCCTATGCTTTCCCAGCATAATGCCTTTTGCAGCCTTCCTTCTGCTCATTTGACCCCATCTCTAGTGGACCATGTAGAACGTTCCCCTCCCATGAGCCCTCTACTGACTTATCACTTTATTCCAGCCTCAGCCTCCAACAGGCAACACCTGGAAACCCACAGGCCACTCTGATCATGGCAACAGGTAGAGTAATTGCAGATCTTCACCTTTCCTTCAGCTCCTTCAAATACAATATGACAGCCTCATTATCTCCATCTCTTCAGCAGACCTTCTTCCATGACCTATTCTCCCTCTGCCCACATTTCAAGGTGACCAAGCATAGTAACTATGTAACATCCTACTTTCTGTCCTACTGTAGGTGCTCTCAGCACTCCTTGCCCACCTTATCCTCATATTTAAGTGTCAGATACAATACCTAGATATGTATTTTTCCTGGAACCCCTGCTGAACACAGCTATCAAGATTCCAGAATAATATCCTGTGAAGCAGCACACAGACATTAGACTATTCTAAGAACCAGAAAAGGTGGCAGGAACCATGAAACAAAACATAAACACAAGAAAAATAACACGAGATATCAGTTCCTAAAATTACAATATTTGAAATCTCAGATGGCTAAACACCAGAGTAAAAATTCAACCAATAGCAATAAGGTCAATACATACCCACTAAAGTCCAAAACCCCTACCATATCAGGTCCTGAGTATTGTAATATAGCCGAAGGACAAGATAAAGACCATAAAATAGCCTTTATGGATATGATAAAGAACCTTAGAGAACACGTAAATAAGTCCCTTAAATAAATCTATGAAAACACAAACTTTGGAAGGAAATGAATAAAATTTTTCAAGATGTAAATGTTTAAATAAAATTAATAAATAAAATTTGAACTGATGGAAATTAAAAAATTTAGGAACTCAAACAAAAGGCAAACTTCATTAACAAAATGAGTTGGATAGATGAGAGAATTTCAAGTACTAAAGACATAGAAAAAATGGATGCATCATCTAAACAAATATTAAGTCTAAAGTCTCAGAGCATAAAACATCCAAGAAATCTAAGACAGCACACATAAGCTAAGCATAATAGGCATAGAGAAAGGGGAAAACAACCAGGTCAAAGGCTCAGAAAGTTATTTTTTTAAAGAATCACAGAAAAAAAAGTTTTCTTAACTGAAAAAGGAAATGCACATCAAGATACAAGAAATTTATAGAACACAAAAATAGACTAGACTAGAAAAGAAAGTACCCTTTGTATGTAATAATCAGAACACTAAGCAAACAGAAAAAAGAAAAATGCAACGGGCTAAAGTCCAAGAAACACAGAAAGGCAGACCAATCAGAATAACATCTGATTTTCCAATAGAGTCTCTAAAATCCAGGAGGGCCTAAACAGATGTGCTACAGACCTTAAGAGACCATAGATGCCAGTACAGAGTACTCACCCCGGAAAACATCGAATTACAATATATAAAGAAAATAAGACTCCTATTATTCTGATGGATCTCTGAAACAAATATTAACATCAATGGTAGATATCACATAAAGATAAAAGATTGAAAATATGTTCTGAGCAAATGTACCTAAGAAGTAAGGTCTTATAGCTTTTAAATACCTAACAAAATAGACTTCAAACTAAAACAAATCAGAAAAGGTAGGGAAGGAAACTATGTATTCATTAAAGGAAAAAAATCCACCAAGAATGCATTGCAATTCTTAACCAAACACAAGGGTAACCAAGTTCAAAAAAAGAAATAATACTACAGATTAATTCATATACTGACCCTCATACTAAGGGAAGACATCAAAACTCAACTCGAATAGATCCAAGAGAAAAAAAAAAAAACTAAACAGAGAAATGCTAGAGTTAACTTATGTTATAAACCAAATACACCTAACACATATTTACCGATCAATTTACTCAGACACAAAAGAATATACATTCTTTTCATCAACTCCTGGAATTTTCTCTAAAATTGGATACATACTTGAATAGAAAGCAAGCATCAACAGATATAAGAACACTTTGTATCAACAACAGAAACCACCAGAAAGCCTATAAACTCATAGAACTTATTACTTAGTCAAAAATGGGTAGAGAAAAATTAAGAATAAAAGACTTTCTAAAATTACTGCCTGCAAAGACACAGAGAGAGAGAGAGAGAGAGAGAGAGAGAGAGAGAGAGAGAGATTACAAGTAACTTAACAGCACACCTGAAACCTAGAAAAAAGAAAGAAGAGAGAAAGAGGGAGGGAGAGGAAAAGGAAAGGAAGAGGGGATCCATCCCATATCCACCCAGACACTATTGTGCATGCCAACAAGTGCTTGCTGACAGAAACCTGTCATAATTGTCTCCTGAGAGGTTTTACCAGTGTCTGACAAATACAGAGTTGGATGCTCTCAGCCAACCATTGGATTTAGCACAGGGTCTCCATTGGAGGAGCTAGGAAAAGGTCCCAAGGGGCTAAATGGGTTTGCAGCGCCATAGGAAGAACAACAATATGAACTAATCAGTACCCCCAGAGCTCCCAGGGACTAAACCACCAACCAAAGAGTACACATGGTGGGACTCATGGCTCTAGCTATGTATGTAGCAGAGATGGTGTAGTTGGTCATCAATGGGAGGAGAGGCCCTTGGTCCTTTTAAGACTCTAGGCCCCAGTGTAGGGGACTGCCAGGGCCAGGAAGCAGTAGTGGGTTCGTTGGTGATCAAGGGGAGGGGGGAGGAGGGGATAGGGGTTTTCAGAGGGGTAACCAGGAAAGGGGACAACATATGAAATGTAAATAAAGAAAATATCTAGTACACACACATATGTATGTACATATATATGTTTATATATATATATACATATATATATATAAAATCAAGGAAGCAATCCTTTTCACATCCTCAATTTAAATTATCATAGAATAAATCTAATCAAGCAAGTGAAACACTTGTATAAAAAAGGTTCCAAAGTGTTTAAGAAAGAAACTGAAGATATTAGAGCATGGAAGGATCCCCTACGCTCCTGGATTTATAAGATTAATATAGTAAAAATGGTTATCCTACCAAAGAAAACTCCATGTTCAACAGTCTCTTTCAAAATTCCAACACAGCTTATCACAGATCTTGAAAGAAAAATTTTTAGCTACACACACACACACACACACACACACACACACACACACACACACACACACAGGAACACATACAAAAAATCAATCAAACAAACAAACAAACAACAAATAAACAAACGAAAAAAAATACCCAGGATATCTGAAACTATCCTAAATAATAAATGAAGTGAAGGAGTGGAGTGTAGGATGTACCACCATCCATTTTGTTCTCCAGAACTAGTATTAGACACAAAATGATATTGTCACAAAAAGGACACATTGAAGAATGAAGTCTAGCTAAAGACAAAGACATAATTCACATATCAATGGACACCTGATTTTTGAAAAACAAGACAGAAACACACACTAGAGAAGACAAGAACACTTTCAAGAAATGGTGCTTGTCAAACTGGATGTCTACATATAGAAGAACAATATAGATCCATTGTCATCTCTATCCACAAGAGAACCAAGGACCTCACCAGAAGAACAGATGCACTGCTGCACCTGTTGGAAGAGTCTTAATCTCACTGGCATAGGAAAACAGCTTCCTGAATAGAAATCAGGATCACAGGCCCTAAGATCAGTAACTAATACATGAAACCTCATGAAACAGATAAGAAAGTTCCTGCTATTTGGACAATACAGCCACCACAGAATGACAAAATATTTTTACTAGCAATACAATTTGTAAAAGACTAATGTCCAAAATATATGAATGACTCAAAAAACAGATACCAACAAATCAAATAACACAATTTAAAAAAATGGGTTATTGATCTAAACCCAATTCTCAAAAGAGAAAACACAAATATCTTAGAAGCACTTAAAATGTAAAAAAAAAAAAAAAAAAAAAAAAAAGCCCTTAGCTACGTGGAAATGCACATCTTTAATAATCAGTTGCAAAGGAACATGAGTACATATAGAATGTACTCACTGGTAAGTGGATATTAGGAGAAAAGCTCAGAATACCCATGATATAACTTACAGGTCAAGAAGAAGGAAGACCAGAGTGTGGATGCCTCAGTCCTACCTAGAAGGGGAAACAAAATAATATTGGGAGGTTGAGGGTGAGCAGGACTTGGGAGGAAGAGAGGAGGAGAAGAAGAATAAAAGGCAGGGCAGGATCAGATGTCACCTTCCACCCTCTTCCCCTACACCCACTGCCCAGCAGTAGGAGATGGAGGAGATATACAGAGGGTCTAGAAATTGAACAGAGGAGTGTAGCAATGGGGGATGGGGAACTAGGGATAGCCAACAGAAAGTCCCAGATGCCAGGAAAACAAGACTCCCAGGACCCAATGGGAATGACATTACCTGAAATACCCAATAAAGGGGAGAGAGAACCTGTCGAGACTATATCCAAAGGTTAGTTATGGGATGGGGCCACCTACCCTTCTCAACATCTTAACCTAGAATTACTCCTGTCTAAAGCAAATATGGAGACAAAGAGTGGAGCAGAGACTGAAGGAAAGGCCATCCAGAGACTTTCTCACTTGGGCATCCATACCATATGCAGCCACCAAACCCAGACACTATTGCTGATGCCAAGAAGTCTTGCTAACAGAATCCTAAGGTGGATGTCTCCTGAAAGGATTGACCAGAGTCTAACCAATACAGATGGGGATTCTTGCAGCCAATCACCAGACTGAGCATGTGTTCCCAATAGAAGAGTTAGGGGAAGGACTGAAGGAGCTGAAGGGGTTTGCAACCCCATAGGAAGAACAACAGTATCAATGAACCAGACCTCCAAGAGCTCCCAGGACTAAGCCACCAACCAAAGAATACACATAGAAAGACCAGTGGCTCTAGCTGCATATCTAGCAGAAGATGGACTTGTCTGATATCAAAAGGGAGAGGAGACCCTTGGTCCTGTGAAGACATGATGCCCCACTGTAAGGGAATGCTAGGGTGTTGTGGCAGGAGTGTGCATGTGGTTGGGGACACAGCCTCATGGAGCAGGGGTGAGAGGGGTGGGGTGTAGGGACATTCTCAGAGAGGAAACCGAGAAGGGTGATAACATTTGAAATGTAAATCAACAAAATAACCAATAATTTTTTTTTTAAAGAACTGGTATTTTATCTTACACCTGCGAGAATGGCTAGATCAATAATACAAGGGATAACTCATGCTTCTGAGGATTTGTAGCAAGGAGAACACTCTTCCTCCATTGCTGGTAGGAGTATAAACCTGTACAGCTACCATGAAATAATTGTGGATGTTGTTTAGGAAGATGGAAATCAATCTATTTCATGATTTACCTATACTACTTTGGGGCAAACATTTAAAATATGTTCCATGCTATCACAAAGATACTTGCTCAACTATGTTCATTGCTGCTTTATTCATAATATCCAGAAATTGAAAACAACCTTAATGTTTCTCAGCAAAATAATGGATAATGAAAACATGATACATCAACACCATGGAGTGTTACTCAGTTATTAAAAATGTGACATCATAAGCCGGGCGTGGTGGCGCACGCCTTTAATCCCAGCACTCGGGAGGCAGAGGCAGGCGGATTTCTGAGTTCGAGGCCAGCCTGGTCTACAAAGTGAGTGCCAGGACAGCCAGGGCTAAACAGAGAAACCCTGTCTCGAAAAAAACAAAAAAAAAACAAAAAAAAAAAATGTGACATCATAAGCCGGGCGTGGTGGCGCACGCTTTTAATCCCAGTACTCGGGAGGCAGAGGCAGGCGCATTTCTGAATTCGAGGCCAGCATGGTTTACAAAGTGAGTTCCAGGACAACCAGGGCTACACAGAGAAACCCTGTCTCGAAAAAACAAAACAACAACAACAACAAAAGTGACATCATCAAATTTGCTGGTAAATAGATAGAAGTAGAAAAAATTATCTTGAGTATGGCATCTGAATTCCTAAAAACAAGAATATGGTATGAATGTGCTTATATGTAGATATTAGTTGTTACATTGATGATAACTAAGTTACAACTGGTATAAGCACAGAAGTTAGGTATTGTATGAGAGATTAGGACTATAGATAGTTCTTCTTAGGAAAGAGATGTAGATAGTTGTGGATGTATTGGTGGACTGAAACAGGTAGATTAGGAATTGAGGAAGGAAATGTGAAAAAGACCACAGGAAGAGATGGTGGAAATTCAGGGCCATTTGAAAGGTAATTTGGAAACCTAATACAAAGTTTTCTGAAATACATATGTATATGAATATAATCTAAATGGAATTGGCAAATAATGTTAGAAACAGTCCTAATTGGCCATTTCTTGTCACCAAATGAGGTTTCCAGTCAGGAATTGGGTTCCATCTAATTGAGTTGCAGGTCAAATTGTTCCCATGAGAATCCCCAAGTAACTCAGGCGGTTGCAAAGGAAATAGGTTGTTCTCCACAAACGGAGTGCAA
The DNA here is from genome assembly GCF_978045245.1 of Mus caroli. Lineage (NCBI taxonomy): Eukaryota > Metazoa > Chordata > Mammalia > Rodentia > Muridae > Mus > Mus caroli. The sequence goes on from NW_028227259.1 coordinate 10,945,538, forward strand.
AGCTCCATCACTGAAGACATCACAATTCATCAAATGTGGTGAAGTCAAGATGGTACCTACATAGAACTTTTACCCTTATGTTCTAGGTTCTTTGGTGCAGAAAGTCACTCTGCATGCCATCAAAAGGGAAATTTATACATCCAGCCTTCCACAAACCATTTGATCTGCTATGATGTCCTATCTGTAAGATATGGTGGGGTAATGCCCAACCTAGTTCGTGAGAGGAACCAACCAATAACAAATCTGACTTAAGGTCCCATAGTCAACACTGCTTGGGTGACCAAGAACCAGAAAATAACCTTAGGTAAAACAAAACAGCAAAACAACCTGCTATGCATGTTGCATATAATGTATATACATATGTGTATGTGTGTCTGTTTGTGTGTGTGTGTGTATATGTGAATAAAAGGACTCCTTTTGAAATTATGCTATACTCATAGACCAGTGCCTTGCTTAGCCATCATAGAAACTTCCTTCCATAGTGGATGGAAACATATACAGTGACCCATAAGCAGAAATTTTGCAGTCAATTAGAGACCTTGAAGCACTCAGTACTTCATAGGTGTCTCCATTAAATTGCTCCTCCTCAGGGCTCAGAAAACACCATGAAAGGAGATATGGAAAGAGTCTAAAGAGCCACTGGTGATTTTGAACATCAATAACCAAGGCAGTCTAAATCAGCATGATCTAAGCTCATGTAAATTCATGGAGTCTCAGACAGCATACCCCAGGGCCTGAGTTAGTCTGCACCAGGTCCTCTGTGCATGTATGATAGCTTTGGTTTAGTTTCTTATGGGATTCCAGAGTGTGTGAACAAGTGGGTCGCTGATTCTGGTACTTTCTCTTAGTCTTTTGTCCTTTTCTTCCTTTATCCTGTCTTCCTCCTATGTGTTAATTTTTGTCTTAACACATATTATATTTTTATTATATTTTATTTCTTTATAGTTACTATCCTTTAGAAGTCTGTTTCTTTTCTAATGAGAAACAGAAAGGGAATGTATTTGGGTGGGAGGCAAGATGGGGAGGAAATGGGAAGAGTAGAGCAAGGGACAACCATATATAGGATACATTATATGAGATAAAAAGCTATTCTAAAATACAAAACAAAAACAAAATAAAATACATAATTTCATGAGGATATATTTTCTAACAAAATTATAAATATTAAATCACTTTCAAGTTGAAAATATTGATTATTTTCTTCTCTTCCTAAAAATCTTTTATCTATTCCATTCAATTCACATATATTTTTAGTATGAACAGGTAAAGTCATTAAATTTAAATAATTCATTGGGGAAACAGAAGTATTTGTTCTTCGGTGACTGGTCGATTTCATTTAGTGTAGTAGCTTCTTTCAGGTCAACGATGTTTTCAAATCCACAGCATTCACTAGCATAGACTTTTATGCTGTATAATGATGTGAGACAAAAAATGTACGCATCAAGCATCTTCCACATTTATTTTAAAAGATGTTCTCTAGTGGTGAAGATTCTTCAAACTCACTTAACATAGAACATTTTCCAGTAAAATATAATGTGTAAAGGTTCCGTTTAAAAGGAATTCCATTTTCAACATGATTTCAATATATTTTAATGAAGCCAATGAATTTTGGAAATAACCTTGTAGGAATACTGGAAAGTGTGCTTGAATAAGACAGTGTAATTTGTTGCTTACAGAATAACCTGCTTTCCAATGCTGCACATTTGGTACTGGGTGCAAGCAAGGAAGAAGTTCTTGGAAAGATCCATCTCTGAGCAGTAATGTCTTGGAACATAGAGTTTACTGTTTCCGGATCATTGTTAGGGTCATGGAGAAAACAAGTGATGCATCTTGAAATCTTATTCCTTTTTGTCCAACATCTGTTTTGAAGTTTATTTGGCCTTTTCCTTGAACTTGCTGGTCCCAATCTGCTGGTCTCTACCCTTTGCTGAATAAGTCACTGTGTCTGTTCCCTATTCTCCATTTTCTTCTATGTCAACATAAGGAAATGGCCCTTTCTTTTATAGAATCACTCATAGGTAAACCTTCACCTGAAAAACCTGGAATTCATTTTGTAGTCAATTCAAATTTTCTAAAGAATTATACATCTGTGATTCTAGAATGTTCTCCCTTTTTCTTCAACATTTAATACAGTCTGTACCACAATACCCATGAATAGTTTAAATGTTTTACTCATTAGCTTTTTTTTGTGGCCCATAAGATAAGAAAAATGGCTCATAGTTTTCTAGACTGGTGCTATTGTTTCTCTTGCTGGCACCACCCTATAAACTGTGGAAGGAAACTTAAGCAGAGGTTGTCAAATGTGGATTTACTTCATTTGAGAAGCATTAAAAATTTATAATGGCCTGGGTACCTGAGAAATATGGCCTTATGTGTCTTTATGGATATCAAGCTATTCTTCTCTGCAGAGAGTAATGAGCACAACTGAGTTAAGTCATACTCATGGGCTGCATAAAACATAGAGATTTATTTCTCATGCTCTCTATAAGGAGGCACTAACAATCCTTGCTCTGTCAAAGACTTCATCCCAAACCCACTCTAAGTGTCTCCTTGTAGAACTGTGGCTTTTACTTCAATGTAAATATTTACAAATAAATACAATTGGAAAAGGGTAATTTTCTTGTTTATTTTGATGAAATACTAATGAGGGATTCTTTGACTCATTTTGTATTCTCTCATATTTTCTTTTATAAAAATATTAGTAGTTAATCGTGAAGCTCTTCCTTGACCCAAGGTAAGACTTTTAGTGACATTTTGTGATGTAAAAACTGTAAGTACTTCTTGAGTTTCATGTGTTTCGTAAATTGTGTCTTGTATCTTGGGTATTTGTGAAACGCATGAAACTCAAGAAGAACGAAGACCAAAGTGTGGACACATTGCCCCTTCTTAGAATTGGGAACAAAACACCCATGGAAGGAGTTACAGAGACAAAGTTTGGAGCAGAGACAAAAGGATGGGCCATCTAGAGACTGCCATATCCAGGGATCCATCCCATAATCAGCCTCCAAATGCTGACACCATTGCATACACTAGCAAGATTTTGCTGAAAGGACCCTGATATAGCTGTCTCTTGTGAGACTATGCCTGGTCCTAGCAAACACCAAAGTGGATGCTCACAGTCAGCTATTGTATGGATCACAGGGTCCCCAATGGAGGAGCTAGAGAAAGTACCCAAGGAGCTAAAGGGATCTGCAACCCTATAGGTGGAACAACAATATGAACTAACCAGTACCCCGGAGCTCTTGTCTCTAGGTGCATATGCATCGAAAGATGGCCTAGTCGGCCATCAGTGGAGAGGCCCTTGGTAGTGAAAACTTTATATGCCCCAGTACAGGGGATCGCCAGGGCCAAAAAGTGGGAGTGGGTGGGTAGGAGAGTGGGGGGAAGGGTATGGGGGACTTTTGGGATAGCATTGGAAATGTAAATGAGGAAAATACCTAATAAAAATATTTAAAAAGAAAAACAAACAAACAAACAAACAAACAAAAAACTGTAAGTACTGTGGCCAGCAGTTGTGGCGCACACCTTTAATCCCAGCACTCGGGAGGCAGAGGAACCCATATTTCTGAGATCGAGGCCAGCTGCTTTACAAAATGAGTTCCAGGACAGCCAGGGCTACACAGAGAAACCCTGTCTTGAAAAACAAAAAAACAAAACAAAACAAAACTGTAAGTACTACAATGAAAATGTCTATTTCAATGGTAAGTGTATATACTAACTGTATATACTATTTCAATAGTAAGTATATATATATATATATATACATATATATATACATATATGTATATATACATATATATGTATATATATATATATATATATATATGTTTAACTACTATTAACATTCAAATGGGATCTTTAAAAATGCTCCAATTTCTGATCATTTAAATCAGTATTTTAAAAAGTCTGCTGAGTACTATAGCAAATTCATGAGTAATATAGTAAATTCATGGAGTACAAGGTATTGTACACAGTGGTGTGGTTTTGAATGAGTTCTATCTTATTTCTTGCATGATGAGTCTGTAATATTGACTCTCTATGCTTCTTGAATCGCTACTTCCTGGTAGTTTAAACTACCTCCTTGTTTAAAGGTGCCTGTGTTATGTTCAAAAGTGATTTATAGTTCAGCTTTATAATACTTGTAGGGGAGCAGAAGTGATAATTGATAGATATTCTACTTCTTTAAGGGATGTAGTACGAAAAATCTGCTCTCTAGACTTATCCAAAGTTTGTCGTTTGCCTCCAGGAAACTGACCAAAACCACATTTCAGTGTTAAGTTTTATTGGTCAAAACCAATTCATCGCACTTGTAAGTATTGAGGCAGGGCCATTTACTTCATTGCAAACCTGTATGCCTATCCTTACCATTAGACAAAGTGAAAGACATAATTTGAATATGAAAACTACCTAGACGCTAAGAAACATGGGTATTGATCTGCTTGAACATTCTAGAAATGCATTTTCATTACAGAAAGTTCCATTCCAAGTAGATGCTTTCTGTTCTGTGCATCTTGATGTGGTGGCACAAATGATTGAAATGATAATCATTTCTCCAACATAAAGACATGAAAGCTGAGAGTGAGGTACACACAAAATGGTTTAATTTGACATCATTACAGAAACATGCACACACACACACACACACATTCATGCACTCAATGCACACATGCATGCACCCATACATCCACCATTTACTTGATCAAGACAACCTTGAAACTGAGTTTATTTCCACTCTCAGTTTTATGAGACAAAATGGTTTTTACATATAAAAGAGTTTATTATTTATTTAGCTTTATCTACATTTTTGGAAATGGAGGTGAATATATTTGCTGCAGAGCTAGTTCTAATGGAAATGAATTTCATAGTTTGCTATGTACTGTAGGTTTCTAGTAGAAATAATTCACAATGTTAAGTAAGCTATTTTTCATAATCTGGGCTTGAGTAAGCCCTGAGCAAGACTTTGGGTGTTTAATGTAGCAAAAGGCTTTTCCCTTAATTGATATGATCTGACAGAAAGTCTCCTTTAGACTATTAATTAAATAAATGATTAAGAATTTCCTTATTCTGAATTTTTCAATCTAAATTAAAATTTATTCATCATTTATACACTGTATATATTCCAGTGAATAAAGTTAAAGGAAATAAATATCAAATTGAAACTGAAGGTCAGCTCTGGAAGACCCTGCATGATTAGGTAAAACTTAAAATTACCCAAGGTTTTTTAATGGCCAAAAGTTATATAGGGACAAAACCACTGTGAGCACCTAGAACTGTTTTTTATGGAAAAAAGAACCATATCATTAAGAAATGACCAATATAGTTGCTTGAAGTTCTCCTAGAGAGCACTCTTTGCATAAGAGTGTTTGTGGCTGGAATAAAGCTTGCAGAATGCTGCATGGCTCATGAGAACTGGTAGCAGGATAATGCTACACAATACAATAGTAAATTGACTAAAATGCTTCAGTGCTACACAACAGTAAATTGACTAAAATGTTAGTTTCAACATATTTTCAGCACACCTTAAAACAGAGTATACCTTTAAAACTGAGTGTAGAAAAAGGTGTGAGGAGCAAATGAAAGCATCTTTAAACAACAATTTTATTTGTAGAAATCTATTTCAGAAATTTAAAGAGAACAATTAATAGGAGCTTAAGTCTGCATAAATTGCATGAAGTCACTGAAAATTAGTATTTAAATGCACAGCATATCTTTCAAAATAACAGAGAAACAATGAACATGTGTGTATTGAAAGGCATTAGGGGACTGGGAAAATATAAACAAAGTATACATACAGTAAAAATAATCACTACAAACTGAGTTCCCTTGGCATCTGAATAGAGGAAAAATTAGCTCAAAACAGACAAGTTTGAACAAATTCTCAAAAACTGTCAGCACATCTTCTAATAATACAAAATAATATAAAAGTTGCTTTAGGAGTTTAGGGATCATGAATAAATTTTTTGAGAACAGTCATAGCTTAGTTTCTGACATGAGCTGTTAGCACCACACATTGCAATTCATATTAATCTAGCATATGCTAACAATATATAGTAGCTAACAAGAAATCTCACCTATCATTTTAAGTTGGGCATACTTTTCACAGTGTATTAAGTAACAACCCATATTTTATTCCCATGTACTAGCCATTTTGCTACTCAACGACAATTACTGGGAAAATAAAACACTAAACTAGTTTTAGTTAGTTAGTTTAGTTCCTGTTATTCATTGTCACCTGCAATGAAAAACTGGACAGCATTCATCTTCACTTTCCCTTTTATACCCTTTGATGTCCAACATAAATGTATGCTTGATGTAAATTTTCACTTACTGGAGCACAACTTTAATCCCAGTACATGGGAGGAAGGAAGGCGGATCTCTGAGTTTGAATCCTGCCTGATCTACAGAGCAAGTTCCAGAATAACCAGAGCTACACAGTTAATCCCTATCTTGAAAAAAAATAAAACAAGCAAACAAATGAAAACCTTGTTTGCCTATCTTTTGTTTTAATTCAAATACTATATATTTAATACAGAACATAATTCCTGTGATATGTGATATGTGTATTTTATTGTACACAATATTTTTATATATTCTTTGTAAGATTAAATATAAAATAAGTTGAAAAATTGCTTTATTTCATGAGTATAGACTGGCTGGGCTATGGTCCTATTGAGATTACATTGGGACAGATAATTCAATACCCTGAGACTATGCGTGATACTTTCAGAAAGGCAACTACAATTCATAGTGCTGGGTATACTGTAGGGGGTTGGTCTGATGCTGCTTGTATTCAAATGCTAAATACCTCAAGATCTGGTTGTCCACAATGAAGAGATCCTCACAATACCAAATGATTCCACCATGTTCTCAAGCTAATTGTTCAATAGAAGGCTAAAGCCTATGATTGGGCAATAGATCAAGGTAGGAGGGTTTTCAGTTACCAGGCTTGGGGTTGCTGTGGAAAGAAGAGAGGCGATGGAGGAAGAAGCTCATCATGAGAGGAGAGGAATCATGAGCATGTGGTCAGGGAAAAACAGCAAGTGTCAAGGGCACCATCGCAGGGAATAGCCCCCAATCTGCCCAAGCTTATGGCTTATAAATAAAATGCCTGGATTGGGTGTCTTTTATACAGGTTAGCAAGAATTCATAGTTCCTGTTATAGTCTCCCATTCTGGAAGTGAACCTACAGAAAAGTAAGTTTTGATTTATGGTTTTGTCTTTGTATTTTTCACTACTAAATTCCACATGCCTATAAAAGTACCCAGTAAACTACTCACATGGGCACTGGGTATCTGCCTGGGTGACTTCATTTGTTCACCTGTCTGGTCAATGTGGTAACTAGAAAGCTGAGAGGATGCATTTTTCTGAGGTGCCTGTGAGAATTGTGCTGGAGGGGTCTAATGTTTTAAGTGATACTGAGTGTGGTCATATGCCCTCACCAGCATGGTGGACATCATTCAGTCCTTAGAGGTCAGAGAGAACAGAGAAGAGAAATAAAGACCAACTCTCTTTTTTTCTTAAGGAGAAATGACCACCTCTTCCTGCCTATGTATGCTTTTCAGACCTCTGACTCAAATCTGTTGCAGGCTTCCCCCCACCCCACCTCAGTGCTCTATTACACAATTGATTTTCTGGGGTTTCCATTGGATCGAGTTTAATAAGGTAAGTTTGAGCCTCTATAAACATGTGATCTAATTATCATAATAAATGTGCTGGTTCTCCTGCTCTGTGATAAAAATGAATGCTAATTACTGAAATTGAGTTTATTATAGGAAAAATTTTAGTGAAACACAGTTAGTGATTTTACTAAGTAAACTAGAGTACAGGCTAATGCATAAAGGTTAAAGAGAGTTGATAAGAAGTAGGACAAACTAAAAGGTGCCTCCTGAGATGTAGAAGGGAGGACGATGTGGGGAAGTTTGGGTTTGGGGTCCTAACAGGAGCATAAACACAGGCGAAGCCATTTTAAAGCCTTCTTTGAACAGAAGCAATGAAGCACCACCTGCCAACATAGCTTTCTGTTTCTAGGAGTGATGCCCTCAGCTTCCTTCCATGCGCACTCCGTAACATTCTGTGCATTTGGGAATCCCCTCATTTGCATGAATTTGGAAGTTCAGACTATAGATCCTTCCACTTGCTGCAACTCTGCTAAAATACATCAGGAACAGTCAAGCTTTGTGGCATGCTCCCATGTCTCAGGAGACCACATGTGCTCTGGAGAATGAGAGAAGTTCCTTACCATTGCTCTTTGCCATAGAGTTAGTCTTCCTCAGTTTGGGAGAAACTTACTGTTCACCGGAGCCAAGTAGAAATTCAGTTTTTATACTTTCCTAAGTTCAGTTATTTATGTCTTTGCGGAATAGAAAGGAAAAATAAAAGTTGGCTTTCACTATACATTCAAATAACAAGAACCTAGCTGTTTGCCATCTATTTACATCACTGGAGCCAGAATTCCTCCAGTTACACAAACGTGATTCAGGAGACTCAGCTCCTGTCTCTGCTACTGAACCACATATCTGAACTTCTACCTCAAGGAACTTACTAAATCTTAAGAAGAACTTTAGGGATTCAAAGACATCAAAATAAAAAATACAAATAAATGGTAGATGTGTTTGATTTCTTCACTGGTCGGCCACTTTTATTCATGAGAGGGGATTTCCTTAAAGATTCACTGACCATGCTCTACAATGCTGCAAGGTTCCTCCCCTCACCAGATCAAAGTGCCCTCATCTATGCCTTCAAGCTGGTGAAGGAGACAAGGTACACGTGCACAGTGCTATAGAAAGAGCCAGCACATTATTTATCATTACCATCTAAACAGCTCGCCCACATCCATGTACATGCCGTCTCACTTCTGCAACATCCAGGTACATGCCGTCTCACTTCTGCAGCAGGGTCTACTTCTTCTTAGTCCATTCCTCACTCCATTGCTTCACAGATTTAGTGCCAGAAAGCTCATGGTTATCAACCAATTACTATAATTTATTCTGTCTTTTCAGAGTGGCCTATTTATCAAAATTTATTTATACACCCAATTTAATACCTTGGACACTTCCCATTTGTGATCATCTGTAAGATGTCAATAACTGAATAATTTGATACATATTGTTGACAAAGTCCAACCAGGAAGACCCCTGCATTCCTCCCAAGCTTTCGTACACAAGGGTAAGTATCTCTTGAGTATCTGCTCAGGACTGTGTGGTTTGCATCTTTATACTCTTGGTGTTCATACTTTTGATAAAGCCCAAAGTATAGTGCAGAGATGTTGTCTAAGAGATAAGGCCATAATGACAGTCATGCACTTCATGAGAAAAATGAGTGCCATGTTTTTCTCAAGCAGGAGTTATAGTCCTTCAGCTACAAATTCAATATTTGAGGATTAGTAATATGTATTAAATAAGGGCTCTTTACACAGAGGCACATAAAACATGGTTGTATATTGATCAGTGGATGAAAATGCTGTGAACAGAGGCTCTCATCACCTGCCTCTGTGTTCTTCCAGAATGAATGGCCTATTGTTCACCAGCTCCATGTCTGCAGCAGCTCTACAGACCATAACTCTCCTAAATTACAGGATTCAGCACTACTTAGTTTCTCATTCACTGTAACTGTATGTGGTCTCATAACTCAATCCCAACTAAAGTCACATAAAGACATAGGGCTGCTTTCCACTCCTTCCTGCTTGGTTTATGCCTCTGATAGACTGGTTGAGTGGCAGTTTGTATGACTTTGAGGTGAAGCCTCAGACAACCACAAGATGACAAAATCTTCTGCTATCGACTGTGACAGGAACTCTGTCAGGCCTACTTTGCAGATTTTTCATCATTGGCTAAAAAGGCAAGGTTTTGTGTTTCATAGGGCTTATCAAAATCCTACTCTCTGTAAACATTAAGTGTACCAATCAATACAGACACCTAAGGCAAATGGAGAGCTTTCCTCCAAATAAGGTAAAGGACCTGACTCCCATTTATACTGAAGTTCATGAAATGCACAGGTTTTAGAAGCATTTTCTTTTAGCTTTCTACAGCATACACAAAGTTGTATCCATTGATTTAAAAAAATTAGAAGTGTAATATTAAAAATTTGGGTACCCACTGGCTTTTTTCATATTCATTTTGTTGTATTTTGAATTTAATTTGCATGTTTTTAATTATAAAGTTTTATTGACAAGGATGACCCTTTGAGGAAGATTTTTGAAATATAATCGTGGAGTTTTGTTTGACTTAATATTTTTGTTGTTGTTATATTTTGGTTGGGTTTTTTTTCTTTTTCTGTTTTATTTTTATTTTTTTAAAGGGGGAGATTTACCTCTTCTTCTTGCATCAACCAAATTCTCCTAAGCACCGTCATGATTATTACTTTCACTTATTTTTCAGTTAATGGAAGCACTCTATATCTTAGAGATTTGGTCATAGATTTTTACTCTTCTTCAGGTATATATTTCGGTATCTTTGTGTCTTTGGCACTTAGGGTTGGCAACTCGACCTTTAACAGCTCCCAGTCCCAAGGGGCAGGCTTCCTCTAGCAGAAGCCCTGCCTGTCAGCTTGGCTTGGTATCTGAGGCCTCCCTCACACGTTTCTTTGTATGAACTTGTGCTTGCAGATTCCTGATTTGAGACAATTCTCTTTTCTCCTTGGAGAAGTTCCTAGTCCCTCACTCCCTCTGGTGTTTGCTTTATGTACTGCTGTGAACTCAGCTAAGTCTCAGTAGCCTCCCAACATGCAGAATCCACTAGGTTCTGGCAGTGACAGATCCCAACCACTTAAGTGGTTCCTGAAATCTCATTGGATGGTCATTTGGACCTCTCTCTCCTCATGACTGGGAGTTTCTCTACTGTGTCTGAATAGGGCGATAGGGCGGCTAGTAAGAATGCACTTGTCCAAACCTCCCACTCTCCACCCAGCTGCCTGAGTCTCTCCAGTGGGCTGATTCTCATAAGGGCTCCAACAGACAGAAAGGAACCCGGAGGGAGTTACTGAACTTCCAGATGTTGAACACACACTACAAGACCTTAACTCCAAAGGGAAAAATCTGGCATTTGAAGAGTTTTGGATTCTTTTTCTTTGTTTAGCCAAGGAAATGTCTATGCACGTGTGTGAATTCTAACCCACATTGTTACTTTCCTCCGAAGTAGCTCCAAAACCTGGAACCCTTTCTTGTCAATGCTCAGATTCAACTAGTTCAAAACACAGACACCCAAAAGTTCCCCAACATAAATAAGGCTATTGTAACTACAATCTATTATTGTTTCTTCCTAATGCCCCTGAACTGTTCTGAAGGGACATCCGCTATCCACTGGGACAGTGGCTCAGTGTCTATCATTTCACAGTAGACATTGGAGATGTGGATTGGCCTGAGATCTGTGCAAAGACAAAGTAAAATTTCTTAGGAACTATGTCAAGAATGAGAGACAGTGAGAAAAAGTAAGAAAAATTCCTGCGTATGAGAGGTTTTCAAGAAGGAAGAAAAATCATTTTCTAGGTCTTTCTCTGGAGCTGTGGAAGAAAATTAACAAAGAGTGTAATATTCTCTATGAGACTGACTAATAATTTTTTTTTAGTTATCATGGGCAAAAATAATCTTCCACATTCTTTATGCATGTTTCTCTGGCCCAACAAAGAAGATGATCATATGATATTTATGTGTGGCCTGACCGATTAGGGGTGTGTGAGGCACACCTCTGTCCCTCTAACTCCAACATTGACCTTGGCTGTCTGTCATCTATTAGTCATCTGGACAGAACCAAGGTTCTCTGGATATGCAGGCATTTCCACTACTGTTAGCTATGCTAAGCTTTTTTTTTTTTTCTTCATGTTTACATCATTAGTTTGTATTACAACCACCAATTTCTAAAGGCAGTCTTTGGATACCTAATAATGGGTGATCAAAAGTGGTTTCCTAGGCAGAAGCTTCTGGTTATAAGACATACTTACTTGCAATTCAGCCAGCTAAAACCAGCTGTATTAAGTAATAACGGTCAATGGTGGCTTACCTCTGGTTCTTATTGGCTGCAGAGGAGCTCAGATCCCTGTCCTTCCTATTACCTTCTCAGTGGGGATAGCTCATATCCAATTATAAGCCCTTTACTTTTCCTTCCTGAGGGTGTCACAGGCTGCTGGATTAGCTCTTTATCTCACCTTTAATCCTAGCCTCAGCCCTCACTGTAATATACACAAGAATATATTCCTTATTCTTAACTTATACTAGCTGATTTATGTTTTCTTTGTGTGTGTGTGTATGTATGTGTGTGTGTGTGTAATATATAAATTCTGGGATGAGCATAGGAGCTGCAGGACTATTGTGTTCCATTTTTTGTTTGTTTGTTTGTTTGTTTGTTTGCACTATTGCTCTGAAATACTTTATACACAGTTTTCATATAATATGACTTCCAGGTCACACTATCCATGACCCAGTTATCAGTAAAGATAAGGAAACATGTAGGTCATGCACTTTGCTTTGGAGGTGTATCCTGAGGTCATCCACATCACCCTTTTGGCAACCTTTTCCTGGAACTCAGGAATATGGTTGTATATAAGCATTAGAGAAGATGGCAAAAAATATCTTCAGTAGCTCAGCAGCTCGCTCATATAGCTGGTCTTAACATATAAATTCATCTCTTCATGGTAAAGGGTACAAATGTAAAGAGCGTTTGACAACCAGAAGTGCATACAGAATTTTGACTCATTTGCATTCTTCAATACTTAGATATCAACTGACATGTTACAGAGAAATTGACCATCTAATCCCTTCTCCTATCAGAGGCAGGGAACTCCAGCATTTTGGCTACTGCTGTGCTTTTCTGTGAGCTTGGAGATAAAGGTCCTGTAAGTATGGGGCACTAGCATTGTTGACCTGTTTTGTTTTTTTTTTTTATTTAAAAGATAGTCAAATGCTATAACAATATTTTTACCTCTACATACTGATATATGTTACAAGTATAATTTTATATTCTAATTAAACATAGACCCTTTTGTATTGATTACTTTACATGTAAGGCTAACATAAAATAGCACTTTAGGTGGTAAACTATAGTTCACAAGCCCTGAGAATACTTCCCAATTAATAATCATAACAATTACTAAAGTCTGCAAACTTTCTTATTTTCTGGGAAAAAAATGTTGTAAATTGTTCCTATTTAATCAAATACAGGAAAGATTACTTAAATGAAAAAATAGTTTAAAAAGACTGGAAAACTGTGCAAAACACAAGAAGAAAAGAATAGAGGCAGCGTAAGTCCAGCTACTCTGTAGAAGACAAAGCTCCTAGCACATTTCCAGTACTTGCCACATGTATATAAACTACCTTCAAATGTGCTTCCTCTGAGCACACAGTCCTTCACCACCGCTGGCAAGCCCTCGGGGTAATGACTTGATTGTTTTTTATTATTCAGCTTAAGGAAATGAGAGCACATACACCGAGCATTCACCTATCCAATGTACACATATGAATTAAAATGTTAAATGGTCATATTGATTTCCTTGACAGAAAGTAGTTATAACACATGAGCATGTACGTATTTGCCTCCAATTTTTATTATAAAAAATACAAAATGGACCAAGTCCAACAATATGTAATAACAAGTGGATGTATATAAATACTGCCTATGATACCAGAATGTTCTATGCTGCATTATCTGAATGGCAATATAGCCCAAGGCTGGAAAACCTTAAGTAGTTCCTCTGTATAAAGATGCTAATGAATATATAGAAAAAAGATGTTCTTCGATAGTTATACATAATGTCTGCAAAATTGTTTTTGGACTACATATTTTGTTCACTAAAAATACCAGATAAAATTTTCACTTTTCAATGGGAAGTATTCAGGCAATCAAATATATGTTCACATAAGTTGTATTTATAACACATACATATGCATATGTCTACTGTTGGTACATATGCCTTTTCATAAGTATATTTTTTATTTAATTGCCACAAACTAATCATGAATATGTAAGAAATACATGACAACAAAAACATATTTTAATATATATTGATCATATCATGTCATGCAGCACATCTATCAATACACATATTTATTATTTTCTCTGTATACTGGACTTAATAGGGTTATATGAATGTGTGTCTAAGAAATCATAAATATAAAAATTTATTCTAAAAAGTGCTTATACATTTTTATCTAACTTTTTGTTTTAGTAACACATCAAAAAATATTGTATTTCCAAAAAGAAAATTGTTTACAGAAATTATATTCAGTCAATATAATGTAAGCCAGAGATATTTCATAAAAATGTCATTTTAACATTGTAAAAACATGGAACATTAAATAAAGACAAAAATACATAATTGATTATACATGTCACATCAACTTTCATATATTTGAGTCACAGAATTAAAATAATAGAAAACACTATTATAATTTTCTGTGTATTTTTTCACATTTCAAGTGTTTTGTTTAAATTAGCCATTATCATATTAATCCACTAGGAATGCTTTATTTCATGTTTAGGTGACCAAAACATTGTCCATGCTACTAATAGCCTTTATGTCAAAGACTGGTTCTAACTAAGATTAGAAAACATTGGGAACAAAATAAGTGTGAATAAATTGAAATGATTTCTACTTGATCTTTAGAAACTTAAATTCCCAAGGGGAAAAACTCAAAGAGGCATCTTTCTATCATAGCTGATGTGAAATAACTGTAAGTTTTTTACTACATGCCCATCATGGCTATAGAAGAAGTCCCTGTTGTTATGTCAAGATGAGTTGATAGCAAATAAAAGAATTTAAAAGCCCTTGAGTATAAGAAAAGATAGTTATTCAAAGTCAGGGTTCAGTAAAGCATGATTTACAGACCATAATCTTGATTTGCTGGAACAGAGCCACACCTGTTACTTACTGTCTCTTGCTGTTATTTTATTTCACAGAAGAGCTGATTATGTTGATGGCACAGATCAGAAAAATGGAAGCCTTCACTGTTCGTATATTCATTGATGAGTATATTCATGGTATAACTCACAAAGATGGAAATCTTCACTGTTATTCTAAATGAGAAGTTTTGCCAACCTTTTGCCAAAGTACACCACAATCATAAAAACTGGTTAATATTTAGCATTTTATACATAATATTATACATAATTACTATAAATGTAATGAACAATGTTATTTATATATAATTACTACATAGTAATAATTTTAAAAATAAACCAGACAACTCAGCAGGTATTACATGCACACATACTGTCAATACATACTCCTGGTTCATTTTTCTTTTTAGTAATTTCGGTGATAGCATGCACTTGACTCGAGCCCTTACTCAACTTGAGGGGACTTACTGGGGCAAGTGGATGTGAGTGGAATTTTTATGGATCATTTCCCAGTGTCAAAGAACACTAGATATCCATACTTCCCATAACACCTGGTGCTCTGGAATGTGGGACCCCCCTGCAATTGGTACATCTCTGCCAAGTGCCTCCTGAACTCAGCCAAATTGTAGATAGAATCTTTAGAGCATCGAGGGTGATCAGGAGGCCATTGATTAAATGATCATGAAACTATCATATTCTATAATATCAATCCAGCCATTTTTACCCCCTGTGGTATGATCTCACATAACTTTAACGTATTATTATATTTGTGGTTTGGTTGTTTTAAAACAAAGTTGAAGGCAAGTAATCCATTTTTGAACTTCTGAACTAGACTGTATAAGCTCTGTGCTGGTATACTGTGTGTACATATTGTTTGTGCCTATACTCCCAGCACATCAGCAAGGAACTTGTTATGTAGTAGTAGTTTAAGGTTTTCTGACTGATATTAGTAGCTATAGTGTTACCTATTCAGACAAATTGCCTCCAATATTGTAAGAGAGGTAGTGAAAGAAATCAGGCACTACTATCTACGACATAGAGTTAGAAATTTCAGGGCAAACTTAGCAAAGTAAGTTTAGAATTCTTATTATAGTTATATATGGCAGACTACATTACTAATAGAAGAAAGTCCCCCACAAAATCACTTAGAATAACAGCTGAGTCACTCCCATATACAGGAATTTACAATGGTTTAGGAAGAAGATCGAACTGTGGTTTAAGGAGGAACTAGATAGAGTATTGCATTCATGAGAAGGTTAGCTAGAGCAGAACTCCCTAATTAGAACTATGGCTTTGGCATGAAAGTCCTTGCCCCGGGAGCATAATGACCCCAGGAGCATAATGACATCACACCTGGCTTCTAAGAATATAGCTGACCTTAGATAGAGCTGACTTTGCCTCAGTTGTTTCATTGCCTAGTTCCTGATAGCCTTTATGCATGCATTCTTCTGTTTTGAGTAAAGAGTCATTAAGCATTCTGTAACCTCAATGTACCTTGGCTGATGTGTCACCTAACTTTGATTTTTTCTTCTGTAATATAAGTCTGATGTTCGCTTTGAGACATTGCGTTCAGATAGAGCACTTTCTCTGTGTCAGTGTGTGTTTGTCACTTTTTGCCGACTCCTTGTTCACCTGAATACCAGGACCCTGGTTCCCCACGAATTGAGGGACTGACTAAGTCCAGTCCATGGCACATGATATTCCTTGAGTCTTGGGATGGGGATTGATATGAATGTCGTATTTATTACTGAAGATTCAAGAGTCATGTATTCTCACCACTTTAACCAGTTATGAGTCTATTCTACTGAAGAAAGAAGCTTCATCGGCCAAGGCTGAGAGCTGTATTCATCAACCGATAAAAGCCCCATAATTTAGAAGGCAGTTGGTTAACATGTCTGTTTCATAAAGCAAAAGTATTAGGAATTGCCCTAGAACTGATAATCTATGTAAACACAGACTTCTGTCTATGCTTACCCATGAATGAACTCTGTCCTGGGTGCAAGATTTCTATCCAATCACAAAGAGGCTGGTTATCCTCATAGCTTTTCTGCCACTGTTAAATCATCCAACACATCTTGTCTGGCAGATTAGTATTGTAGCATCTGGGAATCCAGCAGTGTTTGGAATATTAATGTATTTTCTCTCCAAATGGCAAACATAGCAGGGAGGAAGTTTTCAATTCACTTTCAACTTAATTTTTCTATGACCTTAATCAAAAGTAAGTGATATCACTAAAATAAGTGTTTTCACTCTAGTTAAGATTGGTGACCAAGAGGGATGATAATAGCCAATGCTGTTTGGGGCACTAATAGGGTCACCCTGACTAACATCTCATAGGGAAATATCCAATGCATTGCAGAGATTTTCATATAATAAACCCTATTTTCTATGGAAGTATTGTTTGCCCATTCAGGAATGTAATGTTTAAACTCCTTTTACAACAGTGAGTTTCCTGCCCTGTGTTTGGATCCACTCTACTTTGAACAGTAAAAAGAGGAACAACTTAACCATGTATTAATAGTTAACAATATCACAGTAAAAACAAAATAAAGCAAAACAAAACTCCAGACAGCAAGTCATTGCTTCACCCATTTGCAGAATGGTAAGGATGCTGTGCAATTATGAAGATCTCAGTTAAAATCAGGTGTATGTAATGATAAACAGGCAGATTTTGAAGCCCTACAGCCATCTCACTGAGCCAGAACAATGAATGAGCTCCTGGTTCATTTAGAGGTCCTGTGTTAAGACACTTAAGGAAGATATTGATAGAGAATTCCATATGAGGTCTTTCTCCAGGCTTTTCATCATAAACATTGGTAGACCAAGGCACAGATGACCTCTCTCTCTCACTCTCTCTCTCTCTCACACACACACACACACATACACCACACACACTCACACACACACACACACACACACACTACACCACAGGTGCACATGAAAAACACACAAAAAGAAGAAAAAATGGAAATAAATTAATTTAATGTTTCAAATAGTTTTTTAACAAGGAGCATAAGAAAACATAATTCTTCATAGATGTATGTTTCTATTTTTGATATTACTGTGGAAGTTTTTGGTATTATTGTGGTTATTTAGAAACCAATATACATTATAATTCCTTTTGAACTGAAACATAAAGAATATTCATTTTATAAATCTCAAGCTCAAACCTGGAAAAGACATTTATACGCATACTCTAGTACTTGAGAAGCTGAAGCGGGAGGATTATGAAGTTCAAGGACAATTTCAGCTGCCTAACAAATAGTAATCTAGCTTTCAAAACATCATGTAAATTGATGTCCAAATATAAATAAGCAAGCAAACAAAAACATCTCAAGCTCAAATTCAATGAAATATTCTGTTTTTAATTGAAAGAACAAACTAGATGCTTAGATCTATTTTCCCATCTGATTTTGTTGGTATCAGTGCGAGTTAATAAAATTTACAGGTTGAACTTCTCACAGTGGTTGTGACTGTTCCATGAGGTCAAAATTGAGAATACACAGAGCAACTTCCCCTTGTGTGAAGATGACTGCTAGATTGTAGTTTGAACAAAAGTTTCAAACACATGATCATATTCCTCCAAGAAACATAACATATCATTTGTAAACCAGCCAAATGTCTAAACATTCAAATTTATGTTTTAGAGTGAGTTACCACCTGCTCCTGTATAAAGAAAAATAATAATGTTGGTAAGTTGAAACATGAGTTTTAGTATCTGATATCCACCACATCTATGGAAATGTCTCTTGTATCTGTGTCCCTTTAAAGAACAGAAAAATAGTGCTTACCATTTACAAATTATGCAAATAATAAATAATACCTTATAATCACAATGACAGGGTTAAATAATATTGGAATATACACATAAACTTACACAGCCATACGCTCTACTGATGAAAGTTCAAAAGTAATTTATAATGAGTTTTTTATAATTATATTTTGAAATGAAAGGAAAGTTGATAAGAAAATTAACTTTTGGCAGAGAACACTTAAAATAACTTTATCATAAAATTTCTGTTACATCATTTATAGTATTCTACATGAACCGTTGCAGCACATTTATTTTATAAATCAAATCACCTTTTTTTCAATCAAATTGGTAAAAGTATTGAAGCATGAAGGAAAAGATCAAAAGAGCCAACTGGGAACAAAACACAGTGATCAGAATTCCAGATAAGCCATGGCATATAATAATCCTAATTACCAATCTTTAATTAAACCACAGGGAGAGTTTATGCCCCAAATAAGCCCTTTCTCACAGCTTTTTCTGACTTGCAGATTGAATGTTTTCATGTTTCTTAACACAAGCCAAAAGAAAAGCTTATTATTCCCTGCCTTGTGATTTATAGATGTACAAAGTCTGGAGCAACATATGTTCCATATGAAGTTCAAGGCAAAACACCATCTTCAGGGATATTGTTGTGAAATATTTGAAGCTAATTAATTTTTACAAAATTGACAAATATATGAATGTCTCAATTGGTGAATTAAAGGATAACATACTGTTTATCCATGATGCACTTAATGGATTCATTTAGAAAGAACTGGCTCTTTGAACTAGATTTTCTCTGAGAGGGGAATGTTAAATAGCTTTCATGTGCTTAGATATTTTAAATTATATTAATAATTTTATGTTGTTCACCACTCTAGCTATTGGGTTAGCCATTTTTTTCTTCTTTTTGTGACCCCAGAAGATCCTTTTTGGAGAGTTTGTACTGCTCCCATTTAGGCAAAATGTGAGTTATACTGAGTGTGATTATTTTCTAAAGGAAATATCCCATGGTCAAATTTACCTGTGATGAACTGAGTCAGCACTGCACAACTTCATAATTTTCTCACTGAATTTGCATCTAAGTTCATAGTTTCTCACTGAATTTGCATCTTAGTTTGCATCTAAAATGGTTCATTATAAAACTAGTTACTTTTGCAGGGCAGTGGTGGCACATGCCTTTAATCCCAGCACTTGGGAGGCAGAGGCAGGTAGATTTCTGAGTTAGAGGCCAGCCTGGTCTACAAAGTGAGTTCCAGGATGGCCAGGGCTATAAAGAGAAACCCTGTTTCGAAAAAAACAAAACAAAACAAAACAAAACAAAACAAAACAAAACAAAACAAAACAAAAACCCGGAAAACAAAACAAAACCAAAAAACCAAAAACCAAAAACCAAAACAACAACAAAACCTAGTTACTTTTAACACTTTAGTTTCAGGATTTTTTATTTAATTTTTTTTTTCTTAAAGAATTTTTATCATCAAAATGCTGATACATATCTTTGCTAGGATCGTACCTCTACTCTGGCAAAGAAAAATTCATTAGCTGAGTATATTTGTAATTGTATCTGCTTATAAAACAATTGGGGTGTTGATATGAAACACAGAAATGGAAATAGTGGGTAGCATCATGAGGTATCAGGCTGTTTAGTCTACAAAAGCAAATTACCATAAGTGAGGTCTTTTGCAATGCAAATTTACTGCCCATTGTTCATTTCAAACTTGAAAAGACCCAAATTCAAGGCAATGGATGGTTCATTGGTACCAGCTCATTTTCCAGAAATGTGGCCTCCCAGTTTTTTCAGGATGCTAATCCTACCTTATAAAGGCATTAAGCCTATTTGCAAGGGAACAAAACTGTCCTGACCAAATCATCACATGAAAGAACTACGTTTTCTATTGGCTGTTGGGTGATAACCTCTCAGAAAACAGTTATGCTAGGTTCCTGTCTACAAGTAAAGCAGACCATCATTAATAGTGTCGGGTTGATTCTTGTCCATGGGATGGGTCTCAGTTTGGGGCAGTCATTGTCTGGTTGTCCTCTCAGTCTCTGCTCTATCTCTGACCCTACACATCCTGTAGGCATGACACATTTTGGGTAGAAGTTTTGTGGGTGGGTTGGTATCCTTACCCCTCCATTGCAGGAACTGGCCACTTCAGGATCCATATCCCCCACTCCTAGAAGTATCAGCTAGAGTCTTCCTCATAGACTTTTTGGGGCCTTACCCCATCCCAGGGCTCCTACATTTCCTATAGATGCCTTCACTCCTGCTGCTGCTGCCAGTTTCTTTTCTCTCTTCCCTGCTTTCTCTACATATGATCTCTCCCCTCCCCATACTCTCTTTCACCCGATTTTCTCCTTCAATCCACCTCCAATATCTATCTTTGTTTTCTTTTCTAAGGATGATTGGGCCCTCCTTGTATTTGTCTTCTTTTTGTCTGTTGATTATAGCATGGTTATCTGGAGGAGGACAGGAATCCCACAAGACAAACAACACTATCAACTTTCCTGGACCATTGAGGGCTCCCAGAGACTGAATCACCAACCAAAGAACAATGTCTGGTTCGACGTGTGTCCCCTGCACATATGCAGCAGATGAGCAACTTGGTCTTCATGCAGGTCCCCCAACAACTGGCCCAGTGCTGTCCTGAGCCTGTTGCTGGCTTGCCTGTGGATTCTGGACCCCTACATGGACCTCCCTGACTGGCTTCAGTCAGAAAGGATGAGCCTATTGCAAGGGTAATGAAATGAAGGGTGTTAATGTACAGGGGGTGGGGAGGGTTACATCTGAACAGGGGGCTTCCCCTTCTCAAAAGATAAGGGCTCTGTGAAATGAGGGAGAACTTGCGTGAGGGAGTGCTGAGAAGAGAGGAGGCTTCATATTGTATTGGAATGAAAAGTGAATAAATAAATAAAAAATTTAAAAGTACTATGTTTTAGAGAAGTCATCTTGATTTTAATATATAAATGATGGGGTGCATAAGGATCTAGAAGAGAACAGTGGCCTTATTTGGCAATGTATTCTTGTGGTCTGTACAATTTTATGCTAAAAAACATTGCTATGATTGAGTGATAGCTCAGTCTATAAAGTGTGTAAGCACACAAATTTAATCTTTCTTATCCACATTAAAGGCAGGAAGTGGTAGTGTAAATGTGTAATTCCAGAAATTGGATGTAAAGATAAGAGAGGTCCCTAAAGCTCTCTGCCCACACACCACAGCCATGTAGGTTAGCTCAATGTCCCAGTGAGAAAACCAAAATATAAATTAGATGATTCCTGAAGAACAACTCCAAGGTTGACATCTGGCATTCACGTGTGTGTGTGTGTGTGTGTGTGTGTGTGTGTGTGTATGCACACAGAGTGCACAGATGTGTGCATCCTAGCACACACACATACATACACACACACACATACACACTGTTACTTGTTTTCATTGCTAAAGTCACTACATAATATTAACTATTCATTTTTGTCACTAGTCATATAACAGTAAAATTAACAGTGGTGGCTTTTTTTTTCTTTTTGAGACAGGGTTTCTCTGTGTATTCCTGGCTATCCTGGAACTCACTCTGTAGGCCAGGCTGGCCTCGAACTCAGAAATCTGCCTGCCTCTGCCTCCCAAGTGCTGGGATTGAAGGCGTGAGCCACCACTGCCGGGCTATAGTCTTTATTTCAAATCAAAATTTGTTAGTAAATGTGACATATGAAGCTTTAGAGATGCACATGCTGATTTTGATAGTTTTGTATAAACAGAAACTGTTGTGGGTTATCCTGATATGTTTGAAGTTAATTCTGCTTCCCCAAAAGGAGTGGGTGCCACCCACTTATTAAGGTCATCTCACTGTACTTTCTCCCCATTCTAACTGGTCAAATGAAGGCTAGAACCTGTGATTGTACAATGGAATAGAAAGGTGGGACCGGAGGTTTCAGAGGTGAGAGGAGGAAGGGAGAGAAAGGACAGAACAGGAATAGGTGGTAGCCAATATGGAGCAGAACTACATGGCCAGGAAAAACTGCAAGTAGCCAAGTGTCTCATAGCCAGGGAATAAGGGAAAATTGTGATAGATCTGCCCAATCTAGGCATATAGCTTACAAATTTAATAAGTCTATTGTGTGTTTTATGTAGGTTTTTTGGGATTGGAAATTACTACAGTAAGAAACTCTATACCAATGCCCAAGATTTCTGATCTATATTATCTAACCAATGCAATCCTGGGGGAAAATAAAAATTCCAGTGTAAATCCTACAAACAACATATGTAAATTCTGGAAACCATTAATTATTCCATGATAGTATGTTATTATGGTGACATTGTCTTTCCATGTGACTATAGAATATTGGCTAAAATTGTGTGACAGCTGCATCTAAACTCACTGAGACTGACAATATGCTAAATATCTGTTCTTTCCAGTATAGAAAGATATCTGGAAGAGTAATGGTTTTATTTTAATATTGAATACTTGGGAACTTGGCACCTGTCTTAGCCTGAATCTAAAAGTTTGGATCTGAACCAAGTTACTACCATGTCCATCTTCCTGTTACTTATTTATAAGAATGTAAAAGAACAAACTCTTAATCCTCTAAAAAGCATGTAGACACAATCGTAACATGAAAGAAATGGGAGTCTGAGAAAACTGAAGCTTATGAGTGCTGACCTCTGAGGACAGAAATGTCTTATATCCAAAAAATATAGAGGCAATATGAGAAAATTGAAATCTCAGTAGAAGAAAGACAAAAATCTGCTTCTACCCAGGACATATTTATCACTTTCCTCAGTAATAAGGAATATTTATAGGTAATATATACTTCTTTCCATCTCAAAATTTAATAAGATAGCTAGAAATTTCATGCTCTAAAATTTTTTTAAAATTCTATATTTATGTGTATGTTGTAGATGTTTCTGCCTATGCGTGAGCATTGCAAGCAGGTGCTTAGAAGGTCAGAAGAGTGTAATAGAACCCAAGGAGATGGAAGTAGGCAGGCTGCAAGCAGCCCTATGTGGGTGCTGAAGATTGAACTCCATCTTTAGAGAGCAGCATGCACTCACCGAGCTATCACTACAAATCTGTGTTGTCTGTTCCAACCACTTACAGTGGGTTCCTCACAACTGCTTGTAGCTGCAGCTACAAGGAATCTGACATCTTCTCCTGGCCTCTGTGGACAACCCCAGACTTGAGACCTACATATAGAGACACAAATACATAAGTCACACGATACACAGATAAAATAAATCTTAAAAATATACTTTCTAAAATATCTCCACAGGTATATATAAACTGGCAATGAAGAGATTGATGACAGAGAAATACATATATAGATAGATATTAAATAGTTGACATTTATGTAGAGTACAATAAGACATTTATGTCTTAATGACAATGCCAAAAAGATGACCTGATTAATGGATGGACCTGGAGGGCATCATCTTGAGTGAAGTAACACAATCACAAAAGAACTCACACAATATGTATTCACTGATAAGTGGATATTAGCCCAAAACTTAGGATACCCAAGATATAAGATACAATTTGCTAAATGCATGAAACTCAAGAAGAATGAAGACCAAAGTGTGGACACTGTGCACCTTCTTAGAATTGGGAACAAAACACCCAGGGAAGGAGTTACAGAGACAAAGTTCGTAGCTGTGATGAAAGGATGGACCATTTAGAGACTGCCGTATCCAGGGATCCATCCCATAATCAGCTTCTAAACGCTGACACCATTGCATACACTAGCAAGATTTTGCTGAAAGGACCCAAATATAGCTGTCTCTTGTGAGACGATGCCGGGGCCTAGCAAACACAGGAGTGGATGTTCACAGTCAGCTATTGGATGTATCACAGGGCTCCCAATGGAGAAGCTAGAGAAAGTACCCAAGGAGCTAAAGGGATCTGCAACCCTATTGTTGGAACAACATGATGTACTAACCAGAACCCTGGAGCTCTTGTCTCTAGCTGCATATGTATCGAAAGATGGCCTAGTCGGCCATCAATGGAAAGAGAGGCCCATTGGACTTGCAAACTTTATATGCCCCAATATAGGGGAATGCCAGGGCCAAAAGAATGTGAATGGGTGGGTAGGGAAGTGGGGGGCGCTATGGGGGACTTTTGGGATAGCATTGGAAATGTAATTGAGGAAAATATGTAATAAAAATATTAAAAATCAAAAAAAAAAGAAAAAAAAAAGAAAAGTTACTGGAAATTATTTTCCCGCAGTATTTCTTAAGCTTTTGTCTAAATGACTCAGTTTTAATGTGTAATCTATAATATTATGCTCTTTTGATGTAATGGAGAAAAGATGTATATTTTTTCAGATCAAATAACTAGTGTTATCTCTTATCCAATTTCTCATACTATTATCTTGTTCTGTATGGTTTTGAGAACTGAATTTTAGTCTCCCCTAATTTAATTTATAAACTTAAATATCAATGTGAATAAAAATGAAGGCAGAAATCGTTTCAGCAACTATGTGAGTTTTAAAAATGCTATCTGTTCAAAATATTAGTCATGGAAAATTCTTAGCTGTATGTGGTTTGGACCAAGCATTCATGATACTGAGAACAAAACAGGGAACTGCATAATTTCTCTGTGAGGTATTCATCCTAGAAGAGCTTCTAAACCAGAACTTAATGAAACCAGAAGAAAGTGTTGCTCTTCTTTCATAGGATTTAAATTAATCATAATTACTATAGCAGAAAGGTTATGGTTTGATTCTATACACCTCTACAAATTCAAGTTAGTGTCACATAAATGTTGGGGTTTTTTATATTAACTTTCTCATAAACAGCACTTTCAAGAAAAAAATAGTTCAGTGCACAAATTCAAGAGCTCTTTATTACTTACTTGAATTACGAAAAATGAATTCTGAAGTGTTGGGTGTTTTGATTAAATCCTTATAACTACACAAGATGAGAGCAGAATTCCTTGAGAATAAAAACTATTGATCTATCATAACTTTGAAAGCATTATTGTTGAAGGCAAGGTTATCCTCATGCATGACTAACTATAGAGTTTGAAATTCAGTTTTCTCAGAGAAGAATCATATCCAGGAACTTGGTTCATAATGTTTGCAAACAGAGTTTAAGGATTTATATTCATGGCAGAACTTAAACTAAAACATTCTTCATTTCATGCTTGTTCATTTGCCCTAAAGTAAAAAGAATGTGGAAGAAACCATTTGCCACATGAACTATTAAAGTAGATAATGTCCTTTATTGATCAACCCTTGTTTTCTGAATGTCCCTAGTCACCCTTCACATGCAAGAGATTTATTCATTCATTCATCTTCAGATTTTCCATGAAAATGGATAAATATTGACATTATAAATTTATAATAATAAATATTATATACATTAATGTCAATGTATAAATACAATGACATTATTTGCTTTGTTTTGCACAAATGTCTCACTAATAGATTAGTATGTGTTTAATTGCTATCAAGCATACACAATATGTCATTAGTATGCAATGCAAATGAGTGGAGAGGGGGGCTATGCATGAGTTTACTCATTAATTTATATAGCACCACACTTAATAATTTATATATTGCTACTTTTTATATTGTTTTTACTTGCTATTAACCAATATATTAAAAGTAAACTATCTGAAAGTTTTTCAAGAGTAGTAGCTGAAATCCCCAACAGTGGGGACATGTAACCTGAAGAGACCATCTTCAGTAGATAGACATGGCCCCCAGTTGAGGGAAGGAACCACCCACCCATCTTCAAAATGTTTAACCCCACATTGTTCCTGTCTAAAGGAAATGTAGGGACAAAAAATGGAGCAGAGACTGAAAGGAAGGTCATCCACAGACTGGCCCAACTTGTGATCCATCTCACATCTGCACACCAAACCCAGAAACTATTATTACTATTATTGATGCTATATTGTGCTTACAGACAAGAGCCTGGCATGGCTGTTCTCTAGAGGCTATACCATCAACTGACTGAGACAAATACTTACAGATACTTAGAGCTAACCATTGGATTGATGTCAGAGACCCATGTGGAATATTTATGAAAAGCACTGAAGGAGCTGAAGAGGCTTGCCACCCCTAATGGGAAGA
The DNA here is from genome assembly GCF_978045245.1 of Mus caroli. NCBI lineage: Eukaryota > Metazoa > Chordata > Mammalia > Rodentia > Muridae > Mus > Mus caroli. The sequence continues at coordinate 10,972,203 of NW_028227259.1, forward strand.
ACAACAGTGTCAACTAACCGGACTCCTCAGAGCTCCCAGAGATTAAGCCCAAAACTAAAGAGGATACATGAGATACTCCAGGGAACCAAGTACATGTGTAGCAGGGACTATCTTGCCTGGCCTCAGTGTGAGAGGATGTGCTTAATCTTGTGGAAACTTGATGCCCCAGGGAAGAGGGATGCTGGTGGGGTGAGCTAGGGGTGGATGGGTGGGAGAGAACCCTTTCTGAGGCCAAGAAGGAAGGGATGGGGTGAAGAATTTGGGGACAGGGATCAGAAAGGTAGCAACTTTTGGAATGTAAATAAATATAATAGTTTAATTTAAAAAATCATCAGTGGTTTTCTGACTCAAAATTATCCTTTAGTAGAATGTAATTAAATGGAATTATTTAATATATATTTTATATTAGATCTATACTGGAATTGTGTTATATATATCAATATATGATGTATTGAAAATATTTTAACACTTTAAAATCATCAAATTTTTTTTATATTACAGCAGTACATTTATTAATCAGTGGAATGTATTAATATATGCATGAATCAGAGTTTCTTTATTCTTTAATCTTCTTTTAGACATGTGGTTTGTTATGGCTTATAGGTTACTAATAAAATCCTTATACTGGGAAATGTTAAAAAATATAAAGAATGCTGCAAGAACTGCCATTGTGTTCTTTGCTAGGATGCAGTGACTCCTGCCTAGCTCTCTTTGCTTTTTCTTCTCCTCTTGTTCTAATTCTCTCTGCTCATCCTGTTCTTTTCTACAGACACACATTCTCTAACATTCTTCCCCATACCTAATTACCTAGCAGTTTTCTTTAGAAAAAAAAAAACACTAATATTCTTAGTTCCATGGGAGAAGTCCTTCCTTCCCTTGCATGAGAGTATAGTCTGAAAATGAATTTAAATGATATTTTCTTGACTTTTTCCCCCACAAACTAAATTTCAGATAAAGAAAAATACTTTCCAAGTAATGACAGTTTCTAAGTGCAGAATCGTTGCAACTAATTTTTTTCAGTCATTTAATAATAAATGGTTCCTGAGGACATTCATTTTTACCGTAAGACAGAGAACCAAAGGCACATTGATAACAGCTTGCCCCAGTGCAAAGACAAAAGAGAGACCACAATACCTTACCCAGCATGAACTTGATAGCGTTCTCATTAGTTCCCATTCGCAAACTGCATATAACCATTCTCTGCTATCTTTGAGCAGATTGTAATTATACTTATAGTTTGAAGTTAATATAATATTAGTAAAATCAAGGGTCAAAAAATAAGGAGATAAACTTTAGTGCAATGTGAGGGCTTTTGAAATTTAAAGAACAAATTTCCCACCTAAAACTTGCAGTAACACAACTCATAGTGACGCCTACACTGCATGAATTGTTTATTGATCAGAGCAAATAGTTTAGCTGAAGTGTTTAAGCAAATCCAACTACACAAGTTTTAGTGTCCATTAATCTTATATGCCATTCTTTAGAATATATTGGACATTTTCTGATAATCACTAAAAAACAAAATTATTTTATATTTTAGGAGAGGATTATTCTCTCAGGTACAAATCTAATGCATATTTCATAAACTGTCACTTTGGGTAGAGAATATTTCAAATAACTCCATTCAGCTTTCCAGCAAAGAGTAATGTGCTTATTCCCAACATCAGGATTTCATCCTGGTTTTTTTTATTTATTTATTTTTTTTTATTTTTACCCACAGAAGTGAACAATAAAGAAAAGTTTAAGATTTAAAATATTTGTTACAAATTATCTTTCTGTCAGAGTGATAGGATTGTTCAAATTAAGCAAAATCTTAGTGACATTCCAAAATTTAAATATTTCTTTTCCTATTTTTTTTCTTACTTTGGATCGCGATCAGTGCCCTCCTCTCCCAGTGTCTCCTCACATTCTCTCCTGCCATTCTCCCCTTCCCTTCTCCTGTGAGAGGGTAAGGGGGCACCTCTGAGTATCCTCCCACCTGGCACATCAAGATTCTGCCGGGATGGGTGATTTCTCTCCCACTAGGCCAGAGAAGGAAGCCCAGTTAGGGGAGTGTATTCCACAGATAGGAGAGTTCCCGATTCACTTCTTGGTGGACCTACCTGAAGACCAAACTGCACATCTGCTACATATATGCGGGAACCCTAGGTACAGCCCTTGTACTCTCTTTGGCTGTTGCTTCACTTGCTGAGAGCCCTCAGAGCCCAGGTTAGTTGACACCTGGTCTTCCTGTGGAGTTCCTATTCCCTTACTTGCTGCAATCCTTCCTCCTATTCTTCTGTAAGTGTTCTGGAGCTCTGCCCAACGTTTGGCTGTAGTGTCAAGGATTGATTCTCACCATGGGATGCATCTCAAGTTGGTTTGACTATTTGTTGGCCGTTCTCTCAGTCTTTGCTCCATATAAACAGGATAAACTTTGGGTTGAGAGTTTCATAGTTGTGTTGGTTACCTTATCCCTCCTCTGAGGGCCCTGCATGACTAGAGCAGGTGGACTATTCAGGTTCCATATCCCCACTGCTAGGGGTCTCAGCTAAGGTCACCCCCATTGACTCATGGGAGACTCTACCATCTCAGCTCTCTGGCATATTCTCAAGAAACCCTCAACCCACCCATTCCCCATCAGCTGCAGATTTTCATTCTTTCTGTTGGCCCTCTGGCCCTCTCTCCCATATCTCCCCATGCCTGATCCTGAAACTCTTCACTTCTTTCCAGATGCCCTTTCAAGCTCAGTTCCCTCCCTCCATCTGCCTCCTTATGACTATTTTATTCTCCCTTCAATGTGAGATTCAAGCATCCTTCTTTGTTCTTGCTTCTCGTTTAGCATTTTTGAGTCTGTTGACTCAAAGATGGGTATCCTGTATTTTATGGCTAATATCCACTTATCAGTGAGTGCATACCAAATTTGTCCCTTTAAGTCTGGGTTACCTCATTAAGGATGATATTCTCAACATCTATCCATTTCCCCGCAAAATTCATGATGACTTTGTTTTAATAGCTGAATAATATTCCACTGTGTAGATAAACCACATTTTCTGTATCCATTCTTCAGTTGAGGGGCATCTAAGTTGTTTCCAGGTTCTAGGGATTACAAGTAAAGCTGCTAGGAACTTAGTTGAGCAAGTGTCCCTGTAGTATAGTGGGGTATCTTTTGAATATATTCTCAGCACTAGTATAACTGGGTCTTGAGGAAGAACAATTCCAGATTTTCTAAGAAATTGCCAAATTGATATCCAGAGTGTTTGTACCAGTTTACAGTCTCACGAGCAATGGAGTAGTATTCCTCTTGCCCCACATCCTTGCCAGTATGTGCTATCATTTGAGTTTTTGATCTTACCCATTCTGATGGTGTAAGATGGAATCTCAGAATCATTTTGATTTGCATTTCCCTGATGACTAAGGACAGTGAACATTTATTTAAGTGCTTCTTGGTCATTCATGATTCCTCACTTGGGAATTATGCTTAATTCTGTACCACATTTTTTCATTGGGTTGTTTGGCTTTTTCCTGTCTAATTGCTTGAGTTCTTTATGCATTTTGGATATTAGCCCTCTGTTGGATGTAGGGTTGGTGAAGATCCTTCTCAAATCTGTAGGTTGTTCTTTTGTCCAATTGACAGTGTCCTTTGCCTTACAGAAGATTTTCAATTTCATGAGGTCCCATTTGTCAATTGTTGATCTTGGAGCCTGAGCCATTGGTGTTCTATTCAGGAAGTCTCCTGTACCAATAAGTTCAAGGCTATGTCTCACCTTCTGTTCTACTAGATTTTGTGTATCTGGTTTATGTTGAAGTTTTTGATCCACTTGGACTTGAGTTTCGTACAAGGTTATAGATATGGATTTATTTGCATTCTTTGACATGTAGACATCCAGTTAGGACAGAACTGTTTGTTGAAGATTCTTTCTTTTTTACTATTGTATGGTTTTGCGTTCTTGGTCGAAAATCAAGTGTCCATAGGTGTGTGGGTTTACTTCAGGGTTTTTGATTCCATATCATTGATCAACCTGTTTGTTCCTATATCAATATCATGCTGTTTTTATTACTATTGCTCTGTAGAAGAGCTTGAGGTCAGGGATGGTGTTACCTCTGTAAGTTCTTTTATTGCTCAGACCTGTTTTAGCTATCTTGGGTGTTTTGTTTTTCTGTGTGAAGGTAAGAATTGTTCTTTCAATAGCTGTAAGATTGCTTTTGGTAAAATGATCATTTTCACTATGTTAATCCTACTGATCCATTAGCATGGGAGAACTTTGCATCTTCTGATGTCATCTTTAATACCTTTCTTCAGAGACTTAAACTTTTACCACAGGTTTTTTACCTGCTTGATTAGTTACACCAAGATATTTTATATTATTTGTTGCTATTGTAAAAGGTGTTGTTTTCTTATTTTTTTTCTCCTATTTGTTGTTTGTATAAAGGAAGGCTACTGATTTTCTTTTAAATTTTGTGTCCAGCCACTTTGCTTAAGTTTTTGTCAGCTGTAGGTAGAATTTAAGAAGCCTCTTATGAATACTATCATATCATCTGTAAACAGCAATACTTTAACTTCTTCTCTTGTATTCCATTGATCTCCTTTAACTGTTATATTGAACTATCTAGAACTTGAAGTAGTATATTGAATAGATAAAGTAGAGTGGGCAGTCTTGTCTTGTCCCTGATTTTAGTGGAATTGCTATAAGTTCTCCTCCATTTAATTTGATGCTGGCTATTGGCTAACTAACTATATATTGCTTTGATTACATTTAGGTGTGCATCTTGTATCCCCGATCTCACTAAAACCTTTTGTAATAGGATTTTCCCTGTCCTATTAATGTAAATAATAATGCATCAACAGGCCTGTGATTGGACAGGGAAAAGGAAGGTGGAGCTAAGAGTTGAAGAGACAGGGAGTGGCACAGGAGAAGGTGGGAAGGAAGCAAAATGGAGGAATAACAGGATGATTCAGATTCTGCATGGATTTAAACAGCCACAGGTAGATATAATATCATATATGCAATGAATAATTGGGGTAACTTGTCTAATCTAGGTGGGCAGCTTGTACCATTATCAATTGGCCCTGAATATATTGTGTGGGCATCTTGTGAACTAAGTTTATTGATATCTAAATCTGAACTTCTAGAATTTCCTTTTACTGGGTTACTGGAATGTGTGACTGCAGAACCCAGGGTATTTATGGCTAAGAAGATATGGGAGGCACTGAGACAAGTGAACAGGAGATGGTAAGACCATAATTGGTCACTGCTGGGGCTAGCCTAGTAACAGAGGCAGCAAGACCACTGCCCGACAGAGAGTAGCTGGGTGTAGCACACGGAAAATGCCATATCAGTTTAATATTTCCCGCAACAACTTTTAACATTTAGAGGTGTTGGATTTTGGCAAAAGTTTGTTCAGCATCTAATGAGATGATCAAGAACCTTTTTCCTTCTGTCAGTTTGTTTATATGATCGATTATAGCAAAGTATTTTTATATATTGAAGTATCCCTATATCCTTGGGATGAAGCCTACCTGGCCATAGTGCATGATGTTTTTGATGTGTTCCTGGATTCAGTTTGCTAGTATTTCTACATCAATATTTGTAAGAGAAATTGGTCTGAAATTCACTTTGTTGAGTCTTTGTGTCATTCAAGTACCTGGTGACTGTGGCCACAATGAATGAGTCTGGCAGTGTTCACTCTGTTTGTATTTTGTGGAATGGATTGAGGTGTATTGGTAATAACTCTTTGTTGAATGTTAAAATTCAGTGCTAAAAGATCTGGTCCTGGGTTTTTGTTTTGTTTTGTCTTTTTAATTGGGAGGCTTTTAATGATTGCTTTTATTTCCTTATGGTCATAGGGCTCTTTAAATATTTACATGATATTGATTTACCTTTGGTATGTGTTATACTTCATTTAGAGTTTTGGATTTTGTGGGATACAGGCTTTTGACGTAAGACCTAATGATCCTTTGAATTTCCTCATTGTCTGTTATGTTTCTGTTTTTATTTCTGATTTTGTTCATGTGGATACTTTCTTTCTTTCCTTTACTTAATATGGTCAAGACTTTCTCTGTCTCCTTGATTTTCTCAAAGAATCAGGTATAAGTCTCCTTGATTCTTTGTATTGTTTTCTTTGTTTCTAATTGAACAGCTCTGATTTTATTTCCTGCCATCTACTCCTCATGGGTGTGCTTGCTTGCTTGCTTTCTCTCTCTCTCTCTCTCTCTCTCTCTCTCTCTCTCTCTCTCTCTCTCTCTCTCTTCTTTCCTTCCTTCCTTCCTTCCTTCCTTCCTTCCTTCCTTCCTTCCTTCCTTCCTTCCTTCCTTCCTTCCTTCCTTCCTCCCTCCCTCCCTCCCTCTCTCCCTTTCTTCTTCTTCTTCTTCTTCTTCTTCTTCTTCTTCTTCTTCTTCTTCTTCTTCTTCTTCTTCTTCTTCTTCTTCTTCTTCTTCTTCTTCTTCTTCTCTACAGTTTTCTGATGTAGTTTTAAATTGCTGATATGAGAACTTTCTAATTTCTTTTTGGAGTCCCTTAATGCTCTGAAGTTTTCTCTTAGCTCTACTTTCGTTGTGTCCTATAAATTTGGGTATGTTGTGCCTTCATTTACACTGAATTCTACTTAGTCCTTATTTTTATTATTTATTTATTTATTTATTTATTTATTTATTTATTTATTTATTTATTTAATCTATTTATTTATTTTTGTTTTTTGTTTTTTTTTTTCAAAACAGGGTTTTTCTGTATAGTTCTGGCTGTCCTGGAATTCACTTTGTAGACCAGGCTGGCCTCAAAATCAGAAATCTGCCTGCCTCTGCCTCCAAAGTGGTGGGATTAAAGACTTGTGCCACCCCCACCCCCATCTCTAATTAGTCTTTAATTTCACTCTTTATTTCTTCTGTGACTTGCTGATCATAGCATAGGGAATTGTTCAGTTTCCATGACTGCATAGGCTTTCTGGTGTTTCTGTTGTTGTTGAAGTCCAGCTTTAATCTATGTTAGTCTTATAGGATACAAGGTGTTATTTCAATTTTCTGGTATTTTTTGAGGCTTGCTTTGTGAGGAACTATATGGTTAGTTTTTGAGAAGGTTCCATTAGGTTCTGAAAGAAGGTATATTCTTTTGTGTTTGTGTAAAATATTCTGTAAATATATTTTAGGTCCTTTTGATTCATAATGTTGGTTAGTTTCATTATTTCTCTGTGCAGTTTTTGTTTGCATGCCTCGTCTATTGGTGAAAGTAGAATGTTGAGTTCTTGAACTATAAATGTGTTGGTTCAATGTGAGATTTAAGCTTTAGCAATATTTCATTTACAAATGTGGCTGCTCTTGTGTTTGCAACACAGATATTTAGAATTACAATATCATCTGGATATGTTTTTTGATGAGTGTGAAGTGTCTTTTCCCATTACTTTTGATTACTTTGGATTGAAAGTCAATTGTATTAGATATTAGAATAGCTTCTCCAGCTTCCCTCTTGTATCTATTTGCTCTGGAAACTTTTTCCAGACCTTTACTCTGAGGTAATGTCTATCTTTATTGCTTAGGTGTGTTACTTGCATGGGAAGAATGATGAATCCTGATTTCACATCCAATCTGTTAGCCTGTGTCTTTTAGTGGAAGAACTGACTGGACCAATGATGAGAAATATTAATGGTCAGTAGTTGTTATTTTCTGTTATTTTGATAATTGTGGTGTTACTGTGTGTGTGTGTGCGCGTGTGTGTGTTTCCCTGTTTTGTTTTCGTTGGTATGGGATTACTTATTTCTTGTGTTTTGGTGGGTATAACTATCCTCATTGGGTTGGAGTTTTCCTTCAAGCATTTTCAGTAGGCTAGATTTGTGGATAGATAACCGTTAAATTTGATTTTGTCTTGAATGATCTTGTTTTCTTCATCAATGGTGATTGAGAGTTCTGCTGGTATATTTGTCTGAGTTGGTATTAGAGATTGTAAGATATCTGACTGGGCTCTCTGGCTTTTATAGTCTCCATTGAGAAGTCAGCTACAGTTCTGATAGGTCTGACTTTATATATTACCTGGCCCTTTTCCCTTGCATTTTTAAATATTATTTTGTTGTTTGTAGATTTTGTGTTTGATTATCATGTAGCTAGAGGATTTTCTTTTCTTGTACAATGTAATTGGTATTCTGTATGCTCCCTGTATATTTATAACTATCTCTTTCTTTAGGTTGGGAAAGTTTTCTTCGTGATTTTGTTGAAAACATTTTCTGTCCCTTGGAGCTGGGACTCTACAGCTATCTTACATTAGGTCTTTTCATGATATCTCAGATTTTTTGGTTGTTTTATGTTGGCAGATTTTTCAATTTAAAATATTCTTTGACTGATGTATTAATTTCTTCTATTGTATCTTCTATACCTGAGAATTTCTATTCTTTCTTTTGTATTCTGTTAGTGAAGCTTGTGTCTGTTGTTCCTTTTCTCTTCCCTATGTCAACCAACTCCAGGATTTCTTCAGTTTGTATTTTCTTGCTTCTATTTCCATTTTCAGGTCTTGAACAGTTTTATTTATTTCCTTTATCGATTTAATTGTATTTTCCTGTCTTTCTTTGAGAGGTTTAATTATTTGTTCTTTACAGACCTCTACCTGTTTGATTGTATTTTCCTATATTTTTAAAGTAATTTTTTAATTTATTTTTTAAAGACTTCTATCATCTTTTTAAGATTGGATTTGAGGTTATTTTCTTTTTGTTTGGTTGTGTTAGGATATCTAGGGCTGGCTGTTGTAGGGTAACTATTCTCTGAAGATATCATACTTTCCTGGCTTTTGTTTATTGCCTTTTTTCCAGGGCCTTTAGCGATTTAGTTGTCCCTGGATATTCCTGTTTTAGGTATTGGGAGGGGACTTAACCTCAATGATCTTACTGTGACATGCCTCTCATAGATATCCTTGGACTAGACAAAGGAACTCAGAGGACAGTCCAACTCTCCCAGCAGTGGATGTATGTTTGGATAAGAGGATTGGGAGGGGGATGCAGGTAGAGAGGTGATTGGACAATGGAGTTCCAGGGGGACAGCAGGCCACTTAGGGAAGCTGGGCATAGCACAGGGGACTTGGAGGCCAGGAGAAATGAAATCAGGAAGAGTATTATAACCTGTGTGGTTCCATTTCAGCCTGTCTTATGGTAGGATGGTCAACAAGGTGGTTGGGGGATAGCAGGCTGATCAGGGCAGCTGGGTATGCCCCAAAGGAGTAGGCAGGGGAAATTGACAAATTTTAATAATTTGGTTAACTATTATTACCTCACACATAATTTTAAGTTACAATGTGATAATGGGTAAGCTCACAACAAATACTGATCATATCAGAGTTGTAAATCTTTTCATTGCCTTATTCTTTTAAAAACTTTTATCATATAGTACTGGTACCTGTTTATGATGCACAGTATGATATTTTCATATGAAGTGGCTGAAAAAAAATATCTTCCACTGACTCATTTATTTGAGTGGTCCTTAGTTGGTGGCATTTTGGAAGCCTATGGAGCTTTTAACTTGGGCACACTTGCTTAAAGAAATATGTCACTGGGAACCATGTTTGCGAATTAATATCCTCACCCAACTCCCATTTCCTATCTGTTTGCTTTCTGTGCATGGCTCAAAATTTGTACAATCATGTTTGCTTTTGCCTCCTGCTTTTCTTGCCTGTTACCATGACTTCTCCACCATTATAGATGCTATAATTCTGAAACCATGAGCTAAGATGAATACTTCTTCTAGTTGCTTTGTGTCATAGTATTCTATCACAGCAACAGAAAAGTAAGTAATGCATCACACATGAGTATGATGTGTACTGAAGAAATATGAGGAGTTGAGATGCTCAGTTCCATTCGTTTTTTTTTTTTTTTTTTTATGTTTGGAATTTCTAAGCAATTTCCATTCAGATATTCAGAAAATATTTAATAAATTATTCTGAAAGCATTCTTTTTGAAGAAGTGAAATGTAATAGTAGCAAGGCCTTAGTAAAACAGCAAATTTAAAATGATAAAAGTATACAGTTTCAGGACATGGTGACTCAGGCTGGCCTATGATACCTATACTTGAGAAGTGAAGTAGGTGAACGAATAGTTCAAGGCTATCATCAGCTACATAGCAAACCTGAGACTAGTCTTGATTATATGAGACCTTCCCTCAAAACATGAAATATACACACATCTAAAATTTAAAACACTAATATTATATTAATAGCATAGCAGAGGTACATAGTCATATAATATAACTAAAATGGTCCCTTTGGGTTTAAAGTGACATAGTTTTTAAATACAAATTAGATTTACTTAATTAGTATTAAGAATATTGTTCCATATCTCCAAACTTGTATTTTCCAGTATGTGAAATTATATTTTATGTTATTTTATCCTTCTCATCATGAATATATTAAATAATATATATGCTTGTTTTCCTGAAAATTCTTTTCATATGTGCTTATATGCATGAAAAATTATTATTGTGTTTATATGTTACTTATAAAGTTTATCTGTATTATTAATTGTAAACATAGATGAATAAAGAGAAACATATTAATTATTTAAAGAATATATGCCTCTTGAATAAAATTAAAATGAAAATCAAAGATTATCTTTACATATTCCTTATTCAAAAGATTATTTTTTGTCACTTCACTAAATTCAACTCCTGAGAAGAATGGCTTCAGAACTTGATTAGCATAAATGTTCTTAATTTTTTCCAGGTGGCTCTCTGAAATTATTCTTCACCACCTTAACCTTTAAATATTTTATGATAAAAATAAACAGTTATTTGCATAGATTGTCTTAAAAGAAATCCCAGTTGCTGAAAATATGATTGATAGCAATCACAAAAAAAATAGTTCTGGTAAGAAAATTACTGTCAAACTTTTAAAACACATTACTGACTCAAATGTGTACATTTCAAACACAAGATTTTTCCATAACAGAGTATTTTGACAATATTTTTTATTAAAAGTGGGCTTATTAAACTGTCATTCTTAAATTTACATTAAAATATATTATGGATTATGATCTAGAATATTTTCTTAGTATTTTCTAATTTTATTTTTGAAACTATAATATAATAACATTATTTATATCTTTACTTTTCTCTTTTCAAAGCATCCTAAATCACCCTCTTCATTCTTCTTTCAAATTAGTGGCCTCATTTTTTCTTGGTTTTTATTACCTGTATATATGGGTATGTCCATTTGTAAATATAACCTGCTCAATTTGTATAATATTGAATATATATATATATATATATATATATATATATATATATATATATGGAAATGATGGTACATGAATCATGTGAAAAAAGCTGCATTTTTATATGAATTAAATTGGTGTCATTTTTATATTCATTAATAAATGCCAATTATTAAAAATACATACAACTATTAGATTTCTATAGATTTTTAATATATAAATATAATATATATAAAATATATATAAGCATAGTATAGTACATTTATATATAAATAATATAAATAACAGAGAACAAAGGTGAACTATGAAAATCATTTAAATTTAAATTGAACTCAAGTAAAAGAAATCATTGTATGATCTGAAAAGATAATTTGTAGGAATTTCAACTTTCAAAAAGATAGAAAAATAAATAGGTATTCTGAAGGTGCAAGAATATTGGGTTCATAATTGACCACAGAGACCATGTCCCCAACACATTTATGATTTCAGGGAATATTGAACAATGAAGCTGGATATCTTTTGTTCTTTTCTCATTACAAATTTCTTCATTAGAAAATCTTGTGTGAGGGGCTGGTGAGATGGCTCAGTGGGTAAGAGCACCCGACTGCTCTTCCAAAGGTCCAGAGTTCAAATCCCAGCAACCACATGGTGGCTCACAACCATCCGTAACGAGATCTGGCGCCCTCTTCTGGAGTGTCTGAAGACAGCTACAGTGTACTTACATATAATAAATAAATAAATCTTTAAAAAAAAAAAAAAGAAAATCTTGTGTGCTTTAAAATTTTGAACAGTTTTCATGAGTAACTTATTCTTCACCAAGTATCTCATTCCATCTTACCCTGCAGAGAATTCTATCCCTAGAAATACTCGTGAGGACAGTTATTTACGTTTCTTTATTTACTTTAAATTCAAGGTAAACCTTTTTACACTACAGTGTAGGAAACAGAGTTGTATAAATGGCAATTTTAATATAAATGTAAGCTGTAAATTAATACAGTGGGTGTTTATCCTAGCTAGGGTCCCAATAATAACACAGAGACAAACATTTGTTTTCAAGCTTTACCGCAAAATCCGAGAAGACATTGATCTATATTAAATCTCTTAGCTAATCTGGCTATCTCCTAGTCCAAATCCCCATAATCCTTGTGTTTAGTGCCTTCCATGCCCCACCTGAACTCTAATGATGGCTTTTCTCTCATGGCTCAGTCTGTTCTATTCTTCACTTTCTCCCCCTCCCATGACTGGCAGAACTTCTGCTGTATTCTCCCTTCTGCGCAGACACTGGGTGATTGGCTCTTACGGACAAGGCAGAGAATAAATGGTAAGCATTGTTTAGACTAACTTGAAAATGGAGATTCTTGACATAAGGATTACAATGCCATGACAGAATTGATAAAAAGATGAGGGCAGAGAAATAAGCATTTAAACAACTCAAAGATAAAGTTTACAGAGTGCCCACAAAATTTGTAACGTTTACAAAAAATAATGCCCACAAAGTTGCTATTCTATAGTTTCTATATAAATATTAAAAGCTATAATATAATGAAGGTGACTTATGCCAGAGGTTGACATATCTTCATTCATACTCATATTTAATTAAAATAAAACGATTATCTTATCTTAGCAATTAACTTCACATGAAATCTGAAAAAATATCTTTGGAATTTGAGCTCACTGACTTTATTATTATGTTTCTATCTTGTTACCCTAGTACTATCATGTTTAGCAAAATGTGTTCAAGTAAATTTCAAGATGTCTGAATTATTCGTTAGTAGTGACAGCATTGAGCATCCTGTATCTATATGAGTTTTAATTTTGTAAAAGGCACTACTTGTTAATGGAATAAAACATATATTTTCTAATTTATTGACTACATTATGAATGTTTGAAGCTTCTAAATAAATTAACTTTACTTAAGTATTATTTTGATGAAATCCACCTGAGTGTCAAAAATCATCAATTTTATAAACAATGTTTTAGACCCTTAGATTTATCCTGTCTTCTGGACACTTATTTTAATATATTTTCTTAATGATATCATCTAAATTAACCAAAGAAATTGATAGTAAATCATAATAAATAAGGTCAGCATTATTTACCACCACAAATTCTAATAAATTTTATCTTTAAAATTTAATAAATTTAAATGATAGAATACATTTTTCCATAGCATGATTTTTATTTTCCTTTTTTCTTCACATTCTTTCCATTTTAAAATATGAATACAAACTCATTTTAAAATAGATTATAAACTAATCATTGAATCTTGATTTCTGGGTGGCTGTTATGAAAAATTCATACAGATACATCTAATCAAGTCTTTAAATTATTCACTAACAACAAACATCAAGTGACTGCAGTATTTCACAGCTGCATAGCTAACACTGGCCAAAGCTTTACAGGATTATTAACACTAATTTTCAATATTTTTGAGTATGTACACATTTAGTTTAAGAAGATATTTTCATATAAATAACTTGAAGCTAAACCATTTTCAATTAAGTGGCAATTTCAACTCACGTGTTGAAGCCATGTAAAAATATGTTTCTGATCATGGATGAGGGGAGCATATGTCCACATGCAGAAGAGTTAGCAGACTGATTTCTGAATCTCATGAGTCTTCTGCCAGACATTTCTGCATTTATACTTCTTGTCATGACTCCTCTTGCCTGTGAACTTCTTGAAGAAAGAAAATGATTTTATTCATATTCTTCTAATCTGCATATATTCTATTGAAAATAACAAAAAATCATATTAGCCTTCTAAGTATCCAAAATGCATTGCATTAATACACAGACAGATCACCATTACCAACTGCATCAATTTAGAAAGCATAATTTAATACCCACTATAACAGTCTTTGTCTAAAAATTAAAAAATGCTTAAATATGGTAGCTAAACTGGCATGTCCACATGAGTAATTGCCTGTCATAAAAGGAAATAAAATTGTAATGAAAAAAGTATAAAGAGGCTAATGTAGAGAAGTGATTGGGCCCTACTGAGCCACTGAAACCATGCAGAAAAACGCCTTGGGAAAGGAAAATGCTAAAATGTCTAAAAATAAAATAAAGAACATCCCAAATACTTAAAGGGGCTGAAAAGGGGCAAGAAGATGATTTTTAAATAGCAAATGAAGGCATTGTTGACATTGAAAAAATAAAGATACAATACAGTGAAAAGCAATTCACATTTTATGATGCAAATTCTTAGGTGACAGAATTTATCACATAGAAAATAAAATCAGCAAATTAAGCAATCCATAACACTAATGTGAGAGACCAGTGATTATACTAATGGATTTTCAAGACTTGTTCCTAATCACAGATTTTTTTGTACATCTACACAGAATTTTCTTTGTGATCAGGAATTCCATATTTGAATTAGATTACACAAATGTTTATACACACTCAACACACATATACACAACGTGTACTCACATACACACACACAAACACAAACACATATTGGCACATAAAACACCACACACACACACACACACATACACACGTACCACAAACACACACACTGACATAAGAAGCTATATGTTCATTTTTAAAATGGCGCACAGCGGTGCAAGAATGGGTCACTGTCGTTCTGATTTAATGCCACATCTGCATTAGACACTTGATGCATTTTATCCCTCTGCAGTTGCGCAGTACCTTCTTGCACTACGGTGAAACTTACTTAGTTTCAGCTTGATACCTCTCTGTCTCTGTCTCTGTCTCTGTCTCTCTGTGTCTGTCTCTCGCTGTCAAACAAGATAGTCTGAAGTAACACTTCTCACTCTAAAATATTTTATTCATTTTAAATTGAATGTAAAAGTGTGTGTGTGTGTGTGTGTGTGTGTGTGTGTGTGGTACAGTTTGATAAAGTGATACAGGTAAAATCAAAATTAAGTTTTTAGAAGGACAGATTCATATTCCTAGACTGTCCTCAGACTTAGGCAATTGAAGATTTCTTTGACTCATAATCTTTCTGACCTCACTTCCTAAATTCCGGGCTTACATGCTTTTCAATATGAGTTTTAGAAATCCATATAAACAATAGATCAACAGTTTATTTTTTGTTTTTCAAGGTTTTTATTAAAACCTGATTTTTTTTATACATTATACTTTATTTGAAGTTTCTTCTCCGAAAACTACTCCATGATTCTCCCTACCTCCCATTTCATCCAAATCCATACCATTCTGTCTCTCATTAGAAAACAAACAGGCATTTAAAAATAATAATAAAATCAAATAAGTTAAATCACAAACAAACAAAACCAAATGCGACCAAAAACAAGGAAACAAACTAAAGGAGCCAAAAGAAACCATGAGAAACACATGTAGACTCAGAGGCACACATGTTTGGACAAACAAGAAATTTCTAAAAAGACAAAGTCACATTAGATATGCAAATGAACCATAACTTAAAAACAACAACAACAAAAATCAAAAACAAACAAACAAACCTTCGACAAACCATTACTAGATTAAGAACCTCCAAAGATGCTGTTGAGTTCCGTTTGTTTATCATGTACTGGTTCACATGAAACCTGCATTTAAGAAAGGCTTGTACCCTCTGTGAGACTCTATGAGTAAAAACTGAGTTTCATTTGTAAGTGATTTTCAACTGAAGATTGCTTTCTGGTTGGGAATGGGAGCATGCATTTACTTGTCCTCTCAGCATTGGGGTCTCATCTCGCAAAGGCCTCTGGAGTTCCTGTGTATGTTGCCTTGTCTCTGTACATTCAGTTTACATGTTCCTCAGCCCTGCTGTATTTAGAAGGCCTTATTCCCTTAATGTACTCAGTCCCCTGTGGCTCTTATGAGCCCTTACAAAGACTCTGTACATTCTGCAAGTGTGGCTCACTGTTTTTATTCATATCTTCTTCAGGAGGAAGATTTATTGGTAATGGCTTAACAAGACACTGATCCTTCAGTATTCCAGAATGCCATTAGGATCAGTTTTATTGCTATATTTCTTTAGCAGAACAGAAATATTTTGTTTTCCTCTATGTTCTTAGACTACCTAATCTCAGGTTCTTGGCCACACAAGCAGTGTCAGACATATGTTCCATCTTGGGGAATGGGCCTCAAATCCAATCAGATATTTGGTTAGTTCCACAAGCTTTGTGCCAGCATTGTATTAGCGCATGTTGCCTATAGATCATTGTTGAAGATCAAATAACTTGTAGCTGGGTTGGTGTCCATCACATTCCTATGGTAGCATGCACAGTACCTTTCGTTACCACTGACACTAGTCTTTAGAGGGTTAAGGCTCTATTTAAGGAAGTTGCTAGCTTAACTTCTCCATAGTGAACGAGATGCGTAGGTGTTGTCTTCAGGTAGTAGCCAATGGCCTTGATAAAAGCCTAGGTTGTCTGGGTTCTTATGAGGCTCTTTTGACCAACAACTGGATGATATGTAATCAGTTGCTCGCACTGGAAGATTCATTGATGTCATGAGCCATCAAGGAGAATATAAAAACTAGCAGGTGATCTTCCTGAGATGATTCTGCCATGGACTGTCAAAGTTAATGATGTATTTGCTTTTCTAGGCAAGGCTGAGTAGAATTTCATTTTAAGAAAGATTCATGCTATTAGTATGATTTTTCTATTATTAAATATATATAATAATCACTAGGTATTAGCCCACCTTTTCGAGCAATCTTTGCAGAACAACAAAGATATACTATACTGTCTTCTAATGGTACTCTATAGACAAGTAGATGATTTCTTAATTCTTAATTATAATCCTATGACAATTCTTAAAATTATATTAGCAATTATAAAGTTCTTTTGTAATAGGACTGCTATTAAGTCCTTTCTGATGTCAAAACTGCATTGAGAACTCTGGCAGTCTTCAAGTGTCATGAGCTAATTGCTCCTGAATTAGTAAGCAGACATCTACAACATAGAGAACATTCCAAGAGGCTGTAAGACAATTAACTAAAGGTCATAAAAAGGAAATTAAGGATTTATTATAGGTGCAAGGACAGAAGATAAAATACTGACTAAGTTTATCTACCCAAAATTTCAATGATAACCCCAAAACTTCAATGATAACTTAGTTATGGCCTTTAACTCTCCATGAACCTGTAGAGCTAGTGACAGCTGATGAATGTTTAGTTATATAATTACTCTTAATGGATATGAATGCAAACATTCTCTGTTGTAAACTTCTTGTTCAATTTATGATTTGAATTTATGTTTGAACTTCTAGTGAACTTTTGCAAAAAAAGGGGGGGGGGATACTTGGAAAGACCATGTTATCTATTCTCCTAGAAAAGGTACAAAAGAATAGGAAACATTTCATAACATTGGCAAGATAGCATTTTGGGAACATAGCATTGGGAATAAGACATTGGGAGAAAGGGCATTGTTAGAACAGAGCAGAAAGGTAGAGCAAGATTAGCAGGAGAATGAAGAGTGGAATAATTTAAAAATTATGAGAGCAATTGCAGAATGCTGAGGGAAAGAGCTAAAAAGAAGCTACCAAGAGAGCAGGAGTAGGCAGGCTTCTCCTTACTATGGGACAGAACAGGTCTTTTCCTTATAGCAAGGCAGGCTTAGTCTTACTAAAGAGAACAAAGCACTCTTCTTACAGACTTGGCTTTAATTCATTTAGCAATAAAACAGTAGAAGCTTTTTCTTTCTCTATGCAATAGAGATTAGAATTCATTTTTCATCCAGAATGAGTGAGTTCTTCCTGCACTGCCTCTTGGTCTTATGCTCCGTGTACATATGTAAGTATTGATGTGTGTGCTAAGTATGTGATTATGAGTTAAGTATGCAAGCTGGGCTCAGATGGTTTGAATGCAGATGTATAAATGTGGAAGCATGAATCTGTATATGCCTTTATGTGAGTTTAATCCATCTTTGCTTGTGTAAGCTTTTCCTTCTGCAAGTGTGACTTTTTGCCCCTAGTTCAATAGAAGTTTATTGCTCCAACTGCCCCCCTGGCTAAACAAGCAAGAGGCATCTGAACAAAAGAGAAAAGGCTCTAACAATTAATCCTTTACTTAATCTCCTGGTGTTTTAAGATGAGGTGCTAAATGCCAGAAACTACCTTCTCTCCTCAGAGGAACTCAGGCAGATCAGCTACCTCAGCAAAATGACTTAGACTTAACATAGGTAAATGTTTTATTATGAAGCAGCAACCTTAAGTATCTCACAAGATCAAATCTTGCCCCTGTGGATGCTCTTCTCCATTTGTTGCCTCAGGAGGATCCAAGAAAGAAGCAGAGTTAGGACTGCCCTGTCACATTGTATGACGAAAGGCAGTTTCATTTACGTTGCCTTCATATGTATATATATTTAGGAAGCTCCTCCTAGATTAGATTTTCATAAGACCCTTCAAATGGCCCTTAATATTCTCCTCTCTGTATTTACTCCCTCACCCCTCCTTTATATATCCTCTCCATTTGATCTTATTCTTGTCACCTCACCCCTATTTATGCATAGCTATGTATTTCATCCCTTCCATAGAGTCCTTTCATCCATACCCAACCTCTGTGTTTACACTAATATACCTTGCACTTGGAAGACTTAACAGGAAACATCTATATGTAACTAAATATATATGATATTTGTCTTTCTCACTCTAAGTTACTTCACTCAGAATGATTTTTCTCTAGCTCTGTTCATTTGCATGCAAATTTCTTGGTTTCTTTTTTCCTTTTCTTTTTCTTCTTTTTTTTTTTTTAACAGCTGAATAATATTCTTCCAGTTGGATGTGCCTCTGCCCTTGGCATGTCTGGGCCCTGTTAGATATTGGGTAGGATTTACAGGAGAAACAGTCTTCTCCAAGAGGTTTGTAGTGAAACACCTCTCCCCCTCCTCTGTTGGGGGTTACAAGGGCTACATAAACCTTGGGGAATGGGTGGGATTTTGTGGGTGAGTGTACATTATTGGCTGGTGCTGAAGTGCTGAGAATGCTTCGTTTACATGAAGAGGGATTCCAGGTGCTGGCTGGACATGCACAGCAGTCTATAGGAAGAAAGGGAGTTGACCCTGGACTTTGGCCACCAGGCTACATGACTGGCAGTGGAGGGGTTGCAAGGCCTACATGAGCTCCGACATGAAGACCCAGAGCAAGAAGGAAAATAGTCCTATTCCTACATGCCTCAGGCCAAGAATTTTCAGGATTTGGACACATCTCAACCTTAGTGCTAGATTCGGACTAGTGCTCCTAGTCAGTCACGTGGTGCCCCTAGTCACGTGGCTTTCTGGCCCTTCATCATTTCACGTGTTAATGTACTACGTTTTCTTCATTCAGAAATCTTCATTGTGTCAAATATCTAGCAACTATGAATATAGCAGTAATGAACATGGTAAAGTAAGTGTCTTTGAAGTAGGATGAAGGGTCCTTTCGCTATCTATCCAATATTGGTATGGAGAGAGAGAGAGAGAGAGAGAGAGAGAGAGAGAGAGAGAGAGAGAGAGCGCAATTCCCAGTTTCCTGAGAAACTGCCATACTGATTTCCATAGTGGTCAATGCCTGTGGTGATTTTAGCAATGCCATCTTTCCAACTAATCTGATGGGCAGCCATGGGGACTAAATAAAGCTTACATTGTTTTGCGAACCGAAGCTTCATTAACCAACAATTCACACGGAGGGTCTCATACCTGGAATAGTTAGCCAGCCACTGCTTCTGGGAGCAGCAGACTGGAAGGGTATTGCTTTAAAATCTATATATTTCTTTTATAAAAATTTTAGTTAGGGACATGTAGTAATAGAGGTTAGCATCATAATCCTACTTCATTTCTGCCCGTCTCAGTCTTCTAAGTGTGCCATCCAGCATGCCTTGAAACTTAGTTTGTATTAACCTTTACCGAGAACAATTATATCTCACCAAGAGAAGAACAATTTCTTCAGTACATACGTGTGCCATGGCATCCTATCTCATCAAGGGCATGAAGATTTGGGTCAGTCATTTACTGAATAGTGAGCAATAATCACTATTCTACCATTTCCCTGTATTTTAAAAGAGAAAGCCTGAAGAACTTAACCTAACAAATTTGACAGGGCCATGAGATTGACTTTCATGAACAGAATTGTAATTGGTAGTTTAATTTCATCCCATTGCCCGTCACCTCACTGTTGCGGGAAATATTAAAAAGACTGGCAGGCGCCCCATGCTACTGCCTTTCTACTCTGCCCTAGCACGGACCTCTGCCTCTGCCACCAGACTACCCTCAGAAGCAACAGATCTCAGTCTTCCCTGCTGTGGTCACAACCACATAGCCGTCCGTACCTCCTCAGCCATAAACCCCTGTGGTTGGGGTCCCAAATTCCAGTAACCCAGTAAAACAAAACTCTAGAAGCTTATAATTAAATGGTCAGAATTATATATCAATAAATTCTCAATTCACAAGATGCCCACAAAATAATTTTTAGGGTCAATTGAATTTTCTATGTAATGGTACAATCTGCTCACCTAAATTAAACAAGTTACCTCAATTATTCTATCTCTATAGGATAACATAGCTACCTGTGGCTATGTTATCCCTTTTTTCTTGTCCAATCACAGGCTTCCTCTGCACTAATATTTTAATGTAATTGGACAGGGAAAATCCTGCCACACCTCATTAAATTCTGTTATTACTTTAAATAAATTTCCCATAGGGTTAAATGAATTTTATATGTAAACATACCACATTAGGAAAAAGGACTTTATTCTCTTATTTATATTAATTAAAAAATAAAATTAAGCACAAATATGTACATACCATGTTTTGAAATAAAAACAAATTGGGAAATGTCCATGTAATGCCAATTGACATTTGCATTACACCGTATATTTCTGTTTTCTGGTAGAAACACTTTAAATCAATCCTTAAGACTTCCAAAAATATAATAACTATTGACTGTAATTATCATTATGTATAATACATCTCTTTAACTTAGCTAAAGGTTTGCATTGCAAATATATATCTAATTCTATTTCAGTCATAACTTTTAAAGTTTTGTTTCCTTCCTATATTTCTGGGCTCAGCAAACTTGTACATAAGGTGACATGTGTTAGGGACTTCTTAATCACCAGCTTTATAGGATGTGCTGGGCTACAAACAGTGTATGTTGTTGCATTGTGGTGCAAAAACTCAGCCCCAGCACCACATAAAAAAATGAGAAGAACTTCATCCCAATAACATTGTATTTAGAAAAATATGATAGTAGTATATGGGATAAATTTATTAAACCCCCATCTATGCATACATTTCACATATAATTATCTCTATAAGGAAATGAATAGATTTATGCATAGTGTATGTATATACACAAATATACACAGAGACTATACACACACACACACACACACACATATATATATATGGTCTGTGTGTATGTGTGTGCACATATATATATATATATATATATATATATATATATATATATAGTGTGTGTGTATATATTCTACTTATAGATATATGATGTACAAATATTTTCTCTTGTATTATATTAACCATAAACTGTCTTGAGGTTGTATCATTTTAAAAGATTTAATTTCAATATCCCAGATGTAGTTTATATAACTCTATCGTTTATGAAAAGTATTTGCCTTCATGCCACATGGATTTGCGAATATGTTTTGTTTTGATTTTTCCACTTTTGTGCTTTTTTATATGATTGTTAAATTTTAGAATATTTAATTTTAATAATTAGTATTTGTGTTCATATAAGTAGACACTTCATTTGTTGTTGTTGTTGTTGTTGTTGTTTTTAAATCTTCTATAGTCATGTCTCATTTCCCTTGTCACTTTCCCTTTCCCACCCACTCTCCAATGTGAGAGTTTACTCCTGGACAGTTATGTCATTACTCTTCCCTAGGATTCCTTTACTCCCTCCAACTGAAATGTCATTAACTCATTGGCTGAAATGAGTCCGAAATTCCCAAGGAAGGTTGAATATATCAAATTAGAAGTGAAATTTTCTGTATCTCCTCCCATGAGTATTTTGTTCCCCCTTCAAAGCTTCATGTGGGTTGTGAATTGTGTCTTGGATATTCTGAGCTTTTTGGGCTAATATCCACTTATCAGTGAGTGTATACCATGTGTGTTCTTTTGTGATTGGGTTACCTCACTCTGGATGATATCTTCTAGTTCCATCTATTTGCCAAAGAATTTCATAAAGTCATTATTTTTAATAGCTGAGTAGTACTCCAGTGTGTAAATGAACCACATTTTCTTTATCCATTTATCTGTTGAGGGACATCTGTGATCTTTCCAGCTTCTGGCTATTATTAATATGGCTGTTAAGAAAATAGTGGAGCATGTGTCCTTATTATAAAATGTGGAGTAGAGACTGAAGGAAAGGCCATCCAGAGACTACCTGGGAATCCATCCCATATACAGTCACCAAACCCAGACACTATTGTTGATGCCAACAAGTGCTTGCTGACAGGAGCCTGAGATAGCTGTCTCAATGCCTGAAAATTACAGAGGTGAATACTCACAGCCAACCATTGGACTGAGCACGGGGTCCCCAATGGAGGAGCTAGAGGAAGGACCCAAGAAGCTGAATGGGGTTTGCAGCCCCACAGGAGGATCAACAATATGAACCAACCAATATCCCCAAAGCTCCCAGGGACTAAACCACCTACCAACAAGTACACATGGAGGGGCCCAGCTACATATGTGGAGAAGGATGGTCTATTTGGGCATCAGTGGGAGGAGAGGCCCTTGGTCCTGTGTAGGTGAATGCCAGGGCCAGGAAGTGGGGGTGGGTGGGTTGGTGAGGAAGGGGAAAGGGAGAGGATAGTGGGTTTTCAGAGGTGGAAACCAGGAAAAGGGATAACATTTGAAATGTAAATAAAGAAAATATCTTAAGAAATGAAGTGAAAGTTTCAGAGAAATATTGGCCAATAAGCCCATTACAAACACACTTTGATAGTCTACCACATTATATGTCTATTGCTGTGAAGAGACACCATGACCAGTGCATCTCTTATAGAGAAAAACCTTTAATTAGGGCTTGCTTGGGGTTTCTTTTTTTCTTGACTGTAATGCCAGAATCAAGCTGCAAAGTCCTGCTACTTGCTGGGGTTGGAACATGGTCTCCTCCTTCAATAGCACCTGCATTCGCTTGCTGTTTCCATAGTTTCCTTGACAGCTTAACGACTTTCCTATAATTCCTTTTCTCAAGTTGGAAGCTTACCTGAGTGAGGTCTTGCCCTGAGGTCACCACTCCTTTTAATCCACTTCAGATCAGTCTTCTCTTTAAACTTCTCATTTCCTTGAGCCCTGGACTTAGCTCCATTATACTTCCTGGTGCTCCTTTCTCTTCCGACTGTACATTTTGTACTTTTCCTTGATCAGCTTGCTCCTTTTTCTTATTGATTTACATAAGAGTAACCATTAGTAGCCACACTACAGAGTCAACAGTAGGCTACCTTGAAATCTTCTCTGCCATTGCCATTCATGTAAAACTTTTTATCTTAGCTTCAGACAGATTTTTTTAACAAGGACAGAAAACATCCATATTCTTTGCCAAAATATCATAAGAATTATCTCTAGGCCACTTATTAATATCTTCTCTGAAACCTCTTGTGCCAGGCTGACTTGGTCTACATTATTATCAGCATCACTATCTTTCATGCTTTGACTAGTATGGCCCATTAAGCCCTGCATAAAACATTCAACTGCTTTCCTAATCCAAAGTTCCAAATCTACCAACAAACAGTGTGGCATCACCTGCCAGAGATACCCCATATCTTGATACCAACTTCTGTCTTATTCATTGTTCTAGTAGAGCTGTACAGAAACACCGTGACCACAGCAACTTTTATAACAAAAAATACTTAGCTGGGACTTGGATACAGTTTCAGAGGTTTAGTTCATTATCAGCATGTAGGTTAGCATGACAGAGGGCTGAAATGGGAATTGACAGTTCTATATTTAGATTCAGTGCCAGAGAAATAGAGACATTGGGTCTGGCTTGGGCTTCTGAAATTTCAAAACTCACCCCTAGTGACACACTTCATCAAAAAAGGCCATACTTACTCCTGTGGATTGCTGTCTGTACTAGGTGTGGTCAGGTGAAATCTAATTAGTCAGATAAGACTAGAGTTTGTAATTGAGCAATGGAAAAAGAAGGCAGGGCTGAAAGTTTTAGAGAGGAGAAAAAAGACTGGAAGGGACAGAGAGAAGATGGAGGGAGAAGATGAACTTTATCCACATGGCTTGAAAGAATCGCAGGTAGCTGTGGATATCATAGAAGGAAAATAGAGTAATATAGGTTGCATTTGCCCCACCTAGGTGTGTATCTTGTGTTTATATCAGCTGAGCTTTGAATTATTTGTGTGGGCATGATAAATTATAAGTCTCTGGAGTTTTCATTATAAGGTGTTGCAGGAAATATTAAAAAAGAACTGGCACGTTCCCACTCTTGTGCTGCTGCATCGGCCTGGCCAGCCAGGCACTGGTAGGCAATGGCCGACTTGTTTTTATCTCGTGGAGACTCTGACACAGAACTCCATAATATCTCCACCCAGCTTGCTAGGTTCCCACTGGCAGGTCACTACCACTCCAGCCCTGAGCTTCAAATCCCCCACGGCCTTTGTGATGCACATCTGGCAAACCCATGCTTTGCCGCCCATTCCTTTCTCTCTTGAACCTAGACAAGCATGAAGGAAAACACAACACAAGCTTAGTTCAGACACAACTGTAACTCAATATCTGAGCACAACAACTAAAATCTTAATTTGTAAGACCCCTCCCATGGCAAATCCTGACAGATCCACCATTGAAACCAAAAGACACTTGTACTTACATCTTGTCCTCTTGCTATCCCTGTCCAAAAAGACCTAAATCTCTCTTGCTTCCTCTCTTCCTCTGTCCAACCGGAAGTCCCTCTCAGTCACCCAGTGATTGGCTCCTTTATTCATTAGGAAATTGCTTCACAAGAAAAGCGCCAGGCCTATCCACAAAAAATAAGCTGCTAGGGAATATATAACCAGCGACTGCCAGTCTCAGCAGGCTAGCCACGGTGGAAGGATGGCTTGGTTAAAGCGAGTGGTTCGAGTGGTTTGGTAACAGGCTAACCTCAGGAACCTAGGAACACTGTGGCTTGCAGCTTCCTATGGGGAAGGGGAGACCGCATTGCCAGTGAGTTGTCAGCTTTAGTGTGGATTGAATTTTAAGAATTACATGTTATATGCTCTAACAAGGTCATTTTATCTGAATGAAAATAACTATGGTAAAAAATTACCTCTATTTCTTACTAAATAATAATACTATTTCTAAGAATTAGTTTCTACTATGTATGTACCACATAAATGAAACAAGGATGTAAGCATCACATATAAAACCTAGCAAATAGTAAATGTCCTAGCCATGACGTAAGAAATCATAAAGTGACTTGTAAGGTTGCAATTACAGGTAGAACTTTGCCATGTACTCTGTAACCGTGACATGGTCGACATGAAAACCTGCCAGTGGGTTCTCTTTATTTTCCCCATTGAAGGCATTAAGGAAGAAAATTTGAGGGCATACTGTCACAATATGACCTGAAAAGTATTTCTTTTTATATGTACTTCTGGCAGTAGTCCATGTGACATGTTATATACTCCAATCTCAGAACTTAGTAAGTCCGTTAAATGGTTATTACATCAATCTTTCATAGAACTCTATAGAGAGAAGTGGGCACATTTTGCCAAAGTAAATACAAAGGTTTTATAAGAAAATGCACACGTTTCCACTGCTGATAGCTCTGATTTTTCTAAAGTGACTCATTTTCAAGTTTCATAGTTTTAAAACTTTGATACAAATCACCAAATGGGACTAAATCTTTAACAACTTTAGGAGTCATGAGTCATTTCATAGCCCATGTAAGGCAGAATAGAGATGCATCTAATACTAACTACACATAGCTTATATTTGTACATCAAATGCTGAAGCGTGGAAGCATAGTTTGGATATTATCTTAAAATAGATTGCAACTTGCATCTTGTATCAGTAGCCAGTGACAAATTGCATTCTACACTAAACTCTTCAAAAACGAAGTCTATGATTTCCCTTGGTTTTTTTTTTTTCTTTCATTTTTAATAGTTTCTTTTGGAGATATAAATATTGCTGATTTTCAAATAATTAGGAAAGAATGACATCAGGCTCCCTTACTTTAGATTCATAAATATTTACTTTTCCCCCAAAGACAGAGGTACTAATCTGTTAGGGATTTTTTTAATTCTTTGTTATATAGTTTTATAATTCATACCATACCTACTCTATGTTCATACTCATTCTATTTTAAACCACTATTAATTACCTTTCTTGATTAAAAGTATAAGCAGCTAGTGCTTATGGCAAAATACAGCTACCAAGGAAAATATTGGCCTAACTGCTACTAACCAGCCTGGCACCTTACAACCGAGCAGAACATTAAAATCCTCTGCTTCTATGGTGGCCCCACACTCAGAAAACAATGTCATACACTCACTTGGCTACTAGAAATGGCTGTTGCTTCTTTCCATTGATCAGTTAGACCAACTTGCTTTGTCCACTCCTAGGGAGAAATTAGTAAGCCAGTCAACCTCAAATTAGCTTTCCTACTTGACAACAAACAACTCCAACCAAACTCTCCTGTACTTCATTAAACATTTCCCCCAAATTACCCCTCCTTTTTCTTTATGTATAATAAACCTGTCTTAACTTCCTTTGGCTTACACACTCCTTAATTCCTGTGCTGGTGCTGTTGTTTCATGATAGTAAGCTAATATGGCGGCCATTGATTAGATTGCTGCTGTCTTAGATGAGTATAGATTTTAGTAGGAGATCTGCAGGTTATTTCGCCACAAAGGGCAAATCCCACATGGTCTTATTTCTGTGTAGAATATAAGAAAACTGATCTCATAGAAGGAACAAATAAAATAATGTCCTAAGATGGATGGGAGCAAAGGGGTGTCAGTGCAAAGTTACAGCTACAAGGAATAAGTACAAGAGATGCATTTTGCATGATAGCTATAGTTAGTGATATATTTTATTTTTGAAATAGTGTTTTACCATCAACATGAGAACTGAAGTAATGCACATGGTAACTAGGCTTGTTCATTTACAGCGCATGGACAATCCAAAGCTTCACACTATACATTTTATTGTCAATTGGTATCATCCTGAATGAGGTAACCCAATCACAAAACAAATCACTTGATGTGCACTCACTGATAAGTGGATATCAGAAACCTAGAATACCCAAGATACAATTTGCAAAACACAAGAAAACAAAGAAGAAGGAAGACCAATGCGTGGATACTTCATTCTTCCCTAGAATAGGGAACAAAATACCCATTGAAGGAGTTGCAGAGACAAGCTTGGAGCTAAGACAAAAGGATAGATCATCCAGAGACTATCCCACCCGGGGATCCATCGCATAATCAGCCACCAAACCCAGACACTATCGCATATGCCAGCAAGTTTTTGCTGAAGGGACCCTGATATAGCTGTCTCTTGTGAGGCTATGCCAGTGCCTGGCAAATACAGAGGTGGATGTTCACAGTCATCTATAGGATGGAATACAGGGCCCCCAATGGAGGGTCTGCAACCCTATAGGTGGAACAGCAATATGAACTAACCAGTATCCTCAGAGCTCATGTCTCTAGCTGCATATGTAGCAGAAGATGGCCTAGTCAGTCATCATTGGGAAGAGAGGCCCCTTGGTCTAGCAAACTTTATATGCCCCAGCACAGGGGAACACCAGGGCCAAGAAGTGGGAGTGGGTGGGTAGGGGATCAGGGTAGGGTGAGTGTATAGGGGACTTTTGGGATAGCATTTGAAATGCAAATGAAGAAAATATTTAATAAAAAATTAAAAAAATAAAGTAATGACTTAAGAAATGTAAAGAATAAATGCATATTCCACCAATGTTGACTTCCTGGTTTTAATATTATGCTAAAGTTATCATAGATAGCCACATTGATGGTACTGAAAAATATGTTCTTGGAACTCCAAGCCCATACTGTTTAAAAATTAAAGATAAGAAAAATGTATACCAAAAAAATTCTCAGCCGGGCGTGGTGGCGCACGCCTTTAATCCCAGCACTCGGGAGGCAGAGGCAGGCGGATTTCTGAGTTCGAGGCCAGCCTGGTCTACAAAATGAGCTCCAGGACAGCCAGAGCTATAAAGAGAAACCCTGTCTCGAAAAACCAAAAAAAAAAAAAAAAAAAATCTCAATTTCTCTATTGAACTATTAATAAAAATAGAATTTTTAAAATTTAATTTATTTTTCTTTTATTCACTTTACATATTTCTCACTGGCTTCCACATGGTCTCTCCCCCCACAATCCCTCTCCTATTCCCACTCCCCTTCTCCTCTGAGTGGACAGGGCCACCCCTGGGTATCCCTTCACTTTGACACTTCAAGTCTCTGCAAGGCTAGGTGCTTCCTCCCTAATGAGGCTAGACAGGCAGTCCAGATAGAAGAACACATCCCATGAACAGGCTTTTGAAATAGCCCCCATTCCAGTTGCCCTAGACACACATGAAGACCAAGATGCACGTCTGTTAATAACTATGAGGAGGTCTAGGTGTACCTGTGTATGTCCTTTGGTTGGTGGTTCAGTCTTTGAAAGCACCAAGGGTCCTGGTTAGTTGACTCTGTTGGTCTTCCTGTGAAGATTTTAATCCCCTTTGGCACCCACAATCCTTTTTCCTATTCTTCCATAAGAGTTCCCAAGCTACATCCACTGTTTGGCTGTGGGTGTTCGTATCTGTCCAAGTCATCTACTAGGTGGAGCCTCTCAAAGGACAACCATGTCCTGTCTGCAAATGTAACAGTGTATTATTAATAGTGCAGGAAGCTCAAGTGACGAAGCTTAGATCTCACATAGAAGGGGAAATAAAATAGTAATAAGAGAAAGATGGAGAAAGTGAACTGAGAAGTGAGTGGGGAAGGGAATGGGGATTCAAGATCAGCTGTGGGTAATGACAGGAGAGATGGCTATATGGCCATGAAAATGGATAAAAATCTACAACTGGTGGGGGTGAAGAACTAGGGGCCATCTCCGGGATGAGACAGAGACCTGGGATAAGGGAGGTACCCGAGACTCAATGGAAGTGACCTTAGTTGTGCATCACTACTTTGGGGATTTGAAACCTGAAGAGGCCACCTACTGTAGCCAGGCAGTAAGCCCAGTGGAGTTAAAGAGACACCAACTCACCTGCAAAACTTAAAACTCAATATTTATCCTCTGTACAAGAAAGCATGCATGGAGGATAGAGCAGAGATGGAGGGAATGGTCAACCAGTAAATGGCCCAACTTGAGATCCATTCCACAGGTAAGCACCACTTCCTGTGTTGTATGTATATGTGTATATAAACATATATATATATATATATATATATATATATATATATATATGTATGTGTTATATATATATATGTGTGTTATATATATATATATACTTTTTATTGGTTCTTGGTGAATTTCCTCAGTCCTAATCATCTCTTCCTCCCCTTGTATCTGCTCCCCATCTTTACCAACTCCCTCACAACAGAGAAAAAAATCTCATTGTAGAAGCTGTAGTGTGTTCCCATGTGCACCATAGTATTTCCTTTAGTCTGCATTTCTTTGCTTGCAAATGTTAATTGCAGTGACTCATTGGTCCGGTTTGTGGCCTCTGGTTTCTGCTCCACTATCAGTACTGGATCCTCACTGGAATTCCTCTCAGATATCCTGTTGGTCCTCTTTGTCACAGAGATCCTGTAGGATCTGAAGGACCAGTCCCTTAATGCACTCCAGCAGTTCATCAATGGAGCAAATGTTGGGGTGGGCTGTTCCTTTGCACCCTGGATTGTCTGCTGCTCAACTGTACTGGCCCTTGGGGGTTAGGGATGAGGTGGCACAGATTCAATGACTCACACTCTGGGAGCACTTGAGAATGAGGCAACAAGCTAATTTATTAATTCTTGGGTTGCACCCTTTATATCCTCTACCACATCCCATTGGTCCCAAGCAAGCATGTCCTACAAGTGGTAGTTCCCAATTGGCTGTCACTGACTGTGTCACCAACCTCTGTCTAGGCTCTCAGGCAGGCTTCAGTTTGTCCTTCATGTTGAAATTGCCTCTATGGTTGCATTAGTCGCTGCTTTTCCTTTATGTGGAAGTGGCCACCCTCAGTGTGGCCTGCCGTTCCTCCCACAGTGGGCTAATTCAAGAGGTACCTAAGCCGGGCAGACCATGGCATGGACTGCTCACCATCGACCCCCACATCCAGGGCTTAACCGTGCTGCTCTGGTGAGGAGCAGGAATTATTCTCCTGAGTGCTGCATCAAGTTGGAAGTAGGAGCAGCTCTTCCTCTGATTACCTCAGACCAATTTTCCTGACTTTGGTATGTGACAAGGGGCACAATGTGAGAATATCTTTCCCTTGCTCATTTCACCACAGCGCAGAAAAGTTGTGTGGCTAGTTCTCCCAAGCTCACTCCATTGGAGTCAGTAAACCCATGTCCCTGCCACTAGGGTCCGTTCTACTGTGTGCACAGGTGAGGGGCAGAGCCTGCTCTCATGCTCTTATGACACCAGGGCCAGATCTCCCACCTGCCACAGGTGGCAGGTGGTAAGCAGTGATAGGGGAGGAAGGTGTGTCTCCCTTGTCCAGGCCACTCCAAGGAGGATGAGTGGTAATGACAGCTATCCTACACTCATATTCTTAAGGCTAGTTTTCCTGAGACCCCCTGCAATATGTGAGCTTTCTCTCCTGTGTACTGCCTGTGACTTAGAGTGGAGTCAACTCTCCTTGTCTCATGTTTCCACTGCCAAATATTCCATGATGCCCAGGTGTCCTCAGGTGGCAGACAAGGCCAGGAACTGTCCACTTAGTCTTTGCTGGTAACAGACCCCTGATGCTGCAAAGCCACATATCCATATATGGCCCCCAGTGGTAGCACATGCCAGGACCCCACCATAATCCCAGGTGGCATCACCAGCTACTCACTTTAGACCGTTCCTCACTGCCCTCCACTTTCCTGATCTGCCTCTCCTCATTGTGCCCACATTCTTCTGTTTCTCTTCCCTTTCTCCACCACTTGCTTGCTACTTTTAGTGATGCCCAGGGTCTCTGATTGTCTGGGCTATTCTCACAAGTAGTCTCAGGAGTGCTATGCCCTGATCATGCATTATGGTGCCAGCCTGGTGTTCATCTCAGGCTAGCTCAATAACCAGGCCCCATGGTACCGGTATGGTGGTCATCTCAGGTTCATTGCTCCACTGCCTTACCCTTATGTCCCCATGTGAGGCCACTGTCTTGTGCACATTACTTCCTAGGGGGCCTGAGGTCACAGACAGGCTTCTAATCTGCAGCTTTGTACCTTGTCCTGGGAGCCTGTCTGGGCCTGTGAGGACCTGGACTGGTGGTCATCTCAGGCTAGCTCCATGACCAGACCCCATGGCACCAGTCTGGTGTTTGTCTCCCTCTTGTCTTTTTTCAGGGAGTGTTAGGTTATTAATCATTCAGATAGGTCAGAACTTTGAGCACAGACATAGCCTCTCTCCTCTCTGCCACCTTCAGAAGCAAATGTGACAACAGCAGTCACACCTGCAAAGCTTCTTAGAGGCAGGGTATGTATATGTTTTTAAAAGCAGAGTTTAAGGCTACATATTAGTTTGTAAGTTCTAGACATCTGAATTTTGATATACATATCTAAATGGTTCTGTTTTAGTTTCACAACAAAAGAACACAGTAGATACTTAGGAAGCTGAAACACCACTCGAGCATGGGGGTGCCTTGCCAGAGGAGTCTCCAGATACCCGCAAGGACCCGAAAAGGATTCCCCACGGGATCCTAAGACCTCTGTTGAGTGGAACACAGCGTTTGCTCCAAACCAATTGAGCTGGACCTGAGACTGCATTAACTAGGAAAGCAGGCAACCCGGCCTAAGCTGGGGCACAAGTCCCTTCCGGTCCACTCCAGCACTGGGGTGCCTTTCCAGAGGAGTCTCCAGACACCCGCAAGGACCTGCACAGGATTCCCCACAGGATCCTAAGACTTCTGGTGAGTGGAACACAACTTCTGCCAGGAGGCTGGTTCGAACACCAGATATCTGGGCACCTTCCCTGCAAGAATAGAGCTTGCCTGCAGAGAATACTCTGACCACTGAAACTAAGGAGGGAGCCAGCCTCCCAGGTCTGCTGATAGAGGCTAAAAGAGTCTCCTGAGGAACAAGCTCTAACCATAGACAACGATAACAGCTGGCTTCAGAGATTACCAGATGGCGAAAGGCAAACGTAAGAATCCTACTAACAGAAGCTCTAACCATAGACAACGATAACAGCTGGCTTCAGAGATTACCAGATGGCGAAAGGCAAACGTAAGAATCCTACTAACAGAAATCAAGACCACTCACCATCATCAGAAGGCAGCACTACCACCCCAAATAGTCCTGGGCACCCCAACACACCTGAAAAACTAGACACAGATTTAAAAGCATATCTCATGATGATGGTAGAGAACATCAAGAAGGACTTTCATAACTCACTTAAAGAAATACAGGAGAGCACTGCTAAAGAGTTACAGGTCCTTAAAGAAAAACAGGAAAACACAACCAAACTGGTAGAAGCCCTTAAAGAAAAACAGGAAAACACATCCAAACAGGTGATGGAAATGAACTAAACCATACTAGACCTAAAAAGGGAAGTAGACACAATAAAGAAAACCCAAAGTGAGGCAACGCTGGAGATAGAAACCCTAGGAAAGAAATCTGGAACCATAGATGCAAGCATCAGCAACAGAATACAAGAGATGGAAGAGAGAATCTCGGGTGCAGAAGATACCATAGAGAACATCGGCACAACAATCAAAGAAAATACAAAATGCAAAAAGATACTAACTCAAAACATCCAGGAAATCCAGGACACAATGAGAAGACCAAACCTACGGATAATAGGAGTTGATGGGAATGAAGATTTTTAACTAAAAGGGCCAGCAAATATCTTCAACAAAATAATAGAAGAAACGTTCCCAATCCTAAAGAAAGAGATGCCCATGATCATACAAGAAGCCTACAGAACTCCAAATAGACTGGACCAGAAAAGAAATTCCTCCCGACACATAATAATCAGAACAGCAAATGCACTAAATAAAGAGAGAATATTAAAAGCAGTAAGGGAGAAAGGTCAAGTAACATATAAAGGCAGGCCTATCAGAATTACAACAGACTTTTCATCAGAGACTATGAAAGCCAGAAGAGCCTGGACAGGTGTTATACAGACACTAAGAGAACACAAATGCCAGCCCAGGTTACTATACCTGGCCAAACTCTCAATTACCATAGATGGAGAAACCAAAGTATTCTATAACAAAACCAAATTCACACATTATCTTAGCACGAATTCAGCCCTTCAAAGGATAATAATAGAAAAAAAAAAAAAAACAATAGAAGGACAGAAATCACGTCCTAGAAAAAGCAAGAAAGTAATCCCTCAACGGACCTAAAAGAAGACTGCCACAAGAACAGAATGCCAAATCTAACAACAAAAATAAAAGGAAGGAACAATTACTTTTCCTTAATATCTCTTAATATCAATGGACTCAATTCCCCAATAAAAAGACATAGACTAACAGACTGGCTACACAAACAGGACCCAACATTCTGCTGCTTACAGGAAACCCATTTCAGGGAAAAAGACAGACACTACCTCAGAATGAAAGGCTGGAAAACAATTTTCCAAGCAAATGGTCTGAAGAAACAAGCTGGAGTAGCCATTCTGATATCGAATAAAATCGACTTCCAACCCAAAGTTATCAAAAAAAGACAATGAGGGACACTTGATACTCATCAAAAGTAACATCCTCCAAGAGGAACTCTCAATTCTGAATATCTATGCCCCAAATGCAAGGGCAGCCACATTCATTAAAGACACTTTGGTAAAGCTCAAAGCACACATTGCACCTCACACAATAATAGTGGGAGAAGTCAACACACCACTTTCATCAATGGACAGATCGTGGAAACAAAAATTAAACAGGGACACAGTGAAACTAACAGAAGTTATGAAACAAATAGACATAACAGATATCTATGGAACATTTTATCCTAAAACAAAAGGATATACCTTCTTCTCAGCACCTCATGGGACCTTCTCCAAAATTGACCATATAATTGGTCACAAAACACACCTCAACAGATACAAAAATATTGAAATTGTCCCATGCATCCTATCAGACCACCATGGACTAAGGCTGATATTCAATAACAAAATAAATAATGGAAAGCCAACATTCATGTGGAAACTGAATAACACTCTTCTCAATGATACCTTGGTCAAGGATGGAATAAAGAAAGAAATTAAAGACTTTTTGGAGTTTAATGAAAATGAAGCCACAACTTACCCAAACCTATGGGACACAATGAAAGCATTTCTAAGAGTGAAACTCATAGCTCTGAGTGCCTCCAAAAAGAAACTAGAGAGAGCACACACTAGCAGCTTGACAACACATCTAAAAGCTCTAGAAAAAAAAGGAAGAAATTTCACCCAAGAGGAGTAGACGGCAAGAAATAATCAAACTCAGGGGTGAAATCAACCGAGTGGAAACAAGAAGAACTATTCAAAGAATTAACCAAACGAGGAGTTGGTTCTTTGAGAAAATCAACAAGATAGATAAACCCTTAGCTAGACTCACTAGAGGGCACAGGGACAACATCCTAATTAACAAAATCAGAAATGAAAAGGGAGACATAACAACAGATCCTGAAGAAATCCAAAACACCATCAGTTCCTTCTACAAAAGGCTATACTCAACAAAACTGGAAAACCTGGGAAAAATGGAAAAATTTCTGGACAGATACAAGGTACCAAAGTTAAATCAGGATCAAGTTAAGGAGCTAAACAGTCCCATATCCCCTAAAGAAATAGAAGCAATCATTAATAGTCTCCCAGCCAAAAAAAGCCCAGAACCAGGTGGGTTTAGTTCAGAGTTCTACCAGACCTTCAAAGAAGATCTAATTCCAGTTCTGCACAAACTATTCCAAAAAATTAAAGTAGAAGGAACTATACCCAACTCATTTTATGAAGCCACAATTACTCTGATACCTAAACCACAGAAAGATCCAACAAAGATAGAGAACTTCAAACCAATTTCCGTTATGAATATTGATGCAAAAATACTCAATAAAATTCTCGCTAACCGAATCCAAGAACACATTAAAGCAATCATCCATCCTGACCAAATAGGTTTTATTCCAGGGAAGCAGGGATGGTTTAATATATGGAAATCCATCAACGTAATCCATTATATAAACAAACTCAAAGACAAAAACCACATGATCATCTCGTTAGATGCAGAAAAGCATTCGACAAGATCCAACACCCATTCATGATAAAAGTCTTGGAAAGATCAGGAATTCAAGGCCCATAACTAATCATGATAAAAGCAATCTACAGCAAACCAGTAGCCAACATCAAAATAAATGGTGAGAAGCTTGAAGCAATCCCACTGAAATCAGGGACTAGACAAGGCTGTCCACTCTCCCCATACCTATTCAACATTGTACTTGAAGTCCTAGCCAGAGCAATTTGACAACAAAAGGAGATCAAGGAGATACAAATTGGAAAAGATGAAGTCAAAATATCACTTTTTGCAGATGATATGATAGTATATATAAGTGACCCTAAAAATTCCACCAGGGAACTCCTAAACCTGATAAACAGCTTCGGTGAAGTAGCTGGATATAAAATTAACTCAAACAAATCAATGGCCTTTCTCTACACAAAGAATAAACAGGCTGAGAAAGAAATTAGGGAAACAACACCCTTCTCAATAGTCACAAATAATGTAAAATATCTTGGCGTGACTCTAACTAAGGAAGTGAAAGATCTGTATAATAAAAACTTCAAGTCTCTGAAGAAAGAAATTAATGAAGATCTTAGAAGATGGAAAGATCTCCCCTGCTCATGGATTGGCATGATCAACATCGTAAACATGGCTATCTTGCCAAAAGCAATCTACAGATTCAGTGCAATCCCCATCAAAATTCCAACTCAATTCTTCAACGAATTAGAAAGAGCAATCTGCAACTTCATCTGGAATAACAAAAAACCTAGGATAGCAAAAACTCTTCTCAAGGATAAAAGAACCTCTGGTGGAATCACCATGCCTGATCTAAAGCTTTACTACAGAGCAATTGTGATAAAAACTGCATGGTACTGGTATAGTGACAGACAAGTAGACCAATGGAATAGAATTGAAGACCCAGAAATGAACCTACACACCTATGGTCACTTGATCTTCAACAAGGGAGCTAAAACCATCTAGTGGACGAAAGACAGAATTTTCAACAAATGGTGCTGGCACAACTGGTTGTTATCATGTAGAAGAATTCGAATCGATCCATTCCTATCTCCTTGTACTAAGGTCAAATCTAAGTGGATCAAGGAAGTTCACATAAAACCAGACACACTGAAACTTATAGAAGAGAAAGTGGGGAAAAGCCTTGAAGATATGGGCACAGGGGAAAGATTCCTGAATAGAACATCAATGGCTTGCGCTGTAAGATCGAGAATTGACAAATGGGACCTCGTGAAACTGCAAAGCTTCTGCAAGGCAAAAGACACCATCAATAAGACAAAAAGGCCACCAACAGATTGGGAAAGGATCTTTACCTATCCTAAATCAGATAGGGGACTAATGTCCAATATATATAAAGAACTCAAGAAGGTGGACTCCAGAAAATCAAATATCCCAATTAAAAAATGGGGCTCAGAACTGAACAAAGATTTCTCACCTGAGGAATAACAAATGGCAGAGAAGCACCTGAAAAAATGTTCAACATCCTTAATAATCAGGGAAATGCAAATGAAAACAACCCTGAGATTCCACTTCATACCAGTCAGAATGGCTAAGATCAAAAATTCAGGTGACAGCAGATGTTGGCGAGGATGTGGAGAAAGAGGAACACTCCTCCATTGTTGGTGGGATTGCAAGCTTGTACAACCACTCTGGAAATCAGTCTGGTGGCTCCTTAGAAAACTGGACATAGTACTACAGGAGGATCCAGCAATACCTCTCCTGGGCATATATCCAGAAGATGTCCCAACTCGTAAGAAGGACACAAGCCCCACTATGTTCATAGCAGCCTTATTTATAATAGCCAGAAGCTGGAAAGAACCCAGATGCCCCTCAACAGATGAATGGATACAGAAAATGTGGTACATTTACACAACGGTGTACTAATCAGCTATTAAAAAGAATGAATTCATGAAATTCCTAGGCAAATGGATGGACCTGGAGGGCATCATCCTGAGTGAGGTAACACAATCACAAAGGAACTCCCACAATATGTACTCACTGATAAGTGGATATTAGCCCAAAACTTAGGATACCCAAGATATAACATACAGTTTGCTAAACACATGAAACTCAAGAAGAATGAAGACTGAATTGTGGACACTATGCCCCTCTTTAGAATTGGTAACAGAACACCCATGGAAGGAGTTACAGAGACAAAGTTTGGAGATGTGATGAAAGGATGGACCATCTAGAAACTGCCGTATCCAGGCATCCACCCCATAATCAACTTCCAAACGCTGACACCATTGCATACACTAGCAAGATTTTGCTGAAAGGACCCAGATATAGCTGTCTCTTGTGAGACTATGCCGGAGCCTGGCAAACACAGAAGTGGATGCTCACAGTCAGCTAGTGAATGGATCACAGGGCCCCCAATGGAGCAGCTGGAGAAAGTTCCCAAGGAGCTGAAGGGATCTGCAACCCTATGGGTGGAACAACATTATGAACTAACCAGTACCCCGGAGGTCTTGACTGTAGCTGCATATGTATCAAAAGATGGCCTAGTCAGCCATCACTGGAAAGACAGGCCCATTGGACATGCAAACTTTACATGCTCCAGTACAGGGGAAAGCCAGGGCCAAAAATATGGGAATGGGTGGGTAGGGGAGTAGGGGTGAGGGTATGGGGGACTTTTGGGATAGCATTGGAAATGTATTTGAGGAAAATATGTAATAAAAAATATTTTTAAAAAAAGGAAGCTGAAACACAGCCAGGCCAAAAATAAATAAAATAAATAAATAAGTTAATTAATTAATTAATTAATTAATATGAATTAAATTACACACAGAGGTTCCTTGGCTTTTTATAGCAATTTTCTTTTCTGGCCATCAACAGAAACACCATTCTGGATAAGGGTTACAGGAAGTTGCCATTTGTAAGAGTATAGAATAAGAACAGGTCATCCATTCCTGTTTCACTGGCAAGCTGACTGGAATCCCTTAAGGGAAAGTCAAAAACACAATTGTTTAGTAGCAGCCATTAGCTCCCTACTGCTTTGTTAGAACTGGTACAATGTGCCAAGGACCTTAGTGAGTGAGCCAGCTACCTCACCTTTTCCACCATAGCTCATGAGTGCATTAGGATCAGGAACTACCAAATCCTTCTGCTGATAGGGAATGACTAAAGTCACAGATAAGAAAGAGGGGATAGTAATTCCTATCATTTGAGATTGTGTGAGAATCCAAGAAGATAAAAAAAGTGAGCATTTCTTAGCAGAGTGCCAGAGAAGAAGCACATGCATACAGAGGTTTGTTGTTTTTTTTTTTTTTCCTTACTTTATTTATTTGACCTGAATGAACTTTGAGTTTCCTTTCTTTTTTCCTTTTCTTAAGAAACTTATTGTTTGCAATTATAATACAATTACATCATTCACTCTTCCCTTTCCTCCTCTGAAACACTCCCAACTATCACTCTTGCTCTCTTTCAAACCTGTGTTCTTTGTTCATGAAGCTATATATATATATATACATATATATATATATATTGCTAAATGCATAAATATAGCTTGCTCAGTCTATATAATAATTGAAGGAATGTGTTTTCAGGGCTGACCATTTGATATTATATAACAAAGTGGTGTGCTCTTCCCTGGGGAAGACTATTTCTATCACTATAAAAGTCATGCCCTTGAAACACAAGGCCAGAAGCCCCTGGGCTGGAACTGAGATGAATACTTCCTCTCTTAAAACTAGCTGGTATGGTACCTAAAGGCACCATTCAGATTTCTATAGAAGGTGGTTTGTATATACTTGGCCCAGGGTATGGTGCTATTAGAAGGTACGGCCTTGTCAGAGTAGGTGTGGCACTGTGGGCATGTGCTTAAGACCCTCACCCTAGCTGCTTAGAGTTAGTCTTTCACTAGCAGCCTTCAGATGAAGATGTAGAACTCACAGCTTCTCCTGAACAATGCCTGCCTGGATGCTGCCATGTCCCTGCCTTGATGATACTGGGCTGAATCTCTGAACCGGTAAGCTAGCCCCAATTATATGTTGTTTTTTTTATAAGACTTGCATTAGTCATGGTCTGTTCACAGCTGTAAAACCTTAACTAAGACAGGGGGGGGGGGCAGAATCTAACAGACCTACCTAGACTATGAAATACAATAACAAACAGAATTACAGTATTTGACTTGTAATCTTTTGTGGTAACCAACAACTCTGTAATTGAATTTAAGATCTGTTCCACAAGAAGGAAATCAATCCTGATACAAGGAATCCAGCCAATTCTCCAGAAGCCATGGAGCTTGAAGGAGAACCTATAGCCAACTCTTTCCTATATCACTATGGTCCCTAATTACATTTTAAATATTTGCCATTGTGGCCATGGGCAAAATTAATCCATACATTTATTCAATGATACCTCTCTTTGAAAGAGATGGAGATGATTACAAAAATCTAGATCCAATCAAAATTCAGAGTTGTCGAGATCAGTCTCAATGAATACATCTACAGAATAATTTTGGCACCTAAGTGTGAAGTAATATTGCAGAATGAGGGTGGGGCCGAAGGATTGTAAAAATCAGAGAAATAGGAATTTCTTTAGAAGCTATGCCCATAAAGTGTCACCAACATAATTGTCTAAATAGGAGCTGAGCATGTAAAACCCCAGTAGCCATGTCAATGTGAATGAGGAAAAGCCCGGAAAGCCCCAATCCCACACAAAGGCCTGCAGAGAGTTAAGAAATGCTCAAAGAGGGGGAAACTCCTTTCCCACCTCCAGCTGGTGTTTTACCTACATTCCCAGCAGAAATCACATTCATAATGTGCCAAGGAATGATCAGACTATAAAATATAAATATAGAATATAAAAGAAAAAGTAACTGTATCCAATTAACAGAAGAAAGCAATTATGATATATGTATGCTTACATTTACAATACTTACAATTGTGAAACCCATCTAAAGTAAACCCCCAAATAGCCATTGGATGTTGATAAGTTAACTTGAATTTTGCTAGAAAAAGTTAACAGAAATGTACTGTTAAGCTGTGTTTGCTAATAAACATATTTGGTTTTGTTTTTTATTTGTTTGTTTGTTTGTTTTTACGTGCAGTAGAATAGGAAAGAAGTTAGGATGATGTGCATGTTGGTGTATACTGCCTATAATCCTAAAACACACGAGGTAGAATCAGAACCATCTCAAGTTCAAGACCATCAAGTCAAGGACATGGTGAGAGACCATCCTTAAAAAGGAAATCAAAATAAAATAAGTAGAATAGAATACAAAGCAAATATGTCTTAGTGTGCTTCTACTTACATTTAGTTTTAGTTGTGTTATATTTTGAGAGAGAGAGAGAGAGAGAGAGAGAGAGAGAGAGAGAGAGAGAGAGAGAGAGAGAGAGAGAGACATATACCTCAGGCTTGCCAAGATCTTGCTATATAGCAGAAGGAGGTTGACTTTGAAGCTTTGGTCCCCTGCAGTCATCTCCTACTGGAATTGAATGTCCTGGCAGGTTGGGTGGGAATGAACTTATGATAACATGCAAGCTGGCCAAGCTAATGACTAACTGAGCTGCATTACCAGTTCTGTCTTGTCCTTGTAACGTTTTGCCAGCAAAACACACTCGGACAACCAGATCCTTCTACGGCAAAGCTTTATTGCTTACTTATCAGGAAGACCTCGAATACAGGAAACTCAGTCCTTTTATAACCCACAAAGAGCGGTTGGAGACATGCACCTCCCTGACTGGCTGCTCACCATTAGCCCAGATGATGCCACGGGACAGGCAGGGCACAAGACATGGAAAATTACCCCAGCACATGCGCAGACTACTTGTTTACTAGTTAGAACACTGGATGTCAGCGCCATTGTAAGGGCGGCTCCTCACAGCTCCCCCTTTTCTTTTATTTAAGAGCAATAGGCCACCCATATATTGAGAGTGGAGATAGAGGTCAAATCCCCAGTGTGCAAAAATAGGGGCTTTACACAAAACCTCCTCCCAGGCTCATCACCCGGAGGGGTCTTGGTCCGCTCCTGTGTCGTTTTTCCTGGGGGAAGGACACTTGGACACTCAACCTTCATACGAGATGGCATGTCTCCCTAGAAGAGGCTCATTTTATGCCACGGAGCCTTTCTACTGCAGTGCTTATCTGTGCACCTCTCCTGGGCTACTGAAGCACACTCACTCTATCCCGTTGAGACTAGCCTCATGGGGTGCAAGAGCTGAGCGGCCAGCGACCTATTGCTTAAGCATAGATAACCATATACCAGGGGAGGCACCGTGTTCTAGTGCTGAAAGTGCTTGGGTTATTGCCATCCTGTCCCTTTTTGTTTGGGCTTTAAGTTTACAGACCATCCAGAGCAAAAGCAACGCTCCACCACATAGGATCACGGTAAACAAGCCTATCCCCACCCACACTTAAAGTAGGAAAATGCAGAGGAAATCCAGGTGGAGAAACCCTTCGTCAGTGATAGGTCAAGATGCATAGAATAGCAACTCTCAACTCTCGAAGCGTTTGCTCAAATTCCATGGTCCAATTCTGTAACATATAATGAGAGAAAGCTTTTGACAAATTTGCTGCTCTTGTAAGATTTTCAAACTGAACAGAAGTAACACAAAGACCAGGCATCTTGTATTCACAACCCAATTGAGCCAACTGCCAAAGAATATCTACCTGCTCTTGGACTAAGTCGATGCACTGATTTATCAGCATCAACCCTCCTTGTATTTGTGAGTTGGCTGTGGCTTGTTTATCTAAAGCCGTTGTGACCGTCATAGAAAGCTCATTAATAGCTTGTGTTGTTTGAATACTAGTAGATAGAGCGAGTGCCAAGGCCGTGACAGAGGCTGCAACCGCCACTGTGGCCACCAATCCAACTATAATAGTAGAAATGCCAAAACTTCTTTTCTCTCGAAACAAATTCAAGCTATTAGGGGCATCTACAGGAACAGGGACAAATCTAGGCATGAGGGTAACCAAAGCAAAAGGATATTTATTGGCATCCCAGCATAGGGCATAAAAACATTTTTCTTGTGAGCAATCTATCTCTACCTGATTCTGATTCAAACTTGTTTTACTTACCACCCATAAAAACGGGGTCCATACACATACCGGGGTGGCAGTAAAATTTACCTCTTTTTGTTTTTTATATTTAACATTGGATGTAGTCCATTTAAAATTTGAACCCTGTTTTTCATTCTG
Organism: Mus caroli; assembly: GCF_978045245.1. Lineage (NCBI taxonomy): Eukaryota > Metazoa > Chordata > Mammalia > Rodentia > Muridae > Mus > Mus caroli. The sequence goes on from NW_028227259.1 coordinate 11,014,763, forward strand.
GCGCGGGGTACTTCTCCAATCAAAGGTCATTTCTCCTTTCTCACCAGAACCTCCTCCAATCATAGCCATGGGGACAAGATCAGTACAGCTTCCATTAACCCCACAAAGCAACCACTGATCAAAAGGGTTAATATTAGTTTGGAGGGGGTCCATAGTACTAAAATCATATCCAGCAAAAGTATCATTAAACTCTCTACTGATATATGGTGAAAAGGAAAAATATTTCTCTACTGCCCAAGTATATTTTTTAGCTTGACAGCCTGTCCAAGGTAGCATTACATCTTCCATGGACCCTTCCTTGCAAAAGGGTGCCATTCTAGGTTGTGAAGGCGGCTTATTTCCAGAACTTCCACCTTTTCGGCTGGGCCACCATCCTCTTATAACTATGGCATCAGCCTTCATGTCAAAAGCCGCTCTGCCAAAAGAGGCCCTTTTTAACCAGGCTGCTGATTGATTATACAAGGATATGCATTGACTCTTATCTTGCAATGAAGAAATTAGTACAAAGCACAGGCTTCCCTGTATGAAGAAAGTTCTATTTTCTTGCAAAGCCTGAATCTGTTCATCTAAAGGCAAATAGGCAAGTCCTAGTTCTTTATCTGTAGTAAAAAAGCGTGGAAATATTTGTGCATTATGCATTACTGGCATAGGAAGAGGGAAAGTTGACATAATTCCCCATCTAAAGTCTCCAGATATACTAGGAACCAGAATCTCCAGCATGAGGAGTATGATCCATCAATGTCTTCGGATCTTGTTCCTGTGACTCATTGTCCAAGAGCTGGATCCTTCGAGTGAGGCGCTCCGGATTCCAAAAGGGATTATCTTCCTCCTGTGGAAAAACACATATAGCTCCCCTGGATCTTATTAAGATAGGATCCGGGCCATACCATTTATTATCAAGGATATTCTTCCACTTGACCATTTCACTGAGCGGTTGAGGCCATTGTCCATGCCTTTCAGCTGGTGATCTCCCAGCATTATCCAGTTTTAAGAAATTAAGAGTAAATATTATAAGGGATAGAGCCATCTTTGGCGTCATAGCCTCTATCCCCCCTTTTTGTTTTTTTTTTTTTTTGAAGTTTTAATTTTCTTAGTTACTTAATGACAGGTTTGAGATAGAGGCCTTCATATACATTTCGTGTCCTCCGCAGGACATAGCCTGTGGGAGTCGGTTGCCTTGATGCAAGGTGTAGGTCATGAATGTTTCTGACTAACAAGAACAGAACATTTGTTTCTAGGGTGGCTTTTCAGCCCAGTCATATATACTATTTAGATTTACAAAATAAACAGCTAGGACTTATCTGTTTAGTCTTTCTTGCCAGTGGCTAACTTCAGCTTAGGAATTTTTCTCTTGAATAGGAGCCAGGTAATGATGTATGTTCTCTAATAGGTTGAATATAAAAAGGGTGCTCGCGCATCAAAATACAATCTTGTATTTTCATCAAAATTTTAGATACTGAACTGTTAGTCAGTTTTAATATAACATGAACAGTGACTAATTACCTCTCAATTGTTTCTCTTGAAGAGAGATTATAACTAGAATGCTTGAAAAGTAATTATAGTCACTTGTGTATAATTTATTTATTAATCAGAAATTAGAGAAAGTCTTTAAGTTGTCTCTGCAAATAACTATCTTTTAAAACCCAAATAAATATAAGAATCCTGAGTTTGTATCTTTTCAGGAGCTATCTGTAATCTTTATTAATTAAAGCTTTATGTAAACCTCTATAACACAAAAGCAAATCCTGGGGGTCTTTTCCAGGCAACTTAGGACAATTTTTTAACTGCCCAAAAACAATTTTCTTAAAGAAACAGTATTTTTTCTTATAAGTTACATAAGCAATTGTAAGCTCTGAGATATAATATTAACTATTAATATACAACTTAAAGTTTGATTTTCAACATTTTTAAACATCATCTTCAGCACACAATTTAATTATCTGTGCTGAAACAGGATAAGCATGTGATTCAATTTACATATACTTTTCTCTCATATAAAGGCTATTTTTTAAACACAGTAAATGGGATGTATGCATGCATGAATTTATAAATTTTTAACTTATCTTGGGATGATGATTATCAATTTTACTTTATATGATGTTATGTAATAGATCAAACATCAATATTCTGCAATAACCAAATTAATGGCTGTTTGGAACAAGGAAAAGACACTCATACATGTAAGCAAACTCTGTACACCATAACTTTATATAGAGTAGGCAAGTCAGATCGCAATGTATTGATAAATTTCACAGCCTAATTGACCTTTTATAAAGTTTTGAATTTAAATTTTATTTAGAACAACATCTGGCTAGGTCTGTAATAAGGCTCTGTCTTAGTCAGGGTTTCTATTCCTGTACAAACATCATGACCAAGACGCAAGTTGGGGAGGAAAGGGTTTATTCGGCTTACACTTCCATGCTGCTGTTCATCACCAAAGGAAGTCAGGACTGGAACTCAGACAGGTCAGTGAGCAGGATCTGATACAGAGGCCATGGAGGGATGTTCTTTACTGGCTTGCCTCCTCTGGCTTGCTCAGCCTGCTCTCTTATAGAACCCAAGACTACCAGCCCAGGGATGGTCCCACCCACAAGGGGCCTTTCCCCTTGATCACTAATTGAGAAAAATGCCTTACAGTTGGATCTCATGGAGGCATCTCCTCAACTGAAGCTCCTTTCTCTGTGATAACTCCAGCTGTGTCAAGTTGACACAAAAATAGCCAGTACAATTGACCCCTTGTCAACTTGACACACAAACACATCACTAGTAAGCCTCAACCCTTACATTCTTATTCATCCCCAAGATCTAAATAACTTTAAAAGTCCCACAGTCTTTACATATTCTTAAATTTTCAATCTCTTTAAAATATCCATCTCTTTTAAAATCCAAAGTCTCTTTACAATTAAAAGTCTCTTAACTGTGGGCTCCACTAAAACAGTGTCTTCCTTCAAGAGGGAAAATATCAGGGCACAGTCACAATCAAAGCAAAAATCAATCTCCAACTGTCCAACATCTGGGATCCAACTCACGATCTTCTGGGCTCCTCCAAGGGCTTGGGTCACTTCTCCAGCCATGCCCTTTGTAGCACACACATCGTCCTCTGGGCTCCAGATGCCTGTACTCCACTGCTGCTGCTGCTGCTCTTGGTGGTCATCTCATGGTACTGGCATCTCCAAAACACTGCATGACCCCTTCAGCCCTGGGCCTTCAATTACAACTGAGGCTGCACCTTCACCAATGGCCTTCCATGGCCTCTCACAGTGCCGAGCCTCAGCTGCTCTGCATGACCCCTTCATGCCTTCAAAACCAGTACCACCTGGGTGACCCTTACACATTACCAAGTCCCGCTGCAGAAGGAGTACAACCTTGTCTATCTCTGGAACACAGCCTCTTTGTGCTTTCAGAAAACACTTCCCAGAAGATGTCACCTTAATGATGCTGGTCTCTTCTTAATCACCGCTAATTTCTTAGCTCCAGCTAACCAGCATCAATAGTCCCAGTAATGCAAAGTTTTTGCTTTAGTAGTTCTGGTATCTTGTTAATCACAGCTGATTCTTCAGCCCCAGCTAACCAGAACTACAAAATCTTCACAATCAAAACAGCAACGGCCCTGAAAATAGTCTTTAATTTTCCCTCTGAAATTTCACAAAACAGACCTCTATCTTCTGCACTGTTCTCAACATTATCTTCCAAGCTCCTACACAACATCTGACAGAGCTCTTAACAATGAATGGATCTTCAAGCCCAAAGTTCCAAAGTCCTTCCACAGTCCTCCCCAAAACATGGTCAGGTTGTCACAGGAATACGCCACTGTGCTGGTACCAATTTGTCTTAGTCAGGGTTTCTATTCCTGCACAAACATCATGACCAAGACGAAAGTTGGGGAGGAAAGGGTTTATTCGGCTTACACTTCCATGCTGCTGTTCATCACCAAAGGAAGTCAGGACTGGAACTCAGACAGGTCAGGGAGCAGGATCTGATACAGAGGCCATGGAGAGATGTTCTTTACTGGCTTGCTTCCTCTGGCTTGCTCAGCCTGCTCTCTTATAGAACCCAAGACTGCCAGCCCAGGGATGGTCCCACCCACAAGGGGCCTTTCCCCTTGATCACTAATTGAGAAAAATGCCTTACAGTTGAATCTCATGGAGGCATTTCCTCAACTGAAGCTCCTTTCTCTGTGATAACTCAGCTGTGTCAAGTTGACACAAAAATAGCCAGTACAGGCTCTAAGAAGTGCCACACAAGCCGAGCTGAAGCTGCTCCCCTCTGAGCTCTGCCTCAACCCAAGTGCAAACTTTTCTCAATCTGAACACTCTGCCACAGTCTTGGCTCAAAGATTATCTCTATGTTGAAGTATCCTTAAAGACTTGTTTTCTTGTGTTTGTTCATGTTGTTTAGAAAGACTCCAACCTTGAGTTCCCAATTTTAAGCTAACTTTCTGTTACAGCAAAAGGCTGCCTGCCCCTTTAAGAGCTCCGTTTGCAATTGGCCCTCAGCAGGGCTTTTTCAGCTGTACTTGGCTCCCAGCCACAGTGCAGCTAACTTATAAACAAGTTAAAGGAATGACAGCCAGCATATAAAGTTTTATTTTTCAACATGAAACACAGAACAACAATCATTCAAACAACAAAACAAAAACAAATATGAATTAACAGACCAAAAACAGACAATAGACAGACAGGGAATAGAACTTGGTGTCTCAAAGGGACACAGATATTCTAACCAGAGCTAAGAATATCTCCATAGGAGCCAGAGAGAAAGTTAGGATGTCTCCCATTTTCTCTCTGTCTCCAGGAGAGCTCTGAAATAGCTTATTTTCATTTTTTCTCTTTTTTGCTAAAAGATCCCAAACAGGGGATAACTGCTTTTCTAAAACATATTTTCTCTCTCTCATGTTCAGACTCTACTTCTTTATCTACTTCTTCTGGGAATACTGCCAGTGAATGAGAGGAGGCACAGTGACCCTGAGAGCTATCTTTAAGCCTTTAATGAAGGCTGCCTCTTTAGTCAAAGTCCTCGAGAGGAGGGTAAATTGACTTAATTTATATTATCCTTTGTATCTTTATAATTTATATTATCTTTTGTATCTTTATATTTTATATTATCTTTTGTTTTTCTGTTTTCTCCCGTTTCACTCCATGGTAGCATTAGCCCTTGCTTGTGTCTGGCAGAAATCTTGCCACAATGCTTTCCATTCAAGATACATTCCTATATTTGGAGCCACAGATTTTATCACCGTTGTCCAGTCCCTGGGAGTCATTGCCAAGGCCGCAAGCCTTTCGACTTGTGCTACAGTGAAATTGGCACTGACTCCATAGTTACAGACAGAATCGGCAAGCTCCTTAATCTGTATATACTCTACCTGAGCATGAACACACCCATCCTCGGCTCCTTCAAAGACCGGAAATGCCTGTTGCATCTTCCTTTGTTCCTCTCTTGAAATGAATGAGTCTGCGCACTGCCTCTCTGCGCAGGGCTGATGCACTACACAGGGCGGGGGCTCCGCATAGGGCGGAGGTGCACTATGACCTTGAAGCCAAGAGCCCAGAGGCTGAGCAGCAAGCCGAAAGCCAGCCACTTTTGGCTTTTTTTTTTTTTTTTGACTGATTAGCTCGCATTTTATCTGGCTGGTAGTTTTCTCTATCATAACAAGCTTTTTCCTCCTCTGAGTCTGTTTCCTCAGAGGGGCTAAGTTCTTCATCTGATTCTGAGCTGCTAAGAGCTAGCTCCTTAAACTCATCTAGCGGCGGGTATAGGCTCCCTCTTCTAGGGACCTCCTCTGATTGAGCTTTTTTCTTTTATTTTTTCTCCTCCTTTCTTCTTATCTCTCCCCGGGTATTCTTCCCCGACATAATCTTTTCCTCGGGTTTGAGACCCGTGGAAAGGCCTGTATATGCTTATTTGGTGCACCATGTTTCCTCTTTGCTCCTACTCTCTCTCCCCGATCTACCTCTGATAGGCTTTCTTGAACTTCGTCCAGAATTTTCTGCCCTGCCTTAACTACTTGTTGACATTCCTTGTCCTTTAAGCACGATCTAATGAGCTTCCACAATGGCATGGTTCCTGCTTTAAGTTTGCCGTTCTCCTGCTCCCTAACTAAATCTCCCCTGAGTTTCTCCCAAGAAGGGGTAGTTAAGGACCCTGAGCACGCAAACCATGATGCTATGTGATCTATCTCTTTTACAAAGCCTTCTAGTGTCTTGGTGGAGATTTTCAAGCCATGCTGCCTCAGGACCGACTGTAAGGCGGTCACCACAGAGTGGGAGGCTCCCATGCTATCTTCTTGCCTTTTTTCTAACCTTGCCTGACCTCATCTGAACACTAGTTAGCAATTCCTCCTGTGGAAACTGTACCCAATCTAAAGAAAAGAACGAGCCCTGTGAAAAGGAACAGAAAGGCTTCTAATGCTGGAGAAAGTTCAAGGCCATACCTTGCAGAGTTGTATTGTCCCGTAGTTCTGAATCCACCCCGTGTGAAACGGGGGTCTCCTTTCAGTGCCTGGTGATGATATAGTCCCGGGTTATCAGCGCCACTATGTCCTTGTAATGTTTCACCAGCAAAATACACTTGGACAACCGGATCCTTCTATGGCAAATCTTTATTGCTTACTTATCAGGAAGACCTCAAATACAGGAAACTCAGTCCTTTTATAACCCACAAAGAACGGTTGGAGACGTGCACCTCCCTGACTGGCTGCTCACCATTAGCCCAGATGACGCCACGGGACAGGCAGGGCACAAGACATGGAAAATTACCCCAGCACATGAGCAGACTACTTATTTACTAGTTAGAACACCGGATGTCAGCGCCATTGTAAGGGCGGCTCCTCACACTGTCTAAACTTTTTCCTTAGGTCTTCCTTGGTTTGGAATGATTTAGAAATCATTTTGTAAATAAACACTGATTTTGGTACATGATGATATTTTCTTTTGCACTTTAGAGACATCAATCATTACAGAAATATTAAATGAGAACCAAGAGAAAACAATGCATACAAAGAAATTAAGATCTATAACCTAAATTTTTCTTTTAAAGGTTCTTACAAAAAGCTTAATTTTAATATGTCCAAACGTGAAAGTCAAATTTTAGTTTTTTGGAAAAAAATTTTAAGTTACAGACAGAAAACAACTTTCCAATGAAACAGCTTTTATTTTCTAATTCTCATGGAATTTAATTTCTATATCCTTATGGGGATTAATTTTAGTACATGGTAGTCACAAAAAAAACACTGTAAGCACTAATATACAAATATAATAATAAACTATACTGGGAATGTAAAATTACTTTCTTTCTAGTTTTGTTTTGTGTGGTTTATTTTTTTGACAAGGTTTCCTGTGTTGTCCAAGTTTCTCAGACTCTTGGGGTCAAGAGATCTTCTGATCTCAGTCCCTATCTGAGTTTATCTCACAATTGTATCTGTACTTATTGGTCTTTCCAGTAAAGGAATAGTAGGATGACCCAGGGAAATCCTCCAGTATGGTCCTCTCCCCTCCCTAAGCCAAGCTGAACATACATTTATATATCAACCTAGCTTCAAACAAGTAAGAGAAAGCACATAGTAGGTGCTTTCAGTATAGGAAGATGAAAAAGGGAATTAAAGAGTGCAGCAATAAAGAGGCACACTTTCTCCCTTCCTACAACTCTAAGGGACCCACTGACAGAGGTACTTACCAGTTTGGTTTGGGGTAGAAAAAATTAAGTTCAGGTATTAGGAAATCAATGAGTCAATGTTAAACAAAACCTTAATACCCCTGCTGGCCAAGGACACCCTATGTTCACAGTCTGGAACCATGTATATTAGGCAGCTGATATTTTCCAATGCCTCTTCTTTAACCTTGAGCAAGATGAGGAGCTTTGCAGTCCATTGGAGAATAGGGTTGCAATGTTAACACTGGGCTGTATCCGGGAGCTTAGTATAAGGCCAACCATGCTGAAACCCAAAAGTTACTAAAATTGAAATTTTCATGGTCAGGCCAGACCTTACAGCCTGAGCTCCTCAAATCAGATATGACTTGGGGAGCAGTGGGACTCTTGAATGTCAGCTTTCCACTTGATTGTTTCCACTTTGGAGTGAGCTTGGAACACATCAAACCTCACCATAGCTCTGGTCAGGGTGCTGTGAAGGAGGACATGAGTACAACAAATCCTAGCAGAAGCCTTTATGCCAAGGGTCATGAATCCACTTTAAGCAACCCATAACACTGAGGACCCAAGGAATCTTTGCATAACAGATTGTTACTTATCAGTTAAAAGATAATTTGGGGCAGGGTGCTGGATAGATGGCTCAGTGGTTAAGAACATTGGCTGCTCTTCCAGATGACTAGGGTTCAATTCCTAGCACCCACATGGCAGCTCACAGCTCTATCACATGGTAACTCAAGTTCTATCACATCTGACTCCCTCCCTCAGACATATGTGTAGGCTAAACACCAGTGCACATAAAATTAAAGTAAATTAAAATATAATTTTAAATACTATATAATATCTTCAAAATTAGCACATATGTTTAAATATTAAAATGAAAATGATTAGTAAAAGCAGCCAAACTATATTTTGTAATGGTCCTTAGTCTTATGTTCATGATATAAGAATCACACAAGAACTATGAGTGGACCAATGAGTTTATAGTTCAAAGGAATGCAATATAAATTTAAATAGAAACTTAAAGTATAAAATCACGGAGTGTTGCATTTTAATCCTCTAATTCTCATAGTTGCTAAAGATAAAATTTGTATGCTGGCTTGTATAGAAAGTAAAATAAATTAGGTTATGGTACATTATATAAAAATCATCAGTTTTGGTTGAGGATCCCAGAGACTGAGCTACCAACCAAAACTGTTTATTTTTACTATAAAGAAGTAATAATATGTAACATGGACAAAAAGGAAATGTTTGATATTCTTGATACTATGAAAACATTCTGTGCTTGCACAGATTATTGGTCAATAATACTAACCTTTAGTTTTCCTGAATTTAGAAACCATTGTTGTTGAATGCCATTGTATCATTTACAGGGAGTTTATTCACAACCCTTCTGAGTTTACATTTAATTCCTTAAAACTGGCTAGTGTTTAGGAGAAGGAAAAAGGAACTGCAGTGAGATGAGCATTAGCAGACAACTGGACATTGGCTTCATTACTTACCATTCAGTGCACAGAGGCCTGGCATGGCCATCGACTGGCATCTGAGTCTGTGCCTGCTGCTATGAATTCTCTAGATGCTCAGTGACTCTGATGAGACTCCTGGCTCTGACTGCTGCCATACACCTTACATGTGCCAATATACCTGATGTGTTTAGAGCCAGGTTCTGGCTGTGAATCTGCTTTTCAGATTACTGGGTTTATATTCTTTGGGAAACTAAACATGAGGATTAACAACCCTATCTTTTTAAAGTTACAATGTGAAAAATATAAGAAATCAGTATGGGAAACTTGGGCAGACATGTCAAAAGAAGGCAGTGTCTATATACTCACTGCCTCATAACAAAAATAGAAAACGAGGAAATTCAAAAAAAATCATCAGACACTACTAAAAACCTATACTCAACAAAACTGAAAATCTAGACAAAGTGGACAATATTCTAGGAAGATATCAGGTGTGAAAGTTAAATAAGGACCAGATAAACCATCTAAACAGTCCCATAACTGCTAAAAATATAGCAGCAGTCATTAAAAGTCTCCTTTGCCCCCAAAAAAGCCCAGGACCAGATTGTTTTAGTTTAGAATTCTATCAGACCTTCAAAGAAGACCTAATGCCAATAGTCTTAAAACAATTGCACAAAATAGAAACCGAAGGAATACTACCCAATTCATTCTATGAAGCCACAATTACACAATTACTCTGATACCTAAACCACACAAAGACCCAACAAAGAAAGAGAATTTCAGACCATTTTCCCTTGTGAATATTGATGCAAAATACTCAATAAAATCCTCACAAACAGAATCCAAGAATCCATCAAAATAATCATCCATCATGACAAAGTAGGCGTCATCCCAGGGATGCAGGGATGGTTCAATATATGGAAAGCCATCAATGTAATCTACTATGTAAACAAACTCAAAGGAAAAAACCCCACATGATCATCTCATTAGATGCTGAGAAAGTGTTTGGCAAAATTCAACACCCCTTCATGGTAAAAGTCTTGGAAAGGTCAGGAATTCAAGGCCCATACTCAAACATAGTAAAAGCAATATACAGCAGGCTAGCAGTCAATATCAAACTAAATGGAGAGAAACTTGAAGTAATTCCACTAAAATCAGGGACTAGAGAAGACTGGCCACTCTCTCCCTACCTATTCAATATGGTGCTCAATGTCCTAGACAGAGCAATTAGACAGCAAAAAGAGGAAAACAGGATACAAATTGGAAAGGAAGAAGTCAAAATACCACTATTTGCACATGGTATTATAGTGTATATAAGTGACCCCAAACATTCCACCAGAGAATGCCTAAACTCGATAAACAACTTCAGTGAAGTAGCTGAATATAAAATTAAATCAACCTAATCAGTAGCCTTCCCCTACTCAAAGGACAAACATGATGAGAAAGAAATGAGGAAAAGGACACTCTTCACCATAGTTACAAATAATATAAAATACCTTGGTGTGACTCTAAGCAAATGAAAGATCTGTGTGACAAGAACTTCAGATCTCTGAATAAAGAAATCAAAGAAGATCTCAGAAGATGGAAGGATCTGCCATGCTCATGTATTGGCCAGATTAATATAGTAAAAAAAGGTCATCTTGCCAAAAGAAATCTAGAGATTCAATGCAATCCCCATCAAAATTCCAACTCAATTCTTCATAGACTTAGAAAGAGCAATTCTCAAATTCATTTGGAATAACTGAAAACCCAGGATAGTGAAAACTATTCTAAACAATAAAAGAACTTCTGGGGGAAATCACTGTCCCTGAACTCAAGCTGTATTATATAACAATAGTGATAAAAAACTGTACAGAATTGGTACAGATACTGGCAGGAAGATCAATGGAATAGAATTGAATACCAGAAATAAAACCACTCAACTATGATCATTTGATATTTGACAAAGAAGCTAAAACCATTCAGGGGAAAAAAGACAGAATTTTCAACAAATGGTGCTGGTTCAACTGGAGGTTAGCATGTAGAAGAATGCAAATCAATCCATTCTAATCTCCTTGTACAAAGCTCAAGACCAAGTGAATCAAGGACCTACACATAAATCCAGATACACTGAAAGTGATAGAGGAGAAAATGGGGAACAGCCTCCAACACATTGACACAGGGGAGTATTTCCTGAACAGAACACCAATGACTTATGCTCTAAGATCAAGAATTGACATATGTGACCTCATAAAATTGCAAAACATCTGTAAGGCAAAGGACACTGTGAATAGGACAAAATGACAACCAACAGATTGGGAAAAGATCTTTACCAAATCTACATCTGATAGAAGGCTAATATACAATATATAAAAAGAACTCAAGAAGTTCAAGACTCCAGAGAATCGAATAATCATATTTAAAAAATGGGTTACAGAGCTAAACAAAGCATTCTCAACTGAGGAATAGTGAATGGCCAAGAAACACCTCAAGAAATGTTCAACATCCTTAATCATCAGGGAAATGCAAATCAAAATGACCCTGAGATTCCATCTCACACCACTCAGAATGGTTAAGGTCAAAAGCTCAGGTGACAGTAGATGCTGGTGAGGATGCAGAGAAAGAGCAACACTTCTCCACTTCTGGTGGGATTGCAAGCTGGTACATCCACTCTGGAAATCAGTCTGGCTGTTCCTCAGAAAATTGGACATAGTATTACTTGATGACCCAGCTATACCACTCCTGAACATATACCCAAAAGATACTCTGACATATTACAAGGACACAGGCTCCACTATGTTCTTAGCAGCCTTATTTATAATAGGCAGAAGCTGGAAAGAACCCAGATGTTCCTCAACAGAGGAATGGATACAGAAAATGTGGTGCATTTACACAATGGAGTACTACTCAGCTATTAAAAACAATGAATCCATGAAATTCTTAGCCAAATGGATAGAACTAGAAAATATCATGTGGAGTGAGGTAATCCAATCACAAAAGAACACACATGGTATATACTTACTGATAAGTGGTTATTAGCCCAAAAGTTTGGAATACTCAAGAAACAATTCACATACCACCAGAAGCTCAAGAAGAAGACCAAAGTGTGGGTGCTTCATTCCTTCTTAGAAGGGGAAACAAAATACCCATGGGAGGAGTTATAGAGATAACGTGTGGAGCAGAGACAGAAGGAAAGGCCACCCAGAGACTGCCCCACCTGGAGATACATCATGGGATAACCAAATGCAGCCACTATTGTGGATGCCAAGAAGTATATGCTGACAGGAGCCTGATATAGCTGTCTCCTGTGAGGCTCTGCTAGAGCCTTACAAATACAGTTGTGAATGATTGCAGCCAACCATTGGACTGAGCACAGGGTCCCCAGAGGACCAAAGGAGGTAAAGGGGATTGCAAACCCATTGGAAGACCAAGAATATTAACGAGCCACACCCACCAGAGCTCCCAAGGAGTACACATGGCTCTAGCTAAATATGTCGCAGAGGATACCCCAGTGTAGGGGAATGGGAGGACAAGAATGTGGGAGTGGGTGGGTGGGTAGAGCAACACCTTCATAGAAGCAGGGGAGGGGGATGGAATAGGGAGTTTCTGAGGGGAAACTGGTAAAGTGGATAATATTTGAAGTGTAAATAAAGAAAATATCTGGTTAAAAAAACAAAACAGGAAAAAAAAAAGAAAGAAAAGAAAACAGGAATGGAGTGAATGCATATGCTGTATTTGTGTTAACTATAAAATTCTATCACCAAGTTTCCAGCACTCCAAGTGAAGATCATTAACTTTAAGCACACACGAATCTATGTGCTTTTTCTTTCAATTTGTCTTTACATCTTGTACAGTGATTAAACAACAGCTGGCCACTATATAAGAAGTCTAAGGTCGCTTGTCATTGATGAATTGTGCATGTCAGAAGATTAACAGGTGAACATAAATGGCTGGCAAGTAAAACAGTAAATTTCTACTTAAAATATCCCTCCACTAAGTCTCTCTTCCGGGGACCCAAGCCACCATTTCTACAACTTTTCTTCATCTGGGAAATCGTTCCTTTATTTTAAGTCAACTGTTACTGTAAGTGATTTAATACTGTAGTTAAAATATTTTTCAAAACTTCCATCCACAGTTAATCATTATAATCATGCATATAGTGTTATAATTGTGTATACATTTAGCCAATTCTGATAATTCATGTATGATGTTTAGGGATTCATTGAAGTAAATATGAACTGCATGGTAGCTTGCTTAATGTGAAACTGATAGTTAAAAAAAAGAAAAGTAAGAACATTTACTGTTCTTTTATAATTTGAAAGGTGAAACTACTAGTACATTTAAATTTCTGCAAATATATATAGAACAAAATCCAGTGATTGTGTGTGTTATGTACAATATTTCAATGATTTTAAAGTAAACCAAAATGTACTGTGGCTATCTACATTTTCTTCATTTTTAAGAACAAGAAAGAATCTTGTTTTTCTGGTTGAGTAAACACAGACCTTGGAGATATCATTTTAGTGTCACTTCATGTCAAACCAATACATTAAAACCAGTGCTTCAAATATTCGAACCCACCAGAGCAAGAAACAGTCAGCAGGGTTAGAGGCAGGATAGCTGTGCTCTGGATTAGTTCCTAAGTAACAGCTCTCCTATGAGTAGTCATGTGGATGCTTAGAACAAATGAAAGAGCAATGAGATGGAAAGATGCTCAACTAGCACTCTGATTACGCTTTAATGTTTACCGGTCATCAAGTTGTAAATAACACAGGCTCATCTATCAATCTCTAATAGTCCTAAAACAAGAGTGATTTCTTCTATTTTTTCTTTCCCCCTTCTTCTGCAATGTGTCCCCTAAATCTATTTGTGTGGAACAAAGAGTGATTCTTCTGAACATCTGTAATACCCAGCTGCACACTGGCATTTGGATTGATGTGACTGATGGTGTACTGGAAAGTAGAGTTGCAAATGTGCCCCAAGGCTAGTTTCCTCCTTATTTCAACAATGGGAGTCTGAAAGCCTGAGTATTAAATGTTGACTGAGATGGAGAGTCAGTAAGCAATTTCTAGGAAGATGCAAACAGTGATATTGAACGACTTAACTGGGGTTATTACCCACTGGTGCATCCCACCAGAGATATTCTACCTCTGAAATGATGGATACTTAGTAATGAGCACTATGTTGTTCAATATAGACTGCCCTTACATTACCTCACCTTTCAACTGCTTCTCAATATTCTGCTTTCTTTTTAATCTCATGTGTTTTGCCTCTTGAAGATTTTAGCTCTCCTTTTGTTCTGTTTAAAAGCACCAACAAAGATGGAAGAAAGCAATGTCATTGATTAGAAGCTCCTGAAGCAGTACTCTAAATCCTTACAAAATTTATAAACCTACAAAATTTATGTTATGGATACTTTGTGCAATGATTTGTAGATGACATTTTATCCTTGCCCACATCTGAACATTTGCCTAACATTTAAAATTCCATAGATAACCTTGTGAATTATATTTAAAAACTATTTGAAATTAACTTTAGTTATGCAAGCTCTTATCTTGACTTTTTTCACAAAAATTTGAAAGAATAGCTAGAATTTATCACCAGGTGAGTGACAACCCCGGGTTGTAGTTGACATATAAAAAGGTTAACTTCTTAGAATGACTGAAGTTTAGGAACTCTGCCTCTGTTTTATTCATGGAAATACTTTATGTAGGAACCAAAACTTCTATAATATAATATCTATAAGATCATCTTACTATTAATTTTATAAGAAGAGAAAAATAACCTTATTATTTCAAATAAAATTTGAATAGCCCAAATCCTTCTTCATCAGTGTAAATGTGTCCCTGTGAATATGTGTGGAGGATAAAGGATAGGTTCAGATGTCATGACACTAGAGCCATCTCCCTTGTTTTTGAGACATTTTGGGTCATTCACTGGCAAGCTAGCTAGTCATCTTGGACCAGGGATGTTCCTGCTTGCATTTATCCAGTGCTTGGATTACACATAAATACTGCAATGCTGGACTCTTTTGTGTCCTGTGGGGACCAATCTCAGGTCTTCAGCTTGTACAACATGCTCTACACTGACTTAGCTATCTTTTCAGTTCCTTTCCTCTTTACTGATTCCCTCATCATTGTATGTATAAGATCCATTTAAATATTAATAGGGTGAAAAGTATTAATAACTAGTACCTTTCTATTAATACCTTAGCTATTAATAACTAATATTTTCCAGGATGTTCCCTACAGAAATTTATTTTATTGGACTTTTCTTTTTGCTTCTTTTAAATATAGTTTATCCTGTTTATTTTTCTCTTTTATTTTTTATTAAATTATTTTATTTATTTACATCCCAAATGTTGACTCCCTTCCTAGTACCCTCCTCCCAAAGTTCTTCATCCCATTCCCCCATTCCCTTTGCCTCTGAGAGAGCATTCTTCCACTGTCATACTTAGGGTTTTACTGCTGTGAACAGACACCATGACAAAGGCAAGTCTTATAAAGAATAGAATTTAATTGAGGCTAGCTCACAGGTTCAGAGGTTCAAGGAAAGGAATGGGTTGATTATACAGAAGCTACTTGTAATCCCAGCACTTGGGAGACAGAAAAAAAAAAAAAGATTGTCATGATTGTGTTCAAAGCTAGCCTGGGCTATATTGAAAGACCCTCTCTGAAAAAAAAATAAGCAGAAACATTAAGAAAACAAGACAAAAGGAGAAGCCTGGCTATAGTTAGAGTCTTTTGCAAGCAGATGCCTGGCCATCCCTGCTTCAATCTCTGTTCTTCTTTTCCCCATATGAATCATGTCAACACTACATTGATAGATCTTTTCTCATTTGACTCTAACAGGCTTTCCTATTATCATCTATTATCATCAAGGTGGGAGCATGGCAGCATTTAGGCAGGCATGGTCCAAGCAGAGCTGAGATGTCTACATGTTCATCTGAAGTTAGGGTGAGGGTCTTAAGCTCACACCCACAGTGAATCACCTACTCCAACAAGGCCACACCCACTAATAGTGCTTCTCACTGGTGTCTGGGACTTTCTAGAGGTTCCTCTGTCTACTCCCTACCCAACAGCTGGATATTTCCATGCATTCTCCTGGCCCTCTGGGCTTTTCTCCTGTCTTCCCCATAACGAAACCTCCCCACTTACTCACCTCCCTTCTCCCACCCAGGTCTCTCCCTACTTCTGCATCCCCTGATTATTTTGTTCCCTCTTCTAAGTTAGATTGAGGCATCCTCACTTGGGCCTTCCTTCTTGTTAAACTTCTTACTGTCTGTGAATTGAATCATGGGTATTCTGAATTTTTTGGCTAACTCAGTGAGTTACCAATAGTCCATACTTTGCATGTCCTTTTGGGTCTCAGTTCCCACATTTAGAATAGTAATTTTTACTTCTATCCATTTTTCTGAAAAATTCATGGAATACCACAGGCTCTAAGATAAACAATTGACAAATAAGACTTCATGAAACTGAAAACCTTCTGTAAGGCAAAGGACACTGTCAATAGCATAAAATGTCAATCTGCAAATTGAGAAAAGATCTTCACTAACTCTACAACTCATAGAGGGCTAATGTCCAAAATGTATACAAAAATGAGAAATTAGACTCAAAAACACAAAAACAAACAAAAACAAAACACCAAAATGGGGTAAGATACAGAGCTAAATAGAGAATTCTCAACAGAAGAATCTTGAATGGCCAAAAAGCATTTTAAAAAGTGTTCAACATCCTTAGTCATCAAGAAAATGCAAATCACCTGTATTTTTTATCTTAGCCATTCTGACTTGTGTGAGATGGAATCTCAGGGTTGTTTTCATTTGCATTTTCCTGATGATTAAGGATGTTGAACATTTTTTTTTCAGGTGCTTCTCAGCCACTAAGTATTCCTCAGGTGAGAATTCTTTATTTAGCTCTGAGCCCCATTTTTTAATGGGGATATTTGATTTTCTGGAGTCCACCTTCTTGAGTTCTTTATATATATTGGATATTAGTCCCCTATCTGATTTAGGATAGGTAAAGATCCTTTCCTAATCTGTTGGTGGACGCTTTGTCTTATTGACTGTGTCTTTTGCCTTACAGAAGCTTTGCAATTTTATGAGGTTCCATTTGTGGATTCTCAATCTTACAGCACAAGCCACTGCTGTTCTATTCAGGAATTTTTCCCCTGTGCCCATATCTTCCAGGCTTTTCCCCCCTTTCTCCTCTATAAGTTTCAGTGTCTCTGGTTTTATGTGGAGTTCCTTGATCCACTTAGATTTGACCTTAGTACAAAGAGATAGGAATGGATCAATTCCCATTCTTCTACATGATAACCACCAGTTGTGCCAGTACTATTTGTTGAAAATGCTGTCTTTTTTCCACTGGATGGTTTTAGCTCCCTTGTCGAAGATCAAGTGACCATAGGTGTGTGGGTTCATTTCTGGGTCTTCAATTCTATTCCATTGGTCTACTTGTCTGTCTCTATACCAGTACCATGCAGTTTTTATCACAATTGCTCTGTAGTACAGCTTTAGGTCAGGCATGGTGATTCCACCAGAGGTTCTTTTATCCTTGAGAAGAGTTTTTGCTATCCTACAATTTTGTTATTCCAGATGAATTTGCAAATTGCCCTTTCTAATTCGTTGAAGAATTGAGTTGGAATTCTGATGGGGATTGCATTGAACATGTATCTTGCTTTTGGCAAGATAGCTATTGTGACTATATTGATCCTGCCAATCCATGAGCATGGGAGATCTTTCCATCTTCTGAGATCTTCTTTAATTTCTTTTCAGAGACTTGAAGTTTTTATCATACAGATCTTTCACTTCCTTAGTTAGAGTCACACCAAGGTATTTTATATTATTTCTGACTATTGAGAAGGGTGTTGTTTCCCTAATTTCTTTCTCAGCCTGTTTATCCTTTGTGTGGGGAAAGGCAATTTACTTGTTTGAGTTTATTATATACCCAGTTATTTCACTGAAGCTGTTTATCAGGTTTAGGAGTTCTCTGGTGGAATTTTTAGGGTCAGTTATATATACTATCATATCATCTGCAAAAAAGTGATATTTTGACTTCTTACTTTCTAATATGTATCCCCTTGATCTCCTTTTGTTGTCGAATTGCTCTGGCTAGGACTTCAAGTACAATGTTGAATAGGAAAGGAGAAAGTGTGCAGCCTTGTCTAGTCCCTGATTTTAGTGGGATTGCTTCAAGCTTCTCACCATTTACTTTGATGTTGGCTACTTGTTTCCTATAGATTGCTTTTATCATGTTTAGGTATGGGCCTCAAATTCCTGAACTTTCCAAGACTTTTATCATGAATGGGTATTGGATTTTGTCAAATGTTTTCTCCTCATCTAACAAGTTGATCATGTGGTTTTTGTCTTTAAGTTTGTTTTATATAGTGGATTACGTTGATGGATTTCTGATTATTAAACCATCCCTGCATCACTGTAATGAAACCTATTTGGTCAGGATGGATAATTTTTTTTATGTTTTCTTGGATTCGGTTAGCAAGACTTTTATTGAGTGTTTTTGCATCGATATTCATAAGGGAAATTGGTCTGAAGTTCTCTACCTTTGTTGGGTCTTTATGTGGTTTAGGAATTAGAGTAATTGTGACTTCATAGAATGAATTGAGTAGATTACCTTCTGCTTCTATTTTGTGGAATAGTTTGTGAAGAACTGGAATTAGATCTTCTTTGAAGGTCTGATAGAACTCTGCACTAAACCCATCTGGTCCTGGGCTTTTTTTTTTTTTTTTTTTTTTTTTTTTTGGTTGGGAGACTATTAATGACTGCTTCTATTTCTTTAGGGGATATAGGACTGTTTAGATCATTAATCTGATCCTGATTTAAGTTTGGCACCTGGTATCTGTCTAGAAATTTGTCCATTTCATCCAGGTTTTCCAGTTTTGTTGAGTATAGCCTTTTGTAGAAGGATCTGATGGTGTTTCGGATTTCTTCAGGATCTGTTGTTATGTCTCCTTTTTCATTTCTGATTTTGTTAATTAGGATGCTGTCCCTTTGCCCTCTAGTGAGTCTGGCTAAGGTTTGATCTATCTTGTTGATTTTCTCAAAGAACCAGCTACTCATTTGGTTGATTCTTTGAATAGTTCTTTTTGTTTCCACTTGGTTGATTTTGCCTCTGAGTTTGATTATTTCCTGCCGTCTACTCCTCTTGGGTGAATGTGCTTCCTTTTGTTCTAGAGTTTTTAGGTGTGTTGTCAAGCTGCTAGTGTGTGCTCTCTCTAGTTTCTTCTTAGAGGCACTCAGAGCAATGAGTTTTCCACTTAGAAATGCTTTCATTGTGTCCCATAAGTTTGGGTATGTTGTGGCTTCATTTTCATTAAACTCTAAAAAGTCTTTAATTTCTTTCTTTATTCCTTCCTTGACCAAGGTATCATTGAGAAGAGTGTTGTTCAGTTTCCACGTGAATGTTGGCTTTCTATTATTTATGATGTTATTCAAGATCAGCCTTAGACCATGGTGATCTGATAGGATGCATGGGACAATTTGAATATTTTTGTATCTGTTGAGGCCTATTTTGTGACCAATTATATGATAAATTTTGGAGAAGGTCCCGTGAGGTGCTGAGAAGAAGGTATATCCTTTTGTTTTAGGATAAAATGTTCTGTAGATATCTGCTAAATCCATTTGTTTCATGACTTCTGTTAGTTTCACTGTGTCCCTGTTTAGTTTCTGTTTCCACTATCTGTCCATTGATGAAAGTGGTGTGTTGAAGTCTCCCACTATTATTGTGTAAGGGGCAATGTGTGCTTTGATCTTTACTAAAGTTCCAGTATTCTAGACAAAATTAACTTTAAAATGAACACTTATAAAAACAGGTCAGTAGTTAATAAGATTTTATTTGCAACCTTATTCCAAGGAAAATGGAGAAAAGAGATAAATAATAGTGAAATTGCTTATACTTAGAATCCAATAAATATTGATGTTTAATGGTAACACTAGTTAGGGTATGTGTGTAGATAAACTTTTTGTTAGAAGAATATGATCATCTGAGTTAACCTCCCTAAAACCAACATAAAAGCCTAGTAGTTAGACTTCCACTTTTAGTCCAAGCACTGTAGAAGCAGACACAGGTGATTTCCAGGCAAATTGGATCAAACATGGATGTCTGAACTCCATCTTTAGGAAGAGTCCCTTTTGAATGATTAAAAGGAAAAGAAGAAACCAACATCAACTTGAAAATAAAAACAATACCAGCTGTGGTGGTGTACACACACACACACAAACACACGGATACACACGCATGTGAGCATGCACAAACACAGATGCACAGCTCCACATGTGCAGTACACACATAGACACAGAGACACAAATATGCACACACAGAGACACATTAGATATCACATAAACATATGCCAAAATTAATAGTAATCATTAGAGTTAATAAACTACACTAAGTAAACTTATTTATTGAATTTATTTATTTAGGAGATTATACTCATTTTTGTAGAGAAGGAAAAAATGTACTTTGAATAAGGAAATTATGTGAACCTTGCATACAATAAAGAAATTTGTTTAATAGTAATAATAATAAATTTAAGGAAAGTTTAAAGAGAAGAAAAGATAATATGCTCAGATAACATTTTTTTTCTGCTTTTCTGCTTGAGAAATGCCATGATTATTTTATTGCAATTACTTTGTAGATCCATTGCTTCTGCATTTCAGTTGTCATGATAATGTTAATTGTACAGCATCCATCATGAATTTAAAAGGGCAAACATCATGGTCCATTTGAAATAAGGTTTGATCATTTACAAGAAATAATAAAAATGTAATGTCTATACCAGACTGAGAATTCTTAACACTTTTAGGCATAAAACTATCTTATTTTCTTAACATGAGACAATGAAAAGAAAATTTCAACTTATTATCATCTTCAAAAGCCAGAAGTTTACGTTTTAAGAGATTACAAAGTATTTATAAATGAGTGAGATGCTCTATGTAAGCAATTTGAACACTTGGATAGATTTAAATAATTTGTAGGTAGATTGCTCATTCGTGAGTAAAATATTGTGTCTTGGTCCAAAGTACTTCCACAAGTTGATGTTTGAATTCTAAACTGCAAGAAAATCTAAAATTAACAGTATCATTTTATAAGAACATTTGTGGTGGCTTGAAGAATGGCCCTCATAGGCTCATAGGTTTAAGTGCTTGATCCCTAGTTAGGGAAATGATTTGGGAATGATTAGGAAGTGTGGCCTTCTTGGGGTCAGTATGGCCTTCTTGGAAAAGGTATGCCATGGTGGGTGGGCTTTTCTCGCTGCCTGATACCTGTGGATCAGGATGTCAAGCTGCCACCGACTATTCCTATGTCATGCCTGTCTGCTTCCTACCATGATATTCATAGACTAGCCCTCTAAAACTAAGCAAGTCCTCTGTTGAATGCTTTCTCCTGTAAGAGTTGTCCAGGCTATGGTGTCTTTTCACTGCAATAGGACGGTAACTAAGACAGAAGTAGAATAAGTACCTTTCCTAAAACTTCTTGTCTCACATATTACATCCTGGCCTAAGTTTTCCCTTCCTCCCTTTCCCCCAGTGTCTCCCTACCACGCCTTCCCTCCCAGAACCAACCCCTCTGCCTCTATTGGACATTAACCAAATATGGCATTACAAGTTACAATGAGACCAGGTATTCCATCACATCAAGGCTAGAAAAGGCAACCCAGAAGGAGGGAAAGGGTCCCAAGAGCAGGCAAAAGAGTCAGAGACATACCCTGCTTCCAATGTTAGGATTCCCACAGGAACACAAAAACTACTCAGCAATAACCTATATGCAGAGGACCTAGGTAAGACCCCTATAGGCTCCCTGATCACTGCAATTCCTCATGATTCCTGGACAGTTCATTCTGTGCACCATGTTCTCTTGATGTCCATGACTCCTTTTGTTCCTCCAATCCTTCCTGCCCCTCCTCTGCAGGACTCTCCAAATTCTGCCTGATATTTGTTTGTTGGATGCTGCATCTGTTCTCATCAATTTCTGGAAGAAGTTTCTCTGATAATGACTCTGCTAGCATCCAGTTCCATAACATATTGCATGCAGGACAAACTGTAGGTCAAAGGTTTTATGGCTGGGTTGATGTCTTAATCTTCACTGTATTATGCTTGCCTAGTTAGAGAAGATGGCCAGTTTAGGATCCATGTCCTCCCATTACTACAAGTCATTGCTAGGGTGACTTTTATAGATTCCATGGAGTTTCAATTGTACTAAGGTTTTCATCTTAACCCCCAAATGCATTCCAATTGAAGCCCTTTCTGCCAGTATTTTCTCCTCCATCTTGCCACGTGATTCTTCTTATTCCCAACACCTTCTCCCAGTCAACTCATAGAATCTATTCTCTCTCTGCTTCGCAGGAGCTCCCTATGTTCCCCTTCTGTCCTCCTTGTTGCACAGCATCTCTGGGTCTGTGGACCTTAGCATGACTGTGTTTTACTTTAGAGTTAATATTCATTTATAAGTGACTACGTACTGCATTTGTCTTGCTGTGTCTGGGTTATCTCACTGAGAATGGTTCTTTTCTCTACTCCATCCATTTGTCTGCAAATGTCATGATGCTATTTTTAACAACTGTGTAATAATCTATGGTATAAATGTATCACAATTTCATCTACTCTTCAGCTAAGGGATGTCTAGGTTGTTTCCAGTTTCTGACGATTATAAATAAGCCTGCTATGTATATAGTTGAACAAGTTTCCTTGTGGTATGTTAGAGCTCCCATCATAGGTATAGCTTAATCTTGAAGTATATCAGTTCCCTATTTTCTGAGAAACTATCATATTGACTTTCAAGGTGGCTGTATAAGTTTGTACTCCCATCAGCAATGAAGGAGTGTTCCTCTTGCACCACATCCTTGCTAACATGAGCTGTCATTTGTAGTTTTAATCTTAGCCATTCTGACAGGTATAAGGTTGAATCTCAAAGTCATATTGATTTACATTTTGCTGATGGCAAAGGATGTGGAACATTTCTTTAAGTTTTTTCTCAGCTATTTGAGATTACTCTGTTGAGAATTCTGTTTATATCTGTATCCCATTTTTAAAGTGATTATTTTGTTTGCTTATGACTAGCTTCTTAAATTCTTTCTATAATTTGGATATTAGACCCCTGTCAGATGTGAAGTTGGTGAAAATATTTTCCCATTCTGTAGGCTGCAAGTTTCTTCTATTGGTGGTACCTTTTCCCTTACAGAATCTTTGGTATAACAGCGGCTCTCTCTCCTCCTGGTGTGGCCGGAATTTGAGCAAGGGAAGTCTGCTGGCCATCTTTTTCATACTAGTTTAGTCCAATATTCAACAATACTACATAATCTATTAATATATGTTCATGGTGGAATAATTTATATGGACAATACCATTAGAATATAAATCAAAGGACTACCCATTTTCAGAAGCATGTATACTAAAATTAGTGTAATACAGAGAAGATTAACATGACCGTTGTTCAAATACAACACATAAATTTATGAAGTTATATATTTTAAACTGGTGATGATGATGATGATGGTGGTGATGATGGTTATAATCAATAGAAGTCAAAGAAAGCAAAACAGAAGAAAAGAGGTAAAAAGGACTAAGGAGGGAAGAGGAAATGATAACCAAAAGAAACAATTACAACAGACCTACATCTGCTCCCCTTTCTACCCTTGTTAATACACAGATATTTCAAGAGTTTAGAGGTAAAGGGTAGGGCCATATAAGTCACTTTCTTTTCTTGATAGACAGTTGATAGGACAATTGTGTGTATGTAGACCATAAGCAGTAAACTACAGTTGTGAGCTAAGAATGCAGTGGTGGCAGCAATCTACAGAATGAAATGTCTCAGCCTCTCCCCCTTGGTTCCAGTTCTTATGTATACACCATTTCCTTTCAGTAGTATTCCCTGAGGCTTAGAGATGGTCATACAAAGGTCTTCATATACAAAAGCTCTGTTTAAATCACTTTATAATTTTCTGCATCAAAAAAAGCTACAAATAAAAATAGATGTGAACTTGACATGTAGGCTAGAATTGCTAATATCAAGCATCTAAAATACTGAATGGAAACTCAATCTCACATAACTACTAGTAAAATACTTTTCAGTAGCTAGCCATTAATCTATCCAGTAGCTATATTTACACTACTTTCTATAGTAACTATCAGAGTGACAAATAGTTAAACATAGTGTCCATTCATACTATAGAATACTTCTACATAACAATAACAAGTTTTGACATATAACTCCAGGAAAGAAAACACTTCAAGTTGAAATGAAATGTGAAAAAAAATATTTTCAAATATATAAAGAAAATACAATTGCATTGAAAATGAGTGAATTTCTAGGGCAATGACTCTCTGTCAGCCCTAGTGAAATAGAGCATACACTGGAGATGGAGAATGGTTGTCGCTTCTGGTTTAAGACACTAATTATATCCACAATAAATAGGGAAGTAATGCCCAGAAACAAAAGCTTTCAGAAGTCAAACTAAATAGAGCTTTTTACTTAAGGGAATATATGTGTGTGTGTGTGTGTGTGTGTGTGTGTGTGTGTGTGTGTGTGTGTGTGTATATATATATATATATATATATATATATATGCTAGATTAGAATTTTACTGTTAAGGTATTCTTTTCAATTAATTTGTGAAATGTGTCATACTTTACATTTTAAATCATTCTCAACTATCATTTGAATTCCCTGACTTCAGTTTCCACAAGAAGCAAAATACACAATTCTGACTACTTAGCTGGTACTATACTCAGGAGAATCTGTACCTGGTCTAAAGAACTGTTGTTCAGGATCATTTTTTTTCCCATTACGTGTTCCCGCGGAAATAATCCACAATGAATATCTTAACAGTACAGCATATACAATAAAATTCAGGAACATATATAAGCCAGGTACTTATTGTCTCCCTTTAAATATTTTTTCAATATATTCTCTTCTTTTATTTTTCTTTGCTCACTCTCAAAGATAACCAGTACAATCTCTGTTTAAAGAAAACAGCACACATTTAAATACAAGTCATATTGTTAAATACCAATACTTATATACATTTTGTATTAATTTGATTAAATATAATTACCTTTAAAATGTCTCATTGTTACAAAAAGTAAGACAAAAACTCTTATACTGCATAGTATTCAAGTTGAACATGGCTAGCATTTTCCCTTCCTAGAAAACAACAGGAAAAAAAAGTAATATATTTTCCTGATTTCTTCCCTCCTCTTTGTTCCTCCTTTCTTTCCTTCATTCTTTCATTAAATGATTAGAAGCCAGTCATTAAATCCATCTGCCATTTCTTTTAATTGGATTTTGGCTTTAATGAATACATTCATGACAATGTCTCAAATTTACACATTATAACACAATGTTAATGTCTCTTAAATGGTGTATAATGCAATAAAGGAAGATGGAGAAAACTGGCATTCTGGTGTTCCTTGTTTCTGTGGTTCTCTGTCAACAATTCTGGTCAAGCTATGTGTCTTTCATTAAATAGCATCAAATTTAATTGCTCTCTGAAATCTGAAGTCTTAGCTCAGTTTTTCGAATTATCACTCTATCCATGTCTTTCCATCTGTGAATACTGGGAATTGTCCCTAAGTAAAGGAATCCATAGTATGACTGTAATTCTTAAATATAATTCTGATTATGTATTTTAGCTTATAAGAAAGTGGGTAGTGCAATTTGATTGTAGCCAATTTCCTATCTTTGATTTCTATAGTGAACATTCAGCAAGAAAACAAGCTCTGAGCAAGAAACCTAGTATGTGGGAGTTTGTAGTTTGAAAAGAAACTTACTGCAAGATGTCCAGAAGCTTTTATGCCCATCTGGTAATACTTTCCCTAAAGCTATGACCATCTACAATGTACAGAATTATGCTCCAAAGGTTCATTCCAGAGATCGGTCCTTGACAATCCAAAATTCTGTTTTTGCTGTCTTAAATGAATAAGGAATTAAAATAAGCACAGTGTGTACAAACACAGACATCTTAGACATTGGTTCTAGCTCTGCTGGTAATTAGTTACACACCAAAAAATCATGTAGCTTAAAGTTCTTGGTCCTTACATTCCACATTTGCAAAATGAAACAATTCTTCTTAACAAAAAAATCTGTTAGTGCAGTTTTTAAAATCGAGTGTCATTGAGAGAAAATGCTACTCACATAAGGAACTTAATGGTTATATACCTACCATCACATCCCTATTAACAACCTTCACGAAAGCTGTTATAAAACCTAGTTTGAATGTTGTAGCCCACATTATTTGGGAACATTAATTTTCTGACACCATCCCATTTGATCATTGATGAGTATCTAGCTTGAGAATAGATAATAACCAGGGCAATGTCCAATGTTCTGTATTTTATACACATTAATGCTTTAGCTAAGAATAATGAAATACAATGGATTTATTAGGGATTTTGAGGTAGAAATATAAAGGGAGAAGTACTGTACTCTAATTAGTATCATGTCAATATATCATATTTCTTATCTCATATTCTTTCATCTTAATGTTGTATTATAATTATAATCTCAGACTTTTTAAGGATTATGCTTCAACTTTAGAAAAATGGCTGAAATTGAAAGGCTATGGAAGGCATCAAGTTTACTAAAATGCTTAAATTCACAATATGATTGTGTGGTGGCTTGAATATGGTTGGCCCATGATAAGTGGCATTATTGGGAGATATGGCCTTGTTGGAGTAGTTGTGGCCTTGTAGGAGGAAGTTTGTCAACTGTGTGGTAAGCTTTAAGGTTCTATGCTCAAGTACTGCCCAGTGTATAAAAATACCCTCTTCCTGGCTGCCTACAGAAGACAGTCTCCTCCTGATTGTCTTTGAATCAAGACATAGATCTCTCATCTTCTTCCAAACAATTTGCTTCTATAGGCTACCATGCTTCCTACCACAATGATAATAGACTGAATCTCTGTAACTGTATGACAGCCCCAATTAAATGTTGCCCTTTATAAGAGTTGCCTTGGTCATGGTGTCTCTTCACAGCAATAGAAACACTAACTAAGACAGACTCGGAAACAGCCACTGTCTTATATAATACCATATGATGCAGTGAGAATACAATGTACAATGTGTGAGAGATGTTTGCTCATGATAAAGCTAGAAAATGAATCAGAGTGAGAAAGTGGTCTGCAATAAATACTTTTACATCCTATTGAGAGAGCCTTTGTAGGGTCTCTTGTCCTCCTGCATACTTTTTCTCCATTTTTCTGAATTTAATTTTGTGGTTCTTTGATAATAAATGATTCATTCACTGACTTCTGAGAAATATAAGTAAAATATAAACATTTTAATTCAACTATACTATATTGAAAGGGTGATGGCAGTATATGCCAGTGACAAACTCCATATACCCACACAGATCTGAATCAACCAATTTGGAACTACTGGGAATTACATGAGTGTTCAAAAAATATTTTGAATAGAACTAACACTGGTATCACCTAGGGCAGGCTTTTCCTTCTCACATTGTCAATACCAGCACAAACCTGACAAGATGTTCTTTTATAATGCTCCTCAGTAACAAGAAAGGAAAAAGAAAGTGAACATGTATATCACATCTTCTAGAATTTTGTTAGCTTGACTTACACATCTCCGTTTCCTTCCAGTCCTTCAAACATGATCTCACATTTTTTTCAACTTCATCTTTATGATCAAAAGTTATGTAATTTCAACTTTTTCACTCCTGAATTTTAAATTAAATATACCTAGCTGAGTGAATAAATCAAATCAATTTAAGTTTTGTTAATAAGCATCTGTTACATGTCATTTCTGTTATACTTTTTTAAATCAAACCATGCTTTCTATATATTACACTACAATTGGGACATGGATGATTGATGAAGAGGTCTGACAGGCAACGTTGAATTTTTCACTTCAGAAAAGCAGCACCATATACAAGATAATGTGAGAAATATAGTAATAGGAAAGCCTGTTAAAGTCAAATGAGAAAAGATCTATCAATGTAGTCTTGACATGATTCATATGGGGAAAAGAAGAACAGAGATTGAAGCAGGGAAGGCCAGGCATCTGCTTGCAAAAGACTCTAACTTGTAGCCAGGCTTCTCCTTTTGTCTTGTTTTCTTAATGTTTCTGCTTATTATTTTTTTTCAGAGAGGGTCTTTCAATACATCCCAGGCTAGCTTTGAACACAATCATGACAATCTTTTTTTTCTATCCCCCAAGTGCTGGGATTACAAGTGGCTTCTGTATAATCAACCGATTCCTTTCCTTGAACCAAAATAAGTAGAATCCTAACTTTGTAATTCAAATACAAGCCATTTTGTTTCCATGAGACTCACTGTAGTTTTGATTTTTTTCCAAACAACTTTGCAGCTGCTAACAAACCTGCAATGGGAACCTGAAAGTGGGCATTATGAAGAGGAAGAAGACCATTAGGCCACCAGAGGGGATGGTTGCAGTGGATTTCAATATGATTTATTAAAGTATAGCATATAGAAACTATATAACAAAACACTGTTTGTTTTGGAAATAATATACTTTAATGAGCAAGTTTCATTTGAAAACAAAAGCAAAAGATGCCAAGTCTAAGGAAGACCCAGGCAAACCTCATATCCATGCTTTGAGGTAGATAAAATAGCTCTGATAGTCTCATTTCTCTTTCCTCATTGTTATTTTTACCATCTCTCCTTCATTTCGCTTTTCTGTAGTGGTTAGACATGTGGTCAAAAATGTTCTCATGAAATTACCCTTTCTGTGTAGAATCAGATTCTGATGTGTCAAGTATTTGGTCATTTCCATAAATCCACAGTAATGATCTTGAATTGTTACAGTATGCTGATCAAGAAAGGCTACATCATTTTCCCCTTTTAGTCTGATCTGTATTTGACTCTATGTTAAGAGATTTCACAAGCCTAATCATACAAGAATTTTTAAGGTGTATGTTCTGTTTTATGACTTCCCCTAAAAATAGCTAAAATAATATAGAAGAATCTATTGTCTGAGTTTTAAATTTTAAAATGTGAGTAGCATACAGGTGTACATACTGTAAATGATCACATTCTTGGGTAGCTGTGCCTCAGTTTCATTTCCCAGTATTTCTTTCCTCTGGTGATTACAGGAGTCTTTGAACATTGCATTTGTCAGAATCTGCATTAGCTAGTT
Organism: Mus caroli; assembly: GCF_978045245.1. Taxonomy (NCBI): domain Eukaryota; kingdom Metazoa; phylum Chordata; class Mammalia; order Rodentia; family Muridae; genus Mus; species Mus caroli. The sequence continues at coordinate 11,043,976 of NW_028227259.1, forward strand.
TCTGTGTGTGTTTGAACAATGGCACATATTGTCAAGAGACTGAAGTGAAAGAAAGGGAGAGTCTGTAATAGGGACTGTACAAGACATTACATTGCCTTGACAGAAGCTCCTGACCTAAGCTCTTTTATTTTGAACACCATTTCAGATGTTTCAGTCTGCAGTTCTTGACACCAGTGACTTTTATTTCATTGTTTCCTGTAGTAAGACAGAATGCCTTCTTAAGACAGGGATTATGGTATTATTCATCACTTACACAGAGGCAGAGAGGATGGGGAGTGGAGAGAGACAGACAGATAGAGAGACATGGAGAGAGACACAGAGACAGAGACAAAGAGATTCAGAGACACAGAGACAATATGATAAGTTTCAAGGACCTGCTCAGAATAATCTACTTCTCATAGCACCACTTCTGAAGAATCTGTTATTTCCCAAACAGAAATATTAGTTGAGAAACAAGGGTTTAACATATGATCCTATGTGGGGATCCTCATATTTAAACCATAACATTTTGCCCCAGGACCCAATTAGCACAAAATTAATTTAACAAATCTCCAAGAACCTTCATTTTCTTAACAGTTCCAACATTATTCAAAAGTTCAAATTCTTTTCTGAAATTCATGGAAAACTCTTCACTTTTAATATTTTTTTAAATCAAGAACAAGTTATAAACTTTCAGTATATTGTGGAACAGAGTAAGGAGTTCTAATTCAAAAAGAAAGGGTGAAATAGCAAAGAAAAGTTGGATCAGAGAAACATATAGTTTTCAGTGTCCTATATTCATGGTACATGGCAGTATGACATGGGGTCTGATGGTCATGAGGACATTCTCCTTAATGGTCTCTGCATTTGTATCTCATGTAGCTTTTGCCTTGAGCTTGTCCTGCTCTATGTATTTATATTTCTTTTCCAGATGCTGCACACTTTTGTCATCTTCACATTTTTGGCTTTTAGCTGACACTTAGGTTTTACCCTCACTTTTTGATACATTGTCCTATTAGGAGCCTGCTAGAGACTTTCTGTTTCTTTTCTATACATTACCTAATTTTCATCAACTCCTTCGAAGCATAGCTTGAAGTCTCCAGGTATAAATAATTCTTATATTTTGTATGACTGTAAAATGGGTATCATGTGGTGCCCTTCAAGATTTGCCACCAGCTAAAATGGTATAAAAACCCATCAGATGAAGTTTCAGTTGTCATCAAAAGTCAGTGCTTCCCCTAACGCCCCTGAGGAGGAAGGAACTCTAACTGAGCAACTGCCTAAATCAGAATGACCCTAGAGCCATGTCTGTGAGGCATTTTCTTAGTTACAGTTTCATACAGGAGTGCCCATCCCACTGTATGAAGTACAACTCCTAGGCAGGTGGATCTGTCTGTATAAGAATGTTGGCTGAGCAAACAAACAGTAGGCAAGCATCCTCCTCATATCCTCTTCTGCTACAGTAGGCAAGCATCCTCCTCCCATGCTCTTCTGCTTCAGTTGCTGCCCTAAGGGTCCTGCCAGGGCTTCTATTTGGAATGTAACCTGTAGGCTAAATAAGCTCTTTCCCTGCCTCAAGTGGTTTCCAGTCACTGTTTTATTATACCAAAAAGAATCAAACTAGAACCAATGCCCTGTAGATAATGTCCTTGGCAGATTCTGAATGACAAGATGGCAGATTCAAAGTAACACCTGATTATCCTGCAGACTTCTCAAGATGTCTCTTCTCACTTTTTTCAAACAGCTTTACATACTTCTACACTTGGAACTATTATGGGTAGATGTTTCACTCTTTGCTAGAAGGTCTACAAGCATCTTTCTTCTTGTCTCAATGAAAAGTACTACATATTTGTTTTAAAAGACTAATGTTATCCAATGGGCATCCATGAGAACATATGGATACAAATAGCATTCTAAAGACCGAATGGGTTGTATTTCTGTATTGAGTTTTATAAACACATGCACACCAATAATTAAAGACAGAGAAGACATGAAAATGAAAGAAGGCAAACGGTAGTACAGGAGAACAGTGAGGGGAAATATGTAGCGTATAGTTTCTGTTACCCCACTTTAAGCAATCTCTGGGCAGATTGCGCTACCAGACAATGTCCTTGTTCCTACAGATGAAACACACACACACACACACACACACACACACACACACACACACACACGGATATATACACACAGAGATTATTTTTAACCTGGCTCAGGGCTCAGAGGCTGGGCTCTTCTTAGCTGCCCACAGCTAGCATGCCTTTTCCTTTACTTCTTGTTCCACACCCTACGTCTACCCTCAGATTAGTTGCATTTCTCATCTCCCACCTTGGGAAAAGGCCAACAACTACTCCACCTAAGATATTGCATAAGTGGTGACTCTCTCCTCCTCTGAAACATGGCAAAGACCATTACTTCCTCCTGCATCTCCTAGACTGCCTACAGGAACCTGGAAGTAGAGCTCCTTTCTTAATTCCTAACCATTGGTCACTGACATATTTATTGCTAGATCAAAAACCAATTGTGGGCAAGGATCATCAACATCCATAAACCCAGATCAAAGCATCAGACCCCCCCACAGAAATAATGTAATTATATTATAACTGAAAAAATTAAAAATATATTTATTTGAAATACATATTTTTCTTGGCTCCAACTTTCAACATGCAAGCTTTTCAAATACTTCTGCTTTCTGATGTATGTCCTCACTAAAACGCTTATTAAGTACAGACTTCACAAACTATGCTATAGCCTACTTGCAGTATTGGTCTACATTATAATTTTCTTTGCTAAGTTTATTACTTCATAATATTCAGCATCCCATAAAATCTTGGGGCATGGACAAAATATACAGTTCTTAGTGAAGAAACATAAATAGGTCCAGGTTGAGTTCCCACTAAGGTCTTCATGCTTACATAAAATTTTACAAACAAATTCTTTGGTGTCAGTATTTCTGTTGATGTTCTCGATTTCTAAGTGCCCACAAAACGTGTACACTAATCTCAGCTTTTATCACTACAGATCTTCTCTAGACTGTTCCAAATGTTTTATAACTCATTCCACAAAATGATCCCAAAGATTTTAGAACAAGGTGATCAGATTTAATACCAACAGTGAGTCCACTCTTTTGGGTATTACTTTATTTTTTAATGTTAATCAGATTTGTCATTGACATGGAAACATATTGACAGAACAATATAAAAAGAGCAAGATTATAGTGAGCCCAAACAGGATAAGATCAAAGTAAGACACACTCCCATAACCTCAACCCCAAATGACCTACGTGCTTATACCACCCTTTTCCCCGAGAATTTTTCTCACCTCCAATATTAATGCTACCATCTGTGAACTAAGTGTTCAACACGAAACTTCATTGGATAATATTTTTATTTAAAAGTTAAAATATACCATGTAGCTGTCTCATATATTTCTGATTGACTGATTTAATTTCGTAATAACTAGCCTTCTAGACTTCTACATCCTGCCAAAAGTTCTCTCTCTTCTCTCTTCTCAGGTTTTTCATATATCTTTACATACTTACACACTTTGCACTGTGAGAGGTAGATCACTGATTGCTACAATGTCCACAGGCAACTTTCATCATATTCCAGTGAAAAGTACGTCATTTTTCTGAAGTCCAGCAATTCTCTCTTTGTTTTGTCTCTCAGCTCTGGAGAAGGTGGGAGCTTCTGATTCTGAATTTCTTTGTTCGTGTTTCTTCTTTGGTATTTCAGGCCTTTCAATATCTAATTAACCAATACTTTGTATTAGATGACTGTTGTTTATACTTCCAATTTTTTCTAATTAGCCATTCATAGGATAAGTCCTTCAGATAACAGTATTCAATAACCACATTCTTGCTTAAATGCTACTTTTTCTGTCAATTGACTCTTTTTTTGTTTATTTTAAACACCTGTGAGATAAATAATGAAAAAAGGCTGTGTATGGAGCACATTACCTTACAAATTCTCAAGAAACTTTCAGTCAGAAGACCTACAAAATAATGCATTTGTTACATTATCAGTCTTGGAATATTTTCCTAGGTATGGCAATATTCTTGCTTTTGTTATCCATAATATTTGTGCTTATGCAGTTTTCTGTTGCTGTGATAAAACATCATACCCAAGGCAACTTATAAAAGAAAAAATTTACCTGGGGCTATGGTACTAGAGTGTAATTCCATTACCTTCATGATAGAGAAGCAAGGCAATAAGCTGGCATGAGCAAGCTGAGAGCACACATCTTAAATTACATGCAAAAACAGAAAGAACAAGCTGGCAATGACAATCTGGCAAATGGAAGGGGAGAAACTAGTCATGGGAGGTATATTCCACATATAAAACCATGAAATATACCCACCCTCACCCAACCATCCCCCATACAGTTTTACAGTCTTAAAAAGAAATAATTTCAAATAATTTAGAATAAATTCTAATTTGTTATTACCAACAATATTACCCTCAGATTGTTTCTACTAAAATACATCTATGAGGACATTATTACCAAAAAACCATATACCTGATTTGTTGACAACACAAACTAAAAGACCAAACAGAGTATTTAGAAAGCATTGGCTACTCACTGTGATTGAAGGAAAATGAATCAATGAAAGAACACTTGAAACTGCACATATAATTTTTACCTATACCTTTAACAACTGAAGAATAATTCAGGTAGATATTCACCTAGTACTGCAGCTAGGCTGCATCATTCTGGCTCAGACAGTTGAAGGTAACAATTGCAACAAGATTGCTCAACTTGTAAAGTCCCACAATAGCTATGGCTTCCCAGATAGCACCCTCGGACACCTCCCTGTCTCCCTGCACATAATAGATGTGGTGGCTGGTTTGCCATTGTCTATGGTGTATACCACCCAACAAGCATCTCCCAGGCTCAGGCTCAAGGAGCCAGTGGCCATATTGGTGAAGAATTTTTTCAGGATAGATTGTCCATTGAAGTCAGAGATGATCTTCCTTAGGTTCAACAATTCTGCCTTGGGCAGGAAACCAGCTTCACCCCAGACTGCATACAGGATGGGAACAGTGTGGCCCTTGGAGAGCACAAAGCAATCATTATGAAGGTTTGAGCAACCCAGAACCTTTTAGTGAATGGCATAGATGAGTAAGACAGAAATGATCTCATCAGCACTGCAGCATAATGTGAGGTAGCCTTTGCCTGCTATGGTAGTGACCTAAATGTAGCTGTTGTGCAGGTGACTGGCTGTGTGCTTCGGAGCCTGTAACTTCTGCTGATCTGGCTTGTGGTAACTTTCCATGAGGTTCTATTTTTTTTTTTTAATCTAAGTTCGGCTCTGTGTGATAGGTAGAGATTATCATTCATTGATAGTGTGTTGGCATCAACAAATGATCCATTGTGTTTTTATGTTTTTTCCTTGCAGGATTCTGAATCATCGTTAGGATATTACTTAGGTCTAGTAAAACAGACATCAAAGACCCTAACCACAGTTTATTTGAAACATAAAGTTTATGTTTTTTAATGTAACAAAAATAGTGTTATTGTTGCTAGGTCTGAAATTTTTATCAAAAAGTTTGTTCCTCGAGGACAGAATATAGAAAACAGATTCATAACAGAAGAAAGCCATCTAAAAGTACAGATGCTGTCATTTTGGACATTCAGAGAGGGTTCTCTAATGCATGGCACCATACCATAGTCTAATTACCAATTATCTGTAACATTTTCTACTGGTAAATGACAGGATTTCTTTCTGAGAAGATTGTTCTATTTCCTAAAGTAATTTTATCACTTTAATTAATAGTAGGGATTAAGATTTGAATTAGTGTCTACAAATGTATGTATAAAAAATACACATTTCCTATATCCATATATGTGTATATATATGACAAATATATGATAGCTCTGATATACTTGGAAAGTTCATAATTTGTTAGGATATATTGTAAATAGCATTTAATATGTAGCTACATACTAAAACATTATAATATACATTTAGTAGTATATTTTAATTTCTACAAGTAACAAATAGAAAGTCAAAATTTACTATCTAGCCTTGTTCTTGTCAAAGTGCCTATAAGAGAATTTTTGTCTGATTACCCTTATTCTATGATGAGGAAAACCAAATCTGTAAAAGCTGCACTTACATGGAATTTATTTGTTTCCCAATTAGAAACCATAAGGAGAAAGAAGACAACTCATATCTTTTCTATTATTACCAACAGCCCATGCTAATGATATTCATTAAGCTAAACCAAGCAGGAGAATGCGGAAATCAGATCCCTAAATGAAGTATATTTATTTTTAGGATGAAATTATCTCAAAATACATTTTCTTTTTAAAACACCAAGTATCATTTTAAGACATATAATTTACAAACTGATTACAGATGAAACATGACTTAGTTCTCTGAAAGAATGAAATGAAACAACCACTAAAATCATTGATATCACTTTTATAATGTTATTATGACTATTATTTATTACAGGAGTGGAGAAAATATGAAAAGGAGACAGAAAAATTACTCACTAAAGTTAATAGCTCATCATAGAAATTTCCTTATTGAGTTGACTACTTAAGATACCTTCTCTCTAAACTCTCTGGGTTAGAGCATCAGTCATGTCTAATTATGATATATAATTACACAAATGAAATCATTTTAGAATGGGGTATTTGAAAGAAAATATACACATATCAATAGGAACTATTTTATAATATACTGGACGATTAACAACTCATCCACAAATAGCAGAGATTTTACAAGTAGATTCTGTATGTTGAAATTTTTCTATAATAAATATTTATAACCCTTTGGGTATAGCTGGAAGATCAATTGACTTATCATTAGAGATTTGAATTTACAGTTCAGCTGGTGCTAGCTTTGTCTTGTAAGAGAATCTCTAAAATGGAGTTTTAAAAAATGCAAGCTCAAATAATGACTTCCAAAACATTAATTTGATTACAACAAGTATACCTATGTAGGACAAATATCTACTGAGAATTATAAAAGCTAGGTAAAAAAAAGTAAAAGAAGTGTTCAAAATATTGTAGGCAGAATTTAGACTTCTGAAAAGAATTTAGTCTTCTAAAAGAAGGAAGATACAGTGATATATACATTTTATTGAAGATCGATATCAATTTACAGCACAAGGAAAAGAACTCAAGCGAAACGTAATATTCTTAACAGGCTAAAATACAAGGAATATGTAAAGCAGAAGTTAGAGACAACTCATGAATCAGAACCATCAGAATCAGAGAACTGTGATTGTCAGTGAGCACAAGTCTCTATGGTCAATTCCTCCTTAGATTGTTTCTTAATTCTTTACCTTGTCATATGGAAGGGGAGTGAAAGAGAAGACTGAAGACAAGAAGTTAAGCAAAGAAGAAGAGAGGAGGAAAGGATAGCAAGGGAATCAAAGGCAAAAAGGGAAGGGAGAAAAGGAATGGAAAATGGAAGTGAAGACAAAGGACATCCATTAATAGCAACCAGACACAAACAAGCAGAAGCGTTATTCACATGAAAAAAAGTTGAAGTCCCAGCCCTAGAGAAATGAAAGAATGAAAGACTTTTAGGCAAGCAAGCAAGCGAGCAAGCGAGCAAGCAAGCAAGCAAGCAAGCAAGCAAGCAAGCAAGCAAGCAAGCAAGCAAGCAAGGTCATACTTTAGCAGTGATGATTGTCATCCACAGCTCTCAACAAAAAAAGGAATATAAAATCAGTTCCCAGAAACTTAAAGCATCATTGGAGAAAAGCAAAGGAAGGATATATACCCTGGCCACTGTTAAACACCAACAAGAATCATAATTTCTCATCCATGTATCCAGCACCAACTCTAAAATATCCACCAGAAAGAAATAAAGAAGGAAAGAACAGACAGAAGACAGAATGTGTTTTAAGGTTATTATAAAGTTAAAACATGCTCTTTAAATAATGCAGTCAAGAAGGTACAGACAGATAGAATTTTAACCAAAACTTTCATTTAAAAATAAACATGAACACACTTGAGGACAAAATAATTCTATATGCATTGCTTCCATATATGTTGAGGATATTTGCCATCCCTGGGCTGGTGGTCCTGATTCTATAAGAAAGAAGGCTTGAGGAATGAGCAAGCCATGATGAACATGCCAGTAAACAGCATCCCTTGGTGGCCTCTGCATCAGCTCCTGTCTCTAGGTTCCTGCTGTTTAAGTTCCTTTCCTGGTTTCCTTCTATGAAGCACTACAATAGGCTGAAAAAACTCTTTCCTCCTCAAGTTGATTTTGGACCCTGTGTTTCATCACAGCAATAGAAACCCAAGGCAGTATATTTTAATTAGGTTATTTGGGATTTTTGTTTGTTTGTTTTTTTTTATTTTTTATATTTCCCCCCTCCTGGAAACCCCTATCCCATCCTCCCTGCCCGTGTTTCTAAGAGGTTTTTCCCCCACCCACACAACCACTCCCCACTCCCCCCTCCCCACCCTCACATTCTCCTACACTGGGGCATTGAGCCTTCACAGGACCAAGGGCCTCTTCTGCTACTGATGCCCAACAAGGCCATCCTTTGCTACATATTCAGCTGGAGCCATGAGTCCCTCCATATGTACTCCTTGGTTGGTGGCTTATTCCCAAGAGCTCTTAGAGGTCTGGTTGGTTGATATTGTTGTTCTTCTTATAGACTTGCAAACTCCTTCAGCTCCTTCAGTCCTTTCTCTAACTCCTCCATTGGGGAACTTTGGATATTAACCCTCTATTGGATCTGTGGTTGGAAAAAACTTTTACAATTCAGTATGCTACTGCGTTGTCTTAACAATCATATTTTTTGTCTGATGCAATGCAGTTTCAGGAAGTCCTTTTTATCCATTGTTGATCTTAATGTTCTGTGATCAAATGTGCTGTGTTCTGTTCAGAAAGTGCTATACCAAGGTAGTAAAAGTTATTTCCACCTTCTCTTCTCTCAGGTCAATGGATATGGTTTATATTGAAGTGTCTAACCCATATCTAATTTGTACTTGATTTTTGTACAAGGTGATATATATGGACTGGTTTGGACTTTCCTACACCCAGGTATCTATTTTCATTAAGTAAACTGGTCTATAAAGCTTTTTCTTTTTTGGGTCTTTATGTGGCTTAGGTATTAGTGTAATTGTGTTCTCATAAAATACACTGGGAAATCCTCCTTCTGTTTTCTATTTTATGGACTAGTTTGAGCAATGTTACCATTAACTCATCTTTGAGATATGGTAGAATTCTATGCTAAAACCATAATGCCCTGATAATTTTTTTGATATTTTCTTTATTTACATTTCAAATGTTATCCCCTTTCCTGTTTTCCCTCCCTCCTGGAAACTGCCTATCCCATCCTCCCTCCCCCTGCTTCCATTGATGCCTGGACAGGACCATTCTCTGCTACATATGCAGCTGGACCCATGTGTACTCTTTTGTTGGTGGCTTAGATTTCTTTAAATGATTACTTCTATTCCACTAAGGGTTACAGATCTGCTTAAATCATTTGTATAGATCTTGATTTACCTTTGGTAAGTGGTATGTATAAAGAAATTATTTCATTTCTTTTAGATCTTTCTATTTGATGGAGTACATTTTAAATTGTAATCTTATAATTCTGTACATTTCCTTTTGATCCTCTCTATATCTGATGTACACCTTTCTATTTCTAATTTTGTTAATTTGTATATTCTTTCTCTACCTTTTAGTTATTTGGTTCATTAATTTAATTTGTTTTTAGTTAACTTAGTTAACTTGGATAAAAGTTTCCAAACTTACTGATTTTTCTCAAAGAACCAACTCTTTGTTTCATTGATTCTTTGCATCTACATATTTTCTTTCTATTTTATTAATTTGAGACTTCATTTTGATTATTCCCTGCCATCAATACCTCTTGACTATGATTTTTGTTGTTGTCATTTTAGAGCTTTCATGTGTGCTGTTAAATAAAGTCCTAGTATTAGATATCTCCATTTTTTTTTGTAGACACTAAGAATTTGCCATTTGAACTGCCCTTGTTGTATGTAAATCTAGGTATGCTGTGCATTCACTTTAATCAATTCTAGAAAATCTTTATTTCTTTCTTAATGTTTGTCTTGATGAATTTTTCTCTCAGTAGTCAGTGGTTTCATTTCCATGATTTTCAAGCTATCTGTGGTTTCTGTTCTTAATATCTAGCTTTAAAGCATGTTGGCCATGTGGATGGAGGATCTTATTGCTTGTATCTGTTGATACTTTGTATGTGACCAATTTTGGAGACTAGGTGCTGAGAAGAAGATACATTCTTCCATATCTGTATGAAATGTTTGTTAAATATCTCTTAGATTTGTTCAGTTTGTAAGACCAGTTACATCCTGCTTTCTCTACTTTGACATGTCAGGATGACCTGACTATTGACAATGGTAGAGTAGTGAATGAATCAGTATATGAGCATCAGTGTTGTTTTAGAATGAAGCATTGTTTCTTTGATAAACATAGGTGGTTGAGTTTTGAGAGCATAGATGTTAAGAATTGCAAGACCTTCTTGGTGGATTTTTCTTTGAGGAAAATATAGTATCCTGCCATATCTCTTCTGATAATATTCATTTGAATATTATTTTGTCAGCTATTACAAGGCTAAACCAACTTGCCTCATGAGTGCATTTGCTTGGAATATCTGTTTCTGTCCTTTACTCTGAGATGATGTCAGTCCTTAATATTAGGTTGTGTATCTTGGAAAAAGCCAAAATGTTGATGTTGTTTTACATTCATACTGATAGTCTGTGTATAATGCCAAAAGAAAGCAATGAACAATATTTGTTAATACCTGATATTTTACAGTGGTGGTCTCTGTCTGTCTTCTCTCTCTCTCTCTCTCTCTCTCTCTCTCTCTCTCTCTCTCTCTCTCTCTCTCTCTCTCTCTCTCCCTGTCAGTATATCTCTGTCTCTCTGTCTCTGTCTCTGTCTGTCTCTCTGTCTCTGTCTCTCTTCTCTCTCTCTGTGTGTGTGTGTGTGTGTGAGAGAGAGAGAGAGAGAGAGAGAGAGAGAAAGAGAGAAAGAGACAGACACAGAGACAGAGAGACAGACAGAGACAGAGAGACCTCTATTTTAATTTGCTGGTCTGGAATTACTTATTCCCTATGTTTCCTTAGATGCAGTTAATCTCTTTGGGTTAACATTTTCCTCAAGCACCTTTTATAAGGCTATATTTGAGAATATATTGATTAAATTAAATTTTACTATGAAATGTCTTATTTTCTTCATTTGTTGTGATTGAAAGTTTTGTTGGGTATAGTAGCCTGGGATGATGTCTGTAGTTTCTTCCAGTCTATTGACCATCCTCCTGACCTGTCTAGCTTTTGGAGTCTACATTAAGAAGTCAAATGTTGGGGCTGGAGAGATGGCTCAGTGGTTAAGAGCACTGACTATTCTTCCAAAGGTCCTGAGTTCAATTCCCAGGAACCACATGGTGGCTGACAGCCATCTGTGATGGGAACAGATGCCCTCTTCTGGTGTGTCTGAAGACAGCAACAATGTAGTCACATACATTAAATAAATAAATATTTTAAAAGAAGTCAGATATTATTCCAGTCTGTATAGCTTCATATGTTACTTGACCTTTTCCCCTTGCAACTTTAGTATTCTTTCTTGTTCTGTACATTTAGTGTTTTGATTGTTTTGTTTTGTTTTGTTTTTTGTTTTTGCTCCAGTCTATTTTATGTTCTGTGTGGTCTTGTACATTTATAGGCACCTCTTTCTTTAAGTTAGGTAAATTTTCTTCTATGGTTTTGTTAACAATATTTTGTGCTTTTGATATGGGTTTTATTTCCTTCCTCTGTTCCTGTTATTCTCAGGTTTGATCATTTCATAGTGTCCCATATTTTTCAGATGTTTTGTGTCAGTAATGATTTTCTAGACATTCTACAACATAATACTTGAATATATGGATATAAATATTTTATAACATCAGAGATTTATTTTTTTCAGAACATTTCTTTTAGCAAACTTTAGTTAAATATTTTATTTTATTTTTTTATTTATTTTTTTTTTGGTTTTTCGAGACAGGGTTTCTCTGTGTAGCCCTGGCTGTCCTGGCACTCACTTTGTAGACCAGGCTGGCCTCGAACTCAGAAATCCGCCTGCCTCTGCCTCCCGAGTGCTGGGATTAAAGGCGTGCGCCACCACGCCCGGCTCTAGTTAAATATTTTAATTTAATTCCTCTGCTTGGTTTCTACTGTGTATGTGTATGCGTGTGTGTGTGTGTGTGTGTGTGTGTGTGTGTGTGTGTGTGTGTGTGTGTTTATGTGTGTGTGTGTGTTCTTACTGATTTCCAGGCTTTTGAGGGATGGAAAATAGCCTGAGCAGTCCTATGTTCTATAGGATAAATTATTCAGAAACACATGTCCTTTCTTTCCTCTTAGTAATGACAACTTGACCACATGAGAGTTAGTTGGTTTATTTATCACAAAGTTAATTTTCTTTTAATAATTATTGTCAGGGTTGATATTGTAATTAGAATATATATAAATATATTATCCACCATATTTTCATTACTAAACTTTGCAATTATGTTTCTTTCAGGCTATTCTTCATTGAAAATAGTTAAAATTTTGACTTTATCACTCTGTTTACATGTGAAATTCTACTATATTAGTTTTTCTATTCTTTTTTATTTATTTGTCTACATGTGAATTACATTGATAGTGTACATTTAGATATTCTTATTTTTTTAAATGGTTGTATCACATTCATGGTCTTAGTACTAAGGATAATTTAGCTTTTAAAATTATCCTAGACTTGTCTGAGAAGATTCCACTTCAAGTTGCACTAATCACACCTCATTTGCTGTTTAAAATCCCTATCAACACTGGAAGAATGAGTTTTTTATGTATTCATTATAAAACAATGAATACATGAAAAGAAATATTTTCTCTACCTGTGTAATTTTTGCAAAGAAATGTTTGGTATATTAATATGTATTTTTATCACTTCCTAATTTTATGCACAATATGAGTTTTAAGCTCATTTGAATTTCTGTCTCAGCACTAGGATTAATCACAGCAGAGAAGACATATTGATATTGCTGATTTTCTATTTTCTCACCACAGGAGAAGGAAAATACAAAAATGAATTGGGAACATCACAAATTCTTATAGTGTCCTTTATAACTTTTCAAATCAGGATTTTTGCATTGTTTAGTTAATCAGCCGTGTGGAAATCGCACGTAATATTTGTTTTGGTTCATGACTTTAAAAACTTCCAAAAATATGAAACAAGTGTACAATTAATTAAATCATCAAGCATAACTCCAAACTAATCTTGCTGTTGTTATCTGAGATCTGGAAACTTAGCTTGAATGTGAGCATTTATGTACAGTTTTTGATATGACTGAGACCTAGGTAAGAGATTTAGCCTGAGTTGTTCCTGAAATAAATGGGGAGACTCCATTTCAAAAAAAAACCAAATGAGTGATTAGCTTGTTACTGATAAAACTGTTTAATTGTTTTATTTATAGATTGTAATATTTAGAAATAGTGGCACACCTCTACACTGGAATTCTACCTATAAAAACATTGTTTTCATAAATGAAAAAATGTATCTTAAAATGAATGGCTTCATTCTATAAGATTCTATATTATTACCAGTCTCCAAGCAACAAAATTAAAAGATGCAAAACAAGCATGTGGTTGTCAGATCTTACAATGGAAGGCATAAGGGTGCTTTGGAGGGTTTTGAATCCTCATCATGCTGGTGTTTAATTTGTAAATGTGTTAACATTTTATATATCTACATCTCACATTAAAAATTTTATGTAACCAGGGTGATATTCAAATGTTATCTGTACTGGCATTTTAGTAATATCATTTTGTTATACATTACTCTGAGTTTTGGTTACAAAACTATTCTTTAAAAAATGTTGTCAATGTGAGAACTTTAGGTGAAGAGAACAAAGAAACATTAGTTTTAAACTATTACTGGGTTTTAAACTTTAAAAAGTGTCTACTGATGAAGCCAACATACACTTCAGAAATTGGGCTTAGAGGTCTTTGAGGTTAAATTCACCAAATGCCTCTTCCCAAGATCTAGGCATAGCACACAAATAAAAATTAAAAACAAACAAACAAACAAAATACAAATGAATAAAACTACCCTGGAAGTTTCCAAAGGAATGAGACATCCAACAGTCAAGTCTGGCTATGCTGCCCACGAACCATAACAACAACCAGCATGTCAGTCACAATAACCCTAATGTCATAATATCCTGGAAGTAACCAACAGCTCTCTAAATGGACTTTAGATTTGCTCAACAAGAGGCAAACCATTACTGGTACCAGAAACTTAGATATATACCGAAATCCTTAACTACAATCTAAATATTTGTCCCTATATACTTAGATAATTGTAGATCATACTCACTTGTCAAAATTTGCTTTGATACAGGGGAAATACATTTCAGAAAACCACATGAAGTCAAAATAGAGAGTTGTGGAGCCCAGTCCCAGTGAACACATCTATAAAACAATCCTGTACCTAATACTTGGGAATCATTGCAGAAGAAAGGACATAGAAATTGTAAGAGATGGAGAAACAGTTAGTTTTCTGTGAGATTATACCTCACAAACAAATGCCAGAAGCTATACCCATATAGTCTTTCCAATATAACTGCCTAAATATAAGTACAAGTGGAACAGGTACTATATCAATAGACACACCTCAGCCCTACACAGAGAACTGCAAGCAGTGAAGGAATGCTAAGAGCAGAAGAAATAATCATCCCCAAGGAAGAGCATAGCAACTGGTTATGTTGTACCAAACGGTCAGTCTTGAAAACATACATATAAATGGCATTATATATACCGAAAAGGTAGGGTATAATTATTTTATTTATTTATTTGATAAGATAGGTAGATAGATAGATAGATAGATAGATAGATAGATAGATGATAGACACAAGTGTAACTGTATGTATGTATATATGTATATTTTTATGTATGTATATATGTACATATGTATGTATGTATGTATGTGTATGTATGTAAAAACAATTTAAAAACAGGCCATAAATTTGAAGAAACGTAGGGTAAGGGGTGTGTATGAGAAGGTATAAAAGGAGAAAAATGAAAGGATAAAATTATGTAGTTATATTATTATCTCAAAAACAGAAAAGAACATTAAAAGAACTAAAGCTTTTGAATGAGTTAAAGAATGAATGGTTAAGAGCTTTAACACTTGGATCTGCTCATGCAAACTGGATTATGTACAGTCAGAAGCACAGTCTTACTCTCCTTAGAAGTAACAAAAATCAACTTCAATATTTATAACTATCTTCCTTTCTTTTGCACACTTGGAAACCAATTGTATTCTTGTTTGTTGCTATGCAACCAAAACACCATCCTTTGCAAGTAACCTACCTATGTTCACTTAGCTACCTAAAGGTAAGATATTTTTCTTATGTAGATTGTGGTATTGAATATATTTCCTTTACAAGCATTAAGAAAAGGTCAGGTCTGGTTCTGAGCACACTCTGTGTAATTGATAGTACAAGTGTGGACCCTTATATTTCTAACAGCTCTGTTGCTTTGGAATGGCCATGAAAGAGATCTAACTGTGGATGCTTACTGAGGCTTGTATGTAGTGTTGGTTACTAGGCAAGTGTTTGGTCTCCTTGGACTGTGTTGTGATTGAGTTTAAAAAAATTGGTTATTCTGAAAAAAAGAAAAGAAAAGAAAAGAAAAGGTCATGTTTGTGGAGATTTCACCATTTTATTTTACTGTAATCTGAATTCCCTACTACTTGGAATCAACTCTCATTTCTGTCTTATGCTGTTTCTTCAAAAATTTTCAATTTCACACAATTTTCCTTTTAGAAATTACAGAATCTCTAAATTTTACCCATATTACTTAGATATATCCGAGCTCATCTTTTCTCTAATAAATTACTAGCTGACTACTGTCATCTTCAAGAGGAGCAAGAGAAGTTTTTCAAATAGTCAAATAGATAAATTTACTTTTCACTCAATCTGATTTTTATTAATACCAATAAACTTGCAGTTTCTAACATAAAGTCTACTAAAATTTTCCTAAAATCTAAGGCAAAATGATTATCAATGTGTTTCTAAGATCAAAAATTTTATTGGGTATTTATTTCATTTATATTTCCAATTCTATCCCAAAAGTCCCCCACATGCTCCCCCACCAACTCCTCCACCCACTCACTCCCACTTCTTGGCCCTGGCATTCCCCTGTACTGAGGCATATAAAGTTTGCACGACCAATGGGCTTCTCTTTCCACTGATGGCCTACTAGGCCATCTTCTGATTCATATGCAGCTAGAGACATGAGCTCCGGGGGTGGGGGAGGTGGGGTACTGGTTAGTTCACATTGTTGTTCCACCAATAGGATTGCAGATCCCTTTAGCTCATTGGGTACTTTCTCTAGCTCCTCCATTGGGGTCCCTGTGATCCATCCAATAGCTGAATGTGAGCATCCACTTCTGTGTTTGCTAGGCCCCGGCATAGTCTCACAAGAGACAGCCATATCTGGGTCCTTTCAGCAAAATCTTGCTAGTGAATGCAGTGGTGTCAGCGTTTGGAAGCTGAGTATGGGATGGATCCCCGGATATGGCAGTCTCTAGATGGATCCATCCTTCCATCTCAGCTCCAAACTTTGTCTCTGTAACTCCTTCCGTGGGTGTTTCTTTCCCAATTCTAAGAAGGGGCAAAGTGTCCACACTTTGGTCTTCGTTCTTCTTGAGTTTCATGTGTCTAGCAAATTGTATCTTATATCTTGGGTATTCTAAGTTTTTCAGCTAATATCCACTTATCAGTGAGTACATATTGTGGGAGGTCTTTTGTGATTGGGTTACCTCACTCAGGATGATGTCCTCCAGGTCCAACCATTTGCCTAGGAATTTCATAAATTCATTTTTTTAATAGTTGAGTAGTACTCCATTGTGTAAATGTACCATATTTTCTGTATCCATTCCTCTGTTGAGGGGCATCTGGGTTCTTTCCAGCTTCTGGCTATTATAAATAAGACTGCTATGAACATAGTGGAGCATGTGTCCTTTTTACCGGTTGGGACATCTTCTGGATATATGCCCAGGAGAGGTATTGCTGGATCCTCCGGTAGTACTATGTCCAATTTTCTGAGGAACCACCAGACTGATTTCCTGAGTGGTTGTACAAGCTTGCAATCCCACCAACAATGGAGGAGTGTTCCTCTTTCTCCACATCCTCGCCAGCATCTGCTCTCACAGATGAATTTAACAAATTGTGCTGGCATAATTGGCGGTTATCATGTAGAAGAATGCAAATTGATCCATTCCTATCTCCTTGTACTAAGGTCAAATCTAAGTGGATTAAGGAACTCCACATAAAACCAGAGACACTGAAACTTATAGAGGAGAAAGTAGGGAAAAGCCTCGAAGATATGGGTACAGGGGAAAAATTCCTGAATCATACAGCAATGGCTTGTTCTGTAAGATTGAGAATCGACAAATGGGACCTCATAAAATTGTAAAGCTTCTACAAGGCAAAAGACACTGTCAATAAGACAAAAAGGCCACCAACAGATTGGGAAAGAATCTTTACTATCCTAAATCAGATAGGGGACCAATATCCAATATATATAAAGAACTCAAGAAGGTGGACTCCAGAAAATCAAATATCCCCATTAAAAAATGGGGCTCAGATCTAAACAAAGAATTCTCACCTGAGGAGTACTGAATGGCTGAGAAGCACCTGAAAAAAGGTTCAACATCCTTAATCATCAGGGAAATACAAATCAAAACAACCCTGAGATTCCACCTCACACCAGTCAGAATGGCTAAGATCAAAAATTTTTTTAACAAGAAATAGAGACAATAAATGAAATTTGATCATTTTTCAAATGTTCGTATAAGATCACAGATTTCCCTATGGGATGTTCATATGTAGATTTTGTTGATCTCCTCAATCTTACACAGTCTTCTCTCCCATCTCCCTGGTCCCCATCATTTATGTGCTCTTCTGCTCACATTAGTCTCTCTTTCTGCCCATTTGGCATGTGTTATAGAGCCTGGACACCTCTCCTTTAAAGTGCTTTCTTGTACACACCATGTAATGGCCTGGGCTCTGATATTTCATACTCCTAAATAACTATTCATATGACAATTAGAAGCTATGGGCTGGAGAGATGTCTCAGAGGTTAAGAGCACTGACTGCTCTTCCAGAGGTCCTGATTCAATTCCCAGCAACCAGATGGTGGCTCACAACCATCTGTAATGGGATCAGTTGTACTCTTCTGATGTGTCTGAAGACAACAACAGTGTACTAATATAAATAAAAATAAATAAATCTTTTAAAAAACAAAGACAAGTTAATTAGATAATTAGAAGCTAATGTATGACTAAGAAGAAACCAAATATAGTATTTGTTGTTTTAAACTCAAGTTACCTTACTGAATACTTTTCAGTTTCATCAATATTTCACAATTTCATTGTCCACACAGTAGAATAAAATTTTGCTATATACTATATGTCATATTTCCATTATTCTTTCATTTGTTGAATAATATTAGACAGACTGATTTCCCACTGAGATTAAGAGCCCGCTACCTGTTTGACTTCTTTCCTCTAGAAAGGACAGTTCTGTGGGTTCAAGAAGAATTTAATTGAAATACTCTTTCTTAAAAAGAATAAACATTTCCATTCTGAAAGGGGAGAGTAGCTATAAACATGGTTGTGAAAGTATCTCTGTGGCAAGATGATGAATCCTTTGGACATATACTCAAGAGTACTCTGAGGATGCCATAAGATAATTCAGGTTTTAGATTTTGGAGAAGCCTCCACTTTGATTTCCACAATGGTTTACCACCACATTAACAGTGAATAACGGTTGCCCTTTCTCAATATCCTTACCAACATTTATTGTCCTTTGATAGCATGCATGTTGACTAGAGTAATACAGAATCACAAAGTAGTTTTAATTAGTATTTAAGTTATAGCTAATGATATTGAATGCTTATTAAACATTTTATTGATCACTTGTATTTCTTCTATTGAGAACTGTCTTTTCAATTCATTAGACCATTTATTATTCAGTAGTTTTACTATATTGGTGTTTATTTTTACAGTGTGTTATGCATTCCAGGTATAAACCCCATGTCTGAAGTAAAGCCAGGACAGACTTTCTGACATTGTGTAGGTCGTCTATTCACTCTGTTGATTTTTTTTTTTTTTTACAGCTGTGTAAAAGCTTCTCCATTTCTTATGCTTTCATTTACCATAAGTCCTTGGGCAAACACTTAAGGTCTTTGATATAGTTTGAATTTATTTTGTGCTGCCTAGGTGACATGGATCTAGATCCTTCTGATGCCAGATCTATAATTTTGTCAGTATCATTCATTAAATAGACTCTCTGTGTTGAGTGCACATGTTTACCCAACTGTAAACGAATATATGTCCATTGTTAAGTGGGTTTGTCTCTGTTTTTCTGTTACATTCCTCTGACTGACACTTGTGTTTTTGTTCTAGTATTTTACAGGTTTTGTTACTATGGATCTGTAGTATATTCTGAGGTTAAAATAAAAAAGGTTGATACCTTTAGCTGTGTATTTTCTACTTAAAATTGCTTTGGCTAGACATGGATTTTAGGGTTGTGTTTTCTAGTTCTGTTGGAATTTTAATTGACCTTACAGTAAATTTAAACTGGTACAATAAACATCCTCACAGAACTACTTAAGCCAATCTGAAGTATGAAAGATCTCTTGATTGTCTGATGTCTTCTTCAATGTTAAAACATTTTAATTTGGAGAACATTATGTTTTATGTAGGGAATTTTTTTATATTCTTTTACAGAATGTTTGACACCTATAGATGGCAGTTACTAGTATTAATCTGTGGATCATGTTTGTCCTTCTTTTGGAATATGTTATTCTATAAAAAGAAAGATTATTTTCTATATGCTGCATCTATTAATTTTGTTCACTTCAGTACTCAATGAATGCATTCTCTATGCATATCATTTTTTCATAGGTACCAAAACTTTAATGGAGTATGAGATGTGATTGAAATGATAAGGACTAAAGAGCTTACTTTAAAAATATATTAAGCATAATAAAAATCTTTTAAAATATGATCAAGAAAATGTACTATTTCTTTTTCAATAGGGGATGTTTTATCTAAGAATCCTAATAGAAATAGGTAAATGATTAAATAATAGAAGTTTAACCTAAATATTGAATTTTATAAAATTGTGTATTTTCTTTATAACTAGTTTGTCATAGAGAATCCATCATATTAAGTGAAGGACCAACTCAAACTTAGTTTTGATCAGTAATTGCTTTTTTGAAGGACTTTTGCATATAATAACTCTTCAGATCTATGCTACAGATGAGAACATGTATAAAATCAATACAGGGTAATAGTTGTAGCTCAGCTGCCAACACTTCATATTTTGAGATGAATGCTTCAGATTAAAAATATTATTTCTATTGTAGCTGCTAATTTTATATAAGATCAAGTGTTTCAGGTTGTTTATATGCTCACATAGTCAGAATATTGTAAAGGTAGTCCTAACACTGGAAGAAACTGCTATTGAAAAAGAAATAGATTTTATTTATAATAAATTACTTTTAGCTCATGTATTAATAAGTTATTAATTATTAGTTATTATGAAAATACTGTTAATCCATGAAGATTCACATTTCTGATAACTGAAAATACTGATCTTATTGCTAAAACAAAGTGAATCTGGGCTATAACATGTTCCATGTAAGACAACACGTAGTGGTAAATTGGATCAAACAAATTTGAAAATCAAAAAAACAAAACAAAACAGCTCACAGCTGAAGACATTTCATGTTACCTGCAAGGCAAATAGTTAGTCATGGTCATCCTTTCATCCTAGTTTCAACAGAAGTAAATTTTGCTAATTTAAAATATGACTGAGTATCATCATCTATATCTATTTGTCTTGCCTCATTTCTGATGCTGTGATAAACACCAAAACCAGACAACTGGAGAAGGAAAGGGTTTATCTGGCTTATACATCCAAGTCACAATCTATTACAAGAAGTCATGACAGGAACCTGAAGACAGGAGTTATGAAAGGCTGCTACTTACTGGCTCACTCATTGTTTTATACTCTGTGAGATTTGCTGTATAGCCTAAGCACACCTGCCTAACAATGCTGTGACCCACAATGGTCTAGGTCTTGGTACATGAATCATTAATTGAGACAATACCTCATAGACAAGGTTAATGTCAACATGATCTTTTAACTGAGGTTTTATCTTCCATACTGAATCTTGGTTGTACCAACTGATAAAACAAACAAACAAAGCAAACAAAAACCTGGCTTGGACACTAATGTAAGTATATGACAAACCAATACAATGAAACCTTGCAAACAGTTGATGTTATGGTTAAGGATATGCCTGTATATCCAAATGATTCTTTTTCATCAGACTAATAGGGTTCTCATATGAAAAATAAATACAAACTCAAATCAAATATGTAAACTTCTAAGTTAATATTAGAATATACATTAATTCAAGGTTATTTCACTCACACAAGTTTTGCAGTTCGGTGTTTACTGATTTCTTTCTAGCTTGACAAAAGTTGTGTTGTAGATCTTATCTTCCCTTCTCAAGTCAAACTCACATAATTTTCACAAATAGAACCTAAAGCTCTATGGTGAAATACTTAGCTTTCATGTGTATGTGTGTTTTCTTCTATTTTAAAAATCTAATATTATAATTACCATGGCAATGTGGGTGGAAAATGTAATCTTCCAGAACAAAATAAGAAAGATAAAGATAAATCTTTGTTCAATAATTAAAATTATTTAGAAAAGTATTATTGCTAACTACATATGTGTTTTATTTAAATACATGATTAAGTTTGGGACAGTGGACCATGGTAGGAAACTTGGTAAAGTTTACTGGACTCAAGAATATGGCACCCAGGCACCTGTGGGTCTCCCTGCTCCTCATTAGATTTCTGGCCTGGAACACATGACTATACTCCCCACGTTAGTCACATAGCCCAGAACAGAGTTCTCCATGCTAATGAGTTACTTAGAGGCTCTGAAGGTTTAGCCAATAATCTTCCGTTCTTGGACATTCCCTCTTGGAAAAGGTATTTAATCTCTGGTCCACAGTGAGAAGGTAGTATGCATTCATTTTCCACAATGAACAGTCAATAAAGAGTTTGGAGGCAAGGATTGTCTTTCCATCTAGAACCATAATGAGCAGCACGGAGAAGGCCTTTGCCTGCAGAGCTGCAGCCCGTGTCTTCTACAGAAGGCTCCTCCATGCTCAGGGACAACCACAGTTAAGCTAAGAACAATCTCAAATGTGTTAAGCTGGAATTACCCACTCCACCACCCCAAGTTTGTTCTTCTCAGTCGATGTGCTCCCAAATTTATTCCCAGTTCCTCTTGACACAGCAGCACCTATTCCATCCTGGGCTCTTCATATCAAGCCCAGGGACCCTTGACCCTCCATTCATGACTCCTATGTGTGGTTTTCCAGCAGTGACTGGGTACCCCCTTAAGTTAAGGAACCCGAGACTAGGCCTGCCACATCCTAGGTTACATTTTCCCTCCCTCTGAGCAGTGTGTCTGTACATCCCTAAAGCCCAGCACCAGACAGTGTCAGTGCTGGGTAAATGAGGTCTAGTGGTTCACATTTGGTCTGCCCAGCACCCCAGCAGCAGGGCATAGCATTGACCCACAGTAAAGCAAATGAATTGTATAAAGAATGAATAATAACTAAGATGTCATAAAGATTATTAATACTAAAATGGATTTGCATAATGCATTTATCATATTCTTTTCAGTGCTGGGATTCAGCCAGTCACTCACATTCTGATCGCCTCTTCAAAAACACATTGTGACTAGCATGATGTTTAGAAGAAGGGTTGGATAAAAAGAGTTCATTTAAATAAAGAACTCTGTACCTTAATTTAGAGTGATTGTCCTCTTTATATGACCTCATTTTGTGCTTTGTTCTTTTGTTTCAAATAGCAGGTTGAATAGCCAAGGGTTGAGAAGTCATTTCCACCTATTTCTGTTCTGAAGCTCAGAATCTCTTGCTGAGCAACTCTTCAGAAAGAGTCATTTCTAGATCTATCCAGAACAAGAACCATGATTGGTTACAGAATAAGAATTTTCTATTAATTTCCCAAAGGATATTGAGCAGCATTGATTTAAAGTATGAACGTATCATGAGGAACTGGGCGTTTTCAGTCCTGCTCTGTGCTTGATCAAGTAAAATGTTTAACCTTCCAGAGCTATCATCTTTAAACTTAATTAATTAACACTCAAGAATCAAAATCTGACCACTACCTGTGCTCTAAGGAGAGTGCTAAAGCTCTCTGTCAGCACAAAGTGCTACACAGTGTCTTTTATGGCTAAAAATGGACTCTCTTCTCTAGGCAAAGCTCATTCCTGCACCGCAGTAACTGTATTAGCAAGAGACACTACATCAGATCCATGCTTTACTGCTTCCTTCATTTGTGTTATCATTCTACATAATACAAAACCTTCCACCAGATTATTTCTTTTTTTAAAAAACATTTATATTTTATTTCTTCATTTACAATTCAAATGCTATCCCAAAAGTCCCTTATATGCTCCCCCCACCCTGCTCTTCAACCCACCCACTCCTGCTTCCTGGCCCTGGTGTTCCCCTGTATTGGGGCATATAATCTTTGCAAGACCAAGGGCCTCTCCTCCCAATGAGGGCCAAGTAGGGCATCTTCTGATACATATGCAGCTAGAGACATGAGCTCTGGGGGTACTGATTAGTTCATATTGTTGTTCCACCTATAGGGTTGCAGACCCCTTCAGCTCCTTCAGTACTGTCTCTAGTTCCTCCATTGGGGGCCATGTGTTCCATCCAATAGATGACTGTGAGCATCCACTTCTGTATTTGCCAGGCACTAGCATACTCTCACAAGAGTCAGCTATATCAGGATCCTGTCGGCAAAATCTTGCTGGCATATGCAATTATGTCTGTGTTTGGTCGTTGATAAAATAACTAGCCACCAATCTTAGAGAAATTGCTTTACTATATCAGAAAACAAAAGTAATAGATTCCACTTTCAGAATTTATTTTGATTGTCAACCAAAGCTGTAACCTCTCCCTCAGCCTGAAGCAGGCTGAGCCAGACCTTGACTTCATTGCCACTAAGGAGATTACCTAGAGTGAAGCCTTCCTCCCTAGATCACTCTATTGTTCAGCCACTGTCACTGTTCCTCTTCAAGATACTGCTACCTGCTGGGCGGCCCTGGAGTATTTCACAGACTATGCCCTATCCTGCACCTGCAGCTGGCTCCAGGCTCCAAGAATGAACCAGCGGGGGATGGGCCTACCCATCTTCTTTATAAGCATGATCCCTATTAAACCTTTGAGCCTTGAACAGACTAGCTTGTCTTGGTTTCCATTATTTCTTGACCCGCCTAGGTTCCCTCTTCTCTTTCAGCTCTGGTTGCCTCCCAGGCTCGAACTCAGACATGAGAGCCACAGGCCGGCCCCAACAATTTGGTGTACCAACGCGGGGCCTGGGAATGGCAGAAGACGCTCGAAGAAACACTGCTGGTATGGAGCTCCACAGATAGGAAAGAATTAGAAATTTCGTACCCCGGCATGGTGAAAAGGTTGACAGGGGTACGGTACAGTATAAACTGGAGCAGTGGTGACCTGCAGGCTGGATTTGTTTAGGTTCAGCAGTGATATCAGAATATAGGAATGTAGCAGGCAGTCAGCTGCAGCTTTCAGAAGCTGCTTTTTAGGTGAGAGAAATATAAGGGTTTTAATCAATGGAACAGGCAGATGGCTGCAGTTGGGAACTGCATCAGGTGGGAGGAAAGTAGATTTTGAAACTCTCCCAGAGAAAGAGAGAAAATCGAGGGAATCCCCTCTTGTGTGCATGCCGGCCAGTGTCTTTGTTCTGAGTGTCCATCTTATGTTTTCTAAAAAGAACATGTGCTCGTTGTGTTGGTTTGTTGTCTGTGTTTCGTCCCTTGTCTCTGAAGCATGGTGTAGTCTAAGTTTGGATCCGCCTGAGTTTGGTTTCTCTGGTGTTTGTAGACGATGGGGATTTCTGAAACACTTGGTATTTGCAGCTGTCCCTTCGGGCCATAAGGACCCAGAGGACTGTGGTCAGCAGATGTGCTAGTAGGACCGCTGCGGCCCCCGGGGGGATGCCCTGTGAATCAGGGAGAGCCAGGGACACCTGGTAGTCTCTGGAGATCCGTCAGTCAGAGAGATGGAGTTCTGAAGTAGAAGCTTACCCTTCCAAAATCATCTAATTCTTTTGCCTGCTTGTGGGGGATGAGAAAGGGTCGCATGTGTCTGCATCTGTTGGTCTCTGTTTTGTGTATTTTTGTGTATGTGTTTAGAGCTATGTCAAAATCTAGAGAAACGAAGGTAATTCTCATAGGTGCCTTATACCCTGACTAGAGATGGTTTAGACATGAGAGAATGGGCTTAAGAAAAGCAGTACGCTCTGACTATCTGGGGAAAATTTGGTAAAAGAGAAAAAGAAAAAAAAATAATAAAGAGTATCAATTGGCCTTTGGAGCCCTGCACCTGTAGTTAGCAGTCTAGTGTGGCTGGAGAAGCCCCTGCTAAGAACTGATGGCTGTTTTTTCCTACAAAAATCTCTGTGCTTGTGATTATTGTGTTTAGCTGTTCATAAGGTGCTTTTTATTTTACAATTATAGCTAGAAAACTTAAAATTCTCTGATTGGTCTAAGTGTAGCCGCTTCATTTGTTTTTTTTACTGGTAATGTGCTCTGCGTGTCTTCACAAGAGTATCAGCTCATAAGTTATTGGTTAGGATTAAATAATTATACCACTGGTAACAGAAGGTTAGCCTTAAATTGGCAACTCAGGTTTGGAGTCTTTCAAACATGTGGCATATGCAGGTCAAAAAACTAGGCCTCTTAGGAATACTTCTAGTTGAGACAATATCTGATGTGATTCTTATACTAGAAAGTAGAATTAAAGATTCCTATAGTTTGGGATAACTATAGCAAAAATTGTGTCTTAAGAACCTGACTAAGTGTCTGTTCCTTGTTCCAAACAGCAATTAATTTGGTTATTACAGAATATTTATAATTGACCTATTGCATACCATCATTTTAAATAATAAAAGATAAGTTAAAAAATGTTTTTATACATGCTTCTGTGTCTTCTATAAATCCATGCATACATGCATCCCAATTACTGTGTTTAAAAACAACCCCTCTATGGGAAATAAGTATATGTGAATTAGATCACACGTTTATTCTTTTGAGTTTCCTCCTGTTTCAGCATAGATAATTAAGTTGTGTGCTGTGGATGGTGTTTTAAAATGCTGAACAATCAAACCTTAATTTGTATATTAATAGTCAATATTATATCTCAGAGCTCATAATTGCTTAAAATTGTTCATCCCTCAGATACTATGAATTCTCAAATTTGCAATTGTTTATGCATATACAACTGATAAGAAAAAAATGCTGTTCTTTTAGGAAGGCTGTTTTTGGACATTTAATAAATTGTTCTGGATTCCCTGGACAAGACATCTTAAGGCAATGCCATGCTGGATTTATATCTCAGGCAGTCTATAGGTCCTACATATAAGATGGATTGGATATATAATCTCGTTCTTTATATATTCAAAACAGCTATGGTTTAAGATAATATTTTGGTATTCTTGGAAAATGTACATGTCAAGTTGTAAAAAAAGTTTTTGCTCTTAGTATCCTCAGTTCCTACTTGTTTCCACATAATAGTGTTAATTCTTGAGGACTTATACTTAATAAATTACTGCAAATAAATGCTCTTATTTCTGATTTAATAAGTAAATAAATTATACGCATGTGACTATTAATAACTATTCAAGATTTCTAGTTACAACCACTCTTCAAGAGAAACAATTGAAAGTGCAATTAGTCACTGCCCATGTTACACTAATACTGACTATAACAGTCAAGTATTTGAGATGTTTTGTCAACAAATTATTAATTCTCAAGAACAAGGTATTGTGGAACTTTAAAACTCTAGCTTCTTAAAAGACAAAGAATGGGAAATTATATCCCCGTGCATATTATTTAATGTATTCCTGTGCACATTATTTAAATCATACTTTTATTTTGGAATTTTGAAATTTGGATGTCAAAGAACTTAATAAATGTCTTATAGTATCTTAAAAGGATCTACTTTTTGGCATATGGCTTGATCCTGAACAGCTACCTTATTAGGAAAGGGAAAAGAATAGTTTCTCTCCACAGAATGCTGCAGAAGCATGATGGCTAATTCATGTGACAAGCTGACAGGTGAGTTCGCTCAGTGCCCTGACTGTAGTGACAAGAAAGCTGAATTGGGTACATGTTTTCGACCCATCCTTGCTTGCCATTTTTCCAGTTTGGACAAGCTAAGCTGCCTTGCTTTAAGCTTTTAAACCTTATGGTAAAAAGAACATTAGAGATCGTGTAGTCTGACTTAGAAAGATTAGTCATATAAAAGAGTTATAGTGATTCTTCTCTTTCCCTCACGTGACCAATTATTCTAACTCAATCTTGGACTGGTCTAGTAATAATTCCAGTATTAGAGAATCCCAGGGAAGATAGCAAAATATTCTTATTTACCTAACAAAGTTAATTTGGAGCACAGCTTCCTCTCCCAGAAAGATTACAGCCTTTCTGTGATTCTCAAGGCCAGCTCCCCAACACCAGGAGCTCTAGGTCTAGCTTGGTTGTTGTTAATTTGCAACTGAATGGAGTACCTGGACTTCTCCAAAGAAGCTTTTATGTTGTTGCTTTTCACTGTCCCACCTTTGTTTTTCAAGCAGGTCAGTCAACACCCTTTAGCCTGACTGCAGCTGGTGTACAGCCCCACCTCCAACAGCTCAGGTGGCAGTTATTAAGAAGCATTCTAAGTACATATTGTGGCTTTGATCTGAATTTGGAATAAGGTGTGCTAATGAGGGCCGGACAGTCAATGACGGGCATCCAGATCTCGGAACCGTACCAATCTAAGACAGTGGTACATGCCAAAAGGCCGTGGCTGATGATAACACACCACAGAGCCATGTTTGTGTGAAATATAACACAAACTAGCTGCACATAGCCTCCAAGATGGAAATGGATGGTTCAGGAAGATCTAAGATTTCCTAAGACAGGCACGGCCTCCAGCCACCATAATTCCCAGGAAGGACTATAGAGCATAAATAAAATTTGTGCCTCAGTACAGCTTTTTTTTTTTATATATTAATAGCAGGGAGGAAATTGTAACCACCCCCTCAGCCTGAAGCAGGCTGAGCCAGACCTTGACTTTGCTGCCACTAAGGAGATTACCTAAGATGGAGCCTCCCTAGATCACTCTATTGTTCAGCCAAGGTTGCTGTTCCTCTTCAAGATACTGCTACCTGCTGAGAGGCCCTGATGTATTCTGGAGACTACGCCCTATCCTGCACTACATCACCTACAGCTGGTTCCAGGCTTCAAGAATGAACCAGCGGGGGATGGACCTCCCCCTCTTCTTTATAAGCACAATCCCCATTAAACCTTTGAGCCTTGAACAGACTAGCTTGTCTTGGTTTCCATTATTTCTCGACCCGCCTAGGTTCCCTCTTCTCTTTCAGCTCCAGTCACCTCCCAGGCTCGAACCTGTACATGAGAGCCACAGGCCGGCCCCAACACAAAGCTTTCTTTATATATTGATAAAAATGATCTCCATCTTTGGTGGTATTGTTACAATACTGACTTCCTAAAATAATTGTCAAAATATTCTTTTTATTTCATACATTTGGATATAGTTATTATAGCTCATAAGTATTATATTTCATGGCCAACATATTAAGAGAATGGGCTGGTAATGAGGTATACATTCTATCTGTAGAGTTTATTGAACTATGGGATCATTAGCAAAATTCTCTGTGCTCTTCTCTTTTCTCATATAATATGTTATCATATTTGTAAATATGCATATAATTTTATATCAAATTCATATCAGATGAGTTACAATGATATTATTTAATTTATACACATCGTATATTCTTTCATAAATATTATTTCTTCAGTGATATATACTCAATGTTTGCTAGCTATCATTAGTTTTGCTAATCTAGAAACAGGCACCTTTTAAAGCTAAATGTTTTTCTGAATGCTTTGAACACCATGTCATAATGACTCACAATATTTCCATAGCTGCTTGTGTAATACTGAAGGCTATTTATGCTATTTCTGCATTTGTGTAAAATAATCCTGAGGATATGAATTCATTGCTACATATTTATACTTTAAATTGAATCTTAGTGTCTTTATCTTAATAGTCTAGCATATTTACTGCTTTTTAACAACCTTTTTGTTGATTCGACATTTCTTTGTTTAATAAATATTTAATATTCAAAATACTTTAGTTCTTTATATTCTGTAGGAAACATTAATAAACTTGGCTCAAAAGAGAGAAAAAAATAGATAATTTAGGTTCTTTCAGCCATTCTGCCTCTATGGCATCTTCCCAAATTTGTTGTATAGCCAAACCAACAATGAAGTCATCAAAAACATATGAGCATTGCTCAGATCAGAACAAAGCTCTCATTAGAAAGGCAGTTAGGCTGGAACCAGCCTCTGAATAATAAACCACTGAATAATAATTACCATGCTTACCTAGGAACTGTTCTGCCTCAGGACAGAGCTGCATAAACATATTGACAGTCTATCACCCAACTGCATAGATCTAACCACAAGTTCAGTAAAATTTTGTTTGTAGTAAAAATTTACAATTTGACTTCCCAAGGAGATGAATTAACAAATGCAACTATTTTTTTCTTCCAATTAAAAAGTATAAATGCTCCAGAAAAAACAAGAACAAAAAAGAAACTTGAGAGAGAGAGAGAGAGAGAGAGAGAGAGAGAGAGAGAGAGCTGTTTTAAGTAGATAAATAAAAACTACACAGGAGATTTAAAAATAATTATGAATAGAAACTAGCTAGCTAGCTTTGGTTTATATTTGAAGCTGCATGTCAAAATTTAAACACACACACACACGTGCATGCACACATACACATGTATATATGTATATACAAAGAAAGAGAGGCATAGACAAGCTTTCACATGTACACAGAGGTAAACACACAATTGCTCATGAATTCCTAGGAATAGAAGGGAGCAGGCATCTCCTTAAATTCTCAGGATGTGTTCTCTTTGTGTACTCCTTTTCCTTAGTTTTAACATGGTGAAAGTAACAGTTAACTAGATCCTAAACAGTGGAATTAGAATGGGTATTTATTGTCTGTAATCTAGACGTTATAAACCACTAAAAGTGTATTTACTTTTATCAGAATTTTCTAAAATTCACATTACAATATGTCCATCATTTTGATCTATCCTAAACAAGAAGAGCAAGGATGACCTTCTTCATCAGCTCTAAAAACACTCTGGAAGGTCACTTGACAAATATTTTATGCGGAAATAGATTTGATTTCAAATATCTATGAATTGGTTAGTAATTTTACTGGGAATGTAAAATGTATAAGGCTAGATTTTGCATTTTTCTCAAAACATGTTTATGAGCTTTAATGTGTCTCTGGAGATTTATTAAAGTAATAGAACAATAATTTATTTCCTGAGTTATTTCTATTGCTCAAGTGTTATTTCTCTCTTTGCCTATTATTATCCAGTTGAGATTCCATTATCTTTAAGAGATACTCACATGGGAACCATGATAGAGAAGCAAAAGAAGCCTTTACAGTTGTAATTCACTGATCTGAGAATGTGGAAGTCATACAAGGTCATGGATCCAGATAAAATACATCCCTGATAGGGAATGATCATGAGAGAGTTCCCAATCTATGAATCACAATCATACTACAAAATAAGAAATGGCAGTGTGAACAGAAATATTGGAATTTCAGATGTGATTAAGTGAAGCTGACAGCCTGAAGACACAAAACAGAAGAGAACTTCTATCTTTCTTGAATCCTACAGTGTAGGCCAATATCTTTATTTTGTTCCAGTGGTAATGATTTTGAAATTCTGGCCTCTAAGCCTATTAGAATATACAACCACACTCATCACAATCATTATAAAATCATTATAACAACCAAGAATAAACTAACACAAAGAAAAGTCAATGGACGTTCAGTAATTCAGTATAACAGTTGGGCCTAATGGCATGAAATCTGAAACCTTGTCAGATGTTTTTTATGCATTTACAATTTTAATGGTAAACAGGGTTATTAGTAATATCTGGTATCTTCAATAAAGCCTGAGAAGCTAGTAAGCTTTTTCTTAGTAGAAGTAGTTTAAGATCCCACACATTTCTTACCCAAGTCTTTCTGATTTTTTTTTTTGCAGCAAATAATCTTTAGTGATGAGGTAATGAGGGCACAACTGAGGGCATAAGTATTATGAAAGAGGTAAATTCTCCAAGTTCAGTGTTTCTCGGATGATCATTAATCTGTTGTATGTGCAGTATCCACCTGAGACCCTTTGTGTCATCCTTGTGAACTTACAGGTCAAGAGAAACTGACCCAAGCCTAAAAACCCAGCTATGATCTCTTCTGTTGGTAGTAAGTGGATTTGTTCTGAGCCAGGTGTCTCAAATCTTCTGACAATATCAATATCAATAAAAGATAACAGATTCAGTACCTTGGAAAATGTGTCAATAGTAGTTAGTAAAATCTGGACATATTCATTAGTTTTATTGATGACTGTAGATAGTTGAACAAGAAAATCAAAGGAAATTGGTCCAGGCAGAATGGAGAATGCTTCATACCCATGCTTGATTAGGCTCACTCACTACTTGGAAGAGAAACATTTGACCGTGGCCCTTTGTGCAACAGTCAAAAATTTAAAAAGTGACTCAAACAATTTCCCGTAACCAAACATATAGAGGATTTTTTAGAGGGTTGTTGAATATAAAGGAAACTTCTGCCTAGTTGTTTCAAAATTCCAATCTTCTAGAAGCACAGCATTCATGGTAAAGTTCAATATCAGTACAATTTCAGCAAAGTGCATTGTTTCATCAGTTACTGCGTAGATAATTTGCCAGATTGCTATGTGTAAGACAAGACCCAGTGGTACTAGCATGCTCCATGACAGGAAGTATCTCTGGGTTGTTAAACAAACACATTTCTTAACAAATCTTATATTAGACCTCAAAGGTTAATACAGGAAACAATAATACATTGCAGCATAAATGAAACTTCTATTCCATGAATGAATGGTTATTGCCAAATACATGCAAACAAGAAAGAAACAAATATGATAGTGCACATATTTACTGAAGAACTAGAAATCCAATTGTACTTGAAAGATTAGTAAACATATAAGGAGTATAAAATAATACTTCTTATTACTTAATGTTATCAAAAATATATGCAAAGGGAGGTAGTGTTACTTCTATGTTAAAAATTAGGCAGGTGAGGTGAATAATATTCTATTGAGAAAAATTATACAGTTCATAGAAGTCAGAGGTTACAGGTGACATAAATTAGATATGTATGTATATATACATATATATGCATATAAACATATGTAATCAATGTACTTTTAATATAGGTACATTGCTTAATATAAAGAATGTTGTTGATTATAAGTAATAACTAAATAAATGAATACATAAATAACTTTGAATACAAGGGGTCCTTGTTAAGTTCTAGTTGGATTGGATATAAGGACTCTGCAGTCAGAAACCTTTTAAGCATGTTTTAAGTTTCACATCAGTAGTGAGTATTAGAACCACTGGATCTAAACTAGATAGAATTTTCACAGAGGCTAATGTGAAAGGAGAGACTAGGCAGAGATGGAATGAATGTAAACTGTCCTTACATATCCTGAAAATTCTTCTCTTTATTCAGTCTGATAGAATTTTATAGTCATGATATTTAAAGTCATGATTTTCTGAATAACTAAAGGACGTATTCGGCATTTTTCAACATTTATACTGTAGTTCTTATTTTAAACAAAATATTTTTTCTCCTGCCTAATCAGTTAGTGTGGTTGTTTAAATAAGAAATCTCTCCCCATAGGCTCATTTGTTTGAACACTTTATTCCAGTTAGGGGGGCTGTTTGAAGAGGTCGTGGAAATTTTAGAAGAATTTAGAGGAAACCCATCACTGGACTGATTCTCTCTCTCTCTCTCTCTCTCTCTCTCTCTCTCTCTCTCTCTCTCTCTCTCTCTCTCTCTCTCTCTCTCTCCACCCTGTATATGTGTTTGAGAGACAGAGGCAGAGACAGAGACAGAGACAGAGACAGAGACAGAAAGACAGAAAGACAGACAGACAGACACACACACACAGAGGTGGGGGTGGGGTGAGGAAGTAATCTCTTGGCTTCTTCCTATAGCCTCCCTCTACTGTCCTTCCCCTGCCATTTTGACTCTGCCTTAAACCATGAACCCAAACTCTTTGGTAAGTTGTTTCAATTATGCTGTTTTCCACAGTAACAAAACATAACCAAAAGTGTTAGAGACCTCATGCTCTGTTTCTTTATGTAAAATATATTTATTTCATCAATGCCGACTTTTTTCTTAACTATAAATCAATGACATATTTTTTCTTTGTGCCTTTAAACTTTATTTCTAATCTTTTTGCCTTTTGTTGATCATGGCAAATAATCTTAAATAAATATTCAACACACTGATATTTTATTGTCTTAAAAAATGTCAAACTTACAAGTGTTTTATGTTGCATATAACCAACTGTCTTAGTCAAGGTTTCTATTCCTGCACAAACATCATGACCAAGAAGAAAATTGGGGAGGAAAGGGTTCATTCAGCTTACCTTTCGACATCACTTTTCATCACTAAAGGAAGTCAAGACTGGAACTCAAGCAGGTCAAAATGCAGGAGGTGGGTGACACAGAGGCCATGGAGAAATGTTCTTTACTGGCTTGTTTCCCCTGGCTTGTTCAGCCTGCTCTCCTATAGAATCCAAGACTACCAGCCAAGAGATGGCACCACTTACAAGGGGCCCTCCCCCCTTAATACTAATTGAGAAAATGCCTTACAGCTGGATCTCAAGGAGGCATTTCTTCAACTGAAGCTCCTTTCTCTGTGATAACTCCAGCTGTGTCAAGTTGACACAAAACTAGCCAGTACAATAAGTGAATAAAAGAATGAACAAATGCTGGAGTGAAGGTGATCAAAAGCAGTCAGTCCACAGAGTCCACGTCTTCCGAGTTCAGTAAACCTTGGTGACACCTATTGCCCTTTCTTTGGTTGGTTTGCCACTATTGCTTCTTATTTCTGTTTAAATCTTCATTCACCTATAATTAGTTCCTATTTGTGTATGTGCTGCATTGATTTTTCGTAGCATGAGCACATTCTCTTATCTCTTTGATTAAAGTCTCAATTTATTCTTGATGAGTTTTTGTTTGTTTGTTTGTTTGTTTTGTTCAGTTTCGTTTCAGTGCTCTACAAGTAGAGGAAGTACTCAGGTAGGTATGCTCACTTTGCTAAGCCCGTGGAAAGATTGTGAAATAAACTCTTGGTCCTGCAAAGAACTTTGCAAACAACATCCTGAAGAAGAGTTATAGTTAAAACGCTAGATTATTGTCTTAAGTGTAGTGAATCATGAGGGAGCCACCAATTCATTCGGGTATGAAAGGAGATGCCCTTTGTTATGACACAGTTCTGTTTTACTTAATATGCTCCCAGCTCATGTGCCACTTTGGGGGATAACATAATTAAAGTTACATTTCAGTAATTTATGCAGATTGAGAAAAACTAGTCACTGCTACAGGTGCCCTCTTGTTGAAATATGCAAAGCATATTAGTTATTGAAATGTACAATTTTCATAGTTTGTTATAGAAAATTTAAATGATAAAATATGCTTGAAAAAGACTGTAAACCTGAGAGAATGAGGGAAAGCTGGTGACATTTAAAGTCTCTTAATTTTCTGTAAATTTTAGTCCAGATTTGAGCCAGTGAGAAGGATTTCTGAGTAAAAAGCCTTGTAGCACAAGACTACCTGAGTTTGATCCACATAAATCATGATTAAAGGACAGAACCTCCTGCAGAAAATTATGTGTACCAGGGTATATGCATGCCCACACAAATACAAGCAAATCATACACGTGTGTGTGTGTGTGTGTGTGTGATGTGTGTGAATAATTAAGTAATAATTTAAAATTATGGACCTAGCTATAATGATCATATTATATATTGATTTAAAAGAATAATAAAAGACATAGAGAATAACATCAGAGCATCAATCAAATAAGTTTCTATCTGAAAAGGAGTAGTTACACTTAAAATCAATAACATTTGTTTATCATTTATATAGTCAGAGTTCTTTTGTCTCATAAAGTAAGTTCATAGTTCAGGCAAATATACCACATTATATTTTTTGTGATTGTTTGATGAAAACAAATTTTCTATTTTCTCTGGAGATTTTAGAAATAAAATACAATAAATTTTTACCTGTAGGTGATAAAAAACTGTTCATGTTGTCTACAAATGTTTTGATTGGATGAAATTTTCTCTATTTTAAATTATTATTTAATAATTGTTCAATATAAACCTCATTTCCTCTATGAAAAAAGTACTTTATATTACAGTAAAATCCTATTGAATACCACTTTACATGTTGCCTTGTTTTATTCCAAAATGATGAGCTGAATAAAGCTCAGATTGGCAAAAAGATGTACATAATCATTACTAGAACTGAAAGAACACAGGCTTCCACTTCGCACTTGAATGAAGCCTGGCTAAATAATTCATGAAAATAAAGATACCATCAAGTAAAGCCTAAAACCCAAGAGCCACCTTGTTCATGCTCTCATTTATCTCTTGACATCTCAATATCAAATTGGCAATAAAGCATGTTCAAATAATTTGGAAGGTAAATTATTATTTTATTATCTATTTTTATATGCCTCATTTTATTTTACTAATGAGAAATTTTCTTGTATCTCTTTATTTCCAAAAAGACAGAAAAAATAGAAAAGTTAGAAAGAAATATATTGAAAATATCTAATGATGTCCAAAATAGTGCAGTTTTTTATGTTAATAGTAAAATACAAAATATTGATTTGTGAGTCAGAAAAAGGTCCCAATAATAATTTAGTAAACAATATTTTACTGAACATCACTTTTGTTTCAAGTACTAAAAGGTAAATTGAACATTGTAATCTCTAGATCTGGTTTTATATAGGAGTTTTTTGTACTAATTGTTTTTAATAAACTTTTCTGTTTTATTTGGTTGTATATTTATTATTGATAGCACATATATACCATCTATTTATGAAATTTTTTGGCTGCTCTTTCTCCACAAAGGTTGTTAGGACACATCTGTGTGGTTTCTTAT
The DNA here is from genome assembly GCF_978045245.1 of Mus caroli. Lineage (NCBI taxonomy): Eukaryota > Metazoa > Chordata > Mammalia > Rodentia > Muridae > Mus > Mus caroli. The sequence goes on from NW_028227259.1 coordinate 11,080,179, forward strand.
AATAATGCTTTAGTTTTGTGTTCACAGATTTTAAAATGTGTGCATAATAGCACATGTAGATATAAAGATGTTTGCAGCAGGCAATGTAGGGAATTTAGACCATTTTGACTAATTCAGCTAATGATTGGATAGCAGTTATGGAGTCTTATATATCATTAGGATAGATTATAGCAGTAATTACAAAGCATGCAGGTTAAAAGAATATGTGCAGAGAGAGGCAAAGGCGTAAGAGCCAAAGGCAATAGGTGATAGTAAGGAAACCATCTTCTGTATACAGCAGGGCAGCTGAATGAATGAACCCAGAGGTTGTGATGTGGTATGTAAGGCCTGAACAAGCCTAAAGAAACAAAATCCCAGAGAGGGGGAAAATGTAGGCAGATCCACACTATACTTAGTGTTACTATGTGTTGGGAAAGGGAGGAAAAGTTTTCTCTAGAGTATATACCCTGATAAATTGACTACAGTCCACGAGTAGCCATGAATAGAATAGCAACGGGTTTAAGAATATTTGAGGAGAACAATTTGATAGGAAATAAGAAATTACATTGGTGGGAAGGGAAAGGAAGGTGAAAGTGTAAAGAGTTGGGGAGTAGTGAATATTATCAAAGCACATTGTGTGACCTCTCAAAGAATTCATGAAACAATACATGAATATTGTTAGAACATAAGTTCTAACTATAAATAGTGGTACACACACACTCATCATCATCATCATGATCATCATCATCATCATCCAAAACTTGATTTTTCTTAAAAACAAACCAACAAATAAATAGACAAAATAACACAGTTTGTCAATAAACTTTAAGTGTGTAGGACTTAAGGTCAGCTTACTGGAGTGGAAAGGAAACCCCAAGCTCTCAAAAAAAAATTAAAATCTAGATTCTCAACTTCCTGAAATTGTTTTTTCATCTGTAAAGTTCAAAAGTCATTTCCTAGAAGGATCTAGATCCTTCTTTCCCTATACTGATAACCAATCAGGTCAATTTTCTCTCCTAATACTGGTAACCAATATGTTCACTGTCTGTAGCTCCTTACACTGTAAACCAACCTAATGGATGCTACCTTGGGCAATTTCTCATGTAAGCAGGCAGAGGACATTTTCCCTATACTATGGCATGTTTTCTGATCTGAGCCAGAGATGAACAAGCTACTTATATCAGTCAATTATAGTTCTATCATTGATTTAGTTTGCAAGTGAAACAGGGTAATCATGCTGAAATGTAAAGGAGTGATACAAAGCTAGCTTTTAGTATACTAACAGAGAGATCTAAGAATAAGTGACATGGAAGTGGACATGCTAGTATTAAGGAGTAGGAAGTAAGCTACTGGAGAGTGGGAAAAAGTAAAGAAAACATTTGCGGTCATTCTGGTTACAACAAGGCTAATGAATCTGTTATGAAAAATTGCACTGGTTCCTTGAACCTTGGCACATACAGGCTATAGTAAAAGTGAGAGGTGAGTTGATCATCTTGTTACTTCTAGGAACTTTAGTAAGTCTGTCCAATTTTAAACTCACATGTCTCTTGAATCTTACTCCGTTTTATAAAATAACTTATAGAAATTAAAATTTTTATTTGACTGTTACTAAAGAGAAAAGCTATACCATCCATATGTATCAGTAGAGATATAGATGTAGACTTGGACTTTTCTGTACGCCTACTTTATATTTTTATTTAAAAGTAAATTTTAATGTGTTTAAATAAGTTGATAACTCAATGAATATAGATGCCTGCAGGGTTTTAAACTATTATAGTTGATTACATTTTTTTATTACTTATTCACTTTCTGTATCACTCACTGATCCCCTCCTGTTCACCCTTCTCACAATCTTTACCCCATTCCCCAATATCCTTAACTCTAAGCATGTAGGGCCTCCCGTGGGTATTTCCCCACCCTGGTTTATCAAGTTTCTGAGAAGGTAGACACATCTTCTACCTAGGTCAGACAAAACAGCCCATCTAGTACATATCCCACATATAGCCAACAGCTTTTGTGATAGTCTCTGTTCCCGTTGTTCAGGACCTACAAGCTGCACATCTGTTACATATGTGCAGGAAGGCCTAGGTCCAGCCCATATATACTCTTTGGTTGGTGGTTCAGTCTTAGAGCCCAAGAGAGTCTAGGTATTTGAGTCTGTTAGTCTTTCTGTGGAATTCAAAACCCCAGAGACACTGCTATCCTTCCTCCTTTTCTTTCATAAGAGTCCCCAAGATCCATTCACTGTCTGACTGTGGGTGTCTTCATCTGCCTGAGTCAGCTGCTGGGTGGAGCCTCTCCAAGGACAGCCATGTTAGACTCCCTTCTGCAAGCTTAACAAAGTATGATTAACAATGTCTGGGATTGGTCCTTGCCCAAGGGATGGGTATCAAGTTGGGCAAATTATTAGTTGGTTCTTCCTTCAGTCTCTGCTGAATACCTCCTGCCTGCATTTCCTATAAACAGGATAAATTTTGAGTCAAAAGTTTTGTGGTAGATTGGTGTCCCTATAACTCCAGTGGGTTTCCTGCCTGGATAGAAGAGTTGGCCTTTTCAGGATTCATATTTGCACTGCTGTGAGTCACAGCTGAGGTCAACCGCATTAACTCTTTAGGACCTCCTTATTCCAGGTCCCAATCACATCCTGGAGATGCTCCTACGTACCTACTCAAATCAGTTGCAGATTTCCATTCATTCCCATGGCCATTTGACCATCTCTCTTGTCTCTCCTCACACTTGAACCAGAAGCGCCAAACCCATTCCCTAACACATCCTCTCTCCCATCCAGGTGCCCTGACTCCGTCAGCCTTGTAAGTAAGGTTCAAGCCTCCTTGCCTGTGCTTTCCTTCTTGATTAGCTTCTTTTGGTTTGTGGAATGTTGCATGGGTATCCTGTACCTTATGGATAATATCCATTTATAAGTGAATACATACCATGTATGACTGTTTAGGATTAGGTTACCTCAAGTTCCATATAGTTACCTGCATAACGCAAGGCATCTTTGGAGTTTTTTTCTCAGTTATTTTATTTCCTTATATTTCAAATGTGACCCACTTCCCAATTCCCCTCCTCCCTCCCCTGCCTCTATGAAGGTAATACCCCACCCACCCACCAACTACTGCCTCAGTGTCCTAGTGTTCCCCTATCCTGGGTCATCAACTCTTCACTGTACCAAGGGGATCCTTCCCAGTGATGTCAGATAAGCCATTCTTTGCTACATCTCCAGCTGGAGCCATGGGTACCCCCTATGTATAGTAGACTGGGGTGGCATTTTTGTTCTCTTAGAGTCTGTATGAGATCTGCCTAGGATCTTCTGGCTTTCATAGTCTCTGATAAGAAGTCTGGTGTAATTCTGACAGGTCTGTCTTTATATGTTGCTTGACTTTTTACCTTACTGCTTTTAACATTCTTTCTTTGTTTTGTGCATTTGGTGTTTTGACTACTATGTGATGTGAGGAATTTCTTTTCTGGTCCAATCTATTTGGTGTTCTGTAGGCTTCTTAAATGTTTATGGGCATCTCCTTCTTTAGGTTAGGAAAATTTTCTTCTATAATTTTGTTGAAGATATTTACTCATCCTTTAAGTTGGGAATCTTTGCTCTCTTCTATACCTACTATCCTTAGGTTTGGTCTTCTCATTGTGTCCTGGATTTCCTGGATGTTTTAGGTTAGGAGATTTTTGTATTTTGCATTTTCTTTGACTTTTGTGTCAATATTTTCTATGGTATCTTCTGTACTTGAGTTTCTCTCTTCCATTCTATGCATTCTGCTCATGATCCTTGTATATATGACTTCTGACCTCTTTCCTAAGTTTTCTATATTCAGAGCTGTCTCTGACAGGTGATTTCCTTATTGTTTCTTTTTGCATTTTTATATCCTAGATGGTTTTGTTCAATTCCTTCATCTATTTGGTTGCATTTTTCTATAGTTCTTTAAGGGATTTTTTTTTTTTTTTTGGTATTATTTTTAAGGGTTTCTGTTTATCTATGTTCTCCTGTATTTCTTTAAGGGAGTTATTTATATATTTTTATTAGGTATTTTCCTCAATTACATTTCCAATGCTATCCCAAAAGTCCCCCATACCCTCCCCCCTCCCACTCCCCTACCAACCCACTCCCACTTCTTGGCCCTGGTGTTCCCCTGTACTAAGGCATATAAAGTTTGCATGACCAATGGGCCTCTCTTTCTACTGATGGCCAGCTAGGCAATCTTCTGATACATATTCAGCTAGAGACACAAGCTCCAGGGGCTACTGGTTAGTTCATATTGTTGTTCCACCTATAGGGTTGCAGATCCCTTTAGCTCCTTGGATACTTTCTCTAGCTCCTTCATTGGGGGCCCTGTCATCCATCCAATAGCTGACTGTGGGCATCCACTTATGTGTTTCCTAGACACCGGCATAGTCTCACAAGAGACAGCTATATCAGGGTCTTTTCAGCAAAATCTTGCTAGTGTATGCAATGGTGTCTGTGTTTGGCGGCTGATTATGGGATGGATCCCCGGATATGGTAGTCTCTAGATGGTCCATCGTTTTGTCTCAGCCCCAAACTTTGTCTCTGTAACTCCTTCCATGGGTGTTTTGTTCCCAATTCTAAGAAGGAGCAAAGTGTCCACACCTTGGTTTTCATTCTTCTTGAATTTCATGTGCTTTGTATCTTGTATCTTGGGTATTCTACGTTTCTGAGCTAATATCTACTTATCAGTGAGTACATATCATATGAATTCTTTTGTTATTGGGTTACCTCACTCAGGATGATGCCCTCCAGGTCAATCCATTTGCCTAGGAATTTCATAAATTCAATTACTTTTCATTAATATCTCTTAATATCAATGGACTCAACTACCCAATAAAAAGGCATAGACTAACAGACTGGCTACACAAACAGGGACCAACATTTTGCTGCTTACAGGAAACCCATCTCAGGGAAAAAGACAGACACTACCTCAGAGTGAGAGGCTAGAAAACAATTTTCCAAGCAAATGGTCTGAAGAAACAAGCTGGAGTAGCCATTCTAATATCGAATAAAATCGACTTCCAACCCAAAGTTATCAAAAAAGACAAGGAGGTACACTTCATACTCATCAAAGGTAAAATCTTCCAAGAGGAACTCGCAATTCTGAATATCTATGCTCCAAATGCAAGGGCAGCCACATTCATTAAAAAAACTTTAGTAAAGCTCAAAGCATACATTGCACCTCATATATTTTTCTTAAAGTCCTCTATCATCATCATGAAATGTGATTTTAAATCAGAGTTTCACTTTTCTGGTGTGTTGGGATATCCAGGGCTTGCTGTTGTGGGAGAACTGGGTTCTTATGATAAATAGACTTGGTTTCTTTTGCTTATGTTCTTGCCTTTGCCTCTCCCTATCTGGTTATCTGTGGTATTAGCTGGTCTTTCTGTCTCTGACTTGTCCCTCCTGCCAGTCTGTGCAGCACTCCTGGGAGACAAGTTCAATCCAGGAGGAATTCGGGTATGAAGAGATGTGGCACAGGGTCAGTTCCAGGGCGCTGATGAAAACTGGAAGTATTCTATCTTGCTGTTCTTTGCTTACTGTGTCCTGATGGCTCTTGGTGGGTCCCTCTTTGGCCAGGAATTTGAACAGAAGTTGTGGTCTTACCTGTGCTCTCAGGTGTGTCAGCACTCTTGAGAAACAAGCTCAATCCTGTGGGATTTGGGTATGGGAAGCTGTGGTACAGGATCAGCTCTGGGCTCAGATGGAAACCTGTCATCTTTGTTTTTAATAGTGGAATAGTATTCCATTGTGTAGATGTACCACATTTGCTTTGTCCATTCTTCAGTTGAGAGACATCTAAGTTGTTTCCAGTTTCTGGCTATTATGACTAAAGGTGCTATAAACATAGTTGAGCAAGTGTCTTTGTGGATGCTATAGCATCTTCTGGGTATGTGCCCAGGAGTGATATATCTGGGTCTTAAGGTAGAACTATTCTCAGTTTTCTGAGAAACTACTAACTTGATTTCTAATGTGTTCAAATTTGCACTCTTACCATCAATATAAAAGTGTTCCTCACCATCTTCACCAGAATGTGTTATCTCTTGAGTTTTGATCTTGGCCATTCTGATGAGTATACAATGTTACCTCAGAGATGTTTTGATTTGGATTTACCTGACGAGTAAGGAATTCAAACACTTCTTTAAGTGCTTCTTAGCCATTTGAGATTCCTTTGTTGAGAATTCTCTGTTTAGCTATGTATCTCATTTTTTAAAAACTGAGTTATTTGTGTTGTTCGTGTCTAACTCCTTGAGTTCTTTAAAAAATTTGAATATTAGCCCTTTGTCAGATGTAGAGTTGCTGAAGATGCTTTTCCAATCTGTAGACTATTGTTTTGTCCCATTGACATTATCTTCTGTCTTACAGAAACTTTGCAGTTTCATAAGGTCCCATTTATTAATTGTTGACTTTAGAGCCTGAACCACTGGTGTTCTGTTCAGGAAATTTTTTTCTATACCTTTTTGTTCATGGTTATTTCCCACATACTCCTTTATGAGATTTAGTGTCCCCAGTTTTATATTGAGGTCATTGATTCACTCTGATTTGAGGGTTATGCAAGGATGATAAAAAAAATGGGTCTATTTTCATCCTTCTACATGTAGACATCCAGTTAGACCAGCACCATTTATTGAGGATGCTTTCTTTTTTCTATTGTATGGTTTTGACTTCTTTATCAAAAATGAAGTGTCCATAGGGTGTGTGTGTGTGTGTTTGTGTGTATGTGTGTGCATTCTTTCTGGGTCTTCTGTTCCATTCCATTGAACAACATGTCTGTTTATGTTAGTGTACTAGTGCCATGCAGTTTTTATCACTATTGCTCTGCAGTATTGCTTGATGTCAGGAATTGTGATTCTTCCCGTCTTTTATTGTTCCGGGTTGTTTTGGCTATCCTAGAGTTTTGGTTTTTCCATCTGAGGTTGAAAAGGTCTAAAAAACTGTGCTGGAATTTTGATGGGGGTTGCATTGAATCTATAGATTGCTCTTAACAAGATGGCCATTTTCACTTTTCTAATCCAGCCTACCTGTGGACATAGGAGATCCTTCTATCTTCTGATATTTTCTTCAATTTTTTTCTTCAAAGACTTGAGGTCCTTACCACATAGGCCTTTCACTTACTTGATTAGAGTAACACCAAGATATTTTATATTCATTGTGGCTATTGTGAAGGGTGTTGTTTTCTAATTTCTTTCTCAGCCTGTTTGTTTTGTGTATAAAGGAAAGCTAATGATTTGTTTGAGTTAATTTTATATCCAGCCACTTTGCGAAAGTTGTTTATCTCTTAGAGGTTTTATCTGATAGAATTTGGGGATTGCTTATGTATACTATATCATCAACAAATAGTGATGCTTTGACTTCTTCCTTTCTGATTTGTATCCCCTGGATCTCTTTTATTTGTCTTATTGTCCTGACTAGAATTTCAAGTACTATATTGAGAGGATAGGGAGAGAGTGGGTAGCTGTGCCTTGTCCCTGATTTTAGTAGGATTGCTTCAAATTTCTCTCCATTTAGTTTGATGGTGGCTATTGGTTTGCTGTATATTGCTTTGATTATCTTTAGGTATATGCCTTTTATCCTTCATCTCTTTTAATGTGAAGAGGTGTTGGTTTTTTAAAAGGCTTTTTCAGCATCTAATGAGATGATCATATAATTTTCTTCTTTCAGTTTGTTTTTATGGTGGATTACGTGGATGGATTTTGAGTAATTTTACATCAATGGTCATAAGAGAAATTGGACCAGGTATCTGGTGACTGTGGCTTCACAGAATGAATTTGGCAGTGTTCCTTCTGTTTCCAATTTGTATACTGTTATGAGGAGTATTGATTTAAGCTCTTCTTTGGATATCTGGTGAATTTCTGTGCTAAAACTATCTGTCTCTGTTTGTTTTGTTTTGTCATGTCTTCTTCGTGTTTTTGTTCAGTAGACTTTTAATAACTGCTTCTTTATCTTTTGTAGTTATGGGAATGTTTAAGTAATTTACCTGGTATTGATTTAACTTTGGTAAGTGGTATCTGCCTAAAAATTTGTACATTTCATTAAGTTTTTCTAATTTTGTGGAGTAAGGACTTTCGAAGTAAGACCTAATGATTCTTTGAATTTCCTCACTGTCTGTTGTTATATCTCTTTCTTCATTTCAGATTTTGTTTATTTTGATACTATTTCTCTATCTTTTGGTTGCTTTGGATAAGGTCAAACTACTCTATTTAATGTTCATAAATGTTTCAACTTCCCTTTTAGCCCACCAGCCAGAGGTAGAGAAGAAAGAAGGTAATAGGAAAAGGGCATCATGGACCTGTTGAGTAGTTGTTTTGTAGGGTGTTTCCACCATCATTGTCAGGATACCCGCAGTCCTGACCAATAGTAAACACTAAACAGAAATCAATAGCAGTGGCACTCCTGTCTTTGAAGCATAGTCACAATGTCCAAGGTTTGGAACAGCCTATTAATGATGGCTGAATGAAGAAATTATGACACACATGCAGATAATCATAAGTCTGGTCCATTATGAATTACTAATTCAAGATCCAGCTTTCTAAAACATCTTTTCATAGTATTCAATGTGAAAATATTAAAAATGTTTTTTGGGTTTTTTTTTGTGGTTTTTTGAGACAGGGTTTCTCTGTGTAGCTCTGGCTGTCCTGGAACTCACTTTGTAGACCAGGCTGGCCTGGAACTCAGAAATCCGCCTGCCTCTGCCTCCCGAGTGCTGAGATTAAAGGCGTGCGCCACCACGCCCGGCTTTAAAAATGTTTTATGAATGATATCTTAAGATTCATTTTAAGTTGTTGTTATTGTTTTTGTTTTCACTTCTTTCCCAAATTTCCATCTAATTTGTACCCCTGTATTAGCCTTTATTCAGACATACTCCTAGAATCAATCGATTTCTAAAATTATGTATATAAAATATTGAGCTTACGTATATAAAATATTGGTGGAGTAGTAGACCTGTATTTCAAGTATCTGGGTTTAATCTACAGCACCACAAAGACAAAGAAAAAATTATAAAAATTACATAGAAATTATTTAGAAAGATAGTCTTTATTTTTAATTTATACCACTTGTTAAGCAAAATTATATATGATAGCTTAAGAATTAATTAATTAACTATGAGTCCTTATAAGAAAGGGTTTAACTTGCCCAATTATATAATTACATGTAGCACTTATTTCTGGTAAATGCATTTAAAAAATGTTGGAGTTAAGTAGGTGTTCTGATTCATTGCAAGTTTTAAAAATGAAACAATACCATTAATAAATCTAGAGAAATTTATCTATATAAGCCAAAAGAAATTAAGCCTTCTAACTAATGTACCTTGTTAATTAACATATATTATTAACCATAATAAGTAATCAATTTAGATTAGTCAAAAATAAATAGGATAATTAGCATTTAAACAGAAGTCTCCTTTGAGTAAAAAAATTACCGTCATTAACATTAAGAAGAAACAATAAAAATGATTAGGCTTTCCTCACACAAAAGACTCAGCATTGTATTATTCTACTTTTTGTAATTGAATTGTTCCTCTATCAAATATTTTAATATAGTTTGTAATTTTCTAATTATTTTAAAGTAATTTAATGGTGTTTCTTTTACATATTTCTATATCCTTCTGCTTTAAGTATAGTAGTTAATACAGTTATGTAGGACAACACGGATAAGCTCTCAAATAGTTGTAAATGTTCATTTTGTAGAGTTCTTGCTTTCTAGAACTTATTCTTATCATTAATTATGCCAGAAATTTCTTTCACTAAAAAATTTTATTTTAAAAATTCTGTTGCTCCTCAATGTATAAAATTTTAATTTGGTTACGTATATGTCAAACTAGTTTACTTGAAGATGTGACTTTCTCAAGGGCCCAGAAGCTACTTCAAGAAAGCTCTAGGTGTCACAGTGGCTGTGTGAACCTTCAGTGATGGGCCATGTAAGAGCAGCTGACAGTGTAATCCAGAAGAGAATGAGTCTCTTGTCTTAGAGGTATTTTAAAAAAAATGCATTAACCATAATGTATCAGCTTTTCTGCCCTTTCCTTTTCTCCTTAATGAACAAAATTAATCAAATCCTTAAACAATATGCTTTAGACTCTTGGTTTTGTACTTAGGAGTCAGTGATGTAGCTATGAGCAAGCTGCATTTCACATGCCCATGATGAAACTCATAACAAGCAGAATTTCACGTCCATATGACATCACAGGTCACAGTCTCTCTTAAAACCTTTCTTTCCCATGAGAAGGAGGACCATAAACATTCTAGGAAAGAATGGATTACATTTTATATTAAGATAAATGGGAGTTGCTAAGTACTGAGTGAGTCAATATTATTTCTGTCACTATCATTGGAAAGGTTTCTCAAAGAACCTTATAACTGGCCTAAACATAAAACAAGAAATTCTCAAGTTTCATGTTATGAGATAAAAACTCTTTAAAAAGATTTTAACACTAAAATAATGGATAAAGTAAGGACATATAGATATCCTGATATAGTAAAGGATAGTTAGATGATAGATAGATCGATAGATCGATAGATCGATCGATCGATAGATGATAGATAGAGAGATAGATAGATAGATAGATAGATAGATAGATAGATAGATATCGATGTAGATATAGATACAGATAGATATAGATATAGATATAGATGGTATAGATATAGGTATAGATATAGATTAGATATAGATTGGACTGTTGAGGGGAGATTGCAGTCTTTAGTTTGGATCAGATAATTTATTTCAAAAAATTGAGTTGAACTGTCATGATTCCATTTAGTACTAATTGTATGTATTTGTATTTAAACATGTTGAAAGTATCAATAAAAACTGTAAAATATTAGTTAATAAAAGAATTTTATAAAGTGTTTTGTTAAAACAACTGTTTTATGTCTGAAGAAATAAACCTGAAGGCCTTAGGTGGCTCTGTTTCTGTTCAAAATAACTAGAAATAACTTACTACGGTTGTACCATTAATCCCAAATCTGACTTATGATCATCTTCTCATTTTCACAATATATTATGATCTATTAAGAAGAGATTGAAGCCTTTGGTTTGGATCATATAGCTTGTTTCAAAAGATTGAGTTGAACTATTATGACTGTGCCCCTATTTATGATTAGGTTTCATTTAAGGCTAATTTCAGACAAATGTGCTATGGGTTTGGCAGCATGAATATAAGAACTCCTTCCTTTACACCTTCTTTAATACACTATCACCAAGCAGTAGATTCAGCCTTTCTTCCTTCTCTATAGAATAATTTTCTGAGTATAAAGGCAAGCATGTATGTACACTGTACACATAGTCCCCAAAGTAAGGGCAGTTCTGAAATCTTTTGGCTTTGTAAGATGAGAGTCATCCATGTCCTAAAACTTTAGACCTTAGTGTTTTAGTAAATACAACAGTAGAGAAGGGGAAATTTAGAGATATTGGAGAAACCTGCCATATTAGTTTCTTAGAGCTCTGCTGTAGGATCTACATCTGTCTCATGCAACACAGATTATCCCTAGGATTTCTGACTTACTGCCTGTGATTGTACAGCATCCATGTTCCTCCTGTCAAAGAATATTACAGGTTTAGAAAAATAAATATATAATACATTTAACTTTACCTTTATGATTTATGTTCCTCAGCTGGAGAAGACTGTCTACTTGTAGCAAGAAAGATATGCTGCACCATCTGGTCTATGCTATACCAGAAAATATTGTGTTTCAGGTTTCCCAGATGTATCTAATCCAATGCCTTAACTCCAATGATCAGAAACCTATGCTTTCCCTATATGAACCAGGATGCTATGTAGTTGACATACTGGATGATCTTGAAGTTTTCTAAGATTGCCAAGGCATTTTTTCCTTTAGCTGATAGTTTTCAAAATAAAATAAAAGATGTCTTCTTTCTTGAGTCTGTGATTCGTTTTATTTAAGTCGACACTTACTTTGTCCTTGTGTCTCATAAGCATTTGAGATTGTGAATGCACGACTCTATTTACCATCTCTATGAAATCCCATTCCACCAACTGAAGAACAGTCATTCCTTTTCTTTCCTGAAATGCTCAGTGGTCTCTCTTCTTTTCTTCTAGCTGCTACTCCCTCAAATTACATTAAAAATTTTAGCATGCTATCTCCAGTCTTATACTCACTCCTTTCCTTTGCCTATATCAAATACCAAGTAATTTCTATAACATTGATTTCTGCCTTTCTAATTTTATTTTCTTGATGTTCAAGCTACTTTAAAATAATATATTAAAATTGTAACATATTTTTATGCATTCTATCAAATGAGGCTTATAAGGTGAATGAAGTCTTAATTATTCAGTTTTTTTTCACTCCATCTATTTCTTTACTGCTAAGATTTTAAAAATTATGGTTGATTTCCTAAAAGTTATATGTTTGTAGATGCTGTTCATACCAGAGCTAAATACTCTTTTTGGCCTAGAAATAATAATCAACTTTCCCTGCAAACTATGTTAGAGAAATTTTGGGAGGATAGGGTAGATTTGGTGAGGAGATGAAGGAAATAAAAAGCACTATACAGAAGCAAAGTTGAAGAGACCTCATGGGATGGTTAATATTGACAGTCAAATTAATAGGATCTAAAAACACCCAGGGGACATGGCTCTTAACATGCCTGTGAGGAATTATTTAGATTAGGGAAGCAAATATAAGAAAACCTCCTTACCTGTAGGCAATACAATTTTAAGGGCTAGACCAATGGGATGAATTAAAAGGAGACAATTGCTGAACAGGGCATTAATTTATTCCTGCTGCAGGTGCACTATGTGTAGCTGATGTAAGCCCCACAGGCATGTTTTCTCCTACACGATGAGCTGTACTTTAGCAATTTGAATCAGATAATCTTCCTTGCAAAAATTCTCTTGTAAAGTACTTTGTCACAACAACAAATAACTTGTAAAAATAATAGTTTCTAAAACTAAAAATACACAAGTACATATTCAAGAAAATACAATAGTGAAATAGCTTAAAATACATCTAATATTGAGGCCTAGCATGGAGCCCACAGTAAAGATAATATCTTCTCAGTTTTTGTTGTTGTTGTTGTTAATTATTTTATTGGATATTTCCTTTATATTCATTTCAAATTTTTTCCCATTTCCTGGTTTCCCCTCAGAAAAACATCCTCCCTCACCCCCACTACCCTCCCCCTGCTCACCAACCCACCCACTCCTACTTCCTGGCCCTGGCATTCCCCCACACTAGGGCATAGAGCCTTCATAGGACAAAGCGCCTCTCCATGATGTCTGACTAGACCATCCTCTGCTGCATATGCAGCTGAAGCCATGAGTTTCATCATGTCTGTTCTTTGGTGATATGTACTCATGATAAGTGGATATTAGCCCAAAAGCCCAGAAGCTCGGAATACCCAAGATACAATCACAAACCACATGAAACTCAAGAGGAAAGAAGACCATAGTGTGGATACTTTGATCCATCTTAGAAGGGGGGAACAAAACACCTATGGAAGGAGTTACAGAGACAAAGTGTGGAGTAGAGACTGAAGAAATGACCATCCAGAGACTGAATCACCTGGGGATCCATCCCATATAGAATCACCAAACCCAGACACTGTTGTGGATTCCAGCAAGTGCTTTCTGACAGAAGCTTGATATAGCTCTCTCCTGAAAGGATCTGCCGGTGTCTGACAAGTACAGAGTTGGATGTTCACAGTTATCCATTGGACTGAGCATAGGGTTCCCAATGAAGGAGCTAGAGAAAGTACCCAAGGAGCTGAAGGGGTTTGCAGCCTCATAGAAAGAACAACAATATGAACAAGCTAGTACCCCCAAGAGCTCACAGGGATAATATCTTCTTATCCTTACTATGTCATCTTGGATTTACTCTGAAGACAGAGATGTTTGAATAATTAATTCTGAAATATTTTCTTCATATAAAATTTTCAGTTTCTATGAATTCCAATGTTCACTATAGAAGTGAACAATGCCCATGACTCAGTGCCAATTTGTTTTCATCCTCTTAGCACTTTCCTCCCTGACTCTTCTCTCCTTTTAAACTCTTTTATCCTGATAGCCATGCAGAAAGGCAGAGTCAGTGGCACACAGCTCTAATTACAGCACCCCCAAAGTGATATACATGGGGAGCAGAGGAGAATTTCATAAGAGCCTGTACACCATGTGTCTTTGAATATCAGGATAAAACTCACTTATGCAGCTTATGCAGCCGCTGTTTTTCTCTGCTGAGCCATCCCCTCGAGCCTTGTAGTATTTTTAAAATTTAAGCTATTTTCCAAGAGAAATTTAACCCAATAAATTCAAATAATGATCCACTACAAAGGTCCAATTGTTCAGATATAGTTTGCCATGTATCATTGTATGTTAGTTTTCACTTTCATGTAGCTGATCTTAAGAATGAATACACTGTAAATGTACCACATTCTTTTGTTTCAGCAGACTTTAGTTTAAGGACATCTAAGTTGTTTTCGGTGTCTCGGCATTGTGAACTAATGTGCTATGAATATAGTTAAACAAGTATCCATGTGGTATAGTGAAGGTTCCTTTGGGTATATGCCCTGAAGTGATATATTTAGATCTTGAGGTAAATCAATTCCCAATTTTGGGAGAAACCACCATATTGATTTCCAAGGTGGCTTTACAATCTTGCATGCCCATCACTAATTGATGAGTGTTTCCCTTGATCCACATTCTCACCAGCTTGAGTTGTCACTTGCGTTTTTGATCTTAGCTGTACTGACTGAGAAGATAGAATGTCAGAGTCATTTGATTCACATTTCTCTGCTGGCTAAGGATATTGAATATTGATTTAAATGTTTCTCAGCCATTTGAGAGTCCTCTCTTGAGAATTCTCTGGTTAGATTTTTATCCTATTTTATAGATTACTCCGCTGTTAAAATATCATTAATGTGTAGGTAAATGAATGGAACTAGAAAAATATCCTGATTGGGGTAACCAGATTGATAAAGACAAACCAGAGAGCCCAATTGTATCAGAGAGGCTTCATCCAGAAACTGATAGAAGCAGATGCGGAGACCCACAGCCAAATAGTAGGCAGACCTTGGGGTATCCGCCTGAAGGTGAGGAAGGATTATAGGAGCAAGAGTAGTCAAGGAAACCACAAAACCACCAAATAGTCAGCTAACCTGTACTCATAGGGGACCACAGAGATGAACTGATAATCACGGAGCCTACGTGGATCTGATCTATCCCTATGCAGATAATTGGTTTTCTAGTGAGACTCCTAACAGTGGGAACAAGGGGCTATACCTGACTTCTTTGCTTATTTTGGGGATCTTTTTACTTCTGCTGGGTTTCCTCATCCAATTTTAATCTGAGGGGAGTTTCCTAGTCTTACTGCAACTTGATATGCCATGTTTGGTTGATATCCATGGGAGACCTGCAATTCTCTGAAGAGAAATGAAGATGGAGTAAATGGAGGAGAAGCAGGGGGAGGGACTTGGAGGGGATTGGGGAGAGTAACCTATGGTTGAGATGTAATATATGAGAGAATAAGTAAAACAAAAAAAATGTAACAAAAATAATGATACACTGAAGGAATACTCTGCCAGAATTTAAGCAAGTTTTGTTGGTGCAACATCCTTCATATTTAAATTTCCTTGTTTATTTAAAAATTTCATGTAGAAAGCCTGTGTTAGTCTCTAAATATATAACAAAAAATTTCAAATTTTCTATTATAAACTGTGATGGGTCAACAAGATGCCTAGGCAAGGAAATCTGAAGGCATGAGTACACTTCCCAGAATTCATGTCATGGAAGGAGAAAATCCACTGTCATGAGCTGTCTCCTGACCACTGAACATGGAAGCATTGTTGCCTACATATTCACACATACACCACACACACACACACATACACAAACTGTGTACAGACAAATGCATGCACGTGTAAATGAGTAAATGTAAACCACAGCATATAGGAAACTAGAAGATTGAGATTATAATATGACTGACCAAATATACCTACGTCTACATTTTTGTCTTTATGTATGAATACACAATATGAGAACACAAGCAAACAACATATCTAAGAGTAACTTATGTTTATATGTAATTTCATGACATTGTAAATAATTTATTGATTTAAATATATACATGTTTATCTATATTTATATGGTTTATTTTCCTGTTTATTCTTCAAATGTTATTTTTAAACTTATAAACATGATGAGCTAGATCTACTGGCCCTAAGGTAGATATTCAATTTTACTCAATTTTTATGGTTTCTGGGAGGTATGTTTTATGTTCTGTGACAAGTCACAAGTTTTGATTTTCTTTTTATGTTTTTAATGTAATACTGAAATAGTCATAGTTTTTTCTAATATTTCATTTTTATTGTTTGTAACAGACCATTGTAATTATTAATTTTTGAAGAATTAAAGCTATTATATCTTAAAAATTCAAGTTTCCTGCTCAATTATTCTGTTACCTTCATATCACATGTCAGGCTGATGGGACAAGTGCACTAAGTAACAGCTTATTATGTGCAAGGATTTAAGAGGAATCCTGGGTTTACTAATTTCTCTTTACAAATACTAGCCTCTAGGTATCTGTGTAATATATCAGTGTTTGATTTAAATGCTAAAAAAATGTGTTGGGTTGAATACCCTTAAGACACTGAAACTTATAGAGGAGAAAGTGGGGAAAAGCCTTGAAGATATGGGCACAGGGGAAAAATTCTTGAATAGAACAGTAATGGCTTGTGCTGTAAGATCGAGAATTGACAAGTGGGACCTCATGAAACTACAAAGCTTCTGCAAGGCTAAAGACACCATCAATAAGACAAAAAAACCACCAACAGATTGGGAAAGGATCTTCACCTATCCTAAATCTGATAAGGGACTAATATCCAATATATATAAAGAACTCAAGAAGGTGGACTCCAGAAAGTCAAATAACCCCATTAAAAAATGGGGCTCAGAACTGGACAAAGAATTCTCACCTGAGGAATACCGAATGGCAGAGAAGCACCTGAAAAAATGTTCAACATCCTTAATCATCAGGGAAATGCAACTCAAAACAACCCTGAGATTCCACCTCACACCAGTCAGAATGGCTAAGATCAAAAATTCAGGTGACAGCAGATGCTGGCGAGGATGTGGAGAAAGAGGAACACTCCTCCATTGTTGGTGGGATTGCAAGCTTGTACAACCACTCTGGAAATCAGTCTGGCGGTTCCTCAGAAAATTGGACATAGTACTACCGGAGGATCCAGCAATACCTCTCCTGGGCATATATCCAGAAGATGTCCCAACCGGTAAAAAGGACACATGTTCCACTATGTTCATAGCAGCCCTATTTATAATAGCCAGAAGCTGGAAAGAACCCAGATGTCCCTCAACAGAGGAATGGATACAGAAATTATGGTACATTTACACAATGGAGTACTACTCAGCTATTAAAAAGAATGAATTTATGAAATTCCTAGCCAAATGGATGGACCTGGAGGGCATCATCTTGAGTGAGGTAACACAATCACAAAAGAACTCACACAATATGTATTCACTGATAAGTGGATATTAGCCCAAAACTTAGGATACCCATAATATAAGATACAATTTACTAAACGCATGAAACTCAAGAAGAATGAAGACCAAAGTGTGGACACTGTGCCCCTTCTTAGAATTGGGAACAAAACACCCAGGGAAGGAGTTACAGAGACAAAGTTCGTAGCTGTGATGAAAGGATGGACCATTTAGAGACTGCCGTATCCAGGGATCCATCCCATAATCAGCTTCTAAACGCTGACACCATTGCATACACTAGCAAGATTTTGCTGAAAGGACCCAAATATAGCTGTCTCTTGTGAGACGATGCCGGGGCCTAGCAAACACAGGAGTGGATGTTCACAGTCAGCTATTGGATGTATCACAGGGCTCCCAATGGAGAAGCTAGAGAAAGTACCCAAGGAGCTAAAGGGATCTGCAACCCTATTGTCGGAACAACATGATGTACTAACCAGAACCCCGGAGCTCTTGTCTCTAGCTGCATATGTATCAAAAGATGGACTAGTCGGCCATCACTGGAAAGAGAGGCCCATTGGACTTGCAAACTTTATATGCCCCAATATAGGGGAATGCCAGGGCCAAAAGAATGGGAATGGGTGGGTAGGGAAGTGGGGGGCGCTATGGGGGACTTTTGGAATAGCATTGGAAATGTAACTGAGGAAAATATGTAATAAAAATATTAAAAATTAAAAAATAAAAAAAAATAAAAATGATGCTGAACACTCTAGCATCCCTCCATGGTCTCTGCAAAAAAAAAAAAAAAAAAAAGAAATATTGTTATTGTTTTTCAGAATGCCAGAGGAGTAAGTTATATTGTACTATTTTGTTACCAAATTACAGAATTCATCTATTTCCTGAACAAACTCACAATGGTTCATCATCTTCCTAGTAAAAGCACCTATCAGCAATGTCTTGTTCCTTTTGATGCTTTATTCTTTGCTTTTAAGCCAAAAGCCCTTCACGATTCAGCTTGTTCTTTGACTTTTCAGGCATGCACTCTATCTCACCTTTGCTACTGTAGAGCATGTATTCTGGACTCTGGCCACTTGCTTTCTGTAGGATGCTCTCTGCATGTTGGATTTGCATGGTGAGAACTGAGACCAGAAAAGCCCAAAGCACATTAACTACAAAGGTGTCATTCAGATGAATGCTGTTCTAACATTAAGAAATAAATATACATACTTTGGGGAGATAGTTCAGTGGATTAAAATGCCTTCCACAAGAGTATGAGGTCTAGAGCCCAATCCTAAAAATCAATTACAATGGTTGGCATCATGGTCCATGCTAATAACCTACTGCTGGATAGTAGACTGGGTAATATATGCTTGAAGCTATGTGAATCACTGATATTCTAATTTAGTGAAAGGCTGTTTCAAAAATAATGTTGGAGAGGGATAAGGAAAGATATCCAAGGCTGACTTCTGGCCTTTTGTGCATACTATACATGTACACCAACATTGCACATACCCACACTCACAGTATATGCACTACACACATACATACACACACACACACACACACACACACACACTCACTCACACATAAGGAGAGAGGTGGGAGCTTCCTATGATACCCACAGAAACTGCACAAATTTTATGGACTCTTTTTTTTTAAAGTTTGAAGAAAATGCATGTGTGCATTAAAACCATACTAGACCACAATGCAAAGAATGTATACAAATAAAAGCTTTCCAACCCATATATAACTATAATAAATTAAATTAGAATAACACCATTAGTATTTCTGTGAAATAGATATAGTTGAACAAATACTGTCTACAACTCGTGAGTTAAATTTGACCTAGTAGGCATTTAATTACAATAAATTCTGAGGATTTTATATTACTTCAGTCCCTTCTCTATGGCTACTGATGGTCTAGTTAAATCCTATGAAAATCAAAATTTTTATGAAAGTAAAAATCATGTTTGGGTATTAGAAAAATTTGTAAACAATTCTGAATATGACTTGGGGGGAAGACATTTTAGTGGTAATGAAAGCCACTTACATTTAGTAAAATATGGGTCACCCAACGCAATAATCTCTGGCTTCCATTCTACTGAATGTGGTAGCTCATACATGTAAACCCAGCACTGTGGAGGTTGATTCAGGAAGGATCCAAAACCAATAGCCTTTAGTAAAGTCTGAATTTATATTTCAACCAAAGAATGTTAGGACAAAAGTCCTGTTCTATAGAACAGTTTCAAAATACTCTGAGAAATAAATGAACTATAGTCAAGTATACAGTATTATTTCTTCACTGTTATATAAATACAGATTATAACATATAACTATATGCTTTAATGACATATATCATGATGATCATGATGCACATGATCATATTAACATATTATTGAATAATTAGCACATTACTATACATATGATATTGTGACCCTTAATATTTCCAAAGGATATCTAAATATCATAGCTAAATTTTAGATTTTTCATAGTCAGTCTTTGAGGTTTATTTTATTGCCAGAAACGTTCATGTAGCTTTTCCTCTAATCATTAAAATTTTTATCAGAATTTGAAATATTAACCTAAATGACTTACTATTTGTTATATGATGTTAGAAATTCATCCAAATAGTAAGTCTCAAAGGTATTTAATTTTAACTTTACCATTACATTTTATACATAAAAGGACATAAAGTTATCTTTATATAGTTACATGGTTTTAAAACTGGGTGCTTAAAACATGAGAAATGTTTGGTCAAATACCAAGCTATGCACCTGATGTATTTAGATTTTACAAATGTTAATTCAAGATGAATTGCCTGAAATATCCAACAAAAAGTGAATTAGTCAACAAAGTAAGTAGATATCAACATTAACAATGCAAATAATAACTAAACAACATTAACTTACACTTTTGTTTTAAAAGTGTTGGAATAAAAATGAATAAATAAGTTTAAAATAGACAGCATCAAGGAATTTAACTATAAATTCACTGTACTTGAGTCTCAAAATAAGTGAAAACTTAAATTTCATTCCATGGATTCACATTCTGAATACATCCTGAGGCCTCTTTTTTTGTCATAATATAACATTTATTTACAACTTACAAAAATAATTTTTATTTAAATATATCCTTTTTATTTAGTTCTTAGATTTTTGATGAGATTTTGTGATATAAAATTTAATTTATTAAAAGGATTACCAAGTAGCAACTTTGATGAGGAAATTTTGTTCACACATGTCAACGAAGGGAAATTAGATATCTAAGATCCATGTAGTCAGCTTGCCAGTGTCAAAGAGATAATTCATATTGTGCCATCTAGTCAAGGGACAGGGAACAACAAAACAAATTCTAGTTCAATAAAATAAAAGTTATATATCCATTACTGGAAAAAAAAATCAATGCTGCCTGAGATTCCATTTATGATTTTACTGATTTTTGATCTGTTGATGTAATTCTTTAAAACTTTAAATGTCTACTTTTTAAAATCTAGTTTTTGATAAGGGTTTAATGTTTTTACACAGTAACATATGTTTTGGAACTTATTCAAAAGAGAAATTACTGCCTTCTGAGGAAGGATTAAATTGTTCTACCCTGGAGAGTTTTTGAAGTAAGGGAACGGATACTAAGAAATGAATCATCTCAAAAATAACTATAAAATCTGGATAACAAATGGGAAGTCTGAAAATGAACTTTTTCTTTAAGCCCTATGCTCATTTGAGGGAAAGGATTAAGACTTTGGAAAATTATTACAGATGGTGTGCTTATGAGTTTGATGCCTTTAGGAAGTCGGAGTTCCTGTCTGCTCCTGGTACTGAATACTTCTGTAGCAGCACAGATCCTTTAGCTACAGAACCTGGACACAGATCCTACAGCAACCTTCTGAAAAAGGAATTAAGAAATCCTACAAAGACAAAGATACAGAAAGTTCTAAATGCATATGCATCTACACCTCTAACCCATGAATCACAGGCATATTGGAAAAAGGGAAAGCCTCTGGTAGGTAAATGTAAAAAAACTGAAATTGAGCTTTTCCTACACAGGTAAGATTCAGGTTGCAGTTGGAATATGATCGAGGGATTTTTGTTGTTGTTGTTTTGGTTTTCCAAGATGATTTGTCTGTGTAGCCCTAGTTGTCCTAGAACTCCCTCTGTAGACCAGGCTGGCCTGGAACTCAGAGATCCATTGCCTCAGCCTCCACAGACTGGGATTAAAGGTGTGTGCCATCACCACATTTTGTAGTAATACAACAGGGTACAGAAAGAATTTCAACAATACAATGGTAAAGCTATAATAGAGGATGATGAAAATTACTCAAATAAAACAACCAGAAAGAATGTACCTCTTTCTGAAAACAAACAAACACACAAAAAACAAAAAGACACAGAACTTCCAGATGCTACAAGTATTGACAGATAAAATGTTTATTTTCAGTTATACTAAGATGTAATTGACCAATATACTTAATTCCTACAAGGTAATAATTATATATGCATATACAATTTAGAAATAGTATCACAATTTAATGTAAATATCCATACATCTGTATTTATAAGTATATATGGTGAAAACAAAAATGTCTTTTAGTAAATTTCAAGCTTACAGTACAATGTTCTTAACTGGGATCAAATCTTTTAGATTATCTGAATATATTCATGTCAAAACTGCATGCTAATATCCCTTTGATTATCATCTCCAAATTTCTCACACCCACAAGGCATTGACAACTGCCTTTCTTTCTTAGTCTCAAATTTGGTTTTGCAAAATTCCACATACAGTGAAAGTATACAGAATTTGTTTTTCTGGATAGGGCATATATCCCTTAAAATGTTCTTTTCCAGATTCCCTTCTCTGTTAAAACTAGAATACTTCTTCTTTGCAACACTTAATACACATACACTTATGAAAATTTATATCATGATTCTGATTATGAATACTTGCTGTGTTGTCAAATTTTCATTATTAAGAATAGTACTATATCAAATGATCAAATATGAAAAGTACAGGTCTTTCTTTAAAATATTGATATCATATTTTTGAATGGAGGCTTAGAATTGAGATTATTGAATTTTGTGATAATACTCAGATTTATTTCCATGAAAGACATCTGTTGTAGATGGCCCTGGTGCTGTTCTATTTTGGTATTAATTCTGCTTTCCCAGGAGGAGTTATCTGGAATGAGGAATGAGTCATGTACTCAGTTGACTTCTTGTGAACCATCTCCTAATGAATAAAGGAACCAATCACTGCGCAAGTACGCAGTACTTCTGGGTTGGATGAAGGAAGAGAGGAAGTAGAAGAGAGTTAGGGGCTTTTTGGATGGGGATAGTGGGAGGGTAAGATGTTGCTGCTAATATCTCCTGGCTTATATGCCAAATCCACCAGGATTCACCACCAGAGGATTTAGATTTAATATGGTTTAAAAGATTAGCATTCTAGCTGTTGCACCCAGTGTGATTGAGTTACCATTGTTTCTGAACTAAGTTTATGTGGTATTTTTATTCATAGGGCAGTTGGACTGGGTTTAAGAGAGAAAGGTACGGCAACAAAACATTGGTTTGCCAGATGTACACCACAAAGGCTGTGGGGGATTTGAAGCATGGGACTGGCATGGCAGGGACTTGCCTGTAGAAATTTAGTGAACTGGGTGGAGAGATTTTGGAGCTCTGAATCAAAGAGTCTGCAAGAGATGAGAACTGGCTGGCGAGACCACTGGGGCTCTGGTGGGTGTAGTATGGGAACTTGCTGATCTTTTTAATATTTTCAGCAACTGACATTCATTCTATTTCCATAATTATACAAGTTTGGTTTCCTACCTACTGTACACAAGAAACTTTTATTCCCATTGACTTTGTCATACTTATAGCTGGTGTTCTCATCAAAAGCCATTCTGATGAATAGGATGAAATTCCTGATAGATTTGGTAAGTACTTCCCAAGTAAACAATGTTCTAGTAGTTTCTATGTCTTCTATGGAAAAAAAAAATCTATTGAACAGTGTTAATCATTTTTAATGGCCTCCCCTTTCTTTACTTTTAGAATTGCTGGAAGGGCTTACGTATTTGAATATTAATCTATCATCTGATATATGGTTTTTAAATCTTGTCCTCTCATTCTATAGATAACCTTTGGTTTACTAATTATTTTGGTGTAT
This sequence comes from Mus caroli, assembly GCF_978045245.1. Taxonomy (NCBI): domain Eukaryota; kingdom Metazoa; phylum Chordata; class Mammalia; order Rodentia; family Muridae; genus Mus; species Mus caroli. The sequence continues at coordinate 11,103,770 of NW_028227259.1, forward strand.
GGAAGTTTTATTTTAAATTGTCCCACTAATTTAATTTTGCTTCTGCTAAATATACTTTTGGTGTCATACAAATACACAAAGGGAGGTATCAATATGCAAGATCAGACAAATATAAAGAATGTAAGACAAGACAAAGACAATATTGGGAAAGGGGACAGGGAGAAGAAGAGGGGAACATAATGAGATTTTGAATTTTTAAAAATGATTTTGAACTTTCCACATAAAAATTTTAAAAGACATTTAAAATAATGTTTGGTTTACATCTTGACAATGGTATTAATAAAAAATCTTGGGTATGAACAAGGAAGGAATGGTTACGGATTAATAGTAATATTTTGGTGTTCCAATTCACCAATGGGTCACTTTTTCCTAGAATATTAAAATCAATATGGCATAAACCACAGATAGAAGGACAAAAGTGCTTCTATCAGATTACCTATAGGAAAATATGTAGCATTTTTTTTTTATAATAATGACTGATATGGGAACATTCAGTGTACTTGGCATTGTGTTATTTCTGCACCTGTACTCCTAGGTAGTATAAAAAAGAAGGCTGAGAAAGATATGAACTGTAGTACGTAAATAACATTCCTCCATGGTCCATGCTTCAGTTCCTGCATCCAGGTACCTACCCTGATTGTTCTCAGTGATGAAATGTGACTTGAGAGTTGTAAGATGAAATGAACATTTTCTTCCCAGGATGATTTAATCATGGTGATTTATCAAACAAATAGACTAAGACATCAAACTAACAAGAACTCTGAAGTATGTTTAAGAAAAAGTTAAAGTCACAGACCATCTATTCTATGTGACTGTATCAGAAAATCTCTCAAACCTAGAGAAAACAATAAAATACAAGGGTTTCACATCAAAGTTTAGATGTCAGAAGGGTAAATCAAAGAGTCAATATTAAAATCTGCCATTTACCTGAAAAAGCAAACATTTCAGAATAACATCAGCCTTTCATCAACAACCCAAAAAGACAAGAAAACATAAAATGAGGTACTGAAAGCCCAAAAACCAAGTAACTGCAGGCCAAGATTACTAGCTATCTTTTAAAATCGAATAAGGAGAGTCCAAGCCAAGTATAAGTTAAGGCAATGCATGGCAATCATGCCAGCATTGTGTAAGATATTCAAAGGTTATTTCTCACAGAAAAGAAAATATAATTGCAATCAAAAGTACACAAAATATTTCATTGGAGGAAAAATGATAAAAGAAGAGCTAAAACAGTAACACCTCATACCCAATGCAATAAGCAAACAAATCCCTTGTAAATAAAAAGAAGGAGATTAAAATACAGGACTCAGCCAAACACATAAATAAACTACATAACTATATGAATTAGCAAAGCTATCTTAATAGTAGCCATAAATACAAAGGGACTCAATCCACTTTAAAGACACAGATGATCTAATTGGATTAATAAACAAGAGTCAAGTATCTGTTGCAAAGAAGTGATGCCAGCAAGTGAATAAAAGCTGAATGTAACTTGGCATTGCTATTCTGTTATTTCATAAGATAATCAAAAATCAAATCTAGTCAGAAAAGAAAAAGGTGACTATATACTAAACAATAAGATGCCACAATAAGGAGAGAATATTTTTGATAAACCTATAACCAAGATTGCAATTATTAGGGAAAATGAGAATATTTCCACTAAAATCTAGAACAAAAACAAAAGATACTTATTTTTCTTACTCTTATCCAATATAATATATAAAGTTTTAGCTATACCAATGAGACAGGACCAAGAAAAGGAAAAGTCAAAATTTTCACCTGCATTTCTTACCTGCAGGCAATATGGTTATATTTTTTAAATATCCTAAAGTCTCCACTAAAATTTTTAGTTATTGCCCTTGGTGGTCTGCTACCTGCTAGTCAAGTAGACAATAGCCTTCTAAGTTTGTGGTTGTTTCAAGAGCTGTTAATTTACCTAAGAAATCTTTGTTCTTACAATCACATAAGCAACTTGATGCTTTAGCATGACAGGGAGTTACTGTCACAGCTAGTAAGATACCTCATAGTTTTCATAATTGTTTCATAATGGTTATAGTTGTATTCAATTTATATTTGAGAAAAAGAACCTTTTATTTGGAGTAAATCCAGGAATTTTAGAGAGAAAATTATGTGTATTGTATGAATGTAGCACCTGTCAATTAAAAAGCCTAACACCTATGGCTTAGGCAGGAAATAGAAGGTGGAACATTTGGAGGCAGAAAAAATTCTAGGATATCCAGGCAGAAGATTCACCTGAGAAGATGTGAGGAGATGGATGCATGGTACCCAAGCATGGGTGACAGAACATAGGTTAAAATCAATGGGATATTTTAAGTTAGATTTGGTCAGAGAAGAGACTAGCTATATGGCAAATGTATTTGTAAACATATTTTAAGTCTGAGTCTTATTTCTGGGAGCATGGGGCTGGAAGCATGAACCAGAATTTCAATATTCAAGAAAGGTTTTTCTTCCATCATTTCCACACTTCACTCATTTTCTGCCTCCCCTTTTATTGTCTATAAAATTAAAAGGAGCTGAATTGAGATGATAAATAATCATTCCAAATTTTATAAAAAGATTTTGGGGTAGTCTTTCTTAGCTATTTATTCTTATCTAGCTTTTCAGCTGCAAAGTAACCTAGTACGCTTTCCTAGGGAGAAGCACCTGACTAGGCACCACCATTGCTTACGATTTAATCGGCTACGAGAAACTATATTAGAATAAAAGAATATCAGAGAATACAATAGTGATTTACATATGACACTGGAGATCTTTAGGGCTCCACCCACTGATCATCACTGGTCCATAGCTGCCATCCTATCTTGTATATCTAACTTAATTATCTCATGGATAGGTAGATACCTTCCCTACTAATAATCATGCTCTGTACACCAGAATATACTGTGCTATCCCTTAATCTTGTTTTTAACCTCAACTTCAATTCTTACTACAACATATGTGAGCTGCTTGCAGTTTCACTATATATCCTTTTCCCTTATTACCTTCAGAGACTAAGCTCTTTCTGCCACTTGCTAGCTACCAGAATTTTTTTCCCACTTTGCAAAACATACATATTGGAGCTAACTGACAGAGGAGTGTCATCCATCCATGAACCAAAATATTTTTCTCCCTTGAAATTGCTTACCATACGTATTTTGTCACAATAATCTAATGTCACTCATAAAACATCTATCGTGATTAGGTGAGTTGAGCTCATTAGAGGGATACAGTTTCTTTTATGTAAATATACTGAAGATAAAGTTGTTAAAGTTATGAGATTAAAAAAAATCCAAAAAACACATATATTTTTGCAATGTAATTTAAGTTGTATGTTAGCTTCCTTTATCAAAAAAAAAAGTCTTCTACCAATATATGGTTTAATATCCTCCCTATAGAAAAGTAGTGATTTTTAATAGTATATGTAACTCAGTGACAACATTATTCAATAATTTCTCTCCACAGTAAAATTTCTTGCAGTATAATTTTGTCGCTGTAACTTTATTATGGATTGAAATTAATCAACTAATATAACATCCGGAGGAGGTGAAAGGAATTCAGTATAAAAAAATTCAAAACAAAACTGACTTACTTTCTTAATTTTCTTTTTTCTGTACTCAACATAATATTTGATACATATTTTCAAAGTAAAGTGATTATTGTTGTCAAGAATATTATCACATCCATTGTGAATATTATTTCTCAAATGTCTCTCTTATTTCATTAAAGGGCATTTAATTTTTCAATGGTAATATCCACCTTTGGATACATAATGTTAAGTATGCCACTTTACATCTTATTACTTTCATGTATTTATATTTGATTATATTTTAAACATGCTTTGATAATTGGCAAAATGAACACTTTTAAACAGATACTCATTAATCTTCTAATCCTTAAATATAAGATACATAAGTCCAGTCGTCATTTCCCATAGTGTTTTACACAAGAAATCTTTCTTGGTCTGCATCTTATCAGAAATGTATAAGGCCCTTTCCTCAAATCAAACAATAAGTTTTCACTTTCTATTAAAAGTCAGCAGCATTTCTTTTTCTTTGATATAATATAAGTCTTTGAACTTCTAACTAGAAAGACATGCTATAGCTGATTTTTAAAAGAAATACATAAATTGTGTGTGTAAGTGTATGTGTGGTGTGTGTGTGTGTGTGTGTGTGTGTGTGTGTGTGTGTGAATATAGAAACTGTTGGTTTAGACAAAAGAGTTAATAGATTCATGGTTTTCTAATCTGAGTTTGTGTTCTAGATGTAGGTCATGGTACATAAGTCAAGTTACTTTTTTGTAAAATATTTTGATTGACTTTTCCTAGGAAGATAGGAACAAATTTCTAAACATCCAAAATAAGATATTTGCAATCCAAAATAAAATGTTAGACCATGATCTAATTTACTGAACCTAGTAGTTTATGAGATTGATAACAGGATTATGGGAGAGGGATTATATACTGTAACACACCTGATTTAGGAATAATAATCCTTTCTTAACATGGTGACAAGTCACATTGAATTTCTGAAGCTCCCTGAACTGTTTGAAGGCAACTCAGATGGTTCAAGTCTCTTCTTCAGAAACAATTATTGTTTTATAACAATGAGAAGGTACCTTATATGTCTAATCTGTTTCAGAAACTTCCCAAGATTTGTGAATTTGTTTATTTTCTGAGCCTTGTATTTTTTATTCTGAATATTAACTAACCTCCCTCTTGCAAGAGGTGGATCTCACCATAAAAGACATACAATCCTGTAGTGTGAAGAGACTTTAAACCAAAACTAGTCAGAAAATATTTTAGAATGGGCACTTCATACTGAGTAAGAAAGTTCCTGGCAGTTTTAAACTGATGCATAAAATAGTGCTCCACTTGATTTTATAAAACAAATAATATTAATGGTAAAGTAACTGATTAACTGTAGTCTCATAATAATGGGTACTTTTAACTACACCCTCCTCAAATGATAAGTCATCCAGGCTAAAATAAGAAAAGCTTTCGAATTAAATACAATAAAAAATTAAATAGACTTAACTGAATTGTTGGAAGTGGATGAAATCCAAGTGAATGTGTATTGATTACATGGGCATAGCCATGTCAAGGAACCCATGTCTCAGACCCACCAGACTGGCAAAACCTTCCACAAGTGAGTCTCAGAATGGCCAAGCCATTCTCTGATCCACATATGAGTATTCACCACAATCCACTAGTGGTGCAAAAACTATATACAACAGCTTCAACCTCCAAATTACTGCAACCTAACACTGCTCCCCCACAGAGATCTCCTATAGACTAGCTGAGCCCTCCTCCTTGTGCTATTCAGAATAGACATCTGGGTTTCTGGGTTGCATCGCAGGTGCTCTCCACCAGAGCTTCCACAGCCTGCTTGATCATAGCTTATCTGTGCATGTGGCTGTCATGTCTTCATTCCTGCCTCAACCTAGTAAGGTTTTTCAGACCAAGACAAGCAGGACGTGGTGAGACATCATCGAAGTATCACATCCAAACACTGGACAATACATGGTTTTCTCAACAAGTCAAAGATCATTTTCTAAAATAAATTATATGGTAGGACAAAAAGTAAGTTGAAACAATTATGGGAAATTGTGTATAACTCAGAGTAAGAGAATGACAAATCATCATTGGAAGAAATTATAGGACTTAACAAAATACATCAACATTGAATAGCAGGCTACTGAATGATGAATAGGTCATTGACAAAAAAAATCAACAGAATTCCTTATGTAAATAAAAATAAAAGCATAATACACCAAAACCTATGCGATATATAAAAGTAGTCATGAGTGGTATCTACAGCTACAAGTGTCTTCTTAATGAATGAAGGAACTCAAGAGATGTTGTGACTACCTCTACTGCTCCATCCACCACCTAAAAGGAGTAATATAGACAGGAAGTTATGGAAGAGAATTCTTAAATTTTATGATAAAGTTGCTTATGGATAGATCTTTACAGATAATAGCCTCTGGTGGAGGGGTAGAGATGGGAAAGAATATTTTTAAAGAGATGAACACTATCAGTTTGACCATGTTCCAATGAGTTATATGGTCAATATGGATTGAACTTGGTATGTTTTTCTTTTCTTTTTGGAAGGAGGACACAAGAGTAAGAGGGTGGAGTCCATTGGTTGGGTCAACTAATCTGGACCCTTTGTTTTTACCAGAAACTGTACCACCAATCAAAGGACAGGACTTAGGCTCCCACCTACCATATATGTAGTGGATGTGTAGCTCAGTCTTAATGTGGGTACCCCAACAACTGGAATTGGGGCTATCTCTTAAGCTGTTGCCTGCCTGTGAAATATATTCCCCTAACTGCGATCACTTGTCTGATCTCAGTGGGAGTGGATGTGACTAACCTTACAGGGTCTTGATGTACCAGGGTGAGGAAGTACCTGGAGTTGGGCTCTACCCTCTCAGAAAAAAGAGATGAGTGGGCTTGGGGGAGAGTTACTATGTAAGGGGTGATCCGCAGTGGAAGGGGAACAATAGAGATGTATAGTGAATTAAAATTTAAAAGAAGAAAAGAAAACATGATTTGACTTAAAAAATTGAAAAGCGGTAAAAAGTCATCATTTCCAGAATGATACCTATGAGTATGCTGCAGCAGAACTAGAAGCTGTTTGTATCTTTCCACTGATTCAGAGGTTGTTGAATAACAATGAATTCATAAAATATACCTTCCATTAGTAGGCTTTGGCCAGAAAATCCAGCCAGCCTTGGAAATCTGGCTGAGGAAAATTCAGATCTCTTTATTCTAATTTCAATTACTAATATTAACAGTAAAATCACACATCACACTGTTCACAGTAAATGTGTTTTTGCATATATGCAATTTATAGACCAAATACAAACTAAGGAGTATATAGTATAATTAGTGGAGTCTGACATGTTTCAGAAGAAGGTAATAAGTATAATCTGCATGGATGAAATAAATCCAAAAGCAGATTCAAAGGAGGACCTTCTACTAAACCTAAAGGAGAGTCTGGGTTAAGAGTGAAGATGTGTCAGCTGCACAGACTAACAAACAGAACCTATCTGGAGCAAGAAGAACAGTTCAGGTCTAGCTGGAGGAGGAAGTGTCCTGGCAGATGGCAGCTGTGTAGGCCATATTAACAGTGGTGGTGCTGGGGTGGGGATTATCCAACTAACCAAGAATAGTTAGGAGATCTCTAAGGTTTGTCCATGATACATGGAGACACTCAAGGTGTATGTGAGGACTTTGCTAGCTCAGTGACAACTACTCATCACTTCAAGTAGTACAGGTGAAGGGGTTACACCCCTTCCTTGGCCTGGTTTATTGGCTAAGTTCTTGGACATGGTTTCCCTCATAAAAGTTTTAATATACCCATGTGTTCCTACAGTCAAAAGCCACCCCAATAAATTTATATAGTGGCAACCTATGTTCTACCAGCAATCAGTCATTAGTCAGAATATGCTGTATGAGTTTGCCAGACAGTGTTCACTTATCTACACAGAAGCCCAGGAGCAAAGAGAGGCTTGGAAATGGAATCTCTTGGGGAAAGGCACAGCCTGCAAAGGTAATTCAGATTAGAATATAGCCTGATCTCAATAAAAGCCAAATGAGTAACAATGTTCTTTTAGTATTCTTTCTTAAAAACGAACCCTGTTCTGGAATTAATTCATTTTTGCTAAAGAAAATAATTTACATTTTTCCGTATTGTTTGTGATAATTATTCTCACCTGCTAGGATGAATTGATAGTGAAGGGTTAAGGAAACATTCCTACAAGTATACACTTTCAGTATGACACCAAGCTAATTGTAATTGGCTTCAGTTGTGTGACTTTTCCTAGAAGAATGTGAGCCATCACTTCCACCATGATAAGATACCCATGGCCAACCAAAGAGATAATTCCATCAAAGTCCAACTTAGTGAACCTGTAAGTTCACTGGGCTTCTCTACAGAGTACAGTTGAGAGCTTATTTACACAAAAGGTCCCACCCCATTATACTCATGACTTCTTGGCATCTGTATCATGGACTCCCTTTTCAGTTAAACTCCCACATCTTCTGTGATGGTTTGAATATGCTTGGCCCAAGGCCTATTAGGAATTGTGGTCTTGGAATAGGTGTGTCACTGTGGGTGTGACTTTAACACCCTCACCTTAGCTCCCTAGGAGCCTGTCTTCTCTTAGTAGCCTTCAGATGAAGATGTAGAACTCTCAGATCCTCCTACACCATGCCTGCCTGGACATAGTCATGCTCCTGCCTTGATGATAATGGACTGAACTCTGAACCTGTAAGCCAGCCCCAATTAAATCTCCTTATAAGAGTTGTCTTGGTCATGGTATCTGTTCACAGCAGTAAAACCCTTCGTATGACAGTGGGGGAGTACTCTCTCAAAGGCAAAGGGGAGGGAGGATTGGGTGAAGAACTCTGGGAGGGAGGACCAGGACATAGTCTATCCCAGGATCACTTCCAGATGAAAGACAGGGTGTAAAAGTGAAAGGACTGGTTTCTCAGGTGAGGTTGTGATTCTCCTTTTCCTCCTTGTACTAGGAAGTGTCCATAACACCTTTACCACAGTCTAGCTACCACTGTATTGTTCTGCTCAGTTAGTTGCTATGGCAATCTCCTTTTCACAATACAGATTGTCTCACTGTGTTATGTGTTTATGAAAAACAGCCACATAATAGCTATTGGTTTATTTTCAGTGTTGCTTCAAAGTCTAGTTTATTGCCCACAACAACAAATATGGTCTTGGAAAACACAGTCTTGGTGGCTGGAGATGTAGGTCAGTAACACATTACTTGTGCTAGCATGCACAGGGTCCTAGGTTAGATTCTCCCAAATTTCAGAGGGTCTAGTACAATGCCAGACTCCTGAGGTGGTTTTCTTTAAGTTCTTGGTTAGATATCACCTTTCTGATATAGATGTTTGTGATCATTCCATTAAAATGGGAATTCTTCTCCAGTTCTAATAACCCTTTATCTTTGATTAGCTTATTTTTATTGGAGGGGGTTCACTTTTTAAGAATAAAATGTTAGAATCTGTCTTTAGCTCTTTCACAGATACATGCAAGCATCCTACTGTGCCATTTTCTTTGAGCACTGACAGACTTCCTAGGCCAGTATTTCTCATAGTGAAAGTATGTCTGTATCAAGGAGGGTATTGGTGGCTGCCTATCTTGCTCCCTTTCTTGCTTCTGCCCATTGTCTGAGAATCAGAGGGCCTAATGTTAATTGCACTGAGATAGAATAAGAATGTTACCACAATTTTGAGCCAAATTTGAAACAAACTTTACTTAAATACTGGCTAGTATAAGTGACTGTGACTAGGACCATTCTGAGGTTTCCCAGAAAAAAATGGAGATGAGTCACATTTTGCTAAGGTTTATAAAGGCAAATCCATAAGACTATATATTACTCACCAGGTCCAATCAGGGGCAAGCATACATCCTTTTATATTTCCTGCCTACACGAATCACCTCTGATGCAATCAGATCAAATAAACTTATTTAGGAAAGTGAGAACCTGTGGCTTGTTGTCTTATATAAACAAGCTTATATATAGCTTATATATATATATAGCTTCCAGCATTTCAACAAGTATCTGTCTTTGGACTTGCAGGTTAGAGGCACTTTGGTTTGTGAATCCCTTAGGCACAGTAATTAAGCTGAAAACATTACTTTGGTTCTCACACTGGGTTGTATTGTTAAACATCTCTCATCCTCAGAAAAATATTTGAAGAGACTCACACTCTGTCCTGTAGCTATTTCCTTTCTTCAGGATCCTCACCTTGTTGTGTATCTCTTCTGTCAGCTCCCCAACCTCTATTCAGAGCCCTCACCATGCTATTGTCTATCTGTCTGTATGGCTGACAAAGATATTAATTACTTTTCTAATCAAGTCTTTACTCTCCATACATTCCAGAGTTTCTCTTGATCACTTCCTCTCAAGCCTTTCATATTTGTATATTTTATTGTTTGGGTTTTTATTAGTTAATCAAGTAATTTTACCACCTTCTTATTCCCCCTCACAGAGTTCATTCCATCATCTCCCTTAAACCATCACCTCTGAGAGGACACTGCCCCTGTATTCTCCCACCATAGTGTATCAAGTCTCTGCAGGATTAGTCCAACTGAGATCAGACATGGTAGCCCTATACTACATATGGGGGCAGGGCTTTGGACCAGCCTGTGTATGCTTTTTGGTTGGTGGCTCAGTCTCTGGGAGCTCCCAGGGCTTCAGGTTAGTTGACACTGGTTGATCTTTCTGTGGGGTTGTCATCTCTTTAAGGGCCTTCAATCCTTCCCCTAACTTTTCCATAGGTGTCCCCAACCTCTATACAACATTTGTCTGTGGGTATTTGCATCTCTCAAGTTAATATTAGTAATAGGGTGAGGGATTGGTACCTACCCGTGGAATGGGTCTCAAAATGAACTGTCCACTGAGCAGCCTTTCCTTCAGTGTCTGCTCTGTCTTTGCCCTTGAATTTCTTTTTTTTTTTTTTGTATGATTGTTTTTGTATTTTTATTTAATAATTTTATTCATTTACATTTCAAATGATATTCCCATTCCCAGTTACCTCTCCACTATCCCCTAACTCATCCCACTCTCTCCCCTCCCCTTTGCCTCTATGAGGTTGCTCCTCTACCTATTCACCCACTCCTTCATCGCATCTCTAGCATCCTCCTACACTGGGGCACCAAACCTCCATAGGACCAAGTGCCTCCCCTCCCACTGATGTCAGATAAGGCCATTCTCTGCTAAATATGGATCTGGAGCCATAGATCTCTCCAAGTGTACTCTTTGGTTGGTGGTTTGGTCCCTGGGAGATCTGGGTGGTTGGTTTAGTTGAAACTGATCTTCCTATGGGGTTGCAATCCTCTTCAGCTCCTTCAGTCCTACCCCTAGCTCTTCCAGTGAGGTCCCCAGGCCCAGCCCAATGGTTATCTGTGACTATCTACATATATATTTGTCAGGGACTGGTAGAACCTCTAAGGGAACAGCCATACCAGGCTCCTGTCAGCAAGTGCTTCTTGACATCAACAATAGTGTTGGGGTTTGGTGTCTGCAGATGGGATGGGTCCCTAGGTGGGACAGTTTCTGGGTGAACTTTCCTTCAGTCTCTGTTCCATTTTTTTTGGCCCTGTCTTTCTTTTGGACAGGAACATTTCTGGATTAAATTTTTTCAGATGTTTGGGTGGCCCCATCCCTCAACTGGGAGACATGCCTATCTACTAGCAGTGGTCTCTGCAGGTTCTATCTCTGCTTTGTTCGGTGTTTTGGCTAAAGTCATCACATTGGATTCTAGGAGCCTCTCCCTTCCTGGCATCTGGGACTTTCTAGTGGCCTCCCCCCAATTCCCCATGCTCTACTGCTACATATTTCTATCCCATTTCCTGGCCCTCTGGACTTCTCTCCTTTCCTTTCTAATACCTGATCCTGCCTCCCTTTCCCCCTCCCTTTCAGTTCCCTCCCTCCCTCCTATGATTATTTTGTTCCCCCTTCTAAGTAGGACTGAAGCATCTACACTTTGGTCTTTCTTCTTCTTGAGCTTTATATGTTCTGTGAGTTGTATTGTGGGAATTCTGAGATTTGGGGCTAATATCCACTTATCAGTGAGTACATAAAATGTGTCTTCTTTTGTGACAGGGTTACCTCACTGAGGATGATCTTTTCTAGTTCCATCCATTTGCCTTCAAATTTCATGAAGTCATTGTTTTTAGTAGCTGGGTAGTACTCCATTATCTAAGTGCACCACATTTTCTCTATTCATTCTTCTGTTTAGGGAGATGTGGGTTGTTTTCAGCTTCTCACTATTATAAATAAGGTTGCTATGAACATAGTGGAGCATGTGTCCCTGTTATATGTTGGAGCATCTTTTGGGTATATGTCCAGTAGTGGTATAGCTGGGTCTTCAGGTAGGAATTAGTTCCAATTTTCTGAGAAACTGCCGAATTGATTATCAAAGTGGTTTTACCAGCTTGCAGTCTCACCAGCAATGAAAGGGTGTTCCTTGTTATTCACAGAATCCCCAGCATCAGCTGTCATCTACATTCTGTGTCTGCTCCATCTTTGTCCTTGCATTTCTTTTAGACAGGGCCAATTTGAAGTCAAAAGTGTTGTAGGTGTGTTAGTGCACCCATCCCCTCATTGGTTGTCCTGTCTGGCTACTGGAAGTGATCTGTTCTGGTTCCATATCCCCACCATTTGTCATTTTCACTAAGGTCAAGTATATTGATGAGCCTTCCTCATCCAGGGTCTCTGGAACTTCTTAGAGAATAACCCAAGCCCCCATCCTTGGCAGCTATACTGCTCCTGGACATATACCCAAAAGATTCTTCATCATACCACAAGGACACATAGTCCACTATGTTCATAGAAGCTATATTTATAATAGCCAGAAACTAGAAGCAACTCAGATGTTCCTCAACTGATGAGTTGAATCTTATGAGAGGAAGATTTCAAATGGTCATTTTATGGGGATTTTAGGGAACTGTGCCTGATGAGGGATTTTTTTTTTTTAACCAGGCTGCGGTTTTGTGAATCCAGTAGAGCATTCAGAAATGCAGAGATAATGTGGAGGTGTGTCTCTGTGTGTGTGTGTGTGTGTGTGTGTGTGTGTATTAATCACTGTCTCTGTTCCTTACCTAACAGCATTTCTCACTATGCTACACAGGAGCTCCATAAATAACTGTGACATAAATGAACAAATGAGGAAATCAACAGAAATTTAGTGATTCAAGAATAACACGGTATGAGAGATCATCGGCTTCTTGTGTATCTTGTTTCTCTTTCCATACTTTCTCATTAGTGTTTTCCATCATTCTGATGTTCTTCATAATTTCTATTCAGGGTTGTAATATTTAAAATTTGCTAACATCAGATTACCAATTCTATACAAAATATGCAACTAATTTATTATTATAAAACTTGCTACAAAATATTATCCCAACATTTGGAGAGTGCATCAAATTTTGCATAAAGTTTGTAAGTCTTAACATTCCTATTTCATAAATCTTCATTATCCAATAAGCAATTTCCAGAGATAAATATCAAACGTGTCTGTGAAATCCCATATGGAAGCTAGGTAATTGTGAATATTTTGCTGAGAAAACATGGCTGGCGGAACCAATGGAAACTATACTTAACTTCATTTTAAATTTAAGTAGCTATAGGGTATGATGTCTGCCGTGTTGTCCAAACACAACTTCAACAATTATTCTTCAGTTATAGGTTCAGAAAACTAAAATAAATAAAACATACACACATTAATTTTTTAAAGCCAGGTTTAGAAGTAATAATATTTGTAAAATTATTATGAAAAGCAATATGTTTCTTTCAGATTATTTCAAATTTTCATTGTGTTGCTTTATTAAAATGTGGAGTATGATAGATATAAATTATGTGAATAACTGAAAACATTCACTCAGATGAAAAAGTAATTCCAGTGTAATAATAGATTAAATCATGCTTTATTGGTCCATTCTCTAAAGTTCAAGATTAAAATGGCAAAAATGTAGGAAGATAGACTCCCTCTCATTTTAGTATACCTGCTAGAAGTTTTACCTGTTGGAAATATGGCATATTATAAAGAGCGTATATATATATATATATACATGGAGAGAGAGAGAGAGAGAGAGAGAGAGAGAGAGAGAGAGAGAAAGTACTAGGTTGAGACCTATCACCACGAAATTGATAGGCTTTTGTAGAACTAAAAATAGGTAATTCATGGTGTGGATTTCCTTGGCAGCTATGAGTAATTTTTATTTATTTTTTTATGAAATTATTTTTTACTTATTTACTTTATATCCCACTCACAGTCACTTCCTCCAACAATCTTTATCCCATTTTCCCTCTCCTCCTCCTCTGAGAGGATGGGGCTCCATGGGTATCCCCCACCCCCACTCTGGCACTTGAAGTCTCTGCAAGGCTAGGTGCTTTCCCATGAAGGCCATAAAAGGCACCCTAGCTCATAGAACATATTCCACCTATAGGCAACAGCTTTTGGTATAGCTTTCATTACAATTATCCAGTTCGCACTTGAAGTCCACGCTACACATCTGCTACATATGATCAAGGAGGCTTAGGTCTAGCCTTTGTATATTCTTTGGATGGTTGTTCAGATGCTGAGAACCCAAGGGTTCAGGTTAGTTGATCTTGTTGGTCTTACTTTGGAGTTGTTATCCCCTTCAGTGCCTACAATCATTTCTCTTATTCTTTCATGAAAGTCCCCAAGCTCCATCCTCTATTTTGCTGTGGGTGACTCTATCTGTCTGAGTTAACTGCTGGGTGGAGCCTCTTAAAGAACAACATGCTCTTGTCTCATGCAGGATAATATTCTCAAGTTCCATCCATTTGCCCTCAAAATTCATGATATCTTGTTTTTAGTAGCTGAATAGTATTCCATTGTATAGATGTACCACCTTTTCTTTATCCATTCTTCAGTAGAGGGACATGGCCAGTTTCTGGCTATTACAAATAAAGCTGGTCTGAACATAATTGATCAAGTGTCCTTGTAGGATGTTGGAGCATATTTTATGTATATGCCCAGATTTAGTATAGCTTTGACTTGAGGTAGAACTGTCCAACTTTTCTGAGAAAATGCCAAATTGATTTTCAAAGTGGTTTTACAAGTTTTCACTCCCACCAGCAATGGAGGAATGTTCCCCTTGCTCCACATTCTTGACAGCATGTTCTAGCTCTTGGGTTTTGAATCTTAGCCATTATGATTGTTGTAAAGTGGGGGTCATTTTGATTTACATTTCCCTTATATCAAAGGACTTTGAACATTTCTTTAAGTGCTTCTGGGCCATTCAACATTCCTCTGTTGAGGATTTTGTTTAACTCTGTACCCCTTTTTTGTTGTTGTTGGTTTGTTTGATTTTTTTTTTTTTATTTTGGTTTTGGTTTTTGGTTTTTAGAGACAGGGTTTCTCTGTATAGCCTTGCCTGTCCTGGAACTCACTCTGTAGACCAGGCTGGCCTCGAACTCAGAAATCCTCCTGCCTCTGCCTCCCAAGAGCTGGAATTAAAGGTGTGTACCACCACTGCCCGGCTAGTACCCCATTTTTTAATTGGGTTATTTGGGTTGTTGGTCTTTAACTTCTTGAGTTTGTTGTAAACTTTGGATATTAGCCCTCTGTCAAATATAGGGTTGGTGAAGATACTTTCCCAATCTATAGGCTGCCAATTTGTCCTGTTGAGAGTGACCTTTGCCTTACAGAAGCTTTGCAGTTTCGTGAGGTCTCATTTAGCAAGTGTTGATCTTAGAACCTGAGTCATTGGTGTTCTATTCAGGAACTTTTCTCCTGTACCAATGAGTTCAAGGGTTTTTCCAGCTTTCTCTTCTATAACATTAGTATATCCAGTTTTATGTTGAAGTTCTTGATCCACTTGGACTTCAGTTTCCTGAAGTGTCATAAGTATGGATATATTTTCATTCTTCTACCTGTAGACATTCAGTAAGATTAGTTAATCATTTCATTGAAGATGCTTTCAGTTTTCCATGGTATGGTTTTGGCTTCAAGTGTCCATAGGTGTGTGGGTTTATTTTTTGGTCTTCAATCCCAATCTATTCATCAACTTGTCTGTTTCTTTACTAATACCATGCAATTTTTATCACTATTTCTCTGTAGTACAGCTTAAGGTCAGGGATAGTGATTCCTCTGGAAGTCATCTTATGTTCAGGATCATTTTGTCTATCCTGTTTTTTTTGTTATTCTATATGCAGTTGAAAACTGCTGTTTCAAAGTATATAAAAAATTGTATTGGAATTTTGATGGGGATGGCCTTGAATCTGTTGATTGCTTTTGGTAAGATGGGCATTTTCACTATGGCAATCATTCCTTTCTATGAGCAAGGGAGATATGTTTCATCTTCAGATATCCTCTTTGATTCTTTCCTTTGGGGACTTGAAGGTCTTGTCTTACAGATCTTTCATTTGCTTGCTTAGAGTCACACCAAGATATTTTATATTGTTCATGGTTATTTAAAAAAAAGTGTTGTTTCCCCAATTTCTTCTCATACCATTCATCATTTGTATAAAGTAGGGTTACTTATTTCTTTCAGTTAATTTTGTATCCAGCCACTTTGCTGGAGTTATGTATTAGCTGTAGTTCTCTGGTAGAATTTTTGGGGTCAGTTATGTATACTATCATATCATCTGCAAATAGAGATACTTTGAACTCTTTTTAATTTGTATCCCCTTGATTGTCCTAGTTATTGGTGCACCTGTGTATATGTGGATCTCATCCTATTAATTTAATTATATGTAGAAAATTGTTCTCTAAAATAACCAGTATTTTGGAAGACTAGTGAAGAGTCGCTTACCTTAAATTATTTTATAATAAAGCAATATTACATAACTAAACAATATAATAGTTCAAGGGAATGAACAAAGATGAGTGAAGCAATAGTTCACATATAAACATGGGTATGCAAATACAAGTATATTCAAACATAAGGAAACTTTAAGTGGTAAAATTTATGTTGGATTAAATATTTGAATAATTGGTATTCACTTAGAGAAATATTAATGCCATCCCCAGACTGTTCAAAAGAGCTACATTCCAAATACTTGAATTATAAGATATCTAAATATGAATTTATTATTTATCATATTTATCTTCATAAGCTTGTTCATAAATATTAGAAAGTATTTTTATTATTGAAAGAAGAAAATGTTTTGCTAAGTGAGGTAGTTTGTAGATCTTCTGTTAGTAAAGAGATTTATGATTCTTGCAATATTTAAAATACTATAAGAGAAAAACCAAGAAATAAGACATAAGTCTATTCACATAATATTTTCAGTGTATGTTGAGAAGGGAATATGTGTAAAGTATTACATCTAAAGAATTCACAATAAACATTTAAAAATAAATCCTTAATATTATTATCAGAAAATCAGAACTTAATGCAACAAATTAAGAGGGAAGATATATTAGCAAGAGCTTATTTGTTAGAATTATTCTAAAATATGTTCTACACCATGAGCTATAGACACCATCCTGCTCCATGATGGTAGCACAGACAACGAGCATCAGCATGGCCTCCAGGGCCCAGGCCACAGATACTAATGTGGTCCCTGGCAGCACATGGACATCAGTGTTGATTGAGGTGACAGCACACACCATGTATATCCACTATTTCACCAATAAATTATGTCACAGCTCTTCAAAGTTACCCAAAATACAAAAGTGTAAACCCTTGTTCAAGGAGTGTATGTGACAATTTGATACAATTGACATGTTACAAATGATATAATTTATTATTTATGCAGCTATTGATTTGCATTGAGAAAGTAGAATGTACTGGAAGATATATCAGTAGCTAGTTCCTTTATTGGAAAACAAATCTTTCTATAGTAATCAGCTATGTAAACATTCTTTGGTTACATAAAAACATTTTGCTTATCTTCCCTGTGTCTCTAGGTTCAATCTTTAGCACCACAATGGTTTTTCATGAAACACTGAAAAAATGTTAGCAATTATTGGCATGGTAATTTATAACATTACAATTTCAGCAGAGTGCCAATATTTCATTGATTTTTTGACATCTAAATATCTTTTCTTTTTACTGTTATAAATTTTAAGAGCAAAACCACCTTTCCCTCTCTAATAACTCATCATACTTAGATCAGAGATAACTTATTAACTCATCTTTATGTGATTATTTCATGATTTCTCTTGCTCTGAATGTTTTCAGTGAACTCTTGGAATCTGTAATGGTTGGGTCTATGTAAGGCTGAAATTTCTAGTTTCATTCATTTGCCTAAGAATTTCATGAATTCATTGTTTTTAATAGCTGAGTAGTACTCCGTTGTGTAAATGTACACATTTTCTGTATCCATTCCTCTGTTGAGGGACATCTGGGTTCTTTCCAGCTTCTGGCTATCATAAATAAGACTGCTATGAACATCGTGGAACATGTGTCCTTATTATATATTGGAGAATCTTTACCCAGGAGTGGTATGGCAGTATCCTCATGTAATACTGTGTACAGTTTTCTGAGGAACCACCAGGCTGATTTCCAGAGCTCCCAGAGCTCCCAGGGACTAAATTAGAAACCAAGGAGTACACATGTAGAGACCCATGACTCCAGCTACATATGTAGCAGAGTATCATCAATCAGAGAAGAAGCCCTTGGTCCTGTGAAGGCTTGATGCCTCAGTGTAGGAAAATGCCAGGGTGGGGAGGTGGAAGTGGGCAGGTGGGGGAACACCCTCCTAGAAGCAGGGGAAGAGGAATGGAATAGGGGGTTTCTGGGGGGAAACCAGGAAAGAGGAAAACATTTGAAATGTAAATAAAGAAAATAGCCAATAAAAAAAGAAAAAAAAATACTAAGATTTCAAAGAAATGAGACTGGGGTGCCGTGACTCAGCAGGCCAAGGCCAAATAAGCCTGGTGACCTGGATTTTATCACTGAAGGAAAGTAACGGAGTGATAACTGACATAATAAAAGTTCTCCAGGCTCTACACGTGTGGTTGTGGCATGTGCATGTGTGAACATCTTCCCAGTACATGCTATAAATATAAGTATTTACATATATTCATGTGTAGGGACATACAAATGATTAAAAAATAAATTTAAAAAGTAATATCATATCTTCATTATTTTGAAAAGGTTTTTAATCTATATTTGTGTGTGTGTCTGTGTGTGTGTGTTCGTATGTGTGTGTTTGTGTATGCCAGTGTGTGACTATGTCAATGGAGGCTACAAGGGGGTTGGGTAATTCCTCAAGATGGAATTATGGACATTGATGACCTATCTTCAACTGGCAGGAAAACAAACCAAGGGTCTTCTGGAAGAACAGCAGGTACTCTTGGCTGCCCAGCCACTATTCCAGCCCTACAGAATCATTTTTTTCTGATATTCTATGTCAGCATTGATGTACAACAAATATACCTTATTGCTTTAATTAAAAGACCAGCAAATTGGCTCACTTGGTAGAATTCTTGCCTTATAAACACAAGGCTTTGAGTTTGATTTCTCAGAATTCACGTTTTTATCAAAAGAAAAAATGGGCATAGTGATACATGCTTGTTAACCTAGTGTAGGGAAAAAACACTGGTAAAAACTTGGGATTCTGTACCTATCCATCTTAGCCTTTTTAGAGATCCTCAGACCTGAGAAACAATACCTATAATTATCCTCTAGCATACAAACAGAGAGAGAGAGAGAGAGAGAGAGAGAGAGAGAGAGAGAGAGAGAGAGAGAGAGAGAGAGAAGAAGAAGAAGAAGGAGGAGGAGGAGGAGGAGGAGGAGGAGGAGGAGGAGGAGGAGGAGAAAGGGAGATAGGGCAGGAAGGAGGAAAGAAAGTAATATGCATGCAAAATATCTTAATTGATAAAAAAACTATTAATATTGGGAGTATGTAGGGTTTTGTTTTAATCTCTGTGGCCATGTTCTTTTTACATAAGAATGGTAATGATTCCTGGAAACAATCACCAAGAATGGAAAGGGTCCTGAGGGAAAGGAAAGAAACTTTTATTTCCTGGTGTTTTTGAGACAGGGTTTCTTTGTGTAGCCCTGGCTGTCCTGGAACTCACTCTGTAGACCAGGCTGGCCTTGAACTCAGAAATCTGTCTGCCTCTGCCTCCCAAGTGCTGGGATTAAAGGCATGTGCCACCACACCGGGCTCTTCTTTTTTTAAATCATTTTATTCATTTATATTTCAAATATCCCCTTTCCACAAATTCTCTATCCCATCTCTCCTCTCCCTGCTTCCCCTTTGCTTCTATAAGGGTGATCCTCCATCCATTCACTCACTCCTGCCTCACTGCTCTAGCATCCCCCTATGCTAGGGTATCAAGCCTCCTCAGGAACCATCCCCTCCCATTGATGTCAGATAAAGCCATTCTCTGCTACATATGTATTTGGAACCATGGCTCCCTCCATATACATTCTTTGATTTCTGGTTTAGTCCCTGGGAGCTCTGGGTGGTCCAGTTACTTGATATTTTTCTCTGTATGGGGTTGCAATCCCTGTTACCTCCTTCAGGACTTCATAAAACCTGCAAGCAAATGGGTGGAGCTAGAAAATATCCTGAGTGAGGTAACTCAGACATAAAATAACACATATGGTATATATTCATTGATAAGTGGGTATTAGCCCAAAAGCTCAGAATACCCATGATACAATCCACAAACCATATGGAGTTTAAGAAGAAGGAAGACCAAAGTGTAGATTCTTCAATCCTACATAGAATGGAAAACAAAACAATCACAGGGGGTAGAGTGAAGGAGGAACCTGGGAAGGAGAAAGGAGGGGGAAGGAAAAGGGGGGACAGGATCAGGTATTGGAAGAAACAGGAGAGAAGTATGAAGGTTCAGAAACTTAAACAGAAACATGTAACAGTGGGGGATGGGGAACTGGGGTTAGCCACTAGAAAGTTCCATACTCCAGGAAAGCAAGAGGGTCAAAGAACACAAGGGTGATGACTTTAGAAAAATACCCAACAAGGTAGAGATATAACCATATAACTGGTAAATACCACTTTCAGTAGATAGACATGGCCCCAGGTGAGGGATGGGGCAAACCACATATCTTGAATGCTCTAAGATCAAGGATTAAAAAGGGGGAACCTCATAAAATTGCAAAGCTCCTACACTGTCAATAGGATAAAATGGCAATCCACAAATTGTGAAAAGATCTTTACCAACCCTACATCCAGTAGAGGATTACATATATCTAAAATATATAAAGAAATCAAAAAGTTATACTTTAGAGAACCAAATAATCCTATTAAAAAATGGGGCACAGAGCTAAACAATTCTCAACTGAGGAATCTCGAATGGCTGAGAAGCACTTAAAGAAGTGTTCAACATCCTTAGTCATCAGAGAAATGTGAATCAAAACAACCCTGAGATTCTTCCTCATACTAATCAGAATGGCTAAGAACAAAAACACAGGCAACAGCTGATGCTGGAGAGGATGTGGAGAAAGAGGAACACTCCTCCATTGCTGGTAGGACTGCAAGCTGGTACAACCACTTTGGAAATCAATCTGGAAGTTCCTCAGAAAATTGGAGAGAGTTCTACCTGAAGACCCAGCTCTACCACTACTGGGAGTATACCCAAAAGATGCTCCAACATATAACAAAGATACATGCTCCACTATGTGTATAGCTTCCTTATTTATAATATCCAGAAGCTGGAAACAACCAATATGTCCCTCAACAGAAGAATGGATACAGAAAATGTTGCATATTTACACAATGGAGTACTACTCAGCTGTTAAAAACAATGACTTCAGGAAAGACACTTCTTAAAGGAAGTCAATGCTGATAAACAACTCTCAATAGATGTGTCTGGCCATCTTGCAATAAGAGGTGCTAAAGGATCAAAGATATTTCTAAAATAAATTATTTCAGAAAAATATTTACTATTTCCCTAGGGGCACAGGGCAAATGTGCTAGCTGCCTGATATAATAAGAATAATGTTGTCAAGCTGTATGAAATCTATCATGTTTGTTATCAATTATAAAAATGTCTGGAATTCTTTCTTTATGATGATAATTTTTCTTTTTTTCCTTCTTTTTCTTTTTATTTAAAATCCAGCCATTGCACCCTCCACCGTTCCTCATCCTATTCCTTCTCCCCTGCCAGAGAGGATGCTCCCCCACTACTGTACCTCCCCCCTCCCTGGGGCCTCAAGTCTTTCAAGGATTAGGTACATCTTCTCCCACTGAGGGCAGACTAGGAAATCCTCTGTTATTTATGTGACAGGGCCTCAGACCATCTTGTATATGCTGTCTGGTTGGTGGCTTAATGTCTGGCAGCTCCCATGGGTTCAGGTTAATTGAGACTGTGATAATCCTATGGGGTTGCCCTCATCTTCTGCTTCTTTCATTGAGTCCTGAGAGACTCTCTCCCAGGTCTCTGGTACTTTCTATAGGTTTTCCCCACCTCCCACCTTCTGAGGATGCATATTTCCATTCATTCTGCTAGTCCTCTGGACTTCTCTCCTGCTCTCCCAGATCTTGTTTCTCTTTTCCTCAACCTCCTCCCCTGTCCCACACAAATCCCTCCCTACCTGTGTCTCCTGTAACTATTCAATACTAAATGGGATTGAAGCATCCTCATTTGGCCTTTCTGCTTGTAAAAGTTCTTAAATTCTGTGGATTCTACCCTAGGTATTCTATACATTTTGGCTAATATCTACTTACTAGTGAGTAAATACCACTTATGTCCTTTTGGATCTGAGTTACCTCACTCAAGATGATATTTTCTAGTTCCATCCATTTGCCTGCAAAATTCATGATATCCTTGTGAAGCTATTCTACAATAATGTTGAACGCTCAGCATTATATTCAGCTAGTGTGGCTCATAATCCAAAAAATACAATTTCTTTTGAGATTGTCATGTTTCTGAGCACTGGAGAGCACTGCATGATGATTATGGACATGGTACCTTCCCATTCACAACTATACAATCACGTAAAAGCAACACTGAAAAATTTTAAAGTGAATTAGTGAAAATACTTTCTAATATAAATGTAGGTCATTTATGCTTCAGGATAATAGGTAACTTAAAATTCTGGATTTCTTACAGAAAGAAATTCCTGCATGTTTCTTTCCTCTTTCAATAATATACTTGTTTGAAATTTGCATTAATAAAAAAGTCAATATTTAAAATATGTCATATACTATGCTGGACTCTTTGCTCTTCTTCATCTTCTTCTCTTCATTATTGTGATCATGAAGCACCATAACCAAAAGCATGTTGGGGGTAAAAGAGTTTATTTTTATAGTTCCATACTGCTTTTCATCTCTGAAGGAAGACAAGAACCCAAACAGGGCAGGATCCTGGAGTCAGAAGCTGATGCAAAGGGCCTAGAGGAGTGCTGCTTACTGGTTTTTGCCTCATGGCTTGCTCAGAGTGCTTTGATATAAAGCCAATGGCCACCAGCCCAGGGATAAAATCACTGACTTTAGTAGGATTTTACTGCTGTAAACAGACACCTTGACCAAGGCAACTCAAAATTTTTATAAAACAACATTTAATTGGGGCTGCCTTACAGGTTCAGAAGTTTAGTCCATTATCATCAAGGCAGGAGCATGGCACTGTCCAGGCAGGTATGGTGTGGGAGAAGCTGAGAGTTCTACATCTTTTTTTGAAGGCAAAGAGGAGAAGACTGACAGACAGGACTGACAAGGGTATTAAAGCCCATGTCCCCAGTGACACACCTACTCCAATAAGGCTGTACTTCCTAATAGTGCCACCCCATGGGCCAAGCATATACAAACCATCTTAACCTCCTACAATGGGCTGGGCTGTCCCCATCAATCACTGGCTAAGAAAATGCCTTACAGATGGATACTATGTTCTCAATCAAGGCTCCCTTCTCTCTTGTGACAGTTGCTTGTATCAAGCTGGCATAAAACTACCCAGTGCAGTGCTAATAGTGGTTATTCAGTATGTTCTCCGTCCTTAGCGTGGCATTCCATTAGCCAAACAGCAGTCCTCACTCAAAGCTGAGATTCTTTGCCTGAAAAAAACAAAACAAAACAAAAATAAAAAAAAACCTATAAGTTTTATATATTATTTAAAATAAATATTCTAAGTCAGTTGCTCTTACATTTAAACTTCAACTTTAATGATTACATTGTAAAAACATTAAAGTTTAAATAAACATGTAACATCAGATGATATGGCCCTGCTTGTTTGGGCTGCTCTTGAACAGCTAGGCTTAAATTGGCATGTTACTTCTTATGTAGCTTAAATAGCTGCAATTTCAGGTAGTAGCCAATATAGCCAACAATATTTTTAATCTCATTCACTTAAAGGCCTTCTTTTCTAAGTCAGACTGTATAAAGTAGAATATATGTAACAAGAGTAAACTATTTGTAGAAAATAACTCAATTTTCTAGGTTTTACTCTTTAATGTAAAATAGTCAATGAGGAACTATGCTATAAATTCTAATATTTTTACTATTTCACATTTTTATTAATATCTGCTTTAATAAAAATACTTGTAAGTTTAAATATATGCCTTTGAGTTTGGTAAGAGGAAAAGTTGTAGTTTAAAGACTTAATTATCCTTATTTTTGGCTCCACTTCAAACTGGAAGCAGAATGATTATTGAGATGTGACAGGCAAAGAAGACTGGCTTCATATCACGAAAAGCTGAAAGGACAGAAACAGAACAAATTTTGAGTTGCTTGTTTGGGGTATTAGTGTAGATTTGAACATAATACTAAATATAGAAACACCATGTGGTACCCAAAACATACCTAAATTGTGTGCTAATTTAGAAAAAAAAGGTGAAGTAATCTTGTTATAAGGGTTTTCTTCTCATGACTAAGAGATAGAACTTTAAAACACTAGAAAATTTCTGCTTAACATTGGGTCGGTCAGATTACTTCTAGGGTGCAGTTCAGTGATTTGTATAGAAATAGTCTTCATAAACTCATATGTTTGAAAGCTTTGCCCAAAGTAAATGCCAGTCTTAGGAGGTACGGCCTTGTTGGAAGATGTGTGTCACTGTCAAGGCAAACTTGGAGGTTATATATGCTAAAACTCCACTCAGTGTGGAACAGAGTCTTCTGCAGCTTGTGGATCAAGTTATAGAACTCACGGCTCCTTCTCCAGCACCCTGTCTGCCTGCACTATGCCATGCTTCCAGCCGTGATGATGATGGAATAAACTTCTGAAACTTTAAGCCAGCCCCATTTAAATGTTTTCCTTTGTGAGAGTTGCCTTGTTCAGGGTGTCTCTTCACAGCAATGAAACTCTTACTAAGACATGGGGTTAGGACAAAAAGAACTCCATTATCATAATTGAAATAGGCTCATTTGGGAAAATTGGCTTTTCTCAGTCTCCATGTTCTGATGTTTCTGTTTATTAAGTACAATGTTGTGGGGCATGGGGCTATGCACAGACAGCCTGGTTTCCATTTGAGGCTAGATGTTGAACCTTGGGACCTGGTGGTGATAATTCACCTACATGGGATGGAAGGAGTTCCCTCATGTCTCCTGGATCTCTGGCTCCTGTCAAAGTTACTCCCACAGGAGAAGCATGGCTTTTAGTAATGTAGACAATGTCCCAAGCTTCTGACCTTCAGGCTAGACTCCTCTCCAGTTACCTAGCAACAGTAAAGATAACAGCATACCATAAGAGGGGCTGTTAGGCCCCTCCCCATTCTCTTGCTCTTTTGCTCTTACTCCCCTTACACTTACTCTCCCCTCCTCTCTCCCCTCCTCTCTCCCCTCTCCCCTCCTCTCCTCTCTTCTCCTTTTCTCTCCCCTCCCCCCCTCACCTCTTACTCTCTCTTTCTTGCTCTCTAGCCTTTCTTCTCTCTCTCCTTTCCCCTTTCTCTCCTCTTGACCATGGCCGGTTTCTCTCTCTTTTACCTTCTCTCTTTCCCCCTGCCTTTCTTTAATAAAGCTCTAAAACCATAGACTGTCTCTGTTCATCAAGGCCTGCTGTGCTTACTCTTACCTGCATGGGAACCTCTCTCCCTCAGCCCTCTCCTGTAACCCCAGTGGCTACCGGGTTTCTCCTCAGGTTCCCTGGTCTGGAGCTGTCCCTTGTCCACCCCCTGTCTAGTGGGGTCAGTGGCTTAGATGCCTACCCCGGGCCGAGTAGAGAGCCTCTGGTATCCCTCCTGCATCTGCCTGCCCAGAGCATAGGAGGAACTCTGGACAGACTCAGGCTATCCTCCCTCCCTCTCCTTCCCCTGCCCCCCTTTTAGTTCCCACACAATGTTGGTTGGCACAGGTAACTCCATTTTGCTGCTATCTGGTCTTTATGGGGTCTATTTAGTCCATTAGTCCTGAACAGTGAACTCCAGAAAATATTTTTATTTAACAATTTGAAATGAGGCTCCATAATTATTCATAATCTGTAAATTGAATATATATTATTTTTACACAGAAAATTAATACCAGGATGGTATAACCACAAATGACTGCATGAGTCAATGTTTTAAACATCTCAACAGGGTTCACAGTTCATCTCTTTACATTAGGTACTCTTTTACCAGAAATTAATAAGTAAAATTACTTTTATTACTTGAACAACAGTATTTTTCCTCAAATGTATCCTTGCAAGTAACTGAAAAGACTACTGGTTCAGAATATTGAAAGTGATTTTGTGCTCCTCCTTCACTTCAAATCCACACAAGTTAACTGAAATGAAGTACTCTGAGATAGGAAGCATGCCACCTAACTGAACAGTTCTGTCAGGGAAATTGGTTGACTCTCATACTTCTCAGAAGCACACTTAATACTTATCTCTCTAACTGGTACCATTCCAAGCAAAATAATTCTAAAATAGCTTGATTGTTATGCCTTTTGCTACCTCTGATAGCTATTCTTAGATGTTTAAAGTACTTATATTTTGCATTTGTAAAATGATGGTACTTGTAAAATAATGGCAATAATTATAATGTTAATAGAAATCCATTGTCTACGTTCATCAATTTTATGAAATTGTCTGTAACATTATACAAAGTTGACTAAGAAAAGAAAGACAAGGCTGAGCACCTGGGGGAGCCATCTTGGTTCCCTCCGAGACTAGGATGCTCAGGTGAGACTGGGGACAACAGAAGCTAACAGCTTATGAGACAGGCCGAAGCAACACAGCTTCTGGGACAGACCTTGTTTCGGGCCTTCATCTTCTGCCAGGAGGCAGGTCCAAATGCCAGATATCTATGCACCTTCCGTTCGAGAGGAGAACTTGCCTGCAGAGAGTGCTCTGACCACTGAGACTCAGGAGAGAGCTGGACTCACAGGACTGCTGATAGAGGCTAACAGAATCACAAGAGGAACAATCTCTAACCAGAGACAACTATAACAACTAACTCCAGAGATTACCAGATGGCGAAAGGCAAATGTAAGAATCTTACTAACAAAAAACAAGACCATTCACCATCATAAAAATGCAGCACTCCCACCTCAGCCAGAACTGTGCACCACAACACACCCAAAAAGCTAGACCTGGATTTAAGGCATATCT
This sequence comes from Mus caroli, assembly GCF_978045245.1. Lineage (NCBI taxonomy): Eukaryota > Metazoa > Chordata > Mammalia > Rodentia > Muridae > Mus > Mus caroli. The sequence goes on from NW_028227259.1 coordinate 11,130,711, forward strand.
CATGATGATGGTAGAGGACATCAAGAAGGACTTTAATAACTCACTTAAAGAAATACAGGAGAACACTGCTAAAGAGTTACAAGTCCTTAAAGAAAAACGGGAAAACACAACAAAATAGATAGAAGTCCTTAAAAAAAAAAAAAAAAAAAAAACAGGAAAACACAACCAAACAGGTGATGGAAATGGACAAAACCATACTAAACCTAAAAGGGAAGTAGACACAATAAAGGAAACCCAAAGTGAGGCAACGCTGGAGATAGAAACCCTAGAAAAGAAATCTGGAACCATAGATGTGAACATCAGCAACAGAATATAAGAAATGGAAGAGAGAATCTCAGGTGCAGAAGATTCCACAGAAATCATGGGTACAACAATCAAAGAAAATGCTAAAAGCAGAAAGATCCTAAGTCAAAACATACAGGAAATCGAGGACACAATGAGAAGACCAAACCTATGGATAATAGAAGTAGATGAGAATGAAGATTTTTCAACTTAAAAGGTCAGCAAATATCTTCAACAAAATTATAGAAGAAAATTTCCCAAACCTAGAGAGATGTGCCTGAACATACAAGAAGCCTACAGAACTCCAAATAGATTGGACCAGAAAAGAAATTCCTCCTGACTCATAATAATCAGAAAAACAAATGCACTAAATAAGGATAGAATATTAAAAGCAGTAAGAAAAATAGGTCAAGTAAAAAATAAAGGCAGGCCTATCAGAATTACACCAGACTTTTCAACAGAGACCATGAAAGCCAGAAGATCCTGGACAGATGTTATACAGACACTAAGAGAACACAAATGCCAGCCCAGGCTATTATTCCCAGCCAGACTTTCAATTCCTTTAGATGGAGAAACAAAAGTATTCCACTACAAAACCAAATTCACACAACATTTTTCCATAAATCCAGCCCTTTAAAGGATAATAAGAGAAAAAAAAAATACAAGGACAGAAACCACATCCTAGAAAAAGAAAGTAATCCTTCAACAAACCTAAAAGAAGACAGCCACAAGAACAGAATGCCTACTGTAACAACAAAAATAATCAGAAGCAACAATTACTTTTCCTTAAAATCTCTTAATATCAAGGATTCAATTTCACAATAAAAAGACATAGACTAACAGACTGGCTACACAAACAGGACCCAACATTTTGCTGCTTACAGGAAACCCATCTCAGGGAAAAAGACAGACACTAGCTCAGAATGAAAGGCTAGAAAACAATTTTCCAAGCAAATGGTCTGAAGAAACAAGCTGGAGTAGCCATTCTAATATCGAATAAAATCGACTTCCAACCCAAAGTTATTAAAAAAGACAGGAAGGGGCACTTCATATTCATCAAAGGTAAAATCCTCAAAGAGGAACTCTCAATTCTGAATATCTATGCTCCAAATGCAAGGGCAGCCACATTCATTAAAGAAACTTTAGTAAAGCTCAAAGCACACATTGTACCTCACACAATAATAGTGGGAGACTTCAACACACCACTTTCATTTATGGACAGATCATGGAAAAAGAAACTAAACAGTGACACAGTGAAACTAACAGAAATTATGAAACAAATGGATTTAACAGATATCTAGAGAACATTTTATCCTGAAACAAAAGGATATACCTTCTTCTCTGCACCTCATGGTACCTACTCAAAAACTGACCATATAATTGGTCACAAAACAGGCCTCAACAGATAAAAAAAATATTGAAATTATCCCATGCATCCTATCAGACCACCATGGACTAAGGCTGGTCTTCAATAACAACATAAATAATAGAAAGCCAACATTCACGTGGAAAATTAACAACACTCTTCTCAATGATAACTTGGTCAAGGAAGGAATAAAGAAAGTAATTAAAGACTTTTTAGAGTTTAATTAAAATGAAGCCACAATGTACCCAAACTTATGGGACACAATGAAAGCATTTCTAAGAGGAAAACTCATAGCTCTGAGTACCTCCAAAAAGAAACTAGAAAAAGCACACACCAGCAGCTTGACAACACACCTAAAAGCTCTAGAACAAAAGGAAGCAAATTCACCCAAGAGGAGTAGATGGCAGGAAATAATCAAACTCAGGGGCGAAATCACCAAGTGGAAACAAGAAATACTATGCAAAGAATCAACCAAATGAGGAGCTGGTTCTTTGAGAAAATCAACAACATAGATAAACCCTTAGCCAGACTCACTAGAGGGCACAGGGAGAGAATCCTAATTAACAAAATCAGTAATGAAAAGGGAGACATAACAACAGATCCTGAAGAAATCCAAAACACCATCAGATCCTACTACAAAAGGCTATACTCAACAAAACTGGAAAACCAGGATGAAATGGACAAATTTCTAGACAGATACCAGGCACCAAACTTAAATCAGGATCAGATTAATGACCTAAACAGTCCTAAGTCCCCTAAAGAAATAGCAGTCATTAATAGTCTCCCAAAAAAAAAAAAAAAAAATAGCCCGGGACCAGATGGGTTCAGTGCAGAGTTCTATCAGAACTTCAAAGACGATCTAATACCAGTTCTTCTCAAACTATTCCACAAAATACAAACAGAAGGTACTCTAGCCATTTCATTCTACGAAGCCACAATTACTCTGATACCTAAACCACATAAAGATCCAACGAAGATAGAAAACTTCAGACCAATTTCCCTTATGAATATCGATGCAAAAATACTCAATAAAATTCTCTCTAACTGAATCCAAGAACACATGAAAACAATCATCCATCCTGACCAAGTAGATTTCATTCCAGGGATGTAGGGATGGTTTAACATATGGAAATCTATCAATGTAATTCACTATATAAACAAACTCAAAGACAAAAACCACATGATCATCTCATTAGAAGCTGAGAAAGCATTTGACAAAATCCAACACCCATTCATGATAAAAGTCTTGGAAAGATCAGGAATTCAAGGCCCATACATAAACATGATAAAAACAATCTACAGCAAACCAGTAGCCAACATCAAAGTAAATGGTGAGAAGCTGGAAGCAATCCCACTAAAATCAAGGATTAGACAAGGCTGCCCACTTTCTCCCTACCTACTCAACATAGTACTTGAAGTCCTCCTAGCCAGAGCAATTCAAAAACAAAAGGAGATCAAGGGGATACAAATTGGAAAGGAAGAAGTCAAAATACCACTATTTGTAGATGATATGATAGTATATATAAGTGACCCTAAAAATTCCATCAGAGAACTCCTAAACCTGATAAACAGCTTTGGTGAAGTAGCTGGATATAAAATTAACTCAAACAAGTCAATGGCCTTTCTTTACATAAAGGATAAACAGGCTGAGAAAGAAATTAGGGAAACAACACCCTTTACAATAGTCACAAATAATATAAAATACCTTGGTTTGACTCTAACTAAGGAAGTGAAAGATCTGCAGGATAAGAACTTCAAGTCCCTGAGGAAAGAAATTAAAGAAGATCTCAGAAGATGGAAAGATCCCCCATGCTCATGGATTTGCAGGATCAATATAGTAAAAATCGCTATCTTGCCAAAAGCAATCTATAGATTCAATGCAGTCCTCATCAAAATTCCAACTCAATTCTTCAATGAATTAGAAAGAGCAATTTGCAAATTTATCTGAAATAACAAAAAACCTAGGATAGCAAAAACTCTTCTCAATGATAAAAGAACCTCTGTTGGAATCACCATGCCTGACCTAAAGCTACTACAGAGCAATTGTGATTAAAAACTGCATGGTACTGATATAGTGACAGACAAGTAGACCAATGGAATAGAATTGAAGACCAAGAAATGAACCCACACACCTATGGCCACTTGATCTTTGACAAGGGAGCTAAAACCATCCAGTGGGGGAAAAAAAGCCAGCATTTTCAACAAATGATGCTGGCACAACTGGTGGTTATCATATAGAAGAATTCGAATGGATCTATTCCTATCTCCTTGTACTAAGGTCAAATCTAAGTGGATCAAGGAACTCCACATAAAACCAGAGACAGTGAAACTTATAGAGGAGAAAGGGGGGGGGGAAGCCTGGAAAATATGGGCACAGGGGGGAAATTCCTGAATAGAACAGCAATGGCTTGTGCTGTAAGATGTACAATCAACAAATGGGACCTCATAAAATTGCAAAGCTTCTGTAAAGCAAAAGACACCATCAATAAGGCAAAAAGGCCACCAACATATTGGGAAAGGATTTTTACCTATCCTAAATCAGAAAGGGGACTAATACCCAATATATATAAAGAACTCAAAAAGGTGGACCCAAGAAAATCAAAAACCCCTTTTAAAAATGGAGCTCAGAGCTAAACAAAGAATTCTCACCTGAGGAATACTGAATGCCTGAGAAGCACCTGAAAAAAATGTTCAGCATCCTTAATCATCAGGGAAATGCAAATCAAAACAACCCTGAGATTCCACCTCACACCAGTCAGAATGGCAAAGATCAAAAATTCAGGTGACAGCAGATGCTGGCGAGGATGTGGAGAAGGCGGGACACTCCTCCATTGTTGGTGGGATTGCAAGCTTGTACAACCACTCTGGAAATCAGTCTGGCAGTTCCTCAGAAAATTGGACATAGTGCTTCATAGTATTACTGGATGATCCTGCAATACCTCTCCTGGGCATATATCCAGAAGATATTCCAACTGGTAAGAAGGACACATGCTCCACTATGTTCATAGCAGCCTTATTTATAATAGCCAGAAGCTGGAAAGAACCCAGATGCCCCTCAACAGAGGAATGGATACAGAAAATGTGGTACATTTACACAATGGAGTACTACTCAGCTTTAAAAAGAATGAATTCATGAAATTCCTAGGCAGATGGATGGACCTGTAGGGCATCATCCTGAGTGAAGTAACCCAATCACTAAAGAGCTCACATGATATGTACTCACTGATAAGTGGATATTAGCCCAGAAACTTAGAATACCCAAGATACAAGATACAATTTGCAAAATACATGAAACTCAAGAAGAATGAAGACCAAAGTGTGGACACTTTGCCCCTTCTTAGAATTCGGAACAAAACACCCATGGAAGGAGTTACAGAGACAAAAGTATGGACCATCTAGAGACTGCCATACCCGGGGATCCATCCCATAATCAGCCTCCCAACCCTGACACCATTGCATACACTAGCAAGATTTTGCTGAAAGGACCCTGATATAGCTGTCTCTTGTGAGGCTATGCCAGGGCCCAGCAAACACAGAAGTGGATGCTCACAGTCAGCTATTGGATGGATCACAGGGCCCCCAATGGAGGAGCTAGAGAAAGTACCCCAGGAGCTAAAGGGGTCTGCAACCCTATAGGTGGAACAACAATATGAACTAACCAGTACCCCATGGAGCTCGTGTCTCTATCTGCAAACTTTATATGCCTCAGTACTGGGGAACACCAGGGCCAAGAAGTGGGAGTGAGTGGGTACGGGAAGGAGGACTTTTGGGATAGCATTGGAAATGTAAATGAAGAAAATACCTCATTAGAAAAAAAAGATTGATGGGGTATATAGAAAAGAACATTAAATGGAATATTTGATATGACCTATTAAATCTTTCAGTGAAAAAAACAAAGAAAAGAAAAACAACACAATCTTTACCACATTAGTATTAAACATATAACCTTAATGTCAGAAATATTTCAGGAATAATGATTACATATGCTTCTATAATTTAGATTAATTAGGTGGCTTTTTAAAAATAATTAGCCATTATATTTGTTGTTGTTGTTGTCATTGTTCTTGTGCTTGTTGTTATTGTTTGAGACATGGTATTACTCTGGCTCACACTATCATGTAACTCAATGTATTCCCTATGTAGCCTGTGCAGTGTTAGTGTTTTGGCTATTCTGTCTCATGTTCAGCACTGCTAGAACTATAGGTAGCAGTCCCAAGGCCAAGTAGATTGCTTTTTAAATATATTTTATTTTTATTTTGAATTAGTTTACAATGTAACATATAAGCCCAATATGAAAATGTAGCAATTTCAGGATACTTCATTTGGGCTTATCTGTCCCTACTCTGCCTGATCTCCCTGACTGTCTGTCATGGGGCCCGGGACATCCTCATTGAGACCAGGAGGGGGATAAAATCTGGAGTGTAAGGGGAAAAAGATTAAATAAAGTTTTTAAAAAAGGAAATGCTTGGTCTAGAGAGTGGCACTATGAGGAGGTTTGTTTGGCCTTGTTGAAGTAGGTGTCGTCTTGTTTGAGAAAGCATGTCACTTCGAGGGTAGGCTTTAAGACTAAATGTGGTACATTTACACAATGGAGTACTGCTCAGCTATTAAAAGGAATGAATTTATGAAATTCCTAGGCAAATGGATGGATCTGGAGGGCATCATTCTGAGTGAGGTAACATATTCACAAAGGAACTCACACAATATGTACTCACTGATAAGTGGATATTAGCCCAAAAACTTAGGATACCCAAGATATAAGATACAATTTGTTAAACGCATGAAACTCAAGAAGAACGAAGACCAAAGTGTGGACACTGTGCCCCTTCTTGGAATTGGGAACAAAACACCCATGGAAAGAGTTACAGAGATAAAGTTTGGAGCTGTGAAGAAAGGATGGACCATCTAAAGACTGCCATATCCAGGGATCCATCCCATAATCAGCTTCCAAATGCTGACACCATTGCATACACTAGCAAGATTTTGCTGAAAGGACCCAGATATAGCTGTCTCTTGTGAGACAATGCTGGGGCCTAGCAAACACAGAAGTGGATGCTCACAGTCAGCTATTGGATGGATTACAGGGCCCCCAATGGAGGAGCTAGAGAAAGTACCCAATGAGCTAAAGGGAACTGCAACCCCATAGGTGGATCATTATTATGAACTAACCAGTACCCCAGAGCTCTTGTCTCTAGCTGCATTTGTATCAAAAGATGGCCTAGTAGGCCATCACTGGAAAGAGAGGCCCATTGGAATTGCCAACTTTATATGCCCCAGTACAGGGGAATGCCAGGGCTAAGGGGTGGAGGTGGGTGGGTGGGGGACTGGGGCGGGGAGTGTATTGGGGACTTTTTGGATAGCATTGGAAATGTAATTGAGGAAATTACCTAATTAAAAAAAAAAAAGACTCTCCTCCTGTCTGCCTGGATATCAGTCTCCTGTTTGCATTTGGAATGAGATGTAGAAATCTCAACATCTTCTGCACCATGCCTGCCTGGGTGCTGCCATGCTCCTGCCTTGATGATAATGGACAGAACTTATGAAACTGTAAGCCAGCCCCAGTTAATTGTTGTCCTTTATAAGAGTTTCTTTGGTCATGGTGTCTGTTCACAGCAGTAAAATCCTAACTAAACATACCTTCTTCCCCATTGCACCCAGCAGGTCTTCCCTTTCCACTCAGTTCTGTGGTCTTCAGAATGCCACCTTCTTTCCTAATTTCTTAGGGACTTTTCTAATTTCCTGGTTTATACCCATTTACTCTACCTAAATATACATATTTAAAGTATAGAGTGTGAGATATACCTAAGAAATAACATGACCATATTAATGTTTGTGAGCCTGGTTACCTAGCTTAATACAATGTGTTCAGTTCCAGATGGACATCTAGGCTGATTCTATGCCATTGATACAAAGAGTAGCTATGAGTTTGGCTGTGCAAGTATGTTTGTGGAAGAGTACTCTTTAGCATATATGAGCATTGGTTTATATCTGGGTCATTTTTAAAGTTCCAGTTTTAGTGCTTAAATAATTCTCACTGATTAAAATATTAACTACACAAATTTATACTCTCAAAGACAGTGGGTAAATGTCCCTTCTTTACATAACCTTGACATATGTTGTTGCCGTGAAGGTAGAAATGGGAAAACTTAGAAATGGGAAATGAAATAAAGTGCACTGCTCTGGGAACCTCCAAGGACTCCCACTCCAGCAACATACAGAATATCTAACACCTAGCACCAGAATTTTGCTTAAAGACCTGTGGACTCTGTGAGCAACATTAGCCATTCAAGTAGAGTACATCCATTCAAAAGTTAATTAAATATTTTAGTTCTCTTATAAATTAGTAGATCTTTGTGTTGCTTTTCCTTACATCCTAAGCCGACCCTCCCCTTCCTATCTACCTTCCGATTCCCCTTGCATTTCCATGTAAACATTTCCAGTCTCAGTATTCCTCCTACTCCAGCTTCATATGTTTATTTTAAAATCGTTACTTCCAGAAACAAGGAAGCATTTAGAAAATCACAGATTTCTGGCATCCTAAGAATGTGCCTGTGTCAAATATCTTTAATAACAGTGTCTCCTCCCTTGTGTATGCATACTTGTCCCCCTAAACTACCCTCCTAGTCTTCCTTTGCAGCTAGGTTAGCTACATGACCTACTTCTTGCAAACCAAGAAACATGCTGTGAGGGTTTCTATGGAGACTTGTATTCTATCTACATATAGTAGGCTAACCCTAACACTTCTCTATCCTAATTTTACCTGGTAAACAAAACCAGCAGCTTTTGATGTTGATACTATATTGTGAATACAAGGCAACAATTATTAAACTAAATACAGCATGATACAATTAGTGAAATGAAATGCATAAAATTACTTTTCAATATCCAAATCAAAACTAGTAAGCAAGCACTTTCAACAGAGAAAAACATTCCATTTTTGAGGTTTTCTTTCTTTTGATAATTTACATTAACTAAAATTCTTAATATAATAAAAACAATACCTTTTGAGTTATTCTATAAATTAGATTAGAAAAAGAAATTTAAATTTTTCTGTAGAGGCTTCAAAGATAGATGTTAAAATCCAATATTCATTCATGACTTTACAGTACATCTTACAGAAAAGTATACAAAATGGCACACACCCTTGGGACACCAAAGCAAGTAGTGGATACAAAAGTCGAAGGCAGCTTAGCTTGTCCTATCTCAAAATAAAATAAATAAAATAAAATATAAAAACAGAAAGCAAAAAATGAAAGTGTTTAAATGGCAAAGGCACTTTCTTAGCAAAATAATGTGTTTTTTAGGTCATTAGAGGAAAAGAATTAACAGTGCATTAACTGGTACCACTGCTCACCTCTATGACATCTAGAAACTAGAAGCAACCTTCTCTAGGACTGTCAATGCTATGTTTAGGTTTTCATGTGTGTGGCTAGCTCATTTTCACAGTAAAGACTATAATCCCATTGTTGAAGCTGCTGCTTCCTACTAATGAGTGACTATGACAGTGTTTTAAGTCACCTCACTTTGTGTCTGTCCCCACCCAATCCATTTCTCAGGAAGTTAGTTTCAGAACACTTTATATTCCATTCTTGTGACATATTACTTAGAAGTTGCCATGCCCTTTCCAAACACATCATCTTCACACATCACTTTCCCTAATTCCAGCCTCTTCTCCCACCTACATCCAAGCAATCTTCTATTACTTCATGTTTCTAAAAGTCACAGCATCAGGATAATCTGCCATCCTCCAGATTATTATCATATCCTATTGGTACATGTTTTAAGGCATTTTTTCACATTTTGGTTGAACTTGTCATTTTGCAATTCAATATTCATTTGAGTAATCATCAAAATAGTACACTGTGAATTACACAAGAGAAGAAGCATAGATATAGCTATTTTGTCCTCTATCCTCTCATAGTATTTGGAGAGGCAATATACAGTTAGCAAAATATTTACTAACATTAGACATATGCCAGTATAATTATCAGAGTAGAGAGAGCTTTGAAACTGGTTCTGATCTAAATCCTAAGATATTTGTCAATGTAGAAAGACAGAGACATAAATCATTCACCTGAAAGATTCACTTCTAAGTAAGAATGATATTGCTTTTGATTAATATTTATAATTTTAATATTTCAGAGCACTTACTAAGAGCAATTTACATTACTGTACAGTATTTTGACTGTGGTATTGATAGTGTTCAAGAATATTTCACTAAGGTTTATGTTTTACTTTATTTTCCGAGTGAATAATGAGATGTTTAATGTTAAAATATTTTAAAAATATTTTCATGAATTTACAGTTTGCAATTACTCATTTTCTTAGCTCTATGTGTATCATTAAGTTATCAGGCTTGAAAAGACATAATTTATATAAATGTAAACTTAAAGGAAATAACATAGGCTTTAGGTGATAAAAAATATAGATTAAATATGATCACTTACAAAGAGTGTGGATCTAGGGCTGATATAATGCATTTCACATAGGAACAGAACAGTAATACCTAATGTAGTCATTATGAACATGGCTCATGGCAATACTAATAAAAGCAAGTAATTCAGCTTCCAAACCATTTTGTTCCTTCCATGTCCTGCTAACTGTAAAAGAGTTTGTTTGTTGATTTGTTTGTTTGTTTGTGTTTTTTTCCTTTAACACACATGATCCATATTGATGTGGAGGTGCCATGCAGAAGTCAGAGGCACTGAGAAAAGGATGCCAGGCTGCCTCCCATATGGTATTGTGCTTTGAAGTAACATGATAGTAAACTGCAGTTATAGGTGCTTATAAATGACAAATGTGGCTAAGTTTCTTAGGTCATGGTAGCTTCCACTGGCCTGCTCAACTTGAGTGATTGTCAGGCTTCAGGTGTAAAGATTCTCCTGTGCTACATAATATCTGTCCCCTAGGTAGTGGTTCTCATGTTTGTTGAACCCCAAGGCTGGGAACCTGACAAGGGTAATCATCTGGTGGAGATTTCATCAGCTACTCAAGATAGTTGCAAACTCTCCAGAGGAGACCTCAAACCTGGGTCAAGACAACATTTAGGCAAACCAGCTATATCTCAAAATTGATTTTGTTTGGAAGTCATACTTCCTTTGAACCAATTACATTTTTTAATTATACCTGTTTATATTGTCAACCCTTCTAATCTTGAATTACTTAATATAAGATTACAAAGACACTGAGACTCATTTTTAAATTATTGATGTATACTGCAGTGGCAATTTTAGGAGGGAATTCAGGCCAACCCCATAACCCATGCCATGTCTATAAACCCAGTCCAAAGCAGATCATTTGCTCCTTGAGGAAAGGATAAAGATCTTGTGCAGCTAACTTTATATGGTCTTAAACTACCTTACTAATACTTATGTCTGTAGTCAGAGTCAAATCCTTTCAGCGTCGAACTCAGAAGTTTCTTGTTACAGTTAACAGCAGTAGATGAATGTGGCTTTTCTAGCAAATTCAATTTTTAATCAAATGTTTAAATAATATACAACTTCATTTTTAAAAATGGAGTTATTTGTGCATTGTGAAAAAATGTTTGTAAAGAAGGTGTTTGGCAGAAATTTAAATTCCTCTAGGCTCAGCACTTCTTGAAATCAGGATGCATGCTCCAGGTCTACCAGCTCCTCAAAATTTTATTCTAGTCAACTATGCTTCTTTACATGAGCCAATGACATAAGAATGCAAATTAGAGATTGTCAGCTAAGAATAAAAATGCAATCGAAACACTTGAGTTAGCAATAAAAACCCAATGAGAACCCCTGGGTATACTTGCCTGGTTGACCTGGCCTGACTACACACCTTTCTGCAGAAATAAAACATTTTGCCTTGCTAAAATACTGAGTGATCATTTGCAGGGTGGGGCGGGCAAGACCCTTTTCCAGCATGCAGAGATCCATGGTTACTGAAGGACTGAGGATAAATGAGAACTGCACTTTTAGGTCTGAAGAGCAGGGCATTCCCTCTTGGCTCCAGAAATTTCACAGAAGAGAGGTTTGAAAGAATGTAACTACAATACAATTTCAACATTTCTTATTGCTGGAAACTTTTGGTAAGAAGATTTATAATACCATGTAATCTTCAATTGCTCTACTTTAATGAATCTGACATAGCTAATTCTCTTCATGAAATGAATGTCATTCTAACTCCAGAAGGTCGCTTCTGGATTTTAACAGGTAATCACACATAATAATGTACAATATTCTACCATGATTTAAAGTAAATTTAAAACATATGGTAGTGAAATAATTGTGTTACAACTGTAACTATCAAATATTGAAGTCTTGTAAATGTGCTGTTGTGCTTTACCTAATAATTACCTTTAATAATTGATAAATCATTTATAGTAGCACATACTTTCCAGGCTCTTTAATAATGTCTGGAGATTTAGTTTTACCTTCTCTTGGAAAAGGGAATGTAGTCATAAGCTTACTCTAAGTGTAAATTTTATTCACCAAATGTAAATGTCATCTTCAAAACTTATTGTTAAAGAAACACACCCTTTCTAGCTCGTTATGATCTTGTCTGGTTCTACTCAACTGTTCTGGCCCAAGCTCCTCTCTAAGTTGGCTGATTCAATATGGCTTCTCTCTACTTCTCACCAAATTGTTCTGTCTGGCCTCAAATGAACTCTGGCAATCTCTTTTAATCTTCTGGCTCCTTCTTATTCTCTGGCTTGTTATCTCTTCACTTGCAACCTATCTATAAAACTGTCCCAAGGAAACTCTCTCTCTCTCTCTCTCTCTCTCTCTCTCTCTCTCTCTCTCTCTCTCTCTCTCTCTCTCTCTCTCTCTCCCTCTCTCTCTCTCTCTCTCTCTCTCTCTCTCTCTCTCTCTCTCTCTCTCTCTCTCTCTCTCTCTCTCCCCCCACCCCCACTGGTCTGTCAAGTCACCTCTCTTTCTTGTCTCTTTGTCTATATCCTATCTCTGACTCATTCTGCCAAATCTTTTCTCTGATTCATCACTTTGCCCCTCCATTAGATATCATTTTCACACACGTCTGCATCCTATTACAAACTAACTTTACCTTCAATGTTGGGATTAAAAGGGTGTACTAATGGTGAGTCTGTGTTCTAGATAGATAACATAAAACTAGGTATTTGGATGTGATACCTTGCAGTCAAGTTGGTAGATTAAAATTCTTCTACAGCTCACAAACAGTATGCTTTGGTAAGAAGTTCCTAAACTCAAATGCAAATGGAAAACAATCCTATAAATTACAATCTGAATATAAACTACTTAGTACTATTGATTTATATTTATAAAGCCACATTTATTTTTAATGAAATGCTATATATTATTAATTAAAATTTTCATTGACTCTGTAACTCCTTCCATGAATATTTTGTTCCCCCTTCTAGAAAGGATTGAAGTATCCACATTTTGGTCTTCCTTCTTCTTGAGTTTCATGGGTTTTGCAAATTGTACCTTGGGTATTCTGAGCTTCTGGGCTAATATCCACTCATCAGAGAGTGCATATAATGTGTGTTCTTTTTTGATTGTCTTACCTCACTTAGGATGATATCATCCAGATCCATCCATTTGTCTAAGAATTTCATAAATTCATTACTTTTAATACCTGAGTAGTACTCCACTGTGTAAATATATGACATTTTCTGTATTCATTTCTCTGTTAAGGGACATCAGGGTTTTTTCCAGTTTCTTGCTATTATAAATAAGGCTGATATGAACATAGTGGAGCATGTGTCCTTATTATAAGTTGGAGCATCTTGTAGGTATATGCCCAGAAGTGATATTGCTGGATCTTCTGGTAGTGCTAAGTCCAGTTATCTGAGGAAATGCCAAATTTATTTCCAGAGTGGTTGTACCAGCTTGCAATCCCACTAGCAATGGAGGAGTGTTCTGGTTTCTCCACATCCTTGCCAGCATCTGCTGTCACCTGAGTTTTTGATCTTAGCCATTCTGACTGGTATGAGGTGGAATCTCAGTGTTGTTTTGATTTGCATTTCCCTGATGTTTAAGGATGGTGAACATTTTTTTTAGGTGCTTCTTAGCCATTCAGTATTCCTCAGCTGAGAATTCTTAGTTTAGCTCTGTACCACATTTTAAATAGGGTTATTTGATTCTCTGGAGTCTCACTTCTTGAGTTCTTTGTATATATCGGATATTAGCCCCGTATCAGATTTAGGATTGGTAAAAATCTTTTCCCAATCTGTTGGTTGCTTTTTTGTCTTATTGACATTGTCCTTTGTCTTACAGAAGCTTTGCAATTTTATGAGGTCCCATTTGTAGATTCTTGATCTTACAGCACATGCCTTTAGTATTCTGTTCAGGAATTTTTCCCCTGTGCCCATATCTTCAAGGTTCTTCTCTACTTTCTCCTCTATATGTTTCAGAGCAAAGACTGAAGGAATGACCATCTAGAGACTGCCCCACCTGGGGATCCATCCTATAAAAAAGCACCAAACCCAGACACTATTGCAGATGCCCACAAGAGTTAGCTGACAGGAGCCTGATTAAGCTGTCTCCTCAAATGCTTTACCAGTGCCTGAAAAATACAGAAGTGGATGCTCACAGCCATCAATTGGACAGAGCACAGGGTCTCCAATGAAGGAGCTACAGAAACTACCCAAGGAGCTGAAGGGGTTTGCAGCCCCATAGGAGGAACAACAATATGAACTACCCAGCACCCTCAGAGCTCCCTGGGACTAAACCACCAACCAAAGAAAACGTATGGTGGGACTTATGGCTCTATCTGAATATGTAGCAAAGAATGTCTAAGTCAGTCATCAATGAGAGGAGAGAGCCTTGGCCCTGTGAAGGATCTATGCCCCAGTATAGGGGAATGCCCAGGGCCAGGAAACAGAAGTGGGTAGGTTGGGGAGTAGGGGGAGGGGGTGGAAAGGGGATTTTTGGAGGGGAAAGTATGTAAGGGGATAACATTTGAAATGTAAGTAAAGAAAATAACTAGTTAAAAAAATAAAAACTAAACAAATAAAATTTGCCTTAAATCTTTTTACATGCAAATTTATATTATTTATGGGTGTATGCATGTGTGTGCACATATCCACCTAGGCTACTGAGCATATGTAAAAGTCAGAGGACCATCTGTGGACATCAGTTCTCTCCTTCCACCATGTGAGTATTGGAGGATTGAATACAGGTCATCAGGCTTGCCAAGGAAATACCCTTGCCCATATAATCATCTCAATGGCCATAAAAATCTTCAATTTTAAGGTTTATAGGTCTATAGATCAAATGATGTTAAATAAGAGAAAATACAAAACTTGGGTCTGTAAGTAGTTTTTCCCCCCTGAGGCCATTTATTCATTAGAGACTCAAGATATTAATAACATTGTCAATTTTAGACATTTCGGAAATGTTTTTTGAATCCCTGCCTACAGAAATTGGGTTTACAATAGAGAGATGAGTGGAGGCTATCCATTTTGCCAACAGCTAATGATAGCCTAGCCAAGTCCTTCTATCTCACAGAATACTGCTCTTTCCACTCCAACAACTGCCTCCTATGTGAACCCATACAGTCCTAAAGACATCTCTGTTGGGTTATGAGGATTATCACACAAACAACACAGATACTAACTGTAGTCAGACAGGGAAGGTTTATTGAATGCCATATTCCAACATTGATCAATCAGGGCCACAGACCAGACTGGGGAGCTGGATGGCACATTGAGTTAACATCCCATAGGGCTTTTAAGCCTACATTTCACAAACATGTGTGCAGTTATTCTGCCAATCAGGATTTAGGGATAGGTAATTTCCTTAAAAACTTGTCTTTGATGTATATTTCTCCTGTTTCCACTGTGACAGGGGACTTGCCTTACCTAACATTCATGCCTTAACTTGCCAACCAGGATTCCAGTTACCTAGATACATGTCTTTTTCTGTCAAGCAGGATGTCAGTTCCCAGGAAGTTTTGGCAACTTAAAATTTACTCAACCCGTATTCAAAATGAAATTCTTATTCAAAATAGCTTCTTATATTGGTGCAGGTGTCTTCTTTGTGTTTAGGTCCATCCAAGGGGCAGCTTATAAGGGCAAGAAAGCATGAATGCTCATATATAGGTACAGGAAATGCTGCTGGGTGGTTGGATCAGGACCAAGATTATTGTGGATAACTATACAAAGCAGTTCTAACTGACTTCTACTGTGCTTGGGTTCCAGAAACACAAATGCACAGAATGTCCTGGTACAAGCAGTAACAGTATATGAGAACGTTTCCTTATGGCATTAGTAACTGCACAAAATGTCAGACTAGACATGTAACAGTTACCTACACCTTAACATTGTTAGGCCTTAATATTTTACCTAGGCTTTACCATTTTACATATGCCTTAACAATCTGAATCGCTCTACTTCCTTTTGTCAGTATTATTCACAATTTAAGGAAGACATATTGCCAAGTTCCAGGATAGCCAGGGCTATACAGAGAAACCCTGTCTCAAAAAAAAAAAAAAAATTCTACAGTGTCTAAATAAACTAAGAAAAGAAAAATTCTAGAAATTCACACATGAATGCCTTGTACGGGCTGGTTTCAATTTGACAGAGACTAGGAAGTAGGTATTCAAACATGCTTATAGGGGATTATCTTCAGTATTTAATTAATGAAAGAATTTATTTGTGGGCAGGATTCCCCCAATAGCAGGGGAATCCTGAACTGATGTTCATCTGCTGTCTGCTCCCTTACTCATGGTACACGTTACAAGCTACTTCAACCTCTAGCCACTATGGACTGTGAATTGAATGGTAAGCAGAAACCAACACCCTTTCCCACAAGTTGTTTTCATCACAATAAAATGAAAAGTCAGTTTGCAGCTGCAGTTGTCTGTGATCTTTGCATTTGGGAGGCTGAGCAAAAAGGACCAGAGTTGTTTCCATACTCAATTACATGGCAAGACTGTCTCAAGAAGAGTATATAATGTCATATACTAATCAAAAATTCCACATACAAAAACCAGAGGTAAGTTCTACATGTGAGAAATTAGTGTGTGCTCCACAACTGCAAATAACAATGATTAAGAAAAAAGTTGTATTGGAAAATCTAGTTGGAGGAAATCAATTTTAAATGGTATTTGAGACTCTCACTATGTTAACTTTTAACATAAAAAAGGGGTAAAGTGCCCATTGCTTTTACATTATTATGATTTTAACAAATTAAAGACGTGATTTTGAAAATGTGAAAAGGCTGTGTGAGTGTACCTGTAGTTGGGGTCTAGGACAGGTGATTCCCTATTTTTGGCATCTCATTCAAGAAGATGAAATAAATGCACACATGTTGCAAAGCAGCAAGGAAGTATTATTCAAAAGGAAAGTGGTGGGAAGAAATGCAGTCAGGAGTGAAATGACAGCAGGACATATGAGTGCACACCAGAACTCAAGGGATGAGATTGTTTTTTTTAAAGACTGCTTTAATGGAGTCCAAGAGACAGGGGTTTGGTTGCTAAGGGGCTTCAGGCAGGCAGTTCTCTGTTATGATTGGTAGATTTAGATTATATAAGTCTTTGTTCAGTGCACAGATCTGGTCCCACAAAGCATCTGATTTCAATCATATGCAAGAGCAGCTATATATAAGATGGTAAATAAACTCCACTAGAAAGCACAACTTGCCTAATTGTGCATGCATCCAAAATGTCCAAGAGAGTGCAGTAGAGATGGTTATGAGAAGGAGGTGAAACTTAGCTCATTGTTAGGAGCAGAGTGTGGGTATAGCTTGATGCAGTCAGGATCCTCAGAATGTGGCAGTATTATTTTATCTATCTGTATACATAACAATGGCCTATTGAATAATAATATTTATCTCTTCTTCTAAAAGTATACTGAGCAGGAGTAGCCAGCAGCCACATGCAATTATGTATCACTTTAAATGTACTTAGTCCAAATAGAAATAAATGCTTGTAAGTTTTAAAGACTCATCACTAAGGACATTTGAAAAAAATTAAGAATCATATTATTTTGCATTTACCTAAAATTGCACATAATATGTACAAATGAATGCAAATAATTACCTATTTTTAAATAAATTTATCTCACCCAGGTTGAAAATTTTCATTCCAAATCCACATCTATCAAACAAAACCTCAGAAGATGGCATGTGAAACCCCTACTGAATTGTTGCTTGAGGGAGTCCAAGAGACTTTCAAAACAATGTAAACTCTGGCTATTGCCATTGTTTGTCTCCCAAAAGTTGAGGGTCAAACCTATTATTGAAGACATCATGAACTTCAGATAAAGGAGTTGGAGGATCCAAGCCAGAGCTGACCTGAAAGCCTCCTCACGAAGGACTGCCTTCATAATATGGGAAGGTGCTTTGCAAGCTGCCAACAGAGATAAGCAACCAACAGTCCTAACCAACCCAAGCAACGGCCAGCATGGCAAGATGCCCCGAAAGTGTAATAGTGGCACAAATGACCTAAGGCCCACTCAATGGGACAGAAACTTTAGGCAGCATACTTGGCTTAAATAACCAACAGAAATAGACACACATCTTACAGTGGAGACAATTGAATGTTCCCAAAAAATCTCACCTTCCTAAAAGAAAGAAACCGGCAACACTTTAAGCTTTGTTCTAAACTGGATTTCCCTCACTAAGCAGCACCACAGCCCAGAAACATCAAGGCCAACCAGGTACAGACTCAAGCCTTCCCCAGTAGAACTCAAACTAGCCTTCTAGCTTGGTAAGTGGGCTCGCTCGAGGTTTAGTTGGAGCTGACTAGACATTAATAGTTATACACCACAAACTATGTCATGACTTTCTGTAGTTGCTTACACCATTGCCATCCAGTGCGAAGGACTCTGCTCCCACTCTACAAATGAGGAAATTACACTTTACACATTCGTACATGTCCTCAGTGTTTCAAAGTCATGGTGTGGGCTGGGGTGCTCTGGGATTCTGGTTATACTCCTTAGATACATTTCCTCTTCTATATACTAGTGCTCTTGGGTTTTAGATGTGTGAATATCTTCCAGGATTTTTATAATGTGTACAGATGTAATAGATAATAAATAATTTCAGCTTGAAGATTCAAGCATTTTAAATTAATGTATGTTGAAACTGCTGAGATTTTGTCTTTTACGGTCTATTGTAATGCTAAGTGTAGGCCTCCACAGCCTGGAGTGTGCACATAGTCCTGTGACCCTGCTTTTAAGTTAATTCTGATTGGTAAATAAAGGTGCCAACAGCCAATAGTTTGGCAGAAGAGACATAAGTAAGGTTTAAGTTTTAAGGGCTTGGGTTAGAGGGGACATACAAAAAGGAAGAATGTCCCGGCGAGGAGAAATAGCAGCCAGCATGTGTTAAGCTCAGGAAAGCATGGCACTGAGGGCTGCTAAATTGGAGCTAAGAGTAGTCCAGGTGGAGTATAGTGGATAGTAAATAATAACTCAGAGTTATAGATAGGGAAGTAGACTCTAATAGCATGGAGGTTAGGCAGCTGCCCAGCTATTAAGCTGTTTAAGGTTTATTAAAAATATAAAGGGTGAATGTGTTTTTTTATCCAGGAACTAAAGGCTGGGTAGAAACCTCAGGCAGGATTTGAATAATTTCTACAACAGAAACTAAGCTAATTTGTGAAAGTGTAGTGGTGTCCAATCTCATTGGAACACTGTTATGATTCTGAATCGGGGGTTGGTTGAGTACTTCGTTTATTTGGTAGAGTGCATGCATACCATGCATATAACCCTGAGTATTATCTCATCATGGATAACCTGGGTATAGGGATTACATGGTTGTGATCTTGGTACACACAAGGGAAGCAGGAAGGTCAGAAGCTCGAGGTTATTCCAGACTAATATTCAAGGCCACCCTGGTATACTTTATAGCCTCTGAAAATAACAGTAAAATAACAAGCAAAGCATTTTTACTCAATTCCTTTAATCAGAAGGACATGGTAGTAATTTTATAAACAATTAGGTTTAATATTTTTCCTGGAGTAACATTTTTTAGTTGTCATTTAAGCTGGATGTCACTAGAATATGTTTCTTCAGTAATGTGATGCCTGTGAAGTAGTGGGAGAAGGGTAGAATGTGACAAAGGAGTTAGGAAAACATTCCAGGAATGAAGAGAACTAATTAACTCAGACATACGGTTCATCTCACTCTGGCAAGATCTAATTGTTTTTATGCACCCCAACTTTAAAAGCACAGTGCTATGGCTGCTCATGTGGACATAAACAGAAAAAGTACTAGAATTCATTGACATTTATGATACACACTAGTTTTTACAAAATAAAACTCCACTCCCTTTGGCTAACATAGTGTGCCAATACATTAATCTTTTCTGGTTTATTTTAAGTGATTATTTAAAGATATTTCTGATATATATCAGCCTTTATTTTATTTCAATGAAAATCCTGTAACAAATAAAATATATGGCAAAGGTAATTAAAAATCATTCACTGTTTTAGAAAAATGTGGATAGAAAACACTTTCTTTTTTAAGATTTTTATTAGATATTTCTTTATTTACATTTACAACATTATCCCCTTTCCTAGTTTTCCATAGGAAAATCCCCTTCCCCTGCTCCCCAACCCACCCACTCCTGCTTCCTGGCCCAGGCATTCCCCTATACTGGGGCATAGAACCTTAACAGGACCAAAAGTCTCTCCTCCCTTTGATGACCATCTAGGCCATCCTCTGCTACATATGCAGCTAGAGCCACGAGTCCCTTTGTGCACTGTCTTTGATTGGTGGTTTAGTCCCAGGGAGTTCTGGGGTTACTGGTTAGTTCACATTATTGTTCCTCATATGGGGCTGCATTGGATACTTTCTCTAGCTCCTTCATTGGAAACCCTGTACTCTTTCTAATGGATGACTGTGAGTATCCACTTCTGTATTAGTCAGGCACTGGCAGAGTCTCTCAGGAGTCAGCTCTATCAGGCTCCTGTCAGCAAGTTCTTGTTGGTATCTGCAATAGTGTCTGGGTTTGGTGGTTGTTTATGGAATGGATCCCCAGGTGGGGCAGACTCTGGATGGTCATGCCTTCCTTCAGTCTCTGCTCTGAACTTTGTCTCTGTAACTCCTTCCATGGGGATTTTCTTCCTCCTTCTAAGAAGGATTGAAGTGTTCACTCTTTGGTCTTCCTTCTTCTTGAGTTTCACTTGTTTTGCAAATTGAATCTTTGGTATTTTGAGTTTCTGGGCTAATATCCACTTATCAGTGAGTTCATGCCGTCTGTGTTCTTTTTGTGACTGGGTTACCTCACTCAGGATGATGCCCTCCAGATCCATTCATTTGCCTAAGAATTTCATGAATTCATTGTTTGTAATAGCTGAGTAGTACTTCATTGTGTAAATATACCACATTTTCTGTATCCGTTCTTCTGTTGAGGGACATCTGTGTTCTTTCCACATTCTTGCTATCATAAATAAGGCTGCTATGAACATAGTGGAGCATGTGTCCTTATTATAACTTAGAGCATTTGGTAGAACTATATCCAATTTTCTGAGGAACCGCAAAACTGATTTCCAGAGTGGTTGTACCAGCTTGCAATCCCACTACCAATGGAGGAGTGTTCTGCTTTCTACACATCCTCGCTAGCATCTGTTTTCACCTAGTTTTTGATCTTAGCCATTCTGACTGGTGTGAGGTGGAATCTCAGTGTTTTGATTTGCATTTCCCTGATGATTAAGGATGTTGACTTTTTTTTTTTAAGGCACTTCTCAGCCATTCACTATTCCTCAGTTGAGAATTCTTTGTTTAGCTTTGTACCCATATTTTTTAATAGGGCTATACTTGGTTTTCTGGAGTCCAACTTCTTGAGTTCTTTACATATATTGGATATTAGTCCCCTATCTGGTTTAGGATTGGTAAAGACCTTTTCCCAATTTGTCTTGGGCCTTTTTGTCTTATTGACAGTGTCTTTTGCCTTACAGAAGCTTTGCAATTTTATGAAGTCCTATTTGTCAACTCTTGATCTTACAGCACAAGCCATTGGTGTTCTGTTCAGTAATTTTTCCCCTGTGCCCATATCTTCGAGGCTTTTCCCCACTTTCTCCTCTATAAGTTTCAGTGTCTCTGGTTTTCATGGAGTTCCTTGATTCCCTTATACTTGAGTTTTGCACAAGGAGATAAGAATGGATCAACTCACATTTTTCTACATGATAACTGCCAGTTGAGCCAGCACCATTTGTTGAAAATGTTGTCTTTTATCTACTGGATGGTTTTAGCTCCTTTGTCAAAGATCAAGTGACCATAAGTGTATTGGTTCATTTCTGGGTCTTTGATTCTATTCCATTGATCTACCTGTCTGTCACTGTACCAGTACCATGCAGTTTTTATTACAATTGCTCTGTAGTATAGCTTGAGGTCAGGCATGGTGATTCCACCAGAGGTTCTTTTATTGTTGGAAATAGTTTTTGCTATCCTAGGTTTTCTGTTATTCCAGGTGAATGTGCAAATTGCCCTTTCTAACTCTGAGAAGATTTGAGTTGGAAATTTGATGGGGATTGCATTGAATCTGTAGATTGCTTTTGGCAAGATAGCCATTTTTACTATATCAATCCTGCTAATCCATGAGCATGCAAGGGAGATCTTTCCATCTTCTGAGATCTTCAATTTCTTTCTTCAGAGACTTGAAATTCTTATCATACAGAACTTTCACTTTCTATTTTCTCTTTTTAAAGGGTTATCTAGAATATGCAGGTTGATATAATGTACTTCTGCCATGGTCCAGAGAACTCCAGAGACATGCTAGCTTGATAGTTTTATTTTAATTGATATTTTGCAAACTGTGTATTTATAATAAATGTAAGGAAAATGTTAATAGAGTTTGGTTGAGAGGATCATGCTTATATATAAACCCTACTAAGTATTGCCCAATGGGCCATTTCCTTTACAGCCAAATATAACATTGAAACATTTGAAATATGAAATAATTTTTAGTTTTCTAAATGCCTTAATTTTTATTGACAAATGCTTATTGGAAAAATGTCACTGTTGGCAGTCATACATTTATCTACCTGTGGCTGTTATCCCATGTCCCAGTGGTGAAAAGATGGAACTTACCGTTTGCTGTCTGGAAAGGAGAATCTGCCTCATGGGTCTGCTAAGGCTCTCTACTATATCATTTTTCAATATTATTCCTCAATCCTCAAAATTTCACACAGTATTTTAAACATAGTTTCAAATATTATGTTAAAATATTCTTAAAGAGAACAATAATATTTCTTTTATATGACAAAGAATACTCACTCTGTCCACCATAAATATGTCATTTGAATTTAAACAATTTCTGGTAGAAACATTAAAAATTACCCAACATTTCAAAAGTTATTATTTGCGTATATGCTATTTTATTTAGATGACTCATTTTAACATCACATATGCAAATATTATTAAATGTTATTAAAATAAATAACAAATGTTTTAATTGATTTGAAAGAGTCATCTTGGAGGGAAAAGTTCAAAACTTTGTATCTGATACTGATTCTACCAACAGTTTAAGACTTTGGGCCATATCTCAAATTACTTGTATTTGTTAAATCAAACAAAAATCCTCATTATGAACTCATTATTCCTTTCTTCTGTCCTGGAACACATTATGATTTATGGTGAAAACAAA
This sequence comes from Mus caroli, assembly GCF_978045245.1. Taxonomy (NCBI): domain Eukaryota; kingdom Metazoa; phylum Chordata; class Mammalia; order Rodentia; family Muridae; genus Mus; species Mus caroli. Next base: position 11,153,901 of record NW_028227259.1, read on the forward strand.
GAGGAAGTTTAAAACTCAGTCTTTATCAATTTAATATCCCAAGAAAATCAGCAGAAATCTAAGGAGACCATTGAGAAAAAACTACTGAATTCCCATATGTGTCAACTAGTCTTTCAGAAACTCAGGTGTTCTTTATGTCTGGTGCTAAGTGCCTATGTAGCTATAGTTAAGTTTTAGGGCAGATTTTCAAGGTGCTTGGCATAGAATACAAATAAATATCAAAATCTTTAACTATGTATAGATTCTCAAAACATTACAAAAGCAGTAAATAGAATTAAAATTATTTATAGTTTAATAAACCTACTGTGCTTAGCACAAGAACAAAGTGTGTTATCTTTAAATTGAATTTTAATATAAATGGCAACCATTAGTTTGTCTGTACAATTAATGAGTATATGCCACTGTTTATTTTCCATTTGTTTTATTGATCCAGTAACTAGAGATTCCAAATTGCAATTTCAAGAGTTATTTCTTTGCTCTTTCATAACAGGAAAGTTTTATTTTAGTACTTGTTATTTCCCTTAATAATGTCAGTGCCTAAGGCATTTAATAAATCTTATAAATTAATATAAAAACATATCAGACAACACTTCCAGATTTCTATGAGTCTAACTTGTTTCATGAGTATGCTTGAAAAAAATATATTGGCAATACAATTCTTTTCTGACAATTAAGTATAATTTTAGTTTAATTTGACAGGATAGGAATCAGCTAGTCTATCTTATTATTTAGATCTTATATGACACATGAGATATTTTTATAGACCCTAAATTCAATTTGTTTTGTTCTGCATAAGTATAAAGAAGTAATGGAAGAATGCACAAAAGCAAATAAACAAAAGGTTCCCACCCTAGCATCAACAGGCACTTGTTTGTTCAACTCAGCACATCTCCTGCATTCTTCAAGTTACAGAAATCGATCAGTGTGTGGATCACAGGCTCACAGGGAATGTGCAAACAGGAAGCCTTTTAGTTCTCCACTGCTTTGCTCACGGAAAACACTTGGAACCATGGACTTCTCAGCAGCTGGAAATGCATATGTAGGTGGCTTTGCAGAATGTGTTCACAAGAGAGCTAAGTGGACTAAAGAGAGTTTTATCATCGTTTCTGTGTGTGTCTGTTCTTTCATCTCTAGAGGGAGAGATTTTCTAAAAATACCCTGTGAGGAAATCTGAAGCTCAGTTCCTCAGTATCACTTCGCTGATGCTCACAGTGCTCAGTTCCTCAGTACCACTTCGCTGATGCTCACAGTGCTCAGTTCCTCAGTACCACTTCGCTGATGCTCACAGTGCTCTGTTCTCAGTATCACTTCGCTGATGTTCACAGTGCTCTGTTCTAGTATCACTTCGGTGATGCTCACAGTGCTCAGTTCCTCAGTATCACTTCGCTGATGCTCACAGTGCTCAGTTCCTCAGTACCACTTCGCTGATGCTCACAGTGCTCAGTTCCTCAGTACCACTTCGCTGATGCTCACAGTGCTCTGTTCTCAGTATCACTTCGCTGATGCTCACAGTGCTTTGTTCTAGTATCACTTCGCTGATGCTCACAGTGCTCAGTTCCTCAGTACCACTTCGCTGATGCTCACAGTGCTCTGTTCTCAGTATCACTTCGCTGATGCTCACAGTGCTCTGTTCTAGTATCACTTCGCTGATGCTCACAGTGCTCAGTTCCTCAGTACCACTTCGCTGATGCTCACAGTGCTCAGTTCCTCAGTACCACTTCGCTGATGCTCACAGTGCTCTGTTCTCAGTATCACTTCATTGATGCTCACAGTGCTCAGGAGCAGTCCCCTCCCGCTAAGGCCAACAGCTTTACAATCTTGGATTTCCTATTCGCTCTACTCTTTAAAAAAAAAAAATGTTAGGAGTAGTGTCAGTGCTTAACTCCTCAGAACTCCAAAAATCAGGCATCAGTTACTCAGGATTTCTTGGTGGTAAAAGTTCAAAATTTCTACTAATTTTTGGTAGAGGGCATCTTGGTATTTAAGCCTCTTAAAGCTGGCTTGGCCAGCATTTTGTTAGAGCTGAATGAAAAATATATGTGGCAGGGAAATGAACTTCATATATAGGTAAAGTACTCCTGAATTAATGTAATAAGCCAAACTTGATAAAAAATTATTTCACTGAAATATCATTAAAGCATGTAATCTTAATTTTGCAATTAGTAACATAAGTGTCTAACTTGCCCAACCAAAATTTTGTGTTCAAATGTCTAAGTATGCTCATTAAAAAATTGGAAGAATCAATCCTGCCACTTAAGCCGAAACTCCTAGAGAAAAACATGTATTTTTTTTTCTAGAAAGTAGCAATGGTCCAATTGGCAAATGAGCTATTATAGTCAGTGAATAAAGGAAATCAAAAGTTTTTGTAATCTATTATAGAGAGTATAGGAAGAGAATGTACACGTGACATGTTCAATGGAAAAGACTGTAAAGCAAATGTCTCATGTACACATAAGCAAACACCTGTGTGAGTCACATGCCCTTGGCAGGATCAAACAGAAGTGACATAAGTCCAAGACCAGCCTTGGGATACCAACAAAGACTGATTCTGCCCAATACTATGCAATAGTTAGTTGCCAGTCTGAAGTGGATGTAGAAACAGAATTTTTCTATTCCACTAATAATGCCCAGCACATGCTGGCACTGGGCAAGTTGAAAGTTCTTTTTTATTGTTTATTTTATTTATTTACATTTCAAATGTTATCTCCCATTCCAGTTTCCCCTCCACAAGCCACCCATCCCCTCCTCCTTCTCCCCTGCCTCTATGAGAGTGCTCCCCCATCAGCCCACCCACTGCTGCCTCAGCATAGTGTTCCCCTATCCTGGGTCATCAAGCCTCCACAGGTCAAGGGGGCTCCCTTTTCAGTGATGCTGGGTACTGTAATCCTTTTACATATCTATCTGGAGCCATGGGTAGCTCCTGTGTACTCTTTGGTTGCTGGTTTAGTTCCTGGGAGCTTTGGTATTTCTGGTTGTTTGATATTGTTGTTCTTCCTATGAGATTTTCAATACCTTCAGCTCCTAACTTCCTATCCGGGTCCCCACACTCAGTCCAATGTTTGACTGTGTACATCTGCACCTGTATTGGTCCAGCTTTGGCAGAGTTACACTGGGCTCCTGTGAGTAATCACTTCTTGGCATCAGCAATAGTGTCTGGGTTTGGTGTCATAGATGGAATGGATTTCTAGGTGGGGCAGTCCCTGGATGGCCTTTTCTTCAGTCTCTGATGCACTGTTTGTTCCTGCACTTTCTTTTGATAGGAGGAATTCTGGATTAATATTTTTCAGGTGGGTGGGTGGCTCCATCCATCAACTTGGGGCTATGCCTGTCCACTGGATATGGTCTCTACATGTTCTATCTCCCTGTTGTTGGGCATTTTGGCTAAAGTCCTCCCTGTTGGGCCCTGGGTACCTCTTGGGTCTCCGGCATCAGGAACTTTCTAGTGGTTCCCTTTGAGTCCACCTCCCCCACTGCTACACACCTACTTTCAAATTCCTGAGCCACTGTATATCACCCTATCTCTTCACATGTCTGAATCAGCCTTCCTTTTTCTCTCTCCCTCCTCTCTCCCTCCCAGATCTCTCTCTCCCTCTACTTCCCAGAGATTATTCTATCCTCCCTACTGAGTAGTACTGTAGCATCCACACTTTGGTGTGATCTTCTTTCTTCTTGGGTTTCTTATGGTCTATGACTTCTATTGTGGGTATTCTGACCTTCTTTTTTGGCTAATATCCACTTATCAGTGAGTCCATACCATGTGTGTTTTTTGTGACTGGGTAACCTCACTCAGGATATTTTCTAATTTCATCAATTTGCCTGTGAATTTCATGAAATCATTGTTTTTAATAGCTGAGTAGTACTCCATTGTGTAAATGTACCACATTTTCTGTATCCATTCCTCTGTTGAAGGACATTTGGGTTGTTTGTTGCTTCCAACTATTATAAATAAGGCTGCTATGAATGTCTTTGTTATATGTTGGAGCAATTTTGAGTATATGCCCAAGAGTGGTATAGTGGAGTCCTCAGTTAGAACTATTTCCAATTTTCTTTGGAACCACCAGAATGATTTCCAGGGTGGTTGTACCAGCTTGAAGTCACACCAGCTATGGAGGAGTGTTCCCCTTTTTCTACATCCTCACCAGCATCTATTGTCACCTGAATTTTTTATCTTAGACATTCTGACTGGTGTGTTTAAAGTTGTCTGGGTTGCAGGATTAGTTCATGTCACAAATTCTTTCCTTTTAAACCTGAGTTAGACTTCCAGAATCCACATAAAAATGCTGAGGACATGGTGGTACAGGTGGTACAGATGGTACAAGTAATCCCAGGTAGATTCCAGGGGCTCATTTGCAAATTGGCTTTTGTACTTGGAAAGTTCTAAAATTCTAGGCCAGTGACACACCCTGTCTCCTAAAATAAAGATGCATGATTCCTGAGGACAGACCAAGGTTGTCTTCCACCCTCCAATTGCATAGGGACACACACACACACATACACACACACACACACACACACACACACACACCTGACTTTGTTAGGTTAAATCCCAGCATTGATTCACTTATGAAGTTTCACTCTTTCAACACATCTAAAATGAAAAGGAATTGGGTTTTACAAATGGATCTTTTCATCAGTATTCGTCTGTTCTTGTGATGCAGTATAAATATATTGTATAAAGTAATATGTTGATCTTCTAAACAAACAAAGTATCAGTATGTCCATTTCTGCTATTGCTTTGGGTTTTTTGTTTATTTTTCGAGATTAAAGTCAGGTCTATCTTCCAGTTCTGAGACAATAACTTTAAAAAGAAAATAAAAAAGAAAAAGTATAACAGCATTTCTGAAATATAGATTTCCAATATTATGATTATGCAAACTTAAGAAAAAGACAGAGAATAAATAAACCAAACAGAAAATGTATATGTGTCAATTAAAGATTGTTTCAATTTTTATCTAATAATTAATTATAAAAGAATGGGTATATACTTAACACTAGAGGAATTCTTCTTCCCTAGATGTCATGTATTCCTGAAAATTATATTTGTCTTTGGTACTCCACAAGGAGATTACATGATAACATGCAGTGATAATATCTTTACTTTTATTTCAACTTGAAAGATGTTTTCTCAGCTTTAAAATAAAATAAAATAAAATAAAATAAGTAGCCAAAAAGATGGTCACACACATAAAGCAATAAGCTATACACTAAAATTACCTGTGTCCCTGAAAAGAGTGGCAGATGGCTTGCTTCCAAACCATCCTCACAGTGAAGAACAATCTATTTTATGAGAATCCCTCATACATGTCCTCTAAACCGCTAATAGGCTAGGCTTTCCAATGTTTACCTCACTTAAAACCACAGGGCCTTCCTTACAAAATGAAGGTGTACCCTTTTGCACAAAATCCTGATCTGAAATGAAAACACGATGTATACATAACACTTAATTAAAATATAATAAAGATCTGGAAACAAAAGTTATTCACCTGTAGCAGTCACCTCCAGGACTCTAGCCTTTCTCCTCCGTGGTCCCTTATCAATGCTGCGGTACCTCTACCCCATCTGTTAGAATCCACTGAGCACTGTTGTCTATGTGGACTTAAGAAGAAGAATGGAAAATTAAGGGCTCCGTTGAGTTAATTTTCTGCTCATTATGCAAAGCAATTTGTAGAGCTATCAAAGTCCAAATATGTCTTAAGCTGTGTGTGCATAACTTATTCTGCAGTTTCCTGCAGGAGAGCTTGTCCTTTTCAGAGTGGATAATGCCTTTGAAAACTAAGTGTTTCAAAAGGAAAGACTGGACAGGTAAACGACTAAATAAGAAAATGTTTTGTAACTACTTAATAAGAAAGCTGTTTGTAAACCATTTAAGAAAGAAATTCTAATTGAAGTCACTTTGTGTACAATCAGTGTCCGAGATGTGAACAAGCTTCTTTGAGACTGAAAGAAATCTCAGATACCATTCAGCAGAAAAATAAGTTGCTTTAACATTTGCCTGAACTGATTATCTGAAGGCTTCTATCAGAGATAATTTTTCAGTCTATATAACTAGTTTGACACTTACAGGTAGATAGAAGATAATGTTTTCTTAACGTGAAAGAAATAAGCCACATTACTAGGAGTGGAAAGAGTAAACAGTCACAGTACACTGTGATCAAAATTCATAATGATAAAGGAAAGATCCTCTGTGCTCTGTCCTGGCCAAAGTTCTTTCCTTTCCTTCAGTTCTATATGACTTTTATTAAAGAAAAAGATGTGGGCCTACAAACTGAACAACTGCCATATTCTAGATTATTTTAATCAACCTTAATGTCATTGGGTTTCAATTACCTTCAGAAAGAATAGTCTTTCTGTGGATTTCCCAACAATTAGTTTATACACTTTGAACTATCCTAAGTGGCAAACAAAGAAAGACATGATATTTATCTTAATAAAATATAGATTTAAATTCAGAAATTTTAGACTTTTGTTCATTAGAAATTAAATTTTTTAAAATACTCATTGTAACAAAGTAAAAGACAAGGCACTGGATGATGAATTGCAAATAGTTTCCTTAGTTATCATCTTGTAGTTTGGTAACACAGAGAATTTTAAAGCAAGAGAAATTCCAGGACTCTCCAATTTTATGGATATATGCACAGAGAAAATCTGAATGACTAATATTAAATAAGATTTTATTACTGAATTCTCTCATATACTCATTTTATAGCATGTGATTTTGTTTTGACATATGCATACATTTATAAAAGCCTGTTATTGATCCATTAAATAAAGATGTTCATTGTCTATATACATTCCATAAAAGTTTCTGTTGCCTCTTTGCATTTCACTATTCTATAAAGAATGGCCACTCTCTGGATGTATACATAAACACATATATCCAAATATCACTTTACACTTTATAAAATTTGAATGAAAGTGAGAATACTAGACATATTTTTATTAACCTAGCTAATCATACTTTCTTTAACTAGTCATACTCATTTCAAGACCCTTTGTGTTGTTTCTTCGGGAAGACAATTTTCTAAGGGATACCAATGCCCTGTAAATGGACTCACTAATGACCTGTGCTTGAGATTGTCTTTCAAAAGTTATAGGTATAAATGAGAGTATCTGGAGAAGTAGCTTCTCAGTTCAGAGCCAGTACCAGCCTTATTTATTGTCCAGGATAAGAAAGTTGTAAGTACTTCCAAGACCAAGATCAAGTCAGTTTACTGCTTCCATGCAGGCAGGATACACTCTGATGCTTATCCCTCTTCCTCCTCCCTCTTAGCATTGCTATTTTTGACAGATAATCTGTCCATTTTAGTCTTAATATTCAGTTGTTTTCAATTTGTGTCTTTTTATTTTTGGTTTTATTTTTTGAGACTGAATTTTATGAAGCCCAGCATTGTTTCAAATTTGGAGAACAAATGCTTCCTAGAGGTAAACACCAGAGTTTTTAGTCACATGGTGGGGTTAGAGCCAATTCATAAGCCTCAGCTAGGGGAGGGATTTGATTCCAACCTTCTCCCTCGAGGCTGAGGTTTTTGTCTGGTTTGATCATGCTACCACAATCACTGTGAATTCATATGTACACCTTCTATGCTGTGTCTGGAAAGCAAAACTTGATGTTACAAGCTATGTCTGGCTTTTACAATGTCCCCACTACACTCTTACATGAAAATCCTTGTGTTGGAAGCCGACCCGCAGCTCCCATGATCTGGGTTTCACCTGGGAGGCAAGCCGGGGCTGAAAAGACAGGGGAACTAGGCGGTTGAGAGAAAAAATGGAGCTAAGTCAAGATTCCTGATCAAAACTCAAATGCTTAATGGCAAATGTGCTTATAAAGGGGGCGAGGGGAAGCCAGTTCCCTCCAATTCATTCTTGGAGCCTGGAACCAGCTAGCTACAGGTGACTGAAATGCAGGATAGGGTGTAGTCTCCGAATAACTCAGTGGCCTCCCAGCAGGTAGCAGTGTCTTGAAAGGGAACAGATTCAGTGGCTGAACAATAGAGTGATCTAAGGAAGAAAGCTCCACCCTAGGTAATCTCCTGAGTGGCAGCAAGGTCAAGGTCTAGCTCAGCCTGCTTCAGGCTGGGGGAGGTTACATCCCTGGGCCTTGGAGTATATTTCTATGTCCCTTTTAAGACTGAGAGGACTCAACTGGGAAGGAAGAAAAAAATCTTAACATAATTAGAAATCTCAACACTGAGTGGAAAGAGAAGTGGAGAGGGTAAAAATGATAATAGTGGGATTAGTGATGTTTTTAATACAATGAATGAATTCCCAAAGAATTAATGAAAGCACTGAAACATAATGGTGGCAAGTTATAGCAATGAAACAATATGGGGATGCCAGTGTGGATTTTTGCCTTCGAAGCTGGCCTGTCAGAAAAGAAGAGTCACAGGCATATCAAGTATCTTAGCTTTATTTACCATATATGAAAAGTCATAGTTTTTTTCACCAGGGCTATCTACCTTGTAAATGAAGTTTCTTTTCATTCTTGCTATTTTACTTTCTAGTCCTTTTTCTTCTCCATGATCTTCTGCTATCCTATTGCTTCTTTCCCTCCAGAGAACTGTGTCTTTCTTTAATTGCTCTTGTCTTTATCATTCATTAAGTTTCACAGAAGTAGCTTTAAGCACACAATTTTTCCCTGGGAGTTTATCAATCATTTATAATTGTGTTCTGTGGACTCATTCAATATAGGTTACTTTTCAGAACCACAGAAAATGAAAATACCTTTCTTTATACACCTCTCTGTATTCCATGTTTCTGAAGCCTAGGAAAATATTTATGCATTTTTACCTATAAAAATTACAATAGTGTTGAAGAGTTTTAAATTATCAAGAAAATAACATATTTATAAAAATAGTTGCTTCTAAGTCTGCTACCTAAGAGGAATTGTAGATTTTAAAATAAGTGTGGGGGGGGGAACAGTGTCCAAAAACACCCAGAGGAAGCTCCACGCACAAGTGCTCTGACACACCCGGGATCATAGGATAAAGGTGAGGAGGACACAACATCTGTTCCAACACCACAGGAAGTAAATGGGACCAGTAGGATTCCAGGACAGAGGAACCCCACCTGACCAGTGGCTCAGGTTCCTTCCAGTCTTCAAAGGTTTATCTTGGGAGCAAACTCCTAGCCATTCCCAAGACACCAAGAGGAATCTCCACTCCCAAGAGCTTGCCCAGGACCCCAGAATCACAGCATCCCAGGAGCTTGGTCACACCAGGATCTCAGGGTCCCAGAGGCAGCTTAACTCCCAGGAACTCTGACACACCCAGGATCTCAGAATCACAGGATCCAGGTATCACAGGATCACAGAGACAGCTGGACTATAAGGAGTTCTGAAACAACCAGGATCACAGGAAGGACAAGCTCCAGTCAGATATATCCAGGGCAGGTAGCACTAGAGATAATCAGATGGCAGGAGACAAGCATAAGAACATAAGCACCAGCCAGGCGTGGTGGAGCACGCCTTTAATCCCAGCACTCGGGAGGCAGAGGCAGGCGGATTTCTGAGTTCGAGGCCAGCCTGGGCTACAGAGTGAGTTCCAGGACAGCCACGACTACACAGAGAAACCCTGTCTCGAAAAGCCAAAAAAAAAAAAAAAAAAAAAAAAAAAAAAAAAAAAAAAGAACATAAGCACCAGAAACCAAGGTTACTTGGCATCATCAGAAACCAATACTCCTAGCATAGCAAGTCTTGGATACACCATCACACTAGAAAAGCAAGATTCAGTTCTAAAATCACTTCTCATAACAATGATAGAAGACTTTAAGAAGGACATAAATAACTCCCTTAAAAAAATACAGGAGAACACAGGTAAACAGGTAGAAGCACTTAAAGAGGAAACACAAAAATTCCTTAAAGAATTACAGGGAAAAACAATAAAATAAACAAGGGAAATAACCAAACCATTGAAGATCTAAAAATGGAAATAGAAACAATAAAGAAATCACAAAGGGAGAAAACCCTGGAGTTACAAAGCCTAGAAAATAGACCAGGAGTCATAGATGCAAGCATCACCAACAGATTACAAAAGAGAGAAGAGAGAATCTCAGGTGCAGAAAATACCATAGAAAACACTGACACAACAGTCAAAAAAAAAAAAATGCAAAGAGCTCCTAACTCAAAACATCTAGGAAATCCAGGGGAGAATGAGAAGACCAAACCTAAGGATAATAGGTATAGAAGAGAATGAAGACTAGGGCCAGTAAATACCTTCAACAAAATTATAGAAGAAAACTTCCCTAACTTAAAGAGATGCCCATGAACATACAAGAAACCTACAGAAATTCGAATAGTCTGGTCCATAAAAGAAATTCCTCCTGTCACATAATAATCAAAACACCAAATGCACTAAACAAAGAAAGAGTATTAGCTGGGCGCATGCCTTTAATTCCAGCACTTGGGAGGCAGAGGCAGGCAGATTTCTGAGTTCAAGACCACCTCTTCTACAGAGTGAGTTCCAGGACAGCCAGGATACACAGAGAAACCCTCTCTCAGAAAACCAAAAAAACAAAAACAAATAAACAAACATCAAAAAAAGAGTATTAAAAGCAGTAAGGGAAAAATTTCAAGTAACATATAAAGGCAGACCTATTAGAATTACACCAGATGTTTCACCAGAGACTATGAAAGCTAGAAGATCCTGGGCAGTTGTCACACAGACCCTAAGCAAACACAAATTCTAGCCCAGGCTATGATACCTAGCAAAGCTCTCAGTTACCATAGACGGAGAAACCACGATATTCCACGACAAAACCAAATTTATACAATAACTTTTCATAAATCCAGCCCAACAAAGAATAATAGCTGGAAAACACCAATAAAAGGAGGGAAACTAAACCCTAGAAAAGGCAAGAAACTAATCTTTCAACAAACCTAAAATAAGATAGCCACATGAACTTAATTCCACCTCTAACAATAACATCAATGGACTCAATTCCACAATAAAAAGACATAGACTAAGAGACTGGATATGTAAACAGGACACAGCATTTTGCTGCATACAGTAAATGTACCTGAGTGACAAAGGCAGATACTAATATGAATAGAAGGTTGGAAAACAATTTTCCAAGCAAATGTTCTCAAGAAACAAGCTGGTGTAGTCATTCTAATATATAATAAAATCGATTTTCAACCAAAAGTTATGAAAAAGGATAAGGAAGGACACATCATACTGGTCAAAGGAAAAATCTGCCAACATGAACTCTCATTTCTGAACATCTATGCTCCAAATGCATGGGCATCCATATTCATAAAGGAAACATTTCTAAAGCTCAAAGCACACATCACACCCCAATACAATAATACTGGGAGATTTGCACACCCCAGTCTCAACAATGGACAGATCATGGAAACAGAAACTAAACAGAGACACAGTGAAACTACCAGAAGTTATGAACCAAATGGATCTAGCAGATATTTATAGAACATTTCATCCTAAAGCAAAAGAATATAATTTCTTTTCAGCACCTCATCGTACCTTCTCCAAATTTGACCATATAATTGGTCACAAAGCAAACCTCAACAGATTGAAGAAGATTGAAATAATCCCATGCACCCTATCAGATAACCATGAACTAATACTGGTCTTAAATTCCAACAAAAATAATGAAAAAGACACATACACATGGAAGCTGAAAAACGCTATATTCAATGATAACTGGATAAAGGAAGAAATGAAGAAAGAAACTAAAGTCTTTTTAGGATTTAGTGAAAATGAAAACATGAAGACACTTCATACTAAAACTTATGGGACACAGTGAAAGCAGTGGTAAGAGGAAAACTCATAGTTCTAAGTGCATCTGAAAAAGAAGAAGAAGAAGGAAAAGAAGAAGAAGAAGAAGAAGAAGAAGAAGAAGAAGAAGAAGAAGAAGAAGAAGAAGAAGAAGAAGTAGAAGAAGAAGAAGAAGAAGAAGAAAATAATACACCCAAGAGGAGTAGATGGCAGGAAACAAACTCAGGGCTGAAATCAACCAAATAGAAACAAAAAGAACTATCTAAAGAACCAACAAAACCAGGAGCTGGTTCTTTGAGAATATCAACAAGATAGATAAACCCTTGGCCAGACTAGCCAGAGAGCACAGAGACAGTATTCAAATTAATGAAATCAGAAATAAAGGGGTACTTAACATCAGAAACCATGGAAATTCAAAAATCATCAGGTCCTATTACAAAAGTTTATACTCAACCAAATTGGAAAATATGAATTAAATGGACAATTTTCAAGACATATACCAGGTGCCAAAGTAAAAACAGGATCAGACAAACCATCTAAACAGTCCCATAACTCCTAAAGAAATAGAAACAGTCATTAATAGTCTCCCAACCAAAACATAGTCCAGGACCAGTGGGTTTAGTGTAGAAGTCTATCAGACCTTTAAAGAAGGCCTAATAACAATATTCTTCAAACTGTTCCACAAAATAGAAACAGAAGGAACACTACCCAATTAGTTCTATGAAGCCACAATTATGCTTATACTTAAACCACACAAAGACCAAATAAAGAGAACTTTAGACCAATCTCCCTTATGAACACTAATGCAAAAATACTCAATAAAATTCTTGCCAACTGAATCCAAGAACAGATAAAAATGATTATTCACCACGATCAATAGGCTTTATCCCAGGGATGCAGGGATGAGTCAATATATGGAAATCAATCAGTAATCCACTACAAAAACTATTTCAAAGAAAAAACCACATCATCATTTCATTAAATAATGAAAAATCATTTGACAAAATTCAGTGTCCCTTCATGTTAAAAGTCTTGGAAAGATCAGGAATTCAAGGCCCATACCTAAACAGAGTAAAACAATATACATCAAACCAGTAGCCAACATCAAACTAAATGTGAAGAAACAGCCGGGCGTGGTGGCACACGCCTTTAATCCCAGCACTTGAGAGGCAGAGGCAGACGAATTTCTGAGTTCGAGGCCAGCCTGGTCTACAGAGTGAGTTCCAGGACAGCCAGGGTTATACAGAGAAACCCTGTCTCAAAAAAACCAAAACCAAAACAAAACAACAACAACAAATGTGAAGAAACGTGAAGCAATTCCACTAAAATCAGGGGCTAGACAAGGCTGCCTACTCTCTCCCAATCTATTCAATATAGTACTTGAAGTTCTATCTAGAGCAATTAGACAACAAAAGGAGGTCAAAGGGATACAAAATGGAAAGGAAGAAGTCAGAATATCACTATCTGCAGATGATATGATAGTATGCATAAGTGACACCAAAAATTTCACCAGGGAACTCCTAAAGCCAAAAAAAAATCAGCTTCAGCAATGTGATTGGATATAAAATTAACTCAAACATATCAGTAACCTTCCTCTCTCAAAGGATAAACAGGCTGAAAAAGAAATTAGGGAAATGACACCCTTCGTAATAGTCACAAATAATATTACATACCTTGTTGTGACTCTAGCCATTCAAGTGACAGATCTGTATGACAAGAACTTCACAGAAGATCTCAGAAGATGGAAAGATCTCCCATGCTCATGGATTGGCAGGATTAATATAGGAAAAATGACCATCTTGCCAAAAGCAATCTTCAGATTCAATACAATCCCCACCAAAATTCCATGACAATTCTTCATAGAGTTAGAAAGAGCAATTTGCAAATTCATTTGGAACAACAAAAAACGCAGGGAAGCAAAACCTATTCTCAACAATAAAAGAACTTCTGGGGGAAACACCTTCCCTGACTACAAGCTGTATTACAGAGCTGTCCCACCTGGGGATCCATCCCATATACAGTTATCAAACCCAGGCACTATTGTGGATGCCAAGAAGTGCATGCTGACAGGAGCCTGATATAGCTGTCTCCTGAGAAGCCCTGCCAGAACCTTACAAATACAGAGGCAGATGCTTGCAGCCAATTATTGGACTGAGCACAGAGTCCCCAGTAGAGGAGTTAGAGAAAGGACTGAAGGAGTTGAAGTAGTTTGCAACCCCACAGGAAAAACAACAATATCAACCAACCAGACCCCCACCCCTGAGCTCCCAGGGACTAAGCCGTCAACCAAGAAATACACCTGGCTCCAACTGCATAAGTAGCAGGTGCTGGTCTTGTCTTTGGTCTTATGAAGGACCAAGGTCCTATCAATGGTTCTTGGTCCTATGAAGGCTAGATAGATGCCCCAGGATAAGTGAATCAAGGGTGGGGAAGTGGGAGTGGGTAGGTGAGTGTAGGAACATCTTCATAGAAGCACGGGGAGGGAGGATGGGATAGGGGTTTCTGGGAGGGGGAAAACCAGGAAATGGGATGACCTTTGAAATGTAAATAAAGAAATAATCCAATAGAATATAAAATAAAGTAAACTTGAGGCTGGAGCAGTGGCTCCACAGCAAAGGGTTTGCACTGCTTTTACTCCTTCAGGGTTCTATTCTCAACATCTGTGTCTGTCATCTCTCTCCATTACCTTTAACTCCAGGGACATCCAATACTCTTCTGGGATCCACAGGTACTCACACACATGTAGCTTACACATATACATACATATTTGTACACATACACATACAGATAGGTAAAAATCGTATATAATTCTTATTAGTAATTCCATTATGAAACTTACCCTACAGATTCATTCTAAATCTCATTGTTTATTTATAGACACCACTTTGTAATTTTCAACATTAGGAAGTAGAAGCTGATGGAATATACTTTTGAATATCCTCCATGACTTCTCATTTCTTCCATTTAAGAAGAAACATAATATTCATTTATCCTGATTTAAAAGAGAAATGACATAGATGGTGAGAAAATTAAAGCAGGCCATATATAACCAAGTTGATCAATTTCTTTCCATTTTCTTCTTTACATTGATATTTTCTATATACTAACACTAAAAAAGACTTCACCTTTGCTTATTCTAGAAAGATCTGAGAAATCGTATAGCTTAATTAAGTTATTGTCTTAGTTAGGGTTTTACTACTGTGAACAGATACCATGACCAAGGCAAGTCTTAATAAAACAACATTTAATTGGGGCTGGCTTACAGATTCAGAGATTCAGTCCATTATCATCAAGGTGGGAGCATGGCAGTATCCAGGCAGGCATGGCACAGGTAGAGCTGAGAGTTCTATGTCTTCATCCAAAGGCTGCTAGTGGAAGACTGACTTCCAGGCCACTAGGGTGAGAGTATTAACCCTACACCCACAGTGACACACCTACTCCAACCAGGTCACACCTATTTCAACAAGGCCAAACCTCCAAATGGTGACACTACCTGGTCCAAGAATATACAAACCATGACATTTATCTAAAATAAAGAAGCATATCTAGGGCTTCCTGTCAGTTTCTTGGCAGGACTAAGTAAAATATTTCTTTGAGTATATACCACAATAAAATTCAGGTCCAATGCCAAAATTAAATAAACAATCATGTGATCATTATGTCAAAGCTTTTCTGCATAGATGCATCTGTAATGTATGGAAGCCCACAGCATCATACTTTATGCAGACATCTTTGTAGTTCTAAATTGGATTTAATAGAAATTCATAAGAGCAGTTTACTAAAAACTAAACTGTACCCATGTGTTTCTCCTGAACCCAGTTCTTCTGTGGAACTTATGGAAAATACAGCATATATGACCAGGAAGGACAGCACGAATTATGACTCTTCGGGAAGGAACACATTATCTTATATCATGACGGTTACAAATACAGTAAACAATGAATTCATTACTATTACAGATTTTAAACCAGAATAAATCTCAAATGCTTCATCATCTAATCATGGGAAAGAAATGGACCATGCTAGCTGTGGCAATTGTTTTGTAATGAAATACCTTGAGTTGCATAGCAATCACAGCAGAAGGTGCATTTAGAAGGTTAGTTATTATGACTCCTCTGGGGCAGCAGTGAAGTATTACTATTATTCTCCATTTCAAAAGGAAATATAAATTGAAGGTCATGAACCACATTTCCTTCTACCATTTAGCAAAATGGATGTGGAGCTGAATGTATCGCAAGACTCTGTAATAGTTTCATTTAACTCCAAAGTAGTCTTCATATTTCATAGTCAAATATATACAAACACTGAGCGTAAAAGGGCAGCAATCATGGAGCTCAGTCTACTTGCCTTCAGCCAGGGTAATATCTGCACAGTAGACCACTTGTGCAGCTGTCCTTTTCCCTGGGATCTTTGCAGAGAAGGAAATTGTGATTGTTGTTTTTCTTGTCATCTATTGTGATACAACCAAAATATCTCAAAATTCAGTGACTAAAAACAAAAATCTTATGTGTTTCAGGAAGGGCATGGTTCATGGAGACAGCTCATGTCTCTTTCATCAGCTTACATATGTTATTCTAGCTTGCTTATTGTTAGGTTCAGCTCTTAGTTTCATTGCTGTAATATCCTGGCTAATAGAGACCTTACTATAAGATCCTCTAGAGTCACTGTATGAGACTTGGTCAGTTTTCCCCTGAGATCCCTGTCTCTCCTACTGCCAGAGCAGTTGATTTTGAGTGACAGAATGCTGTCTGAAAACTGAAAAGTAGGTGTTACCAAGCCTCAAAACATACACTGAGAATTTCTGGGCTGAGCAAAGTGTGACTTCCATCACATTTTAACAGGTTGGGAAAAAAAAATGTAACCACAAAGACATACTCACTGGAAACCTCTTTACAGAGAGCAATCTGCTTCAGCACTGTACCTACAGGTGTTACTAAGTTATTAGTAGATTCTAGATCATCTAAATTATCCAATGTTAAGTCTTCTTATTTGGGAGTTATGCCTTCCATGATGGCTAATCAAAACTTCCCTTATGTCATTAAAGCATATTTCCTGAGGTTGAAAATTACTATACTTAATGGTTTGTGGTCAAAATCATCTTCACAAGATTTGTTTAAAGACAAGTGCTCAATCAGAGAACCATTTACTTACTTCCTCAAAATCAAATTTATTTTATTGCCATGTAGAAAATGTGAACAGCTGAATACTTGGCAAAGGGAACTGATGGCTTGTCCTTGGAAAGTAAAGCAGCCCGGGCTCATTTTGTATTGGTTTAAACACATACATGATGCTTTGACTGATTTAAATGTGCTAGAAAAGGAGATGATATTGGGAAGGAATGGTTATCATCTACAATCATGAATTGCAACTTTGAATTTTAAAGCCCTTCATTATGACATAAGCAGTACATCTTAGACTAGCTACTTCATCTCTCTAGGGCTCCAGTTCCTCAGATGGGAATGTCAATGTTCTACTATTTTTTTTTTAATAATCTTCAGTTACAAAGTTACAAGATTCTATTTATAAAATTTAAATCATCTGAAGTTCAAGTTATGTTTGATTTCTTTCTGCTGTTAAATTTATGTCCATAATATAATAAGAAAACATCTTATTTGAAAAAGCATGAACTCCTTTGACTTTTTTTCACGTCATATTTAGAATAGTTCTTATGACAGTTCTGTGTTGCCTTGTGTTTGAGAGACACTTCTCTAGTAATGTATGAAGCCAACTGAAGAAAAATAGGCTGGTCAAGAAATTTTAATCCAGCAACATGGCTTCTCTGGCAAGGGATCAAACCTAAAGACTTTCTTTGTCTACAGAGTAGATTACTGTCTATTTTAAGTATCCCACTTGAGTACAAGACATACCTTTAATCCCAGGATAGAGAGGCAAGCAGATCTCTGAGTGCTAGTCAATGAGTTCTGTTCAGTCAGTTGAGTTAAGTCAGTATGGAGTCAATGCATGCAGTGCAGTGGAGTAGCATTCATACCATTCAGTGCAGGTAAGAAGAGGAAGTTGAAGCCAGAAAATCAGAAGGAGCCAGAAGATTACAACTCATTGCCAGAGTTAGTTTGAGACCAAGTAGAACAATCAAGAGAAGTTGTGAGGAACCAGATTGAATCAATTAGTTTAGAGAGGAATTTGAGTCAGAAAAGACGAGTTGAACCAGCCTCACAGAAACTGCCTCAGAAAGAGGTAAAAATGGTAAGCCTACTCAGCAGTAAGTCTCTGAGAAGGCCCTTATATCAGTGAATAAAGATTACTTTTACATTGGTCCTGAGTTCAAAAGTCAGAAAGAGGATATACGGAAAATGTGGGAAGGGTTAATGGGAAGGGGGAAATGATGGAATTTTATTTCAACCTAAAAAAATATTTAAAATAAAATTATAATAAAAATAGTCACTGGGAATTTCTATGATGAATTTCCTTGATCAGATTAGCTGAAGCAAAAGACCCACCCTAAATATTAGCATTGCCTTCTGCAAGTACCTCTGATAAAAAGTCATACAAAATGCCAGGCAGTGGTGGTGCATGCCTTTAATCCCAGCACTTGGGAGGCACAGGCAGGCTGGTTTCTGAGTTCGAGGCCAGCCTGGTCTACAGAGTGAGTTCCAGGACAGCCAGGGCTACACAAAGAAACCTTGTCTCGAAAAACCAACAAAAAAAAAAAAAAAAAAAAAAGAAAAAAGAAAAAAGAAAAGGAGAAAAGGGGGACTTTGCTTTGTGCTGACTTGCCTTCACTGTAACTAGCCGATTCTTCTATCCTGTTACTAGAACATCCATTAGCTGATATTAGAATCTACTTTGACATTCTAATGTAGACTACTATATATTTTGAGTACCAAGGTTGATGATGCTTTGATGTTTGTTTGTCTGTCCCCTATGTGTCATTTTTTATTTTCTATGAACTCACTTATGCAAAACTGAAAAATAGCTCTATTTATAAGCAGAAGTTTTCCCTTCCTGAATGAAATTTGAACATTAAAAACAGCTTTGTAGGATCATAAATTTTTATTAAAGTTTGACAAAATTAAATTATTCCTTCATTCACTCACTGCTATGCTTTTCTCACTGTGGGTCTGGTGAACGAGGCCCATTGGTCTTGAACAACTCATAAAGCACAGCAGTTGATGAGCCCACTGCAGTTTTTAACCACGATAAACTTAGATTGCACCATGTTGTATAAGAGGGATGTGCCCATTTCTCTCACTATGTAACCAGTGAGGTGAAATGAGCATTCACAATATTGCCATACTTGTCTATGTATTTTTCAGTTTCTTATTTAACATTGTTTGGTCAACACATTCATGCCACACATTCAGAATCAATCTGTCTAAAAAGAGGAAGGAAGAAGTGAAGCCCAGACAGAACACAGAGATAGAAATTGGAAGAAACTGGAAGCATGCACTTAAATTGAAACTTAAATTTAGAGTTAGTTCCTTAATAGAAGCATATTTCTGTTTTATGTTAAAACATGAAGAATTCTCTAGGCCAAGACAATGCTGACATGTTAGAAGAGCAGAATGGACAGTAGCAATTGAAATAAAAAAAAAAAACTTACATAAAGATTTTTAGGATGCCATAAGGACATTAAACTTGGAGAATAAAATCAGAGAAAGTGACAAACCAGGGAGCAAAAATAAATAACTACTTATGAAGAATAATTTGGATCCTATGGATCAAATAAACTAGTTAGGAATGTAGAGGATACAAGGAAAGTGCCACACTCATTATAAAAATATTCTTTTAAATTTGGAGAAAGAAAATGTGTCATTTTCTAATTTACACGGGACTGGTAAGAGGAGATGGCACAGAGTTCTAGCTTTAGGGTGATATTGAAAGAAAGATGAAATTTCAAGACCTGTAAGTCATATAAAGTACTCAGAAACTGCTGGTTGTTTGTGAGCCTGGAGGTTGCCTGGGGCTGAGAATAAAGAAAAACAAACCCGGGTATGTCCCGTAGTTAAAACATTCCTGGGAACAGCTTAACCTTAAAGATAAAGAGGAATGTGAAGACATAACAGGGCTATCTAAACTGAGTCAACAACTCACAGAACTCTGACACCCTGCACGTACATGTAATTTTTCTGCTGATATTTGAATAAGTCAATAATGTGTCGCTATGCTGAATTCCACACTCCTAAGCCCCTTACCCCATAAAAACCCCTAGCTTCTGAGCCTCATGGCCGACATCCATTATCTCCTGTGTGGGATGCATGCCAGTCCAGAGCTCCGTCTTTAAACTGCCTCATGTGATTACAGCAATGGATTCTCTTGTTTCTTTGGGTGCTCTCTCACTCCCAAGACTAGAGTGGGGGTCCCCAAAAGGGGGGTCTTACATTTTCTCTCGGGATTGATAATGAATTTTATACAAAGGTTAAATGAATATTCTCAAACAAGCATCCCACGCTCTTCCTTGAGCAGGATCCTCTTTCCTAAAATGCCAAATACCAAAAAAGGAAATTTTCAAAGATAAAAATGGATATTCCTACACTAAATAGCTTATATTTATTAAATAGTTGTTACCTATGAAAAAAAGATGAATATAGGCATTGAGATATTTTGAAGGGGGGGAGGATAGAGAAAACCGGGGAGCTGGTTGGCTTCTTCTTCTAAAGAAGGCCACACCAATGATTTTATTAGTCTCTTATATCTGTGTCTTGACTGAATCTGGCTGAAAGTCTGAGACATGAGGCATTTAAGCAGGTCAGTTCAGCAAGTCTGACAATAAGACTCACCAAGGCTGTATATTCTATAATATACAAATCTCAAAACAAAATTTTAATATCATCAAGATAACTTTTTTGTTTGATTCCCTAGAATCTAGTTCTCTGGTGGTCTCCCTCTAGCACATCTGATCTGTGTTACTCTGGAAGGTGGATAGATACTAATCACCTTTTCTAGGAATGCAAAGACAAAACCTTTCTCCCAAATCAGCAACCAGAAAAAACTTCATATTGACCTCTCTCCCAGAGGAAAAACATAACCACAAAACTCAAAATCACATGCATTTTTGCAGGGCCATGGGTGTGGGGGAAATAGGGGTGTGGGAGAGAACACACGTCCCGCCAGAGTTCAGGTGCTCTGGGCGGGCAGACTCGGAAAGACTGATGCATGCTTTTCACAAGGCCCTAGGTAGATGTTTGGCTGTGTGAAGCCACTGACCCCACTCAGTGGGTGGTGGACAAGGGCATCACAGGCTGGATACTGAGGAAGAGCTGAGAACAGAATGCCTCCCCTGGGGGGCAGTTGGGTCAGCTCAGGGGCTGAAGGAAGGAGAGGGTAGGGGAAGAGGGAGTGCTGGATGGTTCCCACGTGGGCAAGAGACCTTGGTCAGGTCCATGGCTAGAGCACCGGATGGCCTTCTGGCAGGAGGATAGACACAGCTTGGTAGGAGAAAGTCTATCCCATCATTCAAGCACTGTGGGCCTTGATGAGCAGAGACAGTCTGTGGTTTTAGAGCTTTACTGTAGAAAGGCAATGAGAAAGAGAGAAGGTAGAAGGAGAGAGACTGGCCATGGCCACATAGAGAGAAGGAGGAAGGGAGAGAGAGAAGGAGGGCTAGACTAAGAAAGGTTAGGGCTTAAAGAGAGTGAGGAGGGGCCAAGCAGCCCCTCTTATAGTGGGCTGAACTACCTTGCTGTTGCCAGGTAACTGTGGGGAGGAGCATACCTGGCTGTAGTCAGGTAACTGTGTGGGTGGAGTCTAGCCAGAATGCCAGAAGCTTAGGACATTATTTGTGTGACTGATAGTCACAGAATTATGGAGTTGGGGACTTGTGGTTTCAGGCACCTGATTCTGGGAACATGGCTCTTTTTTCTGTCCCTTGTAGAGTTCTCTACTGGGTCACTGGAACAAGCCCCATTCAACCAAAATCACAGTCCCACACATTTTGAAAGTTAAAACAATCCAAAACAAATGAAGTAAACTAAAATACTGTATGTGCCTATTCTTAGGCCTTTTCAATTTTGTCAAGCAGGATAATAACTTAAGATTTCCAGAAACAGAGACTAATAGCAGTTACCATATACTACAGTAGAAATGAGAAATAAGGAAATGGTCAAAAGACTCAACATTATAGTCAGGTAGATAGAAATCACTCAACATATGTATTGAACATCCTAGTAAGGATTATTAATAACAACATATTGTACTTTCAAACTGCTGGAGCACTAGATTGTAAAGGACCTTGTCAAAAAAACAATAGGCATTTGAAATCCTATATAATTTAATTTGACAGCTTCCAACTGAACAGTGTGTTTATGCCAGTTTGATTATGTGTAATCATTAAATTACATACAAATTCATGTGTAAAACATCACATTGTTACTGCTATATCTATTAGTCACCAATAACCTGACTTGGTTGTAATTTTGCACATTTCTTATCATTGGCTCTCAGTATATCTTAGTTCACTCTGTCGCTATAGAATGTTTTCTATCATTGGATACTAGCTATTGATAACCTTTTGCTTACTGAATTTTTTGGTTGTTAAAGGTATTCATGATATAGCCTAGATATTTATTTTCTGTTGTATATATTATATACTTTATAGGCATCATTAAAGTTTTTTCACTATGTACTTATATATTAAAATATTCTTTCTTTGATCTTAGAAGAATAACAATTATACAAATAAATCTGGCACAGCCCTTCTAACTATATTTGTGGATGTTCTTCTGCACTTCAAAGGCTTTCACATATGTAGTCTGCCTCAGGCTTAATGCATGATAAAAAGTAGGAAGAATTAATCTCAAAAATTCAAGTCCTCAAATATGTAGTATCAGTTTCTAGATCTTACTTATAACAACTGATATTTTTCTATGATTTTTGTCCCTTTCACAGCAGACATTTCACACCTCTGTATCTCAAAGTGTCCATGTTTTATTTAATGTCAATTATAATTCATTTGTTATGTTATATTTAAATATTGAATACACATTCTAATCACTCTCTCATCAATCCTTTCTCCCTGACATTCTTACCAAATCCTGTATTTCATCCCAACCAGAGTTTTACCCAAGCTTCTGACTTGCTGTGATTCTGTAACCTATCCTTCTACTTTGTTTTTACTGTGGTAATCACCAAAACTAAAGTTAACATGAAGAGGAAAGAATTTACTTCATCTTACACTTTCAGTTCATCATTGATGGAAGTCAAAGTGTTTCCCTGAGAATGTTATCACTCAGTCCATCGCTGAGGGAAGTAGAAACTAAATCAGAAGCCATGGAGGTATCCTCTTACAGGCTTGCTCTCACTGTCTCTTGCTTGTTCTCTACTATCTTTCTTATATAGTTCATGACAACTTGCTGAAAGTTACAGTCACCCACAGTGAACTGGAACCTCCTATAAATCAAGATAGTTCCTCACAACTTAGTTCCCCATATGCCTCTTGGATTGAGCAAATTCTTTAGCAGAGTTGCCCTTATTCAAGAGACTCTGGGTTGTATCAAACTGACAATGAAAATTAATTAGTATACTTATTATTTTGTTTAGTTATCACCATCTGTGTATATAGGTGTGTCCACTTGGGCCATGGGATGGTCCTTGGAAGGTATATGATGAAAGGCAATGGTTTTCCACTCTCTGAATCTATCAGTAGGAAACTTCACTAGTAAGAGACAGGGCTTCCTGAGTCCCTCTTCATGCTATGCCACACTGTTGATGTATTCATTTTGTGAATACCCAATGCATGCAGTTGCCGGGAGTTCATGGTTCCAATGGCTTTGACTTGCATTTTGTAGCATGTATCCTTATCCTCTGCCTCTTAAATTCTTTCTGTTCTCCCTTTCATAACTTTCCTTGAATCTTAGACTGAGTAAACAAATGTCTTATTTACTAATGGGAACAGGTTTGCCAGAGCGCCTGGGGGGAGCCATCCCACAGAGACTAGTCTGCACAGGTGAGAGGGTGGACTACTGAAACTAACAGCTTCTGGGACAGGTGGAAGACACAGAGCTTCTGAGGCAGACCCCATTTCAGGCTCCAGGCATCCCTGCCAGAGGAGAGGTGTCCACTCTGCCTGGGAGGGCTTTGCTGAAGCACACGGGAGAGCAAACTTATTTCGCAGATCTCTCTGAGACTAGTCTGCGGGGGTGAGAGTGTGGACAACAGAATCTAACAGCTTCTGGGACAGGCCCTGTTTCGGGCCTTCATCTTCTGCCAGGAGGTAGGTCCGAAAGCCAGATATCTGTGCACCTTCCTGCAAGAGGAGAGCTTGCCTGCAGAGAGTCCTCTAACCACTGAAACTCAGAAGAGAGCTAGTCACCCAGGTCTGCTGGTAGAGGCTAACAGACTCACGAGAGGAACAAGCTCTAACCAGAGACAACAATAACAATTAACTCCAGAGATTACCAGATGGAGAAAGGCAAATTTAAGATTCTTACTAACAGAAACCAGGACCACTCACCATCATCAGAACCCAGCACTCCCACCTCAGCCAGTCCTGGGCACCCCAACACACCCAAAAACTAGACTCAGGTTTTATAAGCATATCATAATGGTGCTAGAGGACATCAAGAAGGACTTTAATAACTCACTTAAAGAAATACAGGAGAACACTGCTAAAGAGTTACAAGTCCTTAAAGAAAAAGAGGAAAACACAACCAAAAGGGTAGAAGTTCTAAAAAAAAAAAAAAAAAAAAAAAAAAAACCAAAAAACCAAACCAAACCAAACTAAAACAGGAAAACACATCCAAACAGGTGATGGAAATGAACAAAACCATACTATACCTAAAAGGGGAAGTAGACACAATAAAGAAAACCCAAAGTGAGGCAATGCTGGAGATAGAAACTCTAGGAGAGAAATCTGGAACCATAGATGCGCGCATCAACAACAGAATACAAGAGATGGAAAAGAGACTCTCAGGTGCAGAAGATTCCATAGAGAACATCAGCACAACAATCAAAGAAAATGCAAAATGCAAAAAGATACTAACTCAAAACATCCAGGAAATCCAAGACACAATGAGAGGACCAAACCTACAGATAATAGGAGTAGATGAGAATGAAGATTTTCAACATAAAGGGCCCACAAATATCTTCAACAAAATTATAGAAGAAAACTTTCCAAAACTAAAGAAAGAGATGCCCATGAACACACAAGAAGCCTACAGAACTCCAAATAGACTGGACCAGAAAAGAAATTCTTCCTGACACATAATAATTAGAACAACAAATGAACTAAATAAAGATAGAGTATTAAAAGCAGTAAGGGAAAAGGGTCAGGTAACATATAAAGGCAGGCCTATCAGAATTAAACCAGATTTTTCACCAAAGACTATGAATGCCAGAAGATCCTGGACAGATGTTATACAGACACTAAGAGAACAGATATGTAAGGCCAGGCTACTATACCCAGGCAAACTTTCAATTACCATAGATGGAGAAAACAAAGTATTCCACAACAAAGCCAAATTCACATATCATCTTTCCATGAATTCAGGCCTTCAAAGGATAATAAGAGAAAAGAAAAAATACAAGGACGGAAGCCACGTCCTAGAAAAAGAAAGAAAGTAATCCTTCAACAAACATAAAAGAAGACAGCCACGAGAACAGAATGCCAACTCTAACAATACAAATAATGGAAAGCAACAATTACATTTCCTTAATATCTCTTAATATCAAGGAATCAATTCCCCAATTAAAAGAAATAGACTAACAGAATGGCTACACAAACAAAACCCAACATTTTGCTGCTTACAGGAAAGCCATCTCAGGGTAAAAGACAGACACTACCTCAGAATGAAAGGCTGGAAAACAATTTTCCAAGCAAACAGTCTGAAGAAACAAGCTGGAGTAGTGATTCTAATATCTAACAAAATCGACTTCCAACCCAAAGTTATCAAAAAAGACAAAGAGGGGCACTTCATATTCATCGAAGGTAAAATCTTCCAAGAGGAACTCTCAATTCTGAATATCTATGCTCCAAATGCAAGGGCAGCCACATTCATTAAAGAAACTTTAGTAAAGCTCAAAGCACACATTGCACCTCACACAATAATAGTGGGAGAATTCAACACACCACTTTCCTTTAAGGACAGATCATGGAAACAGAAACTAAACAGGGACACAGTGAAACTAACAGAAGTTATGAAACAAATGGATTTAACAGATATCCACAGAACATTTTATCCTAAAACAAAGGATATACCTTCTTCTAAGTACCTCATGGTACCTTCTCAAAAATTAACCATATTATTGGTCACAAAACAGGCTTCAACAGATACAAAAATATTGAAATTGTCCCATGCATCCTATCAGATCACCATGGACTAAGGTTGATCTTCAATAACAACATAAATAATAGAAAGCAAACATTCACGTGGAAACTGAACAACACTCTTCTCAATGATACCTTGGTCAAGGAAGGAATAAAGAAAGAAATTGAAGACTTTTTAGAGCTTAATGAAAGTGAAGCCACAACCTACCCAAACTTATGGGACACAATGAAAGCATTTCTAAGAGGAAAACTCATAGCTCTGAGTGCTTCCAAAAAGAAAATAGAGAGAGCACACATTAGCAGCTTGACAACACACCTAATAGCTCTAGAACAAAAGGAAGAAAATTCACCCAAGAGGAGTAGACAGCAGGAACTAATCAAACTCAGGGGCGAAATCAACCAAGTGGAAACAAGAAGAACTATTCAAAGACTCAACCAGAAAATTAAGAAAATAGATAAACCCTTAGCCAGACTCACTAGAGGGCACAGAGAGAGATTCCTAATTAACAAAATCAGAAATGAAATGGGAGACATAACAACAAATCCTTGAAGTAATCCAAAACACCATCAGATCTTTCTACAAAAGGCTATGCTCAACAAAACGTGAAAATCTGTATGAAATGGACAAACTTCTAGACAGATACCAGGTACCAAATTTAAATCAGGATCAGGTTAATGATCTTAATAGTCCTATATCCCCTAAAGAAATAGAAGCAGTCATTAACAGTCTCCCAACCAAAAAAAGCCCAGGACCAGATGGATTTAGTGCAGAGATCTATCAGACCTTCAAAGAAGATCTAATCCCAGTTTTTCACAAACTATTCCACAAAAATAGAAGCAGAAGGTACTCTACCCAACTCATTCTATGAAGCCACAATTACTCTGATACCTAAGTCACAGAAAGACCCAACAAAGATAGAGAACTTCAGACCAATTTCCCTTATGAATATTGATGCAAAAACATTCAATAAAATTCTCACTAACCGAATCCAATAACACATCAAAACAAGCATCCTTCTGACCAAATATGTTTCAGTCCAGGGATGCAGGAATGGTTTAATATACGGATATCCATCAACATAATCCACTAAATAAACAAACTTAAAGACAAAAATCACATGATCATCTCATTAGATGCAGAGAAAGCATTTTACAAAATCCAACACCCATTCATGATAAAAGTCTTGGAAAGATCAGGAATTCAAGGCCCATATATAAACATAAAAACAATCTACAGCAAACCAGTAGCCAATATCAAAGTAAATGGTGAGAAGCTGGAAGCAATCCCACTAAAATCAGGGACTACACAAAGCTGCCCACTTTCTCCCTACCTATTCAATATTGTACTTGAAGTCCTAGCCAGAGCAATTAGACAACAAAAGGAGATCAAGGGGATACAATTTGGAAAGGAAGAAGTCAAAATATCACTTTTTGCAGATGATATGATAGTATATATAAGTGACCCTAAAAATTCCACTGGAGAACTCCTAAACCTGATAAACAGCTTCAGTGAAGTAGCTGGATATAAAATTAACTCAAATAAGTCAATGGCCTTTCTCTACACAGAGGATAAAC
This sequence comes from Mus caroli, assembly GCF_978045245.1. NCBI lineage: Eukaryota > Metazoa > Chordata > Mammalia > Rodentia > Muridae > Mus > Mus caroli. The sequence continues at coordinate 11,181,429 of NW_028227259.1, forward strand.
ATGCTGAGAAAGAAATTAAGGAAACAACACCCTTCTCAATAATCACAAATAACAGAAAATACCTTGGCATGATTCTAACTAAGGAAGTTAAAGATCTGTATGACAAGAACTTCAAGTCTCTTAAGAAAGAAATTAAAGATCTCAAAAGATGGAAAGATCTCCCATGCTCATTTATTGGCAGGATCAATATAGTAAAAATGGCTATCTTGCCAAAAAGCAATCTACAGATTCAATGTAATCCCCATCAAAATCACAACTCAATTCTTCAAGGAATTAGAAAGCGCAATCTGCAAATTCATCTAGAATAACAAAAAACCTAGGATAGCAAAAACTCTTCTCAAGGATAAAAGAACCTCTGGTGGAATCACCATGCCTGACCTAAAGCTTTACTACAGAGCAATTGTGATAAAAACTGCATGGTACTGGTATAACAACAGACAAGTAGACCGATGGAATGGAATTGAAGTCCCAGAAATGAACCCACACACCTATGGTCACTTGATCTTTGACAAGGGAGCTAAAACCATCCAGTGGAAGAAAGACAGCATTTTCAACAAATGATGCTGGCACAACTGGTGGTTATCAGGTAGAAGAATGTGAATTGATCCATTCCTATCTCCTTATAGTAAGGTCAAATCCATGTTGATCAAGGAACTCCATATGAAACCAGAGACAGTGAAACTTATAGAGGAGATAGTGGGGAAAAGCCTTGAAGATATGGGCACAGAGGAAAACTTCCTGAATAGAACAGCAATGGCTTGTGCTGTAAGATCAAAAATCAACAAATGGAACCTCATAAAATTGCAAAGCATCTGTAAAGCAAAAGACATTGTCAATAAGACAAAAAGGCCACCAACAGATTGGGAAAGGATATTTACCTATCCTAAATCAGATAGGGGACTAATATCCAATATATATAAAGAACTCAAGAAGGTGTACTCCAGAAAATAAAATAACTCCATTAAAAAAAATGGGGCTCAGAGCTAAGCAAAGAATTCTCACCTGAGGAATACCGAATGGCTGAGAAGCACCTGAAAAAAATGTTCAGCAACCTTAATCATCAGGGAAATGCAAATCAAAACAACCCTGAGATTCCACCTCACACCAGTCAGAAGGCTAACATCAAAAATTCAGGTGACAACAGATGCTGGTGAGGATGTGGAGAAAGAGGAACACTCCTCCATTGTTGGTGGGATTGCAAGCTTGTACAACCACTCTGGAAATCAGTCTGGGGGTTCCTCAGAAAATTGGACATAGTACTACCGGAGGATCCCACAATACCTCTCCTGGGCATATATCCAGAAGATGTTCCAACCTGTAAGAAGGATACATGCTCCACTATGTTCATAGCAGCCTTATTTATAATAGCCAGAAGCTGGAAAAAACCCAGATGCTCCTCAACAGAGGAATGGATACAGAAAATGTGGTATATTTACGCAATGGAGTACTACTCAACTATTAAAAAAATGAATTTATGAAATTCCTAGGCAAATGGATGGACCTGGAGAGCATCATCCTGAGTGAGGTAATCCAATCACAAAAGAATTCACATGGTATATACTCACTGATAAGTTGATATTAGCCCAGAAACTTAGAATACCCAAGATATAAGGTACAATTTGCAAAACACATGAAACTCAAGAAGAACAAAGACTAAAGTGTGTACACTTTGCCCCTTCTTAGAACTGGGAACAAAACACCCATCGAAGGAGTTACAGAGACAAAGTTTGGAGCTGAGACCAAAGGTTGGACAATATAGAGACTGCTATACCTGGGGTACATCCCATAATCAGCCTCCAAACGCTGACACCATTGCATATACTAGCAAGATTTTGCTGAAAGGACCCTGATATAGCTGTCTTTTGTGAGGCTATGCCGGGGCTTAGCAAACACAGAAGTGGATGCTCACAGTCAGCTATTGGATGGGTCACAGGGCCCCCAAAGGAGGAGCTAGAGAATGTACCCAAGGAGCTAAAGGGGTCTGCAACCCTATAGGTGGAACAAAAATATGAACTACCCAGTACCCCCGGGAACTCGTGTCTCAAGCTCATATGTTTCAGAAGATGGCCTATTTGGCCTTCAGTTGAAAGAGAGGCCCATTGGTCTTGCAAACTTTCATGCCTCAGTACAGGGGAATCCCAGGGCCAAGAAGTGGGAGTGGGTGGGTAGGGGAGTGAGGAGGGAGGGCATGGGGGACTTTTCAGATAGCATTGGAAATGTAAATGAAGAAAATACCTAATAATTTATATGAAAAAGGAATGGGAACAGATCTCTCACTTATTATTGGTATCTTGTGCAACCATGAGTTTTGAATTTACTACTGTTCTCCTGAAGAAAATGCCTTCTTTGATTAAGGATGAGCATAGCATCGGTCAATGATTATAAACTTTAAATGTTTAGAAGGCACCTTGATACTGTGTCCATTTAAGTAAATCACAGCATTCAGTTCCAGGCCCAGGGCTATGATCTCCTCCCAAAATGGATCCTTAACAATATTTTTATTACCAAGCATAGCTTTCCTCATGCCAAACAAATCCCAAACCCAGTAACAGAATAGTTGGCTAGCCTCCTAACACTACTGCCACTATTGGACAGGTGGACATTGTGCCTGGCATGTTGGTCTCATGGATCATAGGTCTCAAAATTTGAAAAATAATTCACACATTTCCCCTACATCAATGTGCATAGCACCTTCCAGGACTAAACATGACCCCAGTCTTAGAGAAAACATAGCTAATAATTGACAAATAATACCTCATAAAACTAAAAATTTCTGTTCAGCAAAGGAAATGTTCAAGTGAAGAAGCAGCCTATAAACTGGAAGAAAAATCCAGAAATATAAAGAACTAAAAAAAAAAAAAAAAGCAATCCAATAAAAAATAATGGACTATACATCTGAACAGAAACTACTCCAAAGAAGAGATGCCACTGACTAAGTATATGCATTTTTTTAAATTGTCAATATTTGAGTAATACTCATTTTCTTATTTATAAATATATATTGTCATATGATGGAGAGAAATTTCTTTCTAACCCTTTTAAAACTTATCTTTAATCATTTCTTACAGTCCAGTTGTTATCCCCCTACTGGTCTGCCCTCATCCCATTCCTCTTTCCCAGTCTCCAAGAGAATTTGCCCACCTCCACCCCACCACCCCACCACCCTATCCTCCCTACTCCCTGGGGCCTCAAGGCTCTCAAGGGATAGGTGTGTCTTTTCTCACTGAGGCTAGACCAGAGATTCCTCTTGTATATATGTGCCAGGTGCTATGGACCAGCTAGTGAATGCTGCCTGGTTGGTGGCTCAGGGTCTGAGAGATCTCAGTGCCCAAATTAGTTGAGACTGCTGGTCCTCCTGTGGGGTCGCCCTTCTCCTCAACTTCTTTCAGACTTTCCTTAATTCAACCACAGGGATCCATGACTTCAGACTGTTGGTGGATGTAAGTATTTGCATCTGTCTCAGTCAGCTGCTTATTGGGCCTCTTGGATGACAGCCATGCTAAGCTCCTGTCTGTAAGCACATCACACCATTAGTAATAGCATCAAGCCTTGGCACCTCTCCTTGAGATGGATTCCAGTTTGGGCCAGTTATTGGACCGCCTTTCCTTCAGTCTTTTCTCCAATTTTGTCCCTGCAGTTGTTTTAGACAGGAACAATTCTGGGTCAGAGTTTTTGACTGTGTGATGACAACCCCATTCCTCCATTTTATGCCTTGTTCTTATTCTGCCAGTGGACTCTTCAAGTTTCTTCTCCCCACTGCTGCGCATTTCAAGAACAAATGTTCTCGTTTACTTTTGTTTTTGAATGCTCTTGCAGATGCTAGACATTTGTTCATGTCCCTGCTTCTTTTACCTGAGAATGTCATCTATAAATCAACATCAAAGCTCTCAAATCACTCTGGCTCTTCTACTAGAAGATCAATGCTAACCTAAGTTATTGGATCTTGTTTAAACTAATGTGTTAGCTTTCTACCACTACAATAAACACCTGAAATATTAATGTGCAAAGAGTAAACAGTTATTTTGACTAACCATTTTTGAGGTTGTATTATATGGTTCTGTAGTCTTATTTCTCTTAAGGAATGATTACCATACTGTAACAGTGAAGCATAGAATAAAACTGCGAATGTCATGGCTGGAAGAAAAGGAAGCAGGAAAAGGAAGCTGTGGTTTAGGATCCCCTTTAAAGACACACATACTTTAAATGACCTAAATGCTTCTGATATGAATGTTGATCATCTTGGAACACTGCCTGTGACATATGGGACGTTGATGAACTTGCAGGCCAAACCACCACAGCCAGTTCTATCTAAAACCAAATATGCGGAAACACACACACACACACACAAACAAATTAATTCACCCCCTTTAATCAGTTTTACATAATCTTAGTAAGCTGAATTTTTCATTCTAACCCAAATGTATTTTAGCTGAAATTTCCCCCTGAATCTCTAAAACATGTCATTTTTATGATAGGTATGAAACCTAACTTATTATTAATACTGGTCAATAACTGAGTGCTATGAATTTTTATTCCATTTAGACCCAAGTACATATACACTTATCAATAGTCATGCTCATTTTTCCTGTAGTTTTAATGTACTTACACACTCAATATTGTGGAGTTCCTTTTGATGTCTTTAAACTCATGTTTTGTCAATTTCTAATACACAGCTGTGATACCATGCTTTTAAGATTTCTTCTACATTCAGTCCTCATGTTATTCCACATTGTAATATGATTGCCCTTACTTTGATGTAATATTCTCCCTGAATATTTTAATATTAACAGAACTTTAAAAGCACATTACAAGTTCAAGTGTATAAGAACTTCCTCCCTTTGAACTTCATATTTGAAAAGGGCTGTGAAAGCATCTATGAGGGCTACATTTGGGGATTGTGAGTACATTAACATGCTCAACACCCTGAAGGAAATGGTAGGGAAGACAGTGTCAGCATATGGGTGTTGTGGATAAAGTAATATTGAATGGCAGAAGAAAAGAAGGATAGGATGGATGGAGGGAGGGAGGGAGGGAAGAATGGAGGGAAGGAGAGAAGGAAGAATAGAGAAGGAGAGTAAAAGGAAAGAAAGCTATGAGAAAAAAAAACTCTTCCACTACTCTGATTATATCCCTCTTGGAACTGTACATTTCTGCATCTCTGCCTCTCATAAATATAATCTGGGAAGAAACTACAGATACAGAAATAAAAATACTAAGAAAATGCACTATTCCATGGAAGAAAAAGAAATTTGTTATCTATAATAAACAAGCATCAGTAGTTTCATTTTATTTTACTTTTTAAAAAGTTTTGAGATTATAACTGTACTATTTCTCCTTTACCTTTCCTCTCTCCACATGTCCTGATAATCAAGCGCATTACAACCACTCTTTGCCCCCTTTCAGATCCATGGCCTATCTCTTTAATTAATTGTTGTTATATGCATTTATGTATATGTATATACATGTACATCCCTACGTGTAACCTGCTTAGTCTGTATGTAAATTGTATGTATGTTTTGAAGACTACTTGCCCCAGTCTCAGCATTACACGGTTGCCCACCATACTTTGTATTAGGCCTCCTGAGCTTTCCCCTATCAACACTGGCGTGCCTATTTGTGTCATCTTTGCTCAGCTCACGTTCAGGCAGTCATGTTGATGAGACTGTATGTGTGTAGGTTCTGATACTACTACAAGGCCAACTCTCACAGCAAACTCCTTGATCTTCATTCCACCCCCTATTCCACAGTGTGCCCTGAGCCTTAGGTGATGGGATGTTTCATAGATGTATCCATTGTGACTGAAATAAAAAATTCAGAAATTTGATTGGTTATGGTTTTCTGCAGAGGACCCCCTCTTTTTCAAGGAGCATTTTCCTTGAATAGGAATAAATAATACAATAGGTAGATATGGGGACAAATGTATAGATTGTTGTTGGGGTTACTTGGTAATACTAAGGAGGTAGTTGTAGATTCTCCTCCAAGATCCATGACCCCACTAGCTCTGGGAAAGTGCTTATGTTTCAAGTAGATGGCATTAATGCAGACCCAAAACTGGACAATGCAGAGACTGACAGACCTTAGAACACTTTATCCCAATGTGATATCTTCATCAAACCTCTCCCCCAAAAGCCAGAGAAGATGAGTGACATGGAGGAAACCATACCTTCTGGGCACAACAGAGACTTTGGCAGCAGCCACAGGGCATGCCCAGATTCAAGTCAGCTGGAATTCTAGTGCTAAGAGGAGAACTGGGAATCGTCCCTTATTCCTAACCCAGAGGGTATCTCAAAATGGCAACCAATCACAAAGGAAAAATTAGTTTTCTCCAATGGAGTCTCACCGGTAATACAAACCACACTTAAAGGCAGACCCTGTGCCAAGCAGTAGACAACCAACACAAAAGAAACTCAGCGGAATTTTGGAGACGTATTTTGTCTCATAATGCTTTGCTTGGGGAATGTCTTTTTTTTTTTTTTTTTTTTTTTTTTTTTACCTTACTGGCTTTTTGCTTATATATTACGGTTTCCAGTTGTTGCTGCCACCGCTGCCGCTGCTGCTGTGGTAGTTATGTATTCTTGGAGGGGTGGCAATCATGTGCACAAGTGTGCATGTGTACAAGCCTTCTAGTATTTTTTCTTTTCTGTTTTTTGCTTTACCTTATTCTTTTTATTATTTTGCTTGTTTTACAAAAGAGAGAGATCAAGAAGACATGAAGTTGTATATGATTTCAGGAATGACCACTGATATTGAATAACCAATTACTGTGGTCGCCCCAAGGGATGATCTCTCTCTACCCCTACCCTTCCCCTCCCTCTGTCTCTTTCTCTCTCTCTGGGTGGGGGTGTCTGTTTGTCTATCTTTTTCAGCAGTTCTTGGTTACCTATATGTCTTTGTCCAGTAGTGGGGTCTATGGGGTCCATGAGATTTCTCCCTTCTACATTAACACATGTATCTATTAGTGTTTGTTGTTGTTGTTTTTTGGTTTGGGTCTTGTTTGCTAATAAAGTTTCTCTATTTCCATGTTGAAACATGTATCCCTGGAACAATCCTTTGCCCTGAGATGCAAGAACCAGTACACAGGGATCTTTTGTCCTTCTAAATTTGATCCCCATTTATTTCATACTATGACAGAAAAAAAGGACTTATATTTTCCATACCAATACTAACACCATATTACTAAAACAATATATTTATTTTCCCTAGGATATCAATAACCCAATCAGAACCCCACATTATTATCTAGAAAGATCTTGAAGAGAAAATTTGTATGAGAAAAATGTAGTTTTTTAATTAAAAATTTGACAGTGTAATACAGCCCAGAGGTTCCTTGATCTTGTATTCCATTCTAAGTTTGATCTAAATTTTACTTCCTTGATGAAAAATTACTTAGAATAATTACACAACTATATTCTGGGAACTCGAGGCCAAGATATGAGGGCTAATTTATCTTGGTTTTTGTTAAACTACCTGCTTGTACAAACCACCCCCATCCAGGTAACTGCTTATCTTAGCTTCAGTTGAACTGTTTGCTTACACAAAAATCTCTCCTTATAGCTGCAATTAAGATAGCAGGATGTAGATTTTGACCTTAGAAATTCCTTGCTCTAAATGCCTGCTTCTACACTTAGGTCCCCAGTGCCTGATTATAGTTCCAGATAGCTAGAATAAAGACTTTCAACGGACTATAGACTATGACTCTCTTGGAGTTCCTGTAACAAAATAAAATGAAGATGATTTGTAAATTTTAATTTAAAACATCAATTATCTCATAAAAATTATTAAGAAATTAATATAAGTAACAAATAAAATATAACATTATATTCACAGTCAACACTAATTTCTAAGTATCAGTAAAACCAGATGAAAGGAGGTGTCATAATGAAAACCTTTGTCCCATCACAGTAGGTGTCCAAATCTGAGTAATGGAGGTCACTCAGGTACCTCTGCTTCTGTTCTGGCCAAAAACAAAATCACATTTCAGGGTTCAGGACCTCAGGCATACACAAAATAGTCATAGAACACAAAAAGAAACTACATTTTTGGGCAATTCTCTCAAGATAAGAACATTTCCAATAGCCCTCCTTCACCTTGTGCTGGGATGCTGGAAATAGACACCTGTAAGTGTATGTGAGGATAATTTCAGGATTCACTAAAGGAATAACTGAATGTGCTAGATGGGGATAATGCATCCTATAAGCAGGAGTCCTATGTGTCATAGAAGGGAAAAAAGAAGAAAGAAAGGTTTGGGGGTATTTTTATTCACCTTTCCCCTCAATCTGCATGTCAAGACATAAGATGCTTCTTTTTTTTTTTTTTAACAAACCTTCCCTGCTGTGATAGATTGGAACTGTGAGCCAGAAAACTATGAGTCAAGATCTGTCCTTTTGTTCTGCTCAGGTATTTTTAACATTGATGAAAGTCTGACTGATCGACACATCAGTGAAAAATGTGCATGCCTTCCATTCTGTGTAGAATGCTCATGCCTTCCATTTTATTTTGAACCTCAAACTGATCAAACTTTCTCTTACAGCCACAATCTCACTGCACACACATGAGATACATACATGAAAGATAAGGGTTGTATATTTTCAGAGAAGGAAAAGGAGGACAAATCAGGATCTTATGGGTTTTGTTTTGTTTGTTTGTTTTTTGTTTTGTTTTTTGATTTTTGTTTTGTTGTTTGTTTTGTTTTTAGTAAAGTCTACATAAGAAATTCTGACTTCTAAATTCCATGCACTTAGGAAGCTGAGGCAGGTGAATGTTGTGAAATTGAGGCTTGCCCAAGCTACAGGTTGAAAGGCTACCTCCTAAAATTAACTAACTAATTAATTACAACTAAATAAGTTCTGACTTCTGATTTTCCCTATCCTAATTAATTTCTTCCCATCCCACTACACATCTACTGAAGTTCATGTCAGATGTTTATTTAATAATGATCTCATCAGCCTACAGATCCTTTCTGCTAATTTATTCGCATGAGCTTTGAGAAAATCTTAGCAGGGCTAACTTCTAAAATAGTCATAAAATAAAGGAACTGAAACTTAGTAACCTACAATTATTCCACAGGGAGAGATAATTAGAATCAGCATCTGGCCAGAGAAAGCAATTGTCACATGATTCATCCTTCCCCACTTGTTTCCTGCTTTGAAAATTAGTAACTGTATTCATTTGGAGAGACAAATCACTTTCCCTCCTCTTGGTAGCATTAAAAGGACAAAACAAAATTTTATCTAATTTTTTTCCTTGCCAAAACTAAATATTCATTAATAGTTTATAGTCCTTTACATTGCTTATACACTACATATTGAATTATCTAAAAAGCCAAATTGCATTTTTCTGAAGATCTGAAGTCATTTAGTTTTCCTTACCTCTAGATAACAGTATGGTTTTAATGAGATACCTTGAGAGCTGTGTGTCTAATGTCTTCTATTTACACAATAACTGGAAACAAAAATAATTAAATACAATATAATTTTTCATAAGATTTAAAGTAGTCTCCTTAGTAAAACTAAAAAAGGAAGTAATTTAAGATAATAGTACATGTTGATTTAATTTCCATTATTAGTTATGAATAATAAAAAGCTTTTAAATAGCAGAAAGAACATTGTTAGTCTACATTTTTATATCACAGAATAAAAGGTTTTAAGTACCTCAATGAATATACTCAATAAAATCCATTTCATCTGGTCTCTACTCTTAAGAAATTGCCATTCCAGCCTAATGGTCCTTACATGCATGGCTACATATAATACTATCCACGAGATGTTCATATATATATATATATATATATATATATATATATATATATATATATATAGTTGAGATTTGAGACAGGGTTTCTCTGTGTAGCCCTGGTTGTCCTGGAACTCACTTTGTTGACGAGGCTGGCCTCAAACTCAGAAATCCGCCTGCCTCTGCATCCCAAGTGCTGGGATTAAAGGCATGTGCTACCACTGCCCGGATTTTAAGTATATTTTTATGAACTATTTTATCATCAGAAAAGCAACTTATGGTCATGGGGAGAGCTGTCTTATTTAAAAAACACATATCATTTATGTAAGTATAAGTAAAATTGAAATGTAACAAAACAGACGTCTGTGAATAATAAAATTAATGTCTAAATAGTCATGAGATATGAAAAATCAAATCCTAGTATACTAGTTTGCTAAGTAGAGTAGATACTATTTTAATTAGTCAAGAACTCAGCAAAAAAAGGAAGAAGAATTAAATGAGTGTCTGTTACTTATGACAACCAGGTTACATTAAATTATGATTGTGTTGAACAAAAAGCTTAGGTTAAGTTTATAGAATAGAATTAACCAAGACCTTGTATTTTAAAAAAATCCTCAAGACACGTGGAAATCAGATGAAGAGGGCTCCTGACAAGTGGAGTGGCCAGTGAAGCAGAGAGGCCACTGAGCAGGCCATCTAGCCCTGCCTTGGGGAGCTCTGAAGAGGCACTTGGAAGGAAGGAGAGCAGAAGACTGAAATATACATCATTGGGAAATTAAGTTGGGAGCTGGATGAAAAGATTGCATCTGCAAGAAAACATGAGGTTTCATGATAATTGTCTAGAGACAGAAAGAACACACAGAAACATAGTTGTACTTGTAGCAATTCGGAAAATTATGTTAAATGTTTATGAAGTGTGCAGGCTTGGTTTTTCTCTACAAATAAAAGTTTAAAATACAAAAGGATTTCTTATTTTTATCATGTAATTTTAATACATTTCAACCTTAAAATGTGATTTTAATATGTACCATTTATATACCAATACTTAACATAAACTCTTGTAATATAATACTATAAAACTGGGAATGAGTTTGATTATAATAAGCTCATGCTTATACAGATATAAGAGGTGATGTATTTGATACCTTTCCTTGCTTATTTAGAAAAGAACAATTTTAAAATCTAAGAAGGTATGAATAATTTACATGTATACTTCAATTAGCAGTGTACCTCCCTGCTTAGACCCCAGCATTAAATTCATCATTACATAGTCATTATACCAAAAGTGCCTTGAGCCTACAGCATAAATCTACAAGGATAATTTGCATTTTTGTTGAATATTGAGTTTGAATGATTTCTAAATTGTACCAAATGAAGTTTGAACAATTCTCAATATATTATCTGTGGTATGCTTTTCATAAACTAAGTGGTGATTTAAGGAAGAAAGGTTAAATAAGGAAGGAGAGAGTAGCAAAATATTGTCTGCATGTGTTCTTTTAATTCCTAAATATATGAACAAATTTAATGATGGTGGGGAGGAAAAGGCACTCGCATTGTAAGACAAAACAGAAATGTTTCTTATTAATTGAATGTGGTTATATATTTTTATTTTTATCATGTATATATTACATTCACTAAAATAGCACAATGGAGAAATGCAGGAAAAAAGGAAAATTAATAGATACATACAGTTTAATAATGTAATCATTTTCTTTGTGGAAAGATGCCAATGCCTTCTTCTGTTTCTGACATAATGCACGTATGACATCTCTAGCCATATTTCCATACATACTGGGAGGTAAAAGCTTTGTCTATGTCCAGAACCAAGGATAGTTCCAACTGACTGACAATTCATCTCCCCAAAGTTTAGCCTTCCCAGGAGAAGACACTGAAGCATTGCTCTCAACACCAAAACTACAGAATCCTTGTGCTTGCTCTGCCCGGGATCGGCCTCCAATCAGTTGCCTGTGTATTAATTCTCTTACTTGTTTGTTTTTCTGTGTAAAAATCTTTACCAAGTGTCTTGATGAATTGCTCAGAGGCATCCTCCTGTAGTAGAATGATTAGACTACTGATACAATAGAGTTGGGAGAGAATGATAGGGAAAGCAAGCATTCTTCCTGCTCCCAGAAAAACAAACAGTAACTCTAGCTTGTGAAAAGTTGACTTAAAATTAGCCAGCAAACCGATACAAATGCAAATATGCATCGGAGTGGGTTGAACTAGATGGAGAAAGGCCTCTGGACACGTATATGGTAGATTTTAAAAGTAACTTATTAACCTGACGTGATTGTCATCTCAGAGCCCTACTGCTGAATAAGCTCTCCCTTTCTAGATCTTTATGAACTCTGGATGCCTGGTACATCTCAACTGCTCTGGCTCAAAACTCCTCACCATGCAGACTGATACAAACTGGCTTCTCTCAGCTTCTGAAAGAATTGCTATGTTTGGAAAAACTCTCTGACCTGAACTCAACCAAACTCAACTGCCTTGCCTGAACTCAACTGAACTGTACTCACTGATCTGCCCTCCAACTAGAAGTCACTTTGCAACATGGGTGCTTCCTTCTACAAACTAACCTCGACTACATTGTTTGAAGTTAAAGGTGTTTACTGAGGGTGTGTCAGTATTCCACCTATATCATAGTGTAATCCAGGGTGTGTCTACATTCCAGCCAAATCATATAGAACTAGAAGATCCTTGGATATGATCTCTTGCCAGAGCAGCCATGTGGCTGGATTAAAATACCTCTACAGAAGTTTCTGTGAAGTCTAACTATAAAATCAGTCTTGAGCTATAGAACTGAATCCTGTATATGAGCAGGACCAAGTTCAAATTCATCCATAGGCAGTTGTCAAGCAGGTCCACATATGAAAATAGCTGGTTATGAAGACAGTAATTAGAGTAATCCATATCAATAGCATGGACCTAATCAAGCTGAAGTCACTGGGATAATAAAGAGTTTACTACTTGTTCATTTAAATATGTACTAGGTGTTTGGATTAAAGGCTGGTGGAAGACTTTTGTCCAATATTTCATCAGGCCTGGTTTATCTGATACAAGTTTGAACATATTCCGGTGAGTTCGCATTCCTAGTTCACACCAGTAACTTCATAAGCTGGTGTTCTTGCTACTTTCAGGAATGAATTCATTACACTTTATTAAGTGGTGCCAGAGAGTTACTGTTATTGTCTTAGTTGCCTTTCTATTACTGTGAAGAGGCACCAAGGTTTAAAAAATAAATCATTTAATTAGTCATTTAGAAGATGAGTCTACCCAGAAATGAACTCACACACCTATGGTCACTTGATGTTTGACAAGGGAGCTAAAACCATCCAGTGGAAGAAAGACAGCATTTTCAACAAATGGTGCTGGCACAACTGGTTGTTAACATGTAGAAGAATGCGAATTGATCCATTCCTATCTCCTTGTACTAAGGTCAAATCTAAGTGGATCAAGGAACTCCACATAAAACCAGAGACACTGAAACTTATAGAGGAGAAAGTGGTGAAAAGCCTCGAAGATATGGGCACAGGGGAAAAATTCCTGAATAGAACAGCAATGGCTTGTGCTGTAAGATTGAGAATCGACAAATGGGACCTCATAAAATTACAAAGCTTCTGTAAGGCAAAAGTCACCATCAATAAGACAAAAAGGCCACCAACACATTGGGAAAGGATCTTTACCTATCTTAAATCAGATAGGGGACTAATATCCAATATATATAAAGAACTCAAAAAGGTGGACTCCAGAAAATCAAATAACCCCATTAAAAAATGGGGCTCAGAGCTAAACAAAGAATTATCACCTGAGGAATACCAAATAGCTGAAAAGCACCTGAAAAATGGTCAGCATCCTTAATCATCAGGGAAATGCAAATCAAAACAACCCTGAGATTCCACCTCACACTAGTCACAATGGCTAAGATCAAATATTCAGGTGACAGCAGATGCTGGCAAAGATGTGGAGATAGAGGAACACTCCTCCATTGTTGGTGGGATTGCAAGCTTGTACACCCACTCTGGAAATCAGTCTGGCCGTTCCTCAGAAAATTGGACATAGTACTACCGGAGGATTCTGCAATACCTCTCCTGGGCATATATCCAGAAGATGTTCCACCTGGCAAGAAGGACACATGCTCCACTATGTTCATAGCAGCCTTATTTATAATAGCCAGAAGCTGGAAAGAACCCAGATGCCCCTCAACAGAGGAATGGATACAGAAAATGTGGTACATTTACACAATGGAGTACTACTCAGCTATTAAAAAGAATGAATTTATGAAATTCCTAGGCAAATGCATGGACCTGGAGGGCATCATCCTGAGTGAGGTAACCCAATCACTAAAGAGCTCACATGATATGTACTCACTGATAAGTGGATATTAGCCCAGAAACTTAGAATACCCAAGATACAAGATACAATTTGCAAAACACATGAAATTCAAGAAGAACGAAGACCAAACTATGGACACTTTGCCCCTTCTTAGAATTGGGAACAAAACACCCATGGAAGGAGTTACAGAGACAAAGTTTGGAGCTGAGATGAAAGGATGGACCATCTAGAGACTGCCATATTCGGGGATCCATCTCATAATCAGCCCCCAAACACTGACACCATTGCATACACTAGCAAGATTTTGTTGAAAGGACCCTGATGTAGCTGTCTCTTGTGAGACAATGCCGGGGCCTGGTAAACACAGAAGTGGATGCTCACAGTCAGCTATTGGATGGAACACAAGGCCCCCAATGGAGGAGGTAGAGAAAGTACCCAAGGAGCTAAAAGAGTCCGCAACCCTATAGATGGAACAACAATATGAACTAACCAGTACCCCTAGATCTCCTGTTTCCAGCTACATATGTATCAGAAGATGGCCTATTTGGCCATCATTGGGAAGAAGCCCCTTGGTCTTGCAAACTTTATATGCCTCAGTATGGGGAAATGCCAGTGCCAGGAAGTGGGAGTGAGTGGGTAGGGGAGTGGGGGGGGAGAGGGTCTGAGGGACTTTTGGGATAGCATTTGATATGTAAATGAAGAAAATACCTAATTAAAAAAATTAAATTAAATAAAAAATTTAATAAAAGTTGAGTCTACAACCTTTATGGTAAGGAACATGGCAGCAGGCAAGCAGGCATGGCACTAGAGCAGTAGATCAGAGCTTATATGACATCCTCCAGTTGGAGGCAGAAAGAGAGAAACTAGGTTTGGCACGAGCTTTTTAAACTTCCAATTCCACCTCAGTGATACATCTCCTCTAACAAGGCCATATCTCCTAATCCTTCCCAAAACCACTTCACCTTCATGAAGGGCCAAGCAGAGTCAAATCTATGAGCCTGTTGGGGCCATTCTCATTCACAGCACCCACCACAGCTGTTCACACGTCTATTCAGAAAGGACTCATTCTCCATCATCAAAATAAAGTCAAAACTGCTGCCAAGTGGCCTCTCTCAGAGAATGGCACAGTTTGAAAAGCCATTATTCCCGCAGTAATGAGTTACTCAGATCAGAGAATAACAGACCCTAAAACCCACAGTTAAGTACAACCTAATAAGTTCTGTGAATGTTTTTCACTGTGAATCTTTGTGTTTACAACTGACCAATTTTTACTGCATGATTCCCAATTTCTTTATAGGATTTTTAAAAAATCTATACACTTATAAACAGAGTTTGGTACAAATTTTTCATGACACCCTTCTTTGCATTTATTTTTATTTCAAAAAAAAATCACTAGAGACATTTACCATGTTTGTCTATGAATCTATATGTATATTAATTATTTGCTTATTTTTTCATTTTGTTTAACTGTTATTTTGTGGAGGGGGTTGGTAGATCTATATGTAAATTATTTGCACATATGCTTGTAAACTTCCAAGTTTCAAATTCTTACCTAATATATTAAGAAATTCTCAAACACCATTTTGAACACAGAAAATATATACAATTTAAATTAAAGAATAGAATAAAAATAAAATATTCTTGTGGAAATATTATTAAGCCATCATAAAATTTCATTTTTTAACCTAATGTTTGATTTCTTTCTCTAGAAAGCCTAAGTAGAGATATTCTTCTTGCTGCTGTGTCTCATAAAATAAATGAATAGCCAAATGTAACAATGAAGTACATGTATCAGAATTAATAGAGACTACAGATAAATGTGTAATAACATTCCAACAATTTAAGGAAAAGTGTGAGCAAATCAGGACATGTATTTACTCTGAGATTGTAGACTTTCAGCCAACCCAACTCCTAGAAATTTAACCTAGGCATATCACTGATTGTGAGCAGCAAAACCAAAAGCATTTTCAGACAACTCAAAACTTCAGCTCATCCATGTTCACTGGATCATACACACATATACAAACATAAACACACACACACACACACACTCACCACAATGAGGATGATATTTCAAATAAAAATATTGAATGTTTAACCTAATGTGTCATTTAATATTGCATAGAACCTGATCAATTTTTAATCAGAAAGATCACTCCCCATCAAACACATAAGTAATAAAGGAAATACTCATCCTAAAATCTCAGTAATTATGAAACCAAGATACCTATCACAGGGTATCAAAGCACAGTGTTCTTAACAGGACTCAATTGCAAACACAGTTAAGCTGCTCATAAGGATTATGTTTGTTTGTATAAGTAAGTTGTATAAACACCATCAAGATGTTCTTTACAGCAACGTTGTTCTGATAACTGATGTGTGTTTTTGAGCATTTCTTTCCCCAGGGGAGTGATTTGCACAATTGCTGACTCAATTAATTTGAAATTTGGCTATTCCACTTGAAGCAACAGCTCTGGTCTACTAATCATTTGTGATCTCAAATAGTATCACCAAGCAGCTTTGAATAGTGTGGTTGTAAACACAAGCCCCAAGCAATCCCAAATATGTAATTACAACTTGATTATCACACAACTATCATATTCAGCCTATTGTGTATCCACTTAAATATAGTCAATGTAAGTTTATAAAAATATACCTTAACCAAATACACACCCAATTTTTAAAGAACATGAAAGACAAAAGTTACTGTAGAAAGGGGCATTGCTGTCTTCATAGTGATTTCTTGTTAGAATCACCAACAAATTCTCACTGTCAGAGAGCTAGCAATATGCTTTCCACCAGAGCATCATTCTGCTAATAAAGGCTTTGAGTATATCCAGTGTTTTATACAGCAAGCAAGTGTGCAAAGACCCAACAATTTAGAACCAAACACTATCCTGAATCTTATAATAAGTTATCCTTGTTATGGAGTCAAATATGATACCAAACAGAAATGTGATGATCATCAACATAATACATAGTACTTTAAAGGAACAGTTTTCTACATATAATACATAGCAAGAAGTAGTTTTTATATATCTAATCAAGATATGTGATTCACTGTGTGTGTGAATTCTAATATGGCCATGAAGAGGAAAGTAAGAAGAACAATTTCCTTGACAGGCACAGAGATGTTAAGGGTAATTTTAAGAGGAACAGACAGGATGGGCCAACATGTGATGATCAAGGACATATGAAAAACAAAAACAAGAAATGAGATTGGGACTGGGAATGTACGTCATGGTAGAGTGTTTGCATGGCATGCCCTGGGTTTAAGGCACAGCACCGCATACAACAACAAAAAATAAACATTAATTATTTAAAGATAGGCCACAAATTATGCTTTTTCTGCTTCAAGGGCATAGGACTTTTTTGTGTATAGTACTGGTCATTTTGAAGAGTTCAGTTATTTTCAGATTTTAAGAAGATCAGTGGAATCGCTGATATGAAAATTCACATTACTGGTTAAGTGATGGCAAAAGGACTTGCACTAGAACAAGGGGGAAAAAAACAGAGAGAAGAGGATATATTTTAAGTGTATTTAAATGTAGTAATGATCTTAGTCGCAGTTATTGTTGACAAGTTATTGCAAAAGCTTGCTGCTAGATGAAGTGAAAAGTGGATGGAATGTCAATACATTTCTCTGAGTATAAAACTTATTTTTTCCATTAATAATTCTGGGAAGCATTTTTTTTTTTTTTTTTTTTGGTTTTTCAAGACAGGGTTTCTCTGTGTAGCCTTGGCTCTCCTGGAACTCACTTTGTAGACCAGGCTGGCCTCGAACTCAGAAATCCGCCTGCCTCTGCCTCCCGAGTGCTGGGATTAAAGGCGTGCGCCACCACGCCCGGCTTGGGAAGCATTTTTTAATTAGGATTTTGTGTTTGTTGATATCTACTTTCTTGAGTTCTTTATATAGTTTGGATATTAGCTCTCGGTCGATGTAGGGTTGGTCTAGATTTTTCCAATTTTGGAGGCTACTGTTTTGTCATATTGATGACGTCCTTTGCCTTACAGAAGCTTGTCAGTTTCATGATGTAACATTTATTAATTGTTAATCTTACTGCCTAAGCTGTTGGTATTCTGTTCTGGAAGTTGTCTCTTGTGACAATGTGTTCCAGGCTAGTTCATACTTTCTCTTCTATCAGATTTGGTATATCTATTTTTATGTCAAGGTCTTTGATCCACTTGGACTTGAGTTTTGTGTAGTGTGATTAATATGAATCTATTTGCATTTTTCTACAAGACTACATTCAGTTAAATCACCATCATTCATTGAAGATGCTTCCTTTTTTCTATGGCATGGTTTTCCCTTCACTGTAAAAATCAAGTGTCAATAGGTGTGTGGGTTTACTTCAGGTTCTTCAATTCTATTCCATTGATTAATCTGTCTGTTTTATACCAATACCATGTTGTTTTTATTATTGTTGCTATGTGGTAGAGCTTGAGATCAGGGATTTTGACACATCCAGGAATTCTTTTATTGTATAGGACTATTTTAGCTATCCTGATTTATTTTGATTTTTGAAGAGAATTGCTCTTTCAAGGTCTGTAGAGAATTGTGTTGAAATTTTGATGGGAATGGCACTGAATCTGCCTTTGTTAAGAAGTGCATATTTACTATATTAGTCCTACAAATCTATGAGCATGGGATTTTTTTTTCATCCTCTGATATTTTCTTGAATCCATTTCTTCAACAATTTGGAGACAATGGACTAATTGAAAAAAAAACTTAAAGAAATGTTCAACATCCTTAATCATCAGTGAAATACAAATCAAAGTGACTGTCGTACTCCATCTTTAGACACCCATTAGAATGTCTAAAATAAAAAACTCAAGGAACAGTACATGAACACATGTGGGTGAGGATGTGGAACAAGGGGACCACTCCTCCATTGTTGATCTGAGTGCAAACTTGTACAATCTATTTGGAAATCAATTCCATGGCTTCTCAGAGAATTGGGAATAGTTCCACTTCAAGAGCTATACCACTCTTGGACATATATCCAAAAGATGCTTCATCATATCACAAGGAACTTGTTCAACTAAGGTTATAGCAACATTCTTCATGATAGAAACTAAAAAGAATTTAGATGCCTCTCAACCAAAAAATAGATAAAATGTGGTACATTTGCACACTGAAAAATTATTCAGCCATTAATAACAATGATATCAGGAAATTTGAAGGCAAATGGGTGAAACTAGAAAAGATCATCCTGAGTGAGGTAGCCCAGATGCAGAAGACAAACATGGTGTATATTCACTTATAAGTCAAGATTAGTCATAAAGTACAGGATAACCATGCACAGACCCAATGAAGCTATGTAACAAGGAATATTCCAAGGAAGATGCTTGAATCTCACTGATAAGAGGACATAAACTAGACTCCTGGGGTGGATGTAGAGAGGAAACTATGTCGGAGATGAAATGGTAGAAGAACAGGAAGGACCAAGTGTGGGATAGAGAATGAGAAACTGAGGGGAGAGAACTGGAATTAGTGATGGTATATCTCTGGGACAAGCTAGAAACCTAGGACAATGGAAACTCCCATGAGTCAATGAGGGTGACCATAGATAGCCATAGGTAATATGGAACTTGAAATGGCCATCTCATATAACCAGACAATTCTTCCAGTGGAAGAATGGGGATACCAATCCAGCCACAAAGCCATTGACCCATAGTTTTTGTTCCCACAAGCTGTATAGGTATAAAGATGGAACAGAAATTGAGGGAATGGCCAAACACTGACTGGTCCACCTTTAAACCTATACTGTAAGAGAGGGCCCACCTCTAACACTATTAATGATATTCTGCTATGTTTTCAATCAGGAGTTTATCATAACTCTCTTCTAAGAGGCTTCACTCAGCAGCTAATGGAAATAGATGCGGAGACCCACAGTCCAACATTAGGCAGATCACAAAGATAAAGGAAAATATAATTAAACATGTGAAGAAAATAAAACTGTTCAAGACCTGAAAATGGAAATAGCTGAAAAAAAACACAATATGAGAGAATCCTGGAGATGGAGAACCTAGAAAAGAAAACAGGAACAACAGATACAAACATCAACAATGGAATACAAGAGATGGACGGAGAGAATCTCAGGTGTAGAAGATACAGTAGAAGAAATTGATACATCAGTCAAAGAAAGTGTTAAATCTAAAAAAATTCTGACACAAAATATTCAGGAAATCTGAGATACCATGAAAAGAACTAATGTAAAAATAATAAGAATAGAAGAAGACTCAGAATCCCAGCACCAAGGACCAGAAAATATTCACAATATTATAGGACCAGAAAATATTCACAACAATATTATATAAGAAACTTTCCCAAGCTAAAGAAAGAGATGCCTATAAAAATACAAGAGGCTTATAAAACACCAGACTGAACCAGAAAAGAAATTCCTTCAACCACAAAAAAATCAAAACACAAAATCAATGGAAAAAGAAAGAATATTAAAAGCAGCAAGAGAAAAATGCCAGGTAATACACAAAGGCAGATCTATCAGAATTACACTCAAGCTGGAAAGATAAGTTAACCTCTTAAAACACAACAGATACCAACCAAGACTACTATACCCAGCAAAACTCTCAATCACCATAGAGAGAGAAAACAACATATTTCAAGACAAATCCAATTTTAAAAACAACCTATCCACAAGCCCAGACTTAGAGAAAAGAGTACAAGGAAAACTCCAACTACATTAAACACGCGCACACACACACACACACACACACACACACACACACACACACACTCACACACTTATAAGACTGGCATCAAAATAAAGGGAATTAACAATCACTGGCCATTAATATCTCTCAACATATATAGCTTCAATTCCCCTTGGAGTGAAGGGTTGGAAGAAAGTTTTCCAAGCAAGCAGATTAAAGACACATGTTGCAGTAGCCAGTCTAATATCAACCAAAATAGACTTTCAACCAAAATTATTCAAAAGACACAGGGAAGGACACTTCATACTCAAAAGAGGAAAAAGCTACCAAGATGATATCTCAATTCTGAACATCTATGCTCTAACACAAGGGCACACACGTTTGTAAAAGAAAACAAAACAAAACAAAACAAACAACAACAAAAACCCAAAACACTGCACAAGCTTGAATTGTATATCAAACCCTACACATTAATAGTGGGAGAATTCAGAACCCTAGTCTCACCATTCAACAGGGCATCCAGACAAAAACTAAACAAATAAATAATAAACTAACCCACCTTATGAATCAAATGGACCTAATTGATACCTACAGAACATTTCAGCAAAACGTAAAAGAATATACCTTCTTTTCAGCATCTCATGGTTTCTTCTGCAAAATTGACCATATAGTCAGTCACAAAACAATCCACAACAAATACAAAAAATTAAAATAATGACTTGTATCTTATCAGACCAGCATGAATACAAGTTGGACTTCAGCAATGACAGAAAGCTTACACATTCATGGAAACTGAACAAAACTTTATTCAATGATCCCTGAGTCAGGGAAGAAATAAAGAAATAAATTAAAGAGTTTCTAGAATTCAATAAAAATGAAGGCACAACATAACTAAATTTACGGGACATAATGAAAGCAGTGGTCGAGGAAATTTCATAGCACTAAGTGCATCAATAAAGAAATTAGAATGTTCTCATACCAGCAATTTAAAAGTATGTCTGACAGCTCTAGGAAGAAAAAAAAAAAAAAAGGAGTAAGCACACCAAAAAGGAATAAAAGCAGGAAAAAAATCCAAAACAGGGCTGAAATCAATCAATTAGAAGAAACTAAGAAAACAGTAAAAAGAATCAATAAAGCCAAGAGCTGTTTCTTTGAGAAGATCAACAAGATATACAAATCCTTAGCTAAACTAACCAACAGACAAAGACATATTGTCCAAATAAACAAAAATGAAAAAGAGGCATAACTTCTGCATAGACAATGGAGAAGTTCAAAGAACTGGTATGTCGTACTTCAAAAGCCTATACTTCAGAAAATTGTAAAATATTAACAAGCTGGATGACTTTCAAGACAAGATGCCACTTACTAAAGTAAAATCAAGATCAGAAAAATTATCAAAGTTGTTTATTACTCATAAGGAAATAAATGCAATTACTAAAAATCTCCCAGTCCAAAAAAAAAAAAACAAATAGATGGTTTGGGTGTAGAATTTTACCAGACTTAAAAGGAAGTTAATACCAATATTCATAAAAATATTCCATAGAAAAGAAATAGAAAGAATATTGTCCAAATCACTCTATGAAGTCACAATTACTATGATACCTAAACCACACAAAGGATTCAACAAGGCAAGAGATTTTCAGACCAGTTTCTCTTATGGACATTAACCCCAAAAAACTCAATAAAATACTCGTGAATCAAATCTAGGAACACATCAAGAACATGACCATGTAAGTTTTATCCTCGAGATGCAGGGATGGTTCAATATACAAAAATCCATCAACTTAATCTTCCATACAAACAACCTGAAAGAAAAATCACAGGATCATCTCATTAGATGCTTAAAAATCCCTTGGCAAAATCCACCTCCCCTTCATGTTAAAAGTATTAAACAGATCAGGGATACAAAACACATACCTAAACATATTAAAAGCAATATATAGGAAACCCAGAGCCAACCTAAAATTAAATGGAGAGAATTTTAAAGCAATTCCATTAAAACCAGGGACAGGACAAAGCTACCCACTCTCTCCTTATATATTCAATAGAGTACTTAATTGAAGTTTTAGCTTGAACAATAATCTAAAGATTAAAGGGATACAAATGGGAATGGATGATGTTGAAGTACTGCTTACCACAAAATTTTACCACAGAAGTGCTACAGCTGATAAACATCTTCAGCAAAGTAGCTGTATCTTTCTTTAAATTACAGAAACCAGTAACCCTCCTTAGTACAAATGATAAATGGGCTGAAAAAGACACTAGGGAAAGAATACCTTACAATAGCCATGAATAATATAAAATACTGTGGAGTAACTCTAACCAAGCAAGTAAAAGTCCCATGTGACAAGAACATCAAAATGAAGAAGAAAAAAAATGAGGAAGATATCAGAAAATGGAAAGTACTTCCATGCTCATGAATACATAGGGTTAACACAGTGAAAACTGCCAAATTACCAAGAGTAATTGACAGATTAAATGTAATTCCCATTAAAATTTGCTTTCAGGCCTTAAAAGAGCTATTCTTAACTTCATATGGAAAAAAGAAAAAAAAATAGGATAGCTAAAACAATCCTGAACTTTCTGGAGGTATCACCATCCCTGATCTCAACATGTACAACAGAGCAATAGTAATAAAAACCACATGGTATAGGCAAAAAAAAAAAAAAAAAAAAAAAAAAACAGATTGGTTGATCAATGGAATCAAATGGAATGCCCTGAAGTAAACCTACACACCTATGGACACTTTTGTGATTTTTTTTTTTATGAAGAATTAGAAACAACACAATGGAAAAAATGAAAGTATCTTCAACCATGGTGGTGGTCTATCTGGATGTCTGCAGGTAGAAAAATACAAATAGATCCATATTTACGACCCTGCACAAAACTCATATTCATGTGGATCAAAGACATCAAAACAAAACAGGATACACTAAATCTAGTAGAACAGAAAGTGGGGGACTACCTTGAACTCATTGGTACAGGAAGCAACTTCTGGAACAGAATGCCAATGGCTCAGACTCAAAGATCAACAATTGATAATTGGAACCTGGTGAAACTGAAAATCTTCTGTAAAGCAAAGGACATGGTCATTAGACCAAAACAGCTGACTAGAGATTGGTAAATAATCTTCACCAACCATTCATCTGACAGAGGAGTGATATCTAAAATTTATAATGAACTCAAGACTTTAGACACCAACAACCCAAATGACCCAGTTAAAAATGGGGTATAGGGCTAAACAGAGAATTCTCAACAGAGGTGTATCAAATAACAAGAAATGATTAAAGAAATGCTCATTAAAGTGCCTACTCATGAGCAACATGCAAATCAAAAGGACTCTGAAAGTCCACCTTACACTGGACAGAATGGCTAAGATCCAAAACTCAAGTGAAAGGATACTCTGGCGAGGATGTGGAGCAAGGGAAACTCTCCTCCACTGTTGATGGGAGTGCAAACTTGTACAAACCCTTTGGAAATCAATTTTGTGGTTTCTCAGAAAACTGGGAACCGTTGCACCTTAAGATGCAGCTATACCACTCCTGGGCATACACTCAAAAGACGCCCTATTATACCATAGGGATAATTATGTGCACAGCACCTTTTTTTTGTAATAGCCAGAAATGGAAACAGCCTAGATATCCCACAGCTGAAGAATGGATAAATAATAAGCAGTACATCTACATAATGGAACACTATTCAGCTATTAAAAACAAAGACATCATGGGTTTTTGCAGACAAATAGATGGAACTTAATATCATTCTGAGTGAAGCAAATCAAACACAAAATGACATGCATGGTACATACTCACTTTTAAGTGTATATTAGACGTAAAGTACAAGATACCCACACTACATTCCACAGACCTAAAGAAGCTATACAAAAAGGAAGACCTAAGCAAGGATTTTTGAATCTCACTTAGAAGGGGGAATACAATATTGGAATGAGGCAGGTGGGGGGGGGGGCTTGGTGAGAGAGTTGATAAGGAGAGGACTGGGGGTTTAGGATGAGGTGTGGAGAGAGACAGGGTAGATGGCAAGATGGCCATGAGTATGAATGAAAATGTGCATCTGGTGGACATGGAGGGATGAAGGGTATCTAGAGGACTTGCCAGAGACCTGGAATAAAGGACATTTCCAAAAATCAGCTGAACTTAGTTGACTCTCACAGCCATGGGATTATGGAACCTGAAGGGGCTAACTCTTGTAGCCAGGCAGGAACTCCAGGGGAGTGATAGGGACACCAACCTACTGGAGATGCAAGAATTGCCATGTAATAACTGGTATAACTAGAGATTCATCCCACGGGCAAAGACCAATACCCGAAACTATTAATGATAATGTTATGCTTGTAGAGATGAGCTTTTCATGACTGTTCTCCGAGATGCTCCACCTAGCAGTTGACTCCGACAGATGCAAAGAGCCACAGCTAAACTTTGGATAGAATTTGAGAACACTTATGGAACAGTTAGGAAAGGATTGAGGTCCCTAAAGGGGATAGGAACTCCACAGAAAGACCAAAAAGAGTCAGCTAACAGGGATTCTTGGAGGCAATGAGAGACTGAACCACCAAACAAAGTGCATGCATGGGCTGCACCGAGCCCCAGTGCTCCCCAGCTCCTCCGCAACACACACACATATGCAGTCAATTTGCAGCTTCATATTCATGTGGGCCTAGAAAAACTGGAGTGAAGGCTATGCCTAAAGCTGTTGCCCATTAGTGGAATCTGTTCTCCTAACTTGACTGTCTTGTCTGGCATCAGTGGGAGATGGCCTTGTAAAGTCTTGATGTCCCAGAAGGGAAAGATGGGTGGGGGTACATTTCATGCCCTCAGAGAAAAAAGGGAGGAGTGAAGGGACTGTGGGAGGGGAGTACTGGGCGGGGGGACAGGGATCAGGCTATAAAGAGAATAAACAACAACAACAAAAAAGGCCCTGCTAAACAACACAGAACTAAGGAGTGATAATCAAATTCAAGCTGGGTTTATAACTCAGAATATTTACCTCACAATGCATCCTGGGAAATATCAGTGTCTCTTGCCTGATTTCATTGTTCTATTGCTCTAGCTTCCTCTTTCCACAATGTTTACCATTGTAACTGAATACCAGCTTCCAAAATTGCTGTTGCCAAATTTTTCCAGTCTTCAAGTATAATTCTGTTCTGAGTTGTCAATGGATTTACTATTTTTGTCACATAGGATAAATGCATACCACATGTCCTAAAATCTAATATATCTATCAGATTCCATTTAATTTCTCCACACATTGGGAGTACTTATCTTCTGCTAGTATAGCTTGTATAGTAACTAGATAAAATAAGGTGTTATTTTTGTTTTTTTTTTTTTAACAATCTTGGGCCACCCCTGTCAGTTTCATTATGTGTTGGCATAGTAGGCTCTTGTCTAAACTCCTCTGTCTTTGTCTGAGTATATTTCTGAGGTCTTTCAGAGTATTTTCTAAACTTCTGTGTGTGTCTGAGTACTTTTCTTATTCTTGTTTACAAAAGTCTCTAATTCTCCTTCTAAGATTTTTATCTTATCAATCTGCCTTTTCTTTTAGTGGGTAGAGAAAGCCATTATGCCTAGCAAGAACAAGTATAAAATACACAAATAATCATAATCAGAGATTGAGCCAATTTTAGTAATTTAGCTTTTCATTATCTGCTTCTAGTTTCAAATCATCTAGAGTGGCACTATACAGGGTCTTAAACCTTATAATATGATGCTGCCCATCCTTAACTCTGTCCTAGAGAACTTCCCAGGTGACTTACCAAATCTGATGGCTTTCCAGTTTGTCTGCAGAAGAGTGATTTCTCTGTCCATGGGGTCTTGGCAAAAGTTGGAAAACCAAAATGTTGTTTTAATAAACACAAATCCTGTTTAATTTTACGAATGAAGATGCAGGAGATGTGGAAAAAAAAACTGCTAACTCAGAGAGGCGGAGAAAGCATCCAGCTGGCCTTCCCACCAACATCAGAAGGAAAACCTCCTTTCTCATTCTCTGTCTTAAATACCCTTCAACTCTTAAATACCCTTAAACACAGACTCTCCTTTATGTTTTCTTATATTCACTCTTTCACAGCTAGTTATTTGCTTTTCCTCCTCAGGTTGACTTTATTTAGCTCTTGTGTTAGAGGTTTATCTTAGTACTGAGCCCCACCACATCAAGACACTTTTAGTAAATAACACAACTTGGGGATCCATCCCATATACAGACAACAAGCCCAGCCACTATGAAGTGCTTGCTGACAGGAGTCTGATATAGCTGTCTTCTGAGAGGCTCTGCCAGAGCCTGACAAATACAGAGGTGGATGCTTGAAGCCAACCATTAGACTGAGCATGGTGTCCACAAATGGAGGAGTTAGAGAAAGGACTGTATGAGCTGAAGGGATTTGCAACACATAAGAAGAAAAATATCAACCAACTAGACCACCCAAAGCTCCCAGGGACTAAACCACCAACCAAAGAGCACACATGGAGGAACTCATGGCTTCAGCTGCGTATGTAGCAGAGTATGGCCTTGTCAGATATCAATGGAAGAAGAATTCCTTGGCTGTGAGAAGGCGCAATGCCCCAGTGTAGGGTAATGCTAGGGTTGGGAGGCAGGAGTGGGTGGGTGGGTGGGGGCATCCTCATAGAAGCAGGGAGAGGGAGAAAGGGATAGGGGGTTTGCTGAGGAGAAACTGAGAAAGGGGATAACATTTGAAATGTAAATAAATAAAATATCCAGTAAAAAAAAATACAATCTTGGGTTTCACAGTATGATTAAATATCCTGCAACACAGATCAGTAATGTTCCCTCTATTATGCAAATTAAGATCTCTGTCCACTGTTCTGGTAGTTTCCAAACATGTCTGAGTGCATCATCATGGGAATCCCAGTAAACATCAGAACTGGGCTCTTCAAGCTGCTGCACATGGCCAACAGAGACACACAACACCCAGAAGGCCCCTGATCTTTGACACAAATGAATTCTTCATCACATTTGTCATGTACATTATGAAAAGAGGTTGTAATTTCTGACCCTGGCTCATTTTTCTAAGTTCTACTGAATGGAAGAACTTGGTATCCTTAGGACAGGTGCTTGCATGACCTTACCATGGTCAAACAAGATTCATGGCATCAACAGGAGCTCCTTGGATGGGAAATAGAGAATGTGTTTGTTACCTGGACTGAGGAGCTTCACCACTGTTGCTCAGACTTTTCAATGTCCATTCCACTTCACTCTGTACCTGCAGAAAATTCCATTGTGTGCTTGTGAGCTTAATTCTAGACCCACAAAGGCCAGGACACAGTGCTAGTTTCCCACCCCTCAGTTATGCTGGATTTTCCATTGATATACTCACATAAATAGATTACTGTCACCTCATTTATGAAAGAAGCAGTTGCTTAACTACACTAAATTCTTGGATAAATATGGATCCTGGTGAATGAAATATGCCAAGATACTCATCTGGGTGCATGAACACCACCCTATATTGAACTCTGAAAGGTGGGACTGGGATTATGATGTGTGGTTAAATAGCCCACAAGATTCACAATGGGCGTGGTAGTTTAAATATGTCTGACCCTGGGAGTGGCACTATTTGAAGGTGTGGTCTTGGAGGAAGTGTGTCACTGAGACTGGTCTTTAAGACCCTTGTTCTAGCTGCCTGGAAGCCAGTCTTCTGTCTGCCCTTGGAACAGGCCCACCTGAGCCATGCCTGCCTGGATGCTGCCACACTCCCACCTTGATGACAATGGACTGAAACTCTGAACCTGTAAGCCAGCTTGTTTTAATCTCAGGACAAGAAGTGGAGTGTTTCAGATGACTTCTGTCTAGCAATTTGAAGGGATCAATAGGGTTTGGCCTCAGCACCTGATACTTCCTTCTGGGACAATATCACTCAGAATAGCACAATGCCAATGCTAGCAGCAGTGGATGTTACTCAATAGTTCAGATGGTGAAACCCTCTTTCATTTGGTCTCATTGTGGACCTAAAGAAAGACAAGAGTAAGGTCCTTAGAATAGAAAGACGACTTCCACTTCCTCCTCATCTTCCTAGAATTTAAGAGTAGTAGGGAGAATGGTAGAGCATTTCAATAGGATAAGATTGTTAGATGAGACCTTGGAGATAGGGTTTGTTTCAGTTTTGTTTTGTTTTGTTTTGTTTTGTGAGAGAGGGCCTCATATATTCCTAGCTATTGTCTACTTGGCTGTGAAGACTAACCTTGATCTCAGATGATTCTCCTTCCACTTCATAAGAGGTAGGATTACAAGGGGGGCCACCAGGGCCTTGCAGACAGCACTAGTCACTGAGTGCTATGTGCTAGGCACTCATTCTGTCAACTGAGATATGTCTACAGTATTTTCCTACATCCTCACTTCAGCACCCAGTTGACTTTTTTCTTTCTTCAGACAAAAATCTCACAGTATAGCTCACAGAGGCCTGTAACCAATTCTGCCTTGGTATCTCTAGTGCAGAGAGGAGAGAGCATCACACTCTGCCCGAGTGCTTTTACTCTTGGTGCCTTCACTATTTGAGTTTCCTCTGCCAAGAGTTCATCACACTGTTGCAGGCACCTGATGGCTGTGCTCACTCTCTGCTAAAGCATCTTGGTGCAACTTTCAAAGACCAAGCACATGGCTTCCATGACTATACATCCTATTCCATATTCTACATTGCAACCAGCCCTGCAGGCTCTTCCTGGATGTGTTTTCAAGCACCTGTATATGGAGGCAGAAGATCTCCTCTACATTCATTCCAGTGTGGTTTCTCAGTAGTATTAATGGCTCATATTGATGAATGAGTAATGTGATTTTAAGGGAGGAATGAAACAATTCCTTGCAGGGTTTGGAAAGTAAACACTAAGTCCACACATGGGAAGAACTAATGTGATTCCAATCAAGCTTAGAGCGATCTCTGGCTTTGGAAGGTAGTGGGTCTCAATGGCTATGGCCCAGGAGAGCCCTGGAAAGTGTACCTCAGCTTCTGGTCAATATAGAGAGCACATTATTAGTGAGGCAAGGGCTCTTCCCCATGATATTAGCAGTCCCTTCTCTAGGCATGCTATTGTATCCTGGAGAACTCTTGACATCCCTTGTGATGACACCAGTGTATCTGCTCTTAGGGCATTCAGTCAGTGTCTACATGGTTCATCCACAGACATGCTTACCTGACTGAAATATCTACTTGCTATAGAGAATGGGAAGTACAGAAAGACTAGAGAGAGGCAGAAGGAAGCCGGCCTTCCATCTCAGATATATCCAACAAGAAAGAAGTGGTCCTGGGGAATGCACAGTAAGTCCTGGGCAGGGTAATTGGAGCTTCCTAGAGCTTGAGCTGGGATTTCTAGCAATGGGGCACAGGAACTGGAGCCTTGCCACACACTCTGGTCGAGTCAGCTTGACAGGCTGAGGCTTGGAAGCTACTCACGAGGCAGAAGAGTTTCATGGAAACTCACTCTTGGAATCTGGCGTTCTCTCTAACCCATACATTAATTTTCCATTCCCACGCTAGTCTAGTGTATGGATCCACGTGCTCTCTTTTAGTATTATCCTATTATAAGTGCCTTTTAAAATTGAATTTTGACATAACTAAAGCCTTCGCCAGTGTTCCAACAGTCTTAGAAAGTCTTTGAGCAAGACCATGGGCTTGGAAATTTAGTAAGAATGTTGCTATTCTGTGACATTCAGATTTTCCTCTGGTACTACACCATCACTTTGAATAAAAGCTAAGTCACTGTCCTACACAGGAATTTACCATCACCAAGGAAGAAGGAAGTTTCAGACCTAAGGAGAAACCAGAGTAGATACTTAGAACTATAGATAGCTGAGTTACACCCATACACATGTATTTACAATGGCCTAGGGGGAAGGTGGACTATACAATAGACTAAAATAGGAACTATGGCAAGGGCACGAAGCCCTTGACCCTGGCTTCTAAGATTAAGTGAATCTTAGGTGGAGCCCTTGTTGATCTCAGTTGTTAACAATGAATTCTATCCCAAGTGGTTTTCGTTAGACCTTCTGTGTTTGCATTCTTCTGTTTTATGTAAGAATCCAGTAACCTCTTTGTACCTTGCGGGTATGTCACCCAACTTCCTTATTGTCTTCTGTATAAAAAGTTTGATGCTCGATTTGACAAATTACATTCAGATTCTACACAAACTCTCCTGTGAGCATCTGTCTGTCAATTCATCTGACGCTTTGCCCACCCGCGACTAGAGACCTGTTCCAAGCAGACAAAGGGGCCCAGAGGGTCTTCGACAGAGCCTTTGTAAACCAAATGGATTTCCATGCTTATAATTCCTAAAAGTTAAGAATTTCAGAGTATTAATTTGTCCATTCCCAAAGCTGGCAAGGCCAAAGCTATTATACTTTGAGCTCCTAGCTTTTAATCTTGCTGGACATTGAATGTTTTACATTGGGATCCTAATGTAGTTAGGGGGTGGGAGGGACTAACTTTTCCCAATTTAAGGCAGGCTATCATTGCAGTTTACTCCCAGTGGCTTCTTTTAAATGCAGTGGCCATCTGACAGTAGTAACAGGGAGAAAAATCTTCTCCTGGCCATGACATTATGTTCTCAGAATCCCCTGACCACCTGGCTCTGATAGTGGTCTCCTTAGCTTTCTTCACTAGCTCTAAAGTAGCTAAACAACTGTTAGAGGTAGTACCAAGACAGATATTGGATCCTTAATGCTACCTCTGAAGTGTTTGGTCTCTCAGTGGTGTGAATTGTTCAGTCTTTTGACCATGTTCAGCTCCTGAATGACTTTTTAATTCACAGTCAGGAGTCTAGAGAGATGGGAATCTTCAGAGCACCTGAGTGCTTCAGCACTGTGACATTTATCTTCTGCCTTCTGAATTTGCAGGCTAGAAGTCAAGTTGTGCCCTGTACCATTATTAATAAGCCCAGAAAGGCTATCTCTGTGTTCACTATAAGCATTTGTGTAAGAAAGTAGAGGACACAACTGGCTGCTTAGATACCCCTAACTCTACAGAGTGATAGGAGAGATGAGATCCACAGAGGAGACATATCAAGCCTGGGACAAAATCTTTAGGATCTCACTGGGTTCCAGGCATGCTCTTTCTGTTTGGGCCTCAGAGTTCTCTGTCCATCCACTATGCCTTCTCACAATGCAAGTTCACTTGTATTCTTCTACTTACAGAGGCTGGCAGACAGCCATCATCTCCCACAAGTCTCCTAACCAGGAAGCAGGTAAGGAAGGAAGAGGAGCAGCTGAACACACAGCTGCAGCTAATGACTAGTGAGAGAAATGAGCAGTGAGATTGCCTGATCTTCATCACTGAAAGATCCTTGGACAATAGGTATTCATTTTTTTAAACCCCATAGTGTTAGTCTTCGGTGTGCAATATTCTTTTAAGGTTGTGGGTTCTAGGATGCTGTACCTCCAGGATGTCCCTGTGCCCAACCTCATGTCTCTAAATGTTTCTCAGAGAGAAGCAGAACCTGAAAGCTTGAGCAGGAGTGAGATGGGAAATAGGTTCTTCTGCTTCCTCTAAATGAAAACCTGAGCCTGTGGTCTGAGTGACAGAACTCAGAGATTAAAGCAGTGGAAAGTGAGTTTCCAGCATGCATTTGGAAAGACCTTAACAAGTGGTGGCCTTGTGAGATACTAACTGGCATGAATTTGTGATCTTTATTCTTACCTGGAAGGTGATTGAGTGCTTTAAACTCCTGGTAACAGCTCGAGAGGCCTGGTCCTCCTTTTTTCATCTCAGTGCTTGACTAGAAGGAATGGGTCTCATTCTTCTTTGACCATGAGTCTTACACACAGAGACAATGCTGTTCCATGCAATTCTTGGGCTCTTTCTGTCTCTTTCTCTCACTCTCCTTCTCTTACTCTGTCCCTTTCACTCCTCCTTCCCCATGTGTGTGTGTGTGTGTGTGTGTGCAAGTGTGCATACACATGTGTACACACAAACCCAAGCATAAATATGTTTGCATATTTATATGTCCCTACAGACACTGGAAACCAGAGGAGTATGTTTTGGCCTGAAGATTTGCCTGTGTAACATTTTCAAGGTGATACTAGTGTTGAGGTCTAGGAGCCTCAATTTAAACAGCACTGTTGTTGGCTTATGTGGTCACTCTGTCTGCATATTTGTATCCCTTGGACAGTTTATAAAGCTGCCCTGATCTGGTGTCTTATCTACAAAATTATTGGCAATGCCAACACATGCAGTATTGGTTACCCAGGGTCTAGAATCTCTGTTATGAAAAGGAGAGAAATGAAATCACAGGTTTCTGGTGGGTCAAGACCTGTGGCATAGGCTCCTGACAGCATAAAGGGTTAGACTCCCCTTCCATCTCTACTGAATGAATTTAGGCAATCAGGGCACCCTCCATTTGGGCCTTGCCTCTCCTGGCCTGGGTCCTGGATAACAAGTTTCAAAAGCACCATAAGGTCCTAGTATATAGAATCCAGAATGTGGCATTCTCTAGGCAGGGGTAATCCACAATGCAACCTGAGTGTATAGTTAAAGCTCTAGAAGCTTGTGTTCATGGGGTTCATGGGACCAGGCCCTACCATATCCCTAATCCTTTCCATGATGGGGCATCAGCAGGTCATGATGGACTTGCAGAGGTTAGAGCATGAGGTCTCAGAGAACTTCAAGGACCTTAAAAAAGAGATTAGCTTCTATCAGTATGTTCTTGAAAAGGAGCCCACCAGTTGACAAATGGCCATTTCTGACTTTCTTTTCTTCTGGACTATAGTGTTGCATGAATTTCCAACCCCAATAAGTCCACATAAGAAATACACCATCCACTTATTATAATTATGACCTATATGCTGAGCAGATCTAGCACTATACTAACTTATTCCCCAGCCATAAGACCCTGTTACTTATGATTTCTCCTGGCCACATGGTTCTAGTCTATCATGGCTTCTTCCCTATCTCCTATCATCCTCTATCCTTCCCCTCTCATTCTCTACTGCCTCTCTACCTGCTCCCACTCTCAAACTTCCAGTCCCACCTTTCTTCTCTACTGCCCAATCACAGGCTGTAACCTTTATTGACCAGTTAAAATGGGGAGAAGGTTCACATAATATCACCTGAGAACTTAATAGACTGCTCATTGGTGGTAACCCCTCTTAGGAAAACAGAATTAACATGAGAATACAAACAGCATCACACCAAGCCACAACACTGGAGAGTCTGCAGCTCTGATTCTATCCTATCTACTTCTTTGCCATCAGCATGCTTTAGGCCATTTCCACTCAGTTTTGCTCAGTGTGAAGGAAACTGTTATCCTTCCCAGTATTGACCTGCCGTCCTAAGAGCTTCTAGATAGAAAACATGATTCATACCATGAGAGGGTTACTAGGCAGCCCTGGGCCTCTGAGTCTCAGGAAGGGTTTTACAGAGCTGAGTAAGATAAAATGCATAGATAGAATGTCCTCCACAGAGTTCTACTATCCTACCTTGAGGTTATTTGTCCCCTACTTTTTGATGTTTTCCCCAATACCTTGGACATTCAAGGACATATCAAGAGTCCTCTTTCTTTTGGAGGGACATGGATCCCTGTTGGTGTTGGGGACTTCAGATCATTCATTCTTTGCTGAATCAACTATGCTGTTTTTGATCTTCTAAGTGTAGCTTTCATGGCTGTATTGGGTTCTTTCATAAATCTTCATTTGAATGTAGGGCCTGGTGGGTTTAATGGAGCCTGGAGTAGGAATGGAAGGAGGAGGCTGAAAGCGGCTTACTACACAGAAGGGGTTTCCAGCAAATTGCACAGACGGCTCCAGATGGAACAAACTCCACTGAAAAAGAAAGTGGACATGATGAGGCCAAGAAAGTGCAGGAAGATTTGGCCCTGCTATAGCATTACTTGGCAGATTTGAAGCTGATCTGTAAAGATCAAGAGGAAGAGACCAGTGACATCCAGACCTAGCAACAGCAGGTAGGGACAGGCAGTTGTGTCAGGATAATGTCTGACACCAATTGCCCATTGGATTACCTGTCTACATATCCACCCTTCTGCTTCCACCCATCACCTTAGAACTCCACAGCCCCAGCCAGCAACCCACCTCATGCAGTGTGATTGTTCATTTCTCTGTCTAGGCACAAGTATTCTGGAAAGCAATCATCTTCTGAATTATTGGCGAGCTCTGCTTGAAGATGAAGTTCAGTGAGGGAGCTGGGTTAATAAGATGCCACACACCTACATCTCCCCATGATAGGTGGAGTGATATGCAAAGATCTTTGATTGAGTCTTGGGTCCTAAGACTCATCTCCATATCAGTGGCCATGTATTACCACATATTCGAAGTACATAGCAGGGAGAAGAGACAAGTACAAATGTCAAATGAGCGTTTCCTATTGTCACTGATTTGGGTGGATTATGGCCTTCTTCCTTCCTGAAACCCACTGAGGTCTCTTCCCATTGCCCAGTTCTCAGTTTACCCTGATAGAAACCTTAGTAAGCTTGTAGGCCCTGTTTTTGTGAATGTTTTGAGAGAGCTCTGCCGTCCTGGAGGTTACAGCCTGGAGCTACTAGATGACCAGGAGTATGGGAGGAACTTTTGACGGGCTAAGGAAAATGGTTAGAGACTTGAGTTATATGGGGAAACATTCTCTAACCACCTCAACATACTCTGGCCAAGCAGCACATTCTCCTCACTGCAGTTTTAGGTCCCAAGAGTTGGATAGCAGAGTTCTATACGTCTTCTGAAAGAGCTGGTGTGCTTAGTCTAAACTTCCATGCTCATCTAGGATGAAGCCTGTGGGTGGTGTGGGGCATCGTGTGTGTGTGTGTGTGTGTGTGTGTGTGTGTGTGTGTGTGTGTGTGTGAGAGAGAGAGAGAGAGAGAGAGAGAGAGAGAGAGAGAGAGAGAGACTTGAGGAGACCATTGGTTTTATTTCTTATTAGTCTCTTCCTTAAAACAGGGTTCCTTACATTTGAAGAATATTGGTGGAAGAACTTCTGGCTTGCCCAGCTGTCTACCAAAATTTTGTGAATCTCTGTATGTGGTCACTCTTGTAGGAAAGCTTATGCATGCCTGTGTCTAGTCCTCCACTAAGAACACCATCTTCTAATGAACAGTATTGGGAAAGACTGGTGGAAATGCTGCAGTACTTACACAAACAGAAGGAACTGGCCATCTAGGAAAAGGACTTAGCAAAGCTGCAACATCAATTTGTGGTCCTCTGGATGACATAGGATCCCAGACTGGAAGGAGAGGGTGAACACACCTGTGTCCCCTGTACTTGAGATCTCTGTCTTTCATGGGATTCGCCTCATTAGCAAAGCTAAGAGCCACTGCCAGGGAAAGAAGACCACAAAGTATTGTGCTTGTGTAGTTAACAAGAACTTCTATGCAGGAAACAGTATGTTTGATACTCTGTGAATCTGAGCCCTTGTGACTCCCTTCCATTCTCTCTAGTATGTCCTTGAACTCACAGAGATCTGCCTGGATCTGCCTCCCACTTGATGGGATCTCAAGGTGGGCACCTCCATTCCTGATTGGATTTATATTTTTATTCAGGAATATCCACAATAAAGATCATATTCTACTCCTTTAACAGTGTTCTCTGCTGGGTTTACCCATTTTTATAACAAAGATTCTCCAGATAGACTAGGTTAAGGAGTTACCAGGATGAACCCAGGAAGATACCTCTGCTGCAGGGATGGTCAGATTGTTCACAGGAATGTTCTGTATGGACACTCATATAGAGCCAGGATGTCATTTCCCAGCTCTAGGTCTGAGAAAATCTAGGTTTCTGTTGGATGCCAGAGCCTGTGCAGGACCATTGTTCTCAGTCACACAACTGGGGAAATCCTGCTCCAGCAAGTCTGGCTCTATCTTAAAGTTGTTTAACTGCAAAGGGCCTCCTGAGAAGGAGGACTAAGCTAACCTGATGACCTTGTTTGAGTGCCATGGCTGCAAGCCTGTATTACATCCATCCATAAAATGATATAGCCCGTTAGTATCACTCATATATCGAAAGTATATCGCTTATATGGTGTTGACTGTTGTAGGTTACTTTTACAAAATGATGCCAAGAGAAAGTCCTGTTCTTCTTAGTAAAACATTGAACATACTATATCTAGAACAAATTCTGACAATTTTTAAGGCTGAGAAAATTTCTTGTGAGGAGCATATGCAGAGTTAATTTTGGCTGACTTTTTCCTTGTGAATAATCATAGTGATTGTACCAATATCTGTCTTTGTTTTTAATTAAAATATGCATTATATCCTGCCAAGTTTCTTCACTTATGCATATGTCCTTGAGATTGTCCTAGTTTGAAGGGAACTGCCCTAGTCAAACATAGATATTGTGTATGATAAAATCACCACATAAACATTTGTAGTAATGGTTTATCATCCTGGAATTGGTCTTGCTTTGTGTTACTTAGCTTTAAAAGACACTGAAAAAATATACTTGCTTGCTGGCATGGTGTTAATGAGCAGCCTTCTCATCTCTGTCTCCTACATTTCTTTTCTGTCTTTCCTATATTCATTCAAACTTTCCCAATCATGGTTCACATGTTGACTGACCAGTGGGCTCCAGAAGAAATGGATCTACCTTGTAGCTTGTATATGGGGAGCATAGTGAAGGACTCAGCTGGGAGTTGAGTGTTAAGGAAAAGTCAAAGTATTATCAGCTGTAAGTAACTTTTAGGAATAAAAGTCAGAGGAAAACTGATAAGGGGGCTCAGAAAAAGGTAAGGGGGCTTGGAAAAAGTAAAAATCAAAAAGATAAATGAGATAATAAGAGAAAAAAGAAAAGAAAAGAAAGAAATGGGAACTAGAGATGGTCATACTCTTTTTGTACAAACGCTTTCTGTGATTCACTACAATAAGGCTACAGCAACTACATAGCTTTTAAGATTTTTGTAGAAGAGCTTTGTCCTTGGTTTTCTGATGAAGGTATAATAAATTTAGCAACCTGGAAAGTTTAAGACTTCAAAACTATTATGATGTGCACAGACTAGGTAAAGTGCCTGTAGAATACTTTTAGTCCTTGGATCTTGATAAGGACTGGAGAGATGGCTCAGTGCTTAAGAGAACAGATTATTCTGCTAGAGGTTCTGAGTTCAATCCCAGAAACCACATGATGGTTCACAACCACCTGTAATGGGATCAGATACACTCTTCTACTATGTCTGAAGATAGCTGCAATGTACTCATATATATATGAAATAAATAAATCTTTTTTTTAAAAAATAGGGAAATATTTCCTATTCCTCCCACATTCTATTGCTATTTCAAAGTTCAGAACTTTAACATTGATGAATGGCGTTCTGATAAGCTAACGAAACACTGGCAGTTTACAATTCAGTCACAAGCTCAAAATTTTAAATTTCCTTTGGTTGTCTTCTAAATATAAATTTAAAGCTGTTTCTCATCATGCTAAAAAACATTTCTGTTTAAATCTGTATATCTATAGCTGCCAGCCTATACAGCTCTTATTAGATCTCAAAGTAATGAGTCTACACCTTTGGTCTAATAGACTCTTGTTAACTATATTTCTAAAAATATGGATTTCAGTACAATAGCAAATATTAATGTGCATTCTTTTGTAAACTAAAGTTCACATAAACTGTAGGTAATGAAGAGTCCTAAGACTTGGACCTGCCTGTGACAGATCAAATATATTCTAAATAAGTACACCTGCCTATTCCAATCCAATCAAGCAGGTGAGCTCAAATATAAATTTTATAAGCGTGTATCATACAAGTTAGAAATTATATACATTGAAACATGTACATAATAACTACATGCATATTTGCACATGCATGTATATACATATATATATAAATTATCCACATTAAGTATTAATTATAAAATACATTAGATATAAATTACACAAGTAAATATGATTTATGTATGTTAAAATATAAATTATGTATTAATAAAAATCTATAAAATATAAGTTATAATCTACATATAACACATAAATTTGCATGTTCTTATAGACAGGGAACTGTGTAATGAACCCATGGAGCTCTAAAAAAATCAGTTACAAAAAATAAAAAAGAGGGGAAGAGTTCCTTCACTATGAAATTTTATTTCGAATTTTTTTGACCTTTGATGCCAAAGGACTCTCTACTGATGAGTGTCTATGGCACCCTACAAATCAGCCTGCTTGTGCCCTGGTGACATGGAAAAATCCATTTACTGGCATCTGGCATGTTCCTGATCTGGTATTAATATGGGGAAGAGGGAATGTTTGTGGGGTTTTTTTCCACAGGATGCTGAAGGAACCTAGTGACTGTCAAAGCAATTGGTGAGATACGTTGATGCTGGGACAAAGAACGATACTGAACATGATCTTGTTGAGTGCCCTGATGATGGCAATGGGGAAGTTGTATTGGGCACATGTTCCTGACTCACCTTTGCTATATCCTGTAAGGTCAAGGCTAGAAGTACTAGTGACCTCTAATAATACTCAACTGTTATGATTCCCTTTGTCTGAGAGTAAAAAGTATTCCAGATTAGTGAATAAAACTGCTATGGGCCAGGGCCTACCTATTTGTTTTACTAGAAATATTACCAATGGTAAAAATGTTTCTGTGTCCCCTAAGACTTGAAAGAAGAATATCTCTGAGACTGTATTGCAAAGCATTAAGGTGGGATTGCCTATATCCCAGACTGGACAAGCAGTCTAGTCTCAGGCCTTTAGACCTTATAGCAGAGAAACCACAGAAACCTGCCTTCAAAAAAAAAATCAATCAAATGGAGAAACTGATATAATGATCCTCCTCTTTCCTTTAATATGACTGGTTATTCTGACTCAATCATGAACTAGTGTGGAAATTGTTCCACTATTGGACAAAAGGAAATTAGAGTGGGCATTTGGGGGGCTGGTCCTGTACATTTTCAGAGACATATTTGGAAATTGGCAGCTGTCTTATATGATGTTACATTTCCTGTGGATAAAAATGGAACAGGTTCTAGTGTTAAGGTAAATATGACATCCTACATTAACCTACGTAATCTTTTACTAATTGGGAATGTTACATTTGTTATTGGCTCTGATAATGAGTTCGATGTTTCTTGTTTATTTTTTTTAATTTTTAATATTTTATTACGTATTTTCCTCAATTACATTTCCAATGCTATCCCAAAAGCCCCCCATATGCTCCCCCCAACATCCCTACCCACCCATTCCCATTTTTTTGGCCCTGGTGTTCCCCTGTACTGGGGCATATAAAGTTTGTGTGTCAAATGGGCCTCTCTTTCCAGTGATGGCCGACTAGGCCATCTTTTGATACATATGCAGCTACAGTCAAGAGCTCCGGGGTACTGGTTAGTTCATAATGTTGTTCCACCTATAGGGTTGCAGATCCCTTTAGCTCCTTGGGTATTTTCTCTAGCTTCTCCATTGGGAGCCCTGTGATCCATCTAATAGCTGACTGTGAGCATCCACATCTCTGTTTGCTAGGCCCCAGCATAGTCTCACAAGAGACAGCTATATCTGGGTCCTTCCAGCAAAATCTTGCTAGTGTATGCAATGGTGTCAGCGTTTGGAAGCTGATTATGGGGTGGATCCCTGGATATAGCAGACTCTAGATAGTCTATCCTTTCATCACAGCTCCAAACTTTGTCTCTGTAACTCCTTCCATGGGTGTTTTGTTCCCAGTTCTAAGGAGGGGCACAGTGTCAACACTTTGGTCTTCATAAACCATCCCTGCATCCCTGGAATAAAACCTACTTGGTCAGGATGGATGATTGCTTTAATGTGTTCTTGGATTCAGTTAGCGAGAATTTATTGAGTATTTTTGCATCCATATTCATATGGGAAATTGGTCTGAAATTCTCTATCTTTGTTGGATCTTTCTGTGGTTTAGGTGTCAAAGTAATCGGGGCTTCATAGAATGAGTTGGGTAGAGATCCTTCTACTTCTATTTTGTGGAATAGTTTGTGCAGAACTGGAATTAGATCTTCTTTGAAGGTCTAGTAGAACTCTACACTAAACCCATCTGGTCCTGGGCTTTTTTTGGCTGGGAGACTATTAATGACTGCTTCTATTTCTTTAGGTGATATGGGACTGTTTAGATCGTTAACTTGATCCTGATTTAACTTTGGTACCTGGCATCTGCCTAGAAATTTGTCCATTTCATCCAGGTTTTCCAATTTTGTTGAGTATAGCCTTTTGTAGAAGGATCTGATTCTGTTTTGGATTTCTTCAGAATCTGTTGTTATGTCTCTCTTTTCATTTCTGATTTTGTTAATTAGGATGCTTTCCCTGTGCCCTCTAGTGAGTCTAGCTAAGGGTTTATCTATCTTGTTGATTATCTCAAAGAATCAACTCCTAGTTTGGTTAATTCTTTGAATAGTTCTTCTTGTTTCCACTTGGTTGATTTCACCCCTGAGTTTGATTATTTACTGCGGTCTACTCCTCTTGGGTGAATTTTCTTCCTTTTTTCTAGAGATTTTATATGTGTTGTCAAGCTGCTAGTGTGTGCTCTCTCCAGTTTCTTTTTGGAGACACTCAGAGCTATGAGTTTCCCTCTTAGAAATGCTTTCATTGTGTCCCATAGGTTTGGGTATGTTGTGGCTTCATTTTCATTAAACTCTAAAAAGTCTTTAATTTCTTTCTTTATTCCTTCCTTGACCAAGGTATCATTGAGAAGAGTGTTATTCAGTTTCCACGTGAATGTTGGCTTTCCGTTATTTATGTTGTTATTGAAGATCAGCCTTAGTCCATGGTGGTCTGATAGGATGCATGGGACAATTTCAATATTTTTGTATCTGTTGAGGCCTGTTTTGTGATCAATTATATGGTAAATTTTGGAGAAGGTCGTGTGAGGTGCTGAGAAGAAGGTATATCCTTTTGTTTTAGGATAAAATGTTCTGTAGATATCTGTTTAGTCCATTTGTTTCATAACTTCTGTTAGTTTCACTGTGTCCCTGTTTAGTTTCTGTTTCCACAATCTGTCCATTGATGAAATTGGTGTGTTGAAGTCTCCCACTATTATTGTGTGAGGTGCAATGTGTGCTTTGAGCTTTACTAAAGTATCTTTAATGAATGTGGCTGCCCTTGCATTTGGAGCATAGATATTCAAAATTGAGAATTCCTCTTGGAAGATTTTACCTTTGATGAGTATGAAGTGTACCTCCTTGACTTTTTTGATAACTTTGGGTTGGAGGTCTATTTTATTCGATATTAGAATGGGTACTCCAGCTTGTTTCTTCAGATCATTTGCTTGGAAAATTGTTTTCCAGCCTTTCACTCTGAGGTAGTGTCTGTCTTTTTCCCTGAGATGGGTTTCCTGTAAGCAGGAGAATGTTGGGTCCTGTTTGTGTAGCCAGTCTGTTAGTCTATGTCTTTTTATTGGGGAATTCAGTCCATTGATATTAAGAGATATTAAGGAAAAGTAATTGTTGCTTCCTTTTATTTTTGTTTATTAGAGTTGGCATTCTGTTCTTGTGGCAGTCTTCTTTTTGGTTTGTTGAGGGATTACTTTTTTTCTTTTTGTAGGGCATGATTTCCGTCCTTGTATTGGTTTTTTTCTGTTATTATCCTTTGAAGGGCTGGATTCGTGGAAAGACAATGTGTGAATTCGGTTTTGTCGTGGAATACTTTGGTTTCTCCATCTATGGTAATTGAGAGTTTGGCCGGATATAGTAGCCTGAGCTGGCATTTGTGTTCTCTTAGTTTCTGTATAACATCTGTCCAGGCTCTTCTGGCTTTCATAGTCTCTGCTGAAAAGTCTGGTGTAATTCTGATAGGCCTGCCTTTATATGTGACTTGACATATTTTTCTTACTGCTTTTAATATTCTATCTTTATTTAGTACATTTGTTTTTCTGATTATTACTAGTCGGGAGGAATTTTTTTCTGATCCAATCTATTTGGAGTTCTGGAGACTTCTTGTATGTTCATTGGCATCTCTTTCTTTAGGTTTGGGAAGTTTTCTTCTATAATTTTGTTGAAGATATTTGCTGGCCCTTTACGTTGAAAATCTTCATTCTCATCTACTCCTATTATCCATAGGTTTGGTCTTCTCATTGTGTCCTGGATTTCCTGGATGTTTTGACTTAGGATCTTTCTGCTTTTTGCATTTCTTTGATTGTTGTACCCATGATTTCTATGGAATCTTCTGCACCTGAGATTCTCTCTTCCATCTCTTATATTCTGTTGCTGATGGTCGCATCTATGGTTCCAGATTTCTTTCCTAGGGTTTCTATCTCCAGCGTTGCCTCACTTTGGGTTTTCTTTATTGTGTCTACTTCCCTTTTTCGGTCTAGTTTGGTTTTGTTCATTTCCATCACCTGTTTGGATGTGTTTTCCTGTTTTTCTTTAAGGACTTCTATCTGTTTGGTTGTGTTTTCCTGTTTTTCTTTAAGGACTTGTAACTCTTTAGCAGTGTTCTCCTGTATTTCTTTAAGTGAGTTATTAAAGTCCTTCTTAATGTCCTCTACCATCATCATGAGATATGCTTTTTAATCCGGGTCTAGCTTTTCGGTTGTGTTGGGGTGCCCAGGACTAGGTGGGGTGGGAGTACTGCATTCTGATGATGTTGAGTGGTCTTGATTTCTGTTAGTAGGATTCTTACGTTTGCCTTTTGCCATCTGGTAATCTCTGAAGCTAGCTGTTATAGTTGTCTCTAGTTAGAGCTTGTTCCTCAGGTGACTCTGTTAGCCTCTATCAGCAGACCTGGGAGGCTAGCTCTCTCCTTAGTTTCAGTGGTCAGAGTATTCTCTGCAGGTAAGCTCTGTTCTTGCAGGGAAGGTGCCCAGATATCTGGTGTTTGAACCTGCCTCCTGGCAGAAGTTGTGTTCCACCCACCAGAAGTCTTAAGATCCCGTGGGGATTCTTGTGTGGGTCCTTGCGGGTGTCCGGAGACTCCAAGGGCAAGGCACCCTGGTGCTGGAGTGGACCGGAAGGGACTTGTGCCCCAGCTCAGGCCGGGTTGTCTGCTTCCCTAGTTAATGCAGTCTCAGGTCCCTAGCGATTGGATTGGAGCAGACGCTGTGTTCAACTCACCAGAGGTCTTAGGATCCCGTGGGGAATCCTGTGTGGGTCCTTGCAGGTGTCCGGAGACTCCGCTGGCAAGGCACCCCGGTGCTGGAGTGGACCGGAAGGGACTTGTCGATGTTTGTTGTTTTAATTGTCTTTTTTCTAATTTTATTTCTATGCTGGATGATGGTTTATGTGTAATGGTACTACATCAACCAGCTTTTATTATGATTACTGTAAATGTATCTACAACCTGGTATTCTGAAAAAGATGTACAAATTTGGAAGAATTAAATCATATTCTGGCAAGGAACCAACTTATGGTTTGGCTGATCATTGCCGGTGTTGTTGCTCTCATGTCTATTATATCCAATGCTACTACTTTCATGCTAGATTTAACACAACAGCTACATACAGCTAGTTTTGTTAATCATCTTGCAGAAAAAGTATCCAATGCCCTGAGCACATAAGAGTATTTGAATAGAGAGCTAGAACAAAAAAAATGAATCATTATATAGTATAGTGCAGATAATGGAAAATGAGGTACAAGGAATGAAAATCAAACCATTTGGAATGTCATGCTTGATATTTATGTATTTGTATAATTCCAAAAATGTATAGTGAGAATTGACATAATTGGACCAAAGTACAAAGGCACCTTCAAGGTATTTTGCAAAATAAAAATATTTCTTTAGATTTAGTCAGGTAAGGTCCAAACCTCTTGAGGAGATTCTTAAGACAGGCACAGCTTTTCTGTGTCCGTCTTGGCTTATATAGATAAAAGGGGGGGGTGCATGGTGGGGTTGACATCCAGAATTAACTCTGGCTAACTTCTCGCTTATGATTAATTATGAATGAGTCTGTGATATCTGTCTTTGTTTTTAATTAAGACATGCATAAGGAGGTTGTAAGTTTAAAAAATGCAAAGCCTTTGTCTTTTTAACACTGCTAGTATTACAAATGATATTCTACAAAAATTACAGGCCATTTTTCCTTCATGATACTCATTTACATATCTCTTATTGGGCATAACAGGACTTGTTTTTTAGTCCTTTTTTTTTTTTTTTTTTTTTTTGGCATGTCTATTTCCTGTTCTTTTGAGAGGAAACATCAGAACTTTTACTGATGTCAAACCAGGGTTACATAAGTTCAACTCCAACATCTTCTCCAGCAGAAGCTGGCAGTCAG
Source organism: Mus caroli (assembly GCF_978045245.1). Taxonomy (NCBI): domain Eukaryota; kingdom Metazoa; phylum Chordata; class Mammalia; order Rodentia; family Muridae; genus Mus; species Mus caroli. The sequence goes on from NW_028227259.1 coordinate 11,226,280, forward strand.
TGATGGGTAAGATTTTCTTGAAAACCTTCTCAACCCAAGACAGCCCACAGATACAAAATTATTCACAGGCCAATGTCAGGTAAGGTGTGTGTTTTCAGATGGCAACCTAAGGCAGACACAACTTTCTGCCCCATGACTAATAAAGTGCATGGCTCTTATAGATTTAAAAAAAAAAAGGGGGGGGGGGGTGACCAGTAAGATTCTTTCAGAGATGGATCAACCTATGATAGGGCATGTATGCTAGAATTCGTGTACCATTGGTGGGTAAGGTCCATACTCCTTGATGGAGATTCCTAAGACCGGCACAGTCTATCTACTCCAATATCTGAGATAGCACTGTCTTGTATAGATAAGAAAAAGAATACATGTGGAGAGCACATCCAGAATTAACTCTGGCTGTCCTCTTGATTATGATTAATCATGAATGAGTCTGCCAACATCTGTCTTTGATTTTAATTAAGACATACATTATAATCTGCAAGTTCCTCTGCTTATGCACACATTCTTGAGAGATTTATGAGCATGAAGGTAACAGCCTTAGTCAAACATGGATACTATGTACCAAAAATTGGCCATGTATGGTCATTGTTTATCTTCCTCGAATTGGTCATGCTTTGTATTGCTTACCTTTAAAAGACACTGAGAAAATATACTTCCTTGCTAGTATGATATTAACCAGTAGCCCTTCCATCACTTTCTCTTACATCTTCTTTCTGCCTTCCCTATACTCATCTTCACTCCTCTTGTGTGGTTTAATGACTGACTGGCTGGCTCTAGCTACTTCTAGGCCAGCTACTATGTCACTCGTATTCCTTGGAGGCACAAAAAATGATTTCATTTAAAAGATCAATGTTGACTGTCCAGTATGTTTTAGGCAGTAGGAGGTAGCTGCCTGACAGTTGACATGGTAAATCCCCATCAATCCTGTGTCTTAACTGTCATCCTATCCCAAGTATGAGAAACTACAGCATGAGTTGAAATTGGCCACAGTCGCCCTTCCAGTCGGCACCAGCTCCGGGTCACCTTATGCATGAACTCAGTGGAAGGTCCCATGGTCTCCATGCAATCTTAGGATCACTGGTGAGTGGAACACATCGGTTCCAATCCAGTCATGCCAGGCCTGAGACAGCAACAGGGAAGCAGAAAACCCGCCTGACCAGGGGCACAAGTACCTTTCCACTCAGTACCAGCTCTGGACCACCTTGGGCAGGAATTCAGAGGAAGGTCCCAAAGTCCCCAGAGGACTCTCCACACAATCTTAGGATCACTGGTGAGTGGAACACAACATCTGTTCCAAACCAATTGTGAAGGCCTGTGACAGCAGGAGCAAGAACACAGGAGCACTGCCTGACCAGCAGCGTGGGTTCCTTCTGATCAGTACTGGTACACCTTGGTTTCGAACACACCAGACAGCCCCTGGCCTCAGAGGAGACACCACTTCCAGGCGCTGTAACATGCACAGGATCTTAGGACTCCAGGATCCCAGGATAACAGGAGCTTGGTTACATCAGGTGATCAGGGTCTCAAAGGAAGCTTGACTGCCAAGAACTCTGGCACTCCCAGAATCTCAGGTTCACAGGAGCCCGGGATCACAGGATCAACGAAAAAGATGGACTCTGAGGAGTCCTGAATCAACTGGGATTATAGGAAGGACAGGCTCCAATCAGATATATTGAGGGCAGCAAGCACTTGAGATAATCAGATGGCAGGAGGAAAGCATAAGAACAGAAGCAACAGAAACCAAGATTAGTTGGCATCGTCAGAACCAAACTCTCCCACAATAGCAAGTCCTGCATATAGCATCACACCAGAAACGCAAGACATGGATCTAAAGTCACTTCTTATGATGATGATGGAGGACTTTAAGAAGGAAATATAGGAAAACTCAGATAAACAGCTAGAAGCACTTAAAGAGGAAACATAAAAATTCCCTTAAAGAGTTATAGTAAAACACTACCAAACAGGTGATGGGATTGAACAAAACCATCCAGGATCTAAAAAGTGGAAGTAGAAACAATAAAGAAATCACAAAGGGAGACAACTATGGAGATAGAAATCCTAGAAAAGAAATCAGGAACCATAAATGTGAGCATCAGCAACAGAATACAAGAGATGGAAAAGAGAATCTCAGGTGCAGAAGATTCCATAGAAAACATGAACACAACAATTAACGAAAATGCAAAATGCAAAAAAATCCTAACTCAAAATATCCAGGAAATCCAAGACACAATGAGAAGACCAAACCTAAGGATAATAGGTATAGATGAGAATGAAGATTTTCAATTTAAAGGGCCAGTAAATATCTTTAACAAAATTATAGAAGAAAATTTCTCTAACCTAAAAAAAAAAAAAAAGATGCCCATGAACATACAAGAAGCCTCAAGAACTCAAAAAAAAAAAAAAACTGTATCAGAAAATAAATTCCTCCAAAAACATAATAATCAGAACAGCAAATGCCCTAAATAAAGATAGAATATTAAAAGCAGTAAGGGAAAAAGATCAAGTAACATTTAAAGGCAGACCTATCAGAATTACACCAGACTTCTCACCAATGATTATGAAAGCCAGAAGATCCTGGATAGATGTTATACAGACCCTAAGAGAACATAAATGCCAACCCAGGCTACTATACCCAGCAAAACTCTCAATTACCATAGATGGAAAAACCAAAGTATTTCATGACAAAACCAAATTCACACAATACCTTTCCATGAATCTAACCCTTCAAAGTAAAATAAAGGGAAAACTCCAACACAAGGAGGGAAATGACGCCCTAGAAAGGCAAGAAAGTAATCCTTCAACAAACCAAAAAGAAGATAGCCTAAAGAACAGAATTCGAACTCTAACAACAAAAACAATAGGAAGTAACAATTACTTTTCCTTAATATCTCTTAACATCAATGGATTCTATTCCCCAATAAAAAGACATAGAATAACAGATTGGCTACATAAACAGGACCCAAAATTTTGCTGCATACAGGAAACCCACCACAGGAACAAAGACAGACACTACCTCAGAGTAAAAGGCTGGAAAACAATTTTTCAAGAAAACGATCCAAAGAGACAAGCTGGAGTAGCCATTCTAACATAGAATAAAATTGATTTCCAACCCCAAGTGATCAAAAATAACAAGGAGAGGCATTTCATACTCATCAAAGGTAAAATCTTCCAAGATGAACTCTCAGTTCAGAATATCTATGCTCCAAATGCAAAGGCATCCACATTCATTAATGAAATTTTAGTAAAACTTAAAGCACACATTGCATCGCACACAGTAATAGTGAGAGACTTTAACACTCCACTCTCATCAGTAGACAGGTCCTGGAAAAAAAAAAAACTAAACAAAGACACAGTGAAACTAGCAAAAGATATTAAACAAATGGATTTAACAGGTATCTACAGAACATTTTTCCCTAAAACAAAAGGATAAAACTTCTCAGCACCTCGTTATATCTTCCCAAAATTGACCATATAATCGGTCACAAAACAGACCTCAACAGATACAAAAATATTGAAATTATCCCATGCATCCTATCAGGTCACCACGGACTAACACTGATCTTCAATAACAACATAAATAATAGAAAGCCCACATTGACCTGGAAGCTGAACAACACTCTACTCAATAATAACTTGGTCAAGGAAGAAATAAAGAAATTAAAGATGTTTTAGAGTTTAACGAAAGTGATCCACAACATACACGAACTTATGGAACACAATGAAAGCAGTCCTAAGAGGAACAATCATAGCTCTGAGCGCAGCCAAAATAAACTGGAGAGAGCACACACTAGCAGACTGACAGGACACCTAAAAGCTCTAGAAAAAAATGAAGCAAATTCACTCAAGAGGAGTAGAAAGCAGGAAATAATCAAACTCAGGGCTGAAATCAACCAAGTAAAAACAAAAAGAACTATAAAAATAATCAATAAAATGAGAAGCTGTATTTTTTTTGAGAAAATCAACAATATACATAAACCTTTAGTCAGACTAACTAGAGGGTACAGGGACAGTATCCTAATTAATAAAATCAGTAATTAGAAGGGAGAGATAACAACAGAACCTGAGGAAATCCAAAGAATCATCAGATCCTACTACAAAAGGCTATAATAAACAAAACTGGAAAACCTGGATGAAATGGACAATTTTCTAGAAAAATACCAGGTATCAAACTTAAATCTGGATCAGATTAACAATCTAAACAGCCCTGTATCCCCTAAAGAAATAGAAGCAGTCATTAATAGTTTCCCAACCAAAAGAATCCCAGGACTAGATGGGTTTAGTGCAGAGTTCTATCAGACCTTCAAAGAAGACCTAATTCCAATTCTCTTCAAACTATATCACAAAATAGAAATAGAAGACAAAATACCCAATTCATTCTATGAAGCCACAATTACTCTGATACCTAAACCACACAAAGACCCAACAAAGAAATAGAACTTCAGACCAATTTCCCTTATGAATATCGATGCAAAAATACTCAATAAAATTCTCACTCACTGAATCCAAGAACACATCAAAATTATCATCCATCATGATCAAGTAGGCTTCATCCCTGAAATGCAAAGATGGTTTAGTATATCGAAATCCATCAGTATAATCCACTTTATAAACAAACTCAAAGACAAAAACCATATGATCATCTCGTTAGATGCTGAGAAAGCATTTGACAAAATCCAACACCCATACATGATAAGACTTGGAAAGATCAGGAATACAAGGTCCATACCTAAACATAATAAAGGCAATATAGAGCAAACCAACAGCCAACATCAAACTAAATAGAGAGAAACTTGAAGGAATACCACTAAAATCAGGGACTAGAGAAGGCTGGCCACTTTCTCCCTACCAATTCAATATAGTACTTGAAGTCCTAACCAGAACAATTAGACAACAAAAGGAGATCAAGGTGATACAAATTGGAAAGGAATAAGTAAAATTATCACTATTTGCAGATGATATGATAGTGGATATAAGAGACTCTAAAATTTTCATCAGAGAACCCCTAAACCTGATAAACAGCTTCAGTGAAGTAGCTGGATATGAAATTAACTCAAACAAATCAGTGTCCTTTCTCTACAAAAAAGATTAACAGGCTGAGAAAGAAATTAGGGAAACAACACACTTCACAATAGTCACAAATAATATAAAACACCTTGGTGTGATTCTAACTAAGGAAGTGAAAGATCTGTGTGATAAGAACTTCAAGTCTTTGAAGAAAGAAATTAAAGAAGATCTCAGAAGATGGAAAGATCGCCTATGCTCATGGATTGGCAGGATTAACATAGTCAAAATGGCTATCTTGCTGAAAGCAATCTACAGACTCAATGCAATCCCCATCAAAATTCAAACTCAATTCTTCACTGAGTTAGAAAGGGCATAACAAAAAAACCTAGGAGAGCAAAAACTCTTCTCAATAATAAAAGATCTTCTGGTGGAACCACTATGCCTGACCTCAAGCTGTACTATAGAGAAATTGTGATAAAAACTGTATTGCATTGGTACAAAGACAGACAGGTAGATCAATGGAATAGAATTGAAGACCCAAAACTGAACCCACAAACCTATGGTCACTTGATCTTTGACAAGGGACTTAAAACCATCCAGTGGAAAAAAGAGAGCATCTTCAACAATTGGTGCTGGCACAACTGGTGGTTATCATGAAAAAAATTCGAATTGACCCATTCTTATCTCCTTGTGCAAAGCTCAAGTCTAGTGGATCAAGGAACTCCACATAAAACCAGAGACTCAGAAACTTATAGAGGAGAAAGTGAGGAAAAGCCTCAAAGATATGTGCACAGGGGAAAAATTCCTGAACAGAACAGCAATGGCTTGTGTTGTAAGATGGAGAATTGACAAATGGGACCTCATGAAATCGCAAAGTTTCACTAAGGAAAAAGACCCTGTCAATAGGACAAAAAGGCCACCAGCAGATCCAACAGATTGGGAAAAAATCTTTACCAATACTAAATCTGATAGGGGACTAATATCCAATATATACAAAAAACTCAAGAAGCTGTACTTCAGAAAATAAAATAAACCTATTAAAAATTGGGGTACAGAGCTAAACAAAAATTCTCCACTGAGGAATACTGAATGGCTGAGAAGCACCTGAAAAAATGTTCAACATCCTTAAACATCAGGGAAATGTAAATCAAAACAACCCTGAGATCCCACCTTATACCAGTCAGAATGGCTAAGATCAAAAATTCAGGTGACAGCAGATGCTGACAAGGATGTGGAGAAAGAGGAACACTCTTCCATTGCTGGTGGGATTGCTTGCTGGTTCAAACAGGCTGGAAATCAATTTGGTGCTTCCTCAGAAAATTGGACTTACTAGTACTGGAGGATTCAGCAATTCCTCTCCTGGGCATATACCCAGATGTTCCAACTTGTAGTAAGGACACATGCTCTACTACGTTCATAGCAGCCTTATTTATAATAGTCAGAAGTGGGAAACAACCCAGGTATCCCTCAACAGAGGAATGAATACAGAAAATGTGGTACATTTTCAATGGTGTACTACTCAGCTATTAAAAGCTCCTCCATTGGGGGCCCTGTGATCCATCCAATAGCTGACTGTGAGCATCCACTTCTGTGTTTGCTAGGCCCTGGCATAGTCTCACAAGAGACAGCTATATCTGGGTCCTTTCAGCAAAATCTTGCTAGTGTATGCAATGGTGTCAGCATTTGGAAGCTGATTACGGGATGGATCCCTGGCTATGGCAGTCTCTAGATGGTCCATCCTTTCGTCACAGCTCCAAACTTTATCTCTGTAACTCCTTCCATGGGTGTTTTGTTCCCAATTCTAAGAAGGGGCACAGTGTCCACACTTTGGTCTTCGTTCTTCTTGAGTTTCATGCATTTAGCAAATTGTATCTTATATCTTGGGTATCCTAAGTTTCTGGGCTAATATCCACTTATCAGTGAGTACATATTGTTTGAGTTCCTTTGTGATTGGGTTACCTCACTCAGGATGATGCCCTCCAGGTCCATCCATTTGCCTAGGAATTTCATAAATTCTAATAAATAATAAATAGCTGAATAGTACTCCACTGTGTAAATGTAGCACATTTTCTGTATCCGTTCCTCTGTTGAGGGGCATCTGGGTTCTTTCCAGCTGCTGGCTATTATAAATAAGGCTGTTATGAACATAGTGGAGCATGTGTCCTTCTTACCGGTTGGAACATCTTCTGGATATATGCCCAGGATAGGTATTGCTGGATCCTCCGGTAGTACCATGTCCAATTTTCTGAGTAACCGCCAGACTGATTTCCAGAGTGGTTGTACAAGCTTGCAATCCCACCAATAATGGAGGAGTGTTCCTCTTTCTCCACATCCTCGCCAGCATCTGCTGTCACCTGAATTTTTGATCTTAGCCATTCTGACTGGTGTGAGGTGGGATCTCAGGGTTGTTTTGATTAGCATTTCCCTGATGATTAAGGATGTTGAACATTTTTTCAGGTGCTTCTCTGCCATTCAGTATTCCTCAGGTGAGAATTCTTTGTTCAGCTCTGAGCCCCATTTTTTAATGGGGTTATTTGATTTTATGGAGTCTACCTTCTTGAGTTCTTTATATATATTGGATATTAGTCCCCTATCTGATTTAGGATAGGTAAAGATCCTTTCCCAACTTGTTGGTGGTCTTTTTGTCTTATTGAAGGTGTCTTTTGCCTTGCAGAAACTTTGCAACTTTATGAGGTCCCATTTATTGATTCTCGATCTTACAGCACAAGCCATTGCTGTTCTATTCAGGAATTTTTTGCCTGAACCCATATCTTCGAGGCTTTTCCCTACTTTATCCTCTATAAGTTTCAGTGTCTCTGGTTTTATGTGGAGTTCCTTAATCCACTTAGATTTGACCTTAGTACAAGGAGATAGGAATGGATCAATTCTCATTCTTCTACATGATAACTGCCAGTTGTGCCAGCACCATTTGTTGAAAATGCTGTCTTTCTTCCACTGGATGGTTTTAGCTCCCTTGTCAAAGGTCAAGTGACCATAGGTGTGTGGGTTCATCTCTGGGTCTTCAATTCTGTTCCCCCAGAGACTAGATAGATGTTAACAAGAGCCTGCTAACAGGATCCTGATATAGCTGTCTCCTGTGATGCTTTCCCATTGCCTGGCAATTACAGAAGTGGATGCTCACAGTCATCCATTGGACAGAGCAAAAGGTCCCCAAATGAAGGAGCCAGAGAATGTACCCAGGGAGCTGAAGGGGACTGAATCCCCATAGAAGGAGCATCAATCTGAACTAACCAGTCCATTCAGAGCTCCTTGGAACTATACCACCAATAAAAAAAAAAAAAGTGGAACTTGTGGCTCTTGCTATATTTGTAGCAGAGGAAGGCCCTAGTCGGTCATCAATGGGAGGAGAGTCCCTTGATCCTGTGAATGCTCTGTGCCCAGTATAGGGGAATTCCAGGACCAGGAATGGGAGTGGGTGGGGTGGGGAGCAGAGGGGTAGGGGATAGGGAATTTTGAGGGGAAACTAGGAAAGGGGATAACATTTGAAATGTAAATAAAGAAAATATCTAATAAAATATTAATTATAAAATAGAAATTGGCCACAGTCTAGGAAGAGTGATTCTTTCCTGCAGAATCAGTTGTTGCCTCAAGTGTGCTGCTGAACCCTATCCCCAGCAACAACAAAATTCCTATTTTACCGCATACCGTAGTGCAAATAAGTCCTACTTTTAGATAGCCAGTGAGCCAGCCACTGGGCATTATTCCATTTTCTTAAATGACAATACACCTTGAGATAACTGACATGACTGCCTTGCCATCTAATGGCCAAGACCAGCTGTAGCGTGTAGATCTGTGCTACTAAATCTAGTGAAAAAATGAAGCTTAATATAATTTTCTCTTTGTGACTTTGTTTGAGTCCTTGCTCCTAGTTGTTTTTATTTTGGTAGTGAGATGTTATATGTTCCTGTTATTTATTTTCATATTTTTAAGACTATTTATTCTATATTAACTGCCCTATTAAAGTCAGTTTTTTCTTTTTCTAGAAGAAAAAGGTATTTTCTTCATTTACATTTTGTATGCTATCCCAAAAGTCCCCCATACCCTCCCTCCCCCACTCCCCTACCCACCTACTCCCACATCTTGGCCCTGACGTTCCCCTGTACTGAGGCATATAAACTTTTCAAGACCAAGGGGCCTCTCTTTCCAATGATGGCCGACTAGGCCACCTTCTGATACATATGCAGCTAGAGACACGAGCTCTGGGGGATTACACAGAGAAACCCTGTCTCGAAAAAAACAAACAAACAAACAAACAAAACAAGCAACAACAACAAAACAAAACCAAAAATAAAGTCAGTTTTTAAAATATATTTTTATGCATGAAAATTGATTTCTAACTCTTCCATCTTAAGACTATCTTCTTTATTCAGGTATGCTGCCTCACTCATGTAATCCCAGAACTCACAGAGAGAGATGAATCTCTGTAAGTTCCAGTCAGCCCGAGCTACATCATCAATATCAGGGTTATACAGGGCAATGGTGTCTTATGTGTGGTAATGTGGCTAACTCCAAAGATGAACACTTTATGATGTAATCACTACCATACTATATCCATATTGTCATGTATTTTGCTACCCCTAAAATACAGTACCCTGTAACACACATACATTATTGACCCTGTGAACCAAATATTGATAAATCTGCATCACTCTACAGCCTCTCAGAAAATGAAACCATTCACAGAGAAGTATAAAAGAAATCGGGAAACCCAGGGCCATGTGCATCTTTTTTTCTTGTAACACAGCATCAGTAATAAGCACTCGTCAAAGATAAAGATCTTCCAAGTCATTGGGATGTTACAAAATAGCTTTTTACAGATGCTGCTGGCCTTGACCATGAATTTACTGTGCTTTTGTTGTTGCTGTTTGGGCTAATTTTTATTATTTTATGTGAATTAGTGTTTTGCCTTTGGTATGTCTGTGGCCCCCTTGAGAACAGCTTCCTCAAAGGCCAGATTAGGGAATCTGTTATAGTAGATTGTTAGGTGCCATGTAAGTCCTCTGAGAGAGCAGCAAGTGCTTTTAACCTGGGAGCCATCACCCACCTCCTGCAGTTGGCTTTTGTTTTTCCATTGAGAGGGTTTTATTAGGTGGACTGGATCACCTCCAATTAAATGGAGAAATTTATGTATAGAAGCATGAGGTAGGCATGCTAACTATCTTCAGTTGCTAGGAATCTATACAGGGTTCTGCTGTTCCACTGCTCTTTGTGAGTTCAGGATCATGCCCCAAGATCACTTATTTTCAACTTTGATGCAGGTCTCCCACCTCTAATTTAAGATGACAATGCAGATTAGGTCCATCTAATAAAATACAGAATTAAGATTAGCCTCCTGGAGACTGGGGTGGGCTACTAAATTCCTCTTGATAACAAGAAAAGTTTCTTAATCTAAGCAGTATTGGGATGAAGCTCAAGAGTAGTGCTACAAGGAAAGTTTATAGCACTAAGCGCTACCAGATAGGAAGATTAAACTGGCTTGATCTACTGGCACATGTGACATGAGACAATAGTTTCATGTCAGCCCTTATATGAATAAAAGGTGATTTCTTTCTCAATTAGGTAAGCATTTCCATTCTTGAAAGCATTATGTCAGCCATTTTCAAGAAGCAGTCTTGATATAGCCAAATTGCCACCTGATTATCCTTATCTAGCCTGACCTGTGTTTGGTGTAGAAGCTGAGTGGCGTCCCAGATCTGGGATGTAACTCAATGGAAGAATATTTACCTGAAAACACTGTAGCTGTAGTAGATTAATCAGCTCTGATCAACTCGTGGCAGCATCGTGAATTCCTCACTAGGCACACCCAATGCTATAGATTCTTGAATGAAATACACACACACACACACACACACACACACACACATACACACACACAGCCTTTTATTTTAATATGCTTTAAACAGTGCAATGGCTGAGCCACTCCAAACTTCTACATTGCTAATACTTCCTTTCCAGTACTCTTGAGTTATTACTTACTAAAATCTATATTCCATCTTTGTTACCCTAGACCTAACTGAGGTGGAGGGAGGAGGCACTTGGTTAGCTGCCTGCATCTGCATCTGTATTGGTCAGGCTCTGCCACAGTCTCTCAGGAGACAGATATACCAGGCTCCGGTCAGCAAGTGCTTCTTGGCATCAGCAATAGCATCCGAGTTTGGTGTCTGCAGATGGGATGGATCCCTAGGTGGGGCAGGCTTTAGATGGCCTTTCCTTTGGCCTTTGCTCCACTCTGTCCCTGCATTTCTTTTTGACAAGAAAAATTCTGGATTAATATTTTTGAGATGGGTGGTTGGCCCCATCTCTCAAATTGAGGACATGCCAATCCATGGGATATGGTCTTTAAAAGGTCTCTCTCCCCTTTGTTGGGTATTTTGTCTAATGTCATCTCTTGTTGGGTTCTGGAGACCTCTTGAGTCCCTGGCATCTGAGACTTTCTAGTGGCTATCCTAAGTTCTCCATCCCCCACTACTACATACCTTCATTCAATTTTCTGACCCTTTGTACTAATGCCCCATCTCCTCTCACATCTGACCCTACATCTCCTCTCACATCTGACCCTACCACCTTTATCCCTCCTATTCCTCTCTCCCTTGCATATCCCTTCATTCCTCTATCTCCCATGATTATTTTCTTCCCCCTTCTGAGTATGAATGAAGCATCCACACTTATTGCAATCATTTTGTGTGTGTGTGTGTGTCTGTCTAATATCTACTTACCAGTGAGCACATATCACATGTGTTCTTTTGTGACTGGGTTACCTCACTCAGAATAATATCTTCTAGTTCCATCCATTTGCCTGTGAATTTCATGAAATCGTCTTTTTTAATAGCTGAGTAGTACTCCACTGTGTAAATGCACTACATTTTCTGTATTCATTCCTCTGTTGAGGGGCATCTGGATTGTTTCCAGCTTCTGGTTATTATAAATAAGACTGCTATGAACACAATGGAGCATGTGTCCTTGTTATATGTTGGAGCATCTTTTGGGTATATGCCCAGGAGTGATATAGCTAGATCCTCAGGTAGTAGTATCATGTCTAGTTTTCTGAAGAACTGCCACACTGATTTGAGCCCCTTGTAATCCCACCATCAATAGAAGAGTGTTCTTCTTTGTCCACACCATTGCCTGCATCACCCCAGATTTTGGTCTTATCAATAAAAATGTCTCTAGCCAAAACTTCAGCTAAAATTAGGCAGTAACAGAACCCAGTTACTGCCTAATTTTAGCTAGATACATTTTTATGTCTAAGTCAGATTCAGGGCTATTCCCATGTGGAGGGATCAGCAAATCAAGTTACCTGTCCTGTTTGATTTTCTTGAATATTTTCTTTTCTGTGTCTAAGATCTTCAGTAGGTATTCTCTTGTTATATATGATCCATATCACTCTGGCAGGGGGGTCTAAAGTCTTTTCTTCTTTCCTATTAACAAATAGAGAGGCTGTCTCCCATAATAGCATCTTCTTGATCCAGTAAGCCTAAATCATCAAAGGTATAGCTTCATTCAAATTAGCACCCTCCTTTGTTTTTAGGCCTGCCCTATTTTGACTTCTTTTCCAGAACATTTTTATTATGCTAACCACCGAACTTATAACCATGTGTATTTTGATAATTAAAACTATTAAAACAATTAAAGAAATCTAAGCAATTATTATTATTCATTGAGACCATGCTCCTTCACTATTTCCCACCTTGTGCTTAAGCAATTAATTTTTAACAGTGAGATAAAAGCCTAATTTTATTTATTTATCTATGTGTACTTAAGTTCTCCCTTTTATGGAGATTTATATCTGTAGATAGATAGATAGATAGATAGATAGATAGATAGATAGATAGATAGATAGATAGATTGATAAATAGATGAGAGAGAGAGAGAGAGAGAGAGAGAGAGAGAGAGAGAGAGAGAGAGGAGAGAGAGAGAGAGAGAGAGAGAGATCTTCAGGTAGTAGTATCATGTCCAGTTTTCTGAGGAACTACCAGACTGATTTCAGCAGCTTGTAATCCCACCTGCAATAGAAGAGTGTTCTTCTTTGTGTGTGTATGTGTGTGTGGGTATATATATATATATATATATATATATATATATATATATATACTTTCTCTTTATATAACTTAATTCATTTACTATATATTTAACTTTTATTAAATCCCCTTCTATATTTCTGTATGACCCTATTTCCTTCCTGGCTTATCCTTAAAAACAATTAAATCAATTATTATTCATTTATCTCTATATTTTACAAGCAGACTCTACCACCTGCCTCTCTCTGTCTTCAGAGCACCCTGTCTCTTTGAACAGCAGGGTCACCCAGCACTTCTCAGCTCAATCTCTTTGAGAAGGGTCCAGGGTAAATCTTTGCCACCCAACTTTCTGGGTCAGCTTGGGGAACTTAGATGTGTCCCAGCTCACAATATCAACCCCAGAATTATGCACCCCAATTCAGCACACCTTTTGTTCTAGTTCCAAACCTGCACATCTTGAGGAAAGACCACTTAACTTAGGCAAAACCCACCACTCTGAAAAGAAAGAAAGAAAGAAAGAAAGAAAGAAAGAAAGAAAGAAAGAAAGAAAAGAAAGAGAGAAAGAGAAAAAAAACTAATTCTCTCCACCTCCTAATTTCACATTACAGCATGTGTTTTTCATTTTAAAATCTCTAATTTTTAATAGTAAATTTGAACCTACAGATGGGATGTCATCGTAAACTGTAGTTGATTAATCTGCTCTGATTGCCTGGTTGTGTCAGCATGAGTTCCTTGCTACCCACCCCAATGCTCTGGATTCTCAAATGAAAGACACATACAACCTTCTATATTAGTATGCCTTAAACAGTGTAGTGGAAGGGCCACTCCCAAATTTCCACACTGCTAATGCCCCCCCTCTGATACTTCTGAGTTACTACTTACTTAAATCTATATTCCAGTTTTGTTACCCTAGGCCCAGTGAAAGGGGGCAGCCCTGGGGCTACTCTTCTCCAGCTCTTACATGGCTGGTATTACATGTCTTCTGCCACACTCAAGCCTATATCTCATCCATTCTCTAGTGATGGGATTCTCTTTCTTTCCTGTGTTCATTGTCTGGGAACCTAAAAGTCCTACCTCTGTCTTCCTGACCAGCTATTGGCTCCCCGAAACTTTATTTGTCAATCAAAGCCAACTTGGGGCAGGAACCCTCTGCATCTTTTGCGCAGACATGTAATTTTGTAATGTAATTTTGAGAGCTGAATTAATAAAAGTGGCATGGGAACCAATGGACAACTCTAGGGTGGGGGAAAAAAATCAAATGTACCAAGAAGGAGTAGCAGGTAGGAAATAACAAAAATCAGAGCTGAAATCAATCAATTAGAAAAAAGAAAACAATTCAAAGAATCATGGAATCCAAGAGCGGGTTCTTTGAGAAAATCAACAAGATAAGCAATCCCAAAACCAAACTAACCAAAAGACAGAGGAATAATACCCAAATAAACAAATTAAAAAATGAAAAAGGAGACATAACAGCAAACAAAGGATCATTTGGTCTTACTTCAAAAGCCTATACTCTACAAAATGTTAACAAATTGGATGACTTTCAAGACAGATGCCACTTACCCAAGTTAAATCAAGATTAGATAAGCTATCTAAATTGTCCCAATGGGCTATCAATCAGTCCCATTGTACTGCTAAAGAAATAGAATCAGTCATTAAAATTCTTCCAACCAAAAAAGCCCAGGACTAGATGGTTTTAGTGCAGAATTCTACCAGACTTTCAAAGTAGAGCCAATACTCCTCAAACTATTCCACAAAAGAGAAATAGAAGTAACACTTCCAAACTCATTCTATGAAGTCACAGTCACTCTGATACCTAAACCACACAAAGACTCAACAAGCAAAGAGAATTTCAGACCAATGTCTCTCTTATGAACATTGATGCAAAAGTACTCAGTAAAATACTCACAAATTAAATCAAGGAACACATCAATTTTATCAACCACCATGATCAAGTAGGCTTCATCCCAGGGATACAGGGATGTGTAGCCTGTAGTTTTAAAAACAGGATAGCAACTTTCCTATGAGCTGCTTCAGTCTGGCCCCTCCCAGCTCCCTTTTGTCCCAACTGGCTTAGCTCTGGGATTGATCACAATCAGTCTCAACTTAGTTTCCTTTTCTAATCGCCTTTGCTTTGACTTGAATGCAGAATCAACTTCCTCCAACCCCAACCTAGCCCTCTCTCTACCCACCTTTGCCCCAGGAGTGGGTCACACTAGCAGTTCACTCTAGAGACCCCTGATTTCCATGAATAAAAGACACACAGCTTTGTTATTTTTTAACTTACCAGTTAGGCACAACTGCCTGGAAAAGCATGGCCTTATCAATTATTATCTCGATTTCTCCTCCTGCCCTAAACTTAGTGGCTTGTATCAGGTGGGCCCTGCAAACCTCATTGGCCATCAGTCCATAGTGGAAGCCTCAGGCACTAGCTACTCTGAAACCTTACATGGTTTCAGCATCCTCTTTCCTGAAAAGCATGACAGACAAAGCCCCTCTCCTTTCTTGTATCTACCTTTTCCTCCAGAGACCTGAAAGTCCCACCTATACTTTCTACACAGCAATAAGCTCCTGGCCTTCTTTATTGACAAATCAAGAACCAATTACCAAACTAGACCTTAGTATCAGAAACTCCCCTCACAGGGATGCTTCAATATATGAAAACATATCCATCATACATAATCATACATATCCATTCATATATAATTCATCTTATGAAAAAAATGAAAGAAAAGAATCACATAATCATCTCACTAGATGCTGAAAAAGCCATTGACAAAATCCAACATGCTTTCATGTTAAAATTCTTAATGAGATCAGGGACACATGGCATATACCCAAACATAATAAAAGTAACATACAACAAGCCAAATTAAATGGAGAGAAACTTAAAGCAATTCTACTAAAATTAAGAACAAGACAAGGCTGCTGACTCTCTCACTATCTATTCAAAATATACTTGTAGTTCTAGATAGAGCAATAAGGCAACTACAGGAGACTGAGAGAATGCAAATTAGTAAGGAAGAAGTTAAAGTATTGGTATTAGCACACGATATGATAGTATACACAAGTAACATAAAAATTTTTATCAGAGAACTCCTTCAGCAAGTGGCTGTATACAAACTTTGGTGGTGGGGGCGTAAGCCAAAAAAATCAGTAGCCCTCCTTTATACAAATGATAAACAGACCTACAAAGAAATTAAGGAAACTTTGCAATAGCTACTAATAATGTAAAATAACTTGGTATAACTCTTACCAAATATGAAAGACCTATATCATAAGAACTTTAAGCCACCAAACAAATTGAAGAAGATAGCAGAAGATGGATGGGTAGGATTAATATAGTGAAAATGGTCATCTTACCAAAAGCAATTTGTGGATTCAATGTAATTCCCATCAAAAATTACAACACAATCCTTTACAAACTTTGAAAGAACAATTGCCAACCTCATATTGGAAAACAAATAAAACCAGATAGCTAAAACAATCCTGAACAATAAAACAATTTCTGGAGGTATCACCATCCCTGACCTCAAGCTGTTTTACAGAGCAATAATGATAAAAAGAGAGAGAGAGAGAGAAAAGATAACCTGAAAGGTATTGGTATAGAAAGAGATAGATTGATCAATGGAATCAAATGAAATAATCCCACATAGCAGTGTACACTTAATTTTTGACAAAGAATGCAAAACCATACAATGGCAAAAAGAAAGCCTCTTCAACAAATAAATGGTGCTGGTCTAACTGGATGTACACATGTAGAAGAATGCAAATAGGTGCATATATATTACCCTACACAAAACTCAAGTCCAACTGGGTCAAAGTCCTCAACGTTAAACAGTATACAATAAATCTAGCAGATCAGAAAGTGGGGAAAAGTGTTGAACCCATTGGTACCACAGGAAACTTCTTGAACAGAACACCAATGACTCTGGCTCTAAGATCAACAATTGATGAATGAGACTGAATAAAATGAAATTGCTTCTGGAAGGCAAAGGACACTGTCAATAGAACAGAATGACAGCCTATGGATTGGGAAAGGGTAGTCACTAACATTCAACCAAGGACTAATGTCCAAAATATATAAAGAACTCAAGAAGTTAGATACCAATAACCCAAATAATACAATTAAAAAATGGGCCACAAAGCTAACAGTGAATTATCAGCAGAGAGATCTCAAATGGCTTAGAAGCACTGAAAGAAATGTTCAACTTCCTTAGTCATCAGAAAATGCAAGTCAAAATGACCCTAAGATTCCATCTTACACCACCAGAATGGCTATGAACAAAACCTCAATTGATGCCACATGCTACCAGGGATGTTATGGTGTGAGTGCAAACTTGTACAAGCATGTTGGAAATCAATTTGTTGATTTCTCTGAAAACTAGGAATAAATAGTTCTAACTCAAAACTCAGCTATACCACTCCCCCACATATACCCAAAAGATGCCCCACTATACCACAGGAATACTACTTCAACTATGTTCATACAGCCTAGATGTCCCTCACCTGAAAAATGGATAAAGAGAATGTGGTTCATCTACACAACGGAATATCAGCTATTAAAACAAAAACATAATTTTTACAGGTAAATGGATAGAACTTGAGAAGATCATCCTGAGTGAGGTAACCCAGACCCAAAAGGACATACATGGTGTGCATTTACTTAATAAGTGGATATTAGCCACAAAGTACAGTATATCTATTCTACTTTTCATAGACACAAAGTAGCTAAAGAAGAATGAAGACCCAAGTGAGGATGCTTGAATCTCACTTATAAGAGGGAAGAAAATAGTCATAGGAGGCAGATGGAGGGAGGCAAAGGGGAAGGGTAGAGAAACAGAGGGGAGTTCTGAGTCAGGTGTGGAGAGAGGTAGGATAGAGGGCCAGAGGGCCATGAGAATGAATGGAAATATGTAGCTGGTGGGCTTGAAAGGGGTGTGGGCTTCCCCAGGACATGTCAGAGATCTTGGATGGAAGAGGCTCCCAGGAATCAATGGGGATGACCTTTGCAGAGATGCACAGCATTGGGGATATGGCACATGAAGAAGACAGAAACCCCAGTGTAGTAATAGCGACACCAACCCATCAACTCACCCTCAGAACTTTAGACCCAAAATGTATCCTGCCTCTAGAAATCCAGGGATAGGGGATGAAGTAAAGACTGAAAGAATGACCAATAAATAATCGGCCCAACTTGAGACTCATCCCATGGACAAGCACCAATCCCTGATACTATTAATTATACTCTGTTATGTTTGCAGACAGGAACCTAGCGTAACTGACCTGTGAGAGGCTCCATCTAGTAGCTAACTGAAACAGATACCTCTGCACCCACGGCCAAACCTTTGGTGGTGTTTGGTGATTCCTGGGGAAGAGTTGCGGGGCAGAGGGGAAGACCGCTGGATTGAAGGCCCAGAAGTGAATAGAAATTCCACAGAAAAACCAACATAGTCAACTAACCTGGAACCTTGATGGTTCTCAGAGACTGAACCACCCACCAAAGAGCATCTATGTATGGGCTGGACTTAGGTTCCCCGCCCCATACATCTTCTTGCGGTTCCCCGAACAACTGGAGCAGGGGCTTTCCCTAAAGCTGTTGCCTGTCCATAGAATATGATCCTCTAAATGGGTTGCTTTGTCTGTCCTCTGTAGGGGATGATCTGCCTAATCCTACAGAGACTTGATGTGGCAAAGTGAGGGATACACAGAGGGGTCTCGATCCCTCAGAGGAGAAGGGAAGAGGGTATAGGGCAAGGGACTATGTGAGAGGGAGCCAGGAGGAGGCAGTCTGGAGGCAATATGGAAGAGTTTGGAGGGAGGAAAGGAAAGGGAGAAGTATTATAATTCCCCTAAATAAAAACAAATAAATATAAAATGATATTATACTTGACAAAACCAAATATAAAATGATAAGTTTTATAAAGTAAATATTCTAAGAGAATAAAGGAAGTGATGTAAAACCATGATCTATCTGATATTTAGTCAAGTTGAAAAGAATATTAAGGTTTTCTCAGCCTATATACAGAAGTGCACCAGGCAAATAAATTTAAATCCCACATAAACATGATCAAATATTTTAGTTGTTTTAAGCAAAATATAATTTTCATCACTGAAAAGATTATATAAAAAAAGTCTGTGAGCTGAATGCAGTACACATGATATTAGCTATTAAGGTATCCTCTGCAAGATTCTCTGCAGACTTCCTGGTTTTGCTTGCAGAGCTGTTACAGTGATGTGTGCATGTCTATTTGCTCCCTGCATGTTATATTCTGCTCTTTTACACACTTCTCATGGTAACTACTGCTTTGCATGATTTGTTACAGCTACTGTCAAAACAACCATACTTTGATGGAGGACTTAGACATCTATGTCAGATCTAATCAGAAACTGGTCGATTCTGGGTCTATTTCCACATTTGGGAGATATTATGGTTTGGGTCTGAATATTCTCAGAAGTTGCATGTTTTGAAGATTTGGCTGTTAGCCCTTGATGTCATTGGGAAGAAGGGAAAATAGGCAGTGAGTTGCTTGGGAGAAGATGTGTAAGACTTGTATTTGAAGGATATGCTTTGTCCTTGCTCTTGTTTGTCCTTTCTCTACTTCCTGTCTGCTATGATCTCTGCAGTCTGCTGTATCATGTGCTCCTTGCTTTAATATCTGATCTCACCTCTGCTTCTCAGAGATGTGATCACAGTCAAATTTTCCTTCTTTCATGTTGCATCCTCAGGAATTTTCTCACAAAACTAGAAAGCTAAAGCAGGAAGCTATTTGCTCTTAACTTTGTCCTGAAGCTTGTCTTCAGCAGGCAAGCTGAGCTCCACTTACCTCCCCCAAAATATGTCATTCTAATCTACAGGCTTCCCAAGTAAAAGTATAGACAGCTAAGCAGGCTTAGGAAGTAATCCCTTCCCACCAACCTATTTCCTACTTCAAAGAAGGGTGCTTAACCCTTCAGATGTCAGAGTAACATCACCAAACCCCATAAAACCTACCAAGACATCTTAATTTTGCTTTGAAATTTGTATTACTCTTGTTTCTGATTTCCTTCATGTCCGTGATAGCTGTTCTTTTTGTCAACTTGACTACATCTAGAATTCAAGAAAAGCTAAATGAGTGGGCATGCTGGCAAGGAATTCTTTTTCATAATTAAATCATTTGAAGTGAGGATCCACTTCTAGTCCGCAATTTTGAGTGGGAAGATACACATTTAATCCTGATCTTTTGAAATGGGGAGATCTACTGTTAATCTGGACCACAACCTTCTGCTAGCAGCCTATATAAAGGATTACTTTGATCTTGCTAGCAAATCCATTCCATCATTGATATTAGAGCCTACTTCCAAAGAATCTCCATTGTTTATTGAAATCCACCTGAGATATTCAGTCCTGGATAGACAGAAAAACTACTGATTCTTTAACTTTTTATTGATGGATAGTCATTGCTAAGCTAGCTTTACCACAGTATGTAAGCCATTCTAACAAATCATATGTGTATATATGTGTATATACATATATGATATGTATACACATATTTATATATATGTATATGTGTATATGTATATATATGTGTATATTTTTATGTATATATGTGTATTTATATATATACACACACACACACACACACACACACATACACACACAAAGTTCTTTTCCTCCAAGTTACCCCGAGTAATGCAGATTTTGATACCAGAAATAGTTCTAGAGCAACAGAAATATAAGGGTGAATATTTAAAGACCTGAAATATATTTTCCAGTTTGCTAACACCTACCCTTACTTAATCCTCTCCAGCTACATGGGATCATACAACTGAAAGCCCATGCTGTAAAGTATTTTACAAACTTAAGGAGACAAATGCATTTGATTATCTTGATTCACCAATTTGTGAGAAGCAACAGAGTTGCTGATTCTGTATATGAAACTATCGACCATTTGTAGAAAATTAAGAAAAATAACTATGAGCGTTGGTTCCCACTAGCAAACTCTAGAGTAAATTGACGAAGAAAAATAAATAACTCAGTGCTAAAATTAACAATTTCTAGAATCTCAGAATATGGTAAAGGATGACAATGAACTGAATGCTAAAATTGACCAGCTCCAGATGTGAAATAACACTGTAAAGGTTTCTAAGTGTGCCCTGGAAGAGATACTTTTCTCCAGCACTTACAAAGCTCAAGTTGTAGAAAATCAAACTGTTGCCCTCATCATAAAATTAGCTCAATTACACTGAAATTCCAGTCTCCACCTCAGAAGACGTCATCAGTTAAAGGGCATTAATTGGTAAAGAAAGGGACCCTGTAACTTGGCATGGATGTGCAGGAAAGACCCTATTGAAGCTGAGACCTTTGAACCCTCATATTCACCAAGATTTATCAATACTTCAGAAAGTAGCCTCTTTATCTTAAACAGGTATACTCACACACCCTGAAATACTGCCTTTTTCACTTTTGAATGAGGAAATCAATCCTTCATTATCTCCTAATCCAGCAATGTCTTTCTATTAAGGATATGTCAGGAAAGACAATCCTGATGTTCCACGGGACTGTCCAATAGTTGCCTCTACACCTATAACTAACTAGTCTTAAGGCTAAGCCAGCTCTTAAAGAGCAGAGAAAAAAACATAGCTCCTTAGGAGGTATGCTATAGTACTAAAGAGTTTAGTGAGTTTGCTAATTTATTCAAGCAGATGTCTGGGAAATATTAATGGGAATGGATTTTAAGGGTCCTGATAATGGTGAAAGAAACATAAATCTGGTTCAGGAAGAGTTTATTAATATGGGTTCATTGATTGGCCATTCTAGGTTTACTATGAAAGCTCATAGACTTTTAAAATGTGTCAAAAGATTCTTTGAATGGTTGGCTAAAACATTTGTCCAAAGATGGCCAAAGATGGAATTAGAGGTGACTAATATCACTTGGCTTAATGTTGATGAAGGGATTTTAAGGTCAGGAGTATTGCAATGCTAGACTGAGTACACTGTGTAAGACCAAGTCCTTCACAATGAGAAGGCCAAGAAGACATGCCCCTCACCAATACTATAAGACACAAAATGGTCCATGGTGCACCAGTACATTTGAAGAGCTTTGATGTCACTGTTTTCTTTGTGTCAGACCTAAGAGTTGGAGACATTGATGCTTGGTTGGGTATAATTGGGCGCCAAAGTAGCAGGGGCCAGGTGGTAGCACTGAATCTCCAAAGGCAAAGTGATAGTAAATGTTGTAATTGGCAGCACAGGTAAATCAATGTCCATATAACATCCTAACCCAATGGTCAGCACAGGCAAAATGGTTTTTATGTTGTCATGGCTCATATAGACCTTTGGCACCGATTAATCCATCTTAGTGTTTTCAGGCATGAAATAAATAAGAAACCTACAGAATTTTTTCTTTACCTAGAGAAAAGTTCTGAAACAAATTCAATACAAGCTATGATGAACTGTAGGAAAAAGAAATCTTAGCCTTGAGCCAATTTCCAGACTTGAGCCAATATGCAAACCTAAAAACCCCTTGAATGAGAAAATGGCTAGGTTTTCCTGAGAAGGAGCTTAGTAAAATACTTAAGAGTTTTACTGTTAGCTTTTCTCCAGTCCTTCCCCAGAGAGACCTGTACTTCTTACAAGGATAACTGTACACTGAAGTAAAGGAAACAATCAGACTTTCCAGGGCCCATTGGATATTGGTTTTCAGTTGATGCTAATTCTCAAAGACCCCAGGAAAGATTGTGGTCCTTTAATTAAAGGGACTTATAGAGTTCAGGTGATTTATGAAGCTTTTGCTGAAGTATGACTCACAGTATGTCCAGTGGGTCTCTGAACTCATCCTTTGCTGATTTCCCAGTCCCAAGGTATGTAATTGGGACAAAAATACTCAGAAGTAAAACTGCTGTGGTTAGAAAGGATCAATGGAAGCCTTTTTTTTTTTCTTAATTTCTTTTTTTTTCCACTTTCCATAAAGTCTTTTTTTTTGTTTTGTTTTTGTTTTTTTTTATATTTGCTTCATTTACATTTCAAATGCTATCCCAAAAGTCCCCTATACCCTCCCCCCACCCTGCTCCCCTACCCACTCACTTCCACTTCTTGGCCCTGGCTTTCCCCTGTACTGGGGCATATAAAGTTTGCTAGACCAAGGGGCCTCTTCCCAGTGATGGCCAACTAGGCCATCTTCTGCTACATATGCAGCTAGAGACATGAGTTCTGGGGATACTGATTAGTTCATATTGTTGTTCCACCTATAGGGTTGCAGATCCCTTCAGCTCTTGGGTACTTTCTCTAGGTCCTCCATTGTGGGCCCTGTTTTCCATCCTATAGATGACTGTGAGCATCCACTTCTGTAATTGCCAGGCCTTTGAGTTGCTTCTGCTTGGGGAAAATAGGGATCAAAAACAGTGTCTCATTCTTAGAGGAAATGCAGAAGATTTGAAAAATGCAGGGATGATATACTCTTACATCTGGCCAGTTCCCAACAGATGTATCACTGAGAATGACAGCTGACTATCAAAAATTCTATTGAGTAATGGCTCCAATTGCATCTGCTGTACCAGATATGGTGTCTCTGCTAAGTAGATTACTATATCTTCTGGCCCATAGTATATAGATATTAATCTAGCAAATGCATTTTTTCTTTGTACCTGTCCATAAGTACCACCAGAAACATTTTCAAGGCCATTACCTTTACAGTTTTACCTCAAGGATATATTAACTCTCTACCCTTTGTCATAACTTATTTCAAAGATCATGTGTATCTTCCATATTGGTTCAATATATTGATGAAAAATTCTGATTGGACCAAGTGAGCAGGAGTTAGTGACCACTTTGGACTTGGTAACATATATGTGCAACAGAAAATTGGAAATAAATTCAACCAAAATCCAAGCGTCTTCAGCCTCAGTGAAATTCTTAGGAGTCCTGTAGCATGGGACATGCACAGATGAATTTGTCATTGAGCAATGGGCCTATAAACAAAGTGACAATGGTAGCAGAGATGGGGTTATGCATGGTCTTTCACTCACGAAGGCAGACCTGGCTACAGTTGCTGAGCACCAGATCTGCCATCCGCAGAGATTAACACTGAGTCCCAGATATGGCACCATTCCACATGTAACCAACCCTTCCATAGGGTAGCAGGTTGACTAAATTTGACCACTTTCTCTGAGGAAGGACAGTGCTTTGTCCTTATTGGAGTAGATACCTGTTCTGTCTATGGGTTTGTCTTTCTCATGCATACTGCTTCTGTCAAAACCACTGTACAAGATAGCCTTATTCATTATAATGGTATTCCACATAGTATTGCTTCTGGCCAAAAATTTTATTTTACAGTCAAAGAAATGTAACAATGGGCCCATTATAATGAAATCTGCTGGTCTTACCATGTTGTCCACTATTTTGAAGCAGCTGGCATGATTAAAAGTTGAAATGGCTTTGAAAGCCATGGTTATAGCACTTCAGTGGCAGCAGCTCTGGGGTTTGAGGAGAACTTGGCCAGGGTTCTCAAGAAGGTAACATATGTTTTGTATCTGTTTCCAATAAATGTTATGGTTTCTCTCATGTCATGGTTCCACTCACTTTCATCCCAAGTGATCCACAAGGAAATTTTTTCTTTCTGTTTCTGTGTCCTTAAGTTCTGTTGTCCTATGAGGTTCAATTCCATAGAGAGGAGTGCTCCTTCCAGGAACCATAAACACTTTGTTGAACTGGAACCTCTGGCCACTCTGAGCTTCTGGTGCCCTTAAGCCAACAACCTAAGAATAGGGTAACCATGTCAGGAGAGGAGATTCATCTAGATTACCATGGGGAAATTGAATTGCTTTTCCACAGTGGAGAAAAGAAAGATTATGGCTGGAGTGCAGGAGATTCTTTAGGGCTTCTTTCAGGGCTAATGTTTTCTGAGATTAAAATCAATGGGAAACTACCTGCCTAATCCAGGCAGGATGACAAGGTACAATCCTCTAAACAAAGAATCAAGTCCTGGTGATTTCAAGGGGTGGACGGCATACAGAATAGGTAGTAGAGGAAGGCAATTATGATACTAGTGAAAATCATCTGACCAGTTTCAGAAACAAGGATTATAGTTGATACAAGAGTTTGTGTCAAATTTTGTTAAGAATATGCTTGTACAAATATTTGTAGAATTTTCCCCTCAATTTCTTTATAACTTCCAATTAAGATAACATTAGTGGAAATAATAAGTAAATTTCAGGTACTAAAAAAGTACTCCTTAGGGACAATACCATCTATTCTAAATGTATAATGTGTTTGCCACTCTACAAGGGATAGTTGTATCATATTAGACATGATTATGACCTAGTTAAAATATATTACATTTGTGATTTTCCATTGGGTATTTATATTATCTCAGGGTAATTATGAAGTGATTACTATTTTTACTTGAAAGCTAAACATGACAAAAGAAGATATGATAGTGTGACAAGTTGGAATGGCATGAGTTTGTAACTAGTACAATGTACATTTTTCTACCTTGGACAAGACGTTAGTCATCATATAGAACAACCAGTTGCAGCCCTTGATATGGATAACAGCTTTAGGAAGCCAGTCATTGCCATTTCTTATCTTTATTTCATAAAGGAGGATATTAAATCAGAAAGAAATTAGATAGTTTGCCAAAAGTCATACTGAGCACATGGCCATGCTGGGGTTCAAGCCCAAGCACTTTGTCTTTAAAGTCTCAATCTCCCTTCTATCCTGCACTGCATTTCTATAAGACATGGATGAATTTAAGAAATGTGAAGATAAATGACAATACATAATTTAACAAGCTTTTTTTAGAAAGCACTTTCTAAATGCTAAGGAATTTCCAAATGTACAAATTTCCAAAATCGTTTGGTCACCACAGATCACATTGGGTTATCAACTAAATTAAACAATCTTCTTTGATAGTCAACCCATGTGAATAACAGTTTCTCTATTTTAAAAATATTGTCTTAGATATGTATTCATGTGAGTCACTAATGTAATTTTTCTGATTAAAATTTACATATTGAGGGATTAACAAGTAAGGAGAAAGTGAATCATTAATGAATCAATCAAAACTTTAGCTTTGTGAAAGAAATAGGCTCCCAAACCAGTTTACTATTAAAAATATAATAATAACAGCTTTTTGCAGTACTTTGTTTGTATTTGTTCAAGTATTTTTTTTAATCCTCATTTTTTCAAGTGTCTGTAGGAACTGATGACTACTAGAGGACATACAGCAGATACTGAGAGACTTGCAAGGCATTTCTTTTCAGGAATGGTTGGAAGCTATGCTAGGTGGTGGGCAAAACAAAACTTCATGACTTTGACTTTCTGAAGATGGAAAGCCCTCTTGAAAACAGGTGGCCCTGTATGTGCAGATAATTAAACAAAATGAGGCATGTTGACAGGTTGGCATGAGAAGTAAATCTTTTATTGCATTTTAATGACACCTCTTATTATTGTATACAACTGTTAGATGGCATAATATAATATTAAAGATTGCCAGCATGGACTTTTGAATTTTTTCTCAACATTCATAAAATTGGCAACAAAACACGCTATTTAGGAATGAAATGTTTGAGAAAGTCCCTTCCACATACATGATGTTTACATTGCTGTTCTTTCATAACATTGTATGATTATATAATTACATGTATCCTAAATGCCTGGCAGCCATAATTTTGAGAAAAAGAAGAATTAAAGGATCTTTGAAATAAGCCTCTTAAAGACTTGTCTTCCAACTAAGAAGTTTTAGTTCTGTAATTAATTCAATGAGAATTATACTACTTGTTTATACTTTATTAAAAATGACTTGCCTTAAATTGCCAGTAAATTTAATTCTTTCAAATTTAAATTATCTTTAAACCCTCAACTAGATGAACTTGAAGTTCAAATTTTCACATAGTGATTTCAGTCCTTTGAGAAATATTGTATTATATTATAACATTCATTTATCTTAATTATAACTTTTGTAATAAATCATTCCCTTGTCTAATAAAAGTACTGTGATTTTCCAAAGGTCATAATTATAATTTATTAAACTTAATTTTATTTAATTATATTTTAATCTTTGGTAACAAGGTTAAAGGTGAGGACTATTGGAAATTTATGATTTTTTGACCAAATTATAAGTGAATATATATTATGTATTGTTTTACTTTGGGGAATAATACAGTAATAAAATATTAAAAAATACAATCCTATTTAGTGAACTGAAAACTAGACTACACTTCATTTTCTTCAGGTATCAAGTCTACAAAACTCACTGATTTTGACTATAAAACTTGTCAGAAGTCAGCAAATCCAAATGAAGAGATCAGTCGTGTCAGACCACCTGTGTTTCAAATGGAACTCAGGCCTTTCCTTACATCTGTAGATCATAGGTGTTCTCTGACTCAATTACTGTTGCCAGTCAATGCTAGAAAACACTTAGGTTTCCATCTAGAACAAACAAAATATGATATATGTATATAGTAATATACTTCTCATCAACTTCAAATGTACTGATGATATGTTCGATCTACAAATTAAAAAATGATAAAGAAGAGTTAATATAAAGTTTCAGAATGGAAGAAAAACTAATCCTAAAATAAAGTATCAGTATTGGCCAATGTAAAGAGTGGAATAGGACCAGGAATAACTGCAAAAGGACGGTGTGGTCTAGGTGATGAGACCGTTATATATTTGATGAAAAGTCACGATTACTTGGATCAAATTTATACATTCTTTATTACTTAAAAAGGTGTTAAGAACTGTGTGTTTCTCTTTATCTACAAGTTACCTTTCTAATAAAATAACCCTTAAGAAACATTCAAACCCAATTATGAATATATACATTAAAATTATTAGATATAAAATGAAAAACATTTTAAAGGGCACTGCATTTATGAGCTCAAACTTGTATTGAGTATGGTAGTAATTCCATGATCCAATACTTAAGTCAAAATGCACATATCTATATATGATATGAATGTAAATTCAGCTTCTATGTGCTTGATAAATGGATGGATAAATAAATTTGCTAAAGCAAATATCACAAAGTATTAACAGCAATAAATATCAGTATAGAATGCTTTTGATATTGACTGTATAATACTTTCATTTGAATACCTGAAAAAAATTAATATATAAAAGAAATCTGGACATATTCTTCTGTGCTTGCTTTTAAGACCCTGTAAGCACCCTCTTCCCATTGTTTACAAAATGTTATCTTATCAAAAATGCCTGAAGATATCTATGGTTCACATCCCAGAATCACTTGTTGAGCTTTAAATTTTATAGAAAGTAACTGTCTCACATAGCCTTTACAAATATCAATCCTTCCACACAGAGGATTCCCAGTTAAACATTTGTTAAAATGATGTCATTATATAGATCTTTCTGTTTTAATTGTCATTATTATCCTCCTCTACCTTATCATCATCATCATTGTCTTAGTCAGGGTTTCTATTCCTGCACAAACATCATGACTAAGAAGCAAATTGGGTGGGGGGGTTATTCGGCTTACACTTTCATACTGCTGTTCATCACCAAAGGAAGTCAGGACTGGAACTCAAGCAGGTCAGAAAGCAGGAGCTGATGCAGAGGCCATGGAGGGATGCTCCTTACTGGCTTGCTTCCCCTGACTTGCTCAGCCTGCTCTCTTATAGAACCCAAGACTACCAGCCCAGAGATGGCACCACCCACAAGGGGCCTTTCCCCCTTGATCACTAATTGAGAAAATGCCTTACAGTTGGATCTCATGGAGGCATTTCCACAACTGAATCTCCTTTCTCTGTGATAACTCCAGCTGTGTCAAGTTGAAACAAAACTAGCCATTACAGTCTTTATCATATATCATCATTGTCATCACCATTATTAATAGTTGTAGTAGTAGTCGTCATCGTCATAGTACACTAACATTTTCTTAGTTTATGCCACTCTATCAGGAACTAGGCCTACTGGAGTGCCAAGTGCAATGCAATCAGAATTCAGGAGAAGTAAGACTGAGGAAATAGTCCACTGACTTTGTAGCAAGTGCTTCAGAAATTATTCGTATATCTTAAACATTGCTTTTACTATTGCTCAAGAGACTCCCCACACAGTCTATTACTATCATCTTTGTTTGCCCACTAAAGATGGCATATTCTAGAGAATATGCATTTTGAGCACAGCATTTAGGATATTAGGAAGATATTACTTTTTATAAGTAAACAAAGTATCCCAAATATTATTATGGCAAAAATGAATTCTAACATAAATAAAGTTTGGTTAATAAAGTTTGATTTCAAAAAATTTCAGAAACTGTTCAATTAAAAATTACTTTAATTTACTTAAAATTTGTTTATAGTACATCATGTTAAAACAAGCGATGGATATTTATAAAACATTTTTAGACAATGTCTTTCCAGAAAATAGTAAAACTTAAGAGATAATCCTTATCTGTCAGTATTGTTGGAATAATTTCCTTTTTAAGAACACAATTGAGATCTTCACATAGGAGTAGATTCTGTGTCTCATCCATCCTTAACCAAATTATCCTCAGAGACACCTTGACCTCCAGGAGTTCTGACATACCCAGGTTCATGGGTGAGTCCACCACTACCACCCCAATACCTGGCCCAACCGGAATCCCTGGAGCCCAGGTGATGGAGGAACTCTTGCCTAGCCAGAGACACAATTTCCTTCTGGTTCAAATCTGTGCCCAAGAGTGGATGCTATGCTGCAACCCTCCCCACCCCAATCATACTGAGACACTTTGACTCCCAGTAACTCTGACACACCCAAACTCACAGAGACAGCTGGACACCCAGGATTTCTGACATACCCAGGGTCACAGGCTCACAGTACGGGCAGACATCAGTCAGAGACAGCAAAGCCAGCTAACCCCAGAGATAAACAGGTGGTTAGAGGCAAGTGAAAGAACATAAGCAACAGAAACCAATGCTACTTGGCATCACCAGAACAAGTTCTCCCAACACAGCAAGCCCTAGAGAGCTCAACACACAGGGAAAACAAAATTCTGATCTAATATCTCATCACATGAAAATGATAAGAGGACCTTAATAAGGACATAAATAACTACCTTAGAGCACTACAGGAGAACACAGGTAAACAGATAGAAGCCCTTAATGAGGAAACATAGAAATCACTTAAATAAATACAGGAAAACACAACCAAACAGCGGAAGGAATTGAATAATCCTTCCAATATCTAAAAATAGAAATAGAAACAATAGAAATCACAAAGGGAGACAGCAATAGAGATGACAAACCTAGGAAGAAAGATCATGAGTCACAGAGTTAAGCATCAGAATGCAAGATATAGAAGAGAGACTCTCAGGCATAGAGAATATCATAGAAGACATTAACATAACAAACTAAACACAAAATACAAAAAATTCCTAACCCAAAATATCCAGGACATCCAGGCCACAGTGAAAAGACCAAAATCTAACAATAATAGGTATAGAAGAGAGTGAAGATTCCCAACTCAAACGGCCAGTAAAGGTCTTCAACAAAATTATAGTGTAAAAAAAAAAAAAAAAAAAAAATTCCCGAAATCTAAAAAAAGAGATACCTATAAATATACAAGAAGCCTACAGAACACCAAACATATGGGACCAGAAAAGAAGTTCCTCTTGTCACATAATAATTAAAACATCAAATGAACAAAGCAAAGAATATTGAAAGCAGTAAGGGGAAAAAAAAAACAAGTAACAAATAAAGGCAGACCTATCAGAATTACACCAGACTTCTCAACAGAGACTCTAAAAGACAGAAGATTTTTGGCACACCTTGGTCTTCTTAATTTGTCCTGAATTTCCTGGATGTTTTGGGTTAGGAGCTTTTTGCATTTTGCATTTTCTTTGACTGTTATGTTAATGTTTTATATGGTATCTTCTGCACCTGATATTCTCTCTTCTATCTTTTTTATTCTGATGGTGATGCTTGCATCTTTGACTCCTGATCTCTTGCCTAGGTTTGCTATCTCTAGGGTTTTCTCCCTTTGTGATTTGTTTATTATTTCTATTTCCAGTTTTAGATCTTGGATTGTTTTATTCAATTCCTTCACCTGTTTGGTTGTGTTTTCCTGTAATTTTTTAAGGGAGTTTTGTGTTTCCTCTTTAAGGGCTACTACCTGTTTACCTGTATCCTTCTGTATTATTTTTTCAATTTTTTATTAGATATTTTCTTCAATTACATTTCAAATGCTATCCTGAAAGTCCTATATACCTTCTACCCACCCTGCTCCCTTACCCACCCACTGCCACTTCTTGGTCCTAGTGTTCCCCTGTACTGGAGCATATAAAGGTTGCAAGAACAAGGGGCCTCTCTTCTTAATTATGGCCAACTAGGTCATCTTCCACTACATATGCAGCTAGAGACATGAGTTCTGGTTAGTTCATATTGCTGTTTCACCTATAGGGTTGCAGACACGTTCATATCCTTGGGTACTTTCTCTAGCTCCTCCATTGTGGGCCCTGTGTTCCATCCAATAGATGACTGTAAGCATCCACTTCTGTATTTGCCAGGCACTGGCATAAACTCACATGAGACAGCTATATCAGGGTCCTTTCAGCACAGTCTTGCTGGCATGTGCAATAGTGTCTGCATTAGGTGGCTGATTATGGGATGGATCCCCAGGTGGAGTAGGCTTTAAATGGTCAATCCTTCCATCTTAGCTCCAAACTTTGTCTCTGTAACTCCTTCCATGGGTATTTAGTTCCTGATTCTGAGGAGGAATGAAGTATCCACCTATTGGTCTTCTTTCTACTTGATTTTCTTGTGTATTGCAAATTGTATCTTGGGGATTCTACGTTTCTAAGATAATATCCACTTATCAGTGAATGCATATCAAGTTACTTCTTTTATAATTGGGTTACCTCACTCAGAATGATATCCTCCAGATCTATCCATTTGCCCAAGAATTTCATAAATTCATTGTTGTTAATAGCTGAGTAGTACTCCATTGTGTAAATGTTCCACATTTTCTGTATCCATTCTTCTGTTGAGGGACATCTGGGTTCTTTCCAGCTTCTGGCTATTATAAATAAGGCTGCTATGAACATAGTGGAATATCTGTCCGTATTACCAGTTGGAACTTCTGGGTATATGCCCAGGAGAGGGATTGCTGGATTCCGGAAGTACTATGTCCAATTTTCTGAGGAACTGCCAGACTAATTTCCAGAATGGTTGTACAAGCTAGCAATCCCAGAAGCAATGGAGGAGTGAGTGTTCCCTTTTCTCCACATCCTTGCCAGCATCTGCTATCACCTGAATTTCTTATCCTAGCCATTCTGACTGGTGTGACGTGGAATCTCAGGGTTGTTTTGATTTGAATTTCCCTGATGATTAAGGATGTTGAACATTTTTTCAAGTGCTTCTCAGCCCTTCGGTATTCCTCAGTTGAGAATTCTTTATTTAGCTTTGTACCCCATTTTTAATGGGGTTATTTTAATTTATGGAGTCCAGGTTCTTGAGCTCTTTGTATATATTGGGTATTAGTCCCGTATCAGATTTAGGATTGGTAAAAGTCCTTTCCCAATCTGTTGGTGGCATTTTTGTCTTATTGACAGTATCTTTTGCAATTTTATGAGGTCCCATATGTTGATTCTTGATCTTACAGCACAAGCCATTGCTGTTCTGTTTAGGAATTTTTCCCTGTGCCCATATCTTCGAGGCTTTTCCCCACTTTCTCCTCTATAAATTTCAGTGTCTCTGGTTTTATGTGGAGGTCTTTGATCCCCTAAGACTTGAGCTTTGTACAAGGAGATAAAAATGGATCAATTCACATTCAATTATAATATAAGTACTGTGTTTTGACTATAGCCTGGGATCCATGTTGCTTCATAGTTAAGTTCTGAATTTATTGTCATGATAAACATTATAAATATTGGGAGAAAGAATATAATAGCCCATTAATTCATATTCTACCATCTATCATGGATATATACTGTTCAATATAAGCTGTGTGAGGTCAAACTAACAGCATAAACAAGACAAATAATGGGTGCACAGCCAAACCTAATGTTGATGCCTACCCATCCCATCCTCCAATTTAACTAGAGCTGTTCAGTTTTGATGAGATTGGTTTCTTATAAATACTTTACCACATTGCTGATTTTAATCACATTTTCACATGTAAAAAGACAGAATAATGCTGAAATAAACAGTTGTTCTGCTTTACATCCCCAGAGTTAATGAATTTAGTCTCCAATGTGTTTGACTGTATATTAAATGAGTTTATCTTGACTCTAAAGTATTAACATTCAGCTATTCCATATATGGATACAAGAAACTTCATTTAGACGTCACTTGTCACGTGCTGCATTATCAAAAGAGTCATTGCTATTTTGTAATCAAACTGAGAAATATAAACTTAAGAGGATAACTTGGCAGAGGCATACTACATGAGCACTGAAGCCTTTTATTGCCTTGGCACAGCATGGCAGTTATCATTATCCCTCTGGTTTAAGTGAGGGATTTCTATCCCAGACATATGATCTTTCTATTCAGTGTCCTCACTCCTTATTGCTTAGAGAAGCTGGTGATTCGAATACAGGCTGTGCATTTGGACTGCCTGAGGCTGCTGCTAGCAATACCATCACCCATAATTCTTTGTAATTTTAATAATGGTGATCTCAGAGCCAGATCCCACCCAGCTGCTTATTATCTGTGTTTACAGAGGCAGACAAATTTCTGAGTTCAATATAAGCCTGGGACAGAGTGAGTTTAGATTCAGGAGTAGTGGAAATGGTAATCTCAGGACAGGATCCCACCTTACTAAATTTATTGTTTGTTCTTAAAAAGGCAGGTGGATCCCTGAGTTTATTTGCTATGTTTAAAAAATGTGCTTTCTGTCTTTTCTAAGAATCAAGGGGCTAAGGTTATAAAATGATGATTCATGGAATAATCAAAAGGGAACATGGGGTAATGACTGAATTGATAGGTAAATAAAAGATTGGGCTTTGGTCTGCAAGAGCTGAGCTATCTAAACAGCTGTCTAGAGAGCCAGTGATGCAGAACACAAAGCTGGCAGCTTGTACCCATGATTGACTTTGAGTCTTTTCCTTTGCTGCTCACTAACACCCCTTCCTCATGAACCCCTTTCCAAGCTTAGGCTTGTCCTTGGCAACAAACTCCCAATAGTACTTCTACCAAGAGAGAAACTACATGTGCCACTTCTCTATCAATAATGAAACATTAATTGACTTGATATTATGCAGGTAACCACAGAAGCTATGAGTTAATGAGTACAAACACCTATGTCATTTATATAAGTCATCATTCCACAGCTTTCTTCTTGTTCTCTGTGCAGATTACAACATATTCATGTTGTGGCCCAAAAGCCCCTGGCATCTCAGTCTCTATCTTGTCCCTGGACCATAATCTATAAATTAACACTCTCTTGTTTCTTCCACTATCTTGCTTCCATTCCCACAATTGACTCAGGACATTTTACCATAGGGGGCTTTTCCAGACATGTTACAATGAGGATATTCCTTTGACATTAATGTGTTACCTAGCACTGGTTTGACCTGTGTACCTGAGCAAATACCACCTGTGGTTTTCAGCTTTATAAGCCCTCCATTTCCCAAGAGTAAATGAGACTTGAAAAGGATTTTTGTCTTGTCTCCTTCCTTCTCATCTCCTGATCCCAAATTTGTAGTTGTTGTTCCCTTCTCTGGAGAACTCTATTGCTTAAGTCCTTCAGGTCGGGGAACATTCATGATTAAGTCTGAGTTACCAACAATGCACAGATGTTGCATTGAAGAAATAAAGGCACTTCCTCTTTTAATAATTTATGTTCATATGTGAGTCCTCTGTGCCATGCTCCCAATGCCTTCCATCCTGTATCTGCTCCAAGTGTGAATTGTGAATTGCCTAAAGGCTGAATTGTGAAAATGATTGTTCCTGTGTCCATGTATCTATGCCTAAATATGTCGATTGTATGAACTTTTTGTTTATGTGTGTGTGTGTTTGTGTGTGTGTGATGTCTGTCTATTTGTGAGTAGTCTACAGATTGTCCATGAACTTCATAGAAAGTATTACATGCTAAGGAGTTGGGGATTTACAGAAATCTTTGAATTTTACAGCAGATTAAGTGGTTGATCCCAACTGATCCCAATTAATAATTACATCTGGGATCAAGTGATTCCATAGAATAAACATCATTGTATATCAACCAATAGCCCTAAATGCATGATTTAAACTTTATAGTAGATTTTCAGAAGGTACTTTCAATTTTTGTATTTACTGCTTTTAGCAAATGATACACAAGCATTACTCTAGGTCATGAGCATGGATAAATACATAATTTAAGATTGAAGCTGCACATTAGCCAAGATTATAAAGGCTGATTGAATGGAAAATACAAGAAAATCAAAATGGATTGTTATGTTGTTCTCTTAAAGGTAGTTTGAGTACATAGTAGATGAGCAGTCTTAAGTCTTAAGTTACCTCAGGATGCATTAATAACTCTGGCTTTGAGGTCCAGCCAAAGTTCCAGTCTCCTAGAAGATAAGAGATATTTTTAGAATATTGGATCACTACAATTCTCCAGCTCTTCCATTATTTCTAGCCCCTTGGACGGTGAGTGCCGAGGCCCAAGCTTAAATACTGGGGACTGATTATAAGCTAGTAACTGTGAACAAGGCATCAGGGCTATCTCAGTCCCAGGAACAGCCTTGAGGAGAAAGATTATTCTTTATATGTTCTCTTCTGGCTCTTCTCAAATAAATCACTGACAGTGTATTCAATATGTTCCAGGCCTTGGATGAAAGAGAAAGGGCCATACAGTTGTTCTCAATGCTGTTTGTGTATATGACAGTACTATTTGTGTGGATTACTGGTTCCAATCCTTTGGGTCACAACACCAAATTACCCCCACTTTTTCATGAAGGTTATGATTTCTTAACGATGAATATATTCCAAAGAAAAAAGAGAAATTGTTCTCAATTGAATGCTATCCTTTGAAATTCAACAGTAAAGCAGACTCAGAAGTAAAGTATGGTCTCCTATGTTTACTCATATTCATTCCTATATACAAATTTGTTCATCAGATTTCAAGGTTTGGAAAATGCAAATGCCACTGCATGTTTAAA
This sequence comes from Mus caroli, assembly GCF_978045245.1. Lineage (NCBI taxonomy): Eukaryota > Metazoa > Chordata > Mammalia > Rodentia > Muridae > Mus > Mus caroli. The sequence continues at coordinate 11,262,377 of NW_028227259.1, forward strand.
AAAAATGTCATACAGTGATTTAGTTTTCCTGAAGTACTAGAGGTTAAACCTAGGGCATTAAACATATTAGGCAAGCAATCTGTTATATACCCTGTATGCTTTATATTCTAAGAGAGATTCCCCTTACATTGCCTAGGCTAACCTTGTACACAATTTTGAGCAGAGAAAGACAATGGACTTAAAATTCTTTTTTTTTTCTTGTTTTGTTTTTATTAGATATTTTCTTTATTTACATTTCAAATGTTATCCCCTTTCATGGTTTCCCCTTTGAAAACCCTCTATCCCCTCCCCCCTCATCCTGCTCACCAACCCACCCACTCCTGCTTCCTGGCCCTGGCATTCCCCTACACTGGGGCATAGAACCTTCACAGGACCAAGGGCCTCTCTTCTCACTGATGACTGACTAGGCCATCCTCTGCTAAATATGCAGCTAGAGTCATGAGTCCCACCATGTGTTTTCTTTGGTTACTGGTTTAGTACCAGGGAGCTCTGGGGGTACTGGTTAGTTCATATTGTTGTTCCTTCTATGGGGCTATAAACCCCTTCAGCAAATTGGGTACTTTGTCTAGCTCCTTCATTGGGGATCCTGTGCTCCATCCAATGCATGGCTGTGAGCATCCACTTATGTATATGTCAGGCACTGGCAGAGCCTCTCAGGAGACAGCTATATCAGGCTCCTGTCAGTAAGCTCTTGTTGGCAATTCTAAGGAGCAAGGATTACAGGAATATATAATCAGACATTTTTTTTCACTTCTAAATATTAATAGTAGTCTGAAAGAGCCAATCCTACTTCCCAGTAAGTCATGTATACTGCAAGGCAGTAATGTAAAGCTGAGAGTTAGCCACTCAGTTTTAGAGAAGAAACCCCAAAATGTGCTTACATGGATTATAAGGAAGGTAGGTTGATATACTTCATGGTATCTTTTAGACATTGAACATTGAAGTGTAATATTTAATGACATTTCTTCTGACATGGCATTCAGGCATGCATGCAGACGTAAGAAATCATGGTGATAATATAGAAAATACATGAAAACAGACCTCTTTTGTTAAAAGAAAAAACTTAACAACTAATATTTTCTTTCTTGACTTGCTAAAGTGGTACAACTTTAATCAAAAGCTCAAAAATAGATTTGGAAGTAAAACACAATATTGACATTTTAAGATTCCCCTGCTCCTAAAAGATAGATATTCCCTTTTTATTTATATAAACTCCTATTTCTTCAACTCATTATAAATGCAAGAACAGAAAATATGAGGCCAAAGTAACTGGAGCCTTCATTGCTTGAAAATTCACCAAAGGCACTTATTTCAAATATATGTAGATATTAAGCCAGAAAGAAATCACAAAGAAATTTGGCTATAAAGTCCAGTAATGACAACCAACCACAAATTACCAAATATGAAATAAATTCTTAGGGATAGAAATATAACAGTTCTTATAGTAAGTCAGACTTTGAAACCAATTGTCATCAAAAGAATTTAGATGAATATAACTGAGCCTAAAACACCAGAAGTATATCATATCCCAAACATTCAAATGAACTTTGCACTATCAGTTTTTCCTAGTATGACATTTTAATATTTCAATATGGCTTTTGATATGTGATGTTTATTTGTTGCAGGAAATATTTGAAAATATGTCATTATCCCACGCTATACAGAGATACTCACAGATCAGGTCTCACCGCCTCTAAGCTAGCCCAGTTGGCGGACTTCCCTTCTCCAATTCACCTGCCTCAGAGTCGCTTCTCCTTCACAAATCCCCTTAACCTAGTAAATCAAAATTTACTAGAAGCTTATAATTAATCTGTCAGATTTATATATCAATAAATTCTCAATTCACAAGATGCTCACACAATAATTTCAGAGCCAATTAATACGATGCATGTTGCCTACCTAGATTAGACAAGTTATCTTAATTACTCTATCCTTTTATGATATTCATAGATACCTGTGGCTATTTAAAGCCATGAGGAATCTGGATGGTCTTCTTCCTCCACCCTCCTTCCTTCTCCTTCTCTTTCCCCTGTCTTCCTTCTCCCCCAAACTTTTCAGCTCCACCTTCCCTGCCCAATCCCCAGCTCTAGCCCTTACTTTACAAGTTAAGGTGGGGAGAAAGTTCACAAGAAGTCACCTGCATACATGATTCATCCCTCATCTACAACCCTTCCTGTGAAAGCAGAATTAGCATCAAAATACAAACAGCACTAAGACTATATACAACACTTATTAATATTTATTATTTTTATTTTAGCAAAGTCAGTTTATTTTGAGTATGTTAAGGTACTATGGAGTCAGACTGAGAATATGTCTCAGTGAGTTGAGTATTTGCTATGTAAATCAGGTGGAGCTGACCTGAGTACCTATGTAAATCAGGTGGAGCAGTAAGCATCTGTTACCCCAGTGCTAGAGTGTAGAGTCTGGAGAATTCCTGGAAATCCATTGGCTATGAAGTCTAGCTGAATCAGAAAGCTGCAGATGAACTGATATACTTTGCCTCAAAAAATAGGGCAAAAAGTGATTGAAGAAATCCATTGATTCTGGCTTCTACTTACAAGAACACTGACACCTACATACAAAAAGAAAGAAAGAGAGAAGAGAGGGAGAGAGACAGAAATACGGAGTGATCCGAGTGGAAGATAATTATCTTTTTTTTTTCTTTCTCTGATTTCGTACATTTTTCAGGTACAATTCAAAAGTTTCCAGCTTGCAGGGAAGAATCATTAAAAGGCTTTAATTGAAACCTGTCACCCATAAGCATCTTCACAGTATAAGTTAACCATGACCTAAATGGCCTTTCATCTGAAAACTGTTTGGAATGTAAATTAAATTGCTGTTCTCATCTTAGTTCATAATGAAAATGTATTTTCTCTTGAGAATTCTGTCACTGTCAATACTCTACATGAATTTAATGAGGATACATTAAAGTTACAGATTATATTTGCCTTTATATTTACAAGTTTTAATGCATTATTAGAAGTGAGAGCCCCAGAGCCTCATGTATTGCCTTAATTGTTGCTATGAACCCAGGTTGTCTGGATTCAAAATTAGAACCTTTTTTCAAACAGTATCCATTTAACTGTGTGCTAGCTGACCACCAAGATGAACTCAAATGATCCTTCCTGCCCCTGGAACTCACACTGTTACCCAGCCTTATCTGTTATCCAAGGTCTGTTCTGTAAAATGACTATAATAAATCAGAAGTCTTGATGAGTGGAAAGCCATCCTCGTTGCTCTTAATCACTCATGCCAGAGAGCATGAGCTACTGCATCACAGGATGTCCAGACTACCCAGCTGAGAGTTCTAAAAAATAAGAAACCTAGGAATACTGTGAAGGGCCCTAGCTGTGAGCCATTTTGTACAAACCAGTATTTCTCTGATAAACTTGAGTCCTTGAGCCACAACAAATAATAGCAGCACAAGCCAGTAACTCCCTGAGTCACATCAGCACAGCTAAGCAATCATATTTCTGAATTTGGAGATACAGTGAGTAGGCAAACTTGATGGTTCAGCAAGCAAAGATGCATTCAGTCAAGCCTAATAATCTGCATTGCAACCTGGTACCCACTTGGAAGTCTCAAGCCAGATCTCTCCTGTTCTCCTCTAACCTCTACATATCATACTGTGGCACTCACCCTGCCCCCCCCCACACACACACTATAAATAAATATAAAAAGAAGACTAAATAGTGCATGGTAATCATTTAACTTCTCAGCGTCACAGGTGTGATTGTGTCATAGGAAAATGTAGTATAAACCCATTTTGATGTGTGACAAACAGAAAATGTCAAAAGAACCAGAATTTCCCTTTAACTTAAAAGCAAAGAAAAGCAAAACAAAAACCTTAATGTGTAATATTCCAGAAATTTCTTTGCTCAGAAGTGAACAGAAAGCAAGAAAGCAACATAAAGACACTATCTACATCATAATACTAGGGTGGAAGAGTGGGAAGGGTCTTCTCTGTACAATCCTAGTGATATGAGTTTGGATCCCCAAAATTCACATAAAAAAAAATCCAGCAGGGAAAACATTTACAATCCCACTGCACCCCCTAATGGAAGAGTAGGGGCAGAAATACATGCTCAACAGGAGCCGGTAAGAGAGGTTTACCAGACAATAAATGTAAGAGAAACTGTCTCTCAAACACTGAAGAAAGAAAGGACAAAAGGCATAGTTTGTCCTCTGATCTCCACATGCAACCTGTGGCACAAATCTCTCTCTCTCTCTCTCTCTCTCTCTCTCTCTCTCTCTCTGTGTGTGTGTCCCACACACACACACACACACACATACACACATATGCACATACATCATACATCATACAAAGAAGCATTTTAATGAAAAATAATAAAAATAAACATACCAGAAATTCATTTAAATGTATTTGTATATCTAGAAGTTTAAATAAGTTTACTATATAATAATATTAATACCTATTATTTTTATTTTCACTATTATCTCTCAACAAAGCAATGTTGATTATGATTTTGAGTGTAGTTCCATAATTGTAATTCTTTTAAAAAATAATTCAAGGCTTGTAAAAATCAAACAAAATAAACATGGTATGATCCTCTGTAAATTTTTACATTGGTTCCTTTGTGTTTTTTTTTATTTAGGTATTTTCTTCATTTACATTTCCAATGCTATCCCAAAAGTCCCCCATACCCTCCCCCCACTCACCTATCCACCAACTCCCACTTCTTGGCACTGGCGTTCCCCTGTACTGAGGCATATAAAGTTTGCAAGAACAAGGGGCCTCTCTTCCCAATGATGGCTGACTAGGCCATCTTCTGATACATATGCAGCTAGAGACATGAGCTCTGGGGGGTACTGGTTAGTTCATATTGTTGTTGCACCTATAGGGTTGCAGACCCCTTTAGCTCCTTGGGTACTTTCTCTAGCTCCTCCATTGGGGACCCTGTGATCCATCCAATAGCTGACTGTGAGCATCTACTTCTGTGTTTCCAACTGATAAGAAGGACACATGCTCCACTATGTTCATAGCAGCCTTATTTATAATAGCCAGAAGCTGGAAAGAACCCAGATGTCCCTCAACAGAGGAATGGATACAGAAAATGTGGTACATTTACACAATGGAGTACTACTCAGTTATTAAAAAGAATGAATTTATGAAATTCCTAGGCAAATGGATGGACCTGGAGGGCATCATCCTGAGTGAGGTAACCCAATCACAAAAGAACTCACATGATATGTACTCACTGATAAGTGGATATTAGCCCAGAAACTTAGAATACCCAAGATACAAGATACAATTTGCAAAACACATGAAACTCAAGAAGAACGAAGACCAAAGTGTGGACACTTTGCCCCTTCTTAGAATTGAGAACAAAACACCCATGGAAGGAGTTACAGAGACAAAGTTTGGAGCTGAGACAAAAGGATGGACTATCTAGAGACTGCCATACCCGGGGATCCATCCCATAATCAGCCTCTAAACACTGACACCACTGCATACACTAGCAAGATTTTGCTGAAAGGACCCTGATATAGCTGTCTCTTGTGAGGCTATGCCAGGGTCTAGCAAACACAAAAGTGGATGCTCACAGTGTTTTGGTTTGGTTTGGTTTGGTTTGGTTTTTTTGAATTACCATCTTGTTTATAAAGTAGGTTTTATGACTATAAATAATCCAAAGAACTATTGAGAATTTCATCTTCTCTTAACACCTTTTAAAATATGCAATGGAAATGATTCTCAATTTCTGAAATATAACAAAGTTGAAACATGCTTGTACATTATAGTAAACTGGCTAGAGACAAAAAGATTGGAGACATTATCTTAGTCATTAAAGACTTACTGAGTGAGGTAAAGTGCTTGACCTAAATGCAATGTCTTTACCACACCACTTCTGTCAAGGCTCAGAGAAGGTAGAGATGATAAGATTGTAAGAGTCAGAGGTGGTGACCAAAATCAGTAAACAGCGTTTTCCAGACACTATAGGACTAATACAGATATGAACTGATAAAGACTATAACAGCATGCACAAGACTTGTATAAGTTCAAGCCAGGAAAACTTGCACATTGAGAAGGGAACATAGACACAAAGTTTCTCTCCTATGCAAGAAGCTATTTGCAACTGATAGATGCTGGGGTAGGAAAAGTCAGTGTTCTTCAATGGAGGGACACTGCTTATCAACCATGTTCAAGGGTAGGCCCCATCAGGAAGAGCTGGTCAGCACAAATCAAAAGCTGTGTGTGTGTGTGTGTGTGTGCTTTGTTGTTGTTGTTTGTTTGTTTGTTTTGTGTTACTTGGGTTTTGTGGGTATTTTAGGGGGAGAAAGAGCATGAAGTTGGAGGGGTACATAGGTGGGAGATGATGTATTTGGGGAGAGTGGGGAGGAAAGAAAAATATGTTGAAAATATATTTCATGCAATTCTCAACAAAATTAAAAGGATTTTTTTTAACTTAAGTGTTTGTTTCTGAGTTTGATGCATTGTATTTGGTCAACAGATCCGGGTTTTTAAAAAAGAAGAAGAAGGAAAAAAAAAAAAAAAAGCCTGGGGAAAAGGAGCAGGAGGCTCACTGGCCAGTCAGCAGTCAGCAGTTTACCTACTGACCTCCAGGCCAGTGAGAGAAGCTGTTCGGGCAAATAAAATGGATGTTTGCCAAGGAACATCACCTGAGGAATAGTCCTCTAGCTGCCACAATCACACACACACACACACACACACACATTAGCATAGATACCATCCCAGCCCCCCACATACATGCATCCCACATCTTCACACATACATACATGCACAATACCCCCAATTGCACTCGTACCCACAATACCTCCAACATGCACACACATGCATGAATACCCTTGCACATGCACACATACTGCCAAAGGCAAACCACCATACATGCACAACTAACCCCCACATGCACACAGGAACATGTAGACACATAAAAAACATATATATCCATCCCCTCCCACATTCACACATACCCTTCCACACCCAGCTGTACACACACACAGCAAGTACATGTAAGTCCATGTAAGGTGGTGCTGGTAACCTTAGGAGGATACTTCCGCACTGAGTGCTCAGCTTCAAAGCTCACAATATTCAAAAAAGCAGGTATCTTGTATAATACCTTTAAATTCAGAAACACATGCAGTACAGTACTGTATAAAACGATATAAACATGAATTTATTTTTAATATATTTGGTTAAAAATGACAGTTATAATTGGTATTTCTTTTTTGCGTTATGCTTTAGGATTTTTCTTTTTGCCTGTTATTCACATATCCTAATTATAGTGTTATTCTTCTATTTATTGTCTTAGCACACAATGAAACTTGAAGTTCATGGTAATGTAGGAAGAGGAAAAGCAAATTTAGAAACTGTATAGAGTTCCCTTCACAGTTGAACCTAGAAAAGCCGAACAAGATGAGGGTCAGGCTCCTGTGGAGACCACCTCCCTCCCCACAGACTCAAGTGGAAGGTGCAATCACTCATGGTTGATGCCATGATTTTTATTACCATTATTGTTGCTCAAAAAAGTATTCTTGAACTTATTTTTTTTTAAGAACAGCAGAACTGGTACTGAAGAGCTGACTTCAAAGTAGGGACCACGACAAACATCATAGGTCTCAATGATTTGTCAGAGTTAAAACAGCAGGATTCTTATCCCAAGCTTTATTGAATAACATTCAAATATGCTTTATCAAGTAACTTTCATCTCTAAATCTCATTAAGTTACATGAATTCAGGTATTAATTAACCTTAAGACTGAGTATAATCTTATTTCTTAACTATTTACATTAGCTTTAATTCTCTTAAATAATTTTGTCATGAATATTGAGTTCATTCGTTTTTAGAAATTAACTTCATCACCTTATATAGGTATATTATTTTCTCCAAACTTTTGTTGTTTTCATAGCTCATCTCTAGTAACATCGGTTTTTTGCTGGATGTAACAGATGATATGTGGGTCATCAATCCCACAGAACCTTCTTAAAAAAACAAATCTCACGTGCCATCAGGACCACTGAGTTACCCAGGCAAGGTGTAGGGCCTGCTCCCCTTAGTGCTAAGGCCAATGAGGGGGTAGTGCTAGCTCTCTAGCTCCCATGACCCCAGGACCAGCTCTCCAGACTACTACTTCTAATGGCAGGAGGGGGGGTATCATCCCCGTGCCCACCCAAGCTGATACCAGGCAAGTGGCAGGACTAGCTCTCCTGCACTCTCACTCCTCCAGATGGCTCACTTGAGCCCCTTCAACCTGGTCCAGCAATATGGTGGTGCCTGGGTAATGTGTAGACACCACTCTCTGGAAAACTGCAGCTGATGAGAGGCAGGGCCAGCTTATCTGCTGTCGGGTCCCCAGGTTCAATTCTCCTGGTTACCTCAGGTGGCTAGGGGTGAGGGGGCAAAGGGCATCTCCCCTCTGCCTAGGCTACCTCACACTAGATGAGTGGCAGGCTAGTATAAATGTGCATGCACCACTCACCCACCAACACCACCACCACCACCACCACCACCACCACCACCACCACCACCTCTGCCACCAGGGCCAGCTTTACAATGCTGTCTAGGCAAGATGCAGGGCCTGTTCTCCATAGAATAGTGTACAGCTATCTAAAGGCAGGATCAATAACCCAAATCTCATAACCCCAAGGCCAGCTTGCTGATTGCTGCAAGTAGTGAGGGACAAAGGAGAGGGACATCACCCGCATACCCATGCCAAATGAGTGCCAGAACTAGCTCTCACTCTTGGGTTGGGGACTGGTTCACCTGTGCCCCTGCCATCAGGGTAGGCTCTGCTGTGCTGTCCAAGTAAGGAGCAAGTCCTGCCCTCCCAAGTGTTGCAGTTTATGCGGGTCAGGACTAACTCTCCTAAGCTCATGACCCTGTTGGGAGCTTTCCCAACTGGAGTGGTAGAGAGGGCATCACCTCTGTGCCTGTGCCTCCCCATGGCAGATGAGTGCCAGGGTCAGCTCTCCCACACTCACACCCTTGAAGCCGGCTCACCCACATCTGTGCCATCAGCCAGCTCCACTGTCCTGCCTGGACAAGGTGCAGGGATTGCCTACTCGAGTGCTACTACTGATGAGAGAAGGGGCCAGCTCTCCAGATTGCCATATCTAGTGAAAGATGGGACCATTTATGCACAGCCCTTGGACATTCACATCTGCCTGATAAGGGACATCTCCGTGTTCTCTAGTGGTAATATGAGCCATAGACATTGACACTGATCCCTGAAGCTGGATAGGCACGGATATAGACAAGGTCTTCAGCAACAACTTGAGCTGGGACTTCACCATGTCCCCAATTGGCAGGTTTGGCCATTCACAGAAGGCTAAGCCTCTCTACCCTGGTGTCTCTCATCATAATTTTCAAGCTGCTCCACTTCTTTCTCTGTTCCATCTGACCACCACAGACTCACACATTGTGGTGATTCTCACTACAGCTATAGGCTGGCCTCACAGTTGGCAGGCCCCTCCATCTGTAAAGCATGGTGTAGCAGCAAACAGATATCTGTACACTGAAGGGCAAGTCTGTGGGTGGCATGGTGGTCCACTAGTCTCTGACTTCTTCCCATGTTTCACTGCTTGGATTTGATTTGATTTGACTTTTATGAGTTATAACCATAAGACAGCTTTGCCCACCAAACCAGGCATCAGGTAAGGATAGACAAAGGACTGCTATCTGTTCTGCCCATAACTGATATAAGAATAGCAACAACAACAAGGTATCTCTTTGCCCATTGTCAGGGTGTGTTTTTTGGTAGTATTAATGAGAACATTTTTCAAAAGACACCTCCCTCCTTACATAGACAATTCTAGAAAGAAATTTCAAGTCTGAGTCATAATCTTTCTCTTCTATTTACTGTTTGAGAATTTTATATATGTATACAAAGGAGTTTTTTTAAGTGTTTGTTTTATGTGTATGGTTATTTTTTCTGAATGTTTTTCTGTGCACCTAATGTGTCTGCAACCACCAGAGGCCAGAAACAGGTGGGTGAATCCCTGAAACAAATAACCACAGTCATTTAAGCCTTTGAAGCACTTAAATAAAGCAAGAGTAGGATATTGTTGAAGTCAAAATGTAGTTTATTTCTTTCAACTATGGAACACCTGAAATTGGCAGCACAGCCTCGGGGGAATGTTATCCACTTCATTTAGTTAATTACGACGAGGCAGCGTGGGGAAAGTGTTAAGTGTCTAATTTCTTAGAGGTATTACACTTTCACTTTAACTAACCTTAGAACTATTTTTCAAGTACCCATTAGTTTTAAAATAATATTACACTAAAAGAAAAGAGTGAATATACAGCACAGAGTTCACATTTACTCCCAGATTACCAACTGAAACACATGCAGACAGTTCACCTCTTACACTAGTGGGTGTACCCTCATCACACTGGGATACTCTATTGCTGCATCATTACTAATGAGAGTGTTTTATTGAGAAGTCATTCTTTCCTACTTTACATTCCATGTTTATGAAGTGCATGATAGGTTTCTGTCACAAAGTATCCCATGGATTGTTCCACATATAAACATTCCCTTTGCTGTGTTTCATCATCTTCCTAACAACATCCATGATTGTGGACTGTCTTCATAGTTTTATCTATCGCAGAATGTGATGGACTTGTAATGATACAGAAGTAGCATTTTATGATTGACTTTTCGTTTTACTTAGCAATATACATTTAAGGTTTCTAGGTGTCTAATCTCATCACAGCACATTTCAATTATTTTATTACTAGGTAATAATTCATTATTTGAATATATAAGAGTTTATCCATTTAATCACTGTAGAATGTTGGTTTCACAATCAAATGTTGGTAGTTACAAATAATTCTATTGTGAACATTTATATGTGTCTTCATGTTGATATAAATTTTTAACTTTGTTAAGTAAATACAAAGGAATATGATAATGAGTGGATCGTATGGGAAGAAACAAAAATACTTCACAATTCTTCATCATGTCTGTGCCACCCTCATGAAAATGTTATATCAGAAACATAGAGAAGCATGTTTATGTGGGGTGTGTGTCAGCTTTAGTATGTGTGCTCCAATCCTACCCTCATATTGTCCAGGCACTGCTGCACACTAGAATGGAAAAATAAAGCAGAGCCCTGAAATGGTGGGGTTTTCAGGATCCCAGTCAGTCTGGGAATGTGTGCAGAGAGGGTTGGAGACAGGTGGTTTTCTTAGATGATCTTATCTTGTGCTGAAACACTTTATTTTGGGTAGGCTTGTGCACATATACCTTATTCAGGGTGACCAAGGGCTATATATGAACCTTAAAGACTGGAAAGGAGTATTCAGATTGAATGTAAATCATTGACTAGAGTTTAAAGTACTGGGCTTTCCAGGAATCCCAAGTATTTTCTGGGATTCTTATTGGAAAGAGAAAGTTGAGATTGTAGGTTTGCCTAGGAATATGTGACATTCCTCAGGTAGATTATTTAGGGTTTAGCTCTTCAAATCAAGCAGAAAAGAGGAAGCCCCACTAAAAAAAAACTGAGTCCTTGAGGCTGGCGGATTTCTGAGTTCAAGGCCAGCCTGGTCTACAGAGTGAGTTCCAGGACAGCCAGGGCTACACAGAGAAACCCTATCTCAAAAAAAGAAAAGAAAAGAAAAGAAAAGAAAAGAAAAGAAAAGAAAAGAAAAGAAAAGAAAAGAAAAGAAAAGAAGAAAAGAAAAGGGAGTCCTTAGAGGAGCTATCTGGACATGGTAGACTGCAATCTTAAGTAGCAGAGCACTAAATGCTTTCATCTTTCAAAATTCATTGGATAACAATAAATTTAAAAGGTTCAGTAGCTCCACTGACAGAAATTTTTTACATAATGCTATCTACCTAAATATTTGTTTAACCTTAATTTAGGTTCTTTTGTTCTGATCTTTTCTACTAATATGAATTCTCAGACCAAATATCACATAGAAAATATAGCTATATGCTTATGCATATATGTCATTTAGAGTATAGGAGGTACAGAATATAAAGAGTGAGAAGTTCCAGGTTTTAGCTGAGAGTTTGTATTAATAATAAATTAGCCCAGTGGTCAGATTCAGCACCTCCTTGAGTTCGGGCATCTGGATTTGAAAGTAAGCTGTAAAATACAGCAAACAAATAAGATATAAAACTGACTTTGAAGCAGGAAATGATGGGTCAATCAAAGACATGTGTCTTAGTCTATGTTGCTATTCCTGCACAAACCAAGAAGCAAGTTGGGGAGGAAAGGGTTTATTCGGCTTACATTTCTACTTTTCTGTTCATCACCAAAGGAAGTCAGGACTGGAACTCAAGCAGGCCAGGAAGCAGGAGCTGATGCAGAGGCTGTGGAGGGATGTTACTTACTGGCTTGATTCCCCTGGCTTGCCCAGCTTGCTTTCTTATAGAATCCAAGACTACTAGCCCAGGGATGGCACCACCCACAATGGGCTCTCGCACCCTTGATCCCTAATTGAGAAAATATCTTACAGCTGGATCTGATGGAGGCATTTCCTCAAGGGAGGCTCCTTTCTCTGTGACAATTCCAGCTTGTGTCAAGTTGACACATAAAACAGCTAGTACAACAGGAAACGAGGTAGACAGTGCAATCATCTGTACTAGCATCTGGTGGACCAAGACAAGCCAGAAATCCTCGTCTAAGGCATAGCTTGAAAAAAGACTGTGTCATACAATACAGAGAAACAGAGTAGCGCCATACTCTGATCTGAACAACTCCTTCGAAGCCCCACTAGCAACTAAGTAAAGTTCTTGTTACTCTCTGTCTTTGCAGGCATCTGTCATTAAGTAGTCCAGTTGAATTTTCTCACTCACAGTGTCTTACTCAAGGTTTCTATTCCTGCACAAACATCATAACCAAGAAGCAGTTGGGGAGGAAAGGGTTTATTCAGCTTACATTTTCAAATTGCTGTTCATCACTAAAGGAAGTCAGGGCTGGAACTCAAGCAGGTCAAAAAGCAGGAGCTGATGCAGAGGCCATGGAGGGATGTTCTTTACTGGCTTGCTTCCCCTGACTTGCTCAGCTTGCTCTCTTATAGAACCAAGACTACCAGCCCAGAGATGGCACCACCCACAAGGGGCCTTTCCCCCTTGATCACTAATTGAGAAAATGCCTTACAGCTGGATCTTGTGGAGGCATTTCCCCAACTGGATCTCCTTTCCTTGTGATAACTCCAGCCTGTGTCAAGTTGACACAAAAGTAGCCAGTACATACAATATTTGGCTCAATGCTATAATTCAGAGTCTCCTAATGATATGTGGTATGAGCCTCTTCCCATATATTTTTTGCTCTCTGTCTATTACTATCTATGAAGAATATATGGAGTATATCTTAATTAACTTTTTTTTCCTTGTTGGGTTTAAGAACTCTATATGTATCCACTCTTTATATCATATATTTTATAAATATCTTCTGATATTTCACTATATTTTTAATTGAAAACTTTTTCTTATTCTTTTAAAGAAAGTGTGAAATAGTTACTTGAGAATCATAAGTTACTAAGATTATAAATTAAAGATAATTATTCATCTCATTTATATTATAAATGAGTTAAGTTTTAGAAACATGGGGGTAGCACATAGCAGCTTTTTAAAGACAAATGGTAAAATTGCTGTAGTGGTCTCTTAATACAGCTTTTACTGATTATACTCCATCAAAACATTTTACATAATATAATTCTCATCAAATGTAAGACAAATGAATTTCTCATAAATTTGTATGACATAGACGAACCAAAAAGCACTAAGAAAATGTGACATTGAGTTCAAATTAGACAAAAAAAAGCACCTGTCACCATGTTAATGTAACAAAAATACCATTTCACTGAAGTTTAGTAGCATAGTTAAATCCTGTATCATTTTATAAAGATGAGCAGAAATCACTGTATTGACAATGTGTTTATGAACATGGAATCAATATATCTTTCAGAATAGCCCAATTTTCCCTATTTCAGTTGTAACTGAACACAAAAGCATCTATTTACTTCATAAAGGCCTTTTGGTTTATGAAGGCACTTTTGCTTTAGAAAAAAAAATCAATGCTTTTTGTCACCTAAATGTTTATCTTACAGTTCCCCAAGACCTCAACTTATTTGTGAATGTGCCTATTAATATGAATGTTCAAAGAAAGACATCAGGAAATAATTTCTTTTACTGTAGAAAATTACAGTGCCCTGCTCTAGAAAAGGACCAGAGAGATTAGTTTCCTCGAGTACTTAGAGACGACCCCTGCAAAGGGTGCTCTCCCATCCTCACCTAAAATGCTATGATAACAAAGTCCCTGAAGACACACTTTGTAATTTTGAATATATCCATTATTTTAATGTTTCTAGACATTTATTCTGAAACTACTTTTCTACTCATTTCTCTGAGTTTTGTAGAGTGAACAAGTGTCAAACATTACTCTAGAACTGCTTACCTAGCAGTGAACGCAGGGAACAAAACTCACTTTTTTACAGAGTTTCTAGAAAAAGACAAGAAAAAAAATCAAATATCTGAAAACTCATGAGGTTCAGTGTCATACATTGCTCTGAAGAATGGGCACATCACACAGAATAAGAAACATGTGTGTCCACAGGAGACAAAGAGGAACATGGAATTTTCAACAAATTGCTTAAGGAATCCCCCAGGTAAGGTAACATTTGAAAAAAAATCTGAGGGTGATTGTGAACCATGTGAATATGCAGACGCAGAGGACTCCAGGAATTGGGAATACTAGTATTCAAAGACCAGAGATGAGAGCCCTGGTTTGTTCAAATGCCAAATTTAGAGTCTCCCTAAAGCCCAGGCTTGCTTCAACTGGCTTCAGTTTATGTCCCTTATGCCTCTGCCTTCAAGTAAATGCAAATGAGCATGCCACTATGTCTGACTAAAAGTGGATGCAAAAATAAATGAATAAATAAGCAATCAAGACTAATAAACTAGAATTATTTCAAGCACATTTTTCCTAAGTCAAGTTTTTTAGTACTGCACCGTATTACCCACCAAGTGTTACAAAAAGAACTAATTTATTTTGCATTAGGTTGATCATTTTAAAGTATAAATACAGTATAAATTCGGGGCAAGAAAATATCACAACTGTCTGAGTAAACTATTATTTTTATTGTAATGGACCAAAATTTTCTTTTCAAATGTTATGTAAAAGATGAATATAGGTAGAATTAAATTGGATAAAAAATGATACTCTTATTTAGAAAGGCTACTTTAATTTTTATTTTTGCTTATTTTTTTATGGTGTAGAATATATTAAACTGTCTCAGAGTAGAGGAATCTTACTCTGAAATATTTATGCCAAAAAGAAAAAAAAATAGAAGAAATAGTAAAAATGGTTATAAAAGCTATCATCTTATATGTGAGGTAAGAATAGCAGATTGCTTTGTGTAAATATTTTATCAATTTTCTTAAAGATTTTCTATACATTTATTGTGTAGTAAATATTTCCACAGAAGAAGCTGTAGACAGTTATTTTGATTTCCTTATCTTGTAGTACAATGCTGTGTGAGGAAAATTGGTGAGTGAGTTTGTGAAAAACAAAAGCCTTTTTAAAGCCTTGTCTTTAATTTATCACATTTTAATTTCTCTTAGGCTACTCTAAGAGCTCTTTGTCTTTTTTACATTATGACATGTTTTATTTTTCTGTTTTAGAAAAGAGAAAGCAATTAATATAGGGTTCGCAAGCTTTACAGTCTCTGAGAAACTCTGCTTACTTAACAACTGGGAAATGCAGACAGAAGTAAGGGAATAAGTGTGTGTTCCAATAAAACTTTATTTACAAAATTAGGGATGGGTGTAGCATTTGCTCCCTTGCTCACAGTCTGATGATGTCCTTTTCAGCTTGTTATTTCTGACTCAAATTTGTTATCTTTTCATGACTAGTTTTAATTACTGAGACTAAGATTCTGGAATACACAGCAAGACTGCCTCAGCATGTAACATAACAGGGCCAACAGTATGTTTCTTTGAAACGAGCTCTAATATTATGTGATGGTATGGAAAACCACTCTGTGGCTTTCTTTCTAAAAATCCATATAACCAGGTTACTCATGTGACAACAATCCAAGCTTGGAAATTCTGTGGTATATTTTGTTTCTAAGTTAGAATATTGAATATTTTTTAATCTAGTAGTTTACTTTGCAAATGCTACTTTTGAGGGTCAAAGGTCTTATGCAGCCCAATATGATTTGTGTGGTTGATACTGGTGTTGAATTCCTGAACTACTGGCCTTTCTGTCTCCACCTACCTGAGTGAAGACATTATGGTCATGCACCATAAAACCTAGAGGTAATTTTCTCTTGCAAGATATCAGGGAACTTTCTGTTTATGTATTAAATGAAGTTTCAGGAAGTGGATGTAGTATATAGGATCTTCTATTGTGTTGTATGATAAAGATACATTTAAGTCATCTTCTGCAGTCGGAGGACAGTGACCTGCCCTGCAGGGAGCGCCATCTTGGCTCCGGGACTCCGCCGAGCTTAGTCTCTACAGGTCAGAGTGGGGACCACGGGGGCAGACGGCTTCTGGGACAGGCAGGAGCCACAGAGCCGCTGAAGCAGCACCCTTTTGGGGCCGCAGACTTCCGGCACCCTCCCAGCCGGAGGACAGAGACCTGCCCTGCAGAGAGTGCCATCTTGGCTCCGGGACTCCGCTGAACTTAGTCTACAGGTTAGAGTGAGGACCACAGAGGCAGACAGCTTCTGGGACAGGCGGGAGCCACAGAGCCGCTGAGGCAGCACCCTTTTGGGGCCGCAGACATCCGGCACCCTCCCAGTCAGAGGACAGTGACCTGCCCTGCAGGGAGCGCCATCTTGGCTCCGGGACTCCGCCGAACTTAGTCTGTACAGGTCAGAGTGAGGACCACAGAGGCAGACAGCTTCTGGGACAGGCAGGAGCCACAGAACCGCTGAGGCAGCACCCTTTTGGGGCCGCAGACATCCAACACCCTCCCAGCCGGAGAACAGTGACCTGCCCTGCAGGGAGCGACATCTTGGCCCCGGGACTCCACCGAACTTAGTCTGTACAGGTCTGCTGACAGAGAATACTCAGAATCCCCAGAAGAACAACCTCTGAACAGAGACAACTATAACAACCCAAGAGATTACCAGATGGCGAGAGGTAAAGGTAAGAATCTTACTAACAGAAACCAAGACCACTCACCATCATCAGGACCCAGCACTCCCACTTCGCCCAGTCCAGGGCACCCCAACACACCTGAAAAACTAGACCTGGATTTAAAAGCATATCTCATGATGATGGTAGAGGACATCAAGAAGGACTTTAAAGAACTACAGGAGAACATGGCTAAAGAGTTACAAGTCCTTAAAGAAAAACAGGAAAACACAACCAAACTGGTAGAAGTCCTTAAAGAGAAACAGGAAAACACATCCAATCAGATGATGGAAATGAACAAAACCATACTAGACCTAAAAAGGGAAGTAGACACAATAAAGAAAACCCAAAATGAGGCAACACTGGAGATAGAAACCCTAGGAAAGAAATCTGGAGCCATAGATGCAAGCATCAGCAACAGAATACAAGAGATGGAAGAGAGAATCTCAGGTGCAGAAGATTCCATAGAGAACATGGGCACAACAATCAAGGAAAATGGAAAATGCAAAAAGATCCTAACTCAAAACATCCAGGAAATACAGGACACAATGAGAAGACCAAACCTACGGATAATAGGAGTGGATGAGAATGAAGATTTTCAACTCAAAGGACCAGCAAACATCTTCAACAAAATTATAGAAGAAAACTTCCCAAATCTAAAGAAAGAGATGCCCATGAACATACAAGAAGCCTACAGAACTCCAAATAGGCTGGACCAGAAAAGAAATACCTCCCGACACATAATAATCAGAACAACAAATGCACTAAATAAAGATAGAATACTAAAAGCAGTAAGAGAAAAAGGCCAAGTAACATATAAAGGCAAGCCTATCAGAATTACACCAGATTTTTCACCAGAGACTATGAAAGCTAGAAGATCCTGGACAGATGTTATACAGACACTAAAAGAACACAAATTCCAGCCCAAGCTACTATACCCAGCCAAACTCTCAATTAACATAGATGGAGAAACCAAAGTATTCCACGACAAAGCCAAATTCACACATTATCTCTCCACGAATCCAGCCCTTCAAAGGATAATAACAGAAAAAAACCAATACAAGGACAGGAACCACGCCCTAGAAACAACAAGAAGGTAATCCCTCAACAAACCTAAAAGAAGACAGCCACAAGAACAAAATGCCAACTTTAACAACAAAAATAACAGGAAACAACAATTACTTTTCCTTAATATCTCTTAATATCAATGGACTCAACTCCCCGATAAAAAGACATAGACTAACAAACTGGCTACACAAACAAGACCCAACATTTTGCTGCTTACAAGAAACTCATCTCAGAGAAAAAGATAGACACTACCTCAGAATGAAAGGCTGGAAAACAATTTTCCAAGCAAATGGTCTGAAGAAACAAGCTGGAGTAGCCATTCTAATATCAGATAAGATTGACTTCCAACCCAAAGTCATCAAAAAAGACAGGGAGGGGCACTTCATACTCATCAAAGGTAAAATCCTCCAAGAGGAACTATCAATCCTGAATATCTATGCTCCAAATACAAAGGCAGCCTCATTCATTAAAGAAACTTTAGTAAATCTCAAAGCACACATTGCACCTCATACAATAATAGTGGGAGACTTCAACACACCACTTTCACCAATGGACAGATCATGGAAACAGAAACTAAACAGGGACACAGTGAAACTAACAGAAGTTATGGATCAAATGGATCTGGCAGATATCTACAGAACATTTTACCCTAAAACAAAAGGATACACCTTCTTCTCAGCACCTCATGGTACCTTCTCCAAAATTGACCACGTAATTGGGCACAAAACAGGACTCAACAGATACAAAAACATTGAAATTGTCCCATGCATCCTATCAGATCACCATGGACTAAGGCTGATCTTCAATAACAAAATAAATAATAGAAAGCCAACCTTCACGTGGAAACTGAACAACACTCTTCTCAATGATACCTTGGTCAAGGAAGGAATAAAGAAAGAAATTAAGGACTTTTTAGAGTTCAATGAAAATGAAGCCACAACATACCCAAACTTATGGGACGCAATGAAAGCATTTCTAAGAGGAAAACTCATAGCTCTGAGTGCCTCCAAAAGGAAACTAGAGAGAGCACACATTAGCAGCTTGACAACACACCTAAAAGCACTAGAACAAAAGGAAGCAAATTCACCCAAGAGGAGTAGACGGCAGGAAATAATCAAACTCAGGGGTGAAATCAACCAAGTGGAAACAAGAAAAACTATTCAAAGAATCAACCAATCAAGGAGCTGGTTCTTTGAGAAAATCAACAAGATAGATAAACCCTTAGCCAGACTCACTAGAGGGCACAGGGAAAGCATCCTAATTAACAAAATCAGAAATGAAAAAGGAGACATAACAACAGATCCTGAAGACATCCAAAACACCATCAGATCCTTCTACCAAAGGCTATACTCAACAAAACTGGAGAACCTGGATGAAATGGAGAAGTTCCTAGACAGATACCAGGTACCAAAGTTGAATCAAGATCAGGTTAATGATCTAAACAGCCCTATATCCCCCAAAGAAATAGAAGCAGTCATTAATAGTCTTCCAACCAAAAAAAGCCCAGGACCAGATGGGTTTAGTGCAGAGTTCTATCAGACCTTCAAAGAAGATCTAATCCCAGTTCTTCACAAACTATTCCACAAAATAGAAACAGAAGGTACTCTACCCAACTCATTCTATGAAGCCACAATTACTCTGATACCTAAACCACAAAAAGACCCAACAAAGATAGAAAACTTCAGACCAATATCCCTTATGAATATTGATGCAAAAATCCTCAATAAAATTCTTGCTAACCGAATCCAAGAACACATCAAAACAATCATCCATCCTGACCAAGTAGGTTTCATCCCAGGGATGCAGGGATGGTTCAATATACGGAAATCCATCAACGTAATCCAGTATATAAACAAACTCAAAGACAAAAACCACATGGTCATCTCGTTAGATGCGGAAAAAGCATTTGACAAGATCCAACACCCATTCATGATAAAAGTCTTGGAAAGATCAGGAATTCAAGGCCCATACCTAAACATGATAAAAGCAATCTACAGCAAACCAGTAGCCAACATCAAAGTAAATGGTGAGAAGCTTGAAGCAATCCCTCTAAAATCAGGGACTAGACAAGGCTGTCCACTTTCTCCATACCTATTCAACATTGTACTTGAAGTCCTACCCAGAGCAATTCGACAACAAAAGGAGATCAAAGGGATACAAATTGGAAAAGATGAAGTCAAAATATCACTTTTTGCAGATGATATGATAGTATATATAAGTGACCCTAAAAATTCCACCAGAGAACTCCTAAGCCTGATAAACAGCTTCGGTGAAGTAGCTGGATATAAAATTAACTCAAACAAATCAATGGCCTTTCTCTACACAAAGAATAAACAGGCTGAGAAAGAAATTAGGGAAACAACACCCTTCTCAATAGTCACAAATAATATAAAATACCTTGGCGTGACTCTAACTAAGGAAGTGAAAGATCTGTATAATAAAAACTTCAAGTCTCTGAAGAAAGAAATTATAGAAGATCTCAGAAGATGGAAAGATCTCCCATGCTCATGGATTGGCAGGATCAACATTGTAAAAATGGCTATCTTGCCAAAAGCAATCTACAGATTCAATGCAATCCCCATCAAAATTCCAACTCAATTCTTCAACGAATTAGAAAGTGCAATCTGCAAATTCATCTGGAATAACAAAAATCCTAGGATAGCAAAAACTCTTCTCAAGGATAAAAGAACCTCTGGTGGAATCACCATGCCGGACCTAAAGCTCTACTACAGAGCAATTGTGATAAAAACTGCATGGTACTGGTATAGTGACAGACAAATAGACCAATGGAATAGAATTGAAGACCCAGAAATGAACCCACACACCTATGGTCACTTGATCTTCGACAAGGGAGCTAAAAACATCCAGTGGAAGAAAGACAGCATTTTCAACAAATGGTGCTGGCACAACTGGTTGTTAACATGTAGAAGAATGCGAATCGATCCATTCCTATCTCCTTGTACTAAGGTCAAGTCTAAGTGGATCAAGGAACTTCACATAAAACCAGAGACACTGAAACTTATAGAGGAGAAAGTGGGGAAAAGCCTTGAAGATATGGGCACAGGGGAAAAATTCCTGAATAGAACAGTAATGGCTTGTGCTGTAAGATCGAGAATTGACAAGTGGGACCTCATGAAACTACAAAGCTTCTGCAAGGCTAAAGACACCATCAATAAGACAAAAAAACCACCAACAGATTGGGAAAGGATCTTCACCTATCCTAAATCAGATAAGGGACTAATATCCAATATATATAAAGAACTCAAGAAGGTGGACTCCAGAAAGTCAAATAACCCCATTAAAAAATGGGGCTCAGAACTGAACAAAGAATTCTCGCCTGAGGAATACCGAATGGCAGAGAAACACCTGAAAAAATGTTCAACATCCTTAATCATCAGGGAAATGCAAATCAAAACAACCCTGAGATTCCACCTCACACCAGTCAGAATGGCTAAGATCAAAAATTCAGGTGACAGCAGTTGCTGGCGAGGATGTGGAGAAAGAGGAACACCCCTCCATTGTTGGTGGGATTGCAAGCTTGTACAACCACTCTGGAAATCAGTCTGGCGGTTCCTCAGAAAATTGGACATAGTACTACCGGAGGATCCAGCAATACCTCTCCTGGGCATATATCCAGAAGATGTCCCAACCGGTAAAAAGGACACATGTTCCACTATGTTCATAGCAGCCCTATTTATAATAGCCAGAAGCTGGAAAGAACCCAGATGTCCCTCAACAGAGGAATGGATACAGAAATTATGGTACATTTACACAATGGAGTACTACTCAGCTATTAAAAAGAATGAATTTATGAAATTCCTAGCCAAATGGATGGACCTGGAGGGCATCATCTTGAGTGAAGTAACACAATCACAAAAGAACTCACACAATATGTATTCACTGATAAGTGGATATTAGCCCAAATCTTAGGATACCCAAGATTTAAGATACAATTTGCTAAACGCATGAAACTCAAGAAGAATGAAGACCAAAGTGTGGACACTGTGCACCTTCTCAGAATTGGGAACAAAACACCCAGGGAAGGAGTTACAGAGACAAAGTTCGTAGCTGTGATGAAAGAATGGACCATTTAGAGACTGCCGTACCCAGGGATCCATCCCATAATCAACTTCTAAACGCTGACACCATTGCATACACTAGCAAGATTTTGCTGAAAGGACCCAAATATAGCTGTCTCTTGTGAGACGATGCTGGGGCCTAACAAACACAGGAGTGGATGTTCACAGTCAGCTATTGGATGTATCACAGGGCTCCCAATGGAGAAGCTAGAGTAAGTACCCAAGGAGCTAAAGGGATCTGCAACCCTATTGTTGGAACAACATGATGTACTAACTAGAACCCCGGAGCTCTTGTCTCTAGCTGCATATGTATCGAAAGATGGCCTAGTCAGCCATCAATGGAAAGAGAGGCCCATTGGACTTGCAAACTTTATATGCCCCAATATAGGGGAATGCCAGGGCCAAAAGAATGGGAATGGGTGGATAGGGAAGTGGGGGGGGGGCGCTATGGGGGACTTTTGGGATAGCATTGGAAACGTAATTGAGGAAAATATGTAATAAAAATATTAAAAAAAAAAAAAAGAACTGTTCCCAGAGACCTCCAACGTTGAAAGGAGGAATTACTAGCTATAAAGGATGCCTGACGGCAGAATTTCTCAAACATTTAGCACATTATTCGTCCCAAGCCACAAAACTCTGTGTAAGCACTTCCAGCAAATCTCAGAAGGGAAAGAAAACAACTCCTACTTGTTAAAAAAGAATCTCACAATTTGTCACCTTGGAAAATTTCCATTGCAATGTCTTCTGTAAAACTTTTGTGGAGAGGGGGGTTAGGGCAGATCTTCCTTCATAGTCCTTGGGACATACATCTCATAACACATCAAAACAATGATGCACAAAGGGGTCCAAAGTATCAAACAAATTACATGTACAGCAGCAGGGATTAGAACATGCTCTTATGAATTTTGAATTGGTTTAACAACTGAAAAATAATAAATCATAACAGCAGAGATCCCTGCAAAAAAAAAAAAAAAAGTCATCTTCTGAGGCTCTGAAACCACAACAAATACTTTGGAAAAGCTTCTGAGATTCCATGTAAAGCTCCATTTTGTGTTATTTCTAAGAAACTCAGGAATTGGCTTTTAAAAAAGGTCAAGGGAATAATTGGCCATTTTTAGTTTTGAGAAATTGGTTTATTTTTGTTCTAGATGATTTGAAACAAGGTCTTGCTGGGTAGATGAGTCTAGCCTTAGGCTTGCCTTGAACTCTTAACCTTCTTCTTTTGGTCTTTCCAGTTTTTGTATCACAGTGGTATGCTACACGCACAGGTAGTAAACCAGTTTTGAAAAGCAAGGTTGAAGACACTGAACCCACTTGTCATACTGAACACCACACTTTTAAAGACTGCCTTTTAAAAAAGCAGAGGTTTGGGGAAATCAGGGGAATAGGGAGTTTTTGGAGCAGAAACTGGGAAAAGGGATAAAATTTAAAATGTAAATAAAGTATCTAATTAAAAAAAGAAATGTTATCAAAACAAATCCTTGAGGGGAAACTTGGACTGCAACATTTAATGTTGACACATAGAGTTAAATAATAAAAATGTAAACAACTAAAAAAAAAAAGCAGAGGTTCTAGGAGGAAAAAAATGAGAATAGAAATAAAGAATGAGAAATTAAGATGATTTTTTTCCTTTTCTCCCACCAGTAATTTAGAGATTTATTTACATTAAAAATGAGTGGACAGCACAGTAAAGTAATGTAAAGAAAAGAATTCTTGATAGAGAAAAATTAGACATGCTAAGAATTCAGTGAGGTTGGATTTCCCTTTAGAAATTTGAATTTTATAATTTTGGAGGCAATTCAAACAGGTTGTGGAAAGACTACTAACAAATTCTGAATATTTTCTGGGTAAGATTAAAAGCCAATAAATATTTTCTTTTTTCTGCCAGACAGTAACATCTTTGGTCATTCGATTTAAAAGTGCATCTTAGATGTCAGTTTAGTGAAAGTTCCAGAGGTATCCAGAATAGAGAGTGAATTGCCAGGTAAGAAATGATGCCATTATACTAACCAAAGTTTGAAAGACTCTCAACTACTAAATGGAGAAGAATATTAATCCAGCAACATGGCTGTTCTGATCATATCCAAAGACCTTCTTGGTCTGTGTGATTTGACTGGAATACAGGTATATTTTTAGTACACACCTTTAACCCTTTTGGCTGAAATCCTATAGTACAGTGTTTTAATCCCAAACAATAACATCTAATTGAGGAAAAGATGAAGTGATGAATGAAAAAATATTTGACAGAATGAGTCAGAGATATTATATGCCCAATTCCCATGAGAACAGCACTGGAAAGAGAAGCTATTTAGGAGCAATGCAGGGAGAGAGTCAGTGAGATGGGAGTTAGTGTAGCAAATACAGGGCAATGAAGTTGGGTTCCTCTGTGAATTCAAGCAGTTCAATGCAGGTACTCAAAATCAGTTAAAACCAGAGAACTATGAGTCAGAATATTAGAACAAAGTAACAGAGGCAGTTTTTGCCAAGCAGAGCAATTCAATTTATACAGAAGCCAGTTTGAATCAGTTAGCACTGAAAGGAGTTTGAGCCAAAACAACTGAGTTGAATCAGCCAGCCAGAGTTCAGAAAGAGCAAGAAAGGGTGAGCTTATTCAGTCGTAAGTCTCTAAGATGACAGTTACATCAGGCAAATAAAAGTTACTTTTACAATTAAAGTTGTCTCAGAGATAGAAGATCAAAGCATTAAAAAATATGTGGAGGTGGACTATACTGATTTGACCAATGGTTGATCGAAAGAGTGAGAAGAAGGAAAAAAAAAATCAAAGATGCCTCTATGTGTCTAACATAGGCTACTGAATAAATCCATGGTGATGTTAGTTAACACAAATGCCTCCATTAACGTAATCCATTATATAGAGAAACTCAAAGACAAAAACCACATGATCATCTCATTAGATGAAGAGAAAGCATTTGACAAAATCCAACACCCATTCATGAGTAAAGTCTTGGAAAGATCAGGAATTCAAGGCCCATGCCTAAACATGATAAAAGCAATCTACATGACAAATGGGACCTCATGAAACTGCAAAGCTTCTACAAGGCAAAAGACACCATCAATAAGACAAAAAGACCACCAACAGATTGGGAAAGGATCTTTACCTATCCTAAATCAGATAGGGGACTAATATCCAATATATATAAAGAACTCAAGAAGGTGGACTCCAGAAAATCAAATAACCCCATTAAAAAAATGGGGCTCAGAACTGAACAAAGAATTCTCACCTGAGGAATACCGAATGGCTGAGAAGCACCTGAAAAAAATGTTCAACATCCTTAATCATTAGGGAAATGCAAATCAAAACAACCCTGAGATTCCACCTCACACCAGTCAGAATGGCTAAGATCAAAAATTCAGGTGACAGCAGATGCTGGTGAGGATGTGGAGAAAGAGGAACACTCCTCCATTGTTGGTGGGATTGCAAGCTTGTACAACCACTCTGGAAATCAGTCTGGCGGTTCCTTAGAAAATTGGACATAGAACTACTGGAGGATCCAGCAATACCACTCCTGGGCATATATCCAGAAGATGTTCCAACCGGTAAGAAGGACACATGCTCCACTATGTTCATAGCAGCCTCATTTATAATAGCCAGAAGCTGGAAAAACCCAGATGCCCCTCAAAAGAGGAATGGATACAGAAAATGTGGTACATTTACACAATGGAGTACTACTCAGCTATTAAAAAGAATGAATTTATGAAATTCCTAGGCAAATGGATGGACCTGGAGGGCATCATCCTGAGTGAGGTAACACAATCACAAAGGAACTCACACAATATGTACTCACTGATAAGTGGATATTAGCCCAAAACTTAGGATACCCAAGATATATAATACAATCTGCTAAGCACATGAAACTCAAGAAGAATGAAGACCAAAGTGGGGTCACTGTACCCCTTCTTAGAATTGGGAACAAAACATCCATGGAAGCAGTTACAGAAGCAAAGATTGGAGCTGTGACGAAAGGATGGACCATCTAGAGACTGCCATACCCAGGGATCCATCCCATAATCAGCTTCCAAACACTGACACCATTGCATACACTAGCAAGATTTTGCTGAAAGGACCCAGATATAGCTGTCTCTTGTGAGACTATGCCAGGGCCTAGCAAACACAGAAGTGGATGCTCACAGTCAGCTATTGGATGGATCACAGGGCTCCCAATGGAGGAGCTGGAGAAAGTACCCAAGGAGCTAAAGGGACCTGCAACCCTATAGGTGGTACAACATTATGAACTAACCAGTACCCGGGAGCTCTTGACTCTAGCTGCATTTGTATCAAAATATGGCCTAGTCGGCCATCACTGGAAAGAGAGGCCCATTGGACACACCAACTTTATATGCCCCAATACAGGGGAACGCCAGGGTCAAAAAAAAAAATGGGAATGGGTGGGTAGGGAAATGGGGGAGACGGGGGAGGGTATGGGGGACTTTTGGGATAGCATTGGAAATGTAATTGAGGAAAATACGTAATAAAATATATTTTAAAAAAAAAAGCAATCTACAGCAAACCAGTAGCCAACATCAAAGTAAATGGTAAGAAGCTGGAAGCAATCCCACTAAAATCAGGGACTAGACAAGACTGTCCACTTTCTCCATACCTATTCAACATTGTACTTGAAGTCCTAGCCAGAGCAATTCGACAACAAAAGGAGATCAAGGGGATACAAATTGGAAAAGAAGAAGTCAAAATATCACTTTTTGCAGATGATATGATAGTATATATAAGTGACCCTAAAAATTCCACCAGAGAACTCCTAAACCTGATAAACAGCTTCGGTAAAGTAGCTGGATATAAAATTAACTCAAACAAGTCAATGGCCTTTCTCTACACAAAGAATAAACAGGCTGAGAAAGAAATTAGGGAAACAACACCCTTCTCAATAGTCACAAATAATATAAAATACCTTGGCTTGACTCTAACTAAGGAAGTGAAACATCTGTATAATAAAAACTTCAAATCTCTGAAGAAAGAAATTAAAGAAGATCTCAGAAGATGGAAAGATCTCCCATGCTCATGGATTGGCAGGATCAACACTGTAAAAATGGCTATGTTGCCAAAAGCAATCTACAGATTCAATGCAATCCCCATCAAAATTCCAACTCAATTCTTCAACGAATTAGAAAGGGCAATCTGCAAATTCATCTGGAATAACAAAAAACCTAGGATAGCAAAAACTCTTCTCAAGGATAAAAGAACCTCTGGTGGAATCACCATGCCTCACCTAAAGCTTTACTACAGAGCAATTGTGATAAAAAAAACTTCATGGTACTGGTATAACCACAGAAAAGTAGACAAATGGAATAGAATTGAAGACCTAGAAATGAACCCACACACCTATGGTCACTTGATCTTTGACAAGGGTGCTAAAACCATCCAGTGGAAAAAAGACAGCATTTTCAACAAATGGTGCTGGCACGAAGGCTCAATGGAGATTAATAACTACCACCTGAGCTGTTGGAGGCAACAATAGGAAGACTTCTTTGGGGAAATCCAGGTACTCCATTCAATTGCAAATTAGCAACAATCAAGTTGAGACTTAGAATTCCCAGTGTGGGGGAGGTGGCTTTGAGAATCACAGAAATGTTGTAACTTTCTGGGAGTGGAGGCTGTGCTCCAATTTAACTTTGCTAGGTAATTAAGATTTTAGCTATCTTCCCTGGGAATCTCTAATACTGGAATTATTACTAGACCAGTCCAAGATTGAGTTAGAATAACTGGTCACAATGAGGGAAGGAGAAGAATCACTATAACTCTTTCTTGTGACTAATCTTTCTAAGTCAGACTACACGGTCTCTAATGTTCTATGTCCCATAAGCTTTAAAAAGCTTGAGCAAGGCAGCTTAGCTTGTCCAAACTGGGAAAATGGCAAACAAAGGTGGGTCAAAAACATATACCCAATTTAGCTTTCTTGTCACTACAGTCAGGGCACTTAGCAAACTCACCTGTCAGCTTGTCACACGAATTAGCCGTCGTGCTTCTGCAGTGTTCTGTGAAGAGAACCTATGCTTTTCCCTATCCCAATAAGATAGCTGTTCAGGATTAAGCCATATGCCAATAAGTAGATCCTTTTTATCTCACTTAGACATGATTATGTCTGGTTTTTACGATACTATAAGGCATTTATTAACTTCTTTGACATCCTTTCAAAATTCTTAAAATAAAAGTATGATTAAAATAATGTGCTTGACTATTCAACATTTTAAAACACCATCTACAGCACACAATTTAATTATCTGTGTTGAAGCAGGGGAAAGCTCAAAAGAATAAGCGTGTGATCCAATTCACATATACTTTTCTCCCATAAAAGTGCTGTTTTTAGACACAGTAATTGGGATGCATGCATGCATGAATTTGTAGAAGATACAGAAGCATGCATAAGAACAATTTTTTAACTTATCTTTGGGATAATGATTGTCAATTTTATTTAAAATGATGGTATGCAATAGATTGAATATTAATATTCTGTAATAACCAATTTAATTGCTGTTTTGAACAAGGAATAGAACCTTTGTCAGGTTCTTAAGACACAATTTTTGTTGTAGGTTTTCTAAAATATACGAATATATCTCACAATCCTTTATTAGCACCACAGCAGCCTTAATAGGATGTTAAAACTGTGTTTTGAGGTGAACGCCACCTCGGCCTCACCCGCCTCTGGCCTTCCTCTCAGGTGGAAGAGACTGAAGTGGCCTAATCTGTTGTAGGTCAGAAAGCCTGAGTGAGGGCGGCAGAGCACCCTGAGTTCTAGAGGGAAAAATATGGCTACCCCTGGTGGGGACAGGCAGAGGCTCATGGGGGCAATGGCAAGTATGGTCCTCCTCTGAGTTCGCTACAAAGTCTTTCTGGCGGCCTCACACGCCACCACCTCTCAGGGAAGGCTGTGTACCCCATGGCCCTGCCTTGAAGCACCCAACAGTCACCCGGCTCCATGTGGGCCAACGGTCGGCTGGGAGGAGAAGATAAATGACTTTACCATAATGTTTTCTCTTGCCAAAGAATTGCTGTGGGCACAGCTAATATTTAATTACCATTGATTATAATTGATAGCAATTATAAAAGCTTTCTTTATTTTCCTGCAAAGCCTTTTGTTCTTTGCCAGTTAATTTATGTCCCACTTAATAGCACCTAACAAAAGCTTAAGTTCTCCTGTGGTGTTAACATCTCCTGGAAGCTTTGGAAAATAAAATTTCTAAGCAAATCAATTTTTCGTTCTTAGATTTTTTTTTTTTGTACCACAATTTTATAGTGTAACTAAAACTCTAAGTATTAAAAAGATATTGCCTCTGAATCTTTTCTGGAGCAACAGCTACTACCCAGAACTTAAAAACTCCTTGTGTGAGAGCAAGGATTTAAAGTAAACTTCCCTTGAGAGGCATTAGCTAATAAAATACTTTACACTTAAGAAACACTATATACTGAAAGATTCAAACTCTTAGCTTCTTATATTGAAGCAGAGATAATAAAAATTTTTCTTACATACTGTAAAGCCATCTTAGCCATCTTAGCCATACCTAGAGGCAAAATTTTCCAGTGATCACCAGTTCACTAGAAGCAAAACTCTTTACAATTATCAGAATGCAAAGGAAACAACAAACCTTTAAATCTATAATAACTTTACATGAAGTAGGCAAGTTAAATCACAATGTTCTGATAAATTCTACATCCTGATTGACCTTTTATAAACTTCGAATTTAAACTTTATTAGAACAACATCTGGGTAGATCTGCAAAGGTGCTCTTTTACCTAAAAGGAATTTTCCCTGAAGGCAAGGAGAGGCAAGCTTTTAGAGCTTCCTTAAACATTTACAAGACAAAAGTAAGTCACACAAGCCATGCAGAGGATGCTCTGAGCTTAGTTTCTCTTCCTGTGAGGACAGATTTCAGGATTTTTAAGTTTCTTTTGCAATATTAGACTATAACTATAACTTTGGGATAGCGAAACCCAATTTCAAAACAATTTATCACCTTAGAAACAACATTAAAACTTCACTATCACGTTGCGAAATCTAGCTGCCAATTTATACCTATGAATGCATGACAGTGCAGATTTCAATGCCTCATTAAAGAGAAATTGTTTTAAATCTTATCTTTAAGTCTACCTTTTAGGATAAGAATCACATTAAATATTATCTCAACTAGAAGTATCCCTTAGAGGCCTAGTTTTTTGACCTGCTTTATGCCATGTGTTGGAAAGACTCCAAACCTGAGTTATGATTTAAAGCTAACTTTCTAGTAACTAGTGTTACACCTTTTTGATCAGTAAAAAAACAAATTAAGTGGCTACACGAATCTTATAAATTTAGACCAATCAAAGAATTTTAATTTTTCTAGCTATAATTATAAGATAAGAAAAGCACCTTGTCATTAGCTAAACTCATTAATCATGATTGCAGAGAACCCTCCAGGTAGCAGTATCTTGAATAGGAACAGCGACAGTGGCTGAACAATAGAGTGATCTAGGAAGGCTCCATTTTAGGTAATCGCCTTAGTGGCAGAAAAGTTCAAGGTCTGGCTCAGCCTGCTTCAGACTTGGGGGAGGTTACACCAAAATTAATTAAAATGCTCTAGAAAGCATAGATTTAAAAATCACATGTTAATTCAGGAAGTCATTGGAATGCAAGCAGTGATATTCTTTTTCTTATACTTTGTGCAGTACTTGTAAAGTGTCTTAATTTTGAACCTATACATTTTGAACCTATACATTGGTAAGTGCAATCAACATTTTTGCATTGTAGTAGCATTAATAAAATTAGTCTCAAGACACATGGAAAACAAGTCTATTAAGATTATTTTGTTTCATTTTTTACAGTCAAATATTCTTTTATTTTATTAGATATTTTCTTCATTTACATTTTAAATGCTATCACAAAAGTCCCCTATACCCTCCCTGGACCCTGCTTCCCAATCCACTCACTCCCACTTCCTGGCCCTGGCATTCCTCTGTACTGGGGCATATAATCTTCACAAGACCAAGGGCCTCTCATCCCATTGATGGCTGATTAGGCCATCCTCTGCTACATATGCAGCTAGAGACACAGCCAAATATTCTTAAATCTAACTATTTAGGACTTAAAGGTCACAGTTTTCTTATCGGATTCTCTGTTGAACAAGTATAGTTAACCTACCCACCTGTCATTCACAACATTTGTTTCTGGGCATCAAGATCAAGCATTCTTTATAGTAATAAAGAATAAATACTGTTTATGCATAAGTCTTGTGAGGCACTACTTCGACTTCCTCGGTATATCTTATGGGGAGCATCAAAATCTGGTTTCAGTACATGCCCCAATGATTTTTTTATGTAGATTTTCACCACAGAAGTTGCTCTTGAATAAAGAGCAATAGATCCTATGTTATAGATTCTAAGTTTTGAAGTGGCAATTTAAAGTTGTAATTAAAGATTTGAAAGTGTAATTCATGATACTTTAGTTTATTTCTATTTTGACTTTTTAATCTTGCAAATATTTCCATTACATAATTTCTGCAGCTTACATTTCCTTGTTGCTAGGTGGTTCTTAACATGCATATTCAATATGAGCTTCCTGGGGCTTGAAGCCAACTAGTACTATGCCTCCTGTTTGCTGCCAGAAATATTTCCTCAAAAAATAAAATAAAAATAAAAGTTAAATCAGTCTCTTTCCTACTGAAGAGTGTATCAAATTGGATAAACTAACTGTGAAGAACTGGAGAAATTGAAGTCATTATCTTGCTGTGATTCAGCTTTGAAATCTTTTCCTCAATAGTAAAAGAAAAAAAAAAGTGACTGCAATTCTCTTATACTGTAACCACTGGTACACTGAGTAAGTAATAACAATGTCTATCCAACTTTCACTTTTCTGAGTAATGAGCCATTGTGAAATAAGTGATGTGCAGAAACAGTGACTGAATCCTTCCTAGTTACTTGTTAATCTATAAAACTCTTTGTATTTTCATCATTCCTCTGAAAGAAGCCTGTGCCACTAAACGAGAAAAGTAGGGAACTTACTATGCAATCATTGAGACTTCAAACCTGAGGACGTTTCCTAACTAAAACTTTTTGCACATTCTCTGAACAAGTACTCGTTTGATATGGTTCATCAGAGCAGCAGTGGGGAAGCCTTATCTGATAAAGGCCACCACCATTCTCTGTCACTTGGAGTACCTGTTGGACTAATGAAGCATCTGACATCTTCCCTTATGGACTAAATGCAGCCCTTTGCCTCAGAGACTCAGACAATCAGGCTTTATTTCTCCTATCACTTATATTTCACAACTGCAGAGGCACTCTGCAAAAGAATTAGTTAAAACCTGATTGATTTAAATAACTAAACACTTACTACAATAAAATGTTAAATGAGATTCTTTATAAGATTTTTAACTTTTCCTGCTTGTAAATTAAAACTACTGTTAGATTTAACAGACATTTGGAATGATAAAGAAATCTAATAAAAGTCTTAGTATATAAGTCATGCAAGAAAAGTATTGCAAATTTTAACTGCAATGAAAAAGAAGATAAGTGATAATATTGGATTGATCTTTTAATATAGTATCATCAGGAAATAATCAGGAGGACCTTAGAAAGAAAATAAAAAATATTTTGGTACCTCTGTATAAATACATACCTTTTCACCTTTAAAGGTATGCGATATTCTGTTTATTGTACTATGCATAAGATAAGACACAATTAACTTTTAATGAGCAAAAATGAAGAAATGTTAGAGAGAAATATTCTTAGGGAGAGCTCAGATTTAAGAATAGACTAGAGACTTAAGTATTTTCCTATAAGCAAGGTAATTACTTAAGGATTATCGGCTCAAAATGAAACTGAACAGATATAACCAAGATAAATCTTTCTTCTTTGATGCTAAAATGTGAGAATGAACTATTCTTTGCTAATAGTTCTAGGGAATATGTATTTTAGAAGGATTAATAAAACAATAACCAAAAAGATCATGGAGGTTGTCATTTCCAGGAAGACTGTGAGACATCAGCAATCTTTCTCATAAATACTCAGTAATTTGGCAGAAGAGATGTGCAATCAGGGCCATATGACTATTATTTTGTAACGAATATTCACTTTTGAACAGATGATAGTGATTGGGTCATAAAAGAATATAGTAGAAAGGTAAACAGACTTTTCTTACACAGAAGATTTTCTTGACATTTGTTCTGAGAAATGAGAACTGAGAGCTCTGCTTCTCAGTAAATTTGAGGAATTCCATGAAGTTCTCCATTAGAGACCATTTTTAGCATGATTCATATTCTAAAATATGTTTGAAATCTCATACAGTTTCCTGTACTGTCATTTTAAAAATCATTTTTAAAGGGAATAGCTTTTTTGAGATTACCATAGAATTATTTATCCAAAACACAAATTGTACCGCACATTGACAAGCACTGCCAACTACTTACCTGTCTTAGAAACATTTGAAAACTCAAAGCTGTTGCCAACATCAGTGATGGATTTATTTTATTTCTCATAGATTGCTTTTATTAGGATGAACATTTTAACTACATTAATCATCCCAACTCATGAATATGGGGGACCTTTGCATCTTCCATTATCTTCCCCAGTCTCTTTTTTCATTGTCTTAAAGATTTTATCATACAAGTCCTTTATTTGCATGGTTAGAGTCACCCAAGAATATTTTTTGAGGCAACTATGAAAGGGATTGTGTTACTGTTTTCTCAGTCTGTATGTTCTTTGTATATAGGAAATATACTTGTTTTGTGAATTAATTTTGTATCCTGCTACTTTGTTGAAAATGTAAATCAACTGTAAGACTTTGATGATTAGTTTTGGATTAGTATTCTAAATTTTTAGAATCACTAATGCCTATAATGATAACATCTGCGAATAAGAGTACTTTGGCTTCTCTCTTTCTTTCTATTTGTAACCCCTTGATCTCCCAGTTGTCTTATGGACCTAACCTAGGACTTCAAGTATACTACATTAAATAAATATGAGAAGAGTGGACATTCTTGGATTGTTCTTTATTTGCTTGGATTATCTTTTTCCAGTCCGGTACCCTGAGGTAATGTTTATCATTGATATTGAGGCATGTTTCTTGAATATAGCAGAAAGAGGGATCCCAGTTTTTAATCCAATCTGTTGATCTGTATCTTTTTATTGGAAAATTATGACCACTGACTTTAAGTGAGCACTGTTTGTTGATTCAAAGTAATTTTTTGTACTGGTATGCTTCTCCCCACCCTCACTCCCACCACCCTCATCCCCACCCCTGCCACTTTGATATACTGGTTTTATATTAGTTTTATTGGGTGTGGTTAACCTCAGGTTCCTTACTAGAATATTCTGTAAAGTTGGATTTGGCGATAGATATTGGTTAAATTTGTTTTATTTGTGGAATGACTTTCTTTTTTCTCCTATTATGATTGAAAGTTTTGCTGAGTATAAATAAGGTTCCAGGCTGGCATCTGTGGTTTCACAGCATGTATAAAATATCTGTTGTTGCCCTACTGTCTTTTTGAATCTCCATTAAAAATTTGGGTGTTGATTTTTCTCTCCTGTGACTATCTAAGGCAGAACCAGCCAGGAACACAAGGGCCTCTGAGGCAGCAGAGAACCTGGGACAGGGTCCTTCCTGCATCCATCTGGAGCCAGGAGGTGGGGCTGTTCCTCAGCCCTATGTGCACTGGTCTTGGGAGAGAGCTGGTCTCCCAAAGGAGAAATAAGCTCCAGCCAGAGACAGCAAGAACGTCTAAATCCAGAGACTACCAGATGGTGAAAGGCAAAACACAAGAAACTTACCAACAGAAACCAAGACTACTTGGCATCTTCAGAACCCATTACTCCTAACACAGCAAGTCTTGGATACCACACTAAACTGGAAAACAAATATGTGATTTAAAATCATATCTGCTGATGCTAATAGAGGATTTTAAAAAGGATATAAATAACTCCCTTAAAGAAATACAGGAAAACACAGTAAACAGGTAGAAGACCCTTAAAAAGGAAACACAAAAATCCCTTGAAGTATTGCTGGAAAACACAACCAAACAGGTGAAGGAATTAAACAAAACCATCCAAGATTTTAAAATGGAAGTAGAAACAATAAAGAAATCACAAAAGGAGACAATTCTGGAGCTAGAAAACCTAGGGAAAAAGTCAGGAGTCATAAATGGAAGCTTCGCCAACAGAATACAAGAGAAAGAAGAGAGAATCTCAGGTCCAGAAGAACCATAAAAATATTGACAAAATAATCAAAGAAAATGCAAAATGAAAAAGATCCTAAGCAAAACATCCAGGAAATCAAGGACACAATAAGAAGACCAAACCAAAGAATAATAGCTATAGAAGTGAGAGAAGATTCCCAAATTAAAGGGCCAGTAAGTATGTTCAACAAAATTATAGAAGAAAACTTCCCTAACCTAAAGAAAGAGATGCTCATGAATATACAAGAAACCTACAGAACTCCAAATAGACTGGACCAGAAAAGAAATTTCTCCTGTTACATAATAATCAAAACACGAAATGCACAAAACAAAGAAAGAATAGTACGAGCAGTAAGGAAAAAAGGTCAAGTAACATATAAAGGCAGACCTATCAGAATTACACCAGACTTCTCACCAATGATTACAAAAGCCAGGAGATCCTGAACAAATGTCATATAGACCCTAAGAGAAGACAAATGGCAGCCCTGGCTTCTATACCCAGCAAGTATCTCAATTACCATAGATGGAGAAACCAAAGTATTTCATGACAAAACCAAATTTACACACTGTCTTTCCAGAAATCCAGTCCTTCAAAGGAAAATAAAGGGAAAGTTCCAACACAAGGAGGGAAACCACGTCCTAGAAAAAGCAAGAAAGTAATCCTTCAACAAACCTAAAAAAGAGAGCCACATGAACAGAATTCCAACTCTAACAACAAAAATTACAGGAAGTAACAGTTATTTTTCCTTAATATCTTAACATCAATGGACTCAATTCCCCAATAAAAAGACATAGACTAACCGACTGGTTACATAAGCAGGATCCAACATTTTTGTGCATACAGAAAACCCACCTCATGGTCAAAGACAGACACTATCCCAGAGTAACAATTTTCCAAGCAAATGGTCCAAGGAAACAAGCTGGAGTAGACATTTTAATATTGGACAAAATGGACTTTCAACCTAAAATTATCAAAAAAGATAAGGAGGGACACATCATATTCATCAAAGGTAAAATCTACCAAGACAAACTCTCAATTCTGAACATCTATGCTCCAAAAGAAAGGGCACCCACATTCATAAAAGAAACTTTACTAAAGCTCAAGGCACACATTGCACCTCAGACAATAATACTGGGAGACATCAATTTCCAATCTCAACAATGGACAGATCATAGAAACAGAAACTAAACAGAGACACAATGAAAGTAACAGAAGTTATGAAACAAATGGATTTAACAGATATCTATAAAATATTTTATCTTAACATAAAAGGATATACCTTCTTCTCAGCACCTCATGCTACCTTCTCCAAAACTGACCATATAATCAGTCACAAAACAAGCCTCAACAGATACAAGAAGACTGAAATACTCCCATGCACCCTATCAGATCACCACAGATTAAGGCTGATCTTTAATAACAGCATAAATAATAGAAAGCCCACATACACGTGGAAGCTGAACAATACTCTACTCAATAATAACTTGTTCCAGGAAGAAATAAAGAAATTCAAAGCTTTTTAGAATTTAATGAAAATGGAGCCACAACATCCCCAAACTTATTGGATACAATAAAAGCAGTCTTAAGAGGAAAAGTCAGAGGTCTGAGTTCTTTCAAAAAGAAACTGAAGAGAGCATATACTAGCAGCTTGACAGCACACATGAAAGCTCTAGAACAAAAAGAAGAAAATTCACCCAAGAGGAGTAGATGGCAGGAAATAATCAAACACAGGGCTGAAATCAACAAAGTAGAAACAAAAAGAATCAACCAAGCCAGGAGCTGGTTCTGTAAGAAACAAAATAGATAAACCCTTAGCCAGACTAACTGGAGGGCAGAGAAACAGTATCCTACTTAACAAAATCAGACATGAAAAGGGAGACATAACAACAGAAACTGAGGAAATCCAAGAAATCATCAGATCCTATTACAAAAACCTATATTCAACAAAACTGGAAAACCTGGATGAAATAGACAATCGTCTAGACAGATACCAGGTACCAAGGTTAAATGAGGATCAGATTAATGATCTAAAACATCCAATATTCCCTATAGAAATAGAAAAGAGTCATTAATAGTCTCCCAGCCAAAAAATGCCTAGGACCAGATGGGTTTAGAGTTCTATCAGACCTTCAAAGAAGACCTAATAACAATACTCCTCAAACTATTCCACAAAATAGAAACAGAAGGTATCAAATTCATTCTATAAAGACACAATTACTCTGATACCTAAATCAAACAAAGACCCAACAAAAAGAAGTTCAGACCAATTTCCCTTATGAATATTGATGCAAAAATAGTCAATAAAATTGTCACAAACAGAATACAAGAGCACATCAAAATGATCATCCATCATGATGAAGAAGGCTTTATCCCAGGGATGCAAGGGTAGTTCAATATATGGAAATCCATCAATATTATCCAATATAAAACCAAACTCAAAGAAAAAAATATGTTCATCTCATTACATGCTGAGAAAGCATTTGACCAAATCCAATACCCCTTCATGATAAAAGTATTAGAAAAATCACGAATTCAAGGCCCATACTTAAACATAGTAAAAACAATATACAGCAAACCAGTAGCCAATATCAAGGTAAATGGATAGAAAATTAAAGCAATCCCACTAAAATCAGGGACTAGACAAAGCTGCTCATTCTCTCCCTACCTATTCAATATAGTATTTGAAGTCCTAGCAAGAGCAATGAGACAACAAAATGAGATCAAAGGGATACAAATTAAAAACAGAGAAGTTAAAATATCACTATTTTCAGATGATATGATAGTTTACTTAAGTGACCCCAAAATTCCACCAGACAACTCTGAAACCTGATGAACAACTTGAGCAAAGTAGCTGAATACAAAATTAACTCAAACAAATCAGTGGCCTTTCTCTACACAAAAGATACACAGGCTGAGAAAGAAATTGGGGAAGCAACAGCCTTCACAATAGTCACAAATAATATAAAATACCTTGGTGTGATTCTAAGCAAGTGAAACATCTGTATGATAAGAAGTTCACCAAACCCAGACACTATTGCATATGCCCGCAAGATTTTGCTCAAGGGACCCTGATATAGCTGTCTCGTATGAGGTTATGCCAATGCCTGGCAAATACAGAAATGGATGCTCACAGTCAGCTATTGGATGGAACACAGGGCTCCCAATGGAGAAGCTAGAGAAAGCACCCAAGGAGCTGAAGGGGTCTGCAACCCTATAGGTGGAACAACAATATGAACTAACCAGTACTCCCAGAGCTCTTGTCTCTAGCTGCATATGTAGCAGAAGATGGCCCAGTCAGCCATCATTGGGAAGAGAGGCCCCTTGGTCTTACAAACTTTATATGCCCCAGTACAGGGGAATACCAGGGCCAAGAAGTGGGAGTAGGTGGGTAGGGGAGAGGACGGGGGGAGTGGAGAGGGAACTTTCGGGATAGCATTTGAAATGTAAATAAAGAAAATATCTAATAAGAAAAAGATAAATTAAAAAAAAGAACTTCAAGTCCCTGAAAAAATAAATCAAAAAAGATCTCAGAAGATGGAAAAATCTCCCATTCTCATGGATTGACAGGATTAACATAGTAAAATTGGTGATCTTGTTGAAAGCAATCTACAAATTCAGTGCAATACCCAGAAAACTTCCAACTCAATTCTTCAAAGAGTTAGAAAGAACAATTTGCAAATGTATCTGGAATAACAGAAAAACTAGGATAGCAAAAACTTTTCTCAACAGTAAAAGAGCCTCTGGTGGAATCACCATGCCTTATCCCAGTCTGTACTACAGAGCAATTGTGATTAAAAACAAGCAAACAAACAAGAAACAAAAACAAAAACAAACAAACAAACAAAACATGGTATTGGTACAGTGACAGAGAGGTAGTTCAATGGAATAGATTTGAAGACCAGAAAAAAAAGATAATATTTTCAACAAATGGTGCTGGCTCAACTGGCAGCATGTAGAAGAATGCAAATTGATCCATTCTTATCTCCTGTACAAAGCTCAAGTCCAAGTGAATCAAGGGTCTCCACCTAAAACAAGATATACTGAAACTTATAGAGGAAAAAGTGGGAAACATATGGGCACAGGGGGAAATACCTGAACAGAACACCAATGGTTATTCTTTAAGATCATCAATAGACAAATGGGACCTCATAAAATTAGAAAGCTTCTGTAATGCAAAGGATACTGTCAATAAGGCAAAAAGGCAACCAACAGATTGGAAAAAGATTTTTACCAATCCTAAATCCAATAGAGGGCTAATATCCAATATATACAAAGAAATCAAGAAGTTAGACTCCAGAGAACCAAATAACCCTATTAAAATTGGAGTAAAGAGCTAAACAAATTATTCTCAACTGAGGAATACCTAATGGCTGAAAAGCACCTAAAAAAAAAAATATGTTCAGTATCCTTAGTCATCAGGAAAATGCAAATCCTGAGATTCTACCTTACATCAGTCAGAATGGCTAAGATGAAAAACTCAGGTGACAGCAGATGCTGGCGAGGATGTGGAGAAAGAGAAACACTCCTCCATTGCTGGTGGGTTGCAAACTGGTACAGCCAATCTAAAAATCAGTTTGGTAGTTCCGCAGAAATGTGTACATAGTACTACCGGAAGAGCCAGCAATAACACTCTTGGGCATAAATCCAGAAGATGCTCCAAATTGTAATAAGAACACATGCACCACTATGTTCACAGCAGCCTTATTTATACTAGCCAGAAGCTGGAAAGAACCCAGATGTCCCTCAACAGAGGAATGGATACAGAAAATGTAGTACATTTACACAGTGGAATACTACTCAGGTATTAAAACAATTAATTTATGAATTTCCTAGGCAAATGGATGGATTTGGAGGTATCATCCTGAGTTAGGTAACCCAATCACAAAAGAACACCCATGACATGCACTCACTGATAAGTGGATATTAACCCAGAAGCTCAGAATACTTAAATACAATTCAAAAACCACATGAAACTCAAGAAGTGAAAGACTCCAAAACTCCCAAAGGGAGGCACTTACTCAAGCCTCGGGTCAGCCGCACACCCAAGAAGACACTGAGACCGAACTTAAGATGTATAGAGAGTAAGATTTAATACAGCAACGACAAGAAAGCACATAAAAAAAGCACATATACCAGATATCTGGGGTCGAAACTCATGCAGCCAGCAAGGTGCAGAGGAGATTCGGCAATTGGCCCAAACTTTTCACAGGCTTTTATAGGAAATAGCCAGGGGAAAAGTACAAGTTTTACGTCACCAAGGTGTTCTGCCAAGGGGCTTTACATAACCAAGGGGTCGTGTCCTATATTTTGGCAATGTACTCGATCTATTGGAACATTCTGGGGTAGTACCAGGAGGCCCCTATCTCAAAAATGTTCTTGGCATAGTCTTCAGTTAGGAGGGGTAGGACTAGGTTTTTTCCAGGAGACCCCTTATCTAAAAAATGTTCCTGGAGCAGTTTCCAATTGGGAGGGGGTACCTTGGGGTAAAAAGTTCAGGAGTGCTCCGGGAACAGTCTCTGGATGGGAGGGGTAAGAGAGTTCAGGAAAAGTTCAGGTGTTCAGTAATTTTCCTCTTTCATTCCCCCCTTCTTCTAGTGAATAATTCTAATCTTAGAATTTCAGAAGTCTATATTTTTATGCGGAGAATACTGCATTTACTCTATTTTAACATGGGAACAAAAACAGAATAAGAAGCATTAGTAAACAGAACTAGGCAGGGGCCCTTTTAGCGAGGCTTGAGGGTCTGGGCATGATGCAGGTGCACGTAGATCAGATCTCTGGCTGGAACTGGTGAGATGTCCTTGGGGCACCCAGCTCGTTCACTGTCTCGGCTGTTGGGATCCCTGGCGCAATGTCGTCCGCGTACTCAGTCCAATCCTTTTCAGTTGTGACCAGACCACCTGCAAGCCTTTTAACTTAGCATACAGATCATTATTATAACAACATAAGTTTAAACACATCATTTGAGACTATGATGGGCATAGGAGTTTCATAAAAGATCTTAAAAAGAGTAAAACTGAATCAAGAGATAGGGCATAGGGAAGGAACACCAAGTCTGTGCCAGTCTCCACGATTAATTTTATCAAGGTCTGTCTTAGAGTTTTAAACTAATTTTTATCTATCCTGAACTCTGAGGTCTATACACACAATGTAATTTTTGACCTCTGAATACTTGGCCACACCCTGACTTACCTGGGCAACATTATCTGACACTATTGCTTTTGGCACTCTGAACCTTGGAAAAATTTTCTTTAATAGTCTTCTTGATGACTATGTGAGCAGTATCATTTATCCATTTTGAGAACGTCTTTTTCTGCAGATGTCAACAGCTTTCTTTGTTTGTATTGTTCTATACAGTGGCAAAAGCATACCTTCTGTCAGTGTAGACTTTTCTTGTTGTCAACTTTCTGGGCTGAAGTCCCTTTAGGGAGGCTGCTGGCCTAGATCACTTGCTTTTTGTCCACTGCTGCACTGCTGTCCCCGCCTTCCGCTTACCTTTAACCATGAGGCTACTGCCATCCGTGTACCAGTTCAGCATATAGGGTAAAAGGCTTAGTCAGATCTGGCAAAGCCAGAGCGGGGGCTGCAAGCAGGGCTGCCTTTATGCTGTCAAAGGCTTTTTGGTGTTCCTCAGTCCAGGTGAATGGGACTTTTTCTTTAGTCCAGAGTCTGCAAAAGCCCACCGTTCCCAGAAACTCACGTACTTGGCGCGGGGTGGTGGGGGTTGGGATCAGCATCACAGTCTTTTTCTTGGCTTCGGTGAGCCACCGCTTTCCGTCGTTTTGGCACCTCGGTACGACATAACTGAGCTTTCTTGGCTGATACCCGGTACCCCAACTCACCCAGTTCATTCAGGAACTTCTAGGAGGGCCAGAATTTTTTCTTTGTCTTTGATGTCTCTGCCTTCAGCCAACCGCAGGGCTTGGGTTAGCGCCAGGAGTTCAGCCTTCTGAGCCAAAGTTCCTTCTGCCAGAATGTCAGAGCAGTGATGAGTAGGTGAAGACTCAGCAGGTTAGCAGGGGAAGCGAAGGTCACTTGTTCTGTCAACAAAAAGCTCTAATAATGTGTCCATCAGCCAGGGAAACAATTGAATCATGTGTCCCTAACCAAAAGCCATTATGTGCAGACAAGCAGGCCATCTCTCAGTCACCAGGTCTAATTTTTTCAAGTGCCACTGGTCTTTTAGGGTCCCAATTCCTGAGTAAGAACCTCTTTGGCAATACTTTTGTTCTCAGTCACATTTAGGAGTCCCAAAGTTGGGGACAACATTAGGGCAGTCTCAATAGCATCTAAGGCCATCCAAGGTTGTTCTTTATTTCCTATACGAGGGGCTGTTTATCTTTTTAATTCGGCAAAACCTGGAATCCACAGTTTGCAAAGACCTGCAGTGTCCAGGAACCTTTTAAACTTGCTTTGCACTGGTCAGTGGAGGAATATGAAAACACAGTCTCTTTTTAGCTGCTTCAACAGGTAGGCTACCGGTCTCTTTTAAGGACTCAGCCTCTGTGTTAGCACCCCTTCTGTTATCTCTTTATTTTTAGCCACGAACAGGTGAAGGGTTTGGTCTTGAGGGGGGGGGGCTCCTCTTCTTTTTGTTAGGACAGTCTCTCACCCAGTGCTCTTCTTTTTCAACAGCAAACACTCTGATCTTTAGCCAAAAGCTTTCTTTTTTTTGTTGCCAGGTACTAAGTTTTCTAGTCTCCCTGACTTTTGTGACCAGCATTTTTACAGATCATTTCTAAGTGCTAGTATTATTAGCAAGTGTCACTTTGCTAGGTTCTAGTCTTTGTCATTTATCTCTCTTTACTCCTGTTTTTTAACCACAATGGAGATCTCATATAATGTCTCTTTTTCTATCTATATATATCTCTTTCTTGTCTTTGCTTACTTTGAATGTTATCTAATTATTACATCTATATTCTGTCACTTAACTTTTTTCATAGTTCACCTCTTTTTACTGTTAGGTCAGATTGTCGGGGCATTAGTCCCACAGAGACGAGACCTCATCAGAGCCTGGCAGTTAGACCCGTAGGTGCTCCTTACCTTGTATGTCTCCCTCACCGGAGCTTAAAACAGACTTACTGCCAGCAACTCAGGGCAGTGCCTGAGAAGAGAAAACACATGAGGCAGAGAAGGGAGTGCAGTTCTCACATCTAGCTATACCAAACCACTGATATTTCAAAATGAACACAATTTTTTCTGTTAACAGTTAGCAAGAGACAGGATACAGGGGACAGGAGAATGAGAAGCAACCAGGGAACCTTGTGGCGTCCTCAGATCAGACGCGGCAACCCGCTGAACTCAAGCATACTAGTCAGCGGAGGAAAAGAAACTAACCAGGATTTTCTCAGTAACGGCGAATGGACAGGGAGGAGCCAAGCGCCGAGTCTCCCGCGCCACGGCGCGGGAAATGTGGGAGTGGCAAACAAACACTGGCAAGGAGGGGGAATTTAACCACTTGTTTTTCCGCATGGCTTGGAGGCGGCGGCGGGCCTGGCGGAGCGCAGACAGCAGCCTCCTCCTGCGAAACGGCCCCGCCGCCGGTCGGGCGGCAGCGACTGCGGTGGGGGCAGCAGCGGCGGCGGCACGGGTGGCGGACACAAGGGAGGGAGTGTGGGCGGGCACCCGTGCGCAGACCCCGGGAGGAGCCAAATGAGGGACAACTTAACCACTTGTTTTCCGGCATGGCTTGAGCCCCCGGAGGCGGCGGCGTCCGCCACCCCACACACAGGCATCCACGGAGCTCTCTTGGCCGGAGGCAACGGCGGCCTCCCGAGCTTTGGAAACGCAAGGCGCCTGCGCGGCAGGGCGGGGGAACTTCTCTGTGTGCCCCGCGGCGGGCGCGCAGACACAAGGGAATGCGGGCAGACTCCAGGGGGAAGCCAAAGGAGGGACGGCGGCCACTCCGGGACTGGCAGGCGGGGGCCGGCAGGCCGCTGCACTCACTATCAGCATTTTACAACTCATTCGCAGGGCACAGACA
This sequence comes from Mus caroli, assembly GCF_978045245.1. Taxonomy (NCBI): domain Eukaryota; kingdom Metazoa; phylum Chordata; class Mammalia; order Rodentia; family Muridae; genus Mus; species Mus caroli. The sequence continues at coordinate 11,306,756 of NW_028227259.1, forward strand.
GCCTCCGTTGCTGCTGTGTCTGCAGAACTCAGAACCTCAGCACCACTGCGGCAGCTCTGGATCTCAGAGCTCTTTTGAGCAGCCTGGGGAGGACCGGCCTGGTGGTTTTCTTTCCTTTTTAAAACCATTGCTGACAAATTCTGTCCTGACGTCAGTCCAAGTCTATAGTCGACAAAGGGTTAACACACACACACACACACACACACACACACACACACACACACAGTCTGTCACGTGACCAAAACACAACCAGCCAAACGCCACTTTCTGACGGGATCGGATTCCACATTGACTCTTTTTCCTGATAGGGGTGGGATTCCACATCCACTCCCGCTCTGGCAGAGAGAACACTCTCTCTCTCTCCTTCACTCTGCCAGGCAACAGCCAGGTCTTTTTGACTGTTCTGTACCCTGGGCACTCCTCTCAGGGTCTCCTTTGGAACATCTTTTTGGGGTGCAGACTGTGAGGCCATAGACAGTCGTCCTCTCACAGCCACTAGGGTCCTTACGGTCCACAGTGGCAGCTGCCAGAATAAACCCACAATCTCAGAATACACAAATGCAGCAGTTCCACACCTACACACCCAGCAGATTGTCCTATTTCTAGAATAATAGCAAACACAACAAGAGCAGACACGAGACTTAGACAAAAGAAACCAAAAACAGCGGCGACCTCGCGTCGCCCACAGGCAACTTACAGATTCAGATGGCCTCTCCAAGGCCGGCCGGCTTAGACCTTTCACCAAAGTGATAGTCTCTTGGCCTTCAGAGGGGTCCATCAGGCGTCCCTGATCCTCCCCTATTCCTCCCTGGGACGTCTCCCAGGGGCAGATCGGACGGTAGACACCTGAGCATGTCTGCTCTTATCTACTCCGTGCTCTCTATTGAGACCTGCCTGGTCTCCAGCTCCCGGAGCACGGTCTCTGGTGCTCGTACTGAGCACAGAGCGTCACGCAAAACCAGAACTGCGATCGCACCAGATACAGATTCAGATGGCCTCTCCAAGGCCCACAGACAGATTGAGACCCTCCTGGTCTCCAGAATCAGAACACAGACACTAGACCAAGGCAGAACAGAAAATCTTACTTCTGAGTGGGTCCAGGACTTCTGGGTAGTCGCTCTGATTCCCGGCCAATGCACCAAATGAAAGACTCCAAAACTCCCAAAGGGAGGCACTTACTCAAGCCTCGGGTCAGCCGCGCACCCAAGAAGACACTGAGACCGAACTTAAGATGTATAGAGAGTAAGATTTAATACAGCAACGACAAGAAAGCACATAAAAAAAGCACATATACCAGATATCTGGGGTCGAAACTCATGCAGCCAGCAAGGTGCAGAGGAGATTCGGCAATTGGCCCAAACTTTTCACAGGCTTTTATAGGAAATAGCCAGGGGAAAAGTACAAGTTTTACGTCACCAAGGTGTTCTGCCAAGGGGCTTTACATAACCAAGGGGTCGTGTCCTATATTTTGGCAATGTACTCGATCTATTGGAACATTCTGGGGTAGTACCAGGAGGCCCCTATCTCAAAAATGTTCTTGGCATAGTCTTCAGTTAGGAGGGGTAGGACTAGGTTTTTTCCAGGAGACCCCTTATCTAAAAAATGTTCCTGGAGCAGTTTCCAATTGGGAGGGGGTACCTTGGGGTAAAAAGTTCAGGAGTGCTCCGGGAACAGTCTCTGGATGGGAGGGGTAAGAGAGTTCAGGAAAAGTTCAGGTGTTCAGTAATTTTCCTCTTTCAGAAGAAAGACCAAAGTGTGGATACTTCGATCTTTCTTAGAAGGGCAAACAAAGTACCCATGGAAAAAGTTACAGAGACAAAGTGTGGAGCAGAGACTGAATGAAGGACCATCCAGAGACTGCCCCACCTGGGAATCCATCCCATATACAATCTCCAAACCCAGACACTACTGTGGATGCCAACAAGTGCTTGCTGACAGGAGCCTGATTTAGCTGTCTCCTGAGAGGCTCTGCCAGTGCCTGACAAATACAGAAGTAGATGCTCACAGCCATCCATTCAACTGAGCACACGGTCCCCAATGAAGGTGCTAGAGAAAGGGTCCAAGGATATGAAGGGATTTGCAGCCCCATAGGAAGAACAACAATACAACTAACCAGTACCCCCACCCCAGAGCTCCCTGGAACTAAACCACCAACCAAAGAGTACACATGATGGGACTCATGGCTCTAGCTACATATGTAGCAGAGGATGGCTTAGTAGGTCATCAATGGGAGAAGAGGCCCTTGTTCCTGTGAAGGCTGAATGCCCCAGTGTAGGGGAATGCCAAGACCAGGAAGCAGGAGTGGGTGGGTTGGTGAGCAAGGAAAGAGGGGGGGGAACCAGAAAAGTTGATGACATTTGAAATGTAAATAAAGAAAATATCTAATAAAAATAAAAAAATTATACTAATAACTCTCTCCATTTATATGTTATCTAATCTTTTTCCCATGTAGGTTTTAATATCTTAACATTTAATGTTCCTTTCACTTGACTGTATGTTTGGTGTTATTTTTCATGGGAAATTTCTTTCCTGGTCCAGTTCATTTGGTGCTCTATATGTTTTTTTTTCTTTTAATATTAATGCCTTGAGTTCTCCAGTTATAAGACACTTGCCATCTGAATGTTTTAAGGAACAAAATCCATGTATTGAAACTCTGCTATACAGATGGATACCAACTTTAAGTGAAAAGATGGAAAGAAGTATTCCACCAAAACAGGATCAGGAAACAAGTAGCTGCTTCTATCCTAATATCTGATAAAAGAGACTTCAAAGTAAAACTCATCAGAAGATAGAAAGAAGGGCCCTTTATACTCATTAGAGGATCAATGACTCCAGAAAATATTATAATACTCAACATATGTACATTAAAATACAGTGTAATGAATTTCATTAAAATCATATTAGTGGAAATAATGACACAGATTAAGGCAAGCGTGATAGTAGTTTTTAAATACCTCCTTTCTCCAACTGATGATTCAGCAGAAGAAAAAGAAAAAGAAAAACCTCAGTATTCAATGACAGCTTACATCAATATACATCAAATGAAACTAACCAATATCTACAGAACATTCTAACCAAACATTAGGGAATATACATGCTCTGTTAAAACAGAGAAACTTCTCTTATACAGACAATATACTGGGGCAGAAAACAAACTAGTAAAAATTAAAACTGTAAAAGAATAAAACTGTAAAAATTGAAATAATTCAATGTATCCAATTTGACCATTATGCAAAAAATTTAAAATTCACAGCAAACAAATCTATTAAGTTTATATACTCATATATAATAAACAATCACTATTAAGTGATGACTGGGTCAAAGAAGAAATTTATATATATATATATATATATTTGAAACTAAATAGAAACAAAAACACTATATAACAGAAATTCTCATACACACTAAAAACAGTACTAAGAAGGAAAGTTATAGCCCTAAGTTCCAACATTAAAAGTCCAGAAAAGGCATAAAAATGACTTAATTATACAACTCATAAATTTGGAAAAAGAGAACAAATGAAACTCAAATCTGACTAATGGTAAGATATAATAATAATTTTAAAAGATCCAAGCAGAAATTAATTGAATAGAAACAAACAATACAATACAATACAATACAAGGAATCCATGACTCTAAAACGTGATTCTTTGAGAAGACAAAAAAAAAAAAAAAAAAAAAATTTAACAGACCCTTAATCCAAATAGCCCAGAGAAAAAGACAACCCCAATTAACAGCAACAGCAGTGGTGGTGCACGCCTTTAATTCCAGCACTTGGGAGGCGGAGGTAGGTTGATTTCTGGTACACAGAGAAACCCTGTCTCAAGAAACCAAAAACCAAAAACCAAACCAAAACAAAAAACAAACAAACAAAAAAACAACCCAAGAAAATTCAGAATGATATAAAGGAATAGTTTAAAAATGCATAACACAATCCAAGGAACATAGGAACTCTGCCCGACCAGTGACACAGGTTCCTCCAGATCTGGGCCGTTTCCCTGAGCAGATTTTGGGCACAAACTCCAGCAGCTAGTCCCACAACACACAGAGGAAGCTCCACTCCCGGTGCTCTAACATACCCAGGATCCCAGGAGCTGGGTCACAGCAGGATCACAGGGTCCCAGAGACAGCTTAACTCCCAGGAACTCTGACACACCCAGGATCTCAGGATCATAGGATCCCAGAGACAGCTGAACTCTGAGGAGTTCTAAGACAACAAAGATCACAGGCAGGACAGACTGCAGTCAGATATAGTGAGGACAGGTAGTACTAGAAATAATCAGATGGCAGGAGGCAACCATAAGAATGGAAGCAACAGAAACCATGGTTACTTGGCATCATCAGAATCCAATTTTCTCAACATAGCAAGTCCTGGTTACACCATCACACCAGAAAAGAAAATTCAGATGTAAAATCACATCTCAAGATGCTATTAGAGGATTTTTAAGATGGACATAAATAGCTCACTTAAAGAAATACAGAGCAGAAGCAAACAGGTAGAAGCCCTTAAAGAGGAAACACAAAAATCCCTTAAAGAATTACAGGAAAAAAAAAAAAAAAACAATCAAACAGGCAACGGAAATAAACAAACCACGGAAGACCGAAAACGGAAGTAGAAACAATAAAGAAATCACAAAGGGACAACCCTGGAAATCATAGGAAAATATAGTTAGAAAACGTCGGAAAGAGATCAGGAGTCATAGATGCAAGCATCACCAACAGAATACAAGAGATAGAAGAGAGAATCTCAGGTGCAGAAGATACCATAGAAAACATTGACACAACAATCAAAGAAAATGTGAAATGCAAAAAGCTCCTAAACCAAAACATCCAGGAAATCCAGGACACAATGAGAAGATAAAAATAGGTATAGAAGAGAGTGAAGATTCCCAATGCAAAATACCAGTAAGTATCTTCAACCAAGTTAGAGAAGAAAACTTCCCTAACCTAAAGAAAGAGATGCCCATAAACATACAAGAAGCCTACAGAAATCCAAATAGACTGGACCAGAAAAGAAATTCCTCTTGTCACATAATAATCAAAACACCAAATGCACTAAACAAAGAGAGAATATTAAAAGCAGTAATGCAAAAAGGTCAAGTAACACATAAAGGCAGACCTATCACAATTACACCAGAATTTTCACCAGAGTCTGTGAAAGCCAGAAGATCCTGGACAGATGTCATACAGACCCTAAGAGAAGACAAATGCCATCCCTGGCTGCTATGCCCAGCAAAACTCTCAATTACCATAGACAGAAAAAACATGATAGTCCACGACTAAAACAAATTTACACAATATCTTTCCACAAATTCAGCCCTACAAAGGATAATAGATGGAGAACACCAACACAAGGAGGGAAACTTCACCCTACAAAAAGCAAAAAGGTAATCTTTCAACAAACCCAAAAGAAGATAGTCATACAAACATAATTCTACCTCTAAGAACAAAAGTAACAGGAAGCAACAATCACTTTTTCTTAATATCTCTTAACATCAATGGACTCAATTTCCTAATAAAAAGACATAGACTAATAGACTGGAGACCTAAACAGGACCCAGCATTTTGCTGCATAAAAGAAATGCACCTCAGTGATGAAGACAGACACTACATCAGGGTGAAGGGCTGCAAAACAACTTTCCAAGCAAATAGTCCCAAGAAACAAACTGGAATAGCTATTCTAATATCAAATAAAATCAATTTTCAACCAAAAGTTATCAAAAAAAAAGTTTTAAAAAAGGCCACTTCATACTGGTCAAAGGAAAAATCTACCAAGATGAACTCTCAATTCTGAACATCTATGCTCCAACTGCAAGGGCATCAACATTCATAAAAGAAAGTTTACTACAGCTCAAAGCTCACATAGCATCCCACACAGTAAGAGTGGGAAACTTCAACATACCACTCTCAGCAATGGACAGATCATGGAAACAGAAACTAAACAGAGACACAGTGAAACTAACAGAAGTCATGAACCAAATGGATCTAACAGATATTTATAGAACATTTCATCCTAAAGCAAAAGCATATACCTTCTTCTCAGCACCTCAGGATACCTCCAAAACTGAACATATAATCAGTCACAAACCAGGTCTCAACAGACACAAGAAGACTGAAATAATCCCATGCACCTATAAGATCACGACGGACTCAGGATGTCTTAAATACCAACTAAAACAATAGAAAGCGTACAAACACATGGAAGCTGAACAATGTTTTCCTCAATAATAACTTGATCAAGGAAGAAATAAAGAAATTAAAAGCTTTTGAGTATTTAATGAAAATGAAGACATATCATACCAAAACTTATAGGACACAATGAAAGCAACAGTAAAAGGAAAACACATAGCTCTAAGTACCTCCAACAAGAAAATGAAGAGAGCTTACACTAGCAGTTTGACAGCACACCTGAAAGCTCTAGAACAAAGAGAAGAAAATTCACCCAAGAGGAGTAGATGGCAGGAAACAATCAAACACAGGGCTGACATCAACCAAGTAAAAACAAAAAGAACTATACAAAGAATCAACCATGCCAGGATCTGGTTCTGTGAGAAACAAAATACATAAATCCTTAGCCAGACTAACTGGAGGGCACAGAAACAGTATCCAAATTAACAAAATCAGAAATGAAAAGGGAGATATAACAAAAAAATGAGGAAATTCAAAAAATCATGAGATCCTACTACAAAAGCCTATGTTCAACAAAACTGGAAAACCTGGATGAAATGGACAGTTTTCTGGACAAATACCAAGTACTAAATACCAAAGTTAAATCAGGATCAGATAAACCACCTAAACAGTCTCCAAAACTCTAAAGAAATAGAAGCAATCATTAAGCATCTCCCAACCAAAAAAAAAAAAAAAAAAAATCACAGAACTGGATGGGTTTAGTGCAGAATTCTATCAGACCTTCAAAGACGACCTAATACCAATACTCTTTAAAATATTCCACAAAATAGAAACAGAAGGAACACTACCCAGTTAATTCTCTGAAGCCACAATTAAAGTTATACCTAAACTACACAAAGATACAACAACAACAACAAAAAAAAAGAACTTCAGATCAATATTCCCTATGAATACTGATGCTAAAATACTCAATTAAATTCTCACAAACTGAATTCATGAACGCGTCAAAATGATCATATTGGCTTCATCCAGGGATGCAGGGATGGTTCAATATACGGAAATCCATCAACATAATCCACTAAGTAAACAAACTCAAAGAAAAAAAAACCCACATGATCATTTCAATACACGCTGTAAAAGCATTTGACAATATTCAACACCCTTTCATGATAAAAGTATTGGAAATCAGAAATTCAATGCCTACACCTAAACATAGTAAAAACAATATACAGCAAAACAGTAGCCAACATCAAGAGAGAAACTTGAAGCAATCCCACTAAAATAGGGACTAGACAAGGCTGCCCAGTCTCTCTCTATCTATCCAATATAGTACTTGAAATTCTAGCTAGAGCAATTAGACACGAAAAGGAGGTCAAAGGGATACAATTTGGAAAGGAGGAAATCAAAATATTACTATTTGCAGATGATATGACGGTATACTTAAGTGACCCCAAAAATTCAACCAGAGAACTCCTACAGCTGATAAATAACTTCAGCAAAGTAGCCACATATAAAATTAACTCAAACAAATCTGTAGACTTCCTATACTCAAAGGATCAACAGGCTGAGAAAGAAATTAGGGAAACGATACCCTTCACAATACTCACAAACAATATAAAATATCTTGGTGTGACTCTAACCAAACAAGTGAAAGATATGTACATCAAGAACTTCAAGTCTCTGAAGAAAAAACCAAAGAAGACCTCAGAAGACAGAAAGATCTCCCATGCTCATGGATTGGTGAGATTAATGTAGTTAAAATGACCATATTGCCAAAAGCAATCTATAGATTCAATGCAATCCCCATCAAAATTCCAACTCAATTCTTCATAGAGTTAGGGAAATCTTCAAATTTATTTAGAGTAACAAAAAATGGAGGATAGCAAAAACTCTTCTCAACAATAAAAGAACTTCTGGGGAAATCACCATCCCTGACCTCAAGCTGTACTACAGAGCAATAGTGATAACAGGCAGGTACATCAATCAAATAGAATTGAAAACCCAGAAATGAACCCACACACCTATGGTCACTTGATCTTTGACAAAGGTGCTAAAACCATCCAGTGGAAAAAAGAAAGCATTTTCAACAAATGGTGCTGGTTCAACTGCCAGTCAAGACGCAGAAGAATGCAAATTGATCCATTCTTATCTCCATGTACAAAGCTCAAGTCCAAGTGGGTCAAAGACCTCCACAAAGCAAAGGGGAAACGTTTCTGAAGAGAACACTAATGGCTTATGCTCTAAGATGAGAATGGACAAATCAGACCTCATAAAATTGCAAAGCTTCTGTAAGGCAAAGGACAAAATGGCAGCAAACAGATTGGAAAAAGATCTTTACCATCCCTTCATTAGATAGCAGGCTAATATCCAATATATGCAAAGTACTCAAGAAGTTAAACTCCGTGGAACCAAATGCCCCAATTTAAAAATGGGGAACAGAGCTAAACAGAGAATTCTCAACTGAGAAAACATGAATGACAGAGAAGCACCTAAAGAAATCATAGTCATCAGAGAAATGAAAATCAAAATGACCATGAGATTACACCTCATACAAGTCAGAATGGCTATGATCAAAAACTCAGATGACAGCAAATGCTGGCAAGGATGTAGAGAAAGAGGAACATTCCTCCATTGCTGGTGCGATTGTAAGGTGTTACAACCACTCTGGAAATGAGTCTGGTGGTTCCTCAGAAAACTGAACATAGTATTATCTGAAGACCCAACTATACCACTTCTGGGCATATACCCAGAAAATGCTCTTACATGTAAAAAGGACACGTGCTCCACTATGTTCATAGCAGTCATATTTATAATAGTCAAATGCTAAAAAACAGCCCAGATGTCCCTCAACAGAGGAATGGAAACAGAAAATGTGGTTTATTTACACAATGTAATACTATTCAACTATTACACACATTGACTTCATGAAATTCACAGGCAAATGGATGGAACTTGAGAATATCATCCTGAGTTAGGTAACTCAGTCACAAAAGAACACACATGGTATACACTCACTGATAAATAGATATTAGCCCAAAAGTTCAGAATACCCAGATACAATTCACAGATTATATGAAACCCAAGAAGAAGGAAGACCAAAGTGTGGAGGCTTCAGTGCGTCTTAGAAGGTGGAACAAAATACTCACAGGAGGAAATATGGAGACAAAGTTTGTTAGAGACCGATGAAAATGCCATCCAAAGACTTCCCCATCTGGGGATCCATCCCATATACAGTTACCAAACCTTGACACTATTGTGGATGCCAGGAAGCAATTCCTGTCGGGAACCTGATATGGCTGTCTCCTGAGAAGCTCTGCCAGACAAATGCAGTCTCTGACAAATGCAGAAGCATATGCTTGCAGTCAACCTTTGGACTGAGCATGGGGTCGCTGGTAAAGGAGTTGGAGAAGCTACTGAATGAACTGAGGGGGGTTGCAGCTCCATGTGGGTAGCAACAATGTTCAGCCAACCAAAGAGTACACATGGAGGAACCCATGGCTCAGGCCGCATATGTGGCAGAGGATGGACTTGTTGGACATCAGTGGGAAGTGCCAGCCTTGTATCTGAGGGGATTTGATGTCCTAATGTGTGGTAATGCCAGGGTAGTATGGCAGGAGTGTGTGGGTGAGTGGGTGGGGAAGCACCCTCATAGAGTAGGGTGTATTGGGTATTGTATAGGGGGGTTCTGAAGGGGAGACCTTGAAAGGGGAAAGCATTTTAAATGTAAATAAAGAAAATATCCAATAAAATTTTAAAAATAAAATTACTTTGAGACTCCATCTCAAATGGAAAATACCTAAATTTCTTTCAGCATATGAATAGACAATAAAAATATGGTAGACACTATGGGATATTATTTGTCTGTAAAGAAAAGGAAATCATGAAATTCTCAGGTAAATGAATAGAGACGATTACATTGAGTAAGGCAACCAAGACAAGAAAGACAAATGATACATGTTCCCTGCTTTCTGCACTTCATAGCTCCAAATCTACAAATGTGGGAACACAGCATGGAATAATTACAGAACAAAAACAACCATAAAATGCATGGGAAGTTATATGAATCGGGAAACTGAAAAAGGGAGAGGAAGTATCCAACTAAAGAGACAGGGAGGTCAATACAGAAGGAGAGTAGGTGTGAGAGGCCAAACTGTGGGAAACTAGGTCCCGCAGTTACTCTCACCCTGAAGATCCGCTGACCCTTTGAAGGGAATTATGTCACCCCCTCCTTCATTGCCTCCACCTGGTGCCTGAGACTGCCAGCTTCACTCCCTCCTTCACTTGGCGCCTAGAACTGCTTAGACTAAGGCAGCTTCACCTCCTCTTCCATGTCTCCCTTTGGTGCCTGGGACTGTTTATGGCACAGCAAGATAAACTGCAGAATGTTTGAAGGCCGCCCGGGACAGTTTTAGGGCCGACATTCCAAGATAAGTTGCAAGAAGCCTGTAATCAGCATTCGCCCGAGATGTCCATCCCTTTCTCTGTATTTTATTATGCCCCCTCGATCCCTTCCTATTTTCTCTCACTGTGTGCTTATAATCAGGCTCCTAGCCTTCATTTAACAGACCTTGACGACTCTTTGCTTGGTCTCGCTTCCCTTTCTCTGCCCGCTTCTCTTGCAGGCCTTGGTCCTGCTGGACATGACAAATAGGGAAAGAGGATCAAATAATAAAAAGGTTGTTTGATAAAGCCTCAATATATTTAATTATTTTATATTTACCTAAATATGTACACACACACACAAACACACATACATGTTATACCTTTAGGGTTGAACTAACAAAACCTTCAGTACCTGACACAGGAAATCTTTTTTTAGAACAGTTGGATAGTTGGTTAGGATCGTTCACATAACTCTCAAACAAAAACCACTGCTGCTGTCTATCCTTTATTGGGTCCTGAAGGTTGAAATCAATCCCTGTTTCTAAAGACAATGCACACATAGGATGCAGGGCTTTGATGATTTGAACTAGCTCTAGCTGAATGCCTACTTCCTGTGGTCTAGCTTCTATGGACTACAAAATAAGATGCAAGCTGCCAAGGGGTAGAAACAATTAATAATCCTACATAGCTAAAGCAACTTTGAGCCATAAATTGTTTATGCAGGTATTTTTATAATATGCACAACAGTGACCTGCAGAGCAAGATATCCATAAAGGTGTGGCTTTCATATATTGATAGTAATCAACAGCTAGCTGCCTAACTAGACTTAAAACCCATTTAATAGGAGAGAAACCATGCCTGGTCCAGAAACTTAACCAAATTCCTATAATTAGTCGGGTCATGAATCTTAGAAAAGAATCAACTACTGTTACTTTGTAGACCAATGTAATTCCTAACTCCATTCTAAACCGTATCCTCACATCCAAAGATAACTGTATCTATCACTCGTTATCAAAGAAGCTTCTCCTTAGAGAAAACAAAGACCTGTGGACAACCACAGCTGGACACAATACACAGATCCAATGACTGTCAGGATCCTAGTCCAAATGGATACCACTGTATCATAATGCCTGCATCTGTGCATCTGTGGGTTAGGGAACAACATAAGAGAAGTGACAGAAAGGTTGTAAGAGCCAGAATATGAGGAACTGCACAAACAATTTCTGACAATGGCAATATCAGTAGATGTGCTAACAAAGTAGGGGGAAATTCCCACAGGGTCACACCCTATAACAAGGAATTTCAGACAAATACTGAGTGCTGAGATTTGGTTAGCTTCTGCCAGCAATGAGCCCCCTAACTGGAAGTCCAATACACACTGTGGGAAGGGCAGTGAGTAAAATGTAAAGTGAATTGGTGAAATAATAATGATAAACCATGTAAGAGCCAAAGGAAGAAGGAGCTTGCTGTGCAATTGCATCTCCTAGGAATGTGGGAAGCTACACCTAAGAAGTCTTACCAGCATATGTGTAAACATTAAGTGAGAAAGTGCACCACCAATAGATATCCATTTGCCTTTTGAAGCATATGTAGTAACTCTAACTAGTCAGCTTTTACATTTCTTTGGCCTTGGAAACTCTTATAAATTTCAAAGACTTTACAGATTCACTATCATTATGCTTTTCTTTTTCATTGTGAAGAATCTTGTTTGGGTACCAAGACTTATTTCAATGGTAACATAACAAGTGGATATGATGATGTTAAAGAAGTCCATCAATTTCTTAATAATTAAAAAACAGTTCAAAATATTAATAGACATTTACTATGTATAGAAGTTGACGTCACAGTTCATTGGAAATAGATACTTCTATGATAGCAAAATTTTCTAACATTTATCTGCTATGTTGGAATCTGGAATGTTCCTCAGCCTCACCTGTTAAATAAAGTCTTGGTCCCCAGCTTGACACTTTGGGAGATAGTGGAACCATTAAGAGACCTAGTGGTAGCTCTTTAGAGTATCAGGGGTGTGCCCTTAAAGGAGGCTGTGGGTGAGATTCTAGCCTCTTTTTATTTTGTTTTTTTATCTTCTTGTCTATGTGGAGTATGGCTTGGCTTTGCTGTGTTATCAAAATGATGATTGTCCCTGGACCTACAGTGAGTGGACTGACCATGGACTGACGTATCTATAACTATGGCCAAAATCGCCATGTTATTTTATAAATGTGTTAACTCAAGGATTTATTACAGTAAGAAATGAGAACTAGCATACCATCTGTAAGAAAAGAGTTGAACAGTTAGTTGCCTTCCTCATCAGACAAATACCAGCTGCAGATTAAATACTTAAGTGTAAAATGGCAAGAGTTTACAATTCAGTGTAAAACACTAAAATTCAAAAGTGAATGAGAATGTCGTATATTCACACATAAGCAACTTTCCTATTCTCATTAGTCATATAAAGTGGAAAGTTCAAGACTGCCTGGATTTGAATGGGGTTCCTACTTCATAATAATACACTTTACTTCTTAACCTTTAAGACTAGCAAGATGAGCTCTGGCCAGTTTCAAGCGGCTATAAGAGGGTCCCAGAGGCAGTAGAAAAATGTAGGAGGAATTTGATGTGTATGAAAAGACAAAGATAAACCCTCACCCTAGAAGCCAGTTGAAGACTCTTCCAAATTAAGAAGCAATAACTGCAGGACCGTTAATAATTGATGAAGGTCTTTCTCTTCCCTCAGCTGAAAATTTGCAATTTGCTAGGAATCTGACCCAAACCCCATTTAAAGTAAAAGAACACATACTAAATTCCCTATGCAAATCAAATGGCTCTCAGTTACGCCTTATCAGATTAGAACTCTATCCAAGGTATTCAGAGCCTCTGTAATCTCACTTATCAAAAGTGAATGAAAAACGAAGGCTTAATAGAAAAATTTTGAAATGTAACTTGAAAGCAAGGAAAGTGGTATATTATATGACTGTTAAGACATCCATTTGTGTGCCGGGCGTGGTGGCCCACGCCTTTAATCCCAGCACTCAGGAGGCAGAGGCAGGCGGATTTCTGAGTTCAAGGCCAGCCTGGGCTACAGAATGAGTTCCAGGACAGCCAGGGCTATACAGAGAAACCCTGTCTCGAAAAACAAAAAAAACAAAAAAAACAAAAAAAACAAAAAAAAAGACATACATTTGTGGCCTATCCCTAGAAGAGCTAGTGCCCATCTCTCTCATGTCTTACTTTCTGAGACTATTCTTCAGGTCAGCACAAACCCTCATCAAGTGTATGTTTTTACTTTCTTCTCAGAACCTCTCTTTCTCTTAACCATCACGCTTAAATTCCTATTAAACTATCTTGAATAAAATTTTCAGATCTGCTTCATATATAGTTAACCATGAATTCTTTGAACACTAAAGTAAGAAACTTGGTTTTAATGTAATTTGGGCAGTCCCTAAACCCTTAAGGGCACTCCATAGGTGTCTGAGAATTGCACACTATGATGCTGTATCACCAGTTCTTTGCTCTGAATCTCAACAAAGTGCAGCTGGTCCTGTATCTTTGATTATCCATTAGTCCAACCTTCTGAGACAAAGGATGAATATGATCTGATCATGCTTAGGAACACTGGAATATCTCTAAATAACTCTTATGTTACTGAAAAAGAAATCAAGGATAACAGCCCTGAAGCCTCACCTCATCCCTCCTCCCCCTTTGCCTTGGGAGCAGAGGCTTTATCTCACGCAGCTTGTGGATATATTTCCTTTCTCAATCACTGATAGGAGTATATTTATGCTGATCCACCTGAGGTAGGAATGAGTAACAGAAGTAAGAATAATGAGCAAAGAGATCGCAAGCATATGCCTGTGGCTGGCTAACACTTTAAAATGGCCAATTTAGAAATATTTGGATAGAAACACGAAAAATATCAAAAAGTTTTTAAACATCTAGAATCACACATGTATTTTTGGAGAAAATGACAAGGAATCATGTAGCTTTTGTGAATTCAAAGCTCTTATTAATGAGCAATTTCCTAAGAGCATGACGGAGTGCATTTGTTTCATTAGGAAATCACGTTAAAACAAAGACTGATGCTGTTTTCTCATTAAAACACAGAGTAGACATAAAGAGTCATGCAAAAGGTTTTGAAAAATGGCTCTCTGTAAATTAATACTGAGGATGATTACTTGGGCTGCTGTAAACACACAGAATGAGTGATGGGGATGTCTGAGCTCTTAGCCGAACTTAATGAAACATTTGTGGATGCAGCAGAGCTCTTCAGAGCTGGAATTGGCAGAAGAGTCAGAGAAACTCTGCTCCTTCCTCTCCTACCCTACAGCCCAAGTTTGAGCACAAATTCCAGGATAGCACTGGCAAACGTGGCAAGCCATCAAAGCTCCCTCCTCCTTGGCATGCATTAATTGCTCATTGAGCATCAGTAGGCTAACTGGATTGGTCTGTGCAGCTTGGTTAACTTTGAAGAATGAAACTTAGTGAGACATTTTAGAGAACCATGGAAATGATTTGAAGATAATGATTACAATATCATCAGAAATAAGAGCTTTTGATATCTGCTACTTAGGTAAGTTAAAGTATAGTTGCGTCCTGCTGGCTAGAGGATTCAAAGCTGACACTCTAATCCAGAGGCGTTGTGGGGGCCATGGCGTTTGAACCTAGGGTTCTGTTTCAGTTGAGAATTTTTTGTAAAGTCAAATCGACCTCTCAGTAATTAGTGGCATTTCCACCTCTCATTTGGGTGGAGTATCCATCACAGGTTGCTAAAAGTGTGAGCAATGAACTTATTGATTTTTATTCTAAGAAAATAGTTGTTATTTCTATTGACTAATACAAGTTCATTATAAAATATTAAGTAACATAAAATATGATAATCACTTTCAATATTCTAGCAACTGTCCTTTGTTCTAACATCCCTTTAATATCTGTGCATATCTGAAGACCTATGAATAATTTTCAGAGCCTGGGAACATTGATTTTGTTTGTTCTTCAGCAGGCAACAAAAATCCCACTGCTTATAGCCTTCTACTATATTTTATGTTCAAAGGAGCTGTACATTCCTAATTTTAATCAATATTTATGTTCTTAAAGGCTTGTAACAATTTATTTTTCTATCCCAGTGCACACAATAAGAGCTCATAGCATTTCTATGGTTTCCTCTTTCTATGTATTTGGCAATTAGTCAATTGTCTTTTCATAGATATGTTCATTGGTAGATTTAATTTACTTAAATTGCAGGTACATTGTTTGCTTTTTCTAATTTTATATTGTATGTTTGAATAAAATTTTATCAGCGATCAATACACTTGAGCCAATCAACACTTCCTCTCTTTGTAAGACATGAATCCTCCACGAGCTGCGTATGTTTGAAGTATTTTATTCAATCTAGTGTTGAAATTTTTATATTATGTTTTGCTAATCAGGTATTTTCATGACTTTGTTGGGATTTTTCCTTAAATCTATATAGCCACACCTCATCCTAAATGTAATTTTTGGAACTGTACAAAATCTTAGAGATATTGAGCAAAGCAGGCTAGGAACCTATACACTTAAAACCATGTGATGTTGGAATCTCTACCCTCTGTTCCTCTTATTGTTGTCAAAATTATGCTTTGGTTTTTCTTTTTTAAATACATAGTTAAGGCAGATAGTCCCTGAAATACTTGGTCCAAATTATGTGACCAGTTGTGTTTTGACAGATGAACTCTACGGGTACCAGCTTCTGTTACACCCTCAGTCTCCCTTGCCCCTTGCTTATACCATCACCTCCTTATCCAGGGTCCAGTGTGCTCCCACAGTGCAAAAGAGAAATCCTCCTTGACACTCAGGCCAGCCCTGCCTATGGCTAAAAAATTTAATTTGCTTGCCTTGTGGTTTTGCATCCTTTTAATTTTATTAATAAAATTTGTTCTTTCACAAGCTTATACATACACTGTGTATTTTGGTTGCTCTGTCTTCAACTCTCTTCTATTTCCCTTCCCTCACCCCTTTGCCAGCTTTCCTAACCTTACACATCTGTTCCTCTTCTTTACCAGTTCTGCATTTGTTTACTGTCCCACAAAGTTTAACTAGTTTTCATTTGGATAATGCCTCTCAATTTGCAGCTCTCTTCTTAACTAGAGCTGTGGTGTGACCAAGTATTTCAAATCCTGCTACCTTGACTTCATAGCAGTGATGGTCTATAACACCACTCTGAGCCTGTCTCCTCCTTTAAATTGGTTTTGTTGGGTTCTTTTAACACAGCAAATAGAAAAGAAACTAGGTTAGTACATAAATTCAGTAATGTAAAGTAAGTTACAATACGGCATTGTCTCAACATGAAATTCATGTTCCAGGTTGGCTCAATGGTTAAGAGCACTGATTGTTCTTCCAGAGGATCTGGATTCAATTCCCAGCACCTACATGGCAGCTCACAACTGTAACTCCAGATACAATAAACCTGATAGCCTCATACCAACATACATCAAGGCAAACTAGGCATACCTGTGGGCAAAATGCCAATTCACATAAAATAAAAATAAATGTTATTTTAAAAGGTCATGTTTCCTAAAATGTAATATTTACTTTGTTGATGTTTTCAAGACAATGTCTTGCCATCTATCCTGTCTCCAGAGATACTTTCTCCTGCATTCTAGGATAAAAGGCCTGTACCACCGCACCCAGCTTAATTCATTCTTATTAATGTGAATATTATTAGCATTAAATGTGGTATAATTAAGGAGAAATTAAAAATTTTTTTTCTAGTAGGCAACAATAACTATGAGGCCATTATTGTATATCAATGCTTTCTGCAAGTCATTTAGTATTTTTAATTTCTTTCAAAAAAGCTTACTTATGTTAATTTGATTTGTTTGTATCTGTCTGTGTGTATTGGTGGATATGTGGCTGTGCTTGTGAATATGTCAACCTGGATGCCAGAAGAGGACACTGGATGCTCTAGAATTGGAATTACAAGTGGATGTAAGCTGGCCATCATGAGTGCTAGGAAACAAACTCAGGCACTCTGTCAGATTAGTAAGTCTCTTAACCTGTTAGGGAGCAGTCTCTTTTGCCCATCATGGTTTATGTTTTAAGTATAAGAACATTGTACTAATGATGCCGAGCTGAGAGTAGATATTCAAATAAATAGATCACAGAAATATGATCTTCTAACATTTTTTCATACATATTCACCCATTTGTAAATTATTATTTTCTGTATTTTTATATAAACACAAAACCTTAATTCTCATAACCAAAAACTCTCAATTAACATAATACGTTATGGAATATACAAACAGCAATAAAGATAGTGAGCTAACCACTTTTTAATTTAGCAGTCATGGACATAGTTCCTAAATCAGAAATATGGAAACAGAAAGTGAAAAAATAAGACCACAGCAGTTACATTTTTAAGGTGACACTACAGTAGCAAAGTCTCCAGTCACAGTTATTTTATGTTTTCGTTGCTATGGGAATAAATTTTTTGGTTTTTTTTTCCAGAGTAATATCATAGCACTCATTTAAAGGTTTAGCCATTTTCTATATAATATTCAAATATTATTCTTCATCATAATTACACTTTGTAGATATACATTTAAAATTTTTCAGCCAAAGGTTTTCTGTAATTAAAAACAAATATAATATTTCACAGTAAACAAGATTTTAGAGATGGAGAGTAAATATGTCAGAAGATTGCTTATAGATATTGCATGCAGATACATGTAATAATTTAAATGAAAATGTTATGACAGGATAAGGCTTATTAAATGCACAATCCTCATTGTTTTTGAAGTTAAAGTAAATCTTGAGTGGACTAGGTTGATTTTTGTCCAACTATATGGTTGATTTTGTAGAAGGTACCACCATGAGGTGCTGAGAAGAAGGTGTAGTCTTCCTTTGGGAGGGGTGTGTGTGAAATGTTCTGTACATATCTGTTAAATCCATTTGGTTCATAATTTCTCTTGGTTTTACTGTGTCTCTGTTTAGTTTCTGTATCCATGATCTGTCCAGTGGTGAGAGTGGGGAGTTGAAATCTCCTATTATTATATGAGGTTTGATATGTGTTTTGAGCTTTAGTAGTATTTCTTTTACAAATGTGGGTGCCCTTACATTTGGGGAATAGATAGTCAGAATTGAGTGTTCATCCTGGTGGTTTTTCCTATAATAAGTACATGAAGACCTTCCCCATCTTTTTTGATAACTTTTGGTTAGAAGTCTATTTTGTTGGATATTGGAATAACTACTCCACCTTGTTTCTTGGGACCATTTGCTTGGAAAAATTTTTTCCATCCTTTTACTTTGAATGAATGTCTGTCTTTGACTCTGAGGTATGTTTTCTTTTTTTTTTTTTTGATTTTTAATATTTTTATTACATATTTTCCTCAATTACATTTCCAATGCTATCCCAAAAGTCCCCCATAGCGCCCCCCACTTCCCTACCCACCCATTCCCATTCTTTTGGCCCTGGCATTCCCCTATATTGGGGCATATAAAGTTTGCAAGTCCAATGGGCCTCTCTTTCCATTGATGGCCGGCTAGGCCATCTTTCGATACATATGCAGCTAGAGACAAGAGCTCCGGGGTCCTGGTTAGTACATCATGTTGTTCCAACAATAGGGTTGCAGATCCCTTTAGCTCCTTGGGTACTTTCTCTAGCTTCTCCATTGGGAGCACTGTGATACATCCAATAGCTGACTGTGAACATCCACTCCTGTGTTTGCTAGGCCCCGGCATCGTCTCACAAGAGACAGCTATATTTGGGTCCTTTCAGCAAAATCTTGCTAGTGTATGCAATGGTGTCAGCGTTTAGAAGCTGATTATGGGATGGATCCCTGGATACGGCAGTCTCTAAATGGTCCATCCTTTCATCACAGCTACGAACTTTGTCTCTGTAACTCCTTCCCTGGGTGTTTTGTTCCCAATTCTAAGAAGGTGCACAGTGTCCACACTTTGGTCTTCATTCTTCTTGAGTTTCATGCGTTTATCAAATTGTATCTTATATCTTGGGTATCCTAAGTTTTGGGCTAATATCCACTTATCAGTGAATACATATTGTGTGAGTTCTTTTGTGATTGTGTTATTTCACTCAAGATGATGCCCTCCAGGTCCATCCATTTGGCTAGGAATTTCATAAATTCATTCTTTTTAATAGCTGAGTAGTACTCCATTGTGTAAATGTACCATAATTTCTGTATCCATTCCTCTGTTGAGGGACATCTGGGTTCTTTCCAGCTTCTGGCTATTATAAATAGGGCTGCTATGAACATAGTGGAGCATGTGTCCTTTTTACCGGTTGGGACATCTTCTGGATATATGCCCAGGAGAGGTATTGCTGGATCCTCCGGTAGTACTATGTCCAATTTTCTGAGGAACCGCCAGACTGATTTCCAGAGTGGTTGTACAAGCTTGCAATCCCACCAACAATGGAGGAGTGTTCCTCTTTCTCCACATCCTCACCAGCATCTGCTGTCACCTGAATTTTTGATCTTAGCCATTCTGACTGGTGTGAGGTGGAATCTCAGGGTTGTTTTGATTTGCATTTCCCTGATGATTAAGGATGTTGAACATTTTTTCAGGTGTTTCTCTGCCATTCGGTATTCCTCAGGTGAGAATTCTTTGTTCAGTTCTGAGCCCCATTTTTTAATGGGGTTATTTGACTTTCTGGAGTCCACCTTCTTGAGTTCTTTATATATATTGGATATTAGTCCCTTATCTGATTTAGGATAGGTGAAGATCCTTTCCCAATCTGTTGGTGGTTTTTTTGTCTTATTGATGGTGTCTTTAGCCTTGCAGAAGCTTTGTAGTTTCATGAGGTCCCACTTGTCAATTCTCGATCTTACAGCACAAGCCATTACTGTTCTATTCAGGAATTTTTCCCCTGTGCCCATATCTTCAAGGCTTTTCCCCACTTTCTCCTCTATAAGTTTCAGTGTCTCTGGTTTTATGTGAAGTTCCTTGATCCACTTAGACTTGACCTTAGTACAAGGAGATAGGAATGGATCGATTCGCATTCTTCTACATGTTAACAACCAGTTGTGCCAGCACCATTTGTTGAAAATGCTGTCTTTCTTCCACTGGATGGTTTTAGCTCCCTTGTCGAAGATCAAGTGACCATAGTTGTGTGGGTTCATTTCTGGGTCTTCAATTCTATTCCATTGGTCTATTTGTCTGTCACTATACCAGTACCATGCAGTTTTTATCACAATTGCTCTGTAGTAGAGCTTTAGGTCCGGCATGGTGATTCCACCAGAGGTTCTTTTATCCTTGAGAAGAGTTTTTGCTATCCTAGGTTTTTTGTTATTCCAGATGAATTTGCAGATTGCACTTTCTAATTCGTTGAAGAATTGATTTGGAATTTTGATGGAGATTGCATTGAATCTGTAGATTGCTTTTGGCAAGATAGCCATTTTTACAATGTTGATCCTGCCAATCCATGAGCATGGGAGATCTTTCCATCTTCTGAGATCTTCTATAATTTCTTTCTTCAGAGACTTGAAGTTTTTATTATACAGATCTTTCACTTCCTTAGTTAGAGTCACGCCAAGATATTTTATATTATTTGTGACTATTGAGAAGGGTGTTGTTTCCCTAATTTCTTTCTCAGCCTGTTTATTCTTTGTGTAGAGAAAGGCCATTGATTTGTTTGAGTTAATTTTATATCCAGCTACTTCACCGAAGCTGTTTATCAGGCTTAGGAGTTCTCTGGTGGAATTTTTAGGGTCACTTATATATACTATCATATCATCTGCAAAAAGTGATATTTTGACTTCCTCTTTTGCAATTTGTATCCCTTTGATCTCCTTTTGTTGTCGAATTGCTCTGGCTAGGACTTCAAGTACAATGTTGAATAGGTATGGAGAAAGTGGACAACCTTGTCTAGTCCCTGATTTTAGAGGGATTGCTTCAAGCTTCTCACCATTTACTTTGATGTTGGCTACTGGTTTGCTGTAGATTGCTTTTATCATGTTTAGGTATGGGCCTTGAATTCCTGATCTTTCCAAGACTTTTATCATGAATGGGTGTTGGATCTTGTCAAATGCTTTTCCGCATCTAACGAGATGACCATGTGGTTTTTGTCTTTGAGTTTGTTTATATACTGGATTACGTTGATGGATTTCGGTATATTGAACCATCCCTGCATCCCTGGGATGAAACCTACTTGGTCAGGATGGATGATTGTTTTGATGTGTTCTTGGATTCGGTTAGCAAGAACTTTATTGAGGATTTTTGCATCAATATTCATAAGGGATATTGGTCTGAAGTTTTCTATCTTTGTTGGGTATTTTTGTGGTTTAGGTATCAGAGTAATTGTGGCTTCATAGAATGATTTGGGTAGAGTACCTTCTGTTTCTATTTTGTGGAATAGTTTGTGAAGAACTGGGATTAGATCTTCTTTGAAGGTCTGATAAAACTCTGCACTAAACCCATCTGGTCCTGGGCTTTTTTTAGTTGGGAGACTATTAATGACTGCTTCTATTTCTTTGGGGGATATAGGGCTGTTTAGATCATTAACCTGATCTTGATTCAACTTTGGTACCTGGTATCTGTCTAGGAACTTCTCCATTTCATCCAGGTTCTCCAGTTTTGTTGAGTATAGCCTTTGGTAGAAGGATCTGATGGTGTTTTGGATGTCTTCAGGATCTGTTGTTATGTCTCCTTTTTCATTTCTGATTTTGTTAATTAGAATGCTTTCCCTGTGCCCTCTAGTGAGTCTGGCTAAGGGTTTATCTATCTTGTTGATTTTCTCAAAGAACCAGCTCCTTGATTGGTTGATTCTTTGAATAGTTTTTCTTGTTTCCACTTGGTTGATTTCGCCCCTGAGTTTGATTATTTCCTGCAGTCTACTCCTCTTGGGTGAATTTGCTTCCTTTTGTTCTAGTGCTTTTAGGTATGTTGTCAAGCTGCTAATGTGTGCTCTCTCTAGTTTCCTTTTGGAGGCACTCAGAGCTATGAGTTTTCCTCTTAGAAATGCTTTCATTGCGTCCCATAAGTTTTGGTATGTTGTGGCTTCATTTTCATTGAACTCTAAAAAGTCCTTAATTTCTTTCTTTATTCCTTCCTTGACCAAGGTATCATTGAGAAGAGTGTTGTTCAGTTTCCACGTGAAGGTTGGCTTTCTATTATTTATTTTGTTATTGAAGATCAGCCTTAGTCCATGGTGATCTGATAGGATGCATGGGACAATTTCAATATTTTTGTATCTGTTGAGGCCTGTTTTGTGACCAATTATGTGGTCAATTTTGGAGAAGGTACCATGAGGTGCTGAGAAGAAGGTATATCCTTTTGTTTTAGGATAGAATGTTCTGTAGATATCTGCCAGATCCATTTGATTCATAATTTCTCTTAGTTTCTCTGTGTCCCTGTTTAGTTTCTGTTTCCATGATCTGTCCATTGGTGAAAGTGGTGTGTTGAAGTCTCCCACTATTATTGTATGAGGTGCAATGTGTGCTTTGAGCTTTACTAAAGTTTCTTTAATGAATGTGGCTGCCTTTGTATTTGGAGCATAGATATTCAGGATTGATAGTTCCTCTTGGAGGATTTTACCTTTGATGAGTATGAAGTGTCCCTCCCTGTCTTTTTTAATGACTTTGGGTTGGAAGTCAATCTTATCAGATATTAGAATGGCTACTCCAGCTTGTTTCTTCATGCCATTTGCTTGGAAAATTGTTTTCCAGCCTTTCATTCTGAGGTAGTGTCTATCCTTTTCTCTGAGATGAGTTTCCTGTAAGCAGCAAAATGTTGGGTCTTGTTTGTGTAGCCAGTTTGTTAGTCTATGTCTTTTTATTGGGGAGTTGAGTCCATTGATATTCAGAGATATTAAGGAAAAGTAATTGTTGTTTCCTGTTATTTTTGTTGTTAAAGTTGGCATTTTGTTCTTGTGGCTGTCTTCTTTTAGGTTTGTTGAGGGATTACCTTCTTGTTGTTTCTAGGGCGTGGTTCCTGTCCTTGTATTGTTTTTTTTCTGTTATTATCCTTTGAAGGGCTGGATTCGTGGAGAGATAATGTGTGAATTTGGTTTTGTCGTGGAATACTTTGGTTTCTCCATCTATGTTAATTGAGAGTTTGGCTGGGTATAGTAGCCTGGGCTGGAATTTGTGTTCTTTTAGTGTCTGTATAACATCCGTCCAGGATCTTCTGGCTTTCATAGTCTCTGGTGAAAAATCTGGTGTAATTCTGATAAGCTTGCCTTTATATGTTACTTGGCCTTTTTCTCTTACTGCTTTTAGTATTCTATCTTTATTTAGAGCATTTGTTGTTCTGATTATTATGTGTCGGGAGGTATTTCTTTTCTGGTCCAGTCTATTTGGAGTTCTGTAGGCTTCTTGTATGTTCATGGGCATCTCTTTCTTTAGATTTGGGAAGTTTTCTTCTATAATTTTGTTGAAGATGTTTGCTGGTCCTTTGAGTTGAAAATCTTCATTCTCATCCACTCCTATTATCCGTAGGTTTGGTCTTCTCATTGTGTCCTGTATTTCTTGGATGTTTTGAGTTAGGATCTTTTTGCATTTTACATTTTCCTTGATTGTTGTGCCGATGTTCTCTATGGAATCTTCTGCACCTGAGATTCTCTCTTCCATCTCTTGTATTCTGTTGCTGATGCTCGTATCTATGGTTCCAGATTTCTTTCCTAGGGTTTCTATCTCCAGTGTTGCCTCATTTTGGGTTTTCTTTATTGTGTCTACTTCCCTTTTTAGGTCTAGTATGGTTTTGTTCATTTCCATCATCTGTTTGGATGTGTTTTCGTGGTTTTCTGTAAGGACTTCTACCTGTTTGATTATGTTATCCTGTTTTTCTTTAAGGATTTGTAACTCTTTAGCAGCGTTCTCCTGCATTTCTTTAAGGGATTTTTGTGCTTCCTCTTTAATGTCTTCTACCTGTTTAGCAGTGTTCTCCTGTATTTCTTTAAGTGTGTTATTAAAGTCCTTCTTGAAGTCCTCTACCATCATCAGGAGATATGGTTTTAGATCCGTGTCTAGCTTTTCCGGTGTGTTGGGGTGCCCTGGACTGGGCGAAGTGGGGGTGCTGGGTTCTGATGATGGTGAGTGGTCTTGGTTTCTGTTAGTAAGATTATTACGTTTACCTTTCGCCATCTGGTAATCTCTGGGGTTAGTTGTTATCGTTGTCACTGTTTAAAGATTGGAGCAGAGGCTGTGTTCCACTCACCAGCAGTCTCAAAATCCTGCGGTGGGGGTCGTGGGTAGCTGACGGTACCCCAGTGCTGGTCCAGCCGGAAGAGGCCTGTGGTCCTACTCAGGCCGTTTTTCTGCTTCCCTAACTAATGCAGTCTCTGGTCCCGCGTGCAATTGGATTGGAGCAGAAGCTGTGTTCCACTCACCAGAAGTCTTAAGATCTTGTGGTGGGTGTTGTGGGTAGCTGGCGAGTGTCAGCCGACCCTGAGCCCCAGCTGCCCCGGTGCTTTTCTGACTGGAAAAGGCTTGTGGCCCTATGTAGGCCGGATTTCTCTCTCCCCAACCAGAGCAGTCTCAGGTCCCGTGTGATTGGACTGGAGCAGAAGCTGTGTTCCACTCACCAGCAGTCCCAAAATCCTGCTGCGGGGGTCGTGGGTAGCTGGCGGGTGTCAGGCAACCCTGGGCTCCAGCTACCCCGGCGCTGATCCGGCCGGATGAGGCCTGTGGCCCTACTCAGGCCGGTTTCTGCTTCCCTAACTAATGCAGTCTCAGGTCCCGCGCGCAATTGGATTGGAGCAGAAGCTGTGCTCCACTCACCAGAAGTCTTAAGATCTTGTGGTGGGTGTTGTGGGTAGCTGGCGAGTGTCAGCCGACCCTGTGCCCCAGCTGCCCCGGTGCTTTTCTGACCGGAAGAGGCTTGTGGCCCTATCGGTATGTTTTCTGTATGCAGCAAAATTCTGGATCCTATTTACATATCCAGTCTGTTAGCCTATGTCTTTTTATTGGGTAATTGAGTCCATTGATGTTGAGAGATATTAGGGACCAATGATCATCGCTTTCTGTTATTTTTGCGGTTGGAATTTTTTTTGTGTGTGTTTCTCTTCTTTTGAGTTTGTTGTGAAAAGATTAATTTCTTGCTTTTTCTTGGATGTAGCTTCCCTCCTTTTCTTGGACTTTTCCTTCTATTATCCTCATTATGGTTGGATTAGTAGAAAGATGTTTAAATTTCTTTTTGATTTGGGATACTTTGGTTTCTCCATCTATGGTAATTGCAAGTTTTGTTGGGTATAGTAGCCTGGGATGGCATCTGTGTTCTCTTAGGGTCTGTATTACATCTGCCCAGGATCTTCTGGCTTTTTCAGTCTGTTAGTGAGAAGTATGGTGTAATTCTAATACGTCTGCCTTTCTATGTTACTTGACCTTTTTCCCTTACTGCTTTTGATAATCTCTCTTTGTTCTGTGCATTTGGTGTTTTGACTATTATATGACGAGAGAATTTTTTTTTTTTTTGAGACAGGGTTTCTCTGTGTAGCTCTGGCTGTCCTGGAACTCACTTTGTAGATCAGGCTGGCCTCGAACTCAGAAATCCACCTGCCTCTGCCTACCAAGTGCTGGGATCAAAGGTGTGCGCCACCACGCCCGGCTGAGGAATTTCTTTTTTGGTCTCATCTGTTTGGTGTTCTGTAGGTTTCTTGTATGTTTATGGTCATTTCTTTAGTTTAGGAAAGTTTTCTTCTATAATTTTATTGAAGATGTTTGCTGGCCCTTTAAGTTGAGAATCTGCACTTGCTTTTATACTTATTATTATCAGTTTGGGTCTTTTCATTGTGTCCTGTATTTCTTGAATGTTTTGAAATAGGAGGTTTTTCCTTTTTGTATTTTTCTTGAGTGTTGTTTCTCTGTCTTGTATTGTATCCTCTGACACTGAGATTCTCTCATCTATCTCTTGTATTCTGTTGGTGATGCTTGCATCTGTGACTACTGTTCTCTTTCCTAGGTTTTCCATCTCCAGGGCTGCCTAATTTGTGTTTTCTTTAATGATTCTACTTCCATTTTTAAATTCTGGATGGTTTTTTTCAATTCCTTTAGCTGTTTAACTGCATTCTCCTGTATTTCGTTAAGGGATTTTTGCATTTTGTCTTTAAAGGATTCTACTTGTTTACTTTTGTTCTTCTGTATTTCTTTAAGGGAGTTATTTATGTTCTTGTTAAAGTCCTCTATCATCTTCATGAAATAAGAGTTTAGATATGAATCTTGTTTTAAGGGTGTGTTTGGGTATCCAGGACTTTCTGTGGTGGGAAAACTGGGTTCTGATGTTGCCAAGTCAAATTGTTTTCTGTTGTATGTGTTCTTTCACTTTCCATCTTGCCATCTTGTTATCCCTGGTGTTAGCTGGCCTCCCTGTCTCTAACTGGAACCCATCCTTCTTGTGATCCTGTGATTCTGGGGAGTTAAGCTGCAACTGGGGTGTGGGCTGTGTGGGATAGGGTCCCTCACTGTGGTTCTACTCCCAGCCTGCACAGATGAAGACCCAAAGCTTCCCTCGTCTCTGCCTGGGGT
Source organism: Mus caroli (assembly GCF_978045245.1). NCBI lineage: Eukaryota > Metazoa > Chordata > Mammalia > Rodentia > Muridae > Mus > Mus caroli. Next base: position 11,333,718 of record NW_028227259.1, read on the forward strand.
GGGGAGTCTGCTTCCCAAGGTTGCATGGGTCCTGGTATGCCAGGTCTCTAGGCAGGGTTTAATGGCTCACCTGTGAAGCTGGATGTGTCTGAATACCTGGGAAGTCGAGCTGCAACTGGGCTGTGGGTTGTAAGGGATCAGGTCTCTGCTCCTGGTGGGCCTCCTCGTGGTTTTAAATGAGTACATAGGATTAGTGTGCTTAAGAAACTATAAGAAGGTGATTTTTTTTAATCAGAAAACTAAGGTTCTAAGATCTTTTTGACATGTATATGTAAATTTTCCAATACATTGTCAAGACTATTTCAAAGATGTGCCACTAAATAGAAGTACTTACAAGATTGGCAAATGTTGTTTACTGCAGAAGTTAGTGTATAGCTCTTTGAACTTGAAAATCTTTTTAAAACATTTAAAAATGATTATCTTTTTATGCATGTTTGGTTTTTGATTGTTATAGAATTTTGGAGAGTGTAGATAATAAAGGAGACCATAGATAAGGAACAATTTACTTTTTGCCAAGATTCTAAACCATTTATATAGTTAACTTATTTTAGTGTATGATTATACATTTAATAAAATTTTCACAAGTTTTGAGTTTATTAGTGAAGCAAGAGATATACAACACAAGGGCCAGAGACTTGGTGGGCAAATAGATTGTCAGCATGTGCAAGCTCCTGGGTTCCATCATCAATGAAAATACATACGAGACATAAAAAATTGCATAGCCTAAATAAGAAATGAGATCAAAGCTATAATCAAGAGTGTTCCCAAAAACTATTTTGTGAATGAGATGGATTGACTGCTGGATTCTATCATAGTTTTAAGGAAGATCTAATGCCAACACTTGCCAAATCATTCTTCAAAATAAAATGGAAGATAAAACTACCAAATACCTTCTATGAAGCCAGTAGTATCATAGTAGTATTTAGTACTATGAAGTCTGTACTACCCTGATGCTAAAACGGGATAAGGGATATTTGTTGTAAAAATACAACAAATTTGTAGAAAAAATTTCCTAACTAATATGGATACAGAAATTTCTAACAAAATACTTATAAACTGAATCCAAGAAAACCATACATCTATTCCTTCCAGTCGGCCCCAGCCCCTGGCCACCTTAGGTGCGCACTCAGCTGATAGTCCCATGGTCCCCAGAGGACTCTCTACGCCGCATGCACCCTAGCATGCTCAGGATCTTAGGATCACTGGTGACTGGAACACAACATCTGTTCCAAAACAAACATAAGGGCATGTGCCAGCAAGAGTAGGGACACAGGGAACCCGAGCTGTGTGCTTAGATCAGGTTCCTTCTGGTCAATGCTGGTGTACTTTGGTTTTGAACACAGCAGACAGCCCCTTAGTCCCCAGAGGAGGTAACACTTCCAGGCGCTGTAAAATGCCCAGGATCTTAGGATTCCAGGATCACAGCATCCCAGGAGCTTGGTCTCTCACCAGAATCAGAGACTCAGAGGAAGCTTGACTGCCAAGAAGTCTGACATACCCAGAATCTCAGGTTCACAGGATCCCAGAATCACAGGATCACAGAGAAAGCTGGACTCTGAGAAGTTCTGAGTCAGCCAGGATTACAGGAAGGTCAGGCTCCAATCAGATATACTGAAGGCAGCAAGCACTTGAGATAATCAGATGGCAAGAGGCAAGCATAAGAAAAGAAGCAACAGAAACCAAGGTTGCTTGGCAGCATCAGAACCAAACTCTCCCACCATAGCAAGTCCTGGATACACCATCACACCAGAAAAGCAAGATATGGATCGAAAGTCACTCATAATGATGATGGAGGACAATAGGAAGGAAATAAATAACTCCCTTAAAGAAATACAGGAGAACACATCCCATCAGGTGAAAGAATTGAAGAAAATCATCCAGGATCTAAAAATAGAAGTAGAAACAATAAAGAAATCACAAAGGGAGACCACTCTGGATATAGAAAACCTAGGAAAGAAGTCAGGAGCCATCGATGCAAGGATAGCCAACAAAATACAAGAGATAGAAGAGAGAATCTCAGGTGCAGAAGATACCATAGAAAACATTAACACAATAATCAAAGGAAATGTGAAATGCAAAAAGATCCTAACCCAAAACATCCAGGAAATCCAGGACACAATGAGAAGACCAAACCTAGGGATAATTGGTATAGACAAGAAGGAACATTTCCAACTTAAAGGGTGAGTAAATATATTCAACAAAACTATAGAAGAAAACTTCCCTAACCTAAAGAAAGAGATGCCCATGAACATACAAGAAGCCTAAAGAACTCCAAATAGACTGGACCAGAAAAGAAATTCCTCCCATCACATAATAATCAAAACACCAAATGCACAAAACAAAGAATAATATTAAAAGCAGTAAGGGAGAAGGTCAAGTAACATATAAAGGCAGACCTATCAGAATTACACCTGACTTCTCCCCAGAGACTATAAAAACCAGAAGATCCTGGGCAGATGTCATACAGACCCTAGAGAATACAAATGCCAGCCCAGACTACTATACCCAGCAAAACTCTCAATTACCATAGATGGAGAAACAAGGTATTCCATGACAAAACCAAATTTACACAATATTTTTCCACAAATCTGGCCTTTCAAAGGATAATAAAGGGAAAACTTTAACACAAAGAGGGAAACTAAGCTCGAGTGAGGTAACCCAATCACAGAACACACATGATATGCACTCACTGATAAGTCGATATGAGCCCAGAAGCTCAGAATCCTTCTTAGAAAGGAGAACAAAAAACCCATGGAAGGAGTTACAGAGACAAAGTTTGGAGCAGAGATTGAAGGAACAACCATCCAAAGACCGCCACACTTGGGGATCCATCCCATAAACAACCACCAAACCCAGACACTATGGCAGATGCCAACAAGAGTCTGCTGACAGGACCTGATATAGCTGTCTCCTGAGGGCCTTTGTCAGTGCCTGGCAAATACAGAAGTGAATGCTCACAATCATCCATAGGATAGAGCACAAGGTCCCCAATGAAGGAGCTAGAGAAAGTATCCAGGGAGCTGAAGGGGACTGAAGCCCCATAGGAGGAACATCAATATGAACTAATCAGTAACCCCAGAGATCCAGAACTAAACCACCAATCAAAGAAAACACATGGTGGGACATGTGGATCTAGCTGTATATGTAGATAAGGATGGCCTAGTCGGTCATCAATGGAAGGAGAGGCCCTAGGTCCTGTGAAGATTCTATGTCCCTGTATAGGGGAATGCCAGGACTGGGAATGGGAATGGCTGGATTGGGGAGCAGGGGGAGAGGGGAGGGGATAGGTGATTTCCCAGGGGGAAACTAGAAAAAGGGATAACATTTGAAATGTAAATAAAGAAAATATCTAATAAAAAAAAAGAAAGCCATACCTCATGCCAAGTGAGTTTCATCCCAGATTTAAGGTTGGTGCAACCTGTGCAAATCAATATGATGCATTATATAAATAAACTTAAGAAAGCAAGTGATCATCTCTATAGATGCAAAAAAATAAGTTTGTCAGATCTCATCATGTTTTCCTGACAAAAAAATCTGAAAATTGATCAAGCATACCTTAAAATAATATTTAGTATAATGTAAAACACTGAGAACATCTCAGAGTTTACTCAATATTATACTAAATGGTGAAAGGGAAAACAATTGTTGTAATATCAGATATTAGAAAACAATGCCCTATGTTTTCTTTCTTATTCAACATAGAGCTTTTAAGTCTTAGTAAGACCAATAAGACAAGAGAAATACACAGATAGGATTTAAAAATAATAAATGAAGGAGTCAAACTATCCAAATATCCTTAGTTCTAATAAATACATTCAGCATTGTTGCAGGATGCACAGTCAGTAGCTGTCATATATACCATAGATACCAACAATAAACATACAGAGGAAGAGTTAGGAACAAATTCACAGAGGTCTTGGGCTCAGTTTCTAGTTTGTACTCTTTTTCATTCATAATAGATTCAAATAAAACAATGCTTAGAAATTCACCAAGCCAAGGAAGTGAATGCCATCTACAATGAAAAAATGGAAAGATTAAAGTCATTGCAAAGTATACCAAAGGAGACACTAGACAGTGTTCCCTACACTGGCAGAATTAATATGGATATAGATAAATTAGCAAAATTAATATATTGAATGCAACTCTTACCAAATTTCCCATGTCAGTTCTGATAGAACTAGAAAAAATAATTTGAAGAATTTTAGTGGAATTATAAAATACAATGGATAGACAAAGCTATCAAAAGTGGAAAGATATAACACAGATCTCTGAACACAATGAAAGCCTAGTACTAGTATAAAAAGACATGAAAAACCTAAAGAATAGCAGTTGTGTTGTCAAACTGAATGTCCATCTACAAAAGAATGAATTAGACCTATATATCTTACACTATACAAAGCCAGTTCAATGTTAAAAAAAAGTCAAAGTCAAAGATCTCAATTTTAAATTTGAAATGCTAAACAACTATAAGAAAATAGAGACTAAGTTGATTGGGGGTATAAACAAGAACTTTTTAATGAGAATTGAACAACGCAAGTTTCTGAACAGAGCATCAGTAGCACAGGCACTAAGAACAATAAATGGGACCACATAAAATAGAAAACCTACTGTATAGCAAAAAACAACATAACTCAGACAAAGCAGCAGGCTACAGAATGCGAAGAATTTTTTGCCAACTACAAATGACAACTCATGCTTGCAAGAATGTGGCGTAAGAGGAACACTCATCCATTGCTGACAGGAGTGAAAAACCTGCCTATCACTAAACAAATTCTAGTATTGTGCTTTTATGGGATCCCTGTGTGTCCAAATGTGTGTGTGGGGGGGGGTTATGTGTTCTTGTGCTGCTGCTGCTGCTCCTCCTCCTCCTCTTCCTCTTCCTCTTCCTCCTCCCCTCTGTTTGTCTTATTTCAGTTTATTTACTTTTGTTTTATCTTATGTTATTACTATGCTTTAGATTTTTGTCTAAAAGAAAGGGTATGAATTCTGATGGGAAGAGAGCCTGGGAAGATCTCAGAAGGGGGGGGGGGCAGGGAAATGATCATCAGAATATATTCTACAAAAAAACCTCTCTTTTCAATATAAAAAAGCAAATAATTAAATTACACACAGTAATATATTGCATAGACAGGCAGAGAATTTGCCAGGTCTTTTAAAGATAAATTGACAGCTTTTCTTAAAAGCATTATTTTTCTTATTACTCATGGCAATTATATTTAGAGTTTTTGTTCATGCTGATTTTTTTGTTTGTTTTCTTTTGTGTTTGTTTTTCAAGATTGGGTTTCTCTGTGTATCCATGACTGTTCTGGAACTCACTCTGTAGACCAGGCTGGCTCACAGAGAACCACCTGCCTTTACCTCCTGGGCGCTTAGATTAAAATCTGACTACTTAGAGCTTTTTGTTTAAAAATAGTATGATTATTTCTGCAGGGTTCCCAGAGCCCTGAGAGAGAGGATTTGCTAGAGACATCCCCTTTAGGGCTGTGTGTTCTAAGGTCTATATGTGCTAGAGAAGAAGCAGGAAGCTTTTCTGATGATTTCTAAGCCAGGCACTGAACTATGAGTATAACAGAATATCATTAGGAGTAATTGTATTGCTGCTTTAAGAAAATGTTTAATTTCTTTAGAAGAATATTTAGTTTCTCCAGGTCTGTAGGCTTTCCAGCCTCAGGCTCTTGTCACCCAAGCAGTGTTAGGTTTAGGTTCTATCTTGTGAGGTGGACCTTAAGTCAAATTAGATTGAAGTTGGTTTTTACCACAAATTTTGTGCTACCATTGCACTAGCATATCTTTCAGGCAGGACAGCATTGTATACCAAAGTGTTAGTGGCTGAATTCGTATTTACATTTAGCCTTTGGTGCTCTACAAAGTATTTTCCTGTATCCAAGATACTAGCACACCAAACTGAGGGCTCTGTGTAGACACAAGCTCCACTTCCTCATATACAATGAGTTGTATAATTATTATCTTCAGCAATGAGAGCTTGCTAGCACGGTGTAGAGAGCTACCTCTGGTTTTGGCAACCCTATAAGCTGAGTTTCTCATGGGACCCCTTTGTTCAACAACTCAATTAGATATAATCCAATCCTGGCACTGAAAGCTTCATTTGGTGACAAGTGATGGCCAGAAAGAACAGAGAACACTATAAAACAAAGCCCTCTAAATTTGAAAAGATTAAGACATATGAAATAACAGAGACTGACCCAACATTTGCAGAGTCTAATAGGCGATGGGGTCATATTGCTGGAGGGAGCTGTGGACACATACCCCCATCTTTAACCCAGAAGCTATCTTCACTTGATATTCACTTACAAATGAAGACCTAGTTTTCTCCTAGATAGTCTTACTGGGGAAACTATTCTTAAGAGTAAGTTGAATGCCCAGCAGTAATGGACTACAGAAAATGAACTCATTTGCATCTATGGAGGTTCCTAGTCTCATGTCTGTCCTGTCAAGCATCTTTATTATTATTTTAGATTTTGTCTTATCATTTTTATTTTTTATACATACTTTTTATTCTCTGTTTAACCCTATAGGCACTTTGCATATATCATTTGATTTCCATTATAGTAGGTTTGGGGGATCCTTGAGTGTGACAATGAATGTGTCTCTGTTTCTCTTTTGGACTCTTTTCCTTCTGTTTGTTTGTTTTGGTCAATTTTAATGTGTTAGTTTTTGTTTTATATTTTACTTTATCATTATCCCATAATAGCTTGACTATTTTCTAATGAGAGACAGAGAGGAGGAGGATTTAGATGGGAGGGGAGGTGAATTAGAAAGTGAAAAAGTCTATTTTTAATAAAAGGAAAAATAAACGTTTTCAGACTATTACTAAAGTTAATATTTTTGGTGCTTGGCAAGATTTGGAAGTTGTTTGTGTTCTTGTGGGTAACTGTGTGTGTATGTTTATTGTGGTTTGTTTAAGTTGTTTAGCCGTTGAATTTTTAAAGAGACAGAAAGGGTGTGCATTTGGGTGGGTGGGGAGGTTGCAAAATTCAGACAGAATATGGGGGAAGGGGAACCATGGACAGATATACTGTACGAAAGTGTTTTTCAAAACAAAAACAAATATTTAGCAATATTATTAAAAAGTGTGTGTAGATTGCAATAATTTTGTTGGGTTTTGGTTTTGCTCATCAATGCTTTTGGTTGTACTTTGTATTTCAGTAAATAATAGCTTCATTTCCCCCCTCTTTTCAATTCAAGATAAATTTTTAATATTATGCTTAGGCTCTATTCAATATAATTCTTAGGCTGTTTCACGAATTCATGAACTGGGGCAGTTTAATGGTGTCCCGCATCTGCCCCAGGGCTTGGGTCACATGGGGAGGCAGAACTAGGGAGTTTTGACTGCACAGACCCCACGCTGGCTCCAGTCAGGCATTGAGCTATGAGAAGCCATGGGACCCTGCTCCGAGTGTGGGGAAGTACAGTCTGAGGTCCCTGGGGACTGCTGGAGTTGGCTCGGGTGTCTATGGACCTGCACAGAGGCCAGGGATGTCAGGTTCTCTGACTCTTGGGCACCCCAGATGCTGCTGAATTCCGTGGACGAACTGAGAACGGAGTGGGTGCCCATGGGCTCCAGGGCTGAAGGGAAAGGAAGGAGTTGGCTTAGCTTGGTGGAGTCCATGACTAGAAGCATTGAGAGGCCTTCTGCGAGTACTTAGCAGCCAGCTCTTTAGATGAAGACCTGTTCCATTGCTGCCCACGGTGAATCCCAATAAAAAGAGACAGTCCGTGATTTTAAAGCATTTATTGCCATGGTGGACGTTTTGCAGGCAGGAGTTTCTGGGAAGGAGAGTTTAATTGGCTAAGACTTTCAGACCTTTAGGCACCTCACTAAAATGGAGATCAGTCTTGAGGCTATGTGATCTTAGTCACGTTTTCTACCAGTGCAGAGGCTTGGGATGTTGCCCTGACGTGACTGATGGCCACAGAATTATGGAGAGCTGCTGCCTCATGTCAGGGTCTGCTGTCCAGGAGCATGGCAAAATGCCTACTGTTCCTTGCAGGGTCACCTGCGGGGTCACCAGGATTTCAAACCTAGCTCAACCAGAAACCAGGCTGTCTTTCACGGTCCCAAAATGGACATGTTTTCTTTCTCTTCAACAATGGCAGATAGCTTTACTGGGTACAATAGTCTAGGTTTTCAGTCATGGTCTTTTAGAACTTGCAGTGTATTGCTTCAAGCTCTTCTAGCTTTGGCTTATGGTGTTCCTTTATTTGTAACATGTGTTATTTTTTTCCTGCTGCAGAATTCAATTTTCTTTTTTGTATACTTAATATTATAACTATGATATGCTGTGTGCCTTGCTGTATCTTATAAATATACCTTATCATTTATCTTATAAATATATGATATTTATAGTCTACCTAGTTCAAAAATGGTTGTTTCCCAACAGAGAGTCCAAAAAAGCCAGTAATTTTTCAGTTCTCAAAGCTGGATGTCTCAGCTGGGCTTCAGTATATGCCAGAATCCAGAAGAATTGGACTCTAATGCCAAATGAAGGAATGGACTTGCTGATGAAAGGGATACCAAGTAGACAAAATAAGTGAGCTTTCTTCTTCCAGGTCCTGTATACAGGCTGCTATCTGAAAGTATGGCCCTTAATAGTGATTCTTTCTACTTCAAAATTCCAGATTAGAAGTGGATCTTCTCACTTCAAATGATTTAGTGAAGAAAAAATATCCCCTACAGATATTCCCAGCCATTTGATTTTTAAGTAATTCCACATGTAGTCAAACTGACAACCAGAAATAGTCACCACATTCACCTATACCTATAATTTGAAGATTTGATCTTTTTATAGTGCTCTACATTTCCTGTATGTTTCTTTCCTGTGGTATTTTAAATTTTTCATATTCTTTGCTTATTTTGTCTAGATCTTCTACTTTATCCTTATATTCTCTCTTCTGTATTGGTTTATTCCATTTCTTAGGCTTTCCAATTATTTTTCTAATTTGGTTGTTGAATTTTTTTCAATTCTAGCTTCATTTCAGAATTCCTTTTCATTGGTTTGGTTTCTTTATTGAATTATTTATTGAGCTCCAATTTTTCCTAATTTCATTCAATCTTATTTGCATTTTCATGGAGATTATTCTATCTTTTTTTTTAATTTTTTAGAGTTTAATAAAGTATATCTGTGTCTTCATTAAATTTAAATTTCATGTAGTTAATAATTATTCTTTTAAATTCTGTGTCCTGGTATTCACCTATCATTTCTATAGAGTTTGTTGGAAGTCATGCTGTTTTGTCCACTCATGTTAATTTTGTTTTTGCAATTTCATCTGTATGATGTAGATCTCTTTCTTTGATTGTATGTCCGACATAATAATCAGATTTTCTTAGAGTATGCCAGTGTAGGATCTGTGAGACTTGAACTGGGCCTGGTAAAGTTGGCAGATGAACTGTTTAACTGGGCCAGGCTTCTTAATCATGGGTCTGGAACTAAGTGTCAGAGATGGCAGTAGGTATAGAAAAGGATCAGAGAGGAAAAGATGTCCTCATTAATCAAAGGTGGCTCTTGAACAAAGCAGGCTTGAAGACCTCTGATCTGGCCCTACTTCTATTGATATGGAGAGGACCAGAGGCCTGGAGGATCATCTTGTGTGGGTGGTAAAGGGAGGAGAAATAACTCACCTGGCAAAGGTGGCTCACATACAATGAAGTGTTATGGGCCATGGATCTAGAATTAGGCTTAGCTATTTTATCCATACCAAACATTGTGAATTATTCTAAAAAAAAGTCAGTGTAACCAAATAAAATATTCACTGAGTTCAGAATGTTTGGGTGAGAAAGTGCTAAGTTTTCATGAGATTAAGTTGGATAAAATTCTTAGAAAAGAATAAAATTAATGTGAAACACCAGGGACAAAAAACTCAGATACTAACAGACATACCATATCAGAAATTGTTTCTGACATGTCGTAATGTGAATGTGAATTGGCTGGGAAGTTTTTGTGTGGCTATGTTTTTTTTTTCAATTAGTAAATTTATATTTTCCTTTTGGACATTGTGAAGAATTCATTTCTTTTTTTCTTTTCATTTCCATCCTGTGAACATGTCTCATAAAGCCCAAGCTGGCCTGAAATTCATGATTGAATGGAAGCTGCCCTTGACCTTCTCATCCTCCCAAGTGCTGGGGTTATAGGTATGCACAACCACACAAGGCTTGAAAGTGTTATTCTCTACTTCACAGTTCCTCAGAGGTGTAGGCAAACTTTGAACAGTAGTAATTAATGAGTTTCATTCATTAATAATCCCCCAACTGCCAGGCACTAGGCCTGAAATATGAGGCACTCCATAAATTTTTTAAATGAGTGGAGGCATGAATATTTTTATGTTCCTCTTTTATCACCAAGGGGAAATGGCTCCTAGGACAGCTGGTCTGCATAGCAGTAAAGCTCCTGGAAAAAAAAATGTTTCTGTGAATAACAATAAGTTCCTCAAGCCTGTGTTTATATGGATCTTGGGCTGAGGGTGATATTCTTACTTCCATTCTGTTTTCTTTAATTGCTCAATCTGAAAGTCTCTCTAGTAATTAGATACATAATACCCTTTGAATAATTGAGCATATATATACATATGTATGTGTATGTATATAAATAAATAAAAAGTGAATGAATAACAAAAATTTTGTTCAAGTCAACTACTAATTAAACCCCACTAAATAGGTCATTGTTTGTATTCTTTCAGAGCTATAAGCACACCATGAATTATAAAGAAAAAATCAAAATTGTTAATATGTCCTAATTACTAAATATCCAACAAAATTTCCTGATTAGGAAGGGGCCTTGATAGGACAAAGTGAGATCTCCTTGCACAGAGATCTCCTCCCTGGATTGGATGTTCAAGGATCATGGAACAGGTTTCTAAAATGAAGATTGTAGAGATGCCATATAAAACTAGAAAAAAAACCTGACAATTAATGTCAGTCAGCCAAGTGTGGGTCTGGTGTATTCAGTGAGCATTGATATATCCTGTAATGATCTACAGGAGTCTAATCTATAAAACAGAAATAAACAGTGGTCACCTTCTTTTAAACAGCACAGAAAATATAGTAACAAAATCAAAGCTTTTTCTTTTAATTAATCTTTTACTGGAATCTCATAGGGAGAAAACTATTTTTCTTGCCTTGTTTTCCCAGAACAGCACACAAAGCCATAATCAAACATTATCAGTCTCTACCCATATGTTGCTTCAGACATATTTGGTATCGCTTTCACCATTTCAGTTTCCAGGAGACCTGGTAACCATATTCTTTACACATACCCCCCCCACACACACACACACAGAGGTGGGGGAGAGGGAGAGAGAGAAAGAGAGAGAGAGAGAGACCACATAATGCTCTGAGTCAGTGGCATGAAAGTGTAACAGAAAAAATGGGGACATGACACAATGGAAGCTGTGTGTTTAGCTGAGCTCATGTAAGTTAATTATATTGGAAGTGCAAAATATAGTAAGATTGATTACAATGTTTTTCTTAGAGCTGGGTTAATTGTAACCAGGTTGAATATACATTACATAAACAGAATAAGTACATCGCTAGAATGTTCTCACAGCTCACTATTACCTTAGGTAGGGTTTTGGAGAAAGCCTGACTTGTAAAGGCAAATTTCAAATAACACATCCAAAAGAAAACACTCCCATAGTTGGCAAAGGTAACAGGAGCAATACCAAAGGCATTGGCACATAATGCCAAGCACTCAGTCTGTACCCATTCTTCCTTTTGCCTTCTTTCTTTCTTTACTAATATGTGTGGACTATTGAGAGAGAGAGAGAGAGAGAGAGAGAGAGAGAGAGAGAGAGAGAGAGAGCAAAGCAAAGAATGAATATGAGTTAATAATTTTCTTAGCTGAGGTCTGAGCCAGGAATATTTGACTGTAGTCTAAAAGAAATAAATTCTCTGCTAATGTATAAAATTTATATTTTTCTGCTGTTGTAAGTGAAACTACAATTTTCCAAAATATTCATAATAGGCAAATGGAAGGATTTGGGATATATGAAGAATGATAGCCCCTACAATTGAGTATATGTGTAGTTGCAACTTACAACTATTTTATGTAGTTTTAAGTTTAGTTTTGAATGGTTATACATTAAAAACTCTCTCTGACATTTGGCTCAAAAGTCCTATATATCTGTTATGAAATCTTCAACACACAATCCTGATTTATTCATGTTAAAATAAATTAACCTAAATTATCTACTATATAAAATTTTAGAATTTTCTGTTATTGTGAGATAGTTTGTTTATATAATAGTTTACAAAGGTGGAACACATATAACCTTTGTCCATGGGTTATGAACTTGATCCAAATTATAAAATTATAAATTTAAATATAATTATAAAATTATAAAGTACTTCTTTACTGGACACAGAGAAATTGGTATATGAACAGAAACTTATGAGGGGTAAACATCACTATTCCCCTTCTGTTATCCCTGGCCTGATGTGCTTATAAACAGCCAACCCTGGCCTTTTCTCTCCCTGGATGGAAGATCATAACTAAGAAAGTCTATGGTGAAAGAAACAAGTGAACAGTGATCACCAAATAAGAAAAACCTCTCGAGGAGCATGGGGAGTCTGAAGACTTCGTGAACCAGAGTGTTTTCCTGATCCTCATTCTTCCCTCAAAAGCAGGGACTCAGTCACTTCCCTCTGAGCACATATACTGGACATGTTTTCCCAGAGCATCAAGGCTTTGAATGATACTGGTAATAAATTTCTTATCTTAGGAAAAGGTTAACATTGATATTCTTTAGCTTTCTCTCTATGTTCAGATATTAATACTGTTTTACCAGAGAAATCTCTGCTGTAAGTTTACCATATTTCCCACCTACATTTATTTACCTACAGCCTCAGCATACCACACATATATGGAATGAGGGAAGCAATAGCTTTATGAAGCTAGAGAGAAAACGGCTAGTTAAATTTTAATTTGACTAAATTTTAAGGGAAAATACAAATTGGGAGATCTTGCTATGCTTATACATTAATTAAACTGGCTTATTACTAAGTTTTATATTATTCCTTTCTGACTAGTTCACTCATAATTGTTGAATACACATAGTAAAAATGGAAAAGCCTTTTCCCTTAAAACAAGAATTTCTCACACAGAAATAACAAGATGCACCTTGTCTTAACCATACACATATGTGGTTAAGTGGTTCAAGAAATGTATACTTTTGTAAAGTATTTTATATAGCTCAGCACCCATAAAATCAAATCAAGTATAAAATTCTATCTGAACTAAAAGTTAACCATATGTTTATATTTGCTAAACTGCATTTATTCATTAGATATCATCAATTGCTTTAGGCTTTATAAAGTATCAGGATACTATTTTGCATTATTCTTTCATTAAATCTATATTGAAGTATTATCTTTTTAAAATTAAAGATCATGGGCAATCAAGATGGCTCAAACAGATTTCTGTAAGATATTCATAAGACATTTAAAGTGGATCCAAACTTATCAACAAGAGTAATATGCACTTGAATATTGCCATGTGTTTTGACTCATTTGTACGGCAGACTACAAAATCCAGGGTGCTGTCAAGATGGCTCAGTGGAAAAAGGCATTTGCAGAACACCAGGTGTGTGAATCTGAGTGCTGTCCCTAGAACTGACATGGTGGAAGAAAATAATTGACTCCTTCATGTTGTCCTCTTACCCTCACATGACCCTCACACATACACACACATAAAACAAATCAACAAGTAAATAAATAATTAACAAAGTTAATTATCACAAAACCTCTTTTGAAAGAGGAATTTATCTACTCAACATCTAGCAGCCAGTTACTGGAGAAATGGTAGTGACACAATGTGGGGACTCATCTGCTTCCTCCCTGTTCCATTGCATTAGTTTGCAATGATAAGACAACCAAAATGAGGGAGTGACAACCAGAAATGAACTACCACATTACACCCTAACTTGCAATCCTGGCAAATGTTTAACTGGCTTATGATTGTTCTTGTATTCATTTGAGTACTTGAGTTCTTGTATTCATTCATTTAGATATTTATTGACCTAAGCCAATAATAAGAGAACAATAAATATCACTCACCTTGGCTATAAACTTCTTGGTATATTCTACATACTGACTGCTGTTTTTCACTTACAATTTTCTAATAACATTACAAAATACATGTTAATTTTATGCATATGATCATATTCTACTTGAAATCCAAGGGGAAAAGAAAGCATGCATGAAAAACATTATAATTATGAGAAATAAAGTGGGGAGAGCAAAGAGGGCAGTGGATGGTAGAGAGAGTAAGGGAGAAGAGTTGATGAGGATGTTTTGTTGACCCTGGTGTATAACCTCTATATGCTTCTCTTACAATAGACTATTCCCTGGACAGTATACTGCTCAGGCAACATCAATTCTTGAACAGGGTTGCTATTTATGTTCCTTCAATAATAACTATTGATATTTAATAATGAAAGCTAGATGAATTGTCCCTTGTTGCCTATGACCGGCAGGATGAAATAAGAATTACCACAGCCATGTAGTCCTTTTAAAAGCAGTGTTGTAGGAAATGAAGCTACTCAGTAGAAACCTTGATCAACAGTACCTCATAAAAGTGTCCATTGGAAAGGCCTGAAATCATTCTTCCCAAATGCACTTACTTTAATGTTTTTTGCAAAGTATAAAACTTTTATCCTTTCACTATGTGAAAAATTTCAGTGTTTTATTGAATGCATTTCTATGATCTACAAGTCTTTGGCATGAAAGTAATTTTCTTCCTGCTTTTCTGAACTTGGCTCACATAATCAATATAAAAATTGAGGAAAAGTGCTAATCAATGATCTGATTTGTGGTGTTCATTAGGAAAAAAGAGGCATCATGATCCAACTTTCAGAGGAAACACAAAGTTATAGTACAGAAATTATGGCAAATAATAAAAGCAATATTCAGCTAATTTATATATTTTGAGGAAGGAGGCCAAAAATAATGAGTACAGTAAATCATATGGGATAAGATGGGAAATGGTCCAGCTGGTATAACACTATCAGTGCAAACCTGACCACATGAGTTTGATAATTCAAACTCAGGTAAAAATGCCTGATCTGGTGGCACATACCTGTAATCCCACCCAGAAGTTTGTGGGTCAGCTACTCTGGAGTATGTTAAACAGGAAAACCTATGAGAAAGACTGGGTAGAAGATAAGAAAAGATGCACAGAAGTCAGTCCTTCACCTTTAAATGCATACTGTGGCATTCTTGTGCTCAGGGTAGGCTGGGTTCTTGTACATTAATTGAGAATTAAAACATTTTGCCATACAGTGTGATCTGATCTCAGTAATTCTGCAGTTGTATTTCCTTCTTCCCAGGTGACCGTAAGTCTGTGTCAAGTTCATAGATGAGGCTAACTATGACAAAAAGCCAGACTAGGCAATTTAGAAAAACTATGTTTCAATTTAAATGAATGAATGAATGAATGAACGAACAAACAAACAAACAAACAAACAAATGACTTCTGAAAAGGCTTGGGTTTTAGCTCAATGACATAGTACTAGCCTAGCATACAAAAGTCAAAGGGCTCCATCTCCAGTGATGAAAAATATAGAATAATGTAACTCACAGCTTAAAGAAGATCGATTTTTATGTATGTCTTCATCCCACACATGTCACCTGAACACTTACTATATGATAGGTTGTGAATTTTATAATTACTAGAATGAAACAAATATCTAGTCAAAATTTCAAGAAATTGGACTATGACCACATGGTCTAAGAAATTCAAATTGCCATTAACAGAAGATTTAAAGATTGTGAGAGAAGTATGTTTGGGTGAGGAGGACAAGGAGCTCCTCTTTAGATATGAATAACTCAGGATGTCTTTTAGGTATCTTGGTGAGAATTTCCTTTCAGAATTTATATTTAGAGGTCCACAGGATGGCGCAGCAGGTAAAGGCACTACTCCCATGAGCCGCAAGGTTGGCAGAGAGAAATGGCTCCCTCAAGTTATCCTCTGACCTCTATAAGCTAATCATGCTAACATGCACCTCCATGTGTGTGCACATTTGCACGCACACATGAACACATGCACAAACACATGGAATATACAAACAATTTTTAAATAATTTGGTTATAGGAAACTAGAGGGAAGTTGTATTGGTTGAAGATAAAATTTGGTCCTTACCAATGCTATGTGATATTTAAAACTGTCACAAACAACCTTCTAAGAGTTTCTTTGCTCTGTAGGATAAAAATTTCTGTAGGCCCATAGAGACTATGAATGCCAAAACCCAGCAGCTATAGCTACAACACCTGAGCCCTAAGAGTTGACGCTTTAAACACTTTAACCTTCAGCAGTTCTCTTGAAAGCTTCTAGTATCTAATAGGCATTTTCTCTCTCTCAGTGACACAGATTGGACCAGATTAAAAATAGATAATGGCAGGTTTACTAGGCAGGTCTACTGTCGGTTGAGTTCACCAATCTCACAGGTAGAGATCAGCAAAGTCACACATCTGGGCTAAATCAAGGGGGTTGTATAAAGGTTAGGCAAGGAGTGAGTGGGAGCTGCGATTGTGTCCATAACTGCTCAGAAACAGCCACGAGGAGAGCACGCTTGGGTCGGTTGCCAGAAAGGAGACCAGAAGGAATGATGACGTGGTGGCCCAGAGGTTTCTCCAAGAGAGTGGGGGAGTTTTCTCTGTGTAGTCCGGAAAGGGGGAAGGAAGGCAGATGTGGTTTCTCAGCTTTTGCAGGAGCTGAGCAGGGGTTCCAGCCTAACAGTATTCTTGGTTCAAAGTCTTCATAGCCCCAGCTCCAATTCTCAGGTATTTACAACCTCGGCTTCTACATCTTTTCTTCCCTTTGATTTCTACCTTCAACTATAAGGCAATTTCCTAATGTTATTGACCAGAATTTGGGCATTTCAGCAGTTAGGTCTCGATATCAGGACAAACTACAATGGCTCACTAAAACTCTTCAACCATCTCCATAATCTCAGGGACTCGCCTATTCATTGCAAAGCCATGTCACCCTGCACTACCCATGACAAAGATCACAGTTAACGAAGACAGCACAAAGAAGAATCCTTTGTTAGGGTCACATGTTGAAATACTAGGGAGAAAAGTACAGGAAACCTCTCCCAAACTAAGCCAATAAACCAGGAAATCTGCCTGCTTATATCACTTAGAAAGGAATATAGCATACTTGGGCTAAACTGGCAGTTCCACAATCACAGTACAAGTTCTAAGCCCAGAATCACAAACCTCACATAAGGACCCCATATAGGCACAGTAAATCAAGCGATCTGGAGATCTCTGAGGTTGGTCATGAATAACGATTTCTGGGACTCATGGAGGCTGAAGCAGCTGTAGCTGCAACAAGATCTTGTTAAGCAGACGCTGTGACTTTAGCAACAGCTGGGCTTACAGTGTGGAATGTATTTTCATCAAGAAATCCACGTTTGTAGTAGCTGTGATACCACCATGCAAGTTTGGCATCTCCAGGTGAGGGGCTGCCCTCATTCCAGCTTCCTATCAAACACAGGACACAAAGCTGAAGGCTGTCAATGAATCAGATAAGCTAGCCCCAGCAACTGAGTGTGCTTAAAGAAAATAAACTCCAAAGGTGCTTAGAATAAAGATCTGTCTTTAACATAAGCATTATTAAAGTGCTTAATTCTCCTGCCCCAAAACGTTCTAGTGAGTCAGCTTCCTCAGATTATATTTCCTCAAAGTCATGATCTTAAGACAGGATTACCAAGGACACACATGTTTGGGTTATAAAAATAAATTAGAATAAAGGACAGAAAGACAAATAATAAGAAAAAGAAGGCCCATTCAGGAGTATGTACTTCCCTGAAAGATAAATTTAAAAAAATATATATATATACATAATTTTATTTTAAAAAATTGTTTATTTTATGTGTATGAATATTTGCCTGCATGAATTTATGTGCACTATGTAAATGTCTGGTATCTGCAATGATCAGAAGTCATTGCATCCTCTGGAACTGTAGTTACAGATGGTCACAAGCCACCATGTAGATACTGGGATCCAAACTAATGTTGTCCACAAAGAGGAGCAAATTCTCCTAACTACTAAGCCATCTCTCCAGCCTAAAATTTAAAATATGTTTTAGGAAGAATAGAATGAATAGTTCCCCATAGATATGAAGGCTGAGCATCACCCCCTGGTTTTAACAGTCTGGAGAAAATTTGAAGACTGTTGGATTTATTAATTCAACTGGAATTGTTTTTTAACAGAATAAAAAAATGCAAGCTTGCCTATAGATACTGTGAAATCACATAGTACGCGAACATGGCTGAGGAGTGAGGGAATTCTGTGGTTTAGTTGGTGTCTATTAGCAGAAATAGTGATGATTTTGGAGACTGATATAAATCAATGACTAAAAGTGACAAGGAATGATACAATTCAACCTCAGTAATTAAGAAGAAGAGTTGGTATAAAAGCAAATGTAATATACAAACTTAAGATTCTCTTATTATTGCTTTAAATTCCTAAGTAAAATTAAAAGTCACAGATTCAGATAGGAGACCTCTAAAGAGAGCTGAAAAAGAATCTATAGGTAAGGGAACAAACGAAAACAACGAAGAGGGTGTAAGAGCCAGCAATAGGGTGCTTTATGGCTTCTATTGCTATGAAGAGACACCATGGCCAAGGCATCTCCTATAATGGACAGTTTCAGGGCTGGCCTACAGGTTCAGAGGTTTAGTCCAATATCATCATAGCAGGAAGCATGAGAGCATGCAGGCAGACATGGTGCTGGGAGTTCTGCATTTTGATCCAAAGGCAGCCAGGAGAAGATTGACTCCTCAAGTAGCTAGGAGAAGGGTCTCAAAGGGCCTACTCCCACAGTGACACACTTCCTCCAACAATGCCCCACCTACTCAACCAAGGCTACATCTTCTAATAGTGTCACTCTCCATAGGTCAAGCATCCACACACATAAGTCTATGGGTGCCTAACTTATTCAAACCAGCATACTGTCAAGTTAACAATGTAGATCCCAGTGCATATTTCTCTCCAGGTATGTTTAACTTCCAGAGCGCACTGAAGAAGAGTTTGACTTGACTCGTCTTGTTTCTTTGAGTATGAAAACACGCATGTGGAGGTAGTAGGTGTAAAAGGAGTAACTGCAATTGAGCATAGAATTTTACCCATGGATAAAGCAAAGAAAACAAAAGAAGACAACAGATAGTAGATTTCATATAAGACATGATTTTGTTTTCTTTGGGGGGAGGATTTTAACATTAATGGAATTTGCTCAAAGAAAGGAGTTCTGGCATGTAGGACACATTCATGTTGATGTGGGTCTCACATCACAGCACTGATTGCTATGTGCCATTGTAACTGAAGTGACTGAAGTTTTAAGTCCATAATAAAACATCAAGAACAAGGTTTAACAAAACTAAGGATAGTTTGCATAAAAAATGGGACTTTTTGATTGGAGAAACAGATACTCATAGTCAAGAGAACATTGAGGTGACAAAGAATTAAGTCAGAAATAGTGCTGGAAAGAGTAACAATGAACCTCAATTCAAATTATCAAGAAATGAGAAATTGTTGAGGTCAATAATAAAACAGCAATAGGAGTAGAGGCCAGAAGGTAAAATTCTTTTCTAGGAAAGTAAAAAAGGAGGGAAAGCAAGTGGATGTCCTGAAAAGGTCACTGAAGGTCAATCAGACACTCCTGGGGCTATTTCCAGGCTCCATAATCCTCAGTGCATAAGGAATCAGTGTTTAAGCTTATCACTAAAAAGACAGTTAAGGGAGTCCTGAGGACAGGAGAAAAAGGAGAAGCAGTACACACAATATAATACAAAGTCAGAACTAAGAACAGGGTAAGCAGACTCAGGAGATTGAAGGAGATGCTAAGGTATCAGGATTGAGACCTGAGCACTGAGGCAACCTTGAGCAGAAAAGAGACAATAGTCAAACTGGAGACACAGTGAAAATTAAAAATACTTTATTTTTCCAAAAATAAGATGTTTTTAAATGTACTGTTGTTTTTTTTTCCTTCTAACACTGTGAGATACTTAAAGAAAAATGTTAGACATTCTTGAATTTATATCATGATAACTAGAACCAAGCAAGATTATGAAATTTAAAATCTCATGCATTTGAAAAATAATTCAAGATGCTTTGTCAACAAACTACTTGCTTGCAGGTAAAAATCATCTCTTTTACGTCAATGGTTTGTGTGATTGCATAGAGGTTGTACCATCCATTTCCACTAAAATCTGCGGAGCTATCTTCTGCCAAATGGGAAAGCACTTAGAGTGCATGATTAAAAGCTACACTGAGAGGAGGGTGAGGTATGCTCTCACGGCCATTGTTTTTATCACCATGCTATGCACATTAAGCATTCAAAAGTGTATATGCTTTTTCTTGCGAAAACAGTATTTTCTTACTTCCTTTTGTAAAACAAAGGTTATAGTTCAGAGACCTGCAAACTGGTTCAGAAGTTAAGACCATCTGCTGCTTTGGCAGAGGACCCAGGTTTGATTCTCAGCACCCAGGTCAGGCAGCTTGTGATCCCCTACATGTCAAGTTCCAGGAAAGCCAACACTCACTTCTGGCCTCCATAAGCAACCATACCACTCAGGCACACACATGCATATTAAGTACTAATTAAATCTCTTTTAAAACAGAATATCTTCTCAAGCAACTGAGCAATCTGTAAGTCATTCACCTCCAAATTACATGTATGTTAATGATAAGATATGGCTTTATAATCTTATAGAGGGCTGCAAACTCAGTGAGCTCTGTTTTAAAAGTTCCACTCTGCAACATAAATGAAAACTTTCAGTATGGCAGCCAGAGGTTTTGCCACCAATCAAATATTCATAGTAATTGAATTTTTAAATGGAAATTCATGTACAGGTTAATGAGAATAATGTGCTAAAACTTTCATTGAACTTCTTCTCGTGCAGACAGGCTTCTCAGGACAAAGGCTCCCGATCCCTGGGAGTCCAGTACTCCAGGCCTTACAGACAGTACTGTGCACAGCAGCTCCACTCAGCAAGCTGCTGCTCTTCACTTTATGCTAGAGAGAATTTGAAAAACAGAGCCCCATTTTCTGTATTTTATTGATGCAATCTATACTCCATCTAGCTACTTCAGAGCATAAATGCTACAACACTGAAACAATATTTATTATCAATTGTTGAATTTATAATGAATGATTTATTTATCATGTTGGGTAATACATTTTTAATAGTAAAAACATATTGCTTCCAGGATTGTAAGATATATTGTTTATTACCCTATAGAGAGAGATCTAGCAGCTAGCATCACAAAAATATGTAAACACATAGTCCCATATATTGTATTAGCGATTCTATGCCTTATGCATAACAGACAACTCTGTGCCATAGGGTGTTCTCTAATGGAAAGTTGTAAAGACATCTTAATAAAACCTAAGGAAAAGCATGAATTTACACAACATTGGTAACACTGAAAGACTTTGTATCCAGTAGGAACTATTATAGGGACCATGCTTAATCAGCTTAATGGCTGAAATTACTCGTTAGTATAGTTCTGGGTAAGCCAGATTTGAAACTCCTGTATTAGACAAGAGAGGTGGAGACATGTGCACTGTCCAGAAGGCAGTACTAGGAGATGTAAAACAGGAAACAGTGCAACAGCAGAGTCCTACAAAAGCACTGCTGGACTTGGGGGAGAAGTGGGGATAACTTTCAAGTCGCTCAGTGGCTCTCAATCTGCGTGTATTGAATTCTTTGGAGACACCTCAACCCTTTCACAGGGGTTGGTCACACATCAAATATCCTGCATATCAGATATTTACATTATGATTCATAACAGTAGAAAAATTACAGTATGAAGTATCAATGCAATAGCTGTGACTGTGAGTTGCCACCACATGGACAGTCACTTGTATTAAAATTGGCAGCATTAGGAAGGTGGAGATTGACTGATGTAGATGATTTTCAGTGGACTGTATAGAAACAGAAAGTAGCTAATCACAAATGAAAAATGGGCATTGTGAAGACAGAAAAGACATGAAAAAGGCATTCCACCAGAAAATAGCATGCATGAATCTTACAATAATAGAAATAGAGTTTCAATATAACGGAAGCCAAGAGGTTTAAAAATATGAAATTTGAAGATGCTAAAATTATAGCATCAATAATGTTTTAGTACATTATTTGGCACTTATTAACAATCAATGTTTCTTGTATAAACATTTTACACATATCTTTCACATTAAAAGGATATGTAGATAGTTTCAACCAACCTATATACTAGGTAAAACCTTCCATTTTAAAATGCCCTGGAAAGCCATTGCAGTACACTGAGTTCCATAGAGACAGCACTGGTGCAAGCCAGAGCCCACCGGGCACTGGGCAACTCTGTGCCTCACGGAGGAAAATCAACTAAACATGGGCAAAGGAGATTCTAAGAAGTCAAGAGGCAAAATGTCCTCATATGCATTCTTTGTGCAAACCTGCCAGCAGGAGCACAAGAAGAAGCACTTGGATGCTTCTTTCTGTCAACTTCTCAGAGTTCTCCAAGAAGTCCTCAGAGAGGTGGAAGACCATATCTGCTAAAGAAAAGGGGAAATTTGAAGACATGGCAAAGGCTGACAAGGCTTGTTATGAAAGAGAAATGGAAACCTACATACCCTCCCCCCAACCGGGAGACCTAAAAGAAGTTCAAGGACCCCAATGCACCCAAGAGACCTCCTTTGGCCTTCTTGTTCTGTTCTGACTACCACCAAAATCAAAGGCGAGCATCCTGGCTCATCCATTGGTGGTGTTGCAAAGGTATAGGAGGATGTAGGTCAACACAGCAGCGGATGACAAGCAGCCCTGTGAGAAGAAGGCTGCCAAGAGGAAGGAGAAGTACAAGAAGGATACTGCTGCCTACAGAGCTAAAGGAAAACCTACAGCAGCCACAAAAAGGGGGGGGGGACTGTTCAAGGCTGAAAAGAGCAAGAAAAAGAAGGAAGAGGACGATGAGGAGGACAATGAAGAGGATGAGGAAGAGGAGGAAGAAGTTGAAGACAAAGATGAAGATGAAGAAGATGATGATGAGTAAGTTGGTTCTAACACAGTTTTTTTTTTACAAGACAAGACTATAAAGCATTTAACCCCCCCACCCCAGTACACATCTCATTCCTTTTAAAGAAAAAAACTGAAACATAAAGCTGTGTAAGACTTGTTTTTAAACTACACAGTGTCTTTTTTTTTTTTTTTAATAGTTAACACACTACTGGATGTGTCTTTAGATAGTCCTTTCCTGGTGGTATTTTCAGTAGCCACTAACCTTGTCTGGTACAGTCTGGGGGTTGTAAATTGGCATGGAAATTTAAAGCAGGTTCTTGTTGGTGCACAGCATAAATTATTTATATATGGGGACAGTAGGGTTTTTGTTTTCTTTCTTTTGGTTTTATTTTGGGTTTTTTTTTTTCACCTTCAGTTGTCTGTGATGCAGCTTACACAAAGGTAATTGTTCTGTTAACTGAATACCACTCTGTAATTGCAAAAAAAAAAAAAAAAAAAAAAAAAAAGGGTCTGTTTTGTTGACATTCTGAATGCTTCTAAGTAAATACAATTTTTTTATTAAAAACAAACAGACAAACAAAACAAGCAAACAAACACACAAAAAAGATGTTCTGACCTAGCAACAGTAAAAGAAGCAACCTGGATGACTAGGGATATGTGTGATAGAATAGGAATAGGAGGCTGGGGATTTCTTGATGTCAACCCCTTCTACTGTATCAAAAGTCTTCTAGCTGTTGTACACATTTCTTATCTGTTTAAATTTCAAGATGTCTGGGAGACAAAAAAAAATGTGTTTAATGACAAAAGTAAAAATTTTACCTTGTAAACTCTCCTATCAATTTCAAAAGATGGTCCTGGGAACAGGTGTATAGGTTTGGAAAAGTGTGGGTTGTATAATTTCAGCTCAAACTGAGCCCTGATAGCTGGCCATAAAATAATCTGTTATTTTT
The DNA here is from genome assembly GCF_978045245.1 of Mus caroli. Classification (NCBI taxonomy): domain Eukaryota; kingdom Metazoa; phylum Chordata; class Mammalia; order Rodentia; family Muridae; genus Mus; species Mus caroli. Next base: position 11,357,682 of record NW_028227259.1, read on the forward strand.
CTCTAAGGAAAGAAGCTCCGTGCTAGAAAGCAGTAGCTATGAGATGTACATTCTTGGATGCTGTGTGGGGCTGTGATAGGCAGTCCATTTTGGTTAAACAAGGCTTGCTCTGGCAACCCAGTAGAAAACTCTACAAGGGACGGAACACCTAGCCAGGTTCCCAGAGACAGGTTCCTGACACCACAGAGCCCCCAACTTCATAATTATGTGACTATAAGTTACACAGACAATGTACCAAGCTTCTGGCATTCTGGCTATACTCCACCCCCAAAGTTACCTGACAATAGCCAGGTATGCTCCTTCCCACAGTTACCTGAGAGCCCAGCCCACTATAAGAGGGGCTTCTTGGCCCCTCCTCACTCTCTTTAAGCTCTCACTTTTCATACTCTCATCTCTATCCCTCCTTTTCTCCCTCTCTTCCCCTCCTCTCTCCACGTGGCCATGGCCGGCCTCTCTCTTCCTCTTTCTATCTTCTCTCTTTCTCCCTGCCTTTCTACAAGAAAGCTCTAAAACCATAGACTGTCTCTGCTCATCAAGGCCCACCATGCTTGAAAGATAGGACTCTTGCCCACGTGGGAACTACCCAGCACCCCCCCTCCCTACCCTCTGCTCCCTTAGGCCCTGGGGCTGACCTAGCCGCCCCTAGGGCCCCCATTTTATCCTCAGGTTTTCTGCAGTATCCAGTGGTGTCTGGGATGCCCGAGACTGAGAACCTGGTACCTAATACTGACCCTTGTCCACCACCTGCTGAGATGGGGACCAGTTGCTTCCCACATCTAGACACCCACCCAGGGCATGTGAGCACCGGAACTCTGGAGAGACGCAGGTTTTCTTCCAATCCCTCCTTCCCCCACACCCACTACCCAACTTCATCTTTCGCCCATGAACCAAATTAGTTATCAATTAGTCTTGCAAGCATTCTCTTCACAGGGTTAGAAAGCTGCAAGTTGCAGAATCAAATTCAAAAGCCATAAAATGTAAGACTAACTTGGTAGTCCATGAAAGCCTCTACAGCAGGGCTTCATAGCTGAGTGTTGAGAGCACCACCTTGTGACCCAGCTTGGGGGAAAATAGTAGGACAAGAAACACATCTGGCCAGTATCAAGGAGCAACAGGAATATGGGGATGATCTAACTAGATTATATTCCATATGCCCAGGCATGTTTCAGATGTGATAGAGTTCACACTGCACTATATTGTATAATACTCTACTGAGTAGAGTTTCAATAAATATGAATTTATCATACCTCACAGAAAGAACATTGTATAGTAACATGACACCTGAATTCTTCCAATTAACTGTGAAATGCTCCAATTTCATGGAGCTTCTCAGATCACGTCAGAAATAGAATGAGCAAGAATGTATCAACAGATTGTTTGGCTGGCAAAGTCCCTTTTAAAATTAAATACTAAAACTATATTTCCTTAATATTTTATTTATTTAATTTATTTACTTATTTACCTTATGTCCTGACTTCAGTTTCCCTTCCCTCCCTCCTCCCATTCTTTCTTCCCTTACACCCCAACCATTCACTCTTCCTCCCTTTGTCTTCAGAAAAAGAAAAGCCCCCCACTAATATCAAGCAGCCTTGACATATCAAGTTGCAGTAAGACTAGGTACATCTTTTCTTATTCAAGCTAGATAAGGCAGCTGAGTAGGAGGAAAGGCACCCAAAGACAAGCAACAGATCAGAGACGGTTCCTGCTCCTATTGTTAGGAGTCTCACCTGAAGACCAAGCTGCACAATTGTTACATTTGTATAGAGATCAGTGCTATGCATGCTGTACGGTTGGTGATTCAGTCTCTGTGATCCCTTCTGGGCCCACATTACTTGACTCTCTAAGTTGTCTTGTGGTGTTCATGACTACTCTGGCTCCTTTAATCCTTCCTTCCTCTTTTCAGCAGGATTCTCCAAGCTCCGCTTATGTTTGGCCATGGGTCTCTGCATTAGTTTCTATCAATTGCTGGATGAAGCCTCTTTGATGATGGTTATGCTGGGCTCCTGTCTATAAGCACAGAAGCATATCAATGACAGTATCAGGGATGGGATAGCTCTCAATGGCCTGGGCCTCAAGCAGGATCAGTCATCGGTTGGCCTAAAACTCTATTTCAAAATGCAGGGACACACATAGATTAGTCTGCCTCAAGGTTACTATGTTACTCAGGAAGGCCTTGAACCTGTGATCTTCTGCCTCTAGTGCTGGACTGCAGGCATGTACTGCCATGTCAGGTTGTATGAGGTGCTGGCAATCATAACCACGCACTATATTATGTGAAATGGATCTCTAGCTCCTAATGTTTGTTTTTTTTCTTCTTTTTTCTTCTTCTTCTTCTTCTTCTTCTTCTTCTTCTTCTTCTTCTTCTTCTTCTTCTTCTTCTTCTTCTTCTACTTCTTCTTCTATTTCTTCTTCTATTTCTTCTTCTTCTATTTCTTCTTCTTCTTCTATTTCTTCTTCTTCTTCTTCTTCTATTTCTTCTTCTTCTTCTATTTCTTCTTCTTCTATTTCTTCTTCTTCTATTTCTTCTTCTTCTTCTATTTCTTCTTCTTCTATTTCTTCTTCTTCTATTTCTTCTTCTATTTCTTCTTCTTCTTCTTCTTCTTCTTCTTCTTCTTCTTCTTCTTCTTCTTCTTCTTCTTCTTCTTCTTCTTCTTTTTGTCGAGACAGGGTTTCTCTGTATAGCCCTGGCTGTCCTGGAACTCACTCTGTAGACCAGGCTGGCCTCAAACTCAGAAATCCGCCTGCCTCTACCTCCCAAGTGTTGGGTTTAAAAGTGTGCGCCACCACTGTTTTTTAAAGAAAGGAAAATTTAAAAATAGTTAAAAGTATATCACAACTCAATTCTACTCAGCAGAAATAAATCCCAAGAGAGCTTCCAGGACAAAGTCTAGAAAGATTTGACTCACATAACAAGAATGAGATTACTTTGATAGTGCTTAAGATCAGTCACTCAATGAGCAAAGTTGGCTTGGGTTCCTGTGCTTTGTCTTTCTATTAAAAGGTAAGTGCCTTCATTAATTTGTTGATTCAGTTGTGGAGAAAAATTGTATTGCCTGCTTACTAAGTAACCAACAACCTGATAAATACTGGAAATATTAATAAAAATAAAACATTGCTCATTATACATTGAGTTTATAGTTTAGTAAGAAGGCAGGGATGTAAATAAACTGTAGATTCACAACAGGGTCAGCTATTGTCTCTAAATTTATCATCTAAATAGTCTCTATATTAGTCAGCTAATCTCTAACTAATACCCCATGAAAGAACTCAGACAAGGAGAGCTCACCCAGCCTTGCTGGTCAGGGCATTTTCCTGGAATGTAATCTGAGTCTGTACCTTGTAATGCATGTAATGCTGGTAAGCATTCTCCAGCAAGAGGAGGCAAAGAGAGAGTTCTGTTCGAGATGTCAGAGAAACGTGCCAATACTCCGGCAACAGCAATGTTATGCAGCATTGAAATTTGATGTTGGTAAGTGATAGATGTGGATTTGCAAATAGGCTAAAGGTCACAATTGACGTTGTTGCTTTGAAAACAAGAAATAACCTAAAAAGATGGGTAATATATGAACTTAGAGTCAGCTCTCAAAGACTGATTTCAAGCACACTTGGAATAGCTTTCACAGGAGGAAACTTCGGGATGGTACAGATGAGGGTATCCTGAGACAACCGCTCTGTATGCATGTTTCTATAGATATAATCTACCCAAGAATGCATACCTAAAGTGATTTAAAAGTTGACACTAAAGTATAAACATTTTTTAGAGTCTAATAAATTTATTTTCGGAATATTTGGGCAATATGTTTTACAGATATATTTTGTCCATTTCCATTGGTAGCGACCAGTGCTCTGGAATAAGTAAAAGAACTGTGGCAGAATTTCCCAGTAAGGATCTACCACTTAAAAGCATAATGGGATATCTAATCACCCAAAATATCAGCACCTTACTCACCAATCCTGCCTTTGCCTTTGTCCCATGTTTACATCCTCTGCTAAACAATTCTTCTTTCCGACTTCCTTGGAAACTGGGGCAAATTGCAGTGAATTTTATTTCTATGCTGAACAAATGGTAGTATTTCCCTGCCATTAGGTCAGATAAAGAGTTTGGGGCTTCAACTATCTGATGGCATTGACTGTATTTGTTAATTACTTGCACTGAATCTTACCATTCCAATTGTATTGAGCATATCCAAACTACTTTATTCTCACTATAAAATAATTTTTCAATATTAATATACTTTAGAATAAAAATGTGTTGAAAATAAGCTCAATTGTGCCTACTTCTTAAAAGTAACAAGGTCCAACAATGTGGTAAGATCCTGTCTTTAGGCTAGCCTGGACTACATAGCAAGTTCTATGACAGCCAGAGATGCATAATATAGAGACCCTGTCTCAAAAGTGGGGGAGAGGGAGAAAGGGAGAGAAAGAAGAAAGAGAGAGAGGGAGAGAGAGAAAGAATTAAAGAAGAAAAGGAGAAGGAGAAGGAAGAGAGAAGAAAGATAGACATCTGCTTGGTAACCTGAGAGTTCTAATTGAAAACATTTAAATTTTTTTCCAAGTGGTAATGCACAGAAATGTCCTACTGGGAGCAGAATAGTGAATATTATAGTTTGTCCAATTTTCTTGGCTATTAATAGTAAAAGTTCAATTGCAGAGAACACTAAAAACATTTGAGAAAATGGGATGTTGAAATTAAATGCCTAGATAAATTAAAATTGTGTACATGTCTTAAAGTTGAGATGAAACAGCACCTGTCTAAAGAAATGAACAACTTGAAAACTATTTTTGAAAAACGCTCATGCAAATACCAACAAATTGAATTGTTGACACATTTCTGAAAGTAATAAGAAATTAAATACCTCTCCCAAAACTAACCACCTGACGCTCACATGCTAGTGAGTAATTTCCCTCTGGAAACTTCATTCTAGAAGGATAAAAATTTGTGTTTGCAAAGAAGCTGCATGTAAATTTTCATATCTCTTTCATCCATAATAATCCCAAGCCAAAAACAGTCAAAATATTCTTCAACTGAAGAATGTGTAAATGACCTGATATATCAACACCATGAAAACTATAAAATTGTAAAAAGAAACAATATATTGATGTATACAGTGATTTAGATGATTCCCGAAGGAGTCATATTATACAAAAAAGCCAGTCACCAAAGGCTATATTATGTATTTTTCTATTTATATAAAATCAGAGGTACAGAGAACAAATTTGTGGTTGCTATGGGTTAGAGATAAGAGGTTACAGCCACACAGTGAGCCTTATAGTAATCAAAGAGCCTGCCCATTGACTGTGGAGGAGGAAACATGAGCCTACACAGACAGATTTTTGGCAGGATGAAGATGCAGGAGCCCAAGTATAAGCACTAATGACTTAAGGATTTAAAACTGATAAGAGCTGAGTAAGTTGTGTGGATTGTGATAATGTCAGATTCCTTGTTTTGTTCTTGTTTTAAAAATAGCATTACATAAAAACTGCTAGAACATACACAGGACTGACTGTACATTTTATGCAATTCCCTATGAATTACAATTATTTCAATACAGTCTATCAAATGGTATGTTAAAAATAGTACCTTTGGAGAGTGTACAAGATGTTTTAGTCATTTCTTTCCTTTGTAGGACTGAAATCCATCAGGAGTTTAGAAGAATATTTTTATTTTTTTAATTGTAGCCTGAGAAGCCAATGAAAGGGAGAGAAAAATATTAGAAACATATTCATCCAAGATGCTTTCATGGTTTATGGCTAATATGTATCCTGCTAGAAAATTTACACCAGGCTGTCATACATCGCCATCAAATGGAGAAGAATTCTGGGAAGCTTGCCTGAGTATCATACTGCAGGAGATTTTGATTAGCACATACTAACATTCGAATGATTCATGGAATATGGGAAGAACTGAAGTGGACATGCTTCTCAATAGAGGTTAGACAACAGTGTTCAAACATTTACTATATAATCACTGGTCATAAAGGTCCTATCAGGCTCAAATAGCTTGTTTTGTTAATCTTTTCATATAGCCATTACAGTATGATTAGCTTATTATCAGTGTTTGCTTTGCCAACAATTTTATAGCTATAATATCAGCACAGATTTATAGTCTACTAAAGGCCTATATGACTTTATTTTCCAATATTTTTTAAAAGCCTTAAAACTCAAAAGACTTGCTTCTGACTGAACCAGAAAGGGGATTTTAACATGAAAGAAGGAGCCTATCAACTACAGCCCACCTGGTGAGCAGCGGACATTGCTCAGATGTGTAGGCTCCACCAAGATTACTCCTTGATTAGTCACACAAATTAAGTAAAAATTTAAATATTTGAATACTTTCACATTAATTTTCATCACACTGCTGGCAGTATTTCTATCCCATTTGCATGTCATTCTCTTTGGCCTTCAATCTCCTCATAGAAAACACAACACAGTTTTGGTACGGCTATTAATGAAGTTACAGAAGTGCAGTTTTTACATCTCCAGAAGAGCTTAGTAAGCACAATGGAGAAGTACCTAAATGAGGGTGCAGATCACTAGTTTGCACATGGGTTGGATAAAGTTTATATAATACAGAGCTAAGTGGTTCTTGGACTTCACAGTGAGACATATCTGAAACATCATGAAAGCTGGAGATATATTTCAGTGGTAAGTATAATGCCCAAAATTAACCTGTAAGCCCCACCCACAGGAACCAGGTAACTTCTTAGAGTACTGGGAATTAAAATTCTTGGAATAACAAAGCCCCATGGGAAAGTACTATGACCTATAGGTTTGTCCTTACAAACCCATCCAACATGTGGCCATTTTCAGCTGGGAAATTCCTAGAAATAGTCCTGAGCAAAAATTATGTCTTGGTCAATATTTAATATTTCATAAAATTTCCTTAAAATTTGGTCTAAAATGATGGAATTAGATTTCCTCTGGCTAATCTCTGGATTAACATAAATTCCTGCCTAACATGCACAAGGCCAGGTGTTCTGTCTCCAAGACAATAGAGAGATGATAGATAGATAGATAGATAGATAGATAGATAGATAGATAGATAGATAGATAGATGATACTATAACTATGTCAGCTGACTATAGAGCACGTAGAATCTTATGTGAATTAGAAAGGATTGTTGTACCAAAGAGTACACATGGTGGGACTCATGGCTCCAGCTGCATATGTAGCAGAGAATGGCCTAGTCTGTCATCAATGGGAGGAGAGGACCTTGGTTCTATGAAGGCTCTATGCCCCAGTGTAGGTGAATGCCAGGGCCAAGAAGCAGGAGTGGGTAGTTTGGTGAGCAGGGGGATGGGAGAGGAGATAGGGGGTTTTAGGAGAGGAAACCAGGAAAGGGAACATTTGAAATATAAATAAAGAAAATAGCTAATTAAAAATGCAGAAATATATATAAAATAGAAAGAAAGGATTGTTGTACAAGTAACTTTTATTTGTCTGATGTTGGTTGTTATCTAGGAGGCTTCCTGCTGAATAAGCTTACCCTTACTAGCTCTTTCTGAACTCTGTCCGGCTGTGTCTACTCAGCTGCTCTGCCTCAAACTCCTCTCCAAGCTGATGGATTCAAACTGGCTTCTGGATTGCTCTGCTTGGCAAAACTGGCTCTGGCAATTTGTTCTAACCTTCTAGCTCCTTCTCTACCTTCAACTGCTTCTACAGTTCTGCACTAAATTGCATGAATTCATGAAAGAATTCATTGTACTTCACTCATTGCACTGACTCCCAACTCACTGACTCTCTTTCTTTCTCTCTGTGCTGCTCTTAAATAGCTTCTCTTTCTTGCCCATTCTCCTGAGAGTTGGGTGTATCCTATCTCTGATGCATTCTGTCAATGTCAGGAGCCATCTAGAATAGGTTAAGGCTAGTCGATGGTTTTCTTGGAGGTGGTCCACCATTTTTGCATGGTCTGTGATGGGTGAGATCTATGAGGCAAGGTCCTAAAAAGACTTCATCTCAGTATTGTTTCTTCCAGCTGATATGCCTTTCTTGTCCTTATAGAATTAATATATAATCCCTAGGCATTATCCCACCCTATTGGGCAGATTTCTACAGATCAACAAAGATGTACTGTCTTGTAGTGATGCTATATAGATATCCTTAATTCTTAATAATGATCCTATACAAATTCCTAAAATTACACTGTTAATTTTTAAAGCCTTCTCTGATATGAAAACTGCAATGAGAACTCTGACAGTCTTCATGTGCCAAGAGATAATTGCTTGAGACAGAAAGCAGGTATTTACAACTTAGAACACATTCCAAGAGGTTGTAAAATAATTATACAAAAGTTATAAAAGGGAATTAAAGATTTATTGTAGGAGCAAGGACAGAAGATAAAATATTAACTGGGTTTACCTATACAAAACTGCAATGATTGCTGTGTTTTATAAAAAGATAAACAGAAAATGAATATATTTGATGGAGGTGTGGTGGGGAGGGGGTTCCTCTGCGGGCCCATGCTGAGGCATCCCTTCCCACTGAGGGACCAGCCACAGGGTGGTATAGCATAGAATAGAGTTTATTCAGGGTATAGGGAGTAGAGCTGAGAGGGTAGTAGAGACAGAGAAAGGCAAAGAAAAAAGAGAGAAATAGAGAGAGACACAGACAGAGAGTAGAGGAGTAGAGGCTGGTCATGAGCACGAGGAGAGAGAGCATGGAGGGTAATGAGGAGAAAGGGGGGAAGGGATGAGAGGAAAGAGCAGGAGCAAGAAGGCAAGAGCACAAGAGAGAGGGAAGGGGGAAAGCAGCTCCTTTTATAGTGAGACAGGCACACCTGGATGTTGCCAGATGACTGTGGGGCATAGCCTAGTCAAAATGCTAACAATGATAACTCAGTCACAAGAATTATGATTTTTAACCCCTATGAACCTGTGGAGCTAGTGACAGATAATGTCTAGCTAAATAACTATTCCTAATGGGAACACATGTATACATCTCTGTTATAAATTTGTTTGAACTTTTAGTGAACTTGTGTATTAAAAAAGAAAAGGGGGGGATGTTTAGAAAACCATGTCATCTATTCCCCTAGAAAAGGTGCAAAAAGTAAGACCAAATTACATTACATGGAATTACATCAAAGCAGAATGAGAGAGCGAGATTAGGAGGAGGCAGAAGGACAGCAGAATAGAGTAATTTAGAAATAAAAAGGAAACTTAGAAATTAAGAGAGCAACTTATAAATTTACAGAATATATAATCTGATAGAGTTTTTCCCTTTTATTTTTTCTTAAAAATAAAGAATAGAATCTATTTTAAAGTGTCTTTCTCTCCCCCCCCCCTTCCTGAGAGTGACTCATCCTAACTGACAAAGCATATGTCAGCAAGATTTTGCTGAAAGAACCCTGATATAGTTGTCTCTTGTGAGGCTATGCCAGTGCCTGGCAAATACAGAAGAGGATGCTCATAGTCATCTATAGTATAGAACACAGGGCTCCCAATGGAAGAGCTAGAAAAAGTACCCAAGGAGCTGAAGGGGTCTGCAACCCTATAGGCGGAACAACAATATGAACTAATCAGTACCCCCAGAACTCGTTTCTCTAGCTGCATATATAGCAGAAGATGGTCTAGCTGGCCATCATTGGGAAGAGAGGCCCCTTAGTCTTGCAAACTTTATATGCCCCAATACAGGGGAACATCAAGACCAGGAAGTGGGTGGCTAGGGGAGCAGGGTGGGGGGAGAGTATAGGGGACTTTCGGGATAGCATTTGAAATGTAAATGAAGAAAATATCTAATAAAAAATTGAAAAAATAGAGAAAAAAATTGGGGGAAAAAAAGGCAAGTAAACTCAACCTTAGGGCCAGGTGTGCAGAAGACCTGTGGGAAAAAGGACAAAGGACCTCTTTACTTAATCCCCCTGCCCCCTGCTGTTAAGTGACTGGTGTTAATTCAAGCAGAGGCCTGCAGCTTCTGGCTTCAGAGTAACTTAAAATCATGATAAGTAAACGTTATTATTATAATAAAGCAAACCTAATCACTGGCAAAACACAGATGCTCTTTCCCCTTGGCTACCTTCAAGAGAGAACAAGAACTCTGGAACTGACTTCTGAGACGTCAAAATTCTCTCTGATTCATCTCTTTGTCTGCCCCTCAATTAGATGTCACTTTTGAACTTGCCTGCTTCCTTCTACAAATAAATTTTACCATAAATGTGTGTATTAAGGGCATGTCTGTTTGTATTCCAGCCACAGGCATTGAAGGTGTATCATTCCAGCTAGATCACAAAGACCTAGAACATCTTTGGATGTGATCAGTTGCAAGAACAACCATGTTGTTAGATTAAAATTCTATGGGTGGTCACATAAAAATTTCAACTAATTTTCATTTTGTGTTAAGTTTTGACTCTAAGCGGTGGCATTCATGATTAATGTGGCAATTGTCAAAATTTCCAATAGAATCTATAGCTGTAAAACAAATGGTATGCTGAAATGAAAGTATTATCTTACTGCAAGAAATAAGTTGTCCTAAGAAGAAAGCAATCTTTTTTAAAGATAAAAGAAAGCATCAGTTAATGAATGAAGCAAGACAAGACACATATATCAGGGCTGATTGGCTAGTCTTACTATCTTTTCTCAATTGCCATGAAAGTACACAGTCCTTAGGTTAGTCTATAATGAGTCTTCTGCCTTTTCTCCAGAATTTTAGTTGTTTATTTATGAGAACTTAGTCCTAGCCCCCCTATTTCAACTCTACATACTTAATGTGCTCTTCTGCTCTAGGCACTAATGATGTTTGTATGCTTACAGTCTGTAAATGTTGTCTCCTGCTCTGGCCTTTATATTCTGTTTTCATAGTTGTTCTCAACATACCTTCCTTCTATTTCTCTAGGCATTTCTCTATCATTCTCTTCCTTAGATACTCTATCTTGTCTGACAGGATTCTGAACTTAGTTTTCAATGACTACTTGTGTGTTCTCTTTACAGAGCCATAGCTGCTTGTACTGAGGAACTTCACTAGAGCCCATTTTCTCAGAGTTGTCTCCCTGCATTCCCCAAAGTCTCTTCCCAAAGATATACATAAGTAGCTTTTTAGGATCACTCTGTTTCTTCAACTACATTATTCATATGACTTATAGCAACAAGAGCAGTGTGGGCTGGTTTTCTGTGTCTTAGTGTAGAACTCAATTTTTTATTGATAATAAACTAATACATGATATTAAACGCTTGCCCACCTTTATGCCATGCAGGGCATGAATTGGTTGAAGAATTGTCTATTGAGAATTTATTTCCTTAGGGAATTTTGGATTATCTGCAATTTTTTCACTGACTCATACACTGACAGCCTTGATATTTTTAGACAGTGGCTAGAAATGCAGACTTGCAAGCCTCATCTTTGGAGCCATGATTTGCATTTTATCTAGAGGTTGCATAAGTACATAGAATTTTAAGCTCTTATCCACTATATCTTTATATTTATGCAATTAACAATTAAAACATTATTCTTTTTCATTACCACATTGGGATTACCACAAGCTGAACAAGAGTGTTGGTATCTATCCCATCAGCCTCCCACAGATAATCCATCTAAGAAAATTTTCAGGCCAAGTCTAGTCACCTCATGATCTGAGCAAGCTAAAAAAACACACCATCCAAAACCTTCAACATAAAGTCAACAGAGGAAGCTGATGACAAACAGTCTCTCAGCTTTAAGTTCAGCAGCAAGCCCATTTTAGAAAATGATGTGTAATAAAAGCAACTGGTTTGTAGCTTGTCATGACGTACAAATAACTGTGAAGCAGAGAATTCTGAAAAACATTTTCCTTTAATGACTGGGGTGCTGTGTGCAACTGTAGTTACTGAGAGTAATTTCTGATTATATTTAGGATACTCTGGTAAATTCCCAAAGAGAAGTGTAATTTACCATATGGTCTGCTGATACACTGGCAGTCACAAGCCATCTTCAGGTACAGTTAATCTGCAGACAGATGTTCTGTTTGTCCAGGCATGCTGGGAAAACCAGTGATTAGCTACACTGAAGAAATGAGTTAAATTTATTAGCCACTATGAATTCTACTGTAGATAATTTCCCGTGGTTCAAGTGAATATTTATCCCAGAACATGTATCCAGAAAACTGATTTTAAGTGCAAACTCCCTTTGAAATGTATACCAATGACTAGCAATGAAATGCCACTAAAAGCAGGACTTTATGGGGTTTGTTGTCTGAGATTTGAGCCTTTCTTTCCCCAGTGTTATTCATGCTGTTTTTGTTCAATTTTACAGAATATTTTGTTAATGTCACCAAGAAAGTCATCAATTCTTCCCTCTAAGCTGGTCAGTCGGATAGTGCAGCAGATGCACACTCTTAACCCTTTAGAAACTCTGGCAGGATTCCTTGTTCATCTGTCATGATCTATACGCAGGAATGTTCATCACTGTCACAATGTACAGAGTAGGTAACAATGACTGAGATCAGAATGCCCCTCCTAGACCAAGGGACACACAATAGATGTGGTCATTTACTGAAAAGAGCAATGTTTGAATGTGGAGAGTGTTTCTACTCCACCTTCACCCGGAAGTTCTGTGTGATGATGCTCTTTGGCTTCTACTGTCTTTCTTTTTCCGCAAACAAGCAATACAGATGGGTCAATAGAGACTGAGTCTGTTCTTTTAGACTAGGCATACCTCCTAAGTCTATCTTTTTTCTCTAGAAATCACCTAAGCATTTGCTCATAATTCTACTATACTCTAAAATTGTATACAAGAAAAATGGATAATTTGGGGGATGTTTGAGTAATTTTCAATCCTCAAGCACCTAAATTTTGTTCCATATTGTATACATGTTGCTATGATAATATAATACAACTCAGAGCTCCTTGCAAAACATCCCCAGTAATGGAAGTAATTTTCAGAAATTTGGTATATATCTCATTTGTACAAAATAATGGGAATTGTTTCAAAGGATACTAAGACAATTTCCTTTCAGTTATGTCTTGTCTATGCTTACTCATAGAGGCAAGCAACATACAACTTGCCCACTGTCTCGGTGGAACCATACAATGAGGGTTTTGTTTTTCAGGTTTTTTGTTTTCCGTTCCTATGGCTTGGAGCCACACAGAAGTGGGAATGTGTCCTTATAACATGGCCTAGGACAAACTGCTCACTCTAGAGACCTTGTTTCGTGCCCTGTTGTGAAGATCAGATATCCATAGAAAACATTCATCAGGATTAATTAAGGAAAAAAAATCTATTAAAATGTCAATGTGTTGGCTTGCCTGGTTAAATGACTCACTAAACTGTATATTCATTGTTAATTAGATACACTAGAAACAAAAACAATTTTATTCATTCATATCAAAACAACTCTACATTTCTTATTTCTCCATAAATGAATTTTGGTCAGTGGGCTCAAATAATGATTTATTTAATGACAAAAGAAAAACAAAAACAAAAACAAGAAAAAGTTTCTTCCAGAAGCAAAAAACAAAACAAAAATAAACAAACAAAGAAAACCAACCCACTTGTATAAAAATTAAGGCTTCTGAGACATAACAGCTCTTCCTGCTTCTGTTGAGTGACACTATGGGAATCTAAAATAGCAAACAAATTATATTTGGCTTTTGGCCATATGACTTGTAATTCTAAAATAAAGGTATACTAAACAGAATATTTAATGTATTCTATTTTAAAAAAATATGCTTTTCTTTAAAAAGAGAACTTATAAGATTTTTTTAACCCAAACAATTGTCAGTGAACTAAAATCTAAATTGATAATTTTATAGTTGTATTTGGAAAAGGGATTAACACAGATGTGCTGTTAAACATATTTATGTGTAGCCAAACCTTCATGACAAGAGCATTTCATCTGTTACAAGTGAAAGTACTCCAAAGATAAAACATCACAATTTCCTCTATTTTCATTAGTATCTTGTATCCATTTCTGGCATATGTATTTGCTAACATGTTTTTTATTTCTTTTCTAAAACAAAATATAATACTGACAAAAGAGTGCTTTAAACCTGAACAAGTTTGTGAACCATCAACAGGTTTCTTCACCTTCCTATTATAAGACTCTATTTTCTTCCTGATCCCCAAATAAAAGAATGTAAATGAAGTTTACATTCAAGAGATGTAAGGCAGAATTTCAGCTTCTCTTGCACATTGTGTGGCCATTCAAATCCTGTAACACTTATTCTGAGCGCCTGTGGAAGATATCTGGAAAGCTTGTCCTTCCTGTTCTATTAACTGATGAAAGGTACAAATGAAAAATATTTTATGTATGTAGCATTTGCTTGGTGATGGCTGCATGAAGGGTGCTCTAGGAAGACTGGTGGACAAAGGTGCTTAGAATCCACTGTAGGGGAAGGTTCTGATACTAGTGTCTGGTTCCTTCATTGGTTCTTGATTTGGTCAATAAAGAAGGCAGGAGCCAATGCTGATCAAGGGGTATAGTTAGGACTTCTTGGCCCAGGAGTAAAAAGAGATGCAAGGAAAGAAAATGGGCTTTTCGCCCAGGCTTTGGAAGGAGAAGCAAGAAACAACCATGTAAGATCTTGGGGAAACTAGAACCGACACCTAACCAAGGATGTCAGTGGAGGCTGACTGATATAGGCCAGTTGATATGATTAGGGCAGAAAATTCTGAGCCCAGCAATTGTGCCATCTGGCAAATTCCAAAATAATAAAGATGTCTGAGTGTTTTGCATCCACAGAGTGGGGGTGGGAAGAGAGACAGAGAAGCAGGACAATTGAAGGGAGCTTTGCAGAGCTAAACCAGAATGAACGGGCAAGCTGGGAGTAAGGCTGGTGGCCTTATAGCTAAGCTAGCAGGGGCCAGGGTTCAGGCTGTGCTCCCAGAAACGGTGAGAGGGAGTTTTAAAATTTACACACAACAGTCAGTGGGTTTGACAAAGAGACCATACTCAACATCTTTGTTTCCTGGTTTCTTTTATCTTGAAAATGATTTTATTTCCTTTTAACATATTTTTGCCTAAATCTCACATACTTACCATAATTTACTTTAGTGGTTTATTTTGTTAGAGCATGAGATAATAGTTAGTAGTTAAAATAATTCTTTCAGGTGAACATTATACCAAAATTTTCCAGTGACTTGTTAAGGACAAAATATGAAGCTAGTTAAAAGTTTATTTTTTTATTCTACTTCTAACAAGTTTTTAAAGCTATGACTTCCAGTATTTTATATAAATAATATTCAGTTACTCTTAAAGGAAATTAAATTTGCTTAGTTTTTGTTTGCTTGTTTCTTTCTCCTCTTCCTCCCATGTCTCTTCCCCTTTTTCTTTCCTTCTTGTCTTTTTTAGGACTAATTACATGACTGTCCCTAGGCGGAAGGGAGAGCATCCTACTTCCCCAACTCTGGGAGTAGGAAAGGATCAGGCACAGTATACAGCTTGCAAAATGACAATAGCTTAATTTTTAACAGTGTGTAAGTCCATGGAATCTATAACACATTTTGTTGTTTGAACCAAACAGTTTAATTTTACTCAGACTCTCTAAGTGTAAGCTACTATGAAGTTGAAATAAAAAAATTATACTTGCATGGACAAAGGATGTAGCTCACCTGGAAGAGTGTTTGCTGGGCTTGCAAAATGTTTCATCCCCAGCATCACAAAAAATGAGCAACTATAAACCCTAAACTCAAAAAGTCTGCAGCAGGAAGTTTAGATGTTTATCCTGGGCTACACAGAAGAGGAAAGGATGGGTTAGAACACATGAGACCATGTTTCTATATAAATAAATAAATAAAGCTTTTCAAACTGTCAATGTTCCCTAGCCAAATTTATGTCAATGTCATTGATAGTAAGAATATTTAAAGAAGATGATCCCTGTTGGTTTTCTTATGATACTACAGAGGATTGTATATCTTTTGATCTTTGTTGTTTCTTATGTCTCAGCAATAGAATTTCAATTTGTATGTCCTTTCTTCCTTCTTCTTCATTACTTTTTGTTGTGTTGTTCATTCAGACTGGGTGTTTTAGGTTTTTTTCATGTTGAAGACTAAACCA
This sequence comes from Mus caroli, assembly GCF_978045245.1. Taxonomy (NCBI): domain Eukaryota; kingdom Metazoa; phylum Chordata; class Mammalia; order Rodentia; family Muridae; genus Mus; species Mus caroli. The sequence continues at coordinate 11,373,643 of NW_028227259.1, forward strand.
GGGCCTTCTTGCACGCTCTTAGCTGACAATTCACCACAAGCTGAATCCACATCCCCAGAAGTTTGATTTTTGTCATTATAGAGAGATGACTCCAATAATTCATACAGACCCATTTGCGTACAATGAACACAACTAACTTCCTCCATGTATTGACTTATATCAATAAATAAACCTACCAAGAAGGCCAAAGTGGAGGACTGACCCCTTTGGGTCACATGTTTCCTATCTTCTGGGAAAACTACATGATGCCAAATGGCTGGTGATTATGCATGCAATCAGAACAAGATAAGTTAGCATAGGATTTACAGGTTTAATGTCATGAATAGTTAGTGAAAGCCACCATATAGTGTTCTCTGCCAGTCTTCCCCAGAGCGTGTCTCCTGGAAGAGCAGGTTTGTGTAACTGGACCTCTGTCCACTATTACTCAGCCATCCTTACCCTTTCTCCTGCTTTCTGTATCTGTAAGGTCAGACTTTGCTTTACCAGTTGTTTACTTGACTGTTTATACCTCCAAGCACTTCCTGTAAACCATTTTAGTGTGAGTGCCACTTCTAGTTTCTCTCTGTCAACTTCTTAAAGGAAGAAACCTTACTGAAGTGGAAACTCCTGGGGTTCTTTTAGAAAGACAGTTATGTCAAAGGATGCCTTCTTGAAGTGGACCCATGTGAAAGGATGCTTTGCTAAAGCAGACACATGAAAGGACACATGATGTTTAGAAGGACCCTACAGACGGTGGACAACACTAGATGATATAGGTATGCCTTGCCATTGCTTAATGGTCATTGTCTATAGTAACTTTATTGAAAGAAATGCATCAAAAATTTCTGGTGGAATTCTAGTGGCTTCTTGCTGCTTTTAGCAGACTCAGGTCAACTGCCAGAGTGATGTCAGCTGATACAGACTCGTGTGTAGTTTTCCTAAGACTCACACAGTGTTTTGCTGAGATATGCATGTGAGAGGACATGTTATGCTTGGAGTATTAACAGGACTCAATGGACAATGATGGGCTTGCATAGGTAGCTTCACAATGTTTGCATCATTCATTGGTGTCTCTCTCTCTCTCTCTCTCTCTCTCTCTCTCTCTCTCTCTCTCTCTCTCTCTCTCTCTCTCTCTCTCTCTCTCTTGGTTTTTTGAGACAGGGTTTCTCTGTATAGCCCTGGCTGTCCTGGAACTCACTTTGTAGACCAGGCTGGCCTTGAACTCAGAAATCTCCTGCCTCTGCCTCCCGAGTGGTGGGATTAAAGGCGTGTGCCATCATTGGTCTCTTAACCTCTCTGATTTTCACTTCATTGAGAAAGGCAGGGCTAAGGGCTTCTCCCAGCTTCCCTGCTGCTCCTGGTTGATCCTGATGACTCATACTGATTGGGCTGAGGCCTGACTGTTTCTGTTAGACTGTGCCACTGCTGATTCCTGTTTACTATCCTGACACTATGGAACCAGACTGCTGGTATAATTCTGACAGTGCAGATTGGATTTGCTCCAAAGAACTGTTTTCACTTGTACCCTAATAACCTTTTTTTCTACTACCTCTGATGGGGGGGGGTGGACTTGAAGGGAGGGTAAAGCATTTAAGAACCCTTATTAAAGGTAGGTTTAGAAAAATCTAAACCTACACCTTACATTTGCCCGATTTCCTGTAACAGATCCACAAAAATCACAAACACAAAATTAATTCATCTTTGAAATGAACAAATATTAAATTCCTAAAGAACCATGTAATTAAATTAGTTATTTTCAGTGTGTCATTTCATGTGATGAAAAGTAAGTCACTTTTTAAGTTGGGGGAACCTTATGAGAACAAAAAAAAATACCCCATTAACAGTGGTCGTTTTAATAGCAGAATTCAAAGAAAGAAACAATATTGCATTTTATTTTCTGTTTTAACTGTGCACTTACAGGAATTAAATTTAAAGTAAAGGCACATTTATAAACTCTCAGATACATTGTTCTTTCTACCATAAAGAAAATGATGGAATTGTCTCAGACCTTTTGGCTCTGCTTTTCAATTTAATTTAAGTTTTATTGTGTTTTAAAATGTGGCAACCACAGACAAAGCAATCACTTGATAAAGAATATTACCTTTAGAATTCTCTAGGAGGGAATTACAACACCACGTGGTAGGCACTGCACTGCGAGGAGTAATGCTGTGGAATTGGCAGTCTACATGAGGCACTTTTGTTTCATTTCAGAGAAACTGTAGCAGAACAATTATGAAAACACGTAAGGAAAGGCATTGCTTGGGAAAGGGAGCAACATTAATCGAGCGTAGGTTGGTGTGAAGGGAAATGGCCTGTGCCACACAACAGTTACAGCCACTCAAAGTTCTCTGACAGTCATGCAGTGTCTCACCATGGGTACAACGCCTACGGTGACTTGGCGGCAGCATACTTCCTCTATTAAGTAAGAAAGCTTGGTTCCAGCAGGGTGTGTCCCATCTCCACATGAGCAGGAGAAGCAATTCTGAGAACTCTGTCTTACTTTGCTCCTATCTATAGACTGCACTGATAACTCCTCCCATCACCCCATGCATCTCCTACTCTCTACTAAAATTCTGGTCCTGTCCCCCCACTCTTACTAGAGACTTCAACTCTGTTAAAACTGTTGCTTACATTTTCCAAACCGTGCTTCTCTGAGCCACATGCAGCCCTGAATACACTGACACTTTCCGTCAGTTAATTGTGTCCTCACCAACCCTTTCAATCCTTTGATTCAATAAATGCTGTTAGCACCTAAGTGCATCGGCTCATCACTTAGACACCAACCAAACCCAATGTAGCACATTCCCTACATTATAAATCTCTTTCATATTTTATCTCTATTCTCTACAATGCTGCCACTGGCTTTGTGTATTTATTAATAACTTCTGTCTTCTAACTCTCCTCCAACAACCTTGTCTCGTGCCAATATAGCCTTCATGATATTATACCTGGACCATGTTTCTAAGCTAAAAACCTGATGGTGAGAATCTTCGACATGATAAAATCAATATTTGTTCTTGCTTCTTGAATAGACAATAAGACTCTACTCCTAAACTGTCCTTTCAATTAAACATAGTCAAGTAATTGACTAAGTCAGAGTTCATAAAAATGTGAGCAAATATATTATATACACATTATATGATATATTATAAATTTATTATATATTGCATTTTAATTGTATATTAATTTTAGAATATTAATGCTATATTATATGCAATATAAAGTTATGTATAATATAAAATTATATATTATATAAATATTATATATTAAAATATATAATTCTATATGTATATAATATATACTGAGACATCTTTGCTCTCAAGATTCTGATAATGCACACATATTACCAGTTATTATATTATCACAGTTCTGAATGCAGTCATTTTGTAGAATAATTCTTAAGTCAGCATAAAATCCACATTATGAATTCATACAGAGATAGTGTCCTGCTGTTTTCTTTTAATTTATTAAATGAATAAATAAATTATGTTCTAAAACAAGACGTTGGTAACTAAATAAAACCCAGAAATTAGAGTTTCTGTGTGAAAATCATCTTCCTTTGGATAGCACAGGATTGGCTAATTTCTTCCTGTTAACATTATTTGAAAGTCTTCACAGTTACAAAATTAAATAGCTGCTTTTTACCTGTCTTCTAGGAATAGCTGGAGCTACAGTAGATTTTCCTTGCATATTTCCACAGTTTTCAAATCCTTAAACCTATAGCGTTTAATGTGTGTGTGTGTGTGTGTGTGTGAGAGAGAGAGAGAGAGAGAGAGAGAGAGAGAGAGAGAGAGAGAGAGTATTGTGTGTGTGTGTGTGTGTGAGAGAGAGAGAGGGAGAGAGAGAGAGAGAGAGAGAGAGAGAGAGAGAGAGAGAGAGAGAGAGAGAGAGAGAGAGAGAGAGCTATATACCAAACAGTGTGAAGCAATAAGATATAGAAAGTAGGTCAGGTTTCTGACCTGTTAATCCTGCCTCAGCTGTATGTTCACACAAAGGCACTGGGAGATATTTAAAATGCAGATATAGAAGAAAAGGTACAGGGCAATGCAAAATTCCTTTCTGTTTGTATCTTCTCCTTGTTCTCACAGCAGGATGATTTGAACAATGTGTAGTATATAAAGCAAATAAAATAACCTAAAATTCTGCTCCTGGTTAGAGCTTTGGATAAAACAGTTTCATATAAATGCATAACCCCAAGTCTAAGATAATTTAATTTTCTTTCCCACTGAGAATCAACTAAGCAATTACATGAGATATGACTTCCATTCAGATGCTATGACACTTTCTTTTAAATAATAAGAAATATATGGGAAACATAATGCTGTCAGATAATGTCATTAGACATTAGGTTTCAGAATTGTCATTTTGTTAGGTACTTTCCATAAAAACATATCATTAAAGTCTTAATCTGCCCTTACTGCCAGAATGGGAAGTAATGGTGATTAATTTTGATTGACAACATGATCTGAAAACATGTCTCAAGAATTAATAAAATACCCCCCTCTACTCTCTCTGATCTATAAGGATGTCTCATGTTCAGCAGTTTCCAGAGAAACTAGATAATGAGGATTCTGTCCCAGTGAATGAATTTTTTATTTTTTGTGGAGTTATAATGGTAGCAGACAGTTGTGGCATGGCTTTGCCTTGGAGCTATGACTTGCACTGACCACTTCTGGCATACCTTTTTCTCTATACTGATAACCCAAGAGTGGACGGCTCTCCTTGGCCATACACATATACCACCATAATGTGTTTTGTTTTGTTTTTCCCCAATTACAGGGAGCAAAGCAACAACAGATTGAGCCCTCTAAACCTGTATTCCAAAAAATGCACCTCTCCTTCCTTTTGTTCCTTCTGTTAGGAATTTAGTCACACCAGTGAGGAGAGTAAGGGGTCTTAGTCAGGGTTACTATTGCTGTGATGAAACGTGACCAAAAGGGTTTAATTGACTTGCTTACACTTCCATATCACTGTTCATCATCAAAGTCAGGACAGGAACTAAGAACAGGAACCTGGAGGTAGGAGCTGATGCATAGGCCATGGAGAGGTGCTGCCTCCTGGCTTGCTATCCACGGCTGGCTCAGCCTGCTATCTATAGAGACCAAGCCTACAAGTCCAGTCAGCTGGGCCCTGCTACATCAATTACAAATTTAATTACACATTTGCCTGCAGCCTGATCATATGGAGATATTTACTCAATGGAGATTTTCTCCTGTCAGATGAATATAGCTTGTGTCAAGTTGACATACACCTAAGCCAGCACTGTAGCTAATAGAGATACTATACCCATCATGACTTCCTCAACATTGCCAAATAGCTACATAAACACTCATTAAATTATTTTAATAGTAAGATTCACCTCAGAATCTTTACTACTATAAAGTTTTGATTTGAAGCAGTGTATAATGATAGTCTTGTTTTTTAAGAAACACTATTACACACAAATAAAAAACAGATACTTTAAAATCCTAGCTGGGTGCTAAGGCACTGTCCTCTAATCCCAGTGCTCAGGGAGTAAAGGCAGAAGATCAGGGGTTTATCCAGCTCCAGCTAGATAGCAAGTGAGAAGCCAGCCTAGGCTTCAAGAGACCCTGTCTAAAAACTCATAAAATATGACGGAAAATAATTCTTACTATGTCAAATAACCTTTGAATGTTCATAGATGTTGCCTACGGAAATTGAGACTGGAAAGAAGAAATGTCAACTGCGGCTTTCTGTTGCATTACACTAACCTGAGATATTCTTCTATCAACTCTTTTGCCTATTTATTCCTGTAAGTGTTTCAGCCAATTCCTGACATCTTTGAAATATTTAACTATCTGCCTGGTCTCTTCTTTCAGATTGTCTAAAACAAGCCCATTGTGTTGGAATTTCCTAATCTGCTTCAAACATATACCATACTCTGAATAGTACTGAGTCTCTCCAAGTTTACAGAGTCCTAAGATCTGGATCACTAGCTAATATACTGGCTTCTCTCTGAAAAATTGAGAGGAAAGTGTCTGTATTAGTATCTTCTGCTTTCTCGATGCTGTTCATACCCCATGACTTGGGCTCTTACTGATTCCAGGGGTGGAGAGCTCTTTTACTTCTGTCCTCCACATTTTCATGCCTCTGTGATTAAACTCAGGTCTGCTGAATATTCCAGGGTCATTTATGTACCTTAAAATCAATTGGTTAGAAACCTTAAGACATCTTCAGGTTTATCTTATATAATGCATTCATAGATTCCCAGAGATCAAGGCATGGGAAATAGGCATATGTGCATTGCAGCTCATTCTGAATCATTAGTTTTGCATCATTGACCTATTGTGAGAAAAGTAATATCTACATTATTGTGTTATATAGTAGTCGATTGTTTTATGAATAATGAGAGGTTTTAGGATAACAGCTAACATATAACAGGATTTGATTAAAACTCAGATACTATTGAATTATTGGTAACCTGTTAATACTTCAGTTGGTTTACAAAGTGAAATAATTGAAGCTCCTTTGGGGGTTTGGAGAGATTGCCCAATGCTTAAGCAGCAGTTCTAGCTGCTCTTCCAGAGGACCTATGTTCGATTCCCAGGAGGGACACGGTGGTTCACAACAGTCTGTAATTACAGGCCCAGGGGATCTGATGTCCTCTTCTGACATCTGTGGCCACCAGAAATACATGATGCACAGACATACATGCAAGCAAAATATTTATGCTCATAACCCTTTTAGTGCCTTTTATGTCAAACATGATAATAATAAAGATTTAAATTGCTAATAAGGTCTGAAATGTTTTGAAAAAAAAGGAAAGTTCGGTTAAAGAGCTCAAAATAAAATTATTGTGAAGCATAACAATTCTAATGAAAAATATCCTATAAAGAACTTATCTCCTTTGCCTAATTGCATTGGCTTTTTCAGGAAACTAATATCTCTGGTGCTATGTCACACACAGTTATAAACCAAACTGACACAAATCATAGTTCTCCGGGAACAATATAAGTGCTGTTAAGCTTTCTCTGATTGTGGGGGAAAAGTCCCACCAGCTTCCCTACAGAGCCCAACTCTTTGTTTTTTATTGGATTTCTCATAGTTCCTTCACAAATATACTGTTTGCAATTTGATTTGTTGAAGTTCATCTACTCTATAGCTTCCAAAAAAAAAAAAAAAATTCACTACCATACTAGTAACATCTTTGTTTTTGACAGTGCTAGATCGACTCTTGATTTTATTAGCTTGGATACATTTTATGGAATTTGGAGACTGTGGCTTTCACCTGACAAGGATCAAGGGCCTAAACCACAGTATTTGATTTCTAATTATGTGAATTTTAAAAATGTATTTACTACGGCATACTCACACATTTTTAAAATGAGCCAGAGTATTTTCATGGGTCTAGTTTAATGACAGAATTGAAAATAGAGCATAAAAAAATTTGACAATAATTGTTCAAATACTTTTCTAATCTAATTGAATGTTTATAATTTTTGTGGTAAATGGTAAAGATATTGAAACGCTTTCCATTTAAAATAGACTTCCAGAATACAGTTTCATTTCCAGAAAAGTTAAATAGCACACCATGATGGAATAACTTCAATGTTAAAAAGCACTTTAAACCAAGACATTTGACTTTTTGCCCCATATTTTGCCTTCTGTTGAGATTTGGCAAAAGCTATTATCAAACATAGTTTAAAAGTTATTTAGGGTTTCCTAAATAACACATTAGAGTTCAAAGTCTTATACTGCTATCTAGTGGCCATATAGAGTTATTAAAAGTTATTTAATCTGACACAAAATTATAGTTGAAAATTCACGACAAGTCCCTTCCGGTCCATGCCAGCACCAGGGCACCTTGGGCACTGAGTCTGAGGACACCCCTCAAGGTCCCCACAGGACCCCCCACGGGATCGTAAGACCGCTGGTGAGTGAAACAAAACTTCTGCGAGGAGACAGGTTCAAACACCAGATCTAGGCACCTTCCCTGCAAGAGGAGAGCTTGCCTGCAGAGAGTACTCTGAACACTGAAACTCAGGAGAGAGCTAGTCTCCCAGGTCTCCTGATAGAGGCTAACATAATCACCTAAGGAACAAGCTCTAACCAGAGACAACTATAACAACTAACTCCAGAGATTACCAGATGGCGAAAGGCAAATGTAAGAATCTTACTAACAGAAACCAAGAGCACTCACCATCATCAGAATGCAGCACTCCCACCCCGCCCAATCCTGGGCACACCAACACACCAGAAAAGATAGTCCTGGATTTAAAAGCATATCTCATGATGAGGGAAGAGGACATCAAGAAGGACTTTAATAATTCACTTAAAGAAATACAGGAGAACACTGCTAAACAGGTAGAAGACCTTAAAGAGGAAGCACAAAAATCCCTTAAAGAATTGCAGGAAAACACAACCAAACAGATGATGGAATTGAATAAAACTATCCAAGACCTAAAAAGGGAAGTAGACACAATAAAGAAAACCCAAAGTGAGGCAAGACTGGAAATAGAAGCCCTAGGAAAGAAATCTGGAACCATAGATGCGAGCATCAGCAACAGAATACAAGAGATGGAAGTGGGAATCTCAGGTGTTGAGGATTCCATAGAGAACATCAGCACAACAATCAAAGAAAATACAAAACACAAAAAGATCTTAACTCAAAACATCCAGGAAATCCAAGACACAATGAGAAGACCAAACCTACGGATAATAGGAGTTGATGAGAATGAAGATTTTCAACTTAAAGGGCCAGCAAATATCTTCAACAAAATTATAGAAGAAAACTTCCCAAACCTAAAGAATGACATGCCCATGAACATACAAGAAGCCTACAGAACTCCAAATAGACTGGACCAGAAAAGAAATACCTCCCGACACATAATAATCAGAACAACAAATGCACTAAATAAAGATAGAATATTAAAAGCAGTAAGGGAAAAAGGTCAAGCAACATATAAAGGCAGGCCTATCAGAATTACACCAGACTTTTCACCAGAGACTATGAAAGCCAGAAGATCCTGGACAGGTGTTATACAGACACTAAAAGAACACAAATTCCAACGCAGGCTACTATACCCAGCCAAACTCTCAATTACCATACACTGAGAAACCAAAGTATTCCACAAAAAAAAACCAAATTCACACATTTTCTACGAATCCAGCCCTTCAAAGGATAATAACAGAAAAAAAAAAAAAAAAAAAAAAAAAAAAAAAAAAAAAAAACAAGGACGGAAACCACACCCTAGAAAAAGCAAGAAAGTAATCCCTCAACAAACCAAAAAGAAGACAGCCATAAAAACAAAATGCCAACTCTAACAACAAAAATAATAGGAACCCAGTCGGAGGACAGTGACCTGCCCTGCAGGGAGCGCCATCTTGGCTCCGGGACTCCGCTGAGCTTAGTCTGTACAGGTCAGAGTGGGGACCACGGGGGCAGACGGCTTCTGGGACAGGCGGGAGCCACAGAGCTGCTGAGGCAGCACCCTTTTGGGGCCGCAGACATCCGGCACCCTCCCAGCCGGAGGACAGTGACCTGCCCTGCAGGGAGCGCCATCTTGGCTCCGGGACTCCACCGAACTTAGTCTGTACAGGTTAGAGTGAGGACCACAGAGGCAGACAGCTTCTGGGACAGGCGGGAGCCACAGAGCCGCTGAGGCAGCACCCTTTTGGGGCCACAGACTTCCGGCACCCTCCCAGCCGGAGGACAGTGACCTGCCCTGCAGGGAGCGCCATCTTGGCTCCGGGACTCCACCGAACTTAGTCTGTACAGGTCAGAGTGAGGACCACAGAGGCAGACAGCTTCTGGGACAGACGGGAGCCACAGAGCCGCTGAGGCAGCACCCTTTTGGGGCTGCAGACATCCGGCACCCTCCCAGCCGGAGGACAGTGACCTGCCCTGCAGGGAGCGCCATCTTGGCTCCGGGACTCCGCCGAACTTAGTCTGTACAGGTCAGAGTGGGGACCACGGGGGCAGACGGCTTCTGGGACAGGCGGGAGCCACAGAGCTGCTGAGGCAGCACCCTTTTGGGGCCGCAGACATCCGGCACCCTCCCAGCCGGAGGACAGTGACCTGCCCTGCAGGGAGCGCCATCTTGGCTCCGGGACTCCACCGAACTTAGTCTGTACAGGTTAGAGTGAGGACCACAGAGGCAGACAGCTTCTGGGACAGGCAGGAGCCACAGAGCCGCTGAGGCAGCACCCTTTTGGGGCCGCAGACATCCGACACCCTCCCAGCCGGAGGACAGTGACCTGCCCTGCAGGGAGCACCATCTTGGCTCCGGGACTCCGCCGAACTTAGTCTGTACAGGTCAGAGTGAGGACCACAGAGGCAGACAGCTTCTGGGACAGGCGGGAGCCACAGAGCCGCTGAGGCAGCAACCTTTTGGGGCCGCAGACATCCGACACCCTCCCAACCGGAGGACAGTGACCTGCCCTGCAGGGAGCGCCATCTTGGCTCCGGGACTCCGCCGAACTTAGTCTGTACAGGTAAGACTGAGGACCACAGAGGCAGACAGCTTCTGAGACAGGCGGGAGCCACAGAGCCGCTGAGGCAGCACCCTTTTGGGGCCACAGACATCCGGCACCCTCCTAGCTGGAAGACAGTGGTCTGCCCTGCACAGGAGCCCTCTGCCTCAGGAGCAGGGAGCACATCTTGGATCCAGGACTCCACTGAACTTAGGAACTTAGTCTGCACAGCTGAGAGTGTGTACCACAGAAGCCTACAGCTTCTGTGACCTGCCAAAGCAACACAGCATCTGGGAAAGGTCCTGTTTTCCGCCTTCTTCTTCAGCCAGGAGGAGGTCCAAACGCCAGATATCTGTACACCTTCAATTTAAGAGGAAAGCTTGTCAGCAGGGAGTGCTCTAACCACTGAAACTCAGAGGAGAGAGCCTGTCTCCCAGGTCTGCTGACAGAGGATACTCAGAATCACCAGAAGAACAACCTCTGAACAGAGACAACTATAACAACTCCAGAGATTACCAGATGGCGAGAGGTAAAGGTAAGAATCTTACTAACAGAAACCAAGACCACTCACCATCATCAGGACCCAGCACTCCCACTTCGCCCAGTCCAGGGCACCCCAACACACCTGAAAAACGAGACCTGGATTTAAAAGCATATCTCATGATGATGGTAGAGGACATCAAGAAGGACTTTAAAGAACTACAGGAGAACATGGCTAAAGAGTTACAAGTCCTTAAAGAAAAACAGGAAAACACAACCAAACTGGTAGAAGTCCTTAAAGAGAAACAGGAAAACACATCCAATCAGATGATGGAAATGAACAAAACCATACTAGACCTAAAAAGGGAAGTAGACACAATAAAGAAAACCCAAAATGAGGCAACACTGGAGATAGAAACCCTAGGAAAGAAATCTGGAACCATAGATATGAGCATCAGCAACAGAATACAAGAGATGGAAGAGAGAATCTCAGGTGCAGAAGATTCCATAGAGAACATGGGCACAACAATCAAGGAAAATGGAAAATGCAAAAAGATCCTAACTCAAAACATCCAGGAAATACAGGACACAATGAGAAGACCAAACCTACGGATAATAGGAGTGGATGAGAATGAAGATTTTCAACTCAAAGGACCAGCAAACATCTTCAACAAAATTATAGAAGAAAACTTCCCAAATCTAAAGAAAGAGATGCCCATGAACATACAAGAAGCCTACAGAACTCCAAATAGGCTGGACCAGAAAAGAAATACCACCCGACACATAATAATCAGAACAACAAATGCACTAAATAAAGATAGAATACTAAAAGCAGTAAGAGAAAAAGGCCAAGTAACATATAAAGGCAAGCCTATCAGAATTACACCAGATTTTTCACCAGAGACTATGAAAGCCAGAAGATCCTGGACAGATGTTATACAGACACTAAAAGAACACAAATTCCATCCCAGGCTACTATACCCAGCCAAACTCTCAATTAACATAGATGGAGAAACCAAAGTATTCCACGACAAAACCAAATTCACACATTATCTCTCCACGAATCCAGCCCTTCAAAGGATAATAACAGAAAAAAACCAATACAAGGACAGGAACCACGCCCTAGAAACAACAAGAAGGTAATCCCTCAACAAACCTAAAAGAAGACAGCCAAAAGAACAGAATGCCAACTTTAACAACAAAAATAACAGGAAACAACAATTACTTTTCCTTAATATCTCTTAATATCAATGGACTCAACTCCCCGATAAAAAGACATAGACTAACAAACTGGCTACACAAACAATACCCAACATTTTGCTGCTTACAAGAAACTCACCTCAGAGAAAAAGATAGACACTACCTCAGAATGAAAGGCTGGAAAACAATTTTCCAAGCAAATGGTCTGAAGAAACAAGCTGGAGTAGCCATTCTAATATCAGATAAGATTGACTTCCAACCCAAAGTCATCAAAAAAGACAGGGAGGGGCACTTCATACTCATCAAAGGTAAAATCCTCCAAGAGGAACTATCAATCCTGAATATCTATGCTCCAAATACAAAGGCAGCCTCATTCATTAAAGAAACTTTAGTAAATCTCAAAGCACACATTGCACCTCATACAATAATAGTGGGAGACTTCAACACACCACTTTCACCAATGGACAGATCATGGAAACAGAAACTAAACTGGGACACAGTGAAAATAACAGAAGTTATGGATCAAATGGATCTGGCAGATATCTACAGAACATTTTACCCTAAAACAAAAGGATACACCTTCTTCTCAGCACCTCATGGTACCTTCTCCAAAATTGACCACGTAATTGGGCACAAAACAGGACTCAACAGGTACAAAAACATTGAAATTGTCCCATGCATCCTATCAGATCACCATGGCCTAAGGCTGATCTTCAATAACAAAATAAATAATAGAAAGCCAACATTCACGTGGAAACTGAACAACACTCTTCTCAATGATACCTTGGTCAAGGAAGGAATAAAGAAAGAAATCAAGGACTTTTTAGAGTTCAATGAAAATGAAGCCACAACATACCCAAACTTATGGGACGCAATGAAAGCATTTCTAAGAGGAAAACTCATAGCTCTGAGTGCCTCCAAAAAGAAACTAGAAAGAGCACACATTAGCAGCTTGACAACACACCTAAAAGCACTAGAACAAAAGGAAGCAAATTCACCCAAGAGGAGTAGACGGCAGGAAATAATCAAACTCAGGGGCGAAATCAATCAAGTGGAAACAAGAAGGACTATTAAAAGAATCAACCAATCAAGGAGCTGGTTCTTTGAGAAAATCAACAAGATAGATAAACCCTTAGCCAGACTCACTAGAGCGCACAGGGAAATCATCCTAATTAACAAAATCAGAAATGAAAAAGGAGACATAACAACAGATCCTGAAGACATCCAAAACACCATCAGATCCTTCTACCAAAGGCTATACTCAACAAAACTGGAGAACCTGGATGAAATGGAGAAGTTCCTAGACAGATACCAGGTACCAAAGTTGAACCAAGATCAGGTTAATGATCTAAACAACCCTATATCCCCCAAAGAAATAGAAGCAGTCATTAATAGTCTCCCAACCAAAAAAAGCCCAGGACCAGATGGGTTTAGTGCAGAGTTCTATCAGACCTTCAAAGAAGATCTAATCCCAGTTCTTCACAAACTATTCCACAAAATAGAAACAGAAGGTACTCTACCCAACTCATTCTATGAAGCCACAATTACTCTGATACCTAAACCACAAAAAGACCCAACAAAGATAGAAAACTTCAGACCAATATCCCTTATGAATATTGATGCAAAAATCCTCAATAAAGTTCTTGCTAACCGAATCCAAGAACACATCAAAACAATCATCCATCCTGACCAAGTAGGTTTCATCCCAGGGATGCAGGGATGGTTCAATATACGGAAATCCATCAACGTAATCCAGTATATAAACAAACTCAAAGACAAAAACCACATGGTCATCTCGTTAGATGCAGAAAAAAAATTTGACAAGATCCAACACCCATTCATGATAAAAGTCTTGGAAAGATCAGGAATTCAAGGCCCATACCTAAACATGATAAAAGCAATATACAGCAAACCAGTAGCCAACATCAAAGTAAATGGTGAGAAGCTTGAAGCAATCCCTCTAAAATCAGGGACTAGACAAGGCTGTCCTTTTTCTCCATACCTATTCAACATTGTACTTGAAGTCCTAGCCAGAGCAATTCGACAACAAAAGGAGATCAAAGGGATACAAATTGGAAAAGATGAAGTCAAAATATCACTTTTTGCAGATGATATGATAGTATATATAAGTGACCCTAAAAATTCCACCAGAGAACTCCTAAACCTGATAAACAGCTTCGGTGAAGTAGCTGGATATAAAATTAACTCAAACAAATCAATGGCCTTTCTCTACACAAAGAATAAACAGGCTGAGAAAGAAATTAGGGAAACAACACGCTTCTCAATAGTCACAAATAATATAAAATATCTTGGCGTGACTCTAACTAAGGAAGTGAAAGATCTGTATAATAAAAACTTCAAGGCTCTGAAGAAAGAAATTCTAGAAGATCTCAGAAGATGGAAAGATCTTCCATGCTCATGGATTGGCAGGATCAACATTTTAAAAATGGCTATCTTGCCAAAAGCAATCTACAGATTCAATGCAATTCCCATCAAAATTCCAACTCAATTCTTCAACGAATTAGAAAGTGCAATCTGCAAATTCATCTGGAATAACAAAAAACCTAGGATAGCAAAAACTCTTCTCAAGGATAAAAGAACCTCTGGTGGAATCAACATGCCAGACCTAAAGCTTTACTACAGAGCAATTGTGATAAAAACTGCATGGTACTGGTATAGTGACAGACAAATAGACCAATGGAATAGAATTGAAGACCCAGAAATGAACCCACACACCTACGGTCACTTGATCTTCGAGAAGGGAGCTAAAAACATCTAGTGGAAGAAAGACAGCATTTTCAACAAATGGTGCTGGCACAACTGGTTGTTATCATGTAGAAGAATGCGAATCGATCCATTCCTATCTCCTTGTACTAAGGTCAAGTCTAAGTGGATCAAGGAACTTCACATAAAACCAGAGACACTGAAAGTTATAGAGGAGAAAGTGGGGAAAAGCCTTGAAGATATGAGCACAGGGGAAAAATTCTTGAATAGAACAGCAATGGCTTGTGCTGTAAGATCGAGAATTGACAAGTGGGACCTCATGAAACTGCAAAGCTTCTGTAAGGCAAAAGACACCATCAATAAGACAAAAAAACCACCAACAGATTGGGAAAGGATCTTTACCTATCCTAAATCAGATAAGGGTCTAATATCCAATATATATAAGGAACTCAAGAAGGTGGACTCCAGAAAGTCAAATAACCCCATTAAAAAATGGGGCTCAGAATTGAACAAAGAATTCTCACCTGAAGAATACCAAATGGCAGAGAAGCACCTGAAAAAATGTTCAACATCCTTAATCATCAGGGAAATGCAAATCAAAACAACCCTGAGATTCCACCTCACACCAGTCAGAATGGCTAAGATCAAGAATTCAGGTGACAGCAGATGCTGGCGAGGATGTGGAGAAAGAGGAACACTCCTCCATTGTTGGTGGGATTGCAAGCTTGTACAACCACTCTGGAAATCAGTCTGGCGGTTCCTCAGAAAATTGGACATAGTACTACCGGAGGATCCAGCAATACCTCTTCTGGGCATATATCCAGAAGATGTCCCAACCGGTAAGAAGGACACATGCTCCACTATGTTCATAGCAGCCCTATTTATAATAGCCAGAAGCTGGAAAGAACCCAGATGTCCCTCAACAGAGGAATGGATACAGAAATTATGGTACATTTACACAATGGAGTACTACTCAGCTATTAAAAAGAATGAATTTATGAAATTCCTAGCCAAATGGATGGACCTGGAGGGCATCATCTTGAGTGAGGTAACACAATCACAAAGGAACTCACACAATATGTATTCACTGATAAGTGGATATTAGCCCAAAACTTAGGATACCCAAGATATAAGATACAATTTGCTAAATGCATGAAACTCAAGAAGAATGAAGACCAAAATGTGGACACTGTGCCCCTTCTTAGAATTGGGAACAAAACACCCAGGGAAGGAGTTACAGAGACAAAGTTCGGAGCTGTGATGAAAGGATGGACCATCTAGAGACTGCCCTATCCAGGGATCCATCCCATAATCAGCTTCTAAACGCTGACACCATTGCATACACTAGCAAGATTTTGCTGAAAGGACCCAAAGATATCTGTCTCTTGTGAGACTATGCAGGGGCCTAGCAAACACAGGAGTGGATGCTCACAGTCAGCTATTGGATGGATCACAGGGCTCCCAATGCAGAAGCTAGAGAAAGTACCCAAGGAGCTAAAGGGATCTGCAACCCTATAGTTGGAACAACATGATGAACTAACCAGTACCCCGGAGCTCTTGTCTCTAGCTGCATATGTATCGAAAGATGGCCTAGTAGGCCATCACTGGAAAGAGAGGCCCATTGGACTTGCAAACTTTATATGCCCCAATATAGGGGAATGCCAGGGCCAAAAGAATGGGAATGGGAGGGTAGGGAAGTGGGGGGGCGGTATGGGGGACTTTTGGGATAGCATTGGAAATGTAATTGAGGAAAATATGTAATAAAAAAAACAGTGAAAAAAAAATAATAGGAAGCAACAATTAATTTCCCTTAATATCAATGGACTCAATTCCCCAATAAAAAGACATAGACTAACAGACTGGCTACATAAACAGGACCCAACATTCTGCTGCTTACACGAAACCCATCTCAGGGAAAAAGACAAACACTACCTCAGAGTAAAAGGCTGGAAAACAATTTTCCAAGCAAATGGTCTGAAGAAACAAGCTGGAGTAGCCATTCTAATATCGAATAAAATCTACTTCCAACCTAAAGATATCAAAAAAGACAAGGAGGGACACTTCATACTCATCAAAGGTAAAATCTTCCAAGAAGAACTCTCAATTCTGAATATCTATGCTCCAAATGCAAGGGCAGCCGCATTCATTAAAGAAACTTTAGTAAAGCTCAAAGCACACATTGCACCTCACACAATAATAGTGGGAGACTTCAACACACCACTTTCATCAAGGAACAGATCGTGAAAACAAAAACTAAACAGGGACATAGTGAAACTAACAGAAGTTATGAAACAAATGGACTTAACAGATATCTACAGAATATTTTATCCTAAAACAAAAGGATATACCTTCTTCTCAGCACCTCATGGTACCTTCTCCAAAACTGACCATATAATTGGTCACAAAACAGGCCTCAACAGATACAAAAATATGGAAATTGTCCCATGCATCCTATCAGACCACCATGGATTAAAGCTGTTCTTCAATAACAACATAAAGAATGGAAAGCCAACATTCACGTGAAAAATGAAAAACACTCTTCTCAATGATACCTTGGTCAAGGAAGGAATAAAGAAAGAAATTAAAGACTTTTTAGAGTTTAAAGAAAATGAAGCCACAACATACCCAAACTTATGGGACACAATGAAAGCATTTCTAAGAGGGAAACTCATAGCTCTGAGTGCCTCCAAAAAGAAACTAGAGAGAGCACACACTAGCAGCTTTACAACACACCTAAAAGCTCTAGAAAAAAAGGAAGCAAATTCACCCAAGAGGAGTAGATGGCAGGAACTAATCAAACTCAGGGGCGAAATCAACCATGTGGAAACAAGAAGAACTATTCAAAGAATCAACCAATCGAGGAGCTGGTTCTTTGAGAGAATCAACAAGATAGATAAACCCTTAGCCAGACTCACTAGAGGGCACAGGGACAGAATCCTAATTAACAAAATCAGAAATGAAAAAGGAGACATAACAACAGATCCTGAAGAAATCCAAAACACCATCAGATCCTTATACAAAAGGCTATACTCAACAAAACTGAAAAACCTGGACAAAATGGACAAATTTCTAGACAGATACCAGGTACCAAAGTAAAAGCAGGACCAAGTTAACAATCTAAAGAGTCCCATATCCCCTAAAGAAATAAAAGCAGTCATTAATAGTCTCCCAACCAAATTAAGCCCAGGAACAGATGGGTTTAGTGCAGAGTTCTAGCAGACCTTCAAAGAAGATCTAATTCCAGTTCTGCACTAACTATTCCACAAAATAGAAGTAGAAGGTACTCTACCCAACTCATTCTATGAAGCCACAATTAACCTGATACCTAAACCACAGAAAGATCCAACAAAGATAGAGAACTTCAGACCAATTTCCCTTATGAATATCAATGCAAAAATAATCAATTTCTGGCTACACGAATCCAAGAACACATTAAAACATCCATCCTGACAAAATCGGTTTTATTCCAGGATGCATGTATGGTTTAATATACGGAAATCCATCAACGTAATCCATTATATAAACAAACTCAAAGACAAAAACCACATTATCACCTTTTTAGATGTGGAGAAAGCATTTGACAAAATCCAGTACCCATTCATGATAAAAGTCTTGGAAAGATCAGGAATTCAAGGCCCATACCTAAACATGATAAAAGCAATCTACAGCAAACCAGTAGCCAACATCAAAGTAAATGGTGAGAAGCTGGAAGCAATCCCACTAAAATCAGGGACTAGACAAGGCTGCCACTTACTCCCTACCTATTCAATATTATTCATGAAGTCCTAGCCAGAGCAATTTGACAACAA
Source organism: Mus caroli (assembly GCF_978045245.1). Classification (NCBI taxonomy): domain Eukaryota; kingdom Metazoa; phylum Chordata; class Mammalia; order Rodentia; family Muridae; genus Mus; species Mus caroli. The sequence continues at coordinate 11,392,269 of NW_028227259.1, forward strand.
AAGGAGATCAAGGGGATACAAATTGGAAAAGAAGTCAAAAAATCACTGTGGTCTCCCCCCACCTGCTTGAACCTGCTTGCTCAAGGGTGGAGCTTCCTGCTCATTCGTCCTGCCACGCCTACTGCTGGACCCTGACGCTTTGTTGCCTGGAGGCACACACGTGTTCGTCCTGCTACTGGACCCTGAGTTACTTGGCGGGAAATCGGGTTCCCTCCCCCTTCCTTTATAACTGAGTGTCTGGAAATAGTAAAATTGAGCTTTGATCAGAATCTTGTCTTAGCTTCATTCCCTTCTCTCGCTGCCTAGCCCCTCTTCTCTTCCAGGTTTCCAAAATGCCTTTCCAGGCTAGAACCCAGGCTGTGATCTGCTGGCCGGACACAACAAATCACTTTTTGCAGATGATAAGATAGTATATATAAGTGACCTTAAAAATTCCACCAGAGAACCCCAAAACCTGATAAACAGCTTCGGTGAAGCAGCTGGATATAAAATTTACTCAAACAAGTCAATGGCCTTTCTCTACACAAAGAATAAACAGGCTGAGAATGAAATTAGGGAAACAACACCCTACTCAATAGTCACAAATAATATAAAATACCTTGGTGTGACTCTAACTAAGGAAGTGAAAGATCTGTATGATAAGAAGTTCAAGTCTCTGAAGAAAGAAATTAAAGAAGATCTCAGAAGATGGAAAGATCTCACATGCTCATGGACTGGCAGGATCAACATTGTAAAAATGGCTATCTTGCCAAAAGCAATCTACAGGTTCAATGCAATCCCCATCAAAATTCCAACTCAATTCTTCAACGAATTAGAAAGGGAAATCTGCAAATTCATCTGGAATAACAAAAAACCTATGATAGCAAAAACTCTTCTCAAGGATAAAAGAACCTCTGGTGGAATCACCATGCCTGACCTCAAGCTATACTACAGAGCAATTGTGATAAAAACTGCATGGTACTGGTATAACAACAGACAAGTAGACCAATGGAATAGAATTGAAGACCCAGAAATGAACCCATACACCTATGGTCACTTGATCTTTGACAAGGGAGCTAAAACCATCCAGTGGGAAAAAAGACAACATTTTCAACAAATGGTGCTGGCACAACTGGTGGTTATCATGTAGAAGAATTCGAATTGATCCATTCCTATCTCCTTGTACTACGGTCAAATCTAAGTGGATCAAGGAACTCCACATAAAACCAGAGACACTAAAACTTATAGAAGAGAATGTGGGGAAAAGCCTCAAAGATATGGGCACAGGGGAAAAATTCCTGAATAGAACAGCAATGGCTTGTGCTGTAAGATCGAGAATTGATAAATGGGACCTCATAAAACTGCAAAGCTTCTGTAAGACAAAAGACACCATCAATAAGACAAAAAGGCCACCAACAGATAGGGAAAGTATTTTTACCTATCCTAAATCAGATAGGGGACTAATATCCAATATATATAAAGAACTCAAGAAGGTGGACTCCAGAAAATCAAATAACCCCATTAAAAAATGAGGCTCAGAGCTAAACAAAGAATTCTCACCTGAGGAATACCGAATGGCTGAGAAGCACCTGAAAAAATATTCAGCATCTTTAAACATCAGGGAAATGCAAATCAAAACAACCCTGAGATTCCACCTCACACCAGTCAGAATGGCTAAGATCAAAAATTCAGGTGACAGCAGATGCTGTCAAGGATGTGGAAAAAGAGGAACACTCCTCCATTGTTGGTAGGATTGCAAGCTTGTACAACCACTCTGGAAATCACTCTGGTGTTTCCTCAGAAAATTGGACATAGTACTACCACTAGATCCAGCAATACCTCTCCTGGGCATATATCCAGAAAATGTTCCAACTAGTAAGAAAGACACATGCTCCACTATGTTCATAGCAGCCTTATTTATAATAGCCAGAAGCTGGAAAGAACCCAGATGCCCCTCAACAGAGGAATGGATACAGAAAATGTGGTACATTTACACAATGGAGTACTACTCAGCTATTAAAAAGAATGAATTTATGGAATTCCTAGGGAAATGGTTGGACCTGGAGGGCATCATCCTGAGTGAGGTAACCCAATCACAAAAGAACTCACATGATATGTACTCACTGATAAGTGGATATTAGCCCAGAAACTTAGAATACCCAAGATATAAGATACAATTTGCAAAACACATGAAACTCAAGAAGAACGAAGACCAAAGTGTGGACACTTTGCCCCTTCTTAGAATTGTGAACAAAATACCCATGGAAGGAGTTACAGAGACAAACTTTGGAGCTGAGACAAAAGGATGGACCATCTAGAGACTGCCATATCCAGGGATCCACCCCATAATCAGCCTCCAAACACTGACACCATTGCATACACTAACAAGGTTTTGCTGAAAGGACGAGTTATAGCTGTCTCTTATGAGACTATGCAGGGGCCTAGCAAACAAGTAAGTGGATGCTCACAGTCAGCTATTGGATGGATCATAGGGCCCCTAATGGAGGAGCTAGAGAAAGTACCCAAGGAGCTAAAGGGATCTGCAACCCTGTAGGTGCAACAACATTATGAACTAACCAGTACCCCGGAGCTCTTGACTCTAGCTGCATATGTATCAAAAGATGGCCTAGTTGGCCATCACTGGAAAGAGAGGCCCATTGGACTTGCAAATTTTATATGCCCCAGTACAGGGGAATGCCAGGGCCAAAAAGTGGGAGTGGATGGGTAGGGGACTGGGAGGGGAGGTTATGGGGGACTTTTGAGATAGCATTGGAAATGTAAATGAGGAAAATACCTAATGAAAATATTTTTTAAAAAAAGAAAAATCACTACAATTGGCTTATTGATAACCACATGAGATGAGCAATTCAAAAGCCTGTCTGATTCATTTATAGAGGTCTATGTGTAGATTATTTTATTTTAAATGCTTTGTTTTAAGAAGCAACATATCATTGTGATCATGATAAAATGATGTTTAATATGGAAACAATAAATAAAAATGACTGACAATTTCTGTAACCGTGTTTAAATAATTATTAAGCTTATATTATCACAAAATTACAAAGCACATGTTTGCCGAGCATAGAGCATAGACCAGCAACTTCTAACACTCAGAAGACAGAGACAGGAGGTTCACGACTTGGAGGCCAACCCAGTCAAATGACTACATAATTCTTTTAATGAACGGACTTTTCTTCTGGATACACTGCAGATTATTGTTTATCTCAGTCACTTTGTGAATTTCACTCATTTTTATTCAGAAATTCTTTGTGGTGATTCTAAATCAAGCAATTTTTAGGACACAAAAAGTTCTTTAAAAGAAGAAACCTAAGGTAATCATTTCATCATGTTATTCATATACAGAAAAGTTACCTTTTAAAGGATGAAATATCATATCACTTGAGTGATATATAGTGAAAAAAATAAAGGAAAGTAGGTGTACCGGCTAGTTTTGCATCAACTTGACACAGGCTGGAGTTATCACAGAGAAAGGAGCTTCAGTTGGGGAAATGCCTCCACGAGATCCAGCTGTGGGGCATTTTCTCAATTAGTGATCAAGTGGGGAGGTCCCCTTGTAGGTGGGACCATCCCTGGGCTGGTAGCCTTGGTTCTATAAGAGAGCAAGCAGAGCAAGCCAGGGGAAGCAAGCCAGTAAAGAACATCCCTCCATGGCCTCTGCATCAGCTCCTGCTTCCTGACCTGCTTTAGTGATGAACAGCAATTTGGAAGTGTAAGCTGAATAAATCCTTTCCTCCACAACTTGCTTCTTAGACATGATGTTTGTGCAGGAATAGGAACCCTGACTAAGACAGTAGGTAAGGTTAGGATTCAACAGGGAAAATATGTCCATTAGTAGTATTCTATTATATAATAATATATATTATAATAATATATATAATATAATATATATTACATATAGTATATGTGTATAATATATTTACTTCTATATTTATATATGTATTTTATGTATAATATATATTATATCTCATATATCATGTATAATATAGACTTATATAATAATAGTGACTATAAATGTCATCATATAATAAAATACAGTATTGTATAGCATATAGTATACACAAAATATAGTGAGGACTATATTATATCAACCTTTGTAGAAAAAATCAAATGACAATTAGGAGGAAATAGCAATTTCCACAACCTGGAGAGTTTTCACCACTTTCACACACATGTTCAAATCTTATGGCTTATGTGCCAAAGGCTGCTCTTCCTTTTGACATTGGACACCTGTCTCTGACTACACACCTGTTCCCTTTCACAGACTGAATGTACTCACATGCATAATCAACAGAATTTGTGCTGCTACACAGGTAAGATGGAAAGTGTGTGGTTTCTCTCTTAGCTTAGTTTAGTGCTGATCACCCTTTCAACATCCTTAGAAACTCAATATTTTCTACCACAAAGTCATTCTGTGTTTAAATCATACAATTCACATATTTCTCAATAATGTTATTGAATGTTTTAATCATAATTTCATACCTCAGTGTTAAAATGTAGCATGGTTATTACAGTTATTATTTTGGGTTCCCCATAGACTCCTTTTATTGAATGCACTGGAATCAAATCACAATTTGTATAAATTTATGCTCACAAGCCATTCATATCATTCTCTGACATTATACAATAATAAAAAATTATACAATAGTACAAAGAATCATTTAATAATTTCCAGTAGAACGGAGTTCCATGACACAACTGGTAATTACTTTAGCAGTATCTTAATATGTCCTAAGTCATGTGTCATCAACTACCTCATTGAATATTATATGAGAGTAGCTATTCCAAAGCCACTGAACTGTGCAGCAAAACCTAAATTAAAATGTTTGGCAAGGTCTTGGGAAGATATTCATTGGGCCACTAATTACAGATATTAACAGATTTTTATGCAAAACCATCACCTGCTTACATCAATTAAAGGGTTATTCTCTCAGCCCCATCCTTTGCGAATATCACACAAATTTGGAGCTTAATCATGAACTGCAGGAACTGTATGAAGTGCATTCAGAAGAAACGTTAAAATGACCTTGTAACATGTGTGTTATTTCTACAATAACATTAATGAGCAAATTATCCTCAGAATGAATTTTAAAACATGCAAACACTTCAAACCAAAAATATATTTAGTAACAATCTTCTTTTTAAAAAATAACAAGACTGGGGCCTTAGCTGAGTTGTGTCATGTGCCAAGCCCGGAAATTGATGCCAGCACCACATAAAACAATATTTGTGAGTGCACATCCAGAGTTGTATCACTTAAGACATAGAGAAGGAGGATCAGAAACATAACGTCATCTTTGATTAAATAGATTCAATACAATTTGAGCTTTATGTGACCCAATCTCAAAAATGAAAAAGATAAAAAAAAAAAGAGCAACAACAACAATAAAAGATTTCCATGGTTTGCTATGATCATTCTAAGATGTATGTTCATCCCAAACACACAAACCTACATGTGTGAGCATGTGCACATGTGAGCACACTCGCACACATCTATACAAGCACACAATTATTAGTTATCTATAAAACAAATTTTCAAATGATTTCTAGAGACTGGGAGTGCATTATCAAGAGCCCCATTTCTCATGCTTGCTGACTAGCTACTGATACCTAATTTGTGAAGTTCAGGTTAATAGTGACAATGTCTCAAAAGAGGTGGATACTGTTCATGAGGATTATATGCTAAATTATCCACCAACCTCCACACATGTAAATGCAAACTTGTATACACACACACACACACACACACACACTGAGAGGGATGATAAGCTGATGCTATGACAGGCTTCATATTGACAGCCCAGGAAGCTAAGCCTAAAAACTGGGAAAGTCCAGGCATGTCAGGAAGAAAAGAAGAAGAAAGAAAATGAAAGAAGGAGAAGGAGAAGGAAGAAGGAAAAAAGAAGAAAGAAGAATGAAGGAAAAAGAAGAAGAAGAAGAAGGAGAGAGAGAGAGAGAGAGAGAGAGAGAGAGAGAGAGAGAGAGAGAGAGGAAGGAAGGAAGGAAGGAAGGAAGGAAGGAAGGAAGGAAGGAAGGAAGGAAGGAAGGAAGGAAGGAAGGAAGAACAGGATTCTTCAGCAACAATTTCCAGCCTCCACACCCTGGTAATGGTTTCTGAATGACTAGAAATAGAATAAGACAAAGCCTACCTATGCTAGGATTTCCCTAATATGCTTTAAATGGGGCCTGCAAGTTAACTTGGTCATTTCTCCATCTTGGAACGAGAGACCATGCTGGATTTTTGCAGAATAAAAATTTCCTTGCTTTTTGCATACTATTTGAGTCTGGAGTATCATTCTTTGGTGACCCTTACATTTGGGGGTTCATCTGGAACTCACTTGGAGACCCCCTGACCCAAATAGTGGAGTGATTATTTTTTCTGATCAGTAAGTCCAGGTGCCCAGTTTTCTTTGTTTTGTCTATATTTGTGTTGCTGTTTCTGGTTTAACTCTGTTTTGGGCTTAATCTGGAGGCCGAGAGGGGCAAAGCAGTCCTTATTTTGTCACCCGGCCAGAGGCAACAGAGGATGTTCCCAATCCCCTACCAGAAGCAGGAGAACTTGCTAATTATCATCTATGGCTCTATGGGCCTCTTGTGTACAAGGAGGAAGACTGTCTGAAACAGCCTTTTTGTTTTGTTTTCTTTTTTTCATGGGAACATCCTTCTGTGTCTATCTGTGTATACTCTGTGCTTTTTGCCCTCTCATACAAATTTTTCTTTGATTCCTAGGATGGGGCAGGCACAGAGGCAACCCCACTGGGCTTGGTCCTGAACTATTTTAAGGACTTTTGCCAAGCTGCACAAGTCTGGTTGTTCATCCTCACAAACTAACCCTCTTTTGCAGGAACGAATGGCCCACTTATAAAGTAGGAGCTCGTGAGGAGGGAACTTTTCATCTCCCCACCGTTTACATGGTGAAGGCTGGAATTTATGAAGCCAAGGGCCATCAGGACCAAGTGCCATATATCACCACATGGCAATACTTGGTCAGTAAGCCCTCTGTTTGGATGAGACTGCTTTTGTTACCAACCTCCCTACTCTCTGTCCTTCTTCCTCTTCCCTGCCTTGTTCCTCTCTTCTGGTCCTAAGGAAGATCTCTGCTTTGTTACGGATTCTGCTGCCACTGACTCTGCCCAACCTTTGCAGCCAGAGGGAGGAGGAGCCCCTCATTCCACTGATTTTTCTAACTCCACTTGAAGTCCACCAGACACTCGACCAGTACTTCCCAGAAGTCCCCAAGCTCTGGGCAGAAAAATCTCCAGTGGGACTTACCTGTCATTGGGCCCCAGTTCTTGTCAAAAGAATTCACAAAATATGTACTCACTGATAAGTGGATATTAGCCCAGAAACTTAGAATACCCAAGATATAAGATAGAATTTGCTAAACACATGAAACTCAAGAAGAACGAAGAACAAAGTGTGGACACTTTGCCCCTTCGTAAAATTGGGAACAAAACACCCATGGAAAGAGTTACAGAGACAAAGTTTGGAGCTGAGACGAAGGGGTGGACTGTCTAGAGACTGCCATATCCGGGGATCCATCCCATAATCAGCCTCCAAACGCTGACACCATTGCATACACTAGAGGGATTTTGCTGAAAGGACCCAGATATAGCTGTCTCTTGTGAGACTAGGCCGGGGCCTAGCAAACACAGAAGTGGATACTCACAGTCAGCTATTGGATGGATCACAGGGCCCCCAATGGAGGAGCTAGAGAAAGTAACCAAGGAGCTAAAGGGATCTGCAACCCTATAGGTGGAACAACAATATGAACTAACCAGTACCCCCCGGAGCTCATGTCTCTAGCTGCATATGTATCAGAAGATGGCCTAGTCGGCCATCAGTGGAAAGAGAGGCCCATTGGTCGTGCAAACTTTATATGCCTCAGTACAGGGGAACGCCAGGGCCAAGAAGTGGGAGTGGGGGGGGGATGGAGGGGGGACTTTTGGGATAGCATTGGAAATGTAAATGAAATAAATACCTAATTTTAAAAATTTCTAAAAAAAAAAAAAAGAGCTGTGGCTACTCCAGCCTGAATTAGGCAATATCCAATGTTCAGAGAACCCAGAACAGGGATCTTTCCTCATATTAATCATCTCTGGGAGGCAGGGATTCTGATTCCTTGCCAATCAACATGGATTACTCCCCTCCTTCCTGTCAAGAAACCCCATTCTAATGACTATCAGCCTGTGCAGGATTTAATGGAGGTAAATAAGCAGGTGGAAGACATCTATCTCAGTTCCAAACCTGTACACCCTGCAGAACAGCCTCCCTCCCAAGCTCACAATGTGTACTCTGCTCGACCTGAAGAATGCCTTCTTCAGTCTGCCCTTAGCACTCAAAAGCCAGCTTCTATTTACCTTTGAATGGCAAGACTTGGAGAGACGCTTCAACACACAACTGACTTGTAGGATTCAAGAACTCACCCACTGTCTTTGTTAAAGCACTGCAAGAAAATTTGGGTAAGTATGGTGATCCTATCCCCAAATAATGGTGTTCCAGTATATAGATGGCATCCTGACTGTGGGTCCCCTACTAAGAGATATGCCAGGAGGGTACACAAGACCTGCTGCAAGAGCTGAATCAACTTGAAAGAACTTGAAGAACTTGAAGAAAGCCCGGCCTTGTCAACTTGAGGTCACATTTCTGGGGTACGTACTTAAGGGAGGCCAGTGCATGCTATTGGATGCCCAGAAGCAAACTATCTTTATCATTCCACCCAGTTACATCAACCTGAAGGCAAGTATAGGAATTTCTTGGATCTGCCAGGTTTTGTAGACTTTGGGTGCCAGGGTTCACTGAGAAGTCCAAACCATTATATGAGGCCACCAGAGACCAAGAAGACAAAATAGAATGTACCCCTGAGATGGGCATGGCTTTTAAGACTCTAGGAAGTGCCTTATTGGAGGCACCAGCCTTGGCCTTCCTGGACATTCACAAACCTTTCCATTTGAATGTGGATGAGAGAAAGGGGTGCTCACCCAAATTTTGGGACCTTGGGAAAGACCTGTGGATTATTAATCTAAGAAGCTGGACCCAGTGGTCCAAGGATGGCCAGGAGGCCTCTGTATCATAGCTGCCACTGGCCTACAAGTCAAGGATGCTGAAAAAATAACCATGGGACAGGAACTTGTTATCACTACACCTCATGCTATTGAGGGGACCCTCAACAATCCACCCAGCTATGACTGTACAATGGCAGACTGGTACACTTTCAGGGTCTACGTTTGAAACCCCTTGCATAAGATAAAACTCATCATCTGCCTCAAACCCAACAACCCTGCTACCTGACCTGCCCACAGAAGTGCAACATGATTGCTCTATAGTTCTGGGGCACATTCAGAACTTCAGGCTGGACTTGACTGACATACCCTGGTCAGCTTCATCCAATATGGAATCAGGTATGCAAGGGCGGCTATAGTGACCTTGGACTCTGTTATTTGAACAGCTACTTTGCTGCCAGGAACTTCAGCCCAGAAAGCTCTAACCCAGACTTTAAAACTGGCAAAAGGGGCCATACCTAACATCTACACTGGCAACAGATATGCCTTTGTTACAGCTCATGTGCATGGGTCCATATAACAATCAAAGGAATTATTGACTGCTGGAAGAAATAACATCAAAAATAAGGAAGGAACACTTGCTTTATTGGAAGCATTATGGTTTCTTCTCAAAGTAACAATAGTTCACTACTCCAGGCATCACAAAGGGACATCAGAAATAGCCTGAGGTAACAGGCTAGTGAATAAACTCATAAGGGAGGCCACCCAAGCTTCCACTGCCAAGATCCTGGTAGCTTTGTCACCCTCTGTGCTCCCAGCCATCCCTTAATATACTGCTGAAGATAAACAAAATCAGGCAAAATGTCAAGGAGTTCACAGAAGTGATGGATGGTTGCTGACTGCTGAAGGCTGTATCATCTTACCTAAGGAGTTTGCTAAGCAACTCATCCATCAGATTCATCAAACTTAATACCTACATCACCAAAAACCGGCAAAATATCTGTGAGGGGCAAGGTACAAAATGTATGACTTACAATACTTGGTTGATCAGGTCATCTCACACTGCCGGACCTGATAGGCTGTGAACCCCTCAGGCCCCAATCAAGGAGCCACTCCAGGAACCAAAATCAGGGGTCAATGCCCAGGGTTTAATTGGGAAAGAGACTATACAAAAATAAAACCAGAAACATATGGATATATGTATAGTTTTTATAGATACCTTTTTAGGATGGGTAGAAGCCTACCCAAAAAAGAAAGAGACTGCCATCACCATAGCAAGGAAACTCCTAGAAGACATCATGCCCACTTATGATCTGCCTACCCTGCTTAGGTCTGACAATAGACCTGCATTCATTTCTCAGATAACTAAATTTCTAGCACAGGTTCTGGGGATCAATTACAAATTACATTGTCCATAGGGACACCAGAGTTCAGGGCACATAGAGAGAATGAATTAAACCCTAAAGGAGGCCTTGACCAGATTAACCCTTGACACTGGCAGTGACTGGGTATCCCTACCTTATGCCTTATATAGGGCCAAGAACACTCCCTGTACTTTAGTTCTCATGCCCTTTGAGATCTTATATGGAGGCCCCTTTCCATGCTACCAAACCTCCAGTCTGATATCTAGCTGAATATGACCAACATAAGTTTTTAAAATCCTTGGAGGAAGCCGGGCGTGGTGGCGCACGCCTTTAATCCCAGAACTCGGGAGGCAGAGGCAAGTGGATTTCTGAGTTTGAGGCCAGCCTGGTCTACAGAGTGAGTTCCAGGACAGCCAGAGCTATACAGCAAAACCCTGTCTCAAAAAAACAAAAACAAAAACAAAACAAAAAAATAATTTTCCTTGGAAGTCCTCCACAGGTCTCGAAGCAACTCTGGCTTGCCATCCTCCAGTTTTATAAGTCTGCCTCCCTATAACCTCCATTGCTTTGAACCAGGTGATGAAGTCTGGATTAAGAAGCACAACTAAAAGACTCTGAAAATGTGCTGTAAAGGACCCCACACTGTAATCCTGACCATGCCAACCTAAGAAACTTGATGATAAGGTAGAGAGTATGCAGACATGGATATACCATTCACATGTTAAGCCTGTCAGGAGAGAAACCATCTAGCCATTGAAATCTCAGCAGAAGAGACTTCCAGACAAACAGTCACAAGAACAATGAAAAGTTGCCCCATATTCTATAGATCCACTAAAACTGTGACTCCAGCACTCCTGATTCTGCTTGTTCACTGATCATGCTTTTCTTCACCAGCAACTAACCCCCACTATCCCTTAAATCTAACCTGGCAGATAGTTAATGCTGTGAGGGTTAAGACTGACAACTCTACCTCCCTCTCGACTGCCCCAGGCACCTGGTTCCCAGATCTTCATGTAGACTTTTGTAACTTAGTGATGGGAAGTAGGGGATGGGACCCCTTGGATCAACATCCTTTTCCTAGTTATGGTTGCAACTCATCTGGGGCCTGCAGGAACACAGGGTCTCAGGCCTTTTATATCCTCCCAGGACACTCTCGGGATCAGAGCCAGTGAACCAAATGTGGAGGTTCAGAGTCTTTTTTCTGTGCAGCATGGGGATGCAAATCTCCTGGGTGGATAAGCTGGAAGTGTAAGACTCCCACCCTTGGTCAGTGGTACTTATTTAGAAATGCCCTCGAGTGAGACACCAAGATGCAGATTGATGCAAAAGCAAGAGGTTTATTCATAAAGATGACCTTCAATCAGTCCCTCAAGGGGACTTACTAAGAAGGTGACCCTGAATGACTATTACAAGCAGTTTTTATACTTTTTAGGGGTACAGGTTGCATCAGCAAGGTTACAATTTAAACTTATGGGTTAAGCATATCAACCTCTAAATCTATTGGCTAGCAAGCATGACGCATTTGAAATCTACCTGGGACTTTCCAGAGGGTCAGTCAGGTACTATCCGTCAGTACATTCTGAAAAAATTTTTTCTCAAGAATGTTCCTGTGGGTGGAGAATGGAACTTGACCTAATCTTGAATCCAGGCAGGAGGAAGAAACTGTAAGGAGGGTGTGGGACTGAAAAACCCCGTAGGGTCCCTCATTCCCCCCTTTTTCCTGTACAAGCTCCAATCCTAGAGCCACTCTCAGGGATTTGGGTAATTCATATTCCTCAGATCCTGTGCTCAGGGTCTCATTTTGTTGTTACAGAACCATCAGCTGCATTGCTCCTATTCTCTCACTTCTGAAGGCTACAAGCTTGTTCAATATGCAGGGTCCAAAGGTCAACAATATCAGGAGAACAATTAGGGGTCCTAACAAGGTGGATATGAGGGTGGTAAACCAAGAGGAAGAGTTAAACTAAGACTCGAACCCGCCCTGACTCTGTTCTCTTTCTCTCTTCAGTTTGGCCAGCTAGCTCTTCTCTCACCTTGGCCGTTGAATCTTTAACCACCCCTGGAATGGTCTCCAGTATGTGCTTCCCGATGTTTCACACCCCCAGGTATCACACACACAAAAAATTAGTTGGCCCCCTAACATTGATGGGACTGCTGCTGGCATCTCCCATCTCGGGGGCACACATATATGGGCGTTTCTTGCAGGACACTCCTCTTTGGGTGTCTGCACCCTAAGCCCCACCCTCCAAGGCCGCTTCTGCGACACAGTTTAGATTCACAAGTCCCGCATCCCCCACATTTGGCCAATCCTTCCCCTTGTTTCTCCAGGGCAGGGACACCCCAGAAGTCAAGGCCCACCACTAAATCATAGAGATCAAAGACAAGGTCCGGCCACCAGATACAATGTGGGTGTTCCTCTGTAGTGAACCAATATACATTCCCAGTGGCTGAGAGCACCTGCCAAGTCACTCTGGTGGGGTTGTGGGTGCTGCTGAGGCTCAGCACCAGAAGATACACTGTAGCCATCTCATGGTTTCTCTAGCCTTGCAGAAGGGGGTTGCTTAGGTGTCTGGCTGCTATCCAGTTGGTGACAGGTGCAGGTGCTAGTCTGATAAGTGAACCCAGGCAGTTACTCTGTCCACCTTAATGAAGGTCAAGGTGGTCAACAACACCAGGAATGACCCTCTCCACTTTGATTCCAAGTTTTCAGCACGATACCTCTTAACATATACCCAATCTCCAACTTGGTACTTGTGGGGAACCTCTGGGGTATCTGTGTTATACAGGGCACTAAGGTTAGGCACCAATTCCTGATGGCTTATTTGGAAAGTGTACAATCAAGCCATAAGATCCCTGTCAGCCTGAAAAGTCACTCTGCAGGTCAAGAGCTGTGGTCAAGGGACTGGGGATCCCATACAGGATCTCAAAAGAGGTCAGGTTGAAATGGTAGGGAGTGTTTTGGGTTTGGAACAGGCCCTGGGGAAGGATCACCACCCAGTCAGCATCAGTCTCCAAGGGCACTTTAGTTAAGGTCTCTTTTAGGGTTCTGTTCATTCTCTCTACCTGCCCTGATCTCTGGGGATCACACACACAATGGAGTTTCCAATTACTCCCCAATATCTCTGCCAATCCCTGACTTACTTTAGAAACAAAAGCAGGACCATTGTCTGATTCAATTACCTTGGGCACTTTGAACCTCTGAAAAAGTTCCTCTAATATGTTCTTGGCTACCATGGTAGCTGTTTCCTGCTTGGTGGAGAAAGCATCAACCCATCCATGGAATGTATTTACGAATACTAGAAGGTATTTATAACCATATTTTCCTAACTTAACTTCTATAATCAACCTCCCAATAAGCCTCAGGTTGCTGTCCCCTAGGTCTCTTGCCTGTTTGCTCTTGGCTACATAAGCACATACTTGCTGACATACCTTACACTGCTCTACAACGTCCATTGCATGTACCTTAGACCCCTTGACTGCTTGGATGAGCTTCTTATCCCCTAAATGAGTCCATCTATGCATTCGGTCAAGTAAGTCCTCAGCTTGTTTTCTGGAGAGTATAGTTTTTCCTTCTTGTGTGTGCCACTGCCTTTCCTTCTCTAGATAGTAGTTGGTAGGGTGGCTAGCAATCTGAGTCCTTTCTTCTTCAGTATACTCTAAGTGAGGTCATCCCTTAGTCCATTTCCCAGCAGGTGTCTCTTGCAAGCCCATAACAGGGATAGGCTCCTGCATAGCCACTTCTTGAGCCACTTGATCTGCCTGGTTATTGCCAGAGGCCTCTGAGTCTCTTCCATTCTGATGTCCTAGGCAACAGTTGCCAGCTTCATCGGGGCATCCAAGAGATCCAACACAAAATCAGAAACCATAATATACAAGCAAATATACAGTTTACAAATAATCCTAGACAGCATTATGAGATAAAGCATCTATAGAATTTGTTTTGTGTTGACCATCTATTTCTGGGCAGGAGGCCTGCCCTGAAGTGTGGTTTGTAAACCCAGAGATATTCTACTGGAGAAGGGGGCAATTGCAGATAGCTTACTCAAGGAAAGCTTAAATATTTCAGAATAAACTCTCTCTCTCTCTCTCTCTCTCTCTCTCTCTCTCTCTGTCAGCCTCTCTCTCTCTCTTTCTGTGTGTGTGTTTGTGTGTGTTTAATGTGTATGTGTGTTTAATGTATATGTGTTTAATTCTGTATTCATGTGTACATGTGTGGGTGTACACATGTGCTGACATGTATGCATATGTAGAAGTCAGAGAACAACCTCCACTGTTATTCATTTAATTCCCTTGTTCACCCATTTTTGAGAAAGGACCTATAATTATCAAGATCTCACCAACTAGAGTAGGCTAGCTCCCTCAGAGACCTATCTCTGTCAACTCAGCCCTGGGATTCCAGGCAGGTACCACTATGCCTGGCTCTTCAGGTAAATACTAGAGCTTGAACCCAGGTTCTCAGGCTTGCAAGACAAGTGCCTTATTAATAACTATTTCTCCAGCCCTGAATGTCAACTCTTTTCATACATTACAATTTAATAAATTAAATCAATGCAGTATCATTATTTAAGCATAGACAAGAAGCAGAGATGCTGCTCACAAGCCTTTTTAATAAAGAGTGAAATGGTCTGCGTGAGACTTCATGTGGTTGTAATTGTGACTTCTGTTCTTGTCTTCCTGTGACAGCTGCTGAAGTCAATGAGACTTCCATAGATTGAATTAACAATGAAAGAAAGAAAATGTTCTACAGATGACTGAAACAGACTCTCAAATAGAGAATGCACACATGATGAAAAATGTATTCCTTTTATATTAAAATACACATTCTTTGATGTTTTCTGGCACTAGCCATCTATTTGCAAATGAAATGTGGTCTTTGAAAGTGATCAGAATGCCTCCTGCCTCAGCAGAGAAGGAAGTGACTGGTCAAAGTGTGCTTAGTTCACAGAGTAGTCACCCAGAGCAGGTAGTCAGTCAGTCAGTCAGAGCAGGTGTCAGTCAGTCAGAGTAGGTAGTCAGTCACTCACTCAAAACATGTAGTCATTCAGAGCAGGTAGTCAGTCAGTCAGAGCAGGTAGTCAGTCAGTCACTCAGAGTAGGTAGTCAGTCATTTAGAACAGATAGTCAGTCAGAGCAGGTAGTCAGTCACTCAAAGCAGGTAGTCAGTCAGCCAGAGCAGGTAGTCAGTCACTCAAAGCAGGTAGTCAGTCACTCACTCAAAACATGTAGTCAGTCAGAGCAGGTAGTCAGTCACTCAGAATAGTTAGTCAGTCACTCAAAACAGGTAATCAGTCAGTCACTCAGAGCAGGTAGTCAGTCATTCAGAACAGATAGTCAGTCAGAGCAGGTAGTCAGTCAGTCAGAGCATATCAGTCACTCACAGCAGAACCAGGTTGGCATTTTACTTCTCATTTACAATATTTAAAATACAGTTTACCAAGCTCATCCCTGCATGTTCTGACAAAACAGAATCTGTTCCACAGTTAAGACAACTTCAAAAACGTATATAAATACTGTATCACATTAGAGTTCTTAAGTGACAAACCCCTTATTGGCTAATCATATAGCTGGATATATTATTTTTATTGGTTTCTTATCTGCTCTCTGTGAGATATAGCATTGACTTTCTGTTATTGAGGTCTACTGTTAGCCTATGATCAAAGTATGATAGATTTGGTTTTGCCGTCTGTCATTTTTGTTAGTGCTTTGTAAATTATAACATGGCAACAGAGTATGGTGCCACATACCTATAATCCCAGGACTATGGAGGGTAAGTTGGGAAGAAGAGATGTGTTTGAGACCAGTTACATAGTAATTTCAACACTAACAAGGATACATAGTGAAGCGATCTCAAAAATAAACAAAAGAATTCACCAAGTATCCTCAACATCATTACTGATGTTCACCAAGGTGACAGTTTAAGTTAGTTTTCTCACTGTTTTGAATACTGTAAATAAATCTTAAAATGCGATCTTGCGTACCCAAGGAGCTGAAGGGGTCTGCAACCCTATAGGTGGAACAACAATATGAACTAACCAGTACCCTAGAGCTCTTGACTCTAGCTGCATATGTAGCAGAAGATGGCCTAGTCAGCCATCATTGGGAAGAGAGGCCCCTTGGTCTTGTAAACTTTATATGCCCCAGTACAGGAGAACGCCAGGGCCAAGAAGTAGGAGTGGGTGGGTAGTGGAGCAGGGCAGGGGGAGGGTATAGAGATATAGGGTATTTGGGATAGCACTTGAAATGTAAATGAAGAAAATAACTAATAAAAAATTGAAAAAAAATGCCATCTTACTAATATGCAAGCATTTTATCTTCAAACATGAGGATTCTTGTCTACTAAAATTTTAACTTGTCTATTAATCTGTCATGGAGAGCAGAAGCAGAAGCTGGGACATCTGGGACAGTTCACAGTGACCATGACTGTGAGCCATGTGGGGAGTGGAGGAGTGGAAGAGAGAGAAAAGAAAGGGAACCGGGTGCAAAAGAGGCAGGTGACCAAAATGTCTGGATTATACAGGGAAGAGCCTATGGAGGAAGGGCAACCCAACTCCACCCGTGGGCTGGAGAGTTCAGGCTAGAGAGTGTAGTATGCCAGTCACCCTGTAACATACAGGGACTCAGGGATGCTGGGAAAACCTGGAGGCCAAGTCTGCTTTGATATATTAAATAGGCACCTCAGCAGCTTTTTTTATTTCAAAATTATATAATGTTTTGTTTCTTGTATAGAAGCCAAGAAGATCAAAATAAAATAACTTGCATCTTTAGATTTCCTAAACCAGAGAAAGAAACAAATGAATGCAAAACAGAGTGAGTGCCCAGCACATGTTCTCACTATAAAAGTTGCTTGGCAACAGGAAATAATTCTTCCTGGTCCCTTCACTGTGATGTTTTCCTTATATTGTGTTCCACTGGATCTGAAGTTCCTTGGGATATAGCAGTTTATGCATGTTGGCTGACAGCAACCCTCTAAAGCTACCCTCACCAAAGCCTGTGTTCAGCTTGCAGAAAGGAACACTTACCACACCATTAAGTCAACCATTAAGGCTACCTTGTTTTCTCTGCTTCACAGCTGCAGGCAGTAGCTCAGGGCTCCAGGTAGACCAAGCAACAGAGCCACAGATACTGAAGCTGAAGTGGCTGGTTGCTAGGAAGACCAGGCAGCTGGCTGCCCTCGAGGTCTCCAAGTCTATGTGAGGGCAAAGGTCAGAAAGGAAAATGCATGCACATTTCAACAAAATAAGTATTGAAATATCATGTCCTTTGTCTTCAAAAGCACTATGCTAGTGTTTCTGTTTTTTGGGTTTGTAACCTAAAAGAATGTGCTATATGCTATATGTTGTATTTTTAAAATTATTTCCAAGTTGTTATTTTTTGTTGTTGCCACCAAACCAATATTTTAAAAAACTGACAAATGAAATGGGGCTAAAAATTACCCTGCTTTAAGCTACCTCTTTGTCCCTAGGCAGGAGTCTTTATAATGATAAAACATTTTCATTTAACATTTATAATGATAAAAATCATTGTCTATTTTACATATTAGAAAGTTTCAAGGATGAGATATTAATTTTTGTGAATTCTATGGCTCCTAAAAATAGTGTTTCCAGGTTGTATGGAAGGGAATAGTTTATGAAAAGATAAATGAAGATTTTAAAGAATAAAAAGGCATGAACTGGATGGCCAAATATCAGTGTTCACGATATTGTTCTACCTATACACTTTCAATAATCATTACTTGATATTTGCACCATACCTAGTGTTAATAAATACACAACAAAAGAGAGCCATAGATCATTTTCAAATAAACTCCAAGAGGCTCAATGACTAATTCAAGGCCACAGAGCTTGTTAATCAAGTTAAGACAAAACTGTGTTTTCTCTAGTAGGAAACATTGAAGACAGTCTTTAAAATACCATCATTGTAACACTGCTGTTAAAATGAACAGGCCGAGAACAATTACATTCAGAAGTATTTAAATAGAGAAAAAACACAACAAAAAATCAATATGCAAGTTGAGTGGCTCTCCTAACAAAAGTGTGACTGCTGAGCAGCTGAACCCAATGGTGGGGGAGTAAGGCAAAGGAACAGTCAGCGAAGCTTTGTCATCTGGCCAAGTTCAGTGAGTTAGCGGGATGCAGAGTCTCCAGGAAGCAAGCAAGGTCCAGCTACTGTAACCACATTAGGGCCTCCCTTGGTGCTCTGCCCTGTGTAAAGCCATGGCTTCTCATGGTACTTATTTAACACTGGAATAATGGCATAAATGGCCTTACATGCCATAGTCTGCTTTATATAACAAGTGTTTGCATCATTTAACATTCTCTTTACATAGCAAGTGTTTTCATTATTTAACATTCTTATTACATCATTTTGAAATTACAGCTAGAATAATCTGAAATGAGATTAATCCATGTTAGGCTCATTTCCTGAGTGTTTCCAATCCCAACAATCCCATGTTTACTTTTCCTAATGAGCAAACACTCTCTAAAGGTTGGATCCAACTGTTATTTGGTTAAGAACCGCAAATAACTTTTACTTTCAGAGACATACCATCAAAAATTCAAAATCAAATGCAATACTGCTCATACTGAAAGTGAATCTCATATGTGAATATGTGCATACAGATTTTCTTCTTCAGGAACTAGATGAATCTGGCAAATGTGTGTGTGTGTTTTGCCACGTTTTTTAAAATTAGATTTAGTGTTGAAAATGGAAAGTGTTAGGTCACAGGAAAGCAAAATGCTGATGGTGGTGGCATTTACATAAGTAGTCTTCAAAATACAGTGTGTTCAGCCAGCTGAATGTTGTCATCTGAGAACTGTTTACAGTCCAAACTCAGAAATCAGTGACCCAGTGTACCTATCTGGTTCAGGTGTGCCTAGTGAGAACTGCTCCTATAACACATAGACAGAGTTGAGAACTATAGACTCCGGGACAGAGCTCTGCTCTTGTGTGGCAGGTTAGAATCACCTTGTACCACATGCGAAGTAACTCTGAATCCTTCAGATTCTCTGGAAGAACATGTGATTTGATGTGTTTAAAGTTTTCCAGGATGAATGCATATCAGCTCCATAAGGACCTGTTACCGCATGCCTTTATTATGTGGATCACAATGTACCAGGAATGTGGATAAATGGATGGATACTTGCATACATTCCAGGTGAGGGACAAAATGGTGAAGTTGCTATGAAAAGGTGCTCCTGAAAACTCAAAAACTAAAACTGCCACTGATGTATGTAGTAGTTCCATTTTGAGATATTCAAAATAATTGACAAGAGGATGGTGGACAGAGGCCAGCATTCCGTGCTCCTTTTTGCATCACTGACAATAGCTAAAATATTGGAATGATCCAGCCATTCATTGACAGATGGCTGGACAATGAAATGCGGTACAGATATATGTAAGTTGGGTTTTCAATGCATACATACTTGTTGTGGGAAGTATATTAAAAAATGACACCATCCAATGCTATACCCAGCTACTCTTGGGCCATAGCAACCCCACTGCCTCCATGGTTAGCCCCATGCAGTGGCCAATCGTGGTTCTCTTGCTGCAGATTCTGCTCACATGCCCAACCATCCACACCCCTGTGGTCAGTGGTCCCAAATCCCAGTAACCTGGTAAAATCGGAACACTAGATGCTTGTAATTTATAAGTAAGATTTATATCAGTAAATTCTCACCCCACAAAGTATCCACACAATTTACTCAGAGAAATTAATATTGATATAAATTGCCCACCTAGATAAGACAAACTGTCCTGTAATTATCCATCCCTTATATGATATTCATAGCTACCTGTGGCTATTTAAAGCCACAAGGAATCTGGATCATCTTCCTCTTCCTCCATCTTCCTTCCTTCTCCCCTCTGTTCTCTCTCTGCCATCTCTAAAAATCTCTGCCTGCTTTCTTTTTCCACTGCCCAATCACAGGTTTCTTGATGTATTAGTATTTAAATTAACTGGGGGAAAATTCTACTACACATACTGAAGACAGTTCAGCTTTTAAAAAGAGAGTAGGGAGGTTGGGAGGAGATGGCTCAGCCCTTCAAACATGAGGACATCAAGTTTAGACCTGAGAAACATTTTTTTTAAAAAGTGACAGAGACAAGAAGATACATGGGGCTCATTGGCCAGCCATTCCAGCCTACTTGATAAGCTCCAGGTCATTGCAAAACACTTTCTCAAAAACACAGCAATGAGGAATGGTACCCAAAACTGGCCTCTGATAGCCTCATGAGCACTCATGTTTGAGCATGCCTATGGATTCATATATAGTGTGATGAGTTAAATAGGTATGGCCCCCTATCGATTCAGGCGTTTGAATGCTTGGCCAATAAGGAGTGGCTTTGTTGGAGGTATAACCTTATTAGAGGAAGTGTGTCTCTGTGGGGGCAGGCTTCGTGGTCTCACATCCTTGAGCCACACTCAGTGTGGCACATAGTCTTCTTCTGTTGCCTGTAGATCGAGATGTCGAATTTTCAGCTTCTTCTCCAGTGACACATCTGCCTGCATGCTGCCATGCTTCTCTCCATGATGAAAATGCATTAAATCTCTGAAACTCTAAGATAGCTCCAATTAAATGTTGTCCTTTATAAGAGTGGCCATGGCTGTGACATCTCTTCACAGTTGTAAAACCGTAACTAGATCATGTGAGTACCCATACACAAGTATACACACAAAACAGAGAGAGAGACAGAGACAGAGACAGAGAGAGATGAGACAGAGACAGACAGAAACAGAGACAGACACAGAAACACAGACAGAGAGACAAAGAGAAGGAGAGAGACAGAGACAGACACAGAAACACAGACAGAGAGACAACGAGAAAGAGAGAGACAGAGACAGAGAGACACAGAGATAATAGATATCACACATAATATAAATGAACTTGGGAGATATTGGGCTAAATTAAGTAAATTAGTTACAAAATATTTGATGACTCCATTGCATTAAATTCCCTGAAACAGTCAAGGTGAGAGTCACACAGCAGGAAGGCGATTACTAGATGCCGGGATGAAGTTGAGTAATGACTTGCCATTCAATAGCATGAAGTTTCAGTTACACAGTGAGTAAGGCCTCATTTCCTCTTCAAAGAAACTTTTGTTTTATGTTACTAGGTTGTCTTTGGGGTATTTTTGCATATAAAGTTCATGAACTTGATTAAACTTAGTCAGAGTTGGAGCCACAGCATGCTTATGAATGATAAGCATGGCTGACCCTTTGCATATGTGTTTTGTATTCTATGCCTACTCTGTTCTTCTTTTGAGGTAGGAGAATAAGGTAAAGATAGTGAAACAAAAATGGACTCCCATAAGACCTTGGAGTTAGCATATGAAAGAAAACAAATATAAATAATAGAGCACAAACACACACATACAAACACATGCACATGCATACATACATACACACATACACATGCACACATACAAACAAAAGTCAGCATGTAACAAACCATGCTATAAACAGCCTATGTTTATACCAATGTGTTGGAAACTGACCTGTGGCTCACAAGAAATGGGGTTTCACCTGGGAGGCAAACCAGGGCTGAAAAGAGAGAGGAACTAGGCAGACAAGAGAGAAATGGAGCCAAGACAAGGTTCCTGATCAAGGCTCAAGTGTTTAATGGCGAATGCACTTATAAAGGGGGGGGCACTCCCCCCAATTCATCCTTGGAGCCTGGAACCAGCGGACTTGCAGGATAGGGTGTGGTCTCAGGAATAGCTCTGTGGCCTCCCAGCAGGTAGCAGTATCTTGAATAGGAACAGCAACAGTGACTGAACAATAGAGTGATCTAGGAAGGCTCCATCTTAGGAGGCAGAAAAGGTCAAGATCTGGCTCAGCCTGCTTCAGGCTTGAGGGAGGTTACAATTTCCTCCCTGTTATTAATATTTAAAAAAGAAAAAGCTGGACTGAGGCATAAAATTTATTTATGCTCTATAGTTCTGCCTGATTTCTTTCAGCCTAGTGAAGAAACCTGTCTCAGTAGGATTCCCTAACTTTTCTCATGATAAACCCACACATTTGCTAGGCTATTGTGTTTGGGTTAGACTGGTTACTGCCCTGCAGACTAGCCCTGAGCTATTACTGCTTGGTCCTTTGTAATGCTTAATTAGTTGCTGAATAGGTAACTTTCTTACTGGTTTCCTACTGAATTCCAAGTTTGTCAGCTTCAAGGTCTTTCTGGGACTTTGGAACACTGGCGAAGGCTTAGCTATGTCAGAATTCAATCTTAAAAGGCACTTATCATAAGATAATACTAAAAGAGAGCACGTGGATCCATCCACCAGACTAACTAGGGGATAGGTTATGAGTATACAGGTTATGAGAATGCCAAAGTTCCAGGAGATGAGTTTCCATGAAACTCTATGCCTCATGAGTGCTCCCAGGCCTCTTGGCCTGCCAAGCTAACATCACTGGAGTGCCCATAGCATTCTCCCCTTTTCTTTTTTATCTTTCAGCTGAAGTTCCAGAATGTCCCGCCTCCTCGTAGTTACAGATCTCAGAAGTACTCTAAAGATGAATGGAAACACAATGATTTACTAATAAAATAGTGCCAATAATAATAGCAAGTAGGGATATATATTGAACCCAATCCAGGGGATTCAATGCACTTAGGTTATATTTTAAATCTCTGTCCAATTCATCGATGTTCCAAGTGTCCAAGGGACTTTTGCTAATATCTGAAACTTCTGCCTTTCTAGCCTTAATATATGCTATGTCCTGCCCTATTGTTAAGACTACTACTTCTAAGACATTAACCGTTGTCTTCAATCTTTTACATGGCTCTATGGTGTATTATTAATAAGCTACAGCCTCTTGGCATGTACCTCTGTCTAGATTGATAAGATCCCGAGATCTGGGTGCCTGTCTTAGACTGTCCGGCCCTCATAGCAAACCTATTCCAGAATGAGATCAAACTTCACAATAAGTACTTAGAATGCTTCCTCAATGAAGATTAATAACTGCCACCTGCACTGTTGGAGGCCGGGGTGCACACCTGCTGCACTCAGGCTGAGGGGCATTGACTAACCTGCTTAAAAAACAAAGTCGAGATAGTGAAAAGCAACAGTACGAAGCATCTTTTGGGAAGTCCAGGTACTCTATTCAATTGCAAATTAGCAACTATCAAGCTGAGACTTAGAGCTCTCCTGTGGCAGAGGTGGCTTTGAGAATTGGATAAAGGCTGCAGCTTCTCTGAGAGTGGTGGATGTGCTCCAAATTAACTTTGCTAGGTAATTAAGATTTTAGCTATCTTCCCTAGGAATCTCTAATACTGGAATTATTACTAGACCAGTCCAAGATTGAGTTAGAATAACTGGTCACAATGAGGGAAGGAGAAGAATCACTATAACTCTTTCTTGTGACTAATCTTTCTAAGTCAGACTACACGGTCTCTAATGTTCTATGTCCCATAAGGTTTAAAAAGCTTGAAGCAAGGCACCTTAGCTTGTCCAAACTGGGAAAATGGCAAACAAAGGTGGGCCAAAAACAAATACCCAATTCAGCTTTCTTGTCACTACAGTCAGGGCACTTAGTGAACTCACCTGTTAGCTTGTCACACGAATTAGATGTCATGCTTCTGCAGTGTTCTGTGAAGAGAACCTATGCATTTCCCTTTCCCAATAAGGTAGCTGTTCAGGATCAAGCCATATGCCAATAAGTAGATCCTTTTCATCTCACCTAGACATGATTATGTCTGGTTTTTATGATGCTATAAGGCATTATTAAGTTCTTTGACATCCAAATTTCAAAATTCTTAAAATAAAAGTATGATTAAAATAATGTGCTTGATTATTCAACATTTTAAAACACCGTATACAGCACACAATTTAATTATCTGTGTTGAAGCAGGGGGAAGCTCAAAAGAAATAAGCTTGTGATCCAATTCACATATACTTTTCTCCCATAAAAGGGCTGTTTTTAAACACAGTAATCTTCTATAAATTTATAGAAGATACAAAAGCATGCATAAAAACAATTTTTAACTTATCTTTGGGATAATGATTGTCAATTTTATTTAAAATGATAGTATGCAATAGATCAACTATTAATATTCTGCAATAACCAATTTAATTTCTGTTTTGAACAAGGAACAGACACTTTGTCAGGTTCTTAAGACACAATTTTTGTTGTAGGTTTTCTAAAATATACGAATATATCTTACAATTCTTTATTAGCACCACAGCAGCCTTAATAGGATGTTAAGACTGTGCTTTGAGGTGAACGCCACCTCTGCCTCTCCCACGTCTGGCCTTCCTCTCAGGCCAAAGAGACTGAGGTGGCCCAATCTGTTGTAGGCCAGGAAGCCAGAGCGAGGGTGGCAGAGCACCCTGAGTTCTAGCGGGAAAATATGGCTACCCCAGGCAGGGACAGGCGGAGGCTCATGGGGGTAATGGCAAGCGCGGCCCTCCCCGGAGTTCTCTACAAAGGTGCCCACTTTCTGGTGGCCTCACACGCCACCACCGCTCAGGGAAATCTGAGTACCCCAAGACCCTGCCCCACAGCAGCCAGGGGCCAGCTGGCTCCATGTTGGCCAATGGTTGGCAGGGAGGAGAATGTTTTCTCTTGCCAAAGAATTGCTATGGGCACAGCTAATATTTAATTACCATTGATTATTATAAAACAATTATAAAAGCTTTATTTTCTGCAAAGGCTTTTGTTCTTTGCCAGTTAATTTGCCTCTCAATTAGCACCTTAACAAAAGCTTAAATTATCCTGTGGTGAGTTTAAGGTAAGGTCTTAGCCAATTAACATCTCCTGGAAGCTTTTCAAAATAAAATTTTGAAGGAAATCAATTTTTGTTCTAGATTTTCTGTACCACAATATTATAGTATAACTAAAACCCTAAGTATTAAAAAGATATTACCTCTGAATCTTTTCTGGAGCAACAGCTACTCCCCAGAACTTAAAAAGCTCCTTGTGTGAGAACAAGGATTTAAAGTAAACTTTCCTTGAGAGGCATTAGCTAATAAAATACTTTCACTTAGGAAACAATATACACCGAAAGATTCAAACTCTTAGCTTCTTATATTGAAGCAGAGATAATAAAAATTTTTCTTACATAATATAAAGCCATCTTAGCCATACCTAGAGGCAAAATTTTCCAATGATCACCAGTTCACTAGAAGCAAAACTCTTTACAATTATCAGAATGCAAAGGAAACAACAAACCTTTAAATCTATAATAAATTCACATGAAGTAGGCAAGTCAAATCGCAATATCCTGATAAATTCTACAGCCTGATTGACCTTTTATAAACTTAGAATTTAAACTTTATTTAGAACAACATCTGGTAGATCTGCAAAGGTGCTCTTTTAGTTAAAAGCAATTTTCCCTGAAGACAAGGAGAGGCAAGGAGAGCTTCCTTAGGCACCGTTTGCAAGACAAAAGAAAGTCACACAAGCCATGCTGAGGCTGCTCTGAGCTTAGTTCCTCTTGCCATGAGGACAGATTTTAGAATTTTTAAGTTTCTTCTGCAATATTAGACTATAACTACAACCTTGGGAAGGCAAAACCCAATTTCAAAACAATTTATCAGCTTAGAATAATCATCAAAACTTCACTATCACGTTGCAAAACTTGGCTGCCAATTTATACCTATGAATGCATGACAGTGCAGATTTTAATGCTTTGTTAAATAGACATTGCTTTAAATCTTAACTTTAATTCTACTTTCTAGGATAAGAATCACATTAAATATTATCTCAACTAGAAGTATCCTTAGAGGCCCAGCCTCTTGGCCTGCCTTGTGCCACGTGTTGGAAAGACTCCAAACCTGAGTTACCAGGTTAATGCTAACTTGCTAGTAACCAGTGTTACACCCATTTGATCAGACCCAATAACTTATAAGCTAATACTCTACGATGAAGACACGCAGAGCACAGAGCATATTACACCTCAAAGACCATTAAAAAAACAAACAGACAAATGAAGCAGCTACACGAGTCTAATAAATTTAGACCAATCAATGAATTTCAATTTTTCTAGCTATAACTAGGAGATAATAAAAGCACCTTGTCATTAGCTAAACGCAATAATCATGATTGTAGAGAACCCTCCAGGAAAAAACCATCTATCAGCTTTTTCTCCCCCAAAACAAGAGGCTGCAGACTCCCTTTCTTTGAGAGCAGCTTTTCCAGCAGTGACTCCCCTGCTGTGCCTGATCCTGGCTAAAGCGAGTGGCCACTTTCTTGCTGAACCAGCAGATAGAGTTTTAGCCATCTTTATTTTCCAACATGAAACACAGAACATTCAGTCATTCAGATGACGAGACAAAGCACACATGGATTGAACAGGTGAACAGACCAGTGCACCCGACACTAGACTAGATGCTAGACAACACAAAGAGGGCAGAGAACCTTTGCTGTAGGGCCTAGAGAGAAAAAGGCAGGGTGTCCCCGAAATTTCTCTCTGCCTCTGGGAGAGTTTTAAAATCCATTTCCCTCTATATTATTTTATTATTAAAAACCCTGTTTCTGCCGCCTGATGCAGCTCCCGTTTGTGGACATCCACCTCATTATTTAATTTAAACCCATTTTTCTCTTGCCTAAAGCAGTTTTTTGAAAACTGTGGACAACCGCCTGATCAGTTCCTAGTTCCAATATTTCGCTGCTGACCTAAGTGAATCCAGCGTTGGGTGAGTTAGCACTGATTCCAACCTTAGCCAGTATCTTCCCCACCTCCTGCAACACTTTACCTGTTGCTTCACTGTGCCCCGATACGAATTCTCTGATTCTTTTTCTTCCCATAGAGCTCCATTACCAAGCAGCATTCCTCCAGAGTTTTTCTGCCATTGCTCAGGTCCCACGTTCAGGCGCCAAACTGTTAGAAACCAACCTGTGGCTTAAAAGAAATGAGGTTTCCTCTTCCAGCCAGAAAAGCAACAGGGTAGCTAGGGCGCAGGGTCGGCTGACACTCACCAGCTACCCACAACACCCGCCACAGGATCTTAAGACTTCTGGTGAGTGGAACACAGCTTCTGCTCCAATCCAATTGTGTGCGGGACCTGAGACTGCATTAGTTAGGGAAGCAGAAACCTGCCTGATTAGGGCCACAGGCCTCATCCGGCCGGACCAGCACAGGGGTAGCTAGAGCGCAGGGTCGGCTGACACCCGCCAGCTACCCACGACCCCCGCCACAGGATTTTGAGACTGCTGGTGAGTGGAACACAGCTTCTGCTCCAATCTTTAAACAGTGACAACGACAACAACTAACCCCAAAGATTACCAGATGGCGAAAGGTAAACATAATAATCTTACTAACAGAAACCAACCACTCACCATCATCAGAACCCAGCACTCCCACATCGCCCAGTCCAGGGCACCCAAACACACCGGAAAAGCTAGACACGGATCTAAAAGCATATCTCCTGATGATGGTAGAGGACTTCAAGAAGGACTTTAATAACACACTTAAAGAAATACAAAGGAAAACTGGTAAACAGGTAGAAGACAGTAAAGAGGAAGCACAAAAATCCCTTAAAGAATTGCAGGAGAACACTGCTAAAGAGTTACAAATCCTTAAAGAAAAACAGGATAACATAATCAAACAGGTAG
Source organism: Mus caroli (assembly GCF_978045245.1). NCBI lineage: Eukaryota > Metazoa > Chordata > Mammalia > Rodentia > Muridae > Mus > Mus caroli. Next base: position 11,420,183 of record NW_028227259.1, read on the forward strand.
AAGTCCTTAATGAAAAACAGGAAAACACATCCAAACAGATGATGGAAATGAACAAAACCATACTAGACCTAAAAAGGGAAGTAGACACAATAAAGAAAACCCAAAATGAGGCAACACTGGAGATAGAAACCCTAGGAAAGAAATCTGGAACCATAGATACGAGCATCAGCAACAGAATACAAGAGATGGAAGAGAGAATCTCAGGTGCAGAAGATTCCATAGAGAACATCGGCACAACAATCAAGGAAAATGTAAAATGCAAAAAGATCCTCACTCAAAACATCCAAGAAATACAGGACACAATGAGAAGACCAAACCTACGGATAATAGGAGTGGATGAGAATGAAGATTTTCAACTCAAAGGACCAGCAAACATCTTCAACAAAATTATAGAAGAAAACTTCCCAAATCTAAAGAAAGAGATGCCCATGAACATACAAGAAGCCTACAGAACTCCAAATAGACTGGACCAGAAAAGAAATACCTCCCGACACATAATAATCAGAACAACAAATGCTCTAAATAAAGATAGAATACTAAAAGCAGTAAGAGAAAAAGGCCAAGTAACATATAAAGGCAAGCCTATCAGAATTACACCAGATTTCTCACCAGAGACTATGAAAGCCAGAAGATCCTGGACGGATGTTATACAGACACTAAAAGAACACAAACTCCAGCCCAGGCTACTATACCCAGCCAAACTCTCAATTAACATAGATGGAGAAACCAAACTATTCCACGACAAAACCAAATTCACACATTATCTCTCCAGGAATCCGGGCCCTTCAAAGGATAATAAGAGAAAAAAACCAATACAAGGACAGGAACCACGCCCTAGAAACAACAAGAAGGTAATCCCTCAACAAACCTAAAAGAAGACAGCCACAAGAACAGAATGCCAACTTTAACAACAAAAATAACAGGAAACAACAATTACTTTTCCTTAATATCTCTTAATATCAATGGACTCAACTCCCCGATAAAAAGACATAGACTAACAAACTGGCTACACAAACAAGACCCAACATTTTGCTGCTTACAGGAAACTCATCTCAGAGAAAAAGATAGACACTACCTCAGAATGAAAGGCTGGAAAACAATTTTCCAAACAAATGGTATGAAGAAACAAGCTGGAGTAGCCATTCTAATATCTGATAAGATTGACTTCCAACCCAAAGTCATTAAAAAAGACAGGGAGGGACACTTCATACTCATCAAAGGTAAAATCCTCCAAGAGGAACTATCAATCCTGAATATCTATGCTCCAAATACAAAGGCAGCCACATTCATTAAAGAAACTTTAGTAAATCTCAAAGCACACATTGCACCTCATACAATAATAGTGGGAGACTTCAACACACCACTTTCACCAATGGACAGATCATGGAAACAGAAACTAAACAGGGACAGAGTGAAACTAACAGAAGTTATGAATCAAATGGATCTGGCAGATATCTACAGAACATTCTATCCTAAAACAAAAGGATATACCTTCTTCTCAGCACCTCATGGTACCTTCTCCAAAATTGACCACATAATTGGTCACAAAACAGGCCTCAACAGATACAAAAATATTGAAATTATCCCATGCATCCTATCAGATCACCATGGACTAAGGCTGATCTTCAATAACAAAATAAATAATAGAAAGCCAACCTTCACGTGGAAACTGAACAACACTCTTCTCAATGATACCTTGGTCAAGGAAGGAATAAAGAAAGAAATTAAGGACTTTTTAGAGTTCAATGAAAATGAAGCCACAACATACCCAAACTTATGGGACGCAATGAAAGCATTTCTAAGAGGAAAACTCATAGCTCTGAGTGCCTCCAAAAGGAAACTAGAGAGAGCACACATTAGCAGCTTGACAATATACCTAAAAGCACTAGAACAAAAGGAAGCAAATTCACCCAAGAGGAGTAGATGGCAGGAAATAATCAAACTCAGGGGCGAAATCAACCAAGTGGAAACAAGAAGAACTATTCAAAGAATCAACCAATCAAGGAGCTGGTTCTTTGAGAAAATCAACAAGATAGATAAACCCTTAGCCAGACTCACTAGAGGGCACAGGGAAAGCATCCTAATTAACAAAATCAGAAATGAAAAAGGAGACATAACAACAGATCCTGAAGACATCCAAAACACCATCAGATCCTTCTACCAAAGGCTATACTCAACAAAACAGGAGAACCTGGATGAAATGGAGAAGTTCCTAGACAGATACCAAGTACCAAAGTTGAATCAAGATCAGGTTACTGATCTAAACAGCCCTATATCCCCCAAAGAAATAGAAGCAGTCATTAATAGTCTCCCAACTAAAAAAAGCCCAGGACCAGATGGGTTTAGTGCAGAGTTCTATCAGACCTTCAAAGAAGATCTAATCCCAGTTCTTCACAAACTATTCCACAAAATAGAAACAGAAGGTACTCTACCCAACTCATTCTATGAAGCCACAATTACTCTGATACCTAAACCACAAAAAGACCCAACAAAGATAGAAAACTTCAGACCAATATCCCTTATGAATATTAATGCAAAAATCCTCAATAAGGGTCTTGCTAACCGAATCCAAGAACACATCAAAACAATCATCCATCCTCACCAAGTAGGTTTCATCCCAGGGATGCAGGGATGGTTCAATATACGGAAATCCATCAACGTAATCCAGTATATAAACAAACTCAAAGACAAAAACCGCATGGTCATCTCGTTAGATGCAGAAAAAGCATTTGACAAGATCCAACACCCATTCATGATAAAAGTCTTGGAAAGATCAGGAATTCAAGGCCCATACCTAAACATGATAAAAGCAATCTATAGCAAACCAGTAGCCAACATCAAAGTAAATGGTGAGAAGCTTGAAGCAATCCCTCTAAAATCAGGGACTAGACAAGGCTGTCCACTTTCTCCATACCTATTCAACATAGTACTTGAAGTCCTAGCCAGAGCAATTCGACAACAAAAGGAGATCAAAGGGATACAAATTGGAAAAGATGAAGTCAAAATATCACTTTTTGCAGATGATATGATAGTATATATAAGTGACCCTAAAAATTCCACCAGAGAACTCCTAAGCCTGATAAACAGCTTCGGTGAAGTAGCTGGATATAAAATTAACTCAAACAAATCAATGGCCTTTCTCTACACAAAGAATAAACAGGCTGAGAAAGAAATTAGGGAAACAACACCCTTCTCAATAGTCACAAATAATATAAAATATCTTGGCGTGACTCTAACTAAGGAAGTGAAAGATCTGTATAATAAAAACTTCAAGTCTCTGAAGAAAGAAATTATAGAAGATCTCAGAAGATGGAAAGATCTCCCATGCTCATGGATTGTCAGGATCAACATTGTAAAAATGGCTATCTTGCCAAAAGCAATCTACAGATTCAATGCAATCCCCATCAAAATTCCAAATATATTCTTCAACGAATTAGAAAGTGCAATCTGCAAATTCATCTGGAATAACAAAAAACCTAGGATAGCAAAAACTCTCCTCAAGGATAAAAGAACCTCTGGTGAAATCACCATGCCGGACCTAAAGCTGTACCTCAGAGCAATTGTGATAAAAACTGCATGGTACTGGTATAGTGACAGACAAATAGACCAATGGAATAGAATTGAAGACCCAGAAATGAACCCACACACCTACGGTCACTTGATCTTCGACAAGGGAGCTAAAAACATCCAGTGGAAGAAAGACAGCATTGTCAACAAATGGTGCTGGCACAACTGGTTGTTAACATGTAGAAGAATGCGAATCGATCCATTCCTATCTCCTTGTACTAAGGTCAAGTCTAAGTGGATCAAGGAACTTCACATAAAACCAGAGACACTGAAACTTATAGAGGAGAAAGTGGGGAAAAGCCTTGAAGATATGGGCACAGGGGGAAAATTCCTGAATAGAACAGTAATGGCTTGTGTTGTAAGATCGAGAATTGACAAGTGGGACCTCATGAAACTGCAAAGCTTCTGCAAGGCTAAAGACACCATCAATAAGACAAAAAAACCACCAACAGATTGGGAAAGGATCTTCACCTATCCTAAATCAGATAAGGGACTAATATCCAATATATATAAAGAACTCAAGAAGGTGGACTCCAGAAAGTCAAATAACCCCATAAAAAATGGGGCTCAGAACTGAACAAAGAATTCTCACCTGAGGAATACCGAATGGCAGAGAAGCACCTGAAAAAATGTTCAACATCCTTAATCATCAGGAAAATGCAAATCAAAAGAACCCTGAGATTCCACCTCACACCAATCAGAATGGCTAAGATCAAAAATTCAGGTGACAGCAGATGCTGGCGAGGATGTGGAGAAAGAGGAACACTCCTCCATTGTTGGTGGGATTGCAAGCTTGTACAACCACTCTGGAAATCAGTCTGGCGGTTCCTCAGAAAATTGGACATAGTACTACCAGAGGATCCAGCAATACCTCTCCTGGGCATATATCCAGAAGTTGTCCCAACCGGTAAGAAGGACACATGCTCCACTACGTTCATAGCAGCCCTATTTATAATAGCCAGAAGCTGGAAAGAACCCAGATGTCCCTCAACAGAGGAATGGATACAGAAATTATGGTACATTTACACAATGGAGTACTACTCAGCTATTAAAAAGAATGAATTTATGAAATTCCTAGCCAAATGGATGGACCTGGAGGGCATCATCTTGAGTGAAGTAACACAATCACAAAAGAACTCACACAATATGTATTCACTGATAAGTGGATATTAGCCCAAAACTTAGGATACCCAAGATATAAGATACAATTTGCTAAAAGCATGAAACTCAAGAAGAATGAAGACCAAAGTGTGGACACTGTGCACCTTCTTAGAATTGGGAACAAAACACCCAGGGAAGGAGTTACAGAGACAAAGTTTGTAGCTGTGATGAAAGGATGGACCATTTAGAGACTGCCGTATCCAGGGATCCATCCCATAATCAGCTTCTAAACGCTGACACCATTGCATACACTAGCAAGATTTTGCTGAAAGGACCCAAATATAGCTGTCTCTTGTGAGACGATGCTGGGGCCTAGCAAACACAGGAGTGGATGTTCACAGTCAGCTATTGGATGTATCACAGGGCTCCCAATGGAGAAGCTAGAGAAAGTACCCAAGGAGCTAAAGGGATCTGCAACCCTATTGTTGGAACAACATGATGTACTAACCAGAACCCCGGAGCTCTTGTCTCTAGGTGCATATGTATCGAAAGACGGCCTAGTCGGCCATCAATTGAAAGAGAGGCCCATTGGACTTGCAAACTTTATATGCCCCAATATAGGGGAATGCCAGGGCCAAAAGAATGGGACTGGGTGGGTAGGGAAGTGGGGGGCGCTATGGGGGACTTTTGGGATAGCATTGGAAATGTAATTGAGGAAAATATGTAATAAAAATATTAAAAATTAAAAAAAAAAGAAAAGAAATGAGGTTTCACCTGGGAGGCAAACCAACCGGGGCTGAAAAGAGAGGGGAACTAGGTGGGTGAGAGAGAAATGGAGCCAAGACAAGGTTCCTGATCAAGGCTCAAATGTTTAATGGCGAATGTGCTTATAAGGGGGGGTGTGGGGGAGAGGCCCATTCCCACCAATTCATCTTTGGAGCCTGGAACCAGCTGCAGGTGATGGCGTGCAGGATAGAGTGTGGTCTCCAGAATAACTCGGCGGCCTCCAAGCAGGTAGCTGTATCTTGAATAGGAACAGCGACAGTGGCTGAACAATAGAGTGATCTAGGAAGGCTCCATTTTAGGTAATCTCCTTAGTGGCAGAAAAGGTCAAGGTCTGGCTCAGCCTGCTTCAGGCTTGGGGCAGGTTACACCAATGAAGTATAAATATTACAATATTCTGGACACTGTAAACAGGGTGCAGTAAAGAAAGCACCAAAATGGCTGCTCCGTGAATAGGGGAAGGACTTTCTGTTGGTGAGAGAGAGAAAGGCCAGCAGCACTGGAAATAGCCCTGAGGGGAGAGAAAGAAAGAAGCAGACTGGCCATAGCTGGCCACAGCTAGAGAGCAGGGCATGGAAATGCCAAGCAGGTTAGAAGAAGAACAAGCTGAGGGGAGGTAAGCCTGAGAGTTTAGGGTAGAAAAGAAGGTGACAACGACCAAGATGCTATTGTGGACTGTTGTTTTTAACAAACATTCAGTAGTTCAATTTTACCAAAAAATCAGGAGCCAGATGCTATGGTGAAAGCCTGCAGAGACAGCTTCCAGCTGATCCTCCTCCAAAGTAATGGCCCTAAAGGAAGTTCTTTTCCATGCCATCTCAGAAACCCTTCAAATTGAATGTACCTCACTTCTAATCCTGTCTGTCCCTTTATCCATCCCCTTGACTTCCTCTCACTTACTCACTATGGCTTTTCCCTGTGTTCTTTCCCTGTCAACTGGTTGCTTGTTCCACCTCTTCACCTTTGGTTAACTTTATTTAAACCTGTTTATAATAGACAGAAAGCTCTTGGATTAAAGTTAAGTGCTAAGGCTGAGCCATACCACAACTAGAAATAGGTTTTTGTTTTTGTTTTTGTTTTCTAGTAAATAACACGATCTTGAGGTTCACACTGTGATCAAATATCCTGCAAAAGTGGACTTTGAAATGTATAACAGGTACATGGAAAGAAGGACCAGAGGTCTCCAGAGGCAAACATGGGCATTTGTATGTAACAACAGGGAAGTGGCCCTTTCTGGCAGGCTGAAACCCTATTCATAGGTTCTTGAGGAATGCTGTTCCTGCAACATTTCAGCTTGAACTAGGAATGACTGTCATCTTAGGTTTTCCACTGTCTTTTGGGGAACTGGGGTTTCCTTTGAACCTGAAATTTATCAAGCAGTAAAGTGTCTCACCTTCCTCCCTGGTCCATTTCCTCCAGTAGAGGTTCATTCTTTCTTAATCAATTTTTGTAAATATTGTCCATATGTGCTTGTCTAATCCCTTTTTCCTGGACCCTAAAACCTGAGCTCCTTTTGGAATTTCTCCAGACCTTGATGTACCTCCATATATGTTTGATGATGGTTGTCTTATTTACATTTTCCACTGCTGTGAGAAGACACTGTGAGCATGACAACTCTTATAAAGGACAACATTTTATCAAGGCAAGAAGAATGGCAGTGTTCAGGCAGAGATGGTACTGTAGAAGGAGCAGAAAGTTCTACATCTTGTTCCAAAGCAAACATGAGAAGACTGCCTAATGGGCAGCTAGGAGGAATATCTCAAAGCCCACCCCTACAGCAACATACTTCCTCCAATAGGCCACACCTTCTCCAAAATAGCCACACCCCCTAATAGTACTACTCCCTGGGCCAAGCATATTGAAATCACCACAGTGTTTATAGGAAAGAATAAAAAAAAACTCTTTCCATGGAACATGTACAATTGATGTCATTAAACTGGTGCTTCAAAAATGATGTCATCCCATTTCTGTAGAGGTCTTTGACCCAATACATGAGTCATCAACTCTCATGAATGTGTCACCCAGCATGAAAACCTGGCTCCTTTCTCCTCCCACCAACAGAAACACTGGGAGTGAATTCAACATCAGCAACCATCAGGTAAAAGCAGGCCCACAGCACAAAGAGATCTCACCCAGTCAATACTTTGAAATTCTGGGGAAGAAACCCATGCCTATGTTAATAATTCCACAAAATTGATAAACTGATTAGACCTTCAAGGCTATGAGGAGTGGGAATGTTGGAAGTCCAAAACCTGTATATCTTAAGTTATCTCTGAAGAACTTCCTGGTCATACATTCTTCATTTCTTTGCCTACCATAGATCTTTTTTATTATCACATGAAAGCTTTTGGTGTGTGTTATCTCAGCCACCCACTACTTTTCATCAATCTAAAAGATACGAATGTCATTATAGAGTATCTGAACCCTATACAAGAGATTTCTCTGCTTTGTCATAAGCCACCTATCTGATTATTCCAATATGGATATGAAAATGCCTGATTTGTGATTTTCTTTTGTGTGGTAACTATAAAACTTTGTGAAATTATTTCTACATTAGGATATGTTTGGGGGGCAACCTAAGTCAGTGTTCTTTGATTATTGCTGCTCATATTTGGCTCAAGAATAATCTCTTATTCCTTTTGAAGTGAGAGCTCTATTTTCCATCAATAACAGCTATGCAAAAAAAATGATATATAGTTATAGTGAGTTATAGTGTGGTGAAAGAAAACTCACCTGTTATTGTAGAGCCTTAATTATCATTACCATTTTGTAATACAGCAAAGAGGTTTCTCAGAAAATCAAATAATCCCACTAATGGGTACTTATCCAAAGGAAATGGCATCAGCACATCCAAAGATGCCCGCACTTAGTGTACAACGCAACATTATTCATAATGCCTGAGTTACATCATCCATTGTGCCTATTGACAAATGAATGGATACACATAGAGGCAGGGGGTGAGGAGAGGAGAGAGGGGAAGGCAGGGGGAGGGAGAGAGAATGCATATGAACATGTGTTTAATGGAATACTGTGCATATATAATAACATTAAATCACGTCTTTACAGTCACTGAGTATAAGTGGAGTCTGTACTAAACAAGCTATGCTCAGAAAGAGAAGCAGTAGGTCATCTCTCTACTGGGTGAGAAGCTAAAAAGGTTGATTTAATGCAAATAGGGTAGAAAAATGTTTACTAGAGGCTAAGACAAATGGATGTCTTGCAGAAATTTAAGGGTACTGGAATTTAAGGGCTAAATTGGCACTGCTCTAGTAATAACAAGCTAATAAAAATTTAGGGAGCAAGAATTGGTGAAAAGAAATAGGTTTATCCAAGGCCATCATTGGGAGAGATAGGTATGTTGTTAACTATTATGGGACACACTATTATGGTTTACAGTAAGACCCAGCTAATGAGTGGGAAGTAGCCAGACTGTGTGGACTGTCTTTCCATAGCAGTTCATACCTGGGCCAGAGCCTTCTGGAATCTAGTACCTACATTTTCTTTCCAGACATACTTTACTTTCTGCAATTCAACTCATGAAGTGAGGAGATGAGATGATTTTCTTATTTCTCTTACAGCATATCTATCATCCTAGCTCACAGGAGATTCAGGATCTTGATTCAAGAAACTGGTGAGAGGAAATATACATATTCAGATTGAATTTTATAGTTTCAACAACAGCCAAGACAGAAGGGCTAGTAGTAGCGTTCTCCCCATCCTTGCGATGATCCCTATAGAAAATATCAGAGGAAACAGTATAGAAGCAGTATAGAAAGAACAGTATAGGGAAAAATTAAGGTTTATTGATCAGTACATGAAGTACTATCACTAATGAGAGTAGCCAATAGCCAAAGAGACCATTGTGGAGAAAACCATCCTGGGGGTGAAAGACAATCAGATCACAGCATAGGGCACAGTTTTGAGAAGGTAAGAACAAACAATGGCCATTGGGACACCTGTTCCAATCTTCATTTTAAAGAAGGCTTTATAAACCTGTTTCTTTTTTTTTATAAATATTGTTTTTATTACATATTTTCCTCAGTTACATTTCCAATGCTATCCAAAAAGTCCCCCATACCCTCCCCCCACTACCCTACCCACCCACTCCCACTTTTTGGCCCTGGCGTTCCCCTGTACTGGGGCATATAAAGTTTGCAAGTCCAATGGGCCTCTCTTTCCAGTGATGGCCAACTAAGCCATCTTTTGATACATATGCAGCTAGAGTCAAGAGCTCTGGGGTACTGGTTAGTTCACTGTTGCACCTACAGGGTTGCAGATCTCTTTAGCTCCTTGGATACTTTCTCTAGCTCCTCCATTGGGGGCCCCATGATCCATCCAATAGCTGACTGTGAGCATCCACTTATGTGATAAACCTGTTTCTTAAAGTCTATCCTGGACAGCTTTCCTGACAGATATTTTTCTGCCCAGATGATTGACAGACATTTTTAGATTGACTCTAAAAGGAGGGAACAATAGTGCATCCTTGGTCTTTTTCAGCCTCCTACTATATTGTAACCATGTAAGATTTAGGATTCTTTTTTATTGTTTTGTGTGTTTGTTTTTGGAGACAGTGTTGCCCTGACTGTCCTGGAACTTGTTCTGTAGACCAAGCTGGCTTCAAACTCAGAGATCACCTCCCTCTCCCCTCTCCCCTCTCCCCTCTCCCCTCTCCCCTCTCCCCTCTCCCCTCTCCCCTCTCCCCTCTCCCCTCTCCCCTCTCCCCTCTCCCCTCTCCCCTCTCCCCTCTCCCCTCTCCCCTCTCCCCTCTCCCCTCTCCCCTCTCCCCTCTCCCCTCTCCCCTCTCCCCTCTCCCCTCTCCCCTCTCCCCTCTCCCTCCTGAATGTTGGGAGTAAAGGTGTGCACCACCACACACAGTTTAGGTTTAGGACACTTAAACCCAAGTTAAGATTATGAGGTCAGGATGTCACATCTCCTCCCAGAGCTAGAGATGCTTCAAGTCCCATTCCTCTGACCAGTAGTTTTGCAGTTGCAAACCTTGGTGACTATGGTGCTGAAGTCCAGCTCTTTTATCCTCTAATTATGCCAATATCTATCTGACTACCATCTCAACGAATGACTACAACTAAATATGCATGTGTGAAGCATTAGAAGAGAGTCCAAAGTTTTCTAACACAAAGAAGTGTTAAACATTTAAGAAACGGGAAATGCACACTTGCATGCATATATGTGGTGAGGGAGGGGAAGAAGAGAAGGAGAGGGAGAGGGAAAAGTAGAAGGGAGAGGGAAAGATGGAGAGGGCAAGTAGGGAGGGGGAGAGGAAGAGGGCAAGAAAAGGGGTAAAAGAGATTATAGACATGGCAAGATGTGTATGCACACATACAATTATCACAAAATAGCCTAGAAAACACCCAATTTTAACATTTCATTTTACAAAATATAAAGTGAATAAAGGAAGCACTATGAATAAATACCGAAACACAAGGAAGTGTGAGAGTAGAAAAGTGAGTATAGATTTCACCCCGAAGCAGACATTGCCCATCTCTTGCATGCGAGCATTAGATGATTCTGATTTTAGGCATCTCATGAACCAACAATGGATGCAATGAATGGAAAGAATGCTGAAAGTACTGACAGAATTTATTCAACATGTGGGGAGAATGGTCTAGGGCTCACACTTCTGAGCACTCTCTGATTTAATTCTCTTTCACAAGTAGATCGGGGTCTGGATAGTAGCTGAGCTGGTCAACCCCATGAGCTCTCTTGCATCCACACTGTGAGGAGAGCACTGCCTTGGCTAGGCTACCCATTTGCAGAAGAAGGGGTCAGTTCTTCTGCTCTCATGCCCTCAGGGCTGTCTCATCCACATCCAAGCCTGCAGAGCTACATCCACTGTCCTGCTGGGTAAAGCCTCTAGGTACACTCTCCCACGTGTTGCAGCTGGCAAGGGGCAGGGCCAGCTCACCTCTCTCATCGTCTCTCCCGATTGACAGAGGTGGAAAGGGGCATCACCTCTCTGCACATACCACATCACATTAGACAAGTGGTATGACCAGCCCTCCCTTACTCACACCCTCCGGCATCTTATCTGTTGCCCACCCCTCCCCCTACCAGGACCAGCTCCACTGTGCTGTCCCAGCAAGCTCTCCAGAGCACTTCAGCCAGTGAGGGGTGGGGCCAGTTCTGCACAGCCCTTGGATATCTACGCGGTCCCGGGTAGCTGCTCAGACTGGGGATGCCCCATGGCCTCTAGTGGGAATATGATCCACTGACCCCTGCCTTAGTAGTAGCATGCTGGGATTTCAACATGGCCTCAGGTGACAGGGCTGAATATTCATAACTAGCTATTCCTCTCCTCCCTCTCATATCCAGTTCCACCTTTCTTCATGATGCTCAAACCGTTCCACTTCTCTTTCTCTCCTGTCTGCTCACCACACACTTGATACTGTAATGGCTCCCACATCAGACAGCCACACGACACAGCTGGCAAGTCTCTGGGTGACCTCCTCTGCGGTGCACTGCGTGGCCTGTGGCAAGCAAGCTTCTGGGTGTCCACTGTGTGGCATAGAGGCAGGTGTGTGTCTGGATGTCTTCCCGCTCTCGCACTGCCTGTCATAGCAGTAGTGAGGCCTTTATGAGACTTGCTAGCCGGAACAATGCGGTGGCAAAAAGGTTTCTGGGCTCTCCCCCAACTCCAACCTCCACCCGCAGTTGGTATGGCCTTTATGAGATATTAAAATTTTATTCATTGGCATTTATTCTTGGTATTTAGGATTAACTACCAAGACACATGTTTTAAAGGAATATTTGAACTTAGATCTTTAAATTTAACCAGTTTCATATTAAAAAATAATATCATATATACATATATATGTAATTAACAATAAATATAAACTTCATTATTTTACAAATTATTCAATTCTAAGTATTAGTGTGTCTAGTAGATTGTAATATAGGCAGTGTTTCCTTTTTTATCTACAGCTGCTTCTTCTACCAATGAAGACTAAAGGAGAGTTGGTTTTCAAAGAAAATATCATGATCTACCACGAGGTGGCAGAACGGCATTTGCAATATCGTATTTCAAGCAAGGCTTGAAGTTGCTGAGGAGGAAGAAAGGTGAGGGTTGCTGGAAGAATTGTTTAGAGGGTTATAATTTAATATCGTTTCCCAAACATCTCCCCAGTTAATGAACTTGCGTGTCATTAGTTTTCCAACGGCTCGTAAGTCTTCACAGAAACATTTTAAAACAGTGACGCTGCAAATATTAATTTGGACTCATCTCTTCTGAAGTTAAAACTGAACTTCAATTTCAACTTTTTTCTTACCTGGTACTACAAAATAGTTAACCATGATGATCTGATGCCTTTATTCCAACTCTGGTGAGTCCTCGAGAGGAATCTGTCCTCAGAAGTCGTCAGACTCACCCCGTTTCCTCTGCAGTAATTAGGTAAGAAGGCGTCAAGAACATATCAAACTTCTGTTTACATGATTCAGAATTTTATAAACATTAAACTTTGACCCATCTTTAAACCTTTCTGGTGTTCCTAGAAAAGAGTGCTTTACTTGGAATAGATCATACATGTAAAACAGCCCGTTCCTATTACAACCCTGAGATTCCACCTCACACCAGTCAGAATGGCTAAGATCAAAAATTCAGGTGACAGCAGATGCTGGCGAGGATGTGGAGAAAGAGGAACACTCCTTCATTGTTGGTGGGATTGCAAGCTGGTACAACCACTCTGGAAATCAGTTTGGCGGTTCCTCAGAAAATTGGACATAATACTACCAGAGGATCCAGCAATACTTCTCCTGGGCATATATCCAGAAGATGTCCCAACCGGTAAGAAGGACACATGCTCCACTATGTTCATAGCAGCCTTATTTATAATAGCCAGAAGCTGGAAAGAACCCAGATGTCCCTCAACAGAGGAATGGATACAGAAAATGTGGTACATTTACACAATGGAGTACTACTCAGCTATTAAAAGGAATGAATTTATGAAATTCCTAGGCAAATGGATGGATCTGGAGGGCATCATCCTGATTGAGGTAACATATTCACAAAGTAACTCACACAATATGTACTCACTGATAAGTGGATATTAGCCCAAAAACTTAGGATACCCAAGATATAAGATACAATTTGTTAAACGCATGAAACTCAAGAAGAATGAAGACCAAAGTGTGGACACTGTGCCCCTTCTTGGAATTGGGAACAAAACACCCATGGAAAGAGTTACAGAGATAAAGTTTGGAGCTGTGAAGAAAGGATGGACCATCTAAAGACTGCCATATCCAGGGATCCATCCCATAATCAGCTTCCAAACGCTGACACCATTGCATACACTAGCAAGATTTTGCTGAAAGGACCCAGATATAGCTGTCTCTTGTGAGACAATGCCGGGGCCTAGCAAACACAGAAGTGGATGCTCACAGTCAGCTATTGGATGGATCACAGGGCCCCCAATGGAGGAGCTAGAGAAAGTACCCAAGGAGCTAAAGGGAACTGCAACCCCATAGGTGGAACATTATTATGAACTAACCAGTACCCCAGAGCTCTTGACTCTAGCTGCATATGTATCAAAAGATGGCCTAGTCGGCCATCACTGGAAAGAGAGGCCCATTGGACTTGCCAACTTTTTATGCCCCAGTACAGGGGAATGCCTGGGCCAAGGGGTGGGGGTGGGTGAGTGGGGGACTGGGGGGGGAGTGTATTGGGGACTTTTTGGATAGCATTGGAAATATAATTGAGGAAAATACCTAATTAAAAAAAAAAAGAATCAACCAAAAAAAAAAAACAAAAAACAAAAAAAAAACAGCCCGTTCCTGAAGTTCTGGAAGAAGCAGGGTGATCATATTTCAGCAGACAAAGGGAGGGATCTATAAAATGAAAGTGTAGTTCATAAGGATGCGGCTGTAATAGTGAAATATTTCCCAGTTTTCACCTGAAAACAAATTAGAAAAGAAAGAGAAATCTATAAACTATATTTTCAGAGAAAATATATAATATGCATCTACAAAGACATTTATAATGAGGATAAAAGTCAGGAATGATACAAAACGACAGGGTGACGATAAATCAGGTTCCTCCTACTTACCTTTCCTTCTCTCTTTGCTATTATATCTTGTTTTTTTATTATTATTATTATTTCTTTTATTTCAATCCTAGAAAATATTTTTGTTTATATTGAATGCATTCTGACACAATGTCAACCCAAATCCATATTTTTTGTCCTTGCTTCCTTTGTTTGTTTGTTTTGCGGGGGGTCTGTTTTAGTTTCATTTTTAATTTTTAAATTTATTTTTATGCACATTTGTGTATTGTCTGCATTCATGTCTGTGAGAGGGTGTCAGATCCACTGGAATCATAGTTACAGAAAGCCGTGAGCCACCATATTGGTACCGGGAATTGAGGCCTCTGGAAAAGTGGTCAGTGCACTCACCTTTAAGCCCTGTCCCCTAGTTTTATCTTTTGGTGATACTAAGTAGATGATAAATTCAGAGATATGGAAAAGCTGGAAATGTAACAGAAGACCTCAGAAAATCTGATGATGTTTCCTAACCCAAGTCTCAGACTAACCACTATGCTTTATGTGCAGAGAAAAAGCAGGGCTTCATCAATGCCAGGAAGGCACTGTTCAGCAGTGCAATATCCTCAACCCTCAAATGTAGCAATCTTTACTTTCATTTATTTTATGTGTATAGTGTTTTGTCTTTCTGAATATATGTGCACTCCTTGCATGCTTGCTGCTGGTGGAGGCCAGAAGAGGGCATCAGATCTCCTGGAACTGGAGTTACAAATGGTTGTGAATTACCATCTTGATCTTGGGAATGAAACCCCAGTCCTCTGGAAGAGCTGCAAGTGCTCTTAACCACTGAGCAATCTCGCTGGTCCTACATGCATCATTTTTAATGGAGGAACCCTAGAACATTTCATTAATTTTTTTCAGGAACAGAAGTAAAGTTGCACTCTGTATTGGTCATATAGTATTCATACATTTCTATAACACCACAGCCAAAGCAACACACATTCACACAGCTTGGGAATCTGCAATCCAGGCACTAGGTGTTCTGCTGGGAGTCTCACAAAGTACGATCAAGATATCTATCTACTAGGGCTTCTGTGTCATCATTAACAGTAAAGGGCTGACTTTCGGAAGGCCAGGATTGCATTTGCACCTTTCCTTTCGGTCTGCCTGAGTTTTATCCAGGTCTCTCTGGTCATGAGTGTTCTTTCTCCCAAGTCTTCAGTGGGGACAAACTACAATGTGGCAGCCACTTCAAAGCCAGTAAGGGAAAGAGTGGAGCAGGGGAGTAGTTCTCCAAGAGAAGCAGCACTCCGCTCTGTGTGCCTGCTCAACACTCATCCACACATCACACCATTGCTGATTTTCTGTTAGCTGTAGGCAAACTAGACACCATGCCTGCAGGATGTGAAAATGACTGAACCTCAAGAAACAGGCCTCCTGGAGACACACTCTGGGGTCTGTTTATACCACCAACAGTGAATTTGATCTAACATTGTACTTGTGTATTGTCACTGTGCTTCAACTCACACCAAATGGCATCAGCACAGTGTACAGCAGCAAATATCCCAAATGGGCTTTTCCTCCTCCTGATACTATATTTTCAGCCTGGCTGAAAATTAATCAAGAAAACAAAGAATAAAATAAGAGAAATAAATCCAAATACAAGAATAGTATGTACAAATGAAGATGTTTTTACAGAAATTTAAAGGAAATCTAAAAATTTCTGTTTTATCTAAGATAAAGTATTTTGTCTTTTGAAAGATTATTTCTGAGGTTTTCCTGGGGGACAGAAGAGATTATAGTTTTTGTAATTACTGCTATTTTGTGGGTTTGTCTTGTTTTATTTAAACAGGTCTTGCTATATATGTTTGGCCTGCCTGAAACTTGATGTATGCACCCAGCTGACCCCACATTTCTGATAATCCCCCTATCTACATGATAGATTAATGCACCTATGCTAGACGCATATATTTCTTATTATGTAAAGTGACAAGAGAAACTTTGACTAGTAAATTATTTTAGTGAAAATCTAATAAAAGGTTGACAATATGAAAACAAGAATAGGGCCTGTGGCAGTAATATACAAAGAGGCAAAGTAGAGTATGTCATATTTATGCATAATATTCATAATATTCAAAGGAGACAAACCTCCATAAAACCTTTTCTACTTAAAAACTCATTCCAATTGTGTACAAACAAGGGCAGGTCATGGCCGCACAAAGAAATTTACAAGTCTTTCCACTGGAAACACTTATAAATTCTGGGCATAACATTTAAAGAAACTCTTTAAGGTTATAAAAAAAGAACCCAAAACAGGCAGTTGTAGGAAGATTTGCTCCTAGAGAATTGTTCTTTCGTGGCTTTCTCTCTGGAACACTCCTCAGTCACAACCATCCCATGTCCTATCAGGATAAAGTTAGGGGTGGGGGGAACCCAAAACAAAACAAAACAAACAAAAAAAAAAAACCTTAGCAGTGGGAGATCACAGATGATGTGATAGAGATCCAGAAAAACTGGAAACTTACTAGGGATGTTTTGAAAGAAGACTCCAAAATCAGACTCTATATCCTGTCCAAGTCTGTGTCCAACCAATATACTTTGTGTGCACAGAGAACCTCAATGCAGCCTGGAGTGAAGGCAGATATCGGCTGGAAATGTGTCCAATTTTTTTTATTTTGATTTTTTATTTGTTTACATTTCAAATGTTATCCCCCTTCCCAGTCTGCCCCCCCCACAACCCCTACTCCAGCCCCATTCCCTTTGCCTCTAAGAGGATGCTCCCCCACTCACCCACCCACTCCCACCACACCCCTCTAGCATCGCCCTTCTCTGGGGCATCAAGCCTCCACAGAACCAAGCACCTCCTTTCCCACTGATGTCAGATGAGACAGCCCTCTGCTACATATGTAGCGGGAGCCACAGGCAGGCCCGTATATACGCGTTGGTTGCTAGTTTAGTCCCTGAGACCTCTGTGACCAATCTTTGATAGAACTGCTTCTACTAACTGGAGGCTCTGTTGTACCTGCTCAGAGAGTTCCTGAACTGTACACAGTTTAGGAAGCAAAAAGCAGAAACCTTTAAAGCCTGGAGTGTTTATAAAAGCACCTGTTGGAATTGGATAAGGGACTAGTACCTAAGCAGGAGTCCCAGAGGAGGGAGATAAATTAGAAGATGAGCTTTAACTTGGAATACAGACTGCCTGTATCTTTGGTACATATAGAAGATGCACACAGTTAGGGAGACCTCTAGAGAGCCAAGCCAGAAGGACCACACCTTAAAGGTGCAAAGGCTGAATTAAGCATTAGATGCTGCACCCAGTGCAGAGTTGGGTTTCTCTCTGACTATAAGCAGAAAACCTATATTTTATGGCATGGAATGGGGTAAGTGTATTCTCACAACAAGGAAAAAATTCCCGGAAACTGAAAGTATTATCTAGGTTTGAAACACAGGGCATGAGTGAAGCTATGTGAGGAGAATTCATAGAGCATATGAGATAAAGCTGAGGGGTGTCCCTGAGGATAATAGAGGAGAAAGTTTATTATAGTTTAAAGGGAGAGCTTATCTAGAGGCAGGGACATCTGGAGAGTCCAGAGTGGCCATGATCATAATGAGCTGGACCATGTGCGAGAGGAGGAAAGGAAGGGAGAGGGAAGAGAAGGAACCACATGCAGCAGACAGGACAAAGGTCAAAAACAGGGACAAGTAACCAAAATATTGGGAATAGCTAGAGATTATCTAAGGCAGAGCCTCTAAGGTAAAGGTAGCCCAGGCCCTGGGCAGGAGAGTTCCAGGCAGAGGGCAGAGCATGGTATGTGAGCCCTTTCCTGTAACAGATAGGTACTGAGGGATGCTGGGAAGATCTGGAGACTAGGTCCACTTTGATATGTTGCATAGGCACTGCAGCTGTTTGGCCTAGGGTTTGAACCATAACAGTTCAACGATAGGAAAAGTAAACCCCATGCCCAAAGCGACAGATTTGAGGATCTCTACACATGAAGATAAGTCTTTAATATGGCCTGTTTCATGACCTCCAAACAGCAGAAGGGAAAGCAATTCGTATGCATGTAAGAGCTGAAAATTCCCCTATATCATGAAAGATATGAGGTTTGGGGAAACCTCAATGTATCTTTCAGAATAAAATGTCCAAACCACACCTAGGCAAAAGCCTAAGGTAAAGAAAACATTATAACAGCCTAACTCATCGGAGACAGATAAGAACCAGAAAACCTTACAACAGCCTAACTCACAGGAGACAGCTAAGAACCAGAGGTGACCTAAATGCCGCTATCTGGGGACAAGGTAAATAATAGCATCTCAATTACATATGGTATGTTATAGAAAAAAGGAGTAGACTAATGATTCACCTGGGCACATCTCATGGATATATCCCCAAAATGTTATCTGAGAGAAAGCACACCTAAAGATTTATAACCTAGGTGGTGCACCTTATTTAAAAAGACTAGAAAAAGACAATTGCAAATCAATGGATGATTGGGAATAAGATGGGGGGTCATAATAGCTACCACGGAAACATAAAGCAACAGGTGCTTTCGAGGGTTAAGAGAAAGAACCCTCATATGTTCTGGATAGGAATGTAAAATAACCTCACCACCATGAAACCATATGACATTTTCTTACACCATTAGAATTACCATTTGGTCCAATTACACTTCCTAGGTAAATACCCAAAGATACTAAAGCCAACCTGCAGTAGATATTTCCATATGACCACACCTAGCACCACACTAACCACACACTAAGTTATAAAATCATCACAGGTGTCTATCAATGGAGGAACAGACACAGTGGGTATTCCATATACAGACAATGGACTATTATTCAACTATAAAGAATAGAACCTGCATATCTGTAGGAAAATGGACTGACTCTGAGATACTCACATTAAGCAAGATATGAGTAGTTTAGAAAGATGCACATCATGCGCTTTCTCTCACATCAGAGTGTTGGGGTAGAATAGCAGGGGAGTAGAATGGGGCTACTTGGGAAGGGCAAGAAGACCACTGGTGGGCTGTGAGAAATGAATGTGAGGAAAGTCATCAAAGTACACAATATATGTAAACGTGTCATAATTTGTATCTGTTAATCTGTACAAAAGAAGAGAGCTTGAAAGCAAGCGCACTAGAACTGAGCAGGAGATACAAGCAACTCAGCAAGGCAGAAATTCATAGGGACACAAGAAGATGCCAGCACACACACAGCCTAGGTCATGTCTGGCCTGATGCCTGGGTTTGTCAGTTGTTTTGAAACATTGATAGCCTTGCTTTGATGTGGATTCTTTGTATAGCAATAGTGGAGTTCTGTAGCTGGCAAAAAAAAAAAAAAAAAGTCACAAGACTTTATTTATCCATCACTGCTTACTTATTATCTGCATTGTAGAAACAGATTTCGTATGCTTACTATAGATCCACGGTTCTCAACCTCATGGGTTGTGATCATTTTGGGGGTTGAACACAGGTAGGGATCATCTAAGACTAACAGAAAACATAAATATTTATATTATGATTATATTATGATTCAAAATTTTAGTATGAATTAGCAATGAAACTAATTTTATGGTTGGGAATCACCACAGCATTATGAAGGTTGAGAACCACTGCTATAGCAGATCAGGATAATATTACGAATGCGATTAATGAGGTTGATTAACTGGTGACATAATCAAATGGATTTTTAAAGCAACAACCAAATTCTGTCACTTTTTTCCAAAGCTCATTTTGTGTTTTCATAAAATGGTTGGTTACCTGTGGTGTCTATAAACATACACACAGAGAGATAGAGAGAGAGGCAGAGAGAGAGAGACAGACAGACAGAGACAGAGACGCAGAGACACAGGGACAGACAGAGACAGACAGACAGACAGACAGACCAATAGACAGAAGCAGAACACTGACAAACATCGTGCATATCATAAACATAACTAACAATTCGCCATCTTTGGGCTAAAAGAGTTTAACAAAGCTGAAGCAACTATAAAGAATGATGAAGTCTCATGTCTAAACTGTGCACCAGAGCTGACCTTGTTGTTGGCTTTTGCCACACTGGTCAACAGGCAATCCTTCAGACAGGAACTCTTTTCCCACTACTTGACTGACTCACTGTCCAAAAACAAATAGAGTAATGCAACCAAATCAAGCATTTAGCTCAAGAAGTTGAATAAAACAATAATAGAAAAATATAGTCTATGGCAGCAGGCAAAGTAATTAATAGTTACAAAATTTAAAAGGCAAAACCAAGAAACAGAGAAAGAAATCAAATTTTAATACAGAAGTATTATATCCTCTGAGAAATCAGATAGTATCTTTAAACATTGTTAGATTTTAAAGCAGTATAAAATCCCATATAACACTGCTTTTTGCCCCTTTTTATTTGTTTGTTCTTTCTGAAGACCTGGATTTTCTGTGCAGTCCTGGATGTCTAGACCTAGTTATATACACTAGGCTGGCCTCAGACTCAAAGCTCTGCTTGTCTCTGTTTCCCAAGTGTTGGGACTAAAGGCAGGAACTACGACACCAGGCTTGCTACACATTTTTAAAAGCAACAGGAAACAGCAAAATATTGAATACTACAAATATCTAAACTCACTCAAAAACAGGTAGAAAATCAGAAGGCACAAAACAACTAAAAACATTTAAATAAGTCACTCCAACATGCTTCCTGATTCTACCTCTCTCCATGTCTTTCTTCATCTCATCTGGAAAAATATATCCAGTATAGACACAATCACTTACCTGTACATGAATTCGAGTACAAGCACTGGTCATGATTCCTCATTGCATCTTCTACAACTTAAAATACTTAATGTGATAGCACAGGCAGTTTTCATTAATTTTACATGTTAAATACTACTTACAGAAAAGTAACAATTATTTTTGGAGGAAATTTTTACTCTCTATATTAATTACTTAAAACAGAAGTTTTGTAATAAAAGATATTCAGGTAGAATCTAGATGGATAAATTATGTAAATAGACCTACCCTTGCAATGAACAAGGCTGTGTGCAGATTCAAGCTGCTGTCTATTCTTGAGAACATTTAAACAAATATTACCTCTCACACTAGTGATGATCAAGCCTACTGTGAGACTGAGAATTAACTCTACATACTTATTAGTAATGATGAGATACTCCAGATCTCACAGCCCTATGGTATCAGTAAGCTTTTCAAATTTTGATTATTTTTATGGTTCATGAGTGACTTTGTTGTTGTTCTGAAACTACACATGCTGATTCTCATGATTCTTGTCCTTTCCCAACAGAACTGCAACCTATAGCACCGAAACAGTGAGCTGGGGACTCGTCCTCAGGCAGGAAGGAATGTGGCAGAGTCCTGTGACTTTTTTTCAAATAACTGGGTGACCTAGATCCATTTCTATTGTTGTGATAGAATATGGTGACAAGACTAACTTAGGAGAGAAAGGGTTTATTTTAGCTCATGATTCCTGGTCATATCAAATTCACAGTCAAGAGAAAGCAGAAATGAATGCATGCACACTCCCTGTTCAGGTGACTCTTTCTTTACTCTCATGCACTCAAGAGCTCAATAGCCAGGAATGCCCACTTTCATGTTGAGTCTTTCTGCATTGATAAGGGGAATGAGAAAAATACTCCACAGATATGCCCGCAGGTTGGATTAATCTAGAACATCCTTTATTGACACTCATCCCAGGTAATTGCAAGTTGTGTTAAGTTGACAATTAAAACTAATTGTTACAGAGGGACAGTCATATTCTTTTGCACACATACACATTGTGAACGTTGTAGGGGTAGAGCAAGAACCAAAGGCAATGGAATTTCATTATTTGAAAGGAGAATTGAGATTATGATGAGAAAAAAACCTCTTAAACAGAAAAGGCAATTGAGAGTCTGAATCAACGAGAGCTACAAGGTAGAGAAACACAACATGCTTGAGGCTGATAGAAAAAATGTCAATTGTTAGTCCAAAATAACTTTGAGAAGGGACTATGAAGTGAGCTATAGATTATATATTTCTTGCTGACTTTTTTTTCTCAGCAAGGTGTAGTGGTGAACATTTTTAATCTCTGAGTTCTCAGCCAGCCTGGTCAACACAGTGTGTTCCAGGACCGCTGGAGCTGGAAGGTGGTCTTGTGTGGAAGATGATAATACCTACAAAATGAGGAGGGCACCCACGGGCTTTCACATTGAAACATATTTGGTTCATAGTAGGAGAGCGGTTTGAATTCCACATGGGAGTCAGCATAGTCAACAAGGTGAGAGTAGGGAAATGCTGTCAGGTGTGTAAGAAGCACTAGCAAGAGATGTTGAAAACCTTAGTGAATATATTCCCATCCACAGTGAAATGAGTGGGACCATGTTTGTGAGGCCATCTCAAAACCACAAGGAAACAAACAAATTTTTTTTCGAAAGATTCTTTTGATATTTAGTGTCACTTCAACTATGATTAGCATTTTCATTATTTGTACAAATGTAAAAGCATTTTTCAGATGATGTGTTGTAGTTTTTAAGCTAAAGGAGCCCTTCGCTTATATGGCTGCTATTTTTAAATGTCCTTTGCAGTTTCCACTGCTGCCAACTCACTTGATAGTATTTATAAAGACCTGACTGCATCCCATGAACCTTATTACCTGTAGCTATATGAGGTGAGAATTGGAAGGATCCACAGGAATATACTAAATGAAAAAAAAAAAAAAAGATTATCAAAGAATGAAGTCCTTTCCAATTAATTTAAGACTTCCACACATAAAAAGCAGAAAGGATATGAAGAAAATCCCTACTTAAATGACAATTCTTCAGAGAATTAAGGCCTAAACAACAGGAAAAACAATTTTTTCTTCTGTTCCCAGGAGCAAAATCTGCAAGCAGTAAATCTCTGATAAGGAAAGTGTGGGAGTAGAACGTGAGGCCCGGGGGTGGAAGATCATGTGGTGCAGCTGCAATTCACAGCCCAATAGCTTCCCTTGCTGCTCTTCTGCTAAGGGAATGAGACAGGCAGCGTAGTATAGATGACTGCACAGCCAACGTAAAATCAAGTTAACATAGTTGAATGGCCCCAGTTTTTCCTATTACAGATCAATTTTTTTTTCATTAAGAAAAACAGGAATAAAATGAGTGTCATCAGTCATGAGGTAGAAGGCCAGGAAATAACATGGGGAATGTTAATGATACAATAATAAAATGGACTGCCTTGTCTGGCCTCAGTGGGAGAGGAGGTACCTTGCTTCAAGTGCCAGAGTAGGAGGAACAATAAGCAAAAACTAAAATTAAAGGAAAAATAAAATAAAATAAAATAAAGTACACTGTGCAGAATGTTAAATTTGTCTTCTCTCTACAATTCTGTCTTATAGCTATGAGGTGAGTCCGGTCACTGCAGACTTTAGTAGCAGGAACTGATTCATCAATAACAGGGGGAGGTGGTCTGGTATGGAAGATGATAAAAACTAAAAAATGAGAAGGGCATTCAAGGGATTTCATGTCAAAACGCATTTGGTTTGTGGTAGGAGAGCAGAAGAGAAATCAAAAGAATTCCATGTGAGAATCAGCCCAGTGAGCAGGGTAAGAGTAGAGCAATGCTGTCAACTGTGCAAGGAGCGCTGGCAAGAGATGTTGAAAACATTAGTGAATATATGCCTATCTTCAGTGAACACTTTCATCGTCCAAGGGGGACCAACATAAAAAGGTAGACAATGAAAATGAAGCCTGTTGTGTGAGACTGAAACTGGGAAGCCACCATAGTGGCTCCTCCAATTAAAAGCACTTGTTATACAATACTGGTGGCCTAAGTTTAATCCCTGGGACTCAGCCAAAGGAGAGAGCAGACTCTCAAAGTTGTCTTCTGACAACCACACATGAATTCTCTCTCACACACAGCATACACAGTGATGCACAATAATAGATGATATGTGATAGACAGACAGATGGACAATCAGATAGAAGATAGATAGATAGATAGATAGATAGATAGATAGATAGATAGATAGATAGATAGATAGATAGACAAAATAAAAAATTAGTTTGGAATTAATATTAACTTATAGCTGAGATTTCAGATTCATTTGTGTATCCTTGAAGATACTCTAAGAATAAGCTGTGCACCATCTCTCTCTTTCCATCAACCCTCATTTGTCTGTCTGCCTGTCTGTTGATCTATCTATCTATCTATCTATCTATCTATCTATCTATCTATCTATCTAACTATCTATCTGTTATCTGTGTGTGTTTGCAAATGTAAATATGTGTGTATTTATACATAGCCTTGAGGATGGGCCTTGCATGAAAGGACTAAAGGCACACTCCCTCTCACAGTTTTCTCTAGGCCAGGGCCAGACCAGAAGCCACCTGATCTGCATAGTAAGACATGGGCAGAATGTGGATGTTGGACTCTGCAGGCTCCTCTCCACCCTCTATTCCAGCAACCCCTATGGGCCAATAGAGCATAGTCAGAAGGCAGATACACACACACACACAGGACAAATGGAACAGACCGTTCCTCGAGCAACTGTGTGTGCTATATCTCAAGTTAAGTATTAGCGCTAATGGAACATGATCCACTGAATAAAACAGAAGGCCAAGAATGACGAGCATCTCCATTCCTCTCCATTGAACTCTCTGCTCTCAGATTTTCCTTCCATCTTAGATCGCCTTTGCTGCTGCCCGCAGTGCATTCCTGTTGGTGTTCCAGGACCTGCCCTCAACCCTGAGCAATTCTCACGATTCTTGTAAGTGAAACAACACAACCAACCCATCAATGTGAGTCCCCCTTGCTCCCCCCCCCCACTTTCCTTAACCAGCGGGACCCAAAATGTAATCATATTTAACTTAATTCTTTTCTTCCAAATTCCAAAACTTTTACATCTATACCAGCCTAATTATCTCAGAATTCATGGGCCTGAATTCACTTCCTTTCCATTCTCCCTTGGCTAAGTCTTTCAATGATTTATTCTGTTTTTCAACAGTATGTGTTTAAGTTCTATTATACATTAGCCTGAGGCAGAGAGTTTCTGCTCTTGTATACATACAGTCTTCTGGAAGATAATAAACTGGTTGAGTAAATAATTCACTGGACATGATGTGTACATACCCACAATCCCATCTGCTCAGGTCCTCGGAGTACCGACAAGCTAAAGGGCTGCATGAGCTACATAGGGAGCTAAGTGCCAGCCCAAAAAACTTAGTAAGGCCCTGATGGAATAAAATTTAATTATATATGGCTAGAGAAATAGCTCAGTAGTGTGGTGTTTGCTTAGTACCACAGGACATTTTTAATTGACTTTAAATACTATGTGATTGTGAATACAAAAGAAGACTATAAGAGTTGTCAGAAGGTATAACAAAATTATAATATCTTATTTAGATCTCAGGGCATTGTTCGGTCAAATAAATTAATTGCCTTATAAACATGAAGTCTGAGTACAGATCATCAGATCCATATAAAAGGTGTGGCATGGCAGCGTATGTCTGTAATCTCAGAGATGGCAGGATGGCAGAAACACTGAAAGCACAAAAACCAGCTAACCTGTCCTATTTGTCAACGTTCAAGGCCTGTGAGACTCTTCATTTCTAGCACAAAGTAGAATGTGACTGACGACCTCACTGCCATAAACACAGTGCCTGTGAATGAACACAGAAATACCTTGTAAGTACACACACACACACACACACACACACACACAAACACACACATACACAAATTAAAGGATTCTCAGGCAATATATATTCAGGTCTTAATATAAAATGTACATATGTATTTCTTCCCATCAAAAAACCTTTGCCCTGTAAAGGGAAGGACTATACTCTGTTCATCTTTGCTTCCACCATAATTTGGACACAAGAAATAAATCTTTGGTTGGTTCTGTTTGGTTCTGTTTTATTCTCTATTCTGTTTGAGTTGCTATTCAATGGATTGTGCATTATCCTGCTTCTCTTTCATGTGCTTTCTTGAAGAGGCTGACAAGATGTTTCCGAGTGAGCTGTGCCAGGTGTCGGCTCATTCGTGGAGTCACCATGGATACACGTTCTGCTCTTTAATTTTGTGAGTCAGGAATCTTAATCATAGCAGTTAGTCTAGTGAAAGCCAGATTCTAGAATGTATTCACAATGACCAGTTTTACCAAAAACAATATATGTACACACACTCTCATGAAAGATAACATCTGCTGAGAGGTCTAAAGAGTGGTCTAAACAAATGAGAAAGGAAAGGGAGAAGTACACATAGCAAACTACTACAACCAACCTGAATCTCTTCACTTTACCCCAGGCAATCCCCCAGGGGGTGGAGGTGGGAAACACTCTCTGCTAAGACATCACAAGTACGATGTCCAGACATCAAACCAAACTGCTTCCCCTCTAAAACCTCTTGAGCCTCACAGTTCAAATCACTGTCTTTCCACGCTTCTACTAGAAGCCCACTAAGCCCCACTAAACCATTCTACTGTTTTAGAAAGTCCCAAATCCACATTCTTCCAAACAAAAGTATGGTCACGTTTATCACAGCAATACCCCAGTCCCTGGTACCAACTTCAGTCTTAGTTAGGGTTTGCATTGCTGTGAGGAGACATCGTGACCAAGGCAGCTATTATGAGGGACGTTTAATTGGGGCTGGCTTCCAGTTTCAGAGGTTCAGTCCATTATTGCCATGGCATGACGCATCCAGGCAGACATAGTGCTGAAGGAGCCAAGAGTTCTACATCTTCATTCAAAAGCAGCCCAGAGAGGACTATCTTCTGTAGGTACCCAGGAGGAGGATCACTTTCCACTGGGGGGGACCATGATCATAGGACCTCAAAGCTCATCAAGGACACACCTCCTAATAGTGCCACTTCCCCAGGGTGATGCATACTCAAACCACAACAGTGTATTTGATATTTTGGGAAAAAGATCAATAGCAAGGAAGACAATTGGAGGTATAGATATAGTATGTTTAAAATCAGACCACAGCTGCATTCTAACTATAGATCTTAATACCATCTTTATCTAAGAATCAGGGTTCACAAAATCCAACACCTATTCATGATAAAAGGCTTGGAAAGATCAGGAATTCAAGGCCCATACTTAAACATGATAAAAGCAATCTACAGCAAGCCAGTAGTCAACATCAAACTAAATGGAGAGAAACTTGAAGCAATCTTACTAAAATCAGGGACTAGACAAGGCTGCCCACTTTATCCCTACCTATTCAATATAGTACTCGAAGTCCCAGCCAGAGCAATTAGACAACAAAAGGAGATCAAGGGGATACAAATTGGAAAGGAAGAAGTCAAAATATCACTATTTGCAGATGATATGATAGTATATATAAGTGACCCTAAAAATTCCACCAGAGAACTCCTAAACCTGATAAACAGTTTCAGTGCAGTAGCTGGATATAAAATTAACTCACAAATCAGTGACCTTTCTCTACACAAAGGATAAACAGGATGAGAAAGAAATTAGGGAAACAACACCCTTCACAATAGTCACAAATAATATAAAATACTTTGGTGTGACTCTAAGGAAATGAAAGATCTCTATGATAAGAACTTCAAGTCTCTGAAGAAAGAAGTTGAAGAAGATCTCAGAAGATGGAAAGATCTCCCATGCTCATGGATTGGCAGGATTAATATAGTCAAAATGGCTATCCTGCTGAAAGCAATCTACAGATTCAATGCAATCCCCATCAAAATTCCAACTCAAATCTTCACAGAGTTAGGAAGGTCACATCTGGAAAAACAAAAAACCTAGGATATCAAAAACTATTCTCAATGATAAAAGAACCTCTGGTGGAATCATCATGCCTGACCCCAAACTATACTACAGAGCAATTGTAATAAAAAACAAAACCAAACAAAAACAAAAAACTGCATGGTACCAGTACAGCAACAGACAGGTAGATGAATGGAATAGAATTGAAGACCCAGAAATGAAACCACACACCTATGGTCACTTGATCTTTGACAAGGGAGATAATACCATCCAGTGGATAAAAGACAGCATTTTCTTTTTTTTTTTGATTTTTAATATTTTTATTACATATTTTCCTCAATTACATTTCCAATGCTATCTCCAAAGTCCCCCATAGCGCCCCCCACTTCCCTACCCACCCATTCCCATTCTTTTGGCCCTGGCATTCCCCTATATTGGGGCATATAAAGTTTGCAAGTCCAATGGGCCTCTCTTTCCATTGATGGCCGACTAGGCCATCTTTCGATACATATGCAGCTAGAGACAAGAGCTCCGGGGTTCTGGTTAGTACATCATGTTGTTCCAACAATAGGGTTGCAGGTCCCTTTAGCTCCTTGGGTACTTTCTCTAGCTTCTCCATTGGGAGCCCTGTGATACATCCAATAGCTGACTGTGAACATCCACTCCTGTGTTTGCTAGGCCCCGGCATCGTCTCACAAGAGACAGCTATATTTGGGTCCTTTCAGCAAAATCTTGCTAGTGTATGCAATGGTGTCAGCGTTTAGAAGCTGATTATGGGACGGATCCCTGGATACGGCAGTCTCTAAATGGTCCATCCTTTCATCACAGCTACGAACTTTGTCTCTGTAACTCCTTCCCTGGGTGTTTTGTTCCCAATTCTAAGAAGGTGCACAGTGTCCACACTTTGGTCTTCATTCTTCTTGAGTTTCATGCGTTTATCAAATTGTATCTTATATCTTGGGTATCCTAAGTTTTGGGCTAATATCCACTTATCAATGAATACATATTGTGTGAGTTCTTTTGTGATTGTGTTACTTCACTCAAGATGATGCCCTCCAGGTCCATCCATTTGGCTAGGAATTTCATAAATTCATTCTTTTTAATAGCTGAGTAGTACTCCATTGTGTAAATGTACCATAATTTCTGTATCCATTCCTCTGTTGAGGGACATCTGGGTTCTTTCCAGCTTCTAGATATTATAAATAGGGCTGCTATGAACATAGTGGAGCATGTGTCCTTTTTACCGGTTGGGACATCTTCTGGATATATGCCCAGGAGAGGTATTGCTGGATCCTCCGGTAGTACTATGTCCAATTTTCTGAGGAACCGCCAGACTGATTTCCAGAGTGGTTGTACAAGCTTGCAATCCCACCAACAATGGAGGAGTGTTCCTCTTTCTCCACATCCTCGCCAGCATCTGCTGTCACCTGAATTTTTGATCTTAGCCATTCTGACTGGTGTGAGGTGGAATCTCAGGGTTGTTTTGATTTGCATTTCCCTGATGATTAAGGATGTTGAACATTTTTTCAGGTGTTTCTCTGCCATTCGGTATTCCTCAGGTGAGAATTCTTTGTTCAGTTCTGAGCCCCATTTTTTAATGGGGTTATTTGACTTTCTGGAGTCCACCTTCTTGAGTTCTTTATATATATTGGATATTAGTCCCTTATCTGATTTAGGATAGGTGAAGATCCTTTCCCAATCTGTTGGTGTTTTTTTTGTCTTATTGATGGTGTCTTTAGCCTTGCAGAAGCTTTGTAGTTTCATGAGGTCCCACTTGTCAATTCTCGATCTTACAGCACAAGCCATTACTGTTCTATTCAGGAATTTTTCCCCTGTGCCCATATCTTCAAGGCTTTTCCCCACTTTCTCCTCTATAAGTTTCAGTGTCTCTGGTTTTATGTGAAGTTCCTTGATCCACTTAGACTTGACCTTAGTACAAGGAGATAGGAATGGATCGATTCGCATTCTTCTACATGTTAACAACCAGTTGTGCCAGCACCATTTGTTGAAAATGCTGAAAAGACAGCATTTTCAACAAATGGTGCTGACACAACTGGCGGTTATCATGTAGAAGAATGCAAATCGATCCATTCCTATCTCCTTGTATTAAAGTTAAGTCTAAGTGGATCAAGGAACGCCACATAAAACCAGAGTCACTGAAACTTATAGAGGAGAAAGTTGGGGAAAGCCTCAAAGATATGGGCACAGGGGAAAAATTCCTGAACAGAACAGCAATGGCTTGTGCTTTTATCTTTGTTAGATATGATGTACCCTCTTGTCCTAATTCTCTTCTAGATATATTACTTCCCAGAAGAAATAACATTTTATCCTTGTCCTTTTTTTCTTCTTTCTTCTTTTTTCTTTTTTCTCTTTTCTTTTCTTTTCTTTTCTTTTCTTTTCTTTCTTTCTTTCTTTCTTTTTTCTCTTTTCTTTTCTTTTCTTTTCTTTTCTTTCTTTCTTTCTTTCTTTCTTTCTTTCTTTGAATCACTGAAATAGGGGTTGGAGAGATGTCTCAGCAGTTAAAAGCACTGGCTGCTCTTCCAGAGTTCCTGAGTTCAATTCCCAGAAACCACATGGTGGCTCACAACCATCTATAATGGGATCGTATGTCCTCTTCTGGTGTGTCTGATGATAGCTACAGTGTATTCAAATATATAAAAAAAATAAATGTTTTAAAAATAATCACTAAAATAACTCTGTGCTGCAAAGTAAATATTTCTTTTTTATTCAAAATAAAATGTAAATAAGTGACCAACAGACTGCCCACTCTATGTTAAAGCCACTAAAATATATAGATGCTAACTTTGACTGGGAACAATGGGTACAACTGAACACTCTTAGATTTCTTTCCTCTAGAGGAGCAGAATTTTAGAATATGTTGTTACAGATATGTTAAGGCAAAAAACAGGCCCCCTGTGAATGTCCTGTAATATTTAACCTTATAAGCATGTTGAGTAGACCATGGTGTCCAGGGATCTGGTCAAAGTTTATTTCCATGTATTTTTGGGAAGTTGCTTTTGGGAGATGGAACCACCAGACGGAGTAAAGATGGCTCTCTTTGGTGTGAGTCGGCCATATACCATCAGCCAAGGGTCTGGTGGAATAAGTGGACTGACACTTCTTTGAATAAAAAAATAATTCATCTTGTCTGAATAGGTTAATGTGGAACCCAACATCTTTTCTGTATTTGAAAGCAAACACTTACTAGCATTCAGATGGAAGGACTGCTCATAGACTGTCACTTTGCCAACTTCAGATCACATGAAACTTGTTAGCCTCTATGAAAATATGAGCCAATATCATTCATGTATATTTTCATATGAATAGGTATGTATATTTTGAATTTGTATGGAGATAGATGATGGATGGGTGGGTGGGTGGATGGATGGATGGAAGATTGGTATATACATATGCACTACTGATTTGATTTCTCTGAAGAACTAGGTGACTTGGAGAAACCAAGAGAATGAAAAATATTGGTAAGGCCTTGCCCAAAGGCACAGCTATTGAACAGGATTACTGTAGATTAGTTTTAACATTGGCTATCTCAGTCAGTGCTATTAGGTATTTGGATGGATATGTAATAAAAGCACTCATGTGGAAGCCTTGATTGGCCTTTGAATATCTTTTTTTAAACAACTTTTTATTAGCTATTTTCTTCATTTACATTTCAAATTCAATCCTGAAAGTCTCCTATACACTCCCCCCTCCCTGCTTCCCAACTCACCCACTTCTGCTTCCTGACCCTCGCATTCCCCTGTACTAGGGAATATAATCTTTGCAAGACCAAGGGGTGCTCCTCCTAATGATGGCTGACTAGGCCATCTTCTGCTACAAATGCAGCTAAAGACATGAGATCTGGGAGTACTGGTTATTTCATATTGTTGTCCCCCCTATAGGGTTGCGGACTCCAGCCTTTGACTATCTTGAAGAGCACATAGTTAATCAAATTTCAGAGTTATTTGTTGCAAGAACAATTAATGCATCCTACACATCTCCCTGACAACCCAGTAGTTACAGGATTTCTTTTTTTATATTTGCAACATTACACTTTTAAGGAAATGTTCAATCCATCTCAAAAGTGCTTATTAAAGACACTGTAGAAGCTAAAGCATGCATTTTGAAATTCAAGGATTCAGAAATGTCTCCCACACATCCCTGTCTCTCTGCACACACAGGCACACACACACACACACACACACACACACACACACATTTGTATTACTAGTAAATGTTTAAGAGAGAATAAAAACTTTATAGTTTACATTTTGCTTAATACATAATAAAATATTTTCTCAAACAGTTTAAATTTTAGTTATTCAGTTATTGTTAAAGTCTGTATTATACCTTTTTATACAATATATAATGTTATATATGTAGGAATATATGCCTTATCAGAAAAGATGATGCTACCTGTAAGTGACTCAGTATGATCTTTTGGAATTTCAGTTAAAAGATGAGCAACAGCAAAAATTTCTCATTAAGAAATGGCTTCAAAGGCAGAAATAGATAAATAAACTTGTCAGTATTTTGATATATGCACACTGCAGCTGATAGCACAGTACATTAAAGATTATAATTTTAGTGCAAGCTTTCTTTTACTAGATAAACAAGACTAAATAATAATACATTTTAAATTTACTTTTCTTTTCTCTTATGTAAATAAATAAATAAATATCTTCCCTTGTCCTTGCTCATATGCCATTTTCACAAAAAGTAAAACCAAAATTCTAATGTGCATTTAAAAATGAACAGATGTTAAAAATATTATTTAACTTGTAATCAATGAAGAGAACAAGACAGATACTAAATCTTGCTGAAATTAATGATCAAAAGAGCAGACAATTTATAAATCAGTAATATTTATGTAAATGTGAAAATGAATACAAAATTATTTTTCTACAGGTAGAAGGGACAGTGCAATGAAGGGAAATTTTCTCAACATAGAACTAAAAGGTGGGGAGACTTCAATATTCTCACTCTTTACATTTCTACCTCACACACTCACTCTGTGTCTAAACTCTGAAAACACATGTGAACTCCATTATCTACTTCAATTGCACTTACACAGTGCTGCATTTCTTTAATATCCAAGGGCATATTTTTTCAATTGTTTTAAAATACTTATAACGAAATATAGTATTTCAACCATGTTAGGTGTGCAATCCAGTGTGTCATGTAGCAATGTATTTTCTTTTTAATTCTAGATGTCTCTGGGATGAGGAATATGGAGAAAGAAAACTTTTATACAGACAACATGAAGAGAATTTGATAGATGTATCTTTTAAAACTTCCACATACTTGACCACCTGAGAAAATTCAAATACTATTGACACTAGACATAAAAACATACATGGTGAAGTTACCAAGGCTCTAAGACTTGCTTACAAACAAAAAATAGTTTATCCTTTATAACTACCTTTCAAAGAATTCACATAATGTCTTTTACTGAATAATACTGAAGAATGCATATATTACTAGACAGCAATGTGTAATAAAAAAGCAAAACTCTCAAAGAGAATGTGAGTGGGTATCTTGGTTCATAGTAACAGTTCTAGCTCACCTCAGCTGCATCGTAATTGGATGCATAATTGCCATTATTCTATAGAGTTTTCTCACCATTTCTTCAATATAAGTAAATTATTTTTCTCGGTCTTAGAAACTTTTTCTACCATCATTGTCTCTTCCTATTGATTCCATTGCTTATAAATTCACATCTAATCAGTCATAACTTTTATTAAAAATAACATCAATGACAATAGAGCACATATTTTTGACTAAGCATTTGATTTTCACAACAACGTTAATAAGAGGGGAGCTGATAAACAAAACAAACTAGATTCATTCCTGTTTATTATTATATCTGTTTCTCAAGGATTAGGCTGTGCCCCACCTATAAACTTAACTACAAATTGTCTGTACTGCCTGTTCCAGGAAATGGCAACCATGCCTTTGTTTCATAAGGTTATTACAATCACCTGTTGTCATGACCACCTTTTTATGACTACTTGTTTTTTGACTACCTTGCCACCATGTCTTTGTATCAAGAGGCTGTTATGACCAATTTGATATGCTTATTTATGTTCTGCTCTGCAATCCTGCCTATTTGCCTAGCAAATCCCTCACTACCAAACTCCCTACCCATGAACACACACACACACAACTTGCTTTAATTAATTTGGCCATGATTTAGTCAATAGTCTTTCTCCTCAAATCTGTGTGGTTACCAGAGCAGTATATCACAAATTTATCATTGTGAGAGATGCAATCATTTTTTCCTTACAAACAGATTAAATGGATGCCTATCTGTTTTAGCTCATGCTTCCTTCTCCACGAGATGCTTTTTTTTTTTGTTAGTGTTTTGTTAGTTAAACTTGTTTGTCCAAGTGTAAACAGCTTCCTGGAATTCCTGAACTACTTAAACATTTAAACATTGTTAGTTCAGTAGCCTCTGTTTTTCCCTTTCTCATTGCTTCCTAAATTAGCCCATCGTGGGTAGACGCTAATGCTGACCCTTCGCTGGTGAAGAACAACGGAGCTTCCCCTTGTGTTTAGATGACACAGAGGGGCCACCTAGGCTGTCTGTGCTGCTACTCACCAGCCTGGTTTAGGAACATAATATATGTATCTTTTGCAAAATTGCCTTGCCAAGCCCCTGCCACTTTGTTCCTCCATTTCTGTGAATAACATTGACACTTGTCTTTTGCAACATAAACAACAAAATTGAATTTTTGAAGCTATTAAGTGATGGAGCTTTAACTAAGGTGTGTGTGTGTGTGTGTGTGTTCACACATGTAGGTATGTTACATGTCTGTGGAATGGTTTGAGGACCACCAGCTTATTCCTGCCACCTTATGGTATCCAGGGAACCATTTCAAGTTATCCAACCCTTGTGACAGAGTCTCTACACACTGGGCCATTTGACCAGCTCCTTACTAACATTTTCATTATATACTACAGCCAAGGACTGACAAAAATAATGACCAAATTCAGGCCCTGAGTAATACGGGTTTGTATACCATCAGACATGGCTAAGTCATTTTCTTGACAGATCTTGATGGAAAAAGTTCTATTTGAGGAATTACTACACAGTTTTTTTCCTAGTCCAGATGATCCACTGTGGTCAGGAATACTAAAGTGAACCAATCCCCATTCCTTTTTATTAAAAGCTCCAATCATTGATGACATGATCTAAATCTGATTCTTCAAATCCACAAGGGAACGTGGTTCGTCTGTGCCCTTGAATGTTCAGAAACATCCCACACTGAAATATGAATTTAGGCAAACCTGTATCTGATGAGCATTATCTGTCATTGAAATTGTTATACACAGGGTGGAGCTTACTCAACTCTGTGTTTATTACTGAATTTGCATAACAGCCTCAGTCTGACAGATTGCCTGCATTTGGGAACCAAGGATAACACATCCCATTTACAATGGTGGTTTGATGGGCCTCTCCACCCCTCATTTCCAAAACCCTACATTGTTTCCTTAGAGTTCAAACTCCTCTATTCCTCCTCCTACCCAGGAATCAAAGATATCCTGCAGCATGTACTGTGGTCTGTTCTTCAACCATTGTGGGAAGCAGATGGGTGCTAGAGTGAATGTGTGCTGATGTGTTCATGGCCATACCAAGGACTCCCTTGTCTTAGATCCATGTGAGTGGCAACGCCTTCCTTGGTTCAGGCTCAAGGAAGAGAAACAACCTTCTTCTGTTCATGTGCATATAACTTTGCGTGAAGAAACTATCACGCACCACATCCTCCTTCCAGGAAACTATAATTTGTATCATCTCCATTAGACACTTCCTACTAAGGTTGCTAGATCTTCTTCCTAATTCATCAGTGTGCCATAAACCGACTTCCTCATTCAGCAGTATGCAAGCTCTTCACAATAAATACTAAATGCACTGAGTTTCTGGGCTGCTACTGGTGTCTCTCCATCACACTGCATGGCCTGCCCAACCTAAACTTTTCTATAGCTGTGTCTGTATGCCATTGTCCTAAACAGATTGACTCCAATGTGGTGCAGGTCACAGCACATAGGATCTTTCAGCTCTTCTTTTGAAACCTATATGGAACTCTTCCTCTGATATTTGAGCCTGAATTTTCCTCAAGAACTTATATCATAGGAATATTAAAGTGTCTTTAGGAATAATGGATCCTTTCTCAGCTCCTGTTGAAGAGGCTTGGGAAGTGGGGTGTTTGGGCTGGGAAAGTTTAATGGGCACAAAACTTTACCCAGCCGGTAGCTTATGGATTCTTGACTCATGAAATTCACAGACAATATATGGTAAGTTCTAGAGACTAATTGGTTCAAATCTGAGTGGGGTATGGGAGAGAGCAGAGCTCCTAAATAGTAGAAAAGTTTCCAGGAAATAGGGCACCATTTGTTAGGCTCCCCTCCATAGGCCCTTAAACTCCATTTCTCTCTCCCTCTGCCCACCCACTTGGAAAATGTCTAAACAGAAAGATTCACCAAAAAGCCCAGTCCTTTATTCCTGACATTCCTGATAGCTGTCCCAACCCCCACCTCACCTGAAGTGACCAGTAACACAAGTCCCTGCCCTAGGTGACCATACCTGGGCACAAGCCCAAGTTGTAGAAGACATGTCTCTTTCCTTTACCTACAATCTATTAAAAAAAAAAAAAACAAACCTTCCCAACTTTAGTCTACCCCTGACTTTTTCAGATTTCATCTTCTAAGGCTGGTGAACTGACTCAGGAGCCCATTCCCAAATAAACCTGCCTTTTTCTTCTTTTAATTCAACTCAAATTAGCTTATGCCTTTGAGGGATAAAACCTATTACAATTGAGATGCAGTTTGGGGAAATTTTTGGAGAAACTAAAATGAAGTTTGTGAGGAAGGATCGGCGGCTGATCTGCACAACTGACCTTACCATATAGGTTTCAGGTAGAGGTGTTCATTTAAAAGGGACAACAAAGGAAAAACAGGAAGTAGAACTGTGTCCTCCGGCATGGACATTCCCAGACTGCTAGGTTGTGGGTTGTCGAAGCTTGAACATGCTTGGCTCATGGGAAAGTGGCACTATTAGGAAAATGTGGCCTTGTTGGAGTAGGCGTGGCCTTGTTGGAGGGAGTACATCACTGTGGGAGTTAGCTCTGAGGTCCTATGCTAAAGCTCCATCCAATGCACAGGACAGAATCTTTCTGGCTGCCTTCAAGTCAAGATGTACCGCTCTTGGCTCCTCCAGCACATGTCTGCCTGCACACTGCCGTGCTTCCCACCATGATGATAATGGACTGAACCTCTGAGACTGTAAGCCAGCCTCAATTAAATGTTTGCCTTTGCATTGGTCATGGTGTCTCTACAAGTTTCTTTCTTCCATTCCTTCACCACTGTGGTACTGCTGTCTGTCTAGCCACAGAATTAATCTAATTAATTAGATTAATCTAATAAATTTGCTATGTAAAAGGATGGCCTATGTCTTCTTTGAACTCTAAAACCATTTACAGAGGTATGTATGTACTTTATGGAGTTTTATTCAATAATTTCCTAAAAGGATATATTGGTATAAACTGTTAACAAGGTAACATAAGTCTGATTTCTGTTAATGTCAGAAAGGGTAATGTCATAATGTGTGAAATTTACAATATGGATTTGAAATGGATTTGAAGAAAGCCTCCCCTGCCTGAGTGGGTTTTGTCTAAGGAATATTATATTTAAGGCAAAATATCTGAGATTTTGATTTTAGTGTTGGCTATTGAGAATATTGAACCACAGGTCTGTAATCATCACACACACACACACACACACAAATCTGCTCAAAAAAAGTATTCTTTGGCTTGTCATGGTAAATACCTATAATCTCAGCACTCAGACTAAGCCAAGAAGACAGCAAGCCTGGACTACATAGTGAAGTCCAGTACAACCTGAGCAACACGAGGCTATGCCTCAATAGATAATAGATAAAAATAAACAAAACAATAGTATCCATGAATAATAAAGCAGTATTGTTGATGGCAGAAACATCAATAAGATGACAAGACCAGGCTTCTATGGAAAGTAGGGGTGGAAAATACCTATGTGAAGTTTTGGCTTGCTTCATTTTGGAATTGGGATGAAGAAAGTGCCCCCAGAAATTTTTATTAGCAAAAGTAGATAGAAAAGTCAAATTCAGAACAAGTTTTGCTCCCAGGTTTAAGAATTATCAGAAACTCTGAGACATCCCCTAGGGTGTATGTATGTTAATGAGAAAATTTGGGTCCCCTTTCTAGGTTCAAAGTCTTGTTCATACAATGTTATTCTGGTTTTTATTTTTTTTAATATAGCAAGGTAACTTTATTCAAAAGAGTGATCTAACAGATTAAATATATTGTTAAGCATGGCAGCAGGCCACATAAGTAAAAGATTATTCAAGGGCTTCAATTATTACTTGGGGCTATCTATTATAGAGCTCAAGAGAAGGAGTAAGCTCATTACTAAAGGGAAAAACATAGGTGTTTTTCAATTTCGATAGACAGGCTTGGATGATTCTCACGAGGCATCTGATTTAAATCATATGCATGCCCAACAGTGCATAGGTATAATTTGCTTTTTTTCCATAAAAGTTCATTCAGAGGTCATAGTTTGCCTAATTACCCAGAAATTCAAACCTAGCCTACACATGACCATTCTATTCTCCCATACCTAGACATAGTGGGAAGATACTGATATTAACTGTCTAAGAAACAGAAGCTTTTGAAAGGAAAAACTTACTTCTTTGTTTGAAGTGGGGTTCTAAGTCACCAATAGGTTGCTGAGTATGTTATTTTTAAAAATGGGTATGCATGTTGTGCAAGCCAAGTGGAATCTTGAGTTGGTAAACTATTCTTTATGCACACCTGCCTCAAAAGTATTCAAAATTTACAGTAGCACTGCAAATACTGTGACAGAGATACTTAAAATCAAAGAAGACTGTATGTTTAAAAAATAGTAATAATATCATAGCATAGCAAAAACAAAG
The DNA here is from genome assembly GCF_978045245.1 of Mus caroli. NCBI lineage: Eukaryota > Metazoa > Chordata > Mammalia > Rodentia > Muridae > Mus > Mus caroli. Next base: position 11,459,262 of record NW_028227259.1, read on the forward strand.
CAACAACAATAAACCATAGCTATTATGTATATCATTGACAAAAGATTGGCCGTATTTCTGAATTTTATTACCCAGTATGCATTTCTAAAGTCAAATACATTAAGACAAATACAAATTAAAAGGTGACAATTTCAGAAGCTTTATTAATTTATTTTTTAATATGCAACAAGGATTCCTTTATTAAAATACAGTGTAACTTTAAAAGATTCATTTTTTATGTTTATGATTACACTGTAGCTGTCTTCAGACACCGTTAGAGGGTATTGAATTCCATTACAGATGGTTGTGAGGTACTATGTGATTGCTAGATTTGAACTCAGGACCTCTGGAAGAATAGTTCTCTTAATCACTCCAGCCCCCAGAATAATTTTCTAATGACAGATTTGACATTGTTTCTTTTACTGAAAATAGATTCTTTTCTCATAGTTTCCCCTACCTCTTCTCCTCCCGGTTTCACTCTACCGCCACTCCAGATCTACTCCCTTTGCTTCTGTCATTAGAAAACAACAGTTTTTAAGAGAAAACAGCCAAACATGACAAAATAAAATATAATTAGATCAGACAAAAACGATGACATTGAGGCTGTACAAGGCAAACCAACAGAACGAAGAGACCCAAGAGTAGGCACAGAAATCAGCAAGTCTCTTGTTCACATATTCACAAGTCCCATAAAAATATTAATCTGAAAGCTGTAATATATGTGCAGAGGACCTGGTGCAGATGCATGTTGGGCCTGTGATTGATGCTTCCATCTTTTTTAAGTTCATGTGTGCATTGCTCAGTTGATTCAATAGACTTAGTTCTCCTGGTGTCCTCCAGCCTCTCTTGCTCTTTGACTCTTTATGCTTCCTGTTCCACAGGGTTCCCTGCCCTTTTAAGAGGTAGATTTGGTGGAGACATCTCATTTGGAGGTGTGTTTTCCAAGGACTCTCTTTTTCTGATAATTCTGGCTATGAGTCAGAATTTATTTATTCCTGTCTGTTGCAGGAAGAAGTTTCTCTAGTGATGCCTGAATAAGACACAAATATTTGAGTAGAGCAGAATATCGTTAGGAGTCATTTTATTGATACTTTTTGTTTAAGAGCAGTAGTGTTTGGTTTTACCCTAGGTCTCTGGTTCCTGGAGGGCCAAGCAGTACTGGACATGGGTTCCATCTCATGAAGTGGGCTTCGAGTCAATCAGATACTGATTGGCTACTCCCACAAGTTCTGTGCCACCAGTGCCCTAGCATATCCTTGAGACAGGACTGATTTATTCTTCATTTATTCCTATAACATTTGGGCTTTTCAAATGTCTTGATTTTCTAGATGTTTTGTGTCAAAACCTAAAAATTCCTTTTAACTAATTTATCCATGTTTTTGATTTTTATCTGTTGCCTGAGATTCTCTCTTCAATCTCTTGTATCCATTCATGAAGTTGTCCTCTTTAGTTCCTGTTAGAATTCCTAAATTTTCCATTTTCAGAGTTCCCTCAGTTTGTGTTTTCTTTATTGATTCTGTTTCCTTTTTCCCATCTTCAACAATTTTATTTCTTTTCTTTCACTGTTTTGTGTTCCTGGATTTCTTTAAGGGATTTATCAATGTTATCTTTAAGGACTTCTAATATGTTCATGCAGGTAGTTTTAAGTTCTTTTTCTTGTGTTTTGGCTATGTGGAAATATTCAGAGCCTGCAGTGGATAATATCTCTTGGCTCTACTAGAAGCCTATAGCCCTAGCTGTTATTATGTTTTTATGCTGGTATCTAGGCCAGCATCTGGGATTGGGTTGATCACAACCTTAGGTGCTAATTCTTTCTTTGATGGATATGTTGTTCTTTGATTTTTGTTTTATCTCTAGAATTTTGGAGAGTGTAATGGTTGTATGTTGTCTGATAGAAATTTTTCTTTGGACCTGATAGTTGTAGCCACTGGGGATTCCATGTAAAATCTGTTTCTGAGTATTGGGAGCTGACACTTAGAAATGGAGATAGGGTCTAAAGCTGTTCACAGCAGAGTGTGCAACTGGAATCTGCTTATTTAGTCTCCTCAGAATGGGGAAAGACAGTGAAAAGTGGTCTCCCCAGAGGGTCTGCTATAGTACTGGGGATAATACCAGGGGGGTGGATCTAGAAAAATAGAAGAAGGCAACATCTACATATGGCCTACCTGTTTCCCTGCTTGATCTTTGGCTTTCTCTTATGGAAAGAGAAGGGAAGTTCTGTAGGATCCACAGGGAATATGGATAGAGTGGTGGAAGGTTGCAGTAGGTGTTCTGTTTCAAAGATAGAGATGAGACTAGGGGATTGGTCTTGAAGGAGGAGGAGTTAGTGAAGTCTTCAGTTAGCTTACCTATTTCCTTGACTTGTTCAGCTCACGTGCTGGTGTGGAGGCTGGAATACTGGGATGAGTTAAGGAAAGAAAGGTTGGAGATCTTTGTATTTGGGTAGGCGTCTAAGAGGAAAGAGAGACCATAGTAGTTGTTCAGCTACAGAGCTGGGGGTGAGATGGAGTACTGAGGCTGTGATAATAAAAGTTTTAAAACACCCCTAGTGGAGACCTTTGGAACAATTTTATTAGACTTTTAGATAATACAACAGAGCAGGCAAGCTGTGAATCTCGACAGTCACCAGGATGCAGGATGTGAAGAAAAGGAAAAGGGAGACTATGAATTTTGAGTTAGGCAAGCATGTTCAGCGTTGAAGTTAGGCTTCAGGAAAGCAGGCATAGTCCAAAGAGTCACACAGTAGCAACTCCATAAGGCACTGAACAGAAGTGGATTTGGGGGGAGCAAATTATTCTACGTCATTAAGGAGATAATGGTCTTTCTCTCACTTTATCATGTCTCTAGATGGATTTGCCTTCCTGAGGGAGAATCGCTTATTTAGCTCAGTGATAGACATACTGAGCTGGATTGAGTATGAGGGGAAGAGGCAATGTTAGTTCTAATCTTTGAAGAATAAACATTAAACATTAAATCAAAATAACATTATCCAAGATAACATAGAGCTTAGGTAGGTTCCATTAGAGAGAAATCTAGCCTCGATGGCCTTTAGGGCTCCTTGCAACACAGGAAGGAAATGATTCTCCTGAATAAACTTATCATGATGGAAGGTCCAAAAATAAACTTGTCTATGTTTTCATCCAGTGACCCAGGACAGCTCACTGTGTGGGTGATAAATGTATACATTCCCAAGACCAATATATTTTTAATCCTCACATATCTTAATCCACTTATTACATATTATTATCCATAATTAGTAAATAACATGTACTAGATGGCTTAAGATAATGAGTGTATTATTTTTATTTTTAAAGGAAAATGTGGAGTTCTCAGTAGGTTTTCTCACAAGTATTAAATAAGAAAAAATATAATTATTCTGTTCATCTCAAGAGAGGATCACGACATAGTGGGAATTTCCTACTTTAACATAAACTATAAATATATTCATCATGACAAAAATGAAAGGTGAAAAAGTAAAGATGAAAATGATTAGGTAAATTCTATGCTTTCTCTAGTAACAATCAAGAAAAATCTATCTTTTAAAGCCAGAGCAAGAACACACCATGGAGCAACACGCTATCTTCTCCTCTGATCCATCACCATAAATTCTAATATGGTTACTTAGACATTAAAATTATTGAATAAAAGAATGTTATTTTAATTGATATTAATGACAACATTGGGTTTGTCATATTTCTTTTATGTTTAATATTTCGCAATTTTTTCTTCCATCAGATAACTTTTAAAATGTAGCATTCTGGATGTTTAAGTTACAGACTTAATTATCAGTATCTGAAGAGCAGCAAGGAGAAGTTAAAATTACTAAACATGAATAACAAGATTGCTTCTTACCTATTCAACCTCCAGGCAGTTTGTGAGAGAACAGGTGAAAGCAATGAACACCAAGGACATTTGTTTCCTGAGTCTTTAATTCATCTTCCTTGGAGGCTGCCTTGTAAATTAAATTGAATGACTGTGTTTCTACGTATTCAAATCATGACATGTAAAAGCACTTCTACAAATAGTGTCTTTTTATTTTCCTTTTACCTGTTCTCTCTCTCTCTCTCTCTCTCTCTCTCTTTCTCTCTCTCTCTCTCTCTCTCTCTCTCTCTCTCTCTCTCTCTCTCTCTCTCTCCCTCCCTCCCTCCCTCCCTCCCTCCCTCTCTCTCTCTCTCTCTCTCCTATCTCTATTTTTTTCTCTCCAATAATCAATTGTGCCTCCCTGTTCCAAACTCTAATTCAAGAAGTAAGATTTGGAACATGCTGCAGATTGTTTTGTGCAACGTGAAAATCAAGTTTGCCACCCTCACCCTTCAAGCCTCTTACTGGAATTTTCAGAAAAATTGTCTGCAGCAAAGCATTTATCTTCCTTGGATTAATCTTAAAAATTCTGTCAAGATTTGCAGTAATTACCATATTCTACTACATGGCTTTGATTGCCTTTTGTACTCTGTGAGGAAGAACAATGCAGCCTGTTTTCTCCCAGTGTTTTCTGAGAGCAATTTTGTATCTTTAGACCAGGCTTCCAAATATCTCCACGAACACAAAGGGCTCTATTCTTCCATTCAATGGAAAAAGAATTGTACAAATAACCACCCATACACTCCACTTGGTTGTGAGGAATAAATAGTACCCTGAAAATATCAAACACATCATTGAAAATTACACACATCAATCATTTAAAATCTATTGTCACACTTCAAACACTTGAATTGGAAAATGTGAAGCATTAGCATTACAAAATATGAATGCAGAAGTTGACATGAATGATTTTCTACCTTTAAACTTTTACTTTTCACCCAAGTTTGGTGGCACATGCCTGTAATACCAGCAGTGGGAGTCAGGAGGATCACATATCTGAGGCCATCCTGCTCTACACAGCAAGTTCACATCCAGAGTTACAAAGTGACTCACTGTCCAAATACACACACACACACACAATTGAAGTAAATAAAATTAATACGCTTATAATTTTAAAATCTACATTTCCAGATGGATTTACACATTTCCTGTGAGTTTTAATTAAGTCGGGCTTTATATTTTTGCTTCCATTATTCTCCCTGTGAATTTGCAATGTTGTTTCCAAAACCAAACTATGCCCTGATAGTTGTCCAGTAAAATCCCTTCCTGGATCACTAACGTATTGATCATAAAACTGTTTATCGCCACGCATCTTTCCACATTGCCTATACTTTTATTTTGGTTATAATTTAATTCAGCATGTACTTAAAAGAAGCTATATTTGATACAGTGTGGATCCCAATTAATAGACATAGTTGCAGGGAATTGTGAAGTACAGTCTACAATTCCAAGGTTCCTGTGATCCTTTGGTTCTAGCCAGAAATGTCCAGGCAGGTCTACATTAGGAACAATGGGTAACTTAACACCTGCCAATGTTTAAAGCCCTGTATTTGCCAATTTCACACAAACATTAGCATGTGAACAGAAACCTGTGTGTCTGCACAGCAACTCTAAGTACAGACAAGACTTCCATATGCGTGTGGCTTCACCCGTGGACTCAACTGGTTGCATCCTGAAAATCATAGGGAAAAGAGCATCTGTATTGAATAAAGTCTTAATTCTTTTTGAATTATAATTTTTAATTAATTCTTTGGGAATTTCATATCATGCACACCAACCCCACTCATTTCTCAGTCCTTCTATATTTGCTCTCCACCCTAACTTTTCCTCCAAAAAAAATAAAAATAAAAATAGCAAATGAAAAAACAAAAGAATACGAAAGAAAAGCATACATCTCACTGATCCCCCTTGGCAATGACCTACTCCATTGTCAATCACAGCCTCCTCTTGTACAGGTCACAGCTGTTGCACCTCCTCCAATTCCACCATACCTGGGCCACTCCCCTCCTCCTCCTTTCCCACCTCTCCATCACACCTTCATTTATCACAGTGGCACTGGGAAGTCCAGTGTTTAACCCAGGATACCCTTTTGTCCAAACATCTTTATTTGCAAATGTTCATTGCAATGAGTCATTGGTCTAGTTTGAGGACTCTGGCTTTTTCTACACCATTAATAGTGGATCTCACCCAGACTCCTCTCGGATATCCTGCTGTTGCTCTGGGTCATAGAAATCCTGTGGTCCTGCAGGACAAGCTTTTTTTTTTTTTTACATGCTCCAACAGTGTATGGATAAAGTAGAAGTGGAAATGGACCAACTCAGGGCCCGGATTTAGGCCTGGGTAGTAGCTCCGTTGATTAGTCTGTCTCCACTAGCATGCCCCCACTTCACCCTCTTGAGGGGCAGGGCCAGTGCTCTCAAGTGTCATATGTGAAAGTCTTAATTTTTATTAAGATTTCCTAAACAATATGGTATAACAACCATATATTACATATATTAAATATAATATAGTATACATATACATATTGCACATATATGATTAACATTGTATTAGGTATTGTGAGCAAACTAGACACAGTTTAAAGAAGGTATGAGGATTGGGTAGGTCATAAGGAAATGCTCAAATTTTATACAGGAAACTTGTGAATCCTCATTTTTGGTATCTTTGAGTGCCCTGGAACCATTCTACTGAGATACTCAAGGACAGTGTACATGTCTGTTTTCAGTGTCACTGGAGGGCACAGTAGGTAGAGTTGTTGTGTTTAGCTTCAGTAATAAAGCATTCCCAGCACAGTGTTTGTTATTACTATTATTATTATTATTATTATTATTATTATTATTATTATTATTGTAACATTGGCAGTAGAGAGATTGCCTTCCTAGGGGAAAGCTACCGGCCAGTCTACAAAGCAAAGAGGAGGCAACAGGTACAGAGAAAATACTGGAGGAGGCACTTAAAATAAGTATAGCTTTAAAAGTCTGGTTAGAGTAAACATTCTAACTTTGCATGTTTATCCAATCTTAGCTATGTTCTGAAAACCAACTGTTTAGAAGATAGGAATATAAATGTCTGAGAACAGACTCTTTATTAGATAGCTTTTCCCCCCGTGAATGTCTTCAAGAAGCACATTTGCCTTACTTCCCAGTGGGGATGCAGCAAGTATTTAGGCTAGATCCTTACAAAGAAGACATGACAAGTTATCAGCCAATAGCTTGAGTACTGGCTTTAAAATGCAGTACTTTTTAACCCCTTTCCCCTACAGATGATCACTTTTTCCTGTTTTTGTTGTTGTTCTTTCTCCTCTCATTCATTCGTTCTTTATAATACAAGTAAAAATTCAGACACTCCTACTCCTGTGTTAAGCCCTCTGGAAAGTTTTGTGATACCATAGTCAAGACCCATTTATTTTTTTCTCTTAAATGATATTGTTCCAAGCATGGAGCTGAGACAAAAGGATGGATCATCTAGAGACTGCCATATCCAGGGATCCATCCCATAATCAGCTTCCAAACGCTGACACTATTGCATACACTAGCAAGATTGTGCTGATAGGACCCTGATATAGCAGTCTCTAGTGAGACTACACCGGAGCCTAGCAAACACATAAGTGGATGCTCACAGTCAGCTATTGGTCAGATCACAGGGCCCCCAATGGAGGAGCTAGAGAAAATACCCAAGGAGCTAAAGGGATCTGCAACCCTATAGGTGGAACATTATGAACTAACCAGTACCCCGGAGCTCTTGACTCTAGCTGCATATGTATCAAAAAATGGCCTAGTTGGCCATCACTGGAAAGAGAGGCCCATTGGACTTGCAAACTTTATATGCCCCAGTACAGGGGAATGCCAGGGCCAAAAAGTGGGAGTGGGTGGGTAGGGGGGTCGGGGGGGGGAGGGTATGGGGGACTTTTGGGATAGCATTGGAAATGTAAATGAGGAAAAGAAAAATAAATTTTAAAAAAAGCAAGTAAGAAAGAAAATAAAAGAAAAACGAAAGAGAAAATGAAAAGGCCCCAAAGGGACTTCTGTTTTATCTTCTAAACCTAGGGTGACAACATAGCTTATTCTGTGATCTAGAAAACAAAGACTGAAAATTAGAACCTTCCTTGTTGAACTGAGATCACAGGAATCAATGTGAATGCTCTGATGCAAAACAGACCATTGCTCCACTAACACCCCTCTGGCTGAAGCAAGAAAAAGTGAAGAATCTTTAAATCTCATTCTTTCCTTCCATCCCTGTACTGGCTAGTTTTGTGTCAACTTGACACAGCTGGAGTTATCACAGAGAAAGAAGCTACAGTTGGGGAAATGCCTCCACGAGATCCAGCTGTAAGGCATTTTATCAATTAGTAATCAAGGGGGGAGGTCCCCTTGTGGGTGGTGCCATCTCTGGACTGGCAGTCTTAGGTTCTATAAGAGAGCAAGCTGAGCAAGCCAGAGGAAGCAAGCCAGTAAAGAACATCCCTCCATGGCCTCTGCATCAGCTCCTGCTTCCTGACCTGCTTGAGTTCCAGTCCTGACTTCCTTGGTGATGAACAGCAGTATGGAAGTGTAAGCTGAATAAACCCTTTCCTCCCCAATTTGCTTCTTGGTCATGATGTTTGTGCAGGAATAGAAACCCTGACTAAGACAATCCCTTCTTTCTTTTCTTCCTTCTTTCCTTCTTTCTTCCTTTCTCTTATTTCATTTTTCAGGTTCTCACGTAGCCTTGGTTTGCCACAAGCTTATAATATAGTCAAGGAAGACCCTGACATCATAATACTTCTGCCTCTACCTCCCTTGTGCCCCTTGTTAATTCAGCACCCACTATCATGCTTGGTTTACACAGGATTCAAATCCAGAGCTTCCATAATCCAGGCAAACACTTTGTCAACTGAGATACTTTCCTAGTCATCCAGTCTCACTTTCAAGAGCGAAACAGTACCTGAAAATTCACTATGCAGATAACTGTGTTGCCAGTCTACAAGACTGGCCAGAGACCTATCACCTAAAGGCTAATTCCCCACTGCTTAGTTTATAAAATTATTTTTTATCAGAAGATAGCTATGGTCTTTATTCATCCACAAACTTGATGCTTTTACTTCAGTACTAAAATGGAGCTGGTGTCACAGAGAATGACAGTTCTTAAGCCTGAAGGATTTACTATTTGGCTATATACTGAGACGCTTGCTGATGTTGGACTCCAGTAACACTTCTTGAGGCTTGGTGTCATATAGATCTTAAGGTTTATTCACCACAATTAGTATGCACTTAATGGATGAATAAAAAAATGTAAACCTTGGCATAGTAAGTCTCAGGGTATGCACTATCATAAACAGAATGGTGAAAGGAAAAGAGAATATTCCTAATAGTTCTTAATATTTAGTATATACAAATACATGGTCAAAAACAGAAAGGAAAACAGCTTACAAAACAAATTAGGTCTGGAGTGGTGGCTCAGTAGAAAAACTCAGTGGAGAAACAAAAGGGTGGGAAGTGAAATCCAGACCTCCAATGCCCACATAAAAGTGTATGGTAGTTAGGAATTGTGGTCCACCTGTACTCAAGCTCTTCAGGGCAGAGACAGGAATACCTAAGGCAACCTATATAGTAGACTACCTAAGCAGGTAACCTCTGGGTTCCGTCAAAGCAACTGAAATTGAGAGTGATAAAGAAAGGCACCAAATGCCAACTGATGTCCTCCACATGAATGCTCACACACAAAACTGTACTCCATACATTTATGTCCTCATACTTGGAAACAAGCATGCACACATGCATAATTATGATTCATCCATACACATGCAGAACTCATACAATTTAGAAAACTATTTATTGGAGCTGGATAGATAGATGTCTCAGCAGTTAAAAACACTTACTGCTTTTGCAGAGAAACTGAGTTCTGTTCCCAGCACCCACATTAGGTAGTTAAAATTGCATGTATCTCCAAGGGATCCAAACTATTCTTGATGTTGCTTGATGTCTTGTAAGTCCATGGGCCATTCATTAGCTTATTCACCTAGACAAAGTTTCTTTGTTGCTATAACCTTAGCCCTTCAGTAATTCATTTTCCATCTTTATGATCAGCTAATTCTTTGATTTTCTAATCCAGTATCTTGAGGAAGAAGGAATACTGGATCTTAGACTATCCCAAACTATAAACCAAGACTGTCTCAAAAAGAAAAAGAAAAGAAGAAGAAGAAGGAGGAGGAGGAGGAGGAGGAGGAAGAGGAAGAGGAGGAGGAGAAGGAGAAGAAAAGAAAAAGCTGCAAGTACTTCATTTCAAATTCTTTTGGTTTTTTGAGACAGAGTTTGTCTGTGTAGCTTTGGCTGTCCTGGAACTCACTCTGTAGACTAGGCTAGCCTTGACCTCACGGTGATCGGCATGGCTCTCCCTCTCTAGTGCTGAGATTAAAGGAATCCATGGGTCACTGCTGCTGCCACCACCTGAGTCAAATTCTTTAGAAAACAGCAATTGAAAATTATTGGGAAGGGTTTGGGTACTAAGTGTGCACCAGACTTCATCTTTGTATTCTTTCCTGTCTTTATGGAAAGGCTGATTGTTATGCTGCAAGGACAGTGTTTAGATGTCTACTAAGTGAGTCCTAAAGAAGCCTATTTCTCTAAAACGACTGTTGAAAAACCCTTTCTGTAACCCCATTGCTTCCCCCATCTCCCTGGTTCATTATTTTCCTCTCCACTGAATTCCATGAATGATGTGTCTATACACCCACTTTCCCTCCTCCCATTCTCTCTTGAATATTATAATCAACTTTTCACCCTCTCCACCTCAGAAAATATGTTCCTATTGAGTTAATGACATTTGGATATTCAGTATGCATTCTGTACTCTAAAGTCTCTCTTTTTTTTTTTTTACCCCTTCTGTTCTTTTCAAACCCAGCACACATCTTAGTTAACATTTCTCCTTCAGTTGATATTTTGCTGGTAAAAAGCAATTCTTTCTCTCTTAAACATTTGGACACTGTCAGTCTCCTAACTTGGAAACTGGAAAACTGAGTGATTCATCTTTTGAGACCCTATCTTTATATCAACATTCACTTTTAGGAGATCTTATCTAACTTCCAGGCATGACATAGTAACTTGACTCAGTGCCTCCATCTTGAACCTCCCTTTTAAAATCTATACTCAAACAACCAACTGTTTTCTTGGTAAAGAAGTCTGACAGTTACTTCAAGTTGAAATATACAAAACTGAGCTCATGATGTCCCTTCCTCTTTTATCATCATTGTTTTCTATCTCAAGCAATATAGTGTATACTATAAGAAATATCCCTCACTATAATAAGGCATATTTGAAGAAAATGGCACCTGTGGCAGACATGTTATATATTATAAGGATCCCAGACCTTCGAAGCTTAAGGCAGGAGAATTATTGAATCTCAATCTAGCTTGTATCAGAGCTCTGTCTCAAACTGAAACACCTAGGTATTCTATTTCAAAATGAAAGATTTTATGTTTGTAAATTGCAGTAGCCATACAAAATTTCCTATACGTTATTTGAGCTCAATAAATCCCTAGTTTGTATACTTTTGGAATATAAGACAGGTTTTTATCTTCACGTACTAAGTAACTGAGAGCATAATCCCATTGCATTAAAGGAAGAGAAAGTAAGGCAAAGAGGATAGAAAATAATGAAAAATTAGGTCACTCTGTGAAATGTCATTATTGGATGCTCCTCAAAATGTGATGAAATGGAACAGTTCCTTAGGATGAAGAGTAGAAAGAAAATTGTCTGCCTGTCTCTTGTGTGCTCCTTATCAGTTATTGGCAAAGTCTACGCCATGAGAAGAGCTGCCACTGTGCTTTTCCACTCTGGCAGCCACTCTTTATGGAAACCAACAGATCTGAGCAACTAGGTAAGGACAGGAAGCTCTTAGGAGACCCATGAACAGTGTTTGAGAAACTCTTGTATTCTCTCCCTCTAGACTTAATAGTGAATGTCTTTTTTCACAACTGAGGAATCTCGAATGGCTGAGAAGCACCTAAAGAAATGTTCAAAGTCCTTAGTGATCAGAGAAATGAAAATCTAAACGACCCTGAGATTACACCTTACACCAATTAGAATGGATAAGATCAAATCCTTAGGTGACAACACTTGTTGGAGAGGCTGTGGAGAAAGAGAAACATCCCTGTGTTGCAGGTGGGATTGATTACTGGTACAACTACTCTGGAAATCAATCTGGAGGTTCCTCAGAAAATTGGACATGGTACTACCTGAAGACCCAGCAATACAACTCTTGGGAATATACCCAAAAGATGCCCCACCATGCCACAGGGGCATGTATTCCACTATGTTCATAGCAGCTCTATTTCTGATAAGCAGAAGCTGTAAACAACCCAGATGTACCACGACAGAAGAATGGATACAAAAAATGTGGTTCATTTACCCAATGGAATATTACTCAGCTATTTAGAACTAGGGTATCCTGAGTTTTGCAGCCAAATGGATGGAACTAGAAAATATCATCCTTAGTGAGATAATTCAAACCCAAAAGGACATGCATGGTATGTGCTCACTAATAAGTGGATATTAGCCAAAACAAAAACAAAAACAAAAGCAAAACAAAACAAAACAAAAGTACAGAATACCCAAGATACAGTCCACAGAACACAAAAAGGTCAACAAGCTGAAGTGCCCAAGTGCTCCCCTCCAACCCCCATCCACTTTCCCTCCCAGGTCCCTCCCTCCTTCCCCACTTGTGATTGCTTTCTTCTCTCTCTCAAGTGGGACTGAGGGGAGTGCGAAGGGAGAAGAACCTGATCTGTTGTTGGGTGAAGAAAAAGGACTGAAGGCCTGAGGGCCAGCAGAAAGAATGGACACAGGCAGCCTTGGGAGGTAGGAGGTTGGGGGGACCCTTCAGAATGCACCAGAGACCTGGGAGGTGAGAGACTCACAGGACTCAAAGGGAGGGACCTTAGATGAAATGCCTGACAGTAGCGAGAGGGAACTTATAAAGCCCTCCTCTAGCAGGAAGACAGGGCATCAAGTGATGGATGGGATTGCCATCCCACAGTCACAACTCTGACCCATAATTGTTACTGTCTGAAAGAATTGCAGGATGGAAATGGAGAGGAGCCTAAGGAAAAAGGTTCAACAACAGGCCCAAAGTGGGATCCAGTTCAAGGGGAGGTCCTAAGGCCTGGTACTATTACTGAGGCTATGGAGCACTCAAATAATGGGACCTAGCATAACCACACTCCAGAAAACCCAACAAGCAGCTGAAAGAATCAGATGCAGATATTTGCGCCCAGCCAATGGACAGAAGCAGCTGAACCTGTTGTTGAATTAGGGAAGGCTGAAAGAAGCTAAGGAGAAGGGTGATCCTGTAGGAAGAGCAGCAATCTCAATTAATCTGGACCCCCAAGCTCTCTCAAACACTGGACCACCAAACAGACAGCATACACCAGCTGATATGAGGCCCCCAACACACATGCAGTAGAGGACTTCTGGGTCTGGGTTCATTCAGAGATGATGTACCTCGAGATACTGGAGGCCCCAGGGAGTTTAGAGCTCAGGTGGGGTGGTGTGGTTTGGGGACATCCACGTGGAGATGGGGAGGGCTGGGGAGGAGTTATGAGATGAGGAATAGTCAGAAGTTGGATGGTGAGGGGTGATAAAATATGGAGTGTAAAAAATTAATTAATTAATTAATTAATTAATTAAAAACAGGAGAGGAGAGGAGAGGAGAGGAGAGGAGAGGAGAGGAGAGGAGAGGAGAGGAGAGGAGAGGAGAGGAGAGGAGAGGAGAGGAGAGGAGAGGAGAGGAGAGGAGAGGAGAGGAGAGGGGAAGGAGAAGGGAAGGAGAGGGGAAGGAGAGGGGAAGGAGAGGGGAAGGAGAGGGGAAGGAGAGGGGAAGGAGAGGGGAAGGAGAGGGGAAGGAGAGGAGGAGAGGAGAGATGAAAAAAATCCACAGGTGGACAGCATTTCTTCTCCAAGTTGTACTTCAATATTTTTGAATCATTTTTTAATTATAAGAAGAAAATGATCATCCAGAAATACTTGTATTGATTTTTAAGGGAATAATAACTTAATTATATGCCTTGTAATTTTGGAAGAGTCTAAAACATATTAGCATTTTGAATTACCAGGTAATCATGTCATGAATATTTACAGCTCAAGTTCCTGAAACATTTCCTAAATTATTTCTGGAATTTGGAACTACCTGATACTCTATTTTACTACAATTGAACCTATTATTTTGTTTGATGTTTATAATGCTGATGACTAAACTAAATTACATGACATTTTATATCTAATCACAAAGAAATGTTTTTCCACATTTTGTATTAAATTCTAGCGATGATCTTATTCCTTCCATTTCTATTTTTACTATTTTAGTGGCTATGAAACAGAATAATGTCTTTATGTGAATGAGTTTTGATATATAGACAAATTTACAAAAGTAATCAATGTTAGAAAATTTTCTTTGACATTAATTTTTATTTCAGGTTATGACTAAATTGTCATACTTCCTGACTTAAAGGAACCTCAAGAACAATTTGCTATCATTGTGTTGGGGGTCAACATGTGGTCCTATAACTAATAATAATTATTGTTGTGAAAGTGTGTGCTTCTGAGTTTGGTGGTGCATGCTTAGGATTGTAATATCCTGTTGGTAGTTTTCCCTTAATGAATAATAACTGTCCCTTCTCATCTCTTCTGATTAGTATGTGTTTAAAATCTGTTTTGTCAGATATTAAAATAACTAAGTACTTGTTTCTTAGTTCCATTTGCTTTTGTACTAGTTTGAATATAATATCCTTCATAAGTCTCTGACATCTAAATACTTAATCCCAGTTGGTAGCTATTTGTAGATGATAAGGTGGTCCCATCCAGCCTTACTGGATGAAGTATGTCCCTGGGTGTAGGCTTTGAAGTTTCAAGACTCATGCTATTTCAAATTAGCTCTTTCTGCCTCCTGCTTGCTGTTTGAGATTTGAGTTCTCAGCTACTCCTTCTTCCATGACTTTCTTTGCTTCACTATCATAGACTCTAAAGCTATGGAACCACATGCTTAATTTAAATATTTTTTAATATGTTGCCTTGGTTATGGTGTCTTATCACAGCAAGATAAAAGCAACTAATTAAAATGATAATTAATACTGAGAATTTACTACTGAAAGATGCAGACTAACTCCTGTCATTTTGCCAAATTTTGTGGGTTTTCTTGGCTATCTTTTGATTACCTGTCCTGGTGTTGTTTATTTGTTCCTCAAGACTTGTTGGGTGTGTTTAACTTTCTTTGCAGATTGAAAAGTTCCTTCTAGAATCCTCTGTAGAGATACAGTAGTCATTAGCTCCTTTAGCCTGAATTTATGACTGGCAGTTTTTACTTCGCCTTCAATGTAAATAGATAGTTTTGCTGGTTATAATAATTTGTGTTGAAAACTGAGGTGTTTCAAGATGTGGAGTACATGCTTCCAGGCTCTTCTAGCTTTAAATTTTTCTGTCAAATAACTTGCTTATATTCTCATTGTCCTGTTTTAGTAAGTGACTTGACCTTTCTATCTTGCAGTTTGCCAAATCTTCTCTTTATTCCATGTTTTGAATGTTTTAACTTTAATATATACTACAGAGAATTTCTTTTCTGGTCTTGTTTACTTTATGTTTCATAGACCTCTTTTATCTGGGTATACATGCCTTACTGTTTAGAAAATTTTCTTTTGTGTTTTTACTGAAGTTGTCTTTTACGCTATCATTATAGTGTCCTGCTTCTATGTCCATAAATTGGAGGATATGTTTTCACAGTACCCTAAAACATTTCCAGTGTCCATTCTTTTTTATTGTTTTAAATATCTCTTTGAACTTCACTGATCAAATTCTTTTGCTTTGTCTTCCATCCATGACTCTGTTTTTGGTATAATCCAGTCTGTTGCTGAGACGTTTCACTGAAAATTTAAATAGGCTTACCAGATTTTTTTTCTTTTTCAGTATTGTTTCAGTTGTTTTAATGAATTAAAATTCCATTTTATGTCTTATTTTATGTATTTGACCCCCAGAACTGGCAGAAAGGTATAAGGAGAGAACTGACCCCCAAAATTGTCTTCTTATAATTCACACGTATGCCATGGCAAACTCATCCTACACACATATCATGCAAACACATGCTTACAAACACACATACATGCACACTCAAATAAGCATAATTATTTCTTTAAAGTTTTTTGTTAAGGACTCAGACTCAATCTTTCCATTATTAATTATAACAGTAAAAGCTTCCACAAAAATTCTCAATTTTCTCTATTAGTTGTTAATAATTTATTTACATAAATATGTTACATGTAATATTCAAATAGTAAGTGATTCAGAAGAAAATCAAATTTAGTATCAATTTATTCAAAACATAATCATCCTCTAAATCATGACTATTATGAAATTTCTGTGTTTTATGTAGCAAATGTGGAAGGCAATGTGACTATGAATATTTAAATAAATATTTTCTTCTCAACCCATTTCTGAGGGTGCTTCCGTTGTAATTATTTTAAGTAAAGTGGGAGACTGAGGTGGGATGATCACTGCAAGACTGAAGCCAGGTTGAGCTTCACAGTGAGTTCCAAGGCATCATGCTGCAGAGTGATAACCTATCACAAAGAAGGAAATCAAAATGTTCAAAACATGAATACATGGCATTCTTGTTTACAGATGTTTAGGTAATATGTATAAAGAACACTCACATACATACTAACAGGCAATTATACAATAGCACATGACTAAAGTGGACATTTCTGGTTTCTTTAGAAACTCAGTTATGTCATATGTTTTGCTGGGGCAGACAGGTGAAAGAATGTTTTGCTGGGGCAGACATGTGAGAAGATGCATGATGCTTAAAAAGAATATAAATATGACCTCAGAAACAGTGAGAGGAGGCTCTGGAATTGGTTCACCTTGGTTCATCAGGCTGATCTTCACTGATGACGCTCTGGCATTGGTTGCCCTTGCATTGTGTTGTTGATCTCCACTTGCCATGACTTCATAGAGAGTAACGTGACAAAGAACTCTTCATGATGTTTTGGTAGCTTCTTGACATTTCTGTGGACTTGGGCTGGATCAAACTATTGTTGCTGATTTGTGAGTGGTGATTGGTGATTGGACTGGACTGCTAATAGCAAGATTGGAATAGCCCCAAGCAACTATTTATAAATAGGTCCACAACACCCATATACTATTAACCTTTCTTTTCTCCTACCTCTGGTGGGTGGTGGGCTAAAATGAAAATAGAAGCATTTGAGAACCTTGTTAAAGAAGGTTTTGAAAAGTCCAAACCTACACATGACTGTCCTGCCTGAGAAGCAACAGCAAATTTTATTTCACCTAGAAGTGAATTTCTTCTTATAGACCCTTGTTCTAAGGCAATACTTTTGTTTGGTGTTGTAAAAGTGATTTGTCTGTTTTGTAGCAGCAGCTCATTAGCACTATCCATACATGAAGATCAATACCAGTATAACTGTACAGTAGTATGCGATTACAATAGGCATTAAGCTTATGTGTACAATGGAAAAATAGGTCAATTAATTTTACTGAAACAAACAAAAAATTAGTACTATCTTTTGCTTTACTTTATCCCCCCCACCCTGCCCCCACAGGAACTAACCCAGCTGTGGGAATCTGAATGTACAAAGGCAGCTAGGAAAATGTTGGGAAGATGCTTTGGACAGACCACAAAGTGCCACTGTTTCGTAAAAACAAAACAACAAAAACAATAAGCCTCATTATAATAGTATAATTGATATATAATTTTTACTCCTTTCTTCTTTTTCAGTCATGTATTAATATGAGAATAAGCTACATTATATTAACAATGTAATTATATTTATCTGGGATTAGTTAAATGCATACAAACATGAAATACCAAACCCAGTTATGAAGTACAGAATTTACCAACATGAATGGAAAGTTTTGTCTGTCAAAACTGAGATATTTTTAATCAATAAATTGATATCCAAACCTTATGTGGCTGGAGTACGTGTGATTCAATAGCTGTATAAATTGAAAAATATAGTGCATAAATATTTTAAAGTGTCTCACTACTTAGATTCAAAATACCTTTTCTACATGACTGCTTATACAAAGTTAGAAATGAGATTGCATATAAAGTAACAGCAGAGATTTCACTGAAAGTGCAAGTAAACTGGCTTAATGCAGAAATTGTTACAAATGCTAAAAAGAGGGTCTACTTCAAAAGTGATCAGAATAAAATTACCTTCAGCAATGAACAACCCACTGATAACCATGCAGATTAGACTTTTTCACATAAATGGCACATAAGGATGAATTTTATTTATTCCCTAAGATAAACCTAAGCTAATAAGCATGAATACAACCACTTAGTGCTAAAGAGAATAGATGCCGGTTTGGTCTAGCATAATACCTCCCACACCATCCCCTCCACAAGTGAGTATTTATGGAAATCTGGAAGGCATTCCTTTCAATAGACAAGAGTTTTCCAGTTCTAAAGCGCATAATTAAAACAATTAATGTCGATTAGTAAACTATTATCTATTAGTAATGTCTAACAAGCTGTTACCTGATTATTTTTTACATATTCAAGTTGACATGCTGTTATAGCACAGGATTTTATGTTAGTCATCTATTACCACATAGCATTTTAACTCAAAACGTATCCAGATAAAACTGCCAGTATTTTTAGACTATTTGATTTTAATATTTTTATTTATGTCTTTATATAGGTAGTCACACATGTGTGTGCAGGTGGCCACAGAGACCAGGAGAGGGCATTAGATCTACTGGAGCTGGAGTGGCAGGAGACTGTGAGCTGCCTGACATGGGTGCTGGGAACTGTACTGAAGTCCTTTTCAAGAACAGCAAATGCCCTTAACCATGGAGCCACCAACCACCCCAACCCTCCACTCAGTTTTAGGCCAAATTCCAGGAAGCCAAACAGCTGAAACATTCTGTGGTTAAGCTGCCAGCAAGGACCTGCCTCTCAGTCTCAGATGGAATTGCAGGATCCACTTCCAAGTTCTTTCATGCATGGTTGACAAGCTCCTCGTTCTCTTTGTTAGAGATGTTACCTTCTCACCAGACACAGACTTCTTGCACTCTGTATGACTTTCTGGCTTCTGAGTGAACACAATGAGAAAAAGTGAATACCCAAGAGAGAAGCTCCAGGCTGTCTAACCTAACCACAGAATTGAGACACCATCACAGTTTTCATTATTCATCCAGTGTGCTCCAGCTTGCTTAGCCCAGTCAGGGGAAGGTGCTGGTACAGTTGCATCAAAATCAGGAGTGTGGATCACTAGAAACTGCCTACCATGTGATCACCAAATGTCTAGGTTATCATTCACATAACATGTAATAGGACTAAAGATTTCCTAAAATGATGATTGCTTTGTCAGCTTTCAACTGAATACTAGACAACCATTTAATTTTAAAGATATTCCTGCCACGTTCTGAAAGCCCAAGAGGAAAGAAACAAGGAAGTTTCATTCACAGCATCTTTATGTCAGCCAGGCAGTTTTCCCCACAGAAGTAAATAATTTCATTAAGACATAATAGTTTCAAGATACTGCTTCTTAAAATCATTCACATTACTAAATTATGAATTAGTACATGGGATACAAGGCCATCATGATCCTGGCAAAATGCAAATCTATCTTCCATCTGAAATGTGCGTACATTCTGTGATGAGTCTTCGGAAACATGCGTGTTTTCATTTTGTCTGCAGTGGAAATTAGAACATGAAGGAGATCTGGCTGCGATGCTCTCACCCCTGATTAGTTTCACTGATTGAACGGGGTTGTTCCCTCTCTGTGCCAAGCATCTACCTCCTCAAGCTGTGACCTGGATTGAAGATGGCATTTGCAGAAAGTAAAAATTAAAACTTTCCTGTTTTATTACTCTCTAATGATTCAATAGAAATAATCTCCTAAGTACCCAGTGATCTTTGAGTAACCTGGAAAGTAGCTTTGGCATGTAACACATAGAGTACATACATAAGAATGCATGAAATGGGGGCTGGAGAGATGACTCCGTGGTTAAGAACGCTGACTGGTCTTCCAGAGGTCCTGAGTTTAATTCCCAGCAACCACATGGTGGCTCAAAACCATCTTCAGTGTGATCTGATGCCCTCTTCTGGTGTGTCTAAAAATAACTATAGTGTACTCATATACATAAAAATAAATCTTAAAAAAAAAATAAAAAGAATACATGAAATGCCTAACATGAAAACTGGAGAAAGTATCAGTTCGACTTCCCTTTCTTTTACATATCTTTTCAGGCAACCACTTATTACAACAGAATTCAATAGAATAAGCATTTGTTTAGTCTAACAATATAAACAATTATATTGTTTCTGTGGCCTCCTGAAAAAGAATATGGGCTTGAAAAGCTGTCACCACCCATGCTGGATATCGCATATGCTGTGTGGTAGTTACACATGTCCCAGAAACAACACTGGGCACCTGCAAGCCAAGATCAGCCTTTTTCTCACCTCCCTTATGCATGCTTATGATAGTGAGTTTGTATCCAAAGCTATCAAAGTCCAACTTGGTTTTGTCTCAGGTAGTCATTCTCAGCCTTCTTCGTACTGCAACTCTTTAAAACAATTCCTGATGTTGTGGTGACCTCCCCAACCATAAAATTACTTTCATTGCTATTTCATAACTGTAATTTGGCTATTGTTATGAATGATAATGTAAATGAGTTTCTGATGCTTAGGTGACTCTGTGAAAGGGTCGTTTGATGCTCAAAAGGTTGAGACCCTCAGGTTGAAAACCGCTGGTCTACAGTTAGGATAGCAGCCGGGGATGTGAAGCCCAGCAGAGACACAGAAAAGAGGGAAAGAGAGAAGCCTGGGTGGAGCTATGCAGATGTTCCAGATGGAAAGACAAAACAGATAAGGCTTCTCCCCATTCTTCTGGGAGGAAAGTGCAGTCCTTTACACCCACTTGAAGTCTTAGTAAGTCTCCACCTTATAGGTAGAAATACCATCTGCTGTTAGAAAAAACTGAAAAACTCTTCTTCTGCTGTGAGTAAACTACAGGTGGTACACTGGCAATATCATCTCTGATGGGGGAAATATAACAGGTCCTGTTAACATCTACTGAAGTTACAGGAGAGAAGTAATTTTTATTTATAATTATAACAAGTTAACTAAAGTTGCTATTTAAACAGTTTACGAAAATAATTGTTAACCTTCAGCTTCTTCTATGAAGAATGAAAGCACAGACTGACCTAATGTATGGTAATGTGCTGTGGGAAGCCATGCCTCTTCAACAGTAGAGCCTGCTGGGTCATCAGAAGCTAACTCTGTTTGATTTCTTTGGGCTATTTCACAAGTTTTAGTATATTGTAGAAAAAACTGTTGCTAAGTAACTGCGTCGTGCCTGACTGTGATGGACTTGACTCCTTCTCTGTCAAAGTTCCTAATCAGAATTCCCTCATTTCATGATGATTTGTGCTATGTTTGTGACTCCTTTGAACCAGTTATCCATCTCAGGTGTTCCTATGAGAGCAGTAAATATGCTCCTAATGTGTGCATATTTGTATGTCTGCTTGAGTCATCATCTTACCTTCTCCTGAAAAGTTATCTTTTCCCAGGGTATTTTGATGTTAAGCACACTGTATGAGACTGCTGGAAGTCTTGACAGAAGGACCCCAGTCCTGATTTAATAAACAGTTATCAGATTTTGAAACTTAAAATTTCATCTATGTTCACAAATATAGTTTAGAGACATTTTGCAGATAGTAGCAGGCATGTAATGCCTGCGTGGATTCACTGGAACGCTGGGTCCTCATCCTGCAAAACACAAAACACATGTGTAGCTCTTCCTTCATTTTTTCCTCCATCTTTGAAGTAAATTCCACATGCAGAGTACTTCATAATTTACCCAGTATATAAAATTGTTACACTGTGGCCAACTAGATTTTAGCATTCTTGTAGCATGACACTTCATTTTTCTCACTTTTCAAGCAATATAGAGATGTCATAAATATCCATCAAATGATGCCAGTGTTTACTAACATTATATCATTTGAAAGGTGTCCCCAGGGCTTGGTAAAGTAAGAGAGAAAATAAATACTTATGTTCATGTAAATGTCCTTTCTTCCCTACCCAGCATGGACCATGACTTGTTTTTCTTAAAAGCTAAGGTTTTTGTTATCTATCACTACATAGCAAATGACTCCAATACATAACTACTCCAGCACAACCATAAAACTTAATTATTTTACACTATCTTTTATCATTTTACACAGTGTCCTGAAGAGATACTTGTGATTCTGGCTATGAGTGCAAGCACTTGAGGTCTCCACAGGAGCTACCAGACAAATTTCAGCCAGCCTTAACCTAGAATAGATGCCTGATGAGAACCTGAGGTGTAAGGTTTGCCAATGTAGTCATCCTGGACCCCAGTGTGTCTTAAATCCAATGTGACTATTTTCTAAGCGAATAATGAGATTGTGGAGAGGTAGACACCCATGTAGTGACAAAGATATGTAAGCATACAGGCAGAGATGGCAAATGTGAATCCACAAGCTGAGGAAAACTAAGTACTGACCAAACCACTTAAATGAACTGTATGGGACAACAAAGAATTCTTTGGAAGCCTCAGACAGGCTGCAGTCATGCATACACCTTGATTTCAACTTTTCTCTTCAAGAACTGTGAGAGTATGAATGTGTGTGATAAGTCACTGTTACTGGGTTCTTTGTCTAGATGGCTCTGGAAAAGAAAGTCACCATACTCCCATAATGCTTAATAGGGACTTGCAGAAACAAATAAAGAACCTTGCTTAAAACAAAACAAAACAAAACAAAACAAAAATCTTACCTCAGATTAGTCCACAAGCTGATTTTAAGCCGTCTTTTATCTTCCTTCCTTCCTTCCTTCCTTCCTTCCTTCCTTCCTTCCTTCCTTCCTTCCTTCCTTCCTTCCTCCCTCCCTCCCTCCCTCCCTGTCTCCCTCCCTTCCTTCCTTCATTTCTTTCTTTTTTCTTTTCTTTCTAATTTTATTTGTTTGAGAAATAAGTGCTGGAGGCACCTTCCAGCCTAGCATCTTCTTCTCATATCTTCTGATAATGGGAACATTGCAGCAGTTACTGAGGCGGCTCCATGCATTGTGGTGTTTCCTGATCAGTTTTTTTTCAGGCAACACTAACAATATTTTCTGCCCCCACAATGAGTGTAGAAGACAGTTCTCCCTATGGTGACAACTGACAATAAAATCATAGCTTTATATATTTAGCTAATTAGAAGTATAGAAGATATCCATTTCTTATATATAATTTTAGGACCTGGGCAGTTTGTTGCTTTTTTTTTTTTTTTACAAGACATTATTTTTTTCTTTATGCTTAAGGATTTGTCTCATCTGCCCACAATTTACTTAAATATTTTGTTTTAAGATTGGTGAGAGATAAAACAAAGGGATGTAGAAAACAAGACTAACCAGAGAGTTGTAAGTTCTGGAAGGGACCTGTCCATTTCATCAACAGCCATGAATTCCAGGCAAACACTATCTGGAAAGTGTTTAAGTGGAGTGGCTTCCTGAAGCCTTTGGTCTTTTCAGGGAGATATAAGAGACCAAAGTGGTGTGGGCACCTAACTGAGCTAGATTTGAGGAGATGGGTAGGTATGAAGTGCTGTGCTCTTTCAAGTAGTTTGGCTTTGAAGGGAAAGAAACACAGAGGCACAACTAAAACAGTATTTTTGGAACTGAAGTCACTAGGAGTGTGTACACTCAGGATAGAAGACAAAGCTGTAGACACAGGAGACAGGAAGAGAGATGGGAGGAGAGAGATGGGGAGGCGAGGGATGGGGAGGCAAGGGATAAGAGGAAAAGAGCAGCTGAGAGGAAGAGGGACCTTACAGTTATTATCTTGAGTAGGCAGGAGACAGCAGTCAGACAGCAGCTTGGGTCATTATTAGCCTGGGACATAAGCACAGTCTCAGAGCAGACAGAGAAATGTTGAACATGGGCTTTCCTCTCCAGGAGTTCAGGGAGAGGGATGGGAACCAAACTTCGCTTTTTCTCTAGAGTTAAAGGTTGAAGTCATGTCCTGGGTATTTTCATAGATTTTTGCTAAACTTACTAACCTCAGATGATTATTTTACTTCAAATTCAAACTAAGAATAAAATGACAAAATAGGAGTAAAATAGGCAAGCTCACCTTTAAAGCAGCCTGAAACCCATCAGGTAATTTCTAGTGTCCTAAGCTCATGACTTCTTAGTGGGCCAAAAGCAGATTTATGGATTTCACACAGCCCATCAAATTTTTATTTTTAGTTAGCTCACTTACCAAACAATGACTGGCAGGTGCAGATGTAGAAACAGACCACAGGACAGGCTCTATATTATCTCCAAAGGCTCCAAGTCTCTCTCTTACCACTTTTCGATTGGGAAAAAAAAAAAAGTGCTTCCTCTCCAAGATCTCTGTTAGGGATGTGGCTTAAGAGATAATGTTTTATTTTACATGCCTAAGTGCTTGCTGTTGTGAGTGTAGGAAAGAGCTACATAGAAATTATTTAACTCCTTGTAATAGCACTATCTGATTTCAGAGGGACATGGCGAAAGATGCTGTTCCCATAGCTAAAATAAAAGTTCCTGAAATAAATGTTAAATATTAATACAATAGTGAAAGTTATTTCCTGAAGTATTTTATATCAAATTCTTTTTTCCCAGGGAAATTATACTTTCCTCAGTTAAGCATTTAATAAAATAAACACATACAGAGTAAGGCTGCTGTTTACAAACAATCAAACAAAAACCTACAGAGCCGAGGGTAACTCATAAGATTTCCAGAAGGTGATGTGAGAGGACTGTCACATTCCTGTTTTATTTGTGACATTTCTCATTTAATATTTAAATAAGGGTGTTCCAGCCAAAAAACAGTCCTAGTTTTGTGTTTAGGACAGACACCTAACTACTTCCAAACCCAAGTAAAATCACATAGTCGTAGACATGACCAATCAAATTCAGATGAAAACTACCCATTTCCAGCCAATGAATGCATGCTGCTCTTCTTCCCCCTCATCTGGTTAATAATGAGGAGAAACACCGCACTGAATGTGCTGTCTGCCTTCCTGGTTATTACCTTTTCTACC
Source organism: Mus caroli (assembly GCF_978045245.1). NCBI lineage: Eukaryota > Metazoa > Chordata > Mammalia > Rodentia > Muridae > Mus > Mus caroli. The sequence continues at coordinate 11,484,164 of NW_028227259.1, forward strand.
AAAAACTGTTTCTGAATGGATTTCAGTTTTGCAAATTACAGTGCGATGTCAGGTTCCAGAATTCTAAGGAAAAACTGAAAATATAGAATTATGGAAATGATCCTAGCCACATTTAAAAAGCTTAATTGTATTCATGCAAATGAGGCTGCTTTAATTCAAAAATCAGAGAGAAATTGAGGGTTCTGATTTCCACAGAAATAGAAGAACTAGGCTTTTTTTATTTTAAAAAAAATTGCCCATTTTCTTAATACAAAAGGTTAATATAAAGGCACATCATGATTTACTGAGGACTAGAAGAAGTAGTATGTGGGCTGAGAAGCTATGTACACAGGCAGGGTATAATTAATTGATACCAAACATTGCATTAATGAAGTTTCATATTTTGTACCTTTACTCTATTTTTATTGTGCTGCTTTATAAAAGCAAAAATGTGTTTAAAACATTTATCATACTCAATAGGCTTTCCTTTACATAAAAACTCAAGGCAAATAGACAGCAACAATTTTTACAGTAATATGTTCAATAATCTGCCCACATTTGCAAAAGCCCATAGACAGGAGAGTTTGTTATGCTATTATTGCCTGGCTGGGCAATACATGCCAAGTCTCGCCACTGGGGAGGTGGAGCCAAGGGTATATTCCTTTAAAATCAGTTTGAACTATGTGAGAGAAGACAAGGCTCTGTCTGAGGTCTTGTTTACTCACCATTCCTAGGAAAATTCCAATGTTGCAGCCACCATCAGAGAGTGGTCAGCTAGGCCCTGTACTGTGGCTTGGCCCTGGGTCTCAACAAGGGCCACAAGGTGAACAGGAATACCAGCAAGCCTGGGCACATCTGGCACTTTGGATGCCTCATTAAACATGCCAAGTTTGTGCTGGACAGTATGTAACCATCACACCCTACAATGTGTGTCATGGAGCTGCCGTGGAGTTTCTGTGGAGTTGCTCAAAGTGCCCTAGGACAAGTACCCCGTCAAGTTCATCAGTGGTATTGCTAGTCCATAATAGAAGACCACTCAGATTTAGGATTGGGAAAAATCCTTTTCCAATCTGTTGGTGGCCTTTTTGTCTTATTGACAGTGTCTTTTGCCTTACAGAAGCTTTGCAATTTTATGAGGTCTCATTTGACAATTCTTGATCTTACAGCACAAGCCATTGCTGTTCTGTTTAGGAATTTTCCCCCTGTGCCCATATCTTCGAGGCTTTTCCCCACTTAAGTTGGACATAATACTACCGGAAGATCCAGCAATACCTCTCTTGGGCATATACCCAGAAGAAGTTCCAACTGGTAATAAGGTAACATGCTCCACTATGTTCATAGCAGCCTTATTTATAATAGCCAGAAGCTGGAAAGAACCCAGATGTCCCTCAACAGAAGAATGGATACAGAAAATGTGGTACATTTACACAATGGAGTACTACTCAGCTATTAAAAACAATGGATTTATGAAATTCTTAGGCAAATGGATGTATCTGGAGGATATCATCCTTAGTGAGGTAACCCAATCACAAAAGAAGTCATTAGATATGCACTCACTGATAAGTGGATATTAGCCCAGAAACATAGAACACCCAAGATACAATTTGAAAAACACAAGAAAATCAAGAAGAAGGAAGACCAATGGGTGGATACTTCATTCCTCCTTAGAATAGGGAACAAAATACCCATGAAAGGAGTTAAAGAGACAAAGTTTGGAGCTAAGACAAAAGGATGGACTATCCAGAGACTACCCCACCTGGGGATCCATCCCATAATCAGCCACCAAACCCAGACACTATTGCATATGCCAGAAAGATTTTGCTGAAGGGACCTTGTTATAGCTGTCTTGTATGAGGCTGTAACAGTGCCTGGCAAATACAGAAGTGGATGCTCACAGTCATCTATAAGATGGAACACAGGGCCCCCAATGGAGAAGCTAGAGAAAGCACCCGAGGAGCTGAAGGGGGTCTGCAACTCTATAAGTGGAACAACAATATGAACTAACCAGTACCCCCAGAGCTTGTATCTCTAGCTGCATATGTAGCAGAAGATGGCCTAGTCGACCATCAGTGGGAAGAGAGGCCCCTTGGTACTGCAAACTTTATATGCCCAAGTACAGGGGAATACCAGTGCCAAGAAGCGGGTGTGGGTGGGTAGGGGAGCAGGGCAGGGGGAGGGTATAGGGAACTTTTGGGATAGCATTTGAAATGCATATAAAGAAAATATCTCATAATAAAATTAAAAAATGACCACTCAGTCAGTTTATAGCCTACTGAAAGGCTGTCTTCCATACAGTTCTTATGACTATTGTTCTGTAATACATCTTGAGGTTAAGTATGGTGATTCCCCCAGAAGTTCTTTTATTGTTGAGAATAGCTTTCAGTATCCTGGGTTTTGTTTTTTTTTTTTTTTTTTTTTTGTTACTCCAAATGAACCTGCAAATAGCTCTTTCTAACTCTATGAAGAATTGAGTTGGAATTTTGATGCAGATTGCTTTGAATCTGTAGATTGCTTTTGGCAAGATAGTCATTTTTACTATATTAATCCTGCCAATCTATGAGCATGGAAGATCTTTTCATCTTTTGAGACCTTCTTTGATGTCTTTCTTCAAGATTTAAAGTTCTTGTCATACAGATCTTTCACTTGCTTGGTTAGAGTCACACCAGGAAGAACAACATCAACCAACCAAAGCCCCCTCCCCCTCCCCCAGAGCTCCCAGGGACAAAACCACCAACCAAGGAGTACACATGGAGAGACCCATAACTCCAACTGCATATGTAACAGAGGATGGCCTTGTTGGGCATCAATGACAGGAGAGGCCCTTGGTCCTGTGAAGGCTCGATGCCCCAGTATAGGGGAATGCCAGGACAGGGAAAAGCGGGAGTGGGTGGGTGGGTTGGGGAGCACCCTCATAGAAGCAGGGGGAAGGAGGAAGGGATAGGGGAGGTTTCTGGAGGGTAAACAATAAAAGGGGATAGCATTTGAAATATAAGTAAAGAAAATATCCAATAAAAAAAAGGAAAGAAAGAAAGAGAGAGAGAGAGAGAAAGAGAAAGAAAGAAAGAAAGAAAGAAAGAAAGAAAGAAAGAAAGAAAGAAAGAAAGAAAGAAAGAAAGAAAGAAAGAAAGAAAGAAAGAAAGAAAGAAAGAAAGAAAGAAAGAAAGAAAGTCAGTCTTTGGGGATGTAGGTGTGGCCCTTAATGTCCAGAAGAGAAGGTTTTTGAAGCAGGAAACCATGCCCTGGCATCTTGCTCGGCAACTTGGGGTGGGATGGGTGGAACTTTGCTTTAGCAAGCAGTTTGACAGAAGCTAAGATAAGCAGTTATCTGGAGGGGATTCTGAACAAACAAGCAGTTTAGCAGAAGCTAAGATAAATTTGCTACGACATCCTGAACTTGAATTCCTAAAATAGAATTAGATAATTTTCCATGGGATTCTCCATCAAGGAGATTAAATTCAGGTTAAACCTGAAATGTTCTCAGCAAGAATATAAGATGAAGGAAACTCTGCACTGTCTTGCTTCTCGTATAGAAGAGGGTGGAGACTCACACAGATGCCAAGGGGAAGCTGGAGGAGCTGAGTAACATCCTGGCAGTCATGAGGAAGGCTGCTGCCAAGATGGATAGATGGCTCCATACCTTTAATACACATTTATGTTGCACAGGAGAAAGCATAATGGAAAAAAAAAAGGAAAATCCATAAAATCAGAATTTTGTATTTTTCAGCAAAAACATCTGGATAGCTTGTATCTTTGTTGCTGTTGTTGATTGACAGGCATATATCCTGGTATCAGACAGTGCATGGTACAAATGACCTTAGTCATTTGTAATATTCACCTGTTAATGGAAAGTTCATTTCTGCAGTTTGATACCATAAACCCTGGTGAATCCTGATGAACCCTGCCGTTGCAGAGTTTATTGCTTAGTCCCATAGGCTAAATAAATGCTGCTACCAAAACCACCACACTGGGGTTCTTTCAACAAAAACAACAGTTTATTAGAATCTTGCATTGTTTTTCTGGGCTTCTTTCCTTCAATATTCCAGTACTAATACCCTACAGGAAAGCAGTGTCAGGCCTTGGACTTGTAGAACGCTAATTTGCACATTAACAAGATTACCACGTTATTAGAATGCACATTAGAATCAAAGTACAAATTCTCAAAGTAATAAAAGTTTAAGATGTTGGGAGGTTTAAAAGTCTCAGGTACTGGAGGGAAGAAACTAAATTCCAAAGAAATGTATTCCTAATCACATTCAGGTTTACTTTTTCACATCTCAGCTTTTCTTTGGAATCCACATATAACAATTAGGCCACTGAATGCATCCAGTAAACAAATAGACATATTTCAGAATTTCAAAATCAAGTAGAAAAGGACAGTTTTTAGACTACAGATATGTTTTTAGAATAGCAAAAAATACTAGGTGGTTATAGTATTATCTTTTACTGGTTAATTTTTGCAATGTTTTATTTTTTATTTTTTTAATTTTTTTTTAATTTTTTGCCATAAAGTTTTAATAATACTCCATCTATCTTTGGTCTTGTTTGAAGGTTCCCTCCATGTGTGTACTGCAGGGTATTGTGCCTTCACATGTTAGGTGCTCTACAAACATTTATTACCTAGGTGATCCAGAAATCAAAGTTCTGAAATAGACTAAGAAAAGATATAGAGCAACATTCAAAAGGAAGATATAGAGTCTTTTATCGGTTTATTTATAAAATCAGAAAGCCAATTAATTGTAAAATAACAATTCCTTCATCGATAAAAAAAAATTCATGTTTGCTTATATGGATACTATCTTTGTAAAGAACTTATATCTGAAGCAATGTCACAGTGAGAAAGTCATCATGACCCAAAGACATCAGATGGATTGCTATAGTGACTACCAGGCCCAAACATGGACATGTTGACCATACAGTCTACTAAACTTCCTGACTAGATACTCCATTCTGTGTGCACAGTACCTTTCCCTCATATTGATACAGGGAAATTTTATCATCCTCCCCTCTTCTTTGCTCCTTCTCTCTGTCTTATTTTCTTTAGAGGAAGAATCGAGAGGGGCGAGTCAGAAGTCCATTGCTAGTGTGTGTGTGTGAGAGAGAGAGAGAGAAAGAGACAGACAGACAGACAGACAGAGACAGTGTGTGCATGCATTAGTGTGTGGGCTCAGTTATTAGCAAAACATATTTTGTTCATACCTATTTATTATTTGTCCAGGATTTCTCATTTCTATCAAAATATTAATGTTAATTTTTCCATTAAAATCAGTGGGCATAGCCTTTGTATTTCTGCTATCTGTCAAATGTCCAGTATGTAATTATTTATTAAGTATGACTTTTAATAATCATCTACCTTCTCCTGAGCCTCTTTGCAATTTCTGTCTGATGGTGATCTTCAGATGTGCAAGCACTCAGGTAGGCTCCCTGACAAAATCAGCAACACCTGGATAATGAGCAGCTAAGGACATTAGATGCCAGAGTCACAGGAAGTCTTCAGAGATGCATTGGTATCTTCTACCAGATGCTTGGTAGAAGAGCCAGTTGTGTGGTAACACATGCCACATACTGCAATGTGCATGAAGTCACTGGTTACCAGTCTGCAAGGCCAGCAGGGAATATGAAACAAAAAGGCAGATACACAACACTCTGTTGCACAATAATGTAATCTCTTTGCAATCTCTTGTCACAATGGTTTTATCATTGACTAAATACAGTTAATTTTAAAATATTTATTTTATTGTTCATTAAAACTTCATATTTTAAAGTAGACTATTGGAGGCACTCAAATCAAAACATGAAAATCATATTTAAGGTAAAAGTTAGTTGTATTCACTATTCAAAAAAAGTAGATAGCTAATATGAATTTACCAAAAATTTGTGTGTGTCAGGCACCCTAGAGATCAATATGCAGTTATAAGTAGTCACTCTAAAAATACACAAACCAATCACTTCTACAAAATTGATAGTTCAATATTTTCAAATTATGTTGATTTTCTGGCTATTTCAAATAGGTAAGCTCTAGTTACACTGGAAAAAAATACTCCAAAGTTTGAGGCTACAGCTCAGAGAACAACACTGTTTTTGTGTCATCATGAAGACATACGTTGGGATCTCCAGCACCCTAGTAAGAAGCTAGCGGGATTTAAAAGAAAAAAAAGCTAGGCATAGCAGCATGACCTTTATGACCTTAGGGTCATAAAGTGTGTGTATGTGTGTGTGTGTGTGTGTGTGTGTGTGTGTGTGTGAAAGAGGTATATATAAACAGCTTCCTGGATAGCCAGCTTAGCTAAAATGGTGAGTTCAGTGAGAGACCCTGTCCCGGATATGCAGGGGAAAAGCAATAGACAGAGGATACCTTTGACTTTCACATACTTACATGTTCATCCATACACCACAAGCACACACAAGGATTTTCTCAGTGTCAATTTCACTCATGCAGTTGTGAAGAGGTCAAGCTCAGGGCATTTGGAAAATTCCACCAGACTCCAGAGCACAAAAACCCCTCCCTTCTTGGAAAAGAGAGGAGGTCGATGTAGAAAATAGGCACCCTTCTACTCCTGGAAGAGAAAGGCTGACATTCCTCAGGAAGACCACTGGGAGGGACCGACCATTGGCCATCCCTTGCTACCTCATTCCCTAAGGACCAATCAGTTTAGAAGTTACACTGTTCTGTAAATCACATTGTACCTAATGGCTGCTGCTCTGTATAAAACTTGCAGAACAAGCTGCTGGAGGGTGGGGGTGGGGGTCGCTGCCTCTCCTTTAGGTGCAGGATGACCCCAGTGCTCTGGAACAAAAAATTCTTCTTGCTTTTGCATTGATCCCCAGTTCCTTGTTGTTCACTGGGGGGAGGGGAGGCAGGGTCCCAGTAAGCCAAAGCTCATCAGAGTCTTACATTTGTTGCATTGTCCAGGAAGTCCACTCCCTGTGGGGACACACAGGAGAGTAATGACTTGGAGGTCTCCAGCATGTACACAGTTTCTTATCTCTCTGTTTGTCAAAGTCTGAGTTTGTAAGTCTAATTGAACTTTCAGTTTGCTTGCAAGCATGGAGGTGCTCGGAGAGCCTATGGTGTCTGGTATGGTTCAGTTCGGTGGGCAGAGGTACCTTAATGTTGCCTTAACATCCTGACCATGGGGAATCTGGAGGATGCTTCAGACCCCACCCCCCAGAAGGAATTGAGAGGACTCCACTCCTTTTGGAAAAGGCAAGACAGTATCAGAGGGAGCCAAGTCTTGCTATAACCTGGTTTCAGCATCCCTGGAAGGGAGGAACTGTCTGTAACTCTCCCTTCAGCAGGGGCGGACTGTGTATGTTGATTGTCTTTCTGTGTGTTTGCTGATGTTAGCTATCTCGTTCTGTGTTCTTGGACTTGGACTGATAACATTTTTAGACATTGAACTAACCAAATCGACCCCATTAAACATCCTAGTTAACCACTGGAGGAGAAAACTTGTCAGCTTCTCCAAATGGCCCACCTTCAGAGTAGGGTGGCCACTCGTAGAGACCTTTAACCTGCAGGTGATCAAAGCAGTAGAGGAGAGAGTCTTTAGGCCAGGATTCCTCAGGCACTCAGACCAAGTGTCCTACATAGTTACCTGGAAGACTCTAGTGGAAGACCCTCCCACCACTGCCCCATGGATAAAAGCCTGTCTTTCCCCAAGACCCAGCTCATGGGTTCTGGCAATCAGGAAGAAAGAAGCACAGGAGGAGGGATCCAGAAATGAGAAGAAGTCAATCCTCTAAGACCCTTCAACAGGGGATGTGTTGCTCCAAGACCCTCATCCTCCATATCCCCCTACCCTTGCCCCCATGGACCCGTCAGCTCTGGGATCCTCAGCCCATATGGGACCGGGGCCATTGTACCTCCCAGAGGGAGAAGTGGGAGGAGACCCCCAACTTCTAGGTCCCACCATGGGTACACAAAGTCTGAGAACCACCTCCCCTGACACCATGGTGACTCTCCCACTGAGGGCATATGAGACTCTAGAAAAGGGCAATCGGGCTATGCAATATTGGCCCCTCTCTTTGGCTGGCTTGTACAACTGGAAGGCCCATCCCCCACCCCTTCCCAAGGGACTGATCAATCCTTGAGACTGTTTTATTTATACTATAGGAAGCCAGAAAGAATGTCACCTTAGACATGGGGGCACCGTAGATTGACCAGGCTGTTGTCAACAGTGGGCTTTCTCTGACTAGACCTGACTGGAACTTTAATATGAAGATAAGGAGTTCCTGAATGTCTACTGCCAGACTCCATTGGCAGATCTCAAGAAGGCTGCACGACAACCCACAAATTTGACCAAGGTACCTGAGGTTAGACAGGGATCACCTGCTGCCTTTCTAGATCCACTTATGGAGAAGTTCCATCAGTATGTACCCTATGACCGCAGCAGCAACGAGCACAAAGATACTGTGGCTATGGCTTTAATAGAGCAGGGTAGTAGAGATATCAGGAAAAAGCATCAGAGGCTAGAAAGACAGGATAAGTCACTGAGGAATTTAGTGTAGGTTGCTGAGAAAGTCTACCATACAGGGAGACAGAGGAGAAGGACCAGAGAAAGAGGAAGAAAGAAAAGCTATAGGGAAGGAATCTACAGAGAGTCCTGGCTACAGTAGTTAGGGAAAGCAGAGAAGAGAGACAGAAAACCCCTTGAAAAGAACCAGTGTGCATATTGCAAGGAGAGCAGCTGCTGGGCCTGAGAATTCCCTAACAAATGGAAGCCAGGGATGGGAAATCCCAGGTCTTGGGAAAAGTGTTCCCGAACAGCGAAGGTGTTAGTCATGGGGGAAGACAGTGACTAGGGAGGATGGGGTTCAAACCCCCTCCCCGAACTCTGAGAATAGAAGGGAAACCCTCTCAATTCTTGGTGGACACAGGGACTCAGCATTTGGTTCTCTTCCAAGCTGAGGGACCTGTTCCCAAGAAAAAATCTTGGGTCCAAGGAGCTACTGGCACCAAAATGTACTCATGGACTACCTGAAGAACAGTGGACCTAGGGATGGACCAGGTTTCCCATTCATTTATGGTCATCCCAGACTGTCCCTACCCTCTGTTGGGGCTAGATTTACTCTCCAAGATGGCAGCCCAGATACATGGCCTAAAAGGAGAGCCCATAGGTGGAGGAAAGACCTCTCCACCTGACCCCCGCAGGGAGGTAAGGCTACCTGCTTTATAGACAGGAGTAGTTTTCTCTACCAAGGTCAGAGACTAGAGGGCAATGTGGTGGTGGGCCACACAAATGTCATCTGGCTTGAAACTCCCCCCTCCCAGCACCTCAGTGCAGAACTGGCTAGAAACTCTCCTCTCCCCACCCACAAGCACCTCAGTGCAGAAGGGAGAGCTAATTGCCCTCACCAAGGCCTTGGAACTTGGGCCTGTCAAGAAAATTAACATCTACATGGATGACAGATATCCACAGCCACATTGTCCTGGGGCTATATTCAAGGGAGAGGATTGCTCACATCAAAGGGAAAAGAAATAAACACACACACATACACACACACACACCACACACAAACAGGAAATCTTGGATCTCTTGGATACCCTGGTGAAGCTGGCATTGCCCAGGACATCAGAAGGGAAGAGACTCAGTGGCCTGAGGCAATAATCAGGCAGACCAAGTGGCTTGAGAAGTGGCTATGCAGGAGCCTATCCCAGTTATGGACCTGTAAGAGATACCTGCTGGAAAATGGACTAAGGGATGGCTTCACTTAGAGTATACTGAAGAAGAAAGGACTCAGATTACTAGCTACCCTACAAACTACTACCTAGAGAAGGAAGGGCAGTGGTCCACACAAAAAGAAAAAAAAACGATACTCCCCAGAAAGCAAGCAAAGGACTTACTAGGCCAAATGCACAGATGGACTCATTTAGGGGATAAAAATCTTGTCTAAGCAGTTAAGGGAACTAAAGTATATATAATGGACTTCAAAGAGATAGTAGAATAGTGTAAGGTATGCCAGCAAGTGAATGCTTATGCAGCCGAGAGTAAACAGGGCAAAAGACGTAGGGGAGAATCACCTGGAGTATATTGGTATTTTGCAGAAGCTAAGCCAGGAAAATATGGCTACAAATACCTACTAGTGTTTGTAGATACTTTCTCTGGATGGGTTGAGGCTTTTCCCACCAAGCAGGAAACAGCTACCATGGAAGCTAAGGTATTCCAGGAAATTTTCCAGAGGTTCAGAGTGCCCAAGTGTTCACGTGTCTAATTGGATCGGACAATGGTCCTGCTTTTGTCTCTAAGGTAAGTCGGGGATTGGCAGAGACACTGGGGACTAATTGCAAGCTCCATTGTGCACACTGTAACCAGAACTCAGGGCTGGTAGAGAGAATAAATAGAGCCTTAAAAGAGACCTTGAGTAAATTGACCTTGGAGACTGGCTCGGACTGGGTGATGCTCCTCCCCTTGGACCTTTTCCGAGCCTGGAACACCCCCTACCATTTTAACCTCACCCCTTTTGAGATCCTGTTTGGTACCTCAACTCTACTGGTGTCTAGATTCCTGAAAGTATCCCAACTCACTGATAGGAGTGATAAGAGCCTCTTCTTGAGGCTCTAAGCCCTTCAGTCAAAACAACCTGAGGTTTGGCCCAAACTGTCTGCCTTAAATGCTCCAGGGATGCCAGAGACCCCTCAGTGATTCCAGACTGGTGACTGGATCTATGTAAGGAGGCATCAGCGCAGTCACTGGATCCCTGGTGGAAGGGATCCTTCTTGACACTGCTCGCCACTCCCACAGCCTGCTAGGTGGATGGTTTTTCAGCCTGGGTGCACTCTTCCCATGTGAAACCTGCAGACGTCCCTCTCCCCATAGACCCCCACTGGATGGTACAGAATCTGTTCATGACTGCCTGGTGGTACCTCAAGACTCTGGTTTCTTTCCCTATCCTATGTGCCCATCCACCAAACCTGTTACAGCGCTCACTATCTTTCTTCTGATGGTGTTGGAAGTGCCTGGGGCAAACCTCTGCTCTGGTCTTGCAAGGGAAAATTTATGACAGTCTGAGGGCAGCCATTGATTTAGATGTAGAGAGAATAGAAACTTCCAGTATCAGAAGTAGTACTACAGAATAGGAGGGCTATATGCTGCCTTAGCTGAGGAGTGTTGCTTTTATATAGACCATTCTGGGGTTAAAGAATCATTCATTGGCCAAGGTGAGAGAAGTGATAGCCAAATGGAAGAGAGAAAGAGAGCAAGCCTAAGGTTTATCTGAATCCTGATTTAACAATTCTCCTTGGTTCACCACCCTGGTCTCCTCCCTCTGAAGTCCCTTAATCATTTTGTTTTTACTTCTGATTTTTGGCTCCTACATTTTGAATCACTTGTTCACTTTATTAAGGAAAGCATAGGTACAGTATAGGTAATGATTTTAACGCAGAGATACAAAGAACTAGATACAGAAGACCAGGAATATGAGCTATCATAATACCAGCAATAGCTTCAGAACTGAAGCATGCGCAAAGAAAAGGGGAGACCACTGGAGGAGGTGAACTTTGCCACCCCTTGCTACCTCATTCCCAAAGGACCAATCAGTTTAAAAGTCATACTGTTCTGCTAATCACATTGTGCCTAATGGCTGTTGCTCTGTACAATAACTCGACAATGAGCTGCCTGGGGTCGCTGCCTCTTCTTTAGGTGCGGGATAACCCCAGTGCACTGGAACAATAAATTCTTCTTGCTTTTGCATCTAGCCCTGGCTCCCCATAGCTCACTCAGAGGTTCCCAGGTCACTAAGGCTCAGTAGAGTCTTTCAGTCTTTCACTAAGGCTCAGTTGCTGCTTTCTATTTTTAAAAGTGTAGTTTTATTCATGTCACAGGTATCCTTTTAACATAATTTAACTTACTTCATTTCATTTGTTCTTTGGATATACGAAAAGTGTGAGGCATTATTCTGATGCCCTGTTTATTTAGGTACTATTAGATGCTCCAAAAAAAATATGAAAATTGGTTCAGATAAGGTAAGAGGTGTTTTTTTTTTTCATTAACTTATGAGATCAAATGATACCAGAAGTGAAAAATTTGGAGGCAAGACATTTGTCTTTTAGATAATTATATCAATATTATGTACTCAGGTTGAAAGTTCAATATTTGGGCTTAGTGGGAAAAGATACTTGTTGCCAGAACTGCTGATCTGAGTTCCATCCTCAGGACCCACCTGGTGTAAGGAGAGAACAGATTACCAAAATTGTCCTCTAGCTTTCACACATTAACACATGTAATCAAAAAAAGTTAAACAGTGCTGAGCTGCATATTTAAGAAACATTTTGCTTTACAATGATAATATGATTACAAAGTTGTTAAGTCAAGAGGTGTGTTTTTAAAAAGGTGGCACTTTAGGAGACATTTTGTATCCATGGACTACTGGCACATTAGTGATCCATAACTAGTCAGGCATACATGTGGTGGGTTTGCAATATTTTTTCTCACTGATATAAGAATATTGGTCACTGGAAAGACTAGCTAATGAATGAGCGTGATACCTAAGTGTGGGTGTGCAGGCACCACTGAGCAAGGGAGGACTTGTGAATTAGAGAGGGGTGAGGAGATGAGTCACTTCATGGTGGATTCTCCTTCACGCTGATCACAGTTAGGCCAACTGAGCTGAGTTCCACTCTGCCTGCGCAGTATTTCACATGATGCTATCCTTCTCCAGGGAACAGGAATCTGGATGAGAATTTGTTCATCTTGTGGTGATGCCAGAGGCCTGGGAGAGCAAGCAGAAGCAGGGATGGCCTCTTAAACCTAGGCTCTGAGCCACCATATTATCACATGTGTTCATATGCTACCAACCAGATAAGCCCAGGAGAGGCAAAGAGTCTTTTCTGAGCACGAGGCTGCCTTCAGAAGTACCAAGAAAATTCCAAAGACTCAGAGTCAACTGTCCAATCCGCAAACCTTGTTGATAAAGGTGATGTGACATAATTCATTACATCTTCCCACACCACACATGATAGTAAGAACAGAGACTAGAGATGCTGACATTTTATTTGTGTATGCTCAGACCATTAAATGGCCACTGGTAGTATTTATTAAAATGTCAGATAATATCCACCTCAGCTTGGCAGTTCATGCTTGTTTTCTTTGCTGCTCAGTATGTATATGATTTTAAGAAACACAAACCCACACAAATAAAAATAAATTCTAAAATTCTTATGAAACAAAGGAGTAGTAAATAAAATGTGAGGTAGACATTTTCAGCTTTTGTAGTTTGGTCAATGTACTTGGGTAGTGGAACTAATTGGGCTAGCAGATACTCACTTTCATGAGATTCACAAAGAAAGAAGAAACAAAGAGTAGATAGAGACAGTCTTCCAGGAAGCCAGGTTCCAAGTGGGAGACTCAAGATGTAATGATGTGTGAATCTGAAGCTATTGCTATAGAAAGGGACATATCCTAAGTGACTGGATTGGGACTTTACTCTTAGCAAAGGTACAGTTATAGTCATTTGAACTCCTGAATATTATCTTGGGAGTGTGTGGAGGAGATATAAAGCCCTTTCTACATTTACTTTGGTTTGATGAACTGGTACCAAGTAATAAACAATAAATTTTAAAAAACTGTTTTACCAGGCGCGGTGGCACACTCCTTTAATCCCAGCACTCGGGAGGCAGAGGCAGGCGGATTTCTGAGTTCGAGGCCAGCCTGGTCTACAAAGTGAGTTCCAGGACAGCCAGCGCTACACAGAGAAACCCTGTCTCGAAAAACCAAAAAAAAAAAAAAAAAAAAAAAAACTGTTTTAATTTTCCTTAATATGTGGCTGATCAATGAACAGTCCAGTAACATAGAAAGATGGTTTTATAATACTGTTTACCCAGTAAATATACTGTATTAGTCAACTAAACAATAAACCTACAGGAATTTGGGGCACTGATGAAATAAAAAATTTAATATATTCATATTCCATATTGATTTATTTGATTCCTCATGCAAATATTAACTTGTGGACAAGCACTCACATAAATATTCTGGAGTTACAGTCCATACTGTACTTCAATTAAAAATGTAGTTTGAAGGACTAAAGAAGTTAGGAACACTTACAGCAGTATCACAATGTATTTCTACATTTTAGGAGGTCCTACATCCTCTTCTGACTCCATGCACATCGGGCATGCAAGTGGTGCACATACACACATGCAGGCAAAACACTCATTCATAGAATAAATAGTAAATAAATAAAATGGAGTTGGGTGTACATTATATAAAATTACCTTTTTTGTACTGAGGACTGAAAACTGAGTCTTGCTTATAACAGGCAAGAGGTTTGCCATTGAGCTGTATCCAAGAAACTCTCTCCCTTTTCTTTAATTTTCTTATTTTCAAACAGAATTTCACTCGATTGCTCAGACTATTCTAGACTTCATTATGTTGCCCAGACTTGCCTGGAATTTGCATTCTCCTCTCTCAGACTTCTGAGTACCTGTTAGCTTCTGCCTGTGTTACTCTACCTGGCCAGTTTTGCACTTTAAAGGTTTATAAGATGGACTATATTAGAACTTTAATCTTGTTTGTGATTTTTGTATCCTGACTTATGTATTAGGGCATTTGATAACTTCCTAGCACTAACTAGGCTCTCTGCTAACGTAATCATGCATGATTATAAAACCTCACTTTTTCTGTATTTCAAGACCTAAACTTATGCCATAGCTTAATTAAATAAATGTTTGCACATGTGTTTATTTTGCATTTTAGAAAAATCTTTTAAAAAGTGACCTAGAGTCCTGCAGTAGATTAACATGTTCAATTGGAAAGACATGTATGTGTGAATCAAGAATCCCGGTTCCATTTGCGAAATTCTTGGCACTTTCTGTATGTAGATATTTACTGTAGTTTAGCTGAGTGTTACTACATATACAGATAACTAAACACAGAACAGGCAATAAACAAGTTAAATGGAAGACGGAGTCAACTAGTTTCTTAGAATTAACAGAGAACTAATTCTACAGTTAGCACAAACTCTCCTTTTTTGCCTTTGGAAACGTAAGCTGTACCACTCAGTGTGCTTGCTCACTTTCAACTTGTCCTGCCTTGAAAAGCAACTCCCTCATTATGACATTGCAGCATAGTGCAAGAGTCCTGTGCTTGCTCCTGGTGAGGACAGGACTCACCACCTCTTCTCCAGTTAGCTGTTACTAAGCTCCTTGTCATATGCATGTCTTCACTCATCCCAAGCTCCTCACTCAGCACATCACACCTGGCCTCCTTACTCACTGAGGACTCCCTCAAACTTCCCGCAGTGGCCCTCCCATTTCCTACGTGGATAGAGTCACTTCCTCCCTATCAAATCAGTTCTCCTATGTGTACAGATAATCGCTACAATTTCTATTTTTAAAAATGATGCTCTGATTCCTGTCTCTACCACATACTGTCATGTTCTTTTGCTTCTTCTTCCCAGAGGTTTTTTTTTTTTCTTTTCTTTTTTGACTTTTCTTGTCCTAACTTCATTTCTCCAATTATTCAACCTAATCACACATATTTGATTCTGTTCTTTTTTTCACTGACTAAGATCAGAGTCACCAGTTCCAACAGGAATGTCTTCATGTTTAACCCGCTTGGCCTTTCCACAGTATCAGAGTATTCCTTGTGTTAGCAACACTGCTCTGGGAACCTTCTCTTCTAGGCTCCTTGACCTAAATCTTGGTTTGTTTGGTTTTTGTTTTTGTTTGTGTGTGTGTGTGTGTGTTGGGTTTTTTTTTTTCCCCTCCAATTGCATTATCACCTCAAACTCATTCTCTGAGTTGAGTCCTCCTACTGTTGGTGATCCAACAATTCATTTCACTTATAACTAACTAGCCACATCATCTTTCGTTCCTCTTTGCTACAGCATTGGGGTTAACATAGTGTTCCAGGGCTCCCAAGCCTGGATTCTATTTAGAATTTAGAACAGTGTGTTCATAAGCCTCTCTGGCATCTTCACTAAATATTCACTTCGGTTGAAATATTCGATACAGTGGCGATTCTCTCTGCTAGCCCGTTCTGTCATCGTTTGTCTATTTTGTCTAACAAGCCTGCCAATATTCAGTTGAAAGAGACAACAGACTATGGAGAAGGCACACTTGGTTCTTCTCTGCTCCACCTTACTATCCCTGATGTCCACTTGACCTCAGTTCCTCCACCATGCCCTACTTTGAATCATCTCCCCATCTCTCCTAAAGAACCACAAGGTACTACCCACCATGTTGTTCTACTTCTTCTTTGTGAACTGTTTGCAAAGCACCTTTCTGTACTCATAACCTAGCTTCCATTCACCTCTAAGCACAGGTGAGCCCTCCTCACCAGATGCTTGCAGCTCTGGACTCCCCCCCCCCCCCACACACACACACCTTGACTTGCCTCACACTCATCTTGGCATTACAGTTCAAATTCCCCCATTTTGGAGAATCTCCCCCTCTTCGTCCATAGTATTCATAATGGCGCCTGCCTCCTAACCTTTGTCTTCTCATGACCCCAATGTATTCTATTTACTTTCTTATTGACCTCATCTTGGTTTGACTGTCTACTGAAGTGGACTTTATTCATGGTCAGAGATTTTTCTCTCTGTATCAGTGTTGTGTTTTCTTATTCCTAAACAAGTATCTGCACATACCACACTCTATATAACTGTATGACATATATGTGTCAGATGAGTAGGTTATCTATATAGACTCTCTAGTCTATCTATATATTCGATATATAATATTATGAAGACAAATCCTGTGAAACTGAATGACATCACAATATAATCCAAGATAAATTTAGATCCAAGCATCATAGTCACCTCAAAAATTCAAAAAATAAAATAAAATCAGGAAACCTGAAACAAACAAAAAAGCAGTTCCAGATGACAGGAAACCCTACTAGAAATCTACAGAGAGTTCAGTGTGGAGAGAAATCCCTTCATCTTTACTTAACAATGACATAACTAAAAATAATCTATGAATATCTGAACTTATTTTACCTGATTGGACTCTAATTTAATAATTTATATCCTGCAATTCACTGGTTTTATTATATAGATCTAAATATACTAATTGAATATATGAAATAGGGCTAGTACAAATGAGGAACTAAATTTAGGTTTTATTTATTTTTATTTAGTTGCAATTAAGGTAAAATGAAGGCTAAAACAATGAATAGTATTTTCCTGCAAACAACACCGTTTGGCATGGCTACATGTTGCCTTAATTATTAAAAATATAAGATAATATATATGCAGATAATATAGAAAAGAGTATAAAAGATCTTAATGTTTTTGTGGTTCACATATTAAAATGGTAATATTTTGTACATAATGGATTAAATGAAATATGCTTCAGAGATATATTCCAGGTACTTATTTTAGTTTTTCTAATGTGGTAGTGGAATTTTAAATTGTGTAAATGGTGTATATTTTGTTTCTAATGTATGGTTCTTCAATATATGCCTATATTTATGTAGAGACATTTAAAATAAAGATTATTTTTAATGAACTATTTATTTGATTGAGCAGTAATGCAAAAATCATTGTTTTGAAGGCAATAGATAGAGTTATATATAGCCGTTTGGAGAGCCCGCCTAATATCTAACTTTGTGGATCATTGCATTATTTATTAGTGAATGTCAAATGGGTTCTTTACTTTTTACTTTTTTCTACAATGTTGGGAATCAGAATTTAAAGGACACATTTACCATTGAAGAATGGTTATAAAAACTACAAGGCTTCTTTGCTAAATGATTGGGAAGGTGAGGAACCCAAGAGACATTTTTAGAAAATAGTTTTTATAGAACATACAATACTTTTTTATTCACATAGAGTGAATAAATAATTATATGAAGCAGATAATGATGTCGAACAACAGCACCTTTTTATGTTAAAATTTATTCTCAATTTTCTGAAAATATTACTCTGATGATATAACCTTTTAAAGAAGACTTTAAAATAAATTTAGACAAATGCAATGTTATCCTTCAAAAAGAAAAATGAACACAAGCTCATGGATGTAAGTGGCTGTAATCTATGGCCTATTTATATCCTTTGTGTGTGCCTCTGGGAAGACACCATAAGTAACTTTAGAAGTCAAAGACATATGGACAGGTTCCCTTCCACTGACTTCCTGAGAAAGTGTCATCCAACTAGGGGCCCTCACGGGCTTGCAAAGGTACAGAATAGAACACTTCACAAGACAGTTCAGGAAGAACTGAGCAGGTAGTCAGAATTCAAAGCAATGAACCTACAAAAATCATAATATCCTCAGATCAGTGGAAGCAAAATGAGTAGGACTGTCTCTGTCTTGTGCTTTGATTGTACCACATGATCAACCACTCAATATTGTATAGCTAACATATTGTCCAAATATTGACTTTTTAAAAAAATCTCAGGCTACTATTACATTTCTACCCTGCAAAGCTTCATGTTTAGTGTAAAGAAAATAACAGATATAGGAAAGGAGAGACTTTCTGCAAGTTACATTTTATGGTAGTATAGAAAGTAATAGGTTTCATTATGGAATTTTCATATATGTGTGCCATTGTAGTTCTGTCTTATTTTTCTCCTTATGTTTTGAGAGAGAAAAAGTGTATACTTAAAGTTATCACAAAAAGTATTTTGAATATTGCATCAGTTATTTTTTCATAGAAATCTAATTCTTCAATGGTAAATATGTCCTTTAATCCATAATGCATGATCAAGGACCCAGAGACAAGGTTCCCTTAGACCCGTTAACAACACCGATAGACCCAGGGATGCAGAACGTCTGGTTTTAGGGACTTATAGGCTGAAGCATTGTTTGAAGTCTCGATCTTAGCTCCTTGAGCATTGGGAAAGGGATCTCTATGTTAAGCTAGACAACTCATGTAAGGACTTTATCAATATGCAGAATTATTTAGGAAATTGTCCAGTTGACACCAGTTGGCACACCACCTAAGAAAGTGTCCAGTGATACCGACCAGCTCACCACATTTGGCTGATTTATTACATTGCTTTGTTTCCTCAGAAGGGCTTGGTCAGAATGGGCAAAATGGTGGTTATTGCCTCTGCTGCAGGTACATCAAGCTGGATGCTATTATGGTGTGTACTGTATAAATCTCTACATATTTTTGTATGAAAATATTTTGTATGTATACATACATGTGTGTGTATATATAAATATATAAATATATATATACATACATGCATACATACATACATGCAGATGTATAAATGCTGTATACTGTATAAATAGGACTGTTTTTTACTCGGGCACTAAGTGATTTTGGCCTCCCAAGTGCTGCATTGAAATGCTACTATTATTCCATCAACATATGTGAATAGGGAGAACTGATGTGCACTTTCAAACAGGAACCCTTTACACAAACAAGTAGCAGGCCCACCGAGAAGGCATGTCCTTTTCAGTTCTCTCTGGGATGAACTCAGAAGCTCTGCCCTCTTTCTATGCCTCTGCCACTACTGATTATATAATCAAGGTCATGCCAATTAACTTCTCTAAAAGTCAACTTCCTCATCTATAATATGAGGATATTAAATCCCACCTTATTTTCCTCTCAGGATTATCATGGGATCCAAATGAGGCAGAAAATATAAATATATCTTAGGAGGAAGGTGGGGAAGGAGGGCAGAGCGATGAAGGAAGAAAGATTGATTTTCCTGAAAGCTTGGAACAATTTTAACAATGATAACTCTAACAAAGTGCTCATTTTGTTACTGTTTCTCATATTAGGAATCTCATGATTGCAAGCAATAGGAATCAACGCAAATTAGCTGAAGGGGAACAAAAGGTGGGCAGAGGATACTGTACTAAGGACAGGGGACTATTTCCTGGTATCTGAAACCAGAGACGCTTCAAGTTCTCAGCAAAGAACTGGAACTGATTGCTTCTCCTTTCATCTTCTTTATTTGTTCTCTGGCTGAAGCATTAAAAAAATAATAACTAAATTCAGATCTTTCTTGCCTGTTCAAATGTGAAAATGCTCTGGCTTCCCACAGATCCACAGAATGCATTTTGCAGACCCTGTCATGTAAGGATACTGGTCTGGTTCCAAACACAGATTCTAAGGGAATCTGGAATGTTAGATTAGGAATGATTGAGGTTACAGAAAGGAAATAACAGTGAGGCGGAGACTGTTGTTTCCCCTTAAGAAAGCCCCTTACCCAGAAAGTATCCAGTGGTCTGTGTGCCTTTCCAAGCCACTCCCCCATGTGAATGAAAGAAGAGAAAAACAGTAGTATGTTAACAGAAACAGACTTTCTCTGAAGGATAGAAATACTTTCTTTGGGAGGAGAAAATAAAGATACTTTGAGGAAGAATTTGAAAGAAAAGGGAGATCTTGAGGGCATCTCTGGCAGTGGTATTACAAGAACAAGAGAGGTTTAGGGTTCTCTGTTGCAGAAAATTAGAGGCATTGGATGTCTTCCTGAGTGGACTGAAGAACAAAAAGAACATACAGAGCAGAGCTGGAAGGCAGAGAGAGAGAATCTACTTGGAACAGAGATCTCCCCAGAGTACAGGATCTTGTCCAAAAGCACCTGGTACACACTTTATTTATTTATTTATTTATTTATTTATTTATTTATTTATTATTTATGGAACTTACTTTGTGTGCATATGCGTACTTGTGAGTGCGTGAGAAAACGTGTACACATATGCACATAACTTAAGGTTACTAAAGAGACAAGAGCTGGAGATCCAGGAGCAAATCCATGTAGGTGCTGGGAACTGAGCATGGGTCTTCTGTAAGCAGTACCCACTATTAGCTGCTGAGCTATAGTTCCACACTACAGTTTTCAGGGTAGAATACATCTGCTATGTCACTTTTAGTTTTAGTTGAGTTTAGGAAATTTGTTTTCTCTTTAGATATTATTAAAGGATGAAATTGTGTGTGTGTGTGTGTGTGTGTGTGTGTGTGTGTGTGTGTGTGTGTGTGTTCTGTAACTGCCACATGTGATGACTACAAGACAGAAGGACTGTGAGTTAAAGCAGCAGCACGGACAGGGCCTATTCTACTTAGAGTGGCCAGAGAAGGTAGGCAGCCGCTGACTTGGGGTTGTAAACATTTCATTTTTTTTTCTATATTCCATTCAAAGGCTTATCAAGCAATTACAACAGATCCAGTTATCCATTGTCAGATGAGGAAACTACAGACAAGAAAGTCTCAGGGCAAGTAAACCTCAGAGCAGACAGAAAGCAGGACAGACACCCCCTCAGGGGCTCCACTATTGCATTGAACTTGCTCTCTTTAAATATTCTGACAGTGACAGAGCCAAGTGAGGAAGCCTGCCTTAGCAGCAGGGGTCCAAGAACTCATTCCTGTGATTAAAGACTTTTAGTGCTTTTTAAAGGAATCACTAAGGTTATATTTAACTTATTCTCCAGTGTGTATTTGTTGGATCTCCACTGTCTAACCAGTACCAGGATAGGTGACTGTCCCTTGCCTCTGAGAAAGAATAATTTTATCAAAGGAAATCCTAAAATTAGGTTAAAAAAAAAAGACTGAACAATGATTTTCAACTCACAATGATGATGAAAGCAAGTTAGAAATCTGTGGACCAGTGTGCTTGGGCTTGGGCCAAACATTGTAATACAGGGAGGTGTGGAGCCCATACACCCACCCAGGTGCAGCAACAGAAAGAAACTCTCACAGATAGCTTGGTTGAGTCTCTGTGAAGAACACAAGAACTTAATTCTTACAATTGTAATATAAAATGTTTTCCCCTTTATTCTATATATAGCCTAAAACGTTGAATATTACACCTAATAAGCTGTTGATATTAAACAAATGTTTTCTACATTCCCTAGTACTCATATGTGGAATAATGCTGCCACCAACAGTAATTGGGACAGAACACCCCCTACCCACCCCCCACCCCGGTTCTTCACAGAACCCCTTTGGACCAGCCCCATTCTTTGTCCCCCAGCAGGCCTTCTGTCAAGTCCCTGCTGAGCTAAACAAGAGACATACTTGCTAGCCTTCCAGCTTCACCAGAGCCCCCGCAGTGAAAGAAAAACAGCTGAGCCAGCAGGAAGCAGGAACAGAGGAAGAGGTGTCAACAGAGCTATTTTAAAATCCAATGTAGTAAATAAACAGACTGCAATAAAGCCATGGCAGGTAGCTCTGAGAAGCTAGCTTCTGTGGTGAGCCTGGTCAAAGCCTGGCTTGATCCTTTATTAGAACAGCATTTTTGAAATTATGTTTACCATATGTCAAACAAACATTGGAAGAGAGGTATAAAGGTTTGAAAGTCAGTTATAGTTAGATGGATGGGTAGAGAGGGGCACAGAGAAAAAGAAAAAGAAAACACACGTGTAACTTTATTGTTATCCAGCTACAAGCAGATAATTCACCCTGAGTCTGGCTATAAAGTAATTTCTCCCAGTTAGATCTTAACCAGACCTCTATCATAATCTTGATCCCCAAAGCCCTTAACTGTCCCTTCCATCTTAGTCACTTTATCTAATTTGGCCTTAGTCTGATCCCAGAAACTGTATTGTTGTTATGAGCATGTGATGGAAAAGAATTATACATCTTATTTAATCATTACAACTGATGGCAATCAGGGACATCTATAGGCAGCTGAAAGTGACTCCGCCAAAATCGGGCATTTTCACAGCCAGCTTTTGAGGGATCCCTGGACAAGACACGCCATCACTAGCTGCCCAGGAGGCCGCACATTTTTGCCCCTGCTACATGTCCTCTCAAGGATGCGCCAAGGATGCAAGGAAAGTTGTGTTCTCCCTTCCCCGAATATCTTCTGTCTTCTCTCTCCTAGAGGCCACCTCTCTGTCCTCTCCCCTTTAATATAAAAACCTCCCACCTGAGACCTGTCACGTGGTCCCATCAACAACCCTTCAGTTTTAAAGACAACAGTCAAAGACATTGCTAGCATTCTGTCTAAACTCTACCCTACAGTTACCTGGCAACAACAGGTACTCCTGACCCATTGTAAAAGGGGTTTCTTGTCCGCTCTTGCCTCTTTCGTTCTCTCATGATTCTCTCTTGCTCTTGCTCTCCCCTTCCCCTGCCCGTCCCCCATTCCTCTCTCCAGGTACTCATGGCTAAGGCCATCTTTACTTCTCTGCTCTTTCTCTGCCTCTACTACATGTAGTAGGCTCTGATCAGAAGAGCCTAAGTTCCAGCCTGCTGACTTTGCATTCTGCCTGAGAGTGGAATCATTCCACCCAAATCTTGTTTCTTCTTGCTGTCTGGTGTTTAATCCATATGTATCATAATTCCCTAAACACTGAGCTGAAAGTTCGAAATCCCCTCCTTGACTAACTTCTTGAATGGCCCTTGAGGTTCATGACTCAGGCTGACAGTTCCAACTGCCAAATCTGTAGATTCATGGTGGTGTTCTCAATTGGGTGGTCTTCCTAACCCTTCTGCCTCAGTCTAAGCCTAAGCATGGCGGCCACAACAACTCCTAGACTTCAGCTGTGGCTGCCCCTGAGGCCTCTCCAGTCTGTAGCAGCATACTTTCTCCTTTGGCTTTTGCGGCATTTATGATCAATCAGGATCACATCTAAAACAGTCTTAATGTCTGCTTTCAGGACTGGTGCATTCTTGTAAATGTGGTTTCGTTATTTTCATAGCAATTACCAAATGTTTATTTCACTTAATCGATCAATTTACATATTTAAAAAATATCCTCCTCCTTCAACTGCCATTATTTCTACTGTTACCTGTCTTATTATCTACTGTACCCCAGTGCTAAGAAACGGTTCTGAGCCTATAAGAAGTCTTCAATTAATAATTTTGAATGAATTAAACAATGGATTCTATTCCTGAATTAGGCTGCTTACTACAGTGGAAGGCATTGGACACAAAACAGGAAATGAGAGAGACAAAGTCTGGATCCTTTTGAATGTGTACTCAAGAGAGAGAAGATGATAGATAAGCAGTATCAAAATGTGTGCTATATGATAAAAGCTATCATAAAATCATAGTGCAGAGTCAAGGAATGAAGAGTGACGTCTGGGTGGACAGAGATAACTCCCCATCTGATAAGGTGACATTTGAACAGAGAACTGAATGAAATAAGAGAATGAGTCAAATAGCTCTCTGGCTAAAGAATGCTCTAGTTAGATAGGATGTACGTGCAAAGGCTCCGAGAAGGGATGCATGTGGAAACTTCAAGCAATAACCAAGAGGTCCGTGAGGCTGAACTATGGAGAGAAAAGAGGAGAAAGGGAGACACTACTGTGGCTGAAGGGAGTGGACGTTGCACATCAAGTAACACCTTGTAAGCTGTCACCATCCTAAGAGGCTTAGAGAGGACTCTCCAGATGGAAAGTGAATAGGCAACACTGACATTTTAAAAGGCTGACTGGAGTCACTGGGCACAGAGCAGTAGTGGATAAGAGTGGGCACAGAGGAAGCAGAGAGATGCTCCACAGATAGCCCAGTATTTGCTCACCAATGCAGCCTGCATGGGAAGGCCTCTGTGCATCAAAGCGTGCTTTTGTGTATTTGCCAACCATCTGTCCTGTTGAAATGGCAGGCTCACAAAAATCCACAATTACAAGAACCTTATGGATGGTCTAACTCATCACATTTGTGCTTACATGCAAGGACCCTGCAATTAGAAGAGCCTCAAACTTGTAAAGCCATGTATGAAGTTGAAGACAGAACTCAGAACTGTCCCACGAGTACCTGGTTACTGGCTGAGAGAGCCTCTTCCTTCACTCCACTTTCTTTTGTTTGTTTGTATGTTTTTTTTGTTTGTTTGTTTTTTTGTTTTTTCGAGACAGGGTTTCTCTGTGTAGCCCTGGCTGTCCTGGAACTCACTTTGTAGACCAGGCTGGCCTCGAACTCAGAAATCCGCCTGCCTCTGCCTCCTAAGTGCTAGGATTAAACGCATGCACCACCACTGCCCAGCTCCAGCTCCTCCACTCCACTTTTGACAGTGTGCTTTCTCTATACATGTTCCAGATCACATTTTAAAAATAACATATCATGCTCAATTTACTATTTATTTATTTATTTATTTATTTATTTATTTATTTATTTATTCATTCTGAAACCTCTCCCTCCTCCTCCTATGCCTCCTATGGACCGCAGGAATGACCACCTTCAGCAGGAAATTAGATCTCCCAAATAGATTTCAGTCTGAGGAAATGAAAATTGTCCCAATAATTCTGAGTCACTCAAGATGCCTTCACATTCACATGCACTCACAAATTATCCTGCAGCTTAATGATAGTGTCTCATACTCTCTGTAACCTCTATTTATAGATCCCATTCATCTTGCCACTGTCCATGAATTTTCTTCAGGGAGACTAAACATTGCCGTGGAGCAAGGTCCATCATTAAAATGAAGCTACTCAACACCAAAGATGCTTTCAGTGACTCCAAGCTGAGATGGATAGGTAGTAGTATGCCTCAACCAGAGAGGATGCCTACCCAGTTTCTACGTCATGGTGTTGGGAAGATGTTCCAGCTTAGTTCATGTAACCCACCCACACAGGAATGTCTAAAGGTCTCTTTCCTAGGTGAGTCCAGGTTTTGTTGTGGTGACCAGAGGTTCTAACCACCACATCCTTTATATTAATTCAACAGTCCTGCACCCAACCCACACCCTACCCCATCCCACCCCACCCCAAAATCTTCACTTAAAAGCTCGCATGACCTCTAATAAGAATGGTTTCAGCTTGGGATCTGTAAAGCAAACTAAAAGCAAAGGCCAGGCTACCCCACCTATATTTCTAAATATTCCCAGCTAGTCCCCAAAGTTAACTCTTTTGATTTCCTAAACAGGAGGTTTAACCAATGCAGTTAATGGAGTGGGGTTCATAAGCCAAGTGTGTTCACCCTATAGCCAATGGTAAATACTATCCTTCTGATCTGTCACTCACTCCCTGGTCCCCAGAGGTACCTTGGCTCCATCTCTTTCGAGTTTCTCCTCTCATACATACTAATTTACTCAAACCTCAAACCAACTCTCAGGTAACTTTTGATTGGACTTGTAAGGGTATTATGAACAGAGAAATTGTTTCTGGAGTACTACAGTCTCAGTTGGGACTCAAATGGGACCAGGCCATTTGATGACTGAGAACTGTAGAATCTTCAAAGCTGATATAGGTCTAGAACGCTCAACTAGATGTTTACATCTTAGTCTATGATGAATAAGCAGGAATTGTGCACCTCTTTCCCTCATTCCAAGAAAGCTTTGTCAGCTGTAGCATTCTTTTTGTATTTCTACTTCTACAACCCGAAGTCCCTTGGCCTCTGATTTATGACATATCCTCATTCGTTTGAAAATAATGGTCAGCTCAAATGTTTCTTCTCATTTCTACATTAAATACCCACAATTTTCCCCCAAGATATTTTATAACATAGTTTAGTATAGGCTGAGATTTTTCAAAACCTACATTAAATAAGGATTCTCAAATGGTTCAAACGTCCACTTCTAGCCCACCATCCAAAGGTAGGGGAGAAAAGATGGTAAATAGGACAAGGGGATGTGGATCTGTTTAGAATTAGTTATTGGGGTGATTCCAATCTCCTTTTGTCAGAACACCAGCAATCCAGTTCAGCAGTCTCAGGACACCAAACAGGAATCAGCAGAGGTGGAACCATCCAGCAGAAACTGCTAGGCTTCCAACTCAGCTTGGATCAGTGGGAGTGACTAGGATCATCCAGGACACCAGGAAAAGTTCTCTGCTATCCCTCTCTCAATGAAGCAAAAATCAATGAAGACTCGAGACTAAGTGTTGCAAAGCTAGCTATGCGAGCACACTGTCGCTGTCTGTTGAGTTCTATTTATACTCTCTCCAAACATCACATATTCTCCCATGAGCCCCGCCTCAGCAAAACAACACGTGAGTCTGCATCACCTGACATATCCAGAAGCTTCCACTTCAGTTTAGAGCTATTTTAAAACCTGATGTTTTTTAGCTAATTGTGTCCCAATTTGTTTCTTGACATGTGTGTCTGTCTTAGCACATGAGACTCAGCATCATTTAGCAATAGGAAGAAGTAACATTCAAAACCAATAATAATATTATGGTGAATCAAAGGAGTCAGTTATAAAAGGCTAGATATTTTATGGTTCTGTTTGTTTATGTAAATGTCTAGATTAGGCAAAAGAAGAAAAATGAGATTAGTGATTTTCTAGGGCTGGAAGAATAGAATGGATTAAGGGGGATGGCTAAAGGATATGGGGCTTCTTGAGGGGGCACAAAACATTTCACAAATGGTGTGGTCATGGTTGTAGAACTCTGTCTCTACTAAGAGCCACTGAACTGTACATTTCAAATTGGTAGGTGTTAGGGAATTAGTATAGCTGTTAA
Organism: Mus caroli; assembly: GCF_978045245.1. Taxonomy (NCBI): domain Eukaryota; kingdom Metazoa; phylum Chordata; class Mammalia; order Rodentia; family Muridae; genus Mus; species Mus caroli. The sequence continues at coordinate 11,511,384 of NW_028227259.1, forward strand.
AACAATCACAAATTGCTGAAGGGAAACGTGTTCAGAGGTAGGTTTTTAACCTCTGTAATTCCGATTTTACTTTTTCATGCACTCTATAGTAGATGATTTAGTAATGGTTGTTCCAACTCCTTGATAATGTTGCTGAGTCATATTTTGCAAAATCATAATTATGTATATTATTAGTGTGATGGTTACCATCTCATATCTGAATTACCAATGTCATTCACTTATTAGTATAGTAAGTAACTCATTTGTTTTCATCTGATGCAGAGATTTTTCCTTTTATATCTCTATTACCTAACTCAGAAGAATGTACACACACTTAGCACTCACTGTATCAAGTCCAACTATTTACCTCAATATTTATAGTTCTTTTTAAACTTTCATTTTAAAAGTTCATTCCATTCATTTCATTCATCACAGCAAACTTCATTTCAATCATAAAATATTGGCCATCTTCTGTTCACACTTTGCCTATTAATCTTTTAGTAAGATATTCATATGAAACAAAATATTCCCTAGTCTGGACTGAATGCTTATGTCTCCTCAGAATCCTTCGCTGAAGCCCTAACACCCTGGACTGGAAGGCAGAGCCCTTGGGAAGTACATAGAGAGAGATGGAATCCTGAACGTGGGGGACCCATATCAGTATGAGAAGAAAGAATTCTCTTCTCTCATCCCTGGTCCTCTTTCCTTTCCTTCCTCTACTTCTCCACTTAGTAAAGCACCAGCCAGCAAGAAAAGCCTCACTGGAGAGAGAGCTAGATCCATTGGCCCTTTAATCTTAGATTACCAGATTTGAGAAATACATGCCTGCTGTTGAAGTCATGTAATCACCATACTTTGCTATGGCAACCAGTTCAGGATTCCAGTGCTCAGTTCCCTGCCCACCAGTTTCCCTGGAGAGTTCTTCCAGCATCCAATCAGAAGTGAGGATTCTTTCCTCACATCCTTGACTAGCTATTCAAAGGGAAGGGACAATTCATGTAAGTCTTTGACAATTCCTCTTCGCCCCCACACAAGGTGTGCAGCTTCACCACGACTCAGTCCTGTTTCCCTTTTGGCTGAACTGCTGGCCCCACACTTATCTGGCCTGAACCATGGAGGAAGGACAGTCAACTGATGGCTGCAAATGGCCCAGTCACATTAGATTTCATTAATTCTGAAATTCTTGATGAACTTTTAGAGTGTCAGGAAACACAAAGGAGGTAGAAGGTGACCAAGTACCCTAAAAGTGTGCGGGTTTTGTTCTATTTTGAAAGAATCCAACAAAAAGCTGAGGGAGTTCTTAAGATTGCTTATCTTGTGCCCTGCAGGTGTGACTAACAAAACGGAAACCTATAAGCTCTGCTTGCTCTGAGGGACCCAACCCGAAGCTAAATATTCAAATGGGAGGCAGAGACTAATTGCCTAATTTTTATCTCGTCAAGGAATGTATTTTCTTTGCTAGTGGCTTCATCATCTAATTCATCAACATTTCTCCTATAATCAGCAGTGCAACTGACAGGGAGAGTCCAGCCTTCCACCTAGGCTCCTCCCCTCACGCTGGATGAAAAGCCATCTAGTCCTTGGCCTGCCCTGGAAAGATGGACTGTAGTGTAGACCAACAGCTCATTTAAGAGCAAGGAAGCTAAGGCCTACAAAAAGAAATGCCATGCCTACTGGCACAGGAGTTACAACAGGGCCATAAACCATGGGTCCGCAGCAGACTTGTTTGTGTGTTTTATTGCTCACGCCATTTTAAAATAATTCTTTGATTCTTTGTCAAACGTTTTTGTCGGATTAGGAAGAAATTCCTTAGAAATGTGTTCCCGTATGAAAAGGGAGGTGAGTATAGATCAAAGGGAGAGCCAGAGGAGAAGAGAAAAGGCAAAGGAGAAAGTGAGCATTGGCAACCCCAAGACTAAGATTCCCGCTTGGTTGCTCCCCACTTCGGGTTTCGCAGGGCCCCATTTCTTGCTCATTTCGCTCTATTTCCCACGGTTCTTCACCTAAGCCTACACATTTTGTAAACCCTTGGGTGGCTGCAGGCTCCGGGCATGCTCAAATGCCCTGGACTGCCTTTCCCCACCCCTTGCTCGCAACTTTGGCAAGCATCCTACTCGCGCTCTTAAGGGGCAGGTACCCACGAATCCCCGTAGTGGTCTCCAAAGCGTGGGAGGGGTCAGTGAGCTCCCAGGCGGAGCTGGAGAAGTCAGCGGCCGCATGGGTCACCTCGTGGGGGGACCTGCAGAAAACGCTGGGCTCGGCGATCACGCGGGCGCGCGGCGGTCGGAGGGGGCGCTGTCCGACGGCACGTGCGCGGGCGGGCGTGAGCGCGCGCTGGGAGTGGTCGCGGGGCGGGCAGGGGCGGGGCCGCGGCGGCGCGCGGACGCCGAGCTCGCTCGGGCTGTGCGCGGCTGCGGCTCGGCCACCGGCAGCTGCGGTGGCGGTGGCGGCGGCGGCGGCGGCAGAGGCAGAGCCTAGCGGTCGCAGGGATTCGCGGGCGCGGATCGCGAAGTGTCGCCGGCAGGGACGGCCGCCCGAGGCGGCAGCGTGCGGACTAGCAGACCTCGCCTCCAGCTTGCGGGAGCTGAGGACGTAGCGGGGCCGCCTCCCGGCCAGCCTCTCCTCGCTCTGCCAGCCGGCCCCGGCGCCGAGGGCGCGGCGACGCTCGGCCACCATGGGCTGCACATTGAGCGCTGAGGACAAGGCGGCCGTGGAGCGCAGCAAGATGATCGACCGCAACCTCCGGGAGGACGGCGAGAAGGCGGCGCGGGAGGTCAAGCTGCTGCTGCTGGGTGAGCGCGGCCGTGGGGACGGGGCCCGGGCCGGGGGACAGCGGCGAGCGAGCGCGGCATCCCAGTCCCTGAACAGCGCAGGCGGCTTCTTGGCCGCGGCGGTGACTGTCGCGCGACCTCACTGGCAGCCCAGAGTGTGGCCGGGCGGCGGGACGCGTGGGAATCCGATCTTTGAAGTTGAGCTTTGCCCTCCCTAGATGAGGGACAATTCGGGACCACAAAGCCAATCACCCCCTCTCCACGGACACCCCGTGGTGAGAGGTGTCGTGCCGCGTTGCGCTTTGCCCACGCCTGGAAAGTGCCACGTTGGGTGGCCTCGGGGCTCTTTTTTGTGGGTCCTCTTCCTCTGTGGGGTCTCAGTGATCTCCCTGTCAACTTCATATGGCGACTCGGTGAGTGGAAAAGAGCGCTGAGATTTTCCCTGCGTAAGGACTTGAGCTGCTCTGGAAGCTGAATTTTGCCTGGGTGGGGGATGGAAACCACCAAAGTTGGCTTATGTTTCCTCTCAGAGTAGGAAGGGAAGATGCTTCGCGGGTGAAAACAGCCCTGACAGGTGCGAAAGGCTCCTAGACCACAGGGTCGTTCCTCCACTGCGGTGTTCGCTCCAGTGAGGTTTGACAGGTGCACACCAGGCTTTCTTTATTCATTCTTAACACTGTTTTGCTAATAGCCGACCTGGAGGTCTTTCTTCCAGTTTTTTTGAACGGAGGAAAAAAATAAAGAGTAGATCCGGATTTTGATTGAGCGATATAAGGAAAATATTCACAGGTTATGGTTTTTTTAGATCTGTGAGTCAGGGTTTCCTTTTGTTTGTTTTTCTCCCACACTGTAGGTATTTAGGCAGATGATAGATTTCTTAGAATCTTCGTTTGCACTTCCAGCGTCGCTTGTGTTCTTCTCACAGTTGTGATAAAAGAGAAACATCACTGCACAGATCTGCTTTTTAGTAAGCTCCCGTTTCATTGGTTTAACGACTGCAGAAAGATGGTGGTTATTTCCTTCTTTCTCCATTACTAGTAGGCTTAGAAGAAGCAAACTTGGCATGACTAAAAGTAATAATGATCTGAGTCATTTTGCAAGCAAACTGTGAAATAACTTTGCATTTTAAAGACCTGGGTGGTGTTTTTCACCCATCACAGCCTCCCCCCATAAATCTTTCTCTGTAAATAGGATTGACTGAGTTTTTATATTAAAAAAGATACTGTCTTTCCACGCTGAGATCAGCGTGTTTTTAGAATATTAGCTACCGAACCATGTAACTTACAATAAACATAAAATAAAAGGATTAGACAATTCTTCCTCTGTGGCTTCAGAGCACCTGCTTGGAAGGTCTCCTTGGTGGCAATACTGTTCTCAGTTGGAGCTACCATCCACCACATTTAAAGCAGTTGTAAAATGAGCCCTCCCGGTGATAGTGGTGGCTTATCTTTTAATGAGACTCCTATGAAAGATTTGAAAAATGGAATTTTGCTTCTGCAAGCTTCAGAATGCAGGGTATCTCTTTTTATCACTGTTGACGATTTGAAGTTGATAATTCTTTGTTGTTCTCTCTGTGTATGGAGGTATCCTGTGTGTTGTAGGATGTTTAGCAATGAAGTTGACCTCCACCCATTAGATGCTAATTGCTGCTCAGCATTTCTAATCTCCTAAAATGTTGTCAAACGCCCCCTGGAGGCAGAAATGTAACCTCTGCGGAGAACCACTGTTTTAGATTAATAATTAAATATAGTTGAGTGTGTAACATGCAGCTGAAGTTGATCTCTCTTACCATGTGTGGGGAGTTAATGAGAGATGTACCAGAGTCCTGATTTTCAGAAGAAATTATACAGTTCTTATTCCTCCAAACCAGTGCATTAGAAGGATTCTAAAGTTATAAACAAGCAAACAAAGAAACAGCAAAGGAATTCCTTTAAGTGTTGTTTCTAGCTTTGAGGTTTTGCTTTCCTCTACAACTGTATTTTCTGTCGAGAATTCCAGCCCATCCCTGTCTTCCTGTGCACCACTTCATCTGACACCCTAGTTCCCATTTAAGAGAAAAAAATCCTTGTGTACTTATTTCGCAAATCTTAATTCTTGTAATAGTTGAAATTTTTTTCCCCAAGTCAGACTTAGCAGTGAACTATGACCTTTAGTCCAAATTTGGATGTTTAAGGCTGTGTGCAAGTAACTCTATGGCGTCATCCACCTAACTCATGGTAGCCGGTCAACTGAGATGTAAAGTGGTATCTAAGTAACCCAGCAATGCCACGTGGACTCTTAGGAGGGTGTCTTCATCTTCACCTTCATCTGTTTTGTTTTGCTTCTCAATAATTTACTTAAAGATATAGCATAAAAGCATTTAAAACAGTCTATTTAGAACAGTGCAATTTTTTTGCATGAAATAATGCATTGTTTTAAACATCTGAAGTGAGAGACTCTTGCATAAGATTTGCAAATAATTAGTAAATATTTGGGTGCTGGGTGTGTAGTATTTACTATTTGAATCATAGGTGTTTCCCTGTTCCCTAAGTACAGAGACTCAAGCCTGCACCAATAGAGAGGACCAAATCTTGTCTTCTGACCTGAAGGGGATCAGGTGGCACTTTTGGCCACTTAAGTATTTCAGTTTAGTTTCCGGCTTTCAGTATGTGAATCAGTTAAGATGCTTACATGAACCATGCAGATATTTAGCACTCTTGCCACTGTATATGGATAACTGTTCCAGAGGAAAATACCTTTCACTATTACATCTTTGAGAATTCATAATTCTAAGGGCAGTAGAGTTACAATTAGGACATTGTTCAGTTAGACTATGTTGGACTCCTGTCATTTATTAAATTGCATTTGGTGATGATTTTTTAAGATAAAAGGTACTAGCTTAAAAAAAAGTACAGTTCTCATGAATTCCCTGCTCAGTTGCAATCTTATTGCAAAGGTTTGAGCTGTATTTTCTTCGGTACTCTATACTCACTTCCACACACAAGCAAATCCCCCCCGAAAGCCGGATTCCCTCCTTAGCATAGCATACTGTTATAGTTATAGGCTTGAGTCGGGTGAGGACTTTTAAGTTTTCTGCTGATGGGCATTCCCTGTTGCCCTTCAATCAGCAGTCCTTCCACTCACTGCCTCTGGACACACATACTATGACTTGTGTAGTTGAGGAATTCTTGCTTTATCAGGTTTTCATTTTGCATTGCTTTAGCCATTTCCCAGAGCCTTAGTTATCAGAGAGGCAACATGTTCCCTTGGACGAGTGGACATGCCATTTCCCCCTGGGTTGTGTGCTTCTGTGTCCCTGTCTATTTGTGTTAGTAGTTATTCTAGTTGGAGCTACTGGTTGTGTCATTGTGTGCTTTGCATATGTGGAGTTTCTCTTGAATCCACTTCCCGTCCTCCCACTTCTAGCTCCAGGCTCCCTCTGCCTCACAGCCTCCTTGCTCAAGATTTCTCTGCTCCTTCCTGGCCTTTTCCCTTCGCCTCTCTTTCCTCTCATGCTGTGTGCCGAAACACATGCTGTGTGTCAGAAACCTTTCTTGCCTTCTCCATTGCATGCCGAATGAACATCTGTTTTAGACCCGGCTCCGCTCCGCCAGCATCTTCTCAGGGTTTCCAACAGGAGCAGTTAACAGGGATTAAGAATATGTGCGGTTGAGGTCTAGTGTTTGGTCTTCTTGCCTGCCTGAGTCCAACTTCTGTGAGCACCCCGGGGACAAAGTCCTTATGTTTTCTCTGTGTTCCACACTTTCTTTACAGGCCCTTTACTTTGTCATGTGTAAATGTGTGCTAAATTATGTAAAAATATGCCAGAATATATTCTTCATCATTTCCCACTGTCTGTAGGAACAAAATACCAGCCAAACAGCGTTAAAGAAAAAGGACTAGTAAAAATGTGAAAGGACCAAAATGAAGGAATGATACCTAAAATCAAACAGAGTGCTTTCCCACAGCAAGCTTATTCTTTGATAGCTCTAGCAATCGTTAGGAAGTGACAGTGCTCTTTGTTGTAGTAGGGCCTACTGTTTGAACTGTCCTAATGATCCGAGGGCATTTTACTCTTGTTTTTGGTACAGGTACATCCTCTGCTCAAGTGTTTGTTCTCCAGCTCTTTCCATTTGGACCATGATACTTGTGGAATGTATCACAGACAGAAGCTGTAATGCCTGCCTTATAGGATTTAGTGAACGGCTTCAGAAACAGAAGAACTATCTTCTAGAGTTTGGGGGGAAATGTTGGTAAAACTTGAAAATGTGTATTGTAAGCTTTTGAACCCAGCCACAATCTTAATTTTTTTTTTTTTTTGTTATTTGTTCTCATTGCCTTGGAACATTTAAGATCAACACATTCATGTAAGGCAAATGAAGTGTGTTGGTCACATTCTTAGGTCACATATTTCTTGGTCACATGTTTTGCCATGCATTTCCCCAGAGGGTGATTCCCTAGGGTCAGGCACTGTTGAGCTTCAGATCTCAGATGGCATTTGAGCCTATGAATGAAGGGCCACCAAACCTTATCTTGTAGTACTCAGGCTATCTTTTATAATAGTTTGTTAAATGATGGTTAGAAAACTTAATACAGCTAGGAGGAAACAGTTTTAAAACCAGCATTCATTGGCTTATATTAAGTGGCTTCAAATTAAAGAATATTTGATATGGGGCTCTGGAGGGCAGATTTCCCAAACAGGTTTCCGGTGGGTTAAGACAGTAGGTAGGTGAAAGTCCCCAGTCAAGCCCCATCCTTAGAATCTGTGAAAAAGGAAGTCTGTTCTGCAGGTTCTAGGGATTGCTCTGTTCCCTGGCTTTCCTCACATGCTCTAGAGCAGTGGTCCTCCACCTTGCCACTGTATGACCCTTTAATATGGTTTCTCATGTTGCAGTGACCCCCAGCCTCGTCCCAAACCATAAAATTATTTTCACTGCTACTTGATAACTGTAATTTTGGTATTCTTATGACTCATAATGGTAACGTGAATATTGTTGGAGATTGGAGTTTGCCAAAGGGGTCATGACTCTAAGGCTGAGAATTGCTCTCCAGGCAGCTGCATGTCTTAATTAGTTTATAGTAGGCCGCTGCTTACTCAGAGCCAACGGTAGCCAGTGAGCTTTTCCTCCCATTTCTCTTCTTCACTTCTGATTTTATGATTTTATGATTTTATCAAGCACATCTACAAAGATTTATAGTTAATACCTGCAAAGTGGATTTAACCACATAAGGCGACATTCACAGGTTTTAAGGATGGGGCTTGACTGGGAACTTTGACTTTACGTACCATACCCAAGTATGCAACTGTCAAAGCTTCAAGTCTGTTCTGCACACCATCTTCTCCACTTCTGCTCTTAACACCATGGGAAACCTCAAAGTCTTGTATTGGGTGTGAGTGAGATTCTAGGTATGTTTTGTGGACGTGCAAAGTAAACAAGTGGAACAAGTTGTCTGTTCTAGAATGTAATTATGGGACAAGAGGAGGCCATGAGCTCTGAACATCCCACCGTACAACCATTCAAAATGCAATTCATAGGGATGGAATAAAATGAATCCTCCTTCAGCACTCCCGAATCCCACCAGGTGTCCAGGCAGGGAGCACCGCTGCTGAGGGTCTGCACCAGGAGGTGCTGCACTCTGCCCCTTGGCCATCCCTGCTTCTTCTTGGGTGCTATCATGTGTGTGCAGCTCATAGTTATACCTTCCCCCTTCTTCTCTTGATATTAGCCAACAGGCCAATCAGCGATAGACCATTTCCTTACTTGCCCGTACAATGTTGATGGTCTTATATCATTTCATTTTTTCCTACAACATAAATTTCCCCATTTCCCATAGGATGAAAAAGCTACCCAAACAGAACACACCTATAATACTATAGTAATAGTGATTTATCATTATTATTATTATTATTATCATCATCATCATAAAAAGATGAAGTCTTTTCATCTGAATGTCTGAGTTGGTGGCTTATAAGTTTGCTTCTCATAGGACCCAACTCAACTAAGCTTTCAGCTCTTTTGAGAAGGACCCTGTCTTAGTCAGGGTTTCTATTCCTGCACAAACATCATGACCAAGAAGCAAGTTGGGGAGGAAAGGGTTTATTCAGCTTACACTTCCATACTGCTGTTCATCACCAAGGGAAGTCAGGACTGGAACTCAAGCAGGTCAGAAAGCAGGAGCTGATGCAGAGGCCATGGAGGGATGTTCTTTACTGGCTTGCTTCCCCTGGCTTGCTCAACTTGCTCTCTTATAGAACCGAAGACTACCAGCCCAGAGATGACACCACCCACAAGGGGCCCTTCCCCACTTGATCACTAATTGAGAAAATGCCTTACAGTTGGATCTCATGGAGGCATTTCCTCAACTGAAGCTCCTTTTTCTGTGATAACTTCAGCTGTGTCAAGTTGACACAAAACTAGCCAGTACAGACAGACCCTTTACTCTTGTCCCTTACAAAATGTCTTCCCCACCCTTCCTCACTGCCTTTAAGGTACATGTGTGTCCCAACAGTGCATATATGAGAACTCAGATACTTCTAACATGATGCTTTAAGAAATCTATCAGCTGGGCCATGGTGGCACATGCCTTTAATCCCAGTACTTGGGAGGCAGAGGCAGGAGGATTTCTGAGTTCAAGGCCAGCCTGGTCTACAGAGTGAGCTCCAGGACAGCCAGGGCTACACAGAGAAACCCTGTCTCGAAAAACAAAACAAAACAAAAAAATAATACCATGCTCTCTCTTTCTTCTCAGTCCTTTCGAGGAGAGAACTCTGTAGTATGTATACTGAGCACACCACGGCAACGTGGTTTGTATCATGTCAGGCATATGTTAAAGCAGTTATTTTATAACACTAGGAAATGGGTGGTGGTTGTAATTTTATATTCTTTAATCCTGGATAAGCTATATACTTATGGAACCCGAAATCACTGGTTTCTGTATTGAACCCATGGTATTGTACTCAAACTGTAATGTGAAAAATTAGTCTTTCTCCCTCCGCCTTGTTAATGAGGTAGTTCTTGATTATCTAGTCTAAATTAATCATTCTTCTTGATTGCACCATACTGAAATTGCTGACTTAAAAAATGTTGGTTGACTTGCTCAGTGGGATTGGCTCTTAGAAGAAGAATCCTGTGTGACTTTTTAACTGTCTGATCAGGCAGCCTGTAGTAGCCTTCTCTTCATTATCAGTGAACTGAATACATATCCGAGTCGCATTAAGTTTGACTGAGAGGCTGTATGTAGAAAGAATTGGCACATCTTTGTTGTATCTGGGATAATTTGGATGAGTTTTGATTCAGCATATCTCCATTTATTTTTATTTTATGTGGTGCTCGTTAGAATAACTAAAACTTAATAAGTTACTCTTTACATAGTTGTGGGATAGATTCTTCTTGCTTGATCAGAAAGCACTGTGATGGGTAAGTTAAGTGACAGGCTGGAGTGTGTTTTGTTGGTGTTGTCTGTTGTTTATTCTCAGTTCTTTGCTTTGGACGATATTGTCACACGGCTGCTTCACATCTGACTTTGTAAAATGCATGGAGTCCCATCTGGAGGCATGCCCTACCATAGTGGTGTGTCACCTGGGATAATATGAAGCCCAGCAGAGTATAGCCAGATCTCACCCGCATTGTGCTCCCTCTGTGTACTTTTCCTTAAGTGGTAGGAATTATTACTGGTGGTGTTTATAAAGTATGTTTTATGGTCCTGTTATCCGTGTTAGGCTTACCAGGTGTATTTAGAGAAATAATATATTTATATTAAAAGACCAAAATTCCATGGCCAAAGGGGGCAGAAGGAGACTAGAATGAATAGTAGAGGGGTGCACTTCAGTTTGCGGGATTTTCGTGTTGCAGAATGCCCCAGAGATTACTTTGTCTATAAACTTGCCAATCTCTCTTGTGCTTTTCTGAGCATATTTGATCCTAATTGGCGGTGAGCTCTGTGTAGTGTAGAATCCCACTGATTCCTTTGCTCTCAGTGAATAGTTTTCTTCCCTTAGATGTATTGAACTTCTCCAGAGTGAAGGCAGGTGACTGGGAATCTAATGGTAGTTCTTTTTCTTGAGACCTTAAGTAGTCCACATACTCGAAACTCCCATTTTCTACAAATATATCTAGCTCATGGGGCTGGGGACAGAATAAATGAATGTACTGAAGTTCTCAGAAAATGGCCCATCAGTTCTTAATAGAGACTGTCATCAGCACTGGAGGTTCAGGCCTGTCTTATGCTTGAGCCATTTACTGCCTTAGTCGTTAATGGTTTTGTTGACTTTCTTAGCAAAGATGTGTGCATAGCGAAGGCTTCCAGAGGTAAAAATCAATTTTATTTATTTCTGCTTCTACCACAGATTCTTTGTAGAGCTTGAATTTCTGTTAATAGCCCCTTCACTGGCACTATACCAGACAATGTGCATTGTTTAGAATTCTGCAGAGATGAATTTTAAGAACATTTAAGACTTTATGATTGATTTAAAAGTATTTTTCTTCCATGTGATAAAATGAACACCATTTTCTGTGCACCCTTTCATTTTATACTTTTTCTTAATTTTTATTAAATCACACAACCCTGTAACTGTATATTATGAAAGATCATTTGGACAGATTCAGATAAATATGCTTTTTGCATGGGGGAGTTGATTATGTTCCAAACATTTGAAATCATTCTGAAATTTATCAGACTTTTGATTCTCAAGATTTTTTAAAAAATAAATAAAACTCTAGACCTACTCTGAAATTTACTTTTTGGGCAAGGAGATACATCTCTTGCAAAGTGGTAATAGCTTTTATTTTAAGTTATGAGTTATTAAACCTGTTAGTGTTTGTGCTCTTTGATAAACTATAAAAAGAGTCCCTTAAGGTTCAACTTGGAGTTATAAGAAATGCTTTCTGCTTGCATTGCCCTCCTAAGATAGGGTCATGGGCTTTTTTTATTTGGGGAATTTATTTACCTAATCTGTATTGTATATTTTCCTCCTTGGAAACTTACCTTTTTTTTTTTTTTGGCAGTCTCAACCCACACTAATTCTGTGAATTCATAGTGTTTTACAAGCACAGGTCATGTAGGTAAAGCTGCAGTGAGGCCAGTACAATACAGTGGCCATTAGAAGAAAACTTGTGTGTGGCTTGGCATTTCTTTCTTCTTCTTCTTTTTTTTTTTAGTAAAAATATTGGCTACTTTTTCCTTTAATCTTCAGTTAAAGCATGATTATGATTGCTACTCAACATTATAAGCCAGAAGTCTTGATCTTTCCTGGGTATTCCCACATGCTTAAATTTTAGCCCACTCTCTGAAGATCCTCTCCAGCTTCTGAGTAAGGAGAACTTTGCCTCTCACTTTAAACTTGCCAGCCAGGAAAGCCTTCTGTGGGTTTATCTTACCCACAACTAACTCTGTGAAGACAGAGTCAGGGATGATGAAGACGGTGTCTGCAGGAAGCCGGGCCGATCCCAGGTACATGTCCTGGCACCATTCTTGAGGTCAATGGTCCACTGCAGAATGGACCATTGATATCTTTGGTGATGTCAAGCTGAAAGATGGCATTCACTTTCTTTACCAGTTGGGCTCCCTCTTCTTTGATGTGTTGGCTAATGTCCTCAAATACCGAAAAGTTCTGAAAGTCTGACAGTTCTAGAGCCTGCAGCAGGGCCGACTCTGTGGCCGATCCCAGAGCCAGAGACTGGCAAGTCTGAGGCCTATCCCCTGCTTTGATCTTGGCTTGAGGATCAGTTCTCTTCCACATCTTACTGTGGTACTCTTGACCTTGCCATCTGCTCTGTGAGTGGCTGTGGCCACATTAATGGCTACAGGTCAGATTGTGACATCAAAGGCAAGGCTCAGGCCTCAGGCTGAGGCTAGTGTGTGTGCTGCAATCTCATTGGCCAAACAAATCCTAAAATATGACATAGGGTGGAGGTTCAGACAAGCTATTGTGAGGTAGAAATATACCACCCCCCCCCCCAAGTACTACCACCACCAGACCAGACCAGACCAACTAGAATTCCTAGCACCACAAGGCCAAAGGAGATCAGGGAACCTGGCCCCAGAATGTTCGCTGGTGACATGGACAGCTCTATCTTTCCAAATCAGGCTTCCCCCCCAGGTTTCAGAACTGGCTGAAGGAACAGTTATTTTGACTTCTTTAAAAGTACCTAATGACTAAGTCACAAATCCTGGTTGTAGATGTGGGTTTATCCGCTCCCTAGCAGAGGGGGAACCAGAATTAAAAAGAGGGAAAAGCAAAGACCGAAAGATCTCCCCAAGCAGAAGAGCCTGCTGGCCTCACGTGGTAATTATGTCACCACAGCCCCTGCTCTGAGCCATGGTGATGAATTCTAAGCCAAGTGTGGTGGCGCACACCTTTAATCCCAGCACTTGAGAGGCAGAGGCAGGTGGATCTCTGTGAGTTCAAGGACAGCCTTGTCTACAGTGTGGGTTCCAGAACAGCCATGGTGTTACTCAGAGAAACCCTATCTTGAAAAACCAAAAGATGATGATGATGATGATTGATGATGATATAATTCTAAGCATTCTACATTTGTTAGCACACCACACTTAGTTTTCATTACAACCCCTGAGATAGGCACTCTTTTATCCCTGTTGAATAGAACAAAACAAAACTGTGGGAAGTCAACTGATAGGAAGCTAGTGGCTTGGCATTTCTGTTGTTAATCCAGTCTTAAGAGGTACAGTTCACTTTGATATGAGCTATACATGCATTGCTGACCTGACTTTCCACATATCTTTGCAGTCACTTCGATCACAGATTGTATGCCAGGATGTGTCATGGCAGCACTCAGTCTGGTTGGTAAATTTGCTCTGTTGATGAGACACTGCTCTGCATCTGAGCCCTCATTCATTCTCAGCTGCCTCAGCACCCGTGCCTCTCACCTCCATCCTCTCTCTCATACTGTCATTAAAGTAATACGAGACAAAGAAAGCCATTCATATATTCCTTAGTAATTTAAAATCCTTTTCATAATAGTAGATTATTTCTGATTATGCTTTTACTTTCTCATAAATGATAATTTAGTCAGTTATGAATAGATGACTTTTCCTTTTTTGTGGTATTGCATATTGGACAGAGGGTTTCACAAGTGCTAAGCCAGGTTCCATATCACTGATTTAGATCTCCATCCTTTGTTTTCCCTCTCAAGGCACAGGATGGCCTTGAACTCACTGCGTATCCCACATGGGCTTTTAACCTGTAACCCTCCTATTTTAGCCTCCCTGAAATTATCTGGAATTACAGACTTTTACCACCAGATCTCACTAGATTATGGACTTTTTTCATTGATGTAGAAGTGGTTTTATATTGTAGACTAATTCAGAGATCTGGAGGCCTTGAAAAATACAACACTCGTGGAACCACACCTGTCAGTATTTATTTACAAGGTAGTGTCTGGTCTCTCCTCCTCTTGGATGAAGTACTTTATGCTTAGGTTGGGCTTTCCCATAACTCTTGTTGCTACTTCTGTATGTTCAGGGTTCATTTCCTCTGTTCAGTAAAACTTTTAGCTTACCTTTTAAACATGCTGACCTTTTACTGTGTCAGTGTCGTTGCTGGAAATCATTTCGAAACCCTTAGTTTTGTTTGTTCATTTCTTTTATTTTCTAGATTTCTAATCACTGTCTTCAGTGTATGCATAGTTTGAAAAGTTGGGTGGTCTCCTTGATGCCACTTCATAGTAGAGTGTGTCCCCCCTGTAGCTCCTTTCCACGGTGCACATGGAACAGGAACCCGTGTGAGCCTTGTGCATATTAGGATGGTTCTACTGTCCTATCAGTTTTGTGGAATGAAAGGGGAGGGCAGAATTTTCTAAGGTTCCTAAGACCATTTGATCAAGGCTGAGGACAACATTTCTTATCCTTTGTTTAGACACTCCTCCCAACCCCACCTTTTCTTTCTTCTTCCATTGTTGAAGGTACCACCAATCATTGATATGTTAGATGAGGAAGTTTTCTGGTACTCTGCTGGGCATCCTGATTGACTTTCATGGTAGTTGGGGTAATTCTCATCTGTTGGCAAACCTCATTGACTTGTCATTGCACTTGTTGGACTACTAACAGGCAGCTCAACAACCTCGCTTTTGTCTTAATGGACTGTCTGTTGGTCCTTCCCAATTACTGTTTGCCTAGGGCATCCTACTGCTGCAGGGTCATTATGGGGAATCCGTGCTCTGAACTCTTGAGTACTCTGCTGCTTCTGTCCATTGCAGGCCTCAGGAGAAGTACACACTGTGTCCATTGCTCACAGGTGCCCTGGGGTTGGGAACTGTGTGTTCAGCCTTTCCTACATACAGTTGTCCACCAGGTTGCAGAGAGCCTCCTCCCCGGCCGGTCAGTTACCTCTAGAACTTTGGCCCAGGGGAGAAAGGAAGAGAGAGGTCCAACTCTGTCTTGCTTGTCCCCATTTGTCTTCTGTCTTTGCTACTAACTACCTCCCAAGCTTGTAGGCTTTGCCAAGAGGGTTGCTTGGGAAAGTAGGCCACTTAGATATTCTTCTATCTCCATCTGGTGACATGCATATCTTATTTTTCCCCCATTATTCTTCTAAGTACGAAAGAGAATAAAAACCCCACCAGCAGATTTCAAAATACTAAGAACATTATCATCTTTTTAAGTGTGTGTGTGTATGTGTGTGTGTTTGCGCGTGTGTGCACGCGCACGTCTGTGTTATGGTGTGTGCATAGGAATGCAGATGTCAGGAGAGGTAGAAGGCCCCTGATTCCTCTGGAACTGCAGATGCAGGTTGTTGTTGGACACTTAATATGTGTGTCAGGAATGGAACTCGGGTCCTCTGTGAGAGTGTCCTGTGCTCTTAACCACAGAGCCCTCTCTAGCCCATGAATATTACATTCTCTACTGCCTGCTCTGAAGTTAGGTGTATTTTTTAACCTTTCTTTTTTTCCTCTTGAAATTCTTCCTCTTAGCCATCCCTGCAAATCACAATTGCCAACCCATTTTTTTCTAGAACCTCTTTTCTTAAACTTATAACATGTATAGACAGATTTGAACTCTCATGTTCAGATTGGTTCTCAGAAGGTACAGGATTGGGTCTAGATTTTGCATTTTTTTTTTTCTAAGACTCTCCGGGCATCCCTGTGCTACAGGGCCACAGGCTAGTCCACAGGATGAGAAGCATAGCCCTGGAGGAGAGAATCCTCCCAACATCGTTACAGTTAGCCTTCTCATAAGTATTTTTCAAGCCTTGTCTTCTTCCTTCTTTTCTCAACATTCAGAATACCTCTCATAATCTTATCAATAGGGTTTAACAAATACCTTATATAATAAAGTGAGCTCTTACTAAGCCTTTTACACTAATATGTGCACATATACATATTTGTCAATATCTCTCCTGCTTACATATCATTTTTGTACTATGCATTTCTGATATAAATCTGGGGAGTAGATTGAGTAGGACATTTTGAGGAAAAATAATTCAGTGTCATCTTCCATGGAAACATGCACTTCCTAAGCACTGACCCAGAACCATAATTAGTGACAGTCAATCTTCCATTTCTACGTGTGGAAGAGCTTTCATGTGAAGCCCCTTTGATGATAAGATTATTCAGGTCTGTCTGGAAGTGTCCTCGTAATGTTTTTATGACTGTTTTTTCCTGTTGATGTTCATGGCGGAATGCCTTTGTTGGCCATAAAGAAGTTGCTCTTTGGTTGAACGCTGTGTCTCCTCATCGTTTCTGCTAAAATCTGGATCTTAATGTAATGACTAAGCCTGGAGCCCGTGGGAGGTCCCAAGGGATGGCTTTCCGAGGGGCCTTTCTCCTCATGGGAGTCCAGCTTCCAGAACCGGGAGGAATGCTTTTGAAGTTGTCTAGTCTGGTTATGGTGTCAGAGCAATTCAAACGAATTGAGACTTTTGCAAAGTGTGCAAATGCCAGAGAGATCAGTTGAAGAAGTTTAAAATAACTGGCCTTGGAATGATTGACGGTGCCATGATGTTCATAACCAAATTTTCCCCCTATCCAAAGTTTCAGCATAATTTTTATTGTATCCAGAAGGGAATTTAGAACTTAGACCACTCACTTCTCATTAATAATTGTAAGTACTTATGATCAACTATAGCCCATGTTCTTCAGCTTGTTTGATTCCTACGTATCATTTGTGGACTGGGCTTACTCGAAATTAGTTGTAACATCTGGTTCTTAAACACATGTAATTCACTTAACAAATTTTTATAGAATGCCAAGTCTATGCTTGCAGGACCCACATATCTTAGAACGGAACAATCTTTGGGAAGCTACAGAAAACAGCCTTTGAACAGTGGCCATGAATAACACAGTCTAGTTGTTTTGGCCTGTTTCATTATAATCCATTACCCAGATTATGTAACCATCCTAATGTTGGCGATGGAGATCTTCCTGCTGTGTTGTAAGTCTGCTGCCTTATCATACCATGTGCCTATGTTCCTGCTGTGTGATTTTTAAATTCCTAGGTTAATGCTGTTGAGCTTTTATAAGGTTTATACTCATAGGGACATCAGAAGAGCTTACAAGGCTATAATGTTTTATCTCTGACATCATAAGGTGTCAGGTACCAAGATGCTTATCATGCTGTTTTCTTGGTAAAAATATTTCACAAATAAACCCAGGATTTATTATTGTACATCGATACCTGTCCAGGTGGGTATCTTATCTTCCCGTGCTTTCACGTCCAATTGTCCCCTGAGCTTTGTCACCTCTCTTTGGCATGTGGTCTACTCCACCCTCCTTTTCCATTTTCATCTGAATCCGTCTGCTGCAATCGTCTCCTATCTGGTCTTCCTGCCTGCATAACTTCCACCTGTAAGCCTCTTGATTGACAGCTTGAATTTTAGTGGCTGCTCTAAAGTCCTTCGTGGTTCCCATTATTTAAAGAGCAGCATCCTAATTACTAGCATGGTGTTAAGATTCTGTGTGGTTTGGTTTCCACTCTGCCTCTGCATATTTCCCAAGCCCCTGCTTTGCCATTCTCCAGCCCTTCCCGTGCTTGGCTATGACATCATGTATAGCAGATAGTGCTGATCCCCATGCCTGCCCTTATCTTGTTCCTCTTCCCAGGAAGCCTTCCCTCTTATCTGTGTCTGGTCCTGCCTATGTAAGTTCAAGAACAGAATTTGAGACATGGATTTTTTTTTTCAATATTGAATATCAGGATTTTTAGTGAAATAATTTTTTATTGATTCCTAATCATGATTTAAATGTATTTCAACATCATCTGAATATATACAATTGCCTAAACTTGTAATTAGGCTGAAGATTTAGATAACCCCAGAGCCAAACCAGTGCATACAAAGTTAAATAGTGGAGCAGTTTCCCCGAGCACCACATCCTCCTTGCTTGGTGTGATGCCACCTAGGAGGCTCAGCTTTGCACGCTCCATGCCTACTCCCGAATGCCAGGATGGCTCTGTACTCTCCTTCTCTCTCTCAATTTACAACACCTCAGTTTAGAGTGGCTCCATCTTCTTTGGTAGAACAAAAATTTCCTTGTAGCATCATGTGTAATAGGAATCAAAAGGCCTCTTCTACCTCCATTTGTTTGCTTGCCTCCCTCCCTCCCTCCCTCCCTCCCTCCCTCCCTCCCTCCCTCCCTCCTTTCCTCCATCCTTCCTTCCCTCCCTCCCTCCTTCCTTCCCTCCTTCCCTCCCTCTTCCTCCCTCCCTTTCCCTCTCTCTCGCTCCCTCCCCCTCTCTTTCTTTTCTCTGAAAAAACCAAAACCAGCACCACAACACAACAATCTATCTGGCCCTCCCTAACATTAACATTAAACTACCGAAATGCAGATTACCAGGCAATACTACTAAGTAACTGTCTATCGTGGGCAGTGGTGGGGATTATATGGATCCAAACCTGTGTCTGGCATGGATCCTACCCTTAGGAAGTTTAGTGGAAAAGAGAAAAACAGACAGGTCACTCATGTAACAGAAGGCAGAATGCTGAGCAGTGGGTTTACACGGGTGCAGGAAGCACCTACGCTTCAGTGAGTGTTTCAACTTCTAAAGCTGCTTGGCTAGGATATGGTGAGTATGAACTAGAGAGGACTCAGAAGCAAGAGCAGAAGCTGCTCTTGCAGACAAGCCCAGTTTGTCTCCCAGCATCTAGATTGGACAACTCAGACCTAGGAGAACTTCTGCCCTCTACCAGCCACTCTGGGCAAGTGCATGCATGAACACACACACACACACACACACACACACACACACACACACACACACAGGTAAGTAAAAAAATAAAATGAATGGTAAAGATTTCCCCTCCCCCATCTCTCCCTCCTTCCCTCCCTTCCTCCCTCTTTTTTTTTCTTTCAGAGCATATTTTGTATGTTTCCTTTTTTATTGATTTTTAAAAATTGTGTGTATATACTTTTTCTATTCTTTTTCATTGTCTGCATTTCTTTGCATTTTCTAGAACTAATATAAATAGTGTTAGTGTCATGTCATTTCTTCATGTATTATTTCCATTTTTTAACCTGCAAAATTGATCTTCTAAGTCCTTTCCTACATTAAAATCTGAGAAAAACTTCCTTATGTTATTTCAAAAATGTGTACAACTACATTTTGAATGTAAAAGGGTCTCACATATGAAGACAGGGCTTGGCAGAGTATATGCTAAGCACATATTTACTGAATAAGTTAATAATAATGACGGCTGAAAACATAAATAATCAACTTGGTATGAATAATAGCCTGTGCCCAATCAAGTGTTTTAAATGCAGTTTTAAAAGGCGAGAATGAATCTTATAAGCTTTAAAATAGTATGGTGGCTTGCTTAAAAAAAGAACTAGACTATGAAAGACTAATTCCAGAGTAAAACTGGAGTTAATATAAATTCACTCTCATCTCTTATACCTTCAGTATCTAGGGCTGAAATATTTCAAATAGAAAGTGAAATTTATTTAAAAGAGAAACCCGAGGCAATTTGATGTCCTGAATTTTTGAAGGGAGACTTAATTATATTTAATGCACTGTATTTACTGAAGATTGACTGTAGAGTGTTCCATTTAATTTTTTTAAAACATCAATGACTTTCCCCTTAATCAAGGAAACCAGAATACTGAACTTGTGAAGATTTGGCACATGATGGGAGCCCTTTCTGTCCTAGCATGCTGGTTTCTAATAGCTTATATCAGAGATAGGACAAGGGAGAATCCTATGAAGTCTGTGACTCCAGCCTCCAAAGGGATCAAAGGCACACTGGGCCTTTGCACCTTCTCCCTTTTGTGGCCATAATAAAGTTTTACATTCTCTGTTTAAAGTTTTCCCTGTAAACTCTATCCTAAAATCAGGAAACTGAAATCGACACATGATTTTTCTAGTAATGTTTTGAATCTGCTTGAAAGCTATCTTGGTTTTAACGACTAAATTAGAATTAAAGCCGGTCCCACCTCTGACTTGAGCAGGAGTGTGCTGCAGTGGCTTGTCTGGTATGGTAGGAGAAGACAGTGAGGTTCCTGTGAACCAAGTCAGAGGTGGCGAGGGTAGGATGCTGCTTCCGTCCTGAGCATGGGGTGATGGAAGCACACCTTACTCTGAGGACTTTGTCACTGACTTCAGTATTCCAACTGGACTCTTAGATACATGTCTGTAAAAGCCATTGGGAAGACATATAGGTCCTTTGTTGCATTTTCAGTAATGTGAAATTGAAAGGCCTTAAACGATATTATTTTCTTGCTTCTGTGTAGATTACTTGATTTTCTTCATCTCAGTATTACCATCTGTAACTTCTATTTCTTTTTTTTTATTATTATACCCATACATATTTCAAGCATCTGATTTATATAAGTTCCCATGGAAACCAGCTTTAGGTAACGCCTATGTTAATTTTCTCAGGAAGTAAATAGAGGTGATACTTTATTGTATGTTGCTGCTTTTATGACACTATTGTCCTTTGGCTGAGTTATGGTTTGCAAGCATTTTTAAGGGTGTATTTTTAAGAATATGTATGAATTTGGTGAATTCCATGAGGCTGGCTCAATAGTGGAGACTAGGATTGACCCTGGTACCCAGGGACTGGGTGCACTTCTGCACACTCGGCATGACTATGAATTTCCAGATGGAAGTTACTAGGAATTTCAGTGTTCTAGTTTTTAGTTTAAGTTTTTTTTCACAAACACACATGCACGCGAGTGCACACACAGACACACACAGACACAGACACACAGACACAGAGCTTTTTTGAGCTTGAGGATACTTGTATTAGACTTTAAAAGAAAAATCCCAGGTCACACAGCTATCAATTCTGTCCCCTGCCTGTAGGATGAACATACAGAGAAAGACAGGAAGCCCTGCCATTTAAGGTAAGCTGGCGAGGAGATCAGACATGTGGTGGACACACAGCCTTATGTCGGGGAGGGAATTTACTAGAGAACCTTCATATATGTTCATGATGATAGACAGTTTAATTATTACACTATTCTTGAAGTTTTGGTTTTCTTTATATTAAAGGAAATCATGAATAGATGCTATGTTTGAGATAAAAAGCATATGATATTACTTGAAGATAGCATTTTCTCCACGTGGCAGGAACTTAGTTTCAGTCATTCCATCTGGAGTTCTGCTGTCATCAATGCTGGGCTGTGTTCCAGCATTAAGAAAGGAAGGTAATTGTGAAAGGCTTGGATTTATAGTTTAGTAGGCTACAGATAGAGTATCTTTTAAAAGTAGGTTATTTTTCTATAGAATACTTTTTACCATAGTGACATACCATTGGACAAATAATCATAACATATTAGAGGAAAAAAGTAGATTGTTAAACTGGATTACTTTTTGCTTTAGTCTGCTTTTTAGCTCATCTCAAAATGGCCTGTCCATGTTGAACTTATAAATTGTAACAAAAGTACAGAAGTTTTTCTGCATTACTGACCTAACATCTGGGATTGTGTACCTTTGGAAATATTTGCTTGCTAAAAGGAAATGTGTGGGCCTCCTCATAGATTCTACACGAAGAAGGACAATATATCTAAGTTAATATTAGCAATATTAGCCCATTAGATACATTTGGGATGCTTGTAATCATAATAATTTTATTCTCTTATAAATAAGTAAATAAACTTTTCTTTATCATACCAGTTTTAAGAGATGTCTACTCCTGCATTTTGATCAGAGAGGACAATTAATGCATAAAATTATTATTATTAATTATGATGATGATGATGATGCTGTGTTTGGGGCCTATCATAGTTGACCATTTTTAGTGGTTTTGGTTATTAAAGGTTGGGTTTTTTTTTTTTTTTGCTCTGGAATCAAATGATTTCTTCACAATTAAAGAAAAACTCCTATGTACTTACTTCTTTAAATATATCTCATGTAGTCTGGTTTTCAAGACTGCACGCGTAGTTATTAAGGTGTCAAAGTTAGTGAGTAGGCTGGTGTCTTTATTATTAAAGATCAGTGATTATAATTGAGGTTTTGAAATTTTAAGTAGCAGTGGTATTCCAGGAGGAATGATAGCAGAGTTATGCAGTTAGGTGTTTAAGGAAAAAAAGAGAAAAAACACAGTGTCACTGAGCAGTCTATTAGGAAGCTAATGTACCCATCAGCAGGCAGGCATGGTTGACTTTCCGCCCTGTGACATCAGGAAGGAAGAGCTGTTGGTACAGGTCTTGCATGCCTCTGGATGCTGTGATCATGTGCAGAACCATCCCAGTTGCTGCGTAAAACTGCATCTTGTTCATTAGGCATATGTTGTGAGCTTGCTCTAAAGAACTGAAAGTATTCTTACACTGTGGACCTCACAGCGAGAGGGTGGGTGTCTTCTGTGGACTGTGGCAATCTCCTGGTGAATGGGGTGGATGTCTGAACATCAAAGTGGAACCCTTGGTTGCTAATTCTGCCTCTTTAAAGGCATAGGTTTCTCCTTTTAGCACTTTTACATTTATAGAAGTATTGCGTGGGAGTCAGCAATTTCCCTATGCCCAGATAACTGTCCATGCATGGCCTTCTGTGTTACAGTGCCCATCACCAGAATGGTGTGAGAGTTACAGTTATAAATAGAGCTGCTGTAAGCAGCTATGTACAGGTATTCTGTGTAGACCTATTTTCAACTCCTTGTTTACAAAAAAGGAAATTGTTGGATTCTGCAGCAATCATCTAGAAACTGCCAGACACTTTGAGAGTAGCTGTTTCTTTTTCCATTTCCCCCAGTAGCAAATCGAGTCCCTCCTGACCCGACCCAGCGTTTGGTGCTGTCAGGTTTGTGACTGGGGCATTCATTGTGCATTACTCTGTGTTTATTACTCTGTGTTTATTGACCTGCCACCTGTGTCTCTTGTTAAGGTCATTGGCATAGTTTTTAATACGTTTTAGTGTGCTTAACTCTTCTATGTAACATGTTATATTTTAGGTTTATTTATTTTTTAAAATTAAGAAGACCATTTTATTTTTGCATGATAGCCCTTTATTATATGCTGTATATATATTTATTGTACATGCTGGAAACAAGTTCTACTAGTTTTCTCTTTCCATTCTCTTGATGTCTTCACAGAGCAGAAACACATCCTACCTTGGAACCCAGTCTACTAAGTCAACACCTACTCAAGTCATGTAGATTTTCTATCATATTTGTCTTTTACTTTTAGGTCTAGGATCCATTTGGATCCATCTATTTATTTTGTGTGAAGAAATACGAGTTGGCTAAAGTCATTTTTTTGTTTGTTTTGTGTGTTGGCGTTTTGTTTTTGTTTTTGTTTTTCTTGTTGTTTTTGTGTATGGATGTCTCATTTCAGCACTCCTTACATTAGTCCACAGTCAGCTGGCTCTGAGTGTGTGTGTCTACCTCTGAGCTATTTCTTTTTCGTCACTGATGCCTCTTCTCTAGTCTTTGGCCAGTAGCAAATGCTTTTGATGAGGAGAACTGTGCAGTTAATTTTGAGCACAGGTAATTAATGAAACTGCTCTGCCTTTGTTTTACTTCAACACCACAAGGGCTAGTCTGGATCTTTTGTTTCTCCTTGTAAACGTTAGAATCCATTTGTTGATAGTGTGGCAAAACAATTTCCTGGCTAAATGCCTAACTCTTGATGAGACACTTGCAGATTTAATTGGCATGCTAATTTTTAACAGTATTTCTGAGTATGTATTAAAATCTTTTCCTGAGGGTGACCTTTAAATAAAAAGTTACAATACAACAGGCCAAGCACAATTGCTTCAGTCTGCAGCAAGTACTCCTTTTGACCTTAGGAGATCTATCACTTTTAAATTTCTCCCAGTCTTTCCTGGGATTTATCAAGGAGCATCTCTCCATCATCTTTGAGTCCTTGGTTCCATGTGGACTTAATCATTTTCCCCTCCCTCACACACGATCACTGCAACTTTTGTGAGCTAGTTACTCTGGGTTTCCTTGGTTATATATTGTGGTCCCGTTGTGCTCTGTTTAAGCGTAAGTCCCAGGAATCTGGACTGGGTCACACCATGCACAGGCCTTGGTTCCTTTTGCTTTTCAGCTAGACTGTGTGGATCGACACTCCCTTGTTCCTTGGGTAATCAAAGGTATTTAGAAATTGATAGGGAAGCAGAACTGTTTGCACATGTAAGCATTATAGGGTAGTCAGCAGGGTCGATTAAAAAAAATCAAGTTTCATAGAGGTATGCTCTCTGGACTATGCATTAGTAATCAGGAAAGCACATGAGTGAATGAACGGACACTGTAAGAACTTGTCTGAAGACAAGATCTGCTATTCTGAAGAAGGCCTTTGTTCAGCTTTGTATTTCAGTGAGGTGGTGTGTATAAACTAAGAGTCAGATATTTCCATCCTGGAGTAAGTATCCAGGGGAAATTCACATTGAGGTCAGGGTTTGGAAATAGATCAGACAGATTCCATTCACTTTGCTTCTAGCTTGCAAATATTTTAAAGATTAATAACTGTGATATCCATTTTAAATCAAAGCCAGAGTTTTACATTTTTTATTTTATTTATGTTTTATTGAAAATAGATACAATACAATACAATGACCCCACCACAGTTTCTCCACCTTCATTCTTCCCAGTTTCTCCTGCACCTCTCCTCTCCCTCAGATCTACTCTTCCGCCATTTCCTCTTCAGGAAAGAGCATGCCTCCAAGAGATGACAGCCAAACGGGATAAAACAAGATACAATAAGACAAAGCAGACATCTTCATATCGACTCTGGGCAAGAAAGCCCAATCTGAGGAAATGAATCTGAAGAGCAGGCAACAGTCAGAGATGTGCTTACTTTCACTCCCACGGTTAGGAGTCCCACAAGAACACCAAGCTAGCAGTCATGGAGTGTACATAGAGGACCTGGTGCTGCGCCATGCAGCCCCGTGCTTCCCACTTCAGTCTCTGTGAGCACATATGAGCCCTGCTAGTTGTTTTGGTGGTCTGTGTTCTCCTTGTGTCCTTTATCCCCTCTGACTCCTCTATCTTCCTCTCCCTTTTCCATGGGATTCCCGATCTCTTGGGGGGGGGGGCGGGGACCTGACAGAGACCTCCAATTTAGGCTCTCCGGGTCGTGGTTGCCAGTGGGTCTCTGCACCCACTTCCATGTCCTCAGTGAAGAAGCCTCTCAGCTTCAACTGGACAAGGGACTGATCTATGAGTACAACAGAATATCATTATGAATCATTTCGTGATTTTGTTGTTGTTGTCTTCTGCTTTTGCCAGTCATGTCTGCTTCTACTTGAAGTCTCTGTGACAGTCAGTCTCTGGTTCCTGGACATCCAGGCAATAGCAGTGGAGTGGGCCTCAACTTAAATCAGACATTGGACAGACTTTCTACACCACCATTGCCCTAGCATGTCTTGCAGGCAGGACAGAATGTAGGTGGATGGTTTAGTGGCCAGGTTGCTTTCCACATTTCTCTTTTGGTAGCATGCAGACTACCTTCTCACACCAGAGTCTAGAGTGCAGAAACAAAGGCTCCATGTAGGCACCAGCTCGACCCCTGTGTGTTCACTGAGTGCTGTAGTTGCTGTCCTCATGAATGTTGCTCTTGCTGTCACTTTGCAGAGAGCAACCTGTTCTAGCATCAACCTGGGTTGTTTAGGGATCTTCACAGGACCCCCTTGGCAAGCATTTCAACCAAATTCAACCCATCCCTGCCACTGGGAGCCTTGACTGTTTACAAGAGATGACCACCTCAGGCTCCATATTCTTCTCTATTACTAGGGGTTTTCACTAGGGTCTCCCTCATAGATCCCAGGATGTTTCTATGGCACTCAGTTTCCATACCACCCCTTAAAAGACTCCTAATTCCAGCTGTCTCTCCCTGTACTTCCCCCATACCTCCTTCCATCCATATCTGCTCCTGTCTCCATTGTTCCCAGCCCACTCACAAAGTCTATTCTATGTCCCCTTCAGAGAAAGGTCCATGTGCACTCCCAGACTCCTTCGCTGCACCTCACCTCTCAGGGTGATTTTTTCCCCCTAGTCCCATCCATTTGCCTGCAAATTTCATGATGTTATTTTTTTAACAGTTAAGTAATACTCCATTGTGTAAGTGTACCACATTTTCTTTATCTGTTCTTCAGTTGAGAGAACTCTAGGCTGTTTTCAGTTTCTGGCTATTGTGTATAAAGCCACAATGAACGTGGTTGAACAAGAGTCCTTGTGGTAGGATGGGACATCTTTTGAGTATTTGCCCAGAAGCAGTATCGCTGGATCTTTAGCTAGATAGATCCCAATTTTCTGAGAAGCTGCCACATTGATTTCCAAAGTAGGTATGCAAGTTTGAGGCTCCCCTCCCCCAGCAGTGGAAGAGTGTCCGCCTTGCCCTGCAGCCTCAGGCATGAGCTGTCACCTGTGGTTTTGATCTTAGACATTCTGACAGGTATAAGATAGAATCTCAGTGTCATTTTGACTTGCATTTCTCTGATGGCTATGATGTTGGACATTTCTTTAAGTGTCGCCACTTGCAATTCCTCTGTTTGAGACTTCTCTGTTTATCTCTGTACCTCATTTTTAATCGGATGTTTTGGGGTTTTGATATTTAGTTTATTTAATTCTTCATGTAGTTTTGCACATTAGACCTCTGTTGGATATGGAGTTGGTTAAAATGCTTCCCCAAGCTTTTTTCTGTAGGCTGCCTCTTTATCCATATGACAGTAGCTTTTGCCTTACAGAAGCTTTTCAGTGTCTTGATGTCCCATTTAGTAATTGTTGATCTTAGTGCCTGTCTTACAGGTGTTCTGTTCAGAAAGTTGTCTCCTGTGCCAATGCATTCAATGCCGCTGCCCACTTTCTCTTCTATTAGGTTCAGTGTATCTGGTTTTATGTGGAACTCATAGATTCACTTGGACTTGAGTTTTGTGCAGGATGATAGATCTGGATCTATGTGTATTCTTTTACATGCACATACCAATTTGACCAGCACAGTGTGTTAAAATTGCTTTCATTTTTCCAGTGTGTATTTCTGGCTTCTTTGTCAAAAATCAGGTATCCATAGATGTGTGAATTTATATTTGGATCTTCAATTAGGTTGAATTGATCAACGTTTCTGGTTTTGTGCCAATATAATGCAATTTTTTATTACTATAATTCTGTAGTACAACCTGAAATCAGGAATGGTGATACCTCCAACAGTTCTTTTATTGTTCAGGATTGCTTTAGCTATCCTAGGCTTTTTGTTTTCTGATGTAAAATTGTAATAGAATTTTTACACTATGTTTATAAAGATAAGGAAGACATCAGGTTAAAAAAAATAAAGTTTTTTTTTTTTTTTGGTTTGGTTTGGTTTGGTTTTTCTTTTTTTTTTTTTTTTTTTTTTTTTTTGGTTTTTACGAGACAGGGTTTCTCTGTATAGCCCTGGCTGTCCTGGAGCTCACTTTGTAGACCAGGCTGGCCTCGAACTCAGAAATCCGCCTGCCTCTGCCTCCCGAGTGCTGGGATTAAAGGCGTGCGCCACCACGCCCGGCTTGGTTTGGTTTTTCAAGACAGGGTTTCGCTGTGTAGTCCTGGCTGTCCTGGAACTCACTCTATAGACCCGGCTGGCCTTGAACTCAGAAATCCACCTGCCTCTGCCTCCCAAGTGCTGGGATTAAAGGTGTGCGCCACCACTGCCCAGCAAAATTAAAGTTTTAAGTTTTAAGAGCTTTACGCTGAATTGTAATAAAATATTATATCCCCTATAGCAATTAGCAAATCTGTTTTGATGAGGAGAATATTCTGCTAAAACAATATGAATATTTCCTAAGGAAATTAGGAATTATATGTTCTATATTCTTGCTATTCATAATGGTAGAGAGGTGTCAAAACTATACCTAATAAATGTTCAGGTTAAAGAAAGCCTAAGCTTTAAAAAATTCTTCTCCTAAATATTTAATTAAAGCTTTGTTTCTGATAAAGGGGTGTTACAATCCAACCTCTGAGGAGTCACAGATGGGTTAGTGTCTTGATGTAAAAAGTTTTCATTGGCTCTCTGCAAAATTTGTGTTAAATGATTGTTTGAAAGAAATAATTTGCAAAAGTTAATTTGTTGTAGGTAATGCAGTCAAGTTCTTTACTGCATCAAGGAGGACTTGGCAGAAGGCTGAGGTCTGTCAAGAGGCTAATGCGGTCTGCCTCACTTGTCTCCCTGGAGCCCGCACTTATACCTTCCAGTGGCCATAACACTGTCATTTCTCCTTAATACAGCATCTTTAAGAGTTTAAACACTGGAAGGACCAGATGACCTCTATTTTATACTTTTAAAATCAAAATTTCATTTTATTTAAATAATTCTAGCCTTATGGTCTTCTTTCTTACATTATTTCCCATATCTCCTACTAGCCCAGCTGTGCACATACTTAGACCTGTTTGTAAACGCCAACTGTAGTCTAAGTATCAGTGAGTTACTAACTCTTTGTTTGCCTTGTATGTAACTCCATAAGCTCAGTTTGTGATGGGATCTTCATCATTGACCTCTTCACTGTAGACATACTAATCAATTAAATTAGTGTCTACTTAGCTCAAGCAAGTAATACATATGAGTGCTTGAACACTTTAGTATGTTTTATATTTTATAGTAAATTCTATATGTGTGAAGATAGTGTGTTTCGGTCACTATTACACAATTTCTGAGAAGAAGAGACTAGTTTTCCTTACATTTTTTTTTTTCTCACCCTGTAGTACACCATCCAGATATTGGTCCTAACTCATTGCAGAGAGATTCTTTGGCAGAGATGTACCACTAGATGCAGACTCAGAGAATGAGCTAGAGTTTGGCTTTGCATCCTTGTATTGAGCACAGTGATATTATGGGACACATTGCTAAAGCCTTGCTGAAATCAGGCGGGTCTCAGCCTCAGACACAACTATGCCTTTTTCCTCCCTGTCAAGCAATTATTTCTAAGAGGAATTGGCATTTTGGGTGCTTTTATGCTGCTTTTAGCAGTTTCTTCTCTAAGTATCCCTAATACTGTGTTCACAATCATCCAAAATCAACTCTAAACTTGGCCTAGGTTCCACTTGCCTTTAAATTAGGGGTGTGTGCCCACCTCAGCTTTTGCTGACATGACCCATGATTGTTTAGATTCACTTGCATGAATTTACAATGATACCAACAACCGGAGAAGCCAGAGATATGATATGTCCAAAGGGGTTGGCATTTGTACATTAGAGCATCACCCACCTTTTTACTGGGCCTTTAAACAGTAAGACAGAGAAAACATGGAAAAAGAGTTTGAAACGTTTAGAAAATGAAGCCTTGGAGAAAAATCTGAAGATGCCTTAATTAGTCTCTAAAGAGAAAAAAACAAAAAAAAAAAATTTTTTTTTATGTGAAGTTGGATTGTGATAGCAAAATGTTGTGTGCATCCCCCAGGGAGCAAGCATGGAGATGAACTTAAGCTGTGTTCTTCATGAATTTTCACTGAGTATAAAAGGAATTTTCTGCTTCTAAATAGTATTCATCTGTGGAATGACTTTTTGGAAAAGTTGTGACTTTTCTCCATGTGAAACTGTCTAAAAATAACTGGTTTTCATCTGCAGTACCATAGGAGCCGGGTGCTGCTCCCACCGGCAGAGGGGGACTGGCTGACCTTCACAAGCCCTTTCTTGCTCAGCGAGGTTTCTTTCACAAGTCTCACTTCACATCTAGCGCTGCTGTGCACTGGGCTCATCCTCGTGCCTCCTCGGCCTGTCATTTAAAGCACTGTGAACATTCCATCATGAGTCCGCTAATGGAAAGGTGACCAGGCAGAATGCTGTGCTATTCTAAGTGTAGAAATAAAACCCTTCCTCTCATCTTTAGCTGAAACATAAATACTTCATGTGGTATGTCAGCATTTCACAGAGAAGTGAGATGCTGGGTAGCTCTTTTTTAAAGATTGCCTTTATTTTCATTTTGCCTTCAGCATTTTGGCAGAACATTTTTATTTTATTATTTTATGTTTTTGCTGTGTTCTTGGTTTTATTTTGCCTTCAAGTCATTTCTTGCTAGGCAGTTCTTCTGGTTAAATCATTCTGTAACTAGAGGCATTTTTTTTTTCACAATAGTGTTACAAAAAAAGATTACTAAGCAGGGTTTATTAGCTACCCAAAAGGACAAATGCTCTCTCTGAGAATTTGACCTCCTTACGTTTCTGACTTGGAGATGAAGTGAATCTTAAACCCAAACAGAATAATGAGTATTGCCACAGCTTTGCCTGCCCATTTGGACAGCAGCATCCCACTTCATTTCACCTTCTGCTTCAGTGGGAATCAGAAATAGAGAAAGTAAATTAATATAAATTTTGGCTCCCAAATCTATGTTTACTTTTTCCCCCGCCGGTCAACATGTGTCTTGGTGATGACCTGGTGCTTCTCAGGATAGATGCAGGTTGAATGCACAGTTCCTCCGGTAGTGTTGGTTACATACACCGTGAGACCATAACGGTGATGGTAGCTGTTGTAGGTCTTAGTGCAAACATTCAGCTAGTTAGCACTGTCCTTCTGTTCACTAGGCACATTGGTAAGCACAGAGTATACAAAACGGAAAGTGCTCCTTTCTTTCTCTTGGGAGACAGAAGTTCTTGCCTAGGTTTGTAGCAGGAGTAATGACTTAAGAGAAAAGAAGGATCTTAGAAAGAGTCTCTTCTCAGAACCCAATGCAATAAGGTTGCTGGCTTCTGGAGGTCCCCAATTGTGGTTTTCTCTAGGATCTCCCTAGGCATCTGGAGTTAGAACATTTCAAGTGGTTCCTGGTGTGGGTAACTGGTCTTATCATTCCGGGGAGGATGCTCTGTTCTTGGGTTGCACTCTGAGACCTAGACACATGTGGAAGCTATGGGGTTCCTGAGTCCCACCCATGTGGGGTGCCTGTAGAGTCCCTGCTAAAGAACTGTTCTGCAAGTCAGGTGAGGAGTCACAAAGGAATGAATGTGGGTTAGAAATAGTTGGGAGGGATGGAAGGGAAGGATTATGGGAATCCTGGGCCCCAGGTCCCCACTAAGAGTCCAAGTCCTAAAGAGACCAAACTGCTGTGTTTTACAAAAGACATGTGACAAGTTGGATAGTTAATCATTGGGCCAAACAAAACTTTCAAACTCTTAAAACATTTTTGTTGATACTTTTCCTTTTAGGAGGTAAATGGATGCATCATTCATACAAAGGTGCTGCGCATAGGCAGGGAACTTACTTTCTTCCTTCCTCCCTCCCCTCCCTTCCTTCTCTCTCTCTCTCTCTCTCTCTCTCTCTCTCTAATTCATTTAATACTTATATGAGTGCACCATTGCTGTCTTCAGCCACAACAGAAGAAGGCATCAGATCCTATTCAGATGCCTGTGAGCCACCATGTGGTTGCTGGGGATCGAACTCA
The DNA here is from genome assembly GCF_978045245.1 of Mus caroli. NCBI lineage: Eukaryota > Metazoa > Chordata > Mammalia > Rodentia > Muridae > Mus > Mus caroli. The sequence goes on from NW_028227259.1 coordinate 11,542,840, forward strand.
GGACCTCTGGAAGAGCAATCAGTGCTCTTAACCACTGAGCCATCTCTCCCCGTCATTGCCCAAGTTATTTCTCCATGTCCTCAAGCAGAGCATAGTGCTTTACTATTCAACCTTCAGGCTTATGGGTTTATAAGGTCAGTGTGTGTGTGTGTGTGTGTGTGTGTGTGTGTGTGTGTATGTGTGTGTGACTTACTTGTCTTTAGAGTGTGTGTGTCCCAGGGTGTCTCTCTGCTTACATGTTAGATACATGGTGGTCGTGTGTGTGTGTGTGTGTGTGTGTGTGTGTGTGTGTGTGACTTACTTGTCTTTAGAGTGTGTGTGTCCCAGGGTGTCTCTCTGCTTACATGTTAGACATGAGGTACATGGTGGTATCATAAACCCTTGCTAATGAGTGGCTGCCCCTGGTTATGTGTCATAACTGAAGCCATCTCAGAACAGTTGGTGCTGTGGTAGACTTATGTGGGAAGGGAACTTGGAGTTGACCATAGTGTAGCCTCACAGCTAATGTGAAAATGATCTTTGCTCTTCTGCAGCTCTGCCCGAGAGGCTGTCTGGTTTAAGTGCTTGCACATGGACGGGTGGAAGAAAGAGGAGAGTATCCTTCTTTGAAATGCTAGCATTCTGTGGATGGTAGACCTTTGCTTTGTCTGTAGCATTTCCAAGAGGCATATGAAGTCAGCTTCCTTAAGGAAAGGCTGAGTTAGTTATGTGTAGAGGAAAAGGAGTCTACGTTTTGGACTGTTCATGGTTCCCATCCCTATTACATTCAGTGCCCCCTTTCTTAATAAATAAGTTTTGCCCTACATAGTATTTTGAAACAAAGATATATAGATGACCTGTCTTCTTATGTTTACTAAATATAGCACATTCTAAATGCAGTGTATTAGAAAATGAAGAAAAAATTATGTTTTCAGTATGCAAATGCTTTTAGCACTTTAATTATAAAGCCAATAGTCTTTCACTGTGGCTTCCAGGGCTGCAGTCAGTATGCCACCAAGAATATGATATGTGGACATGATAACTCATCTAGAATTTTCAGATGATAGAGGTACAGTCTTCATTTTTCTAGTAGTTGTATAACTAAGAAAAACATATGAAAACCATATAAAAAGATTGATGTTCATGTTGAAAATGATGCTAATACAATGACCATTTTTTCCCCAAGTAGAATACTCAGAGTCCTTGGGAAATATGTACAAGACAGTAAGTAGGCAATACTTCATGGAGCATGTGCTCTGTATACAGTGAGAGGTTCCATATACTAGGTAGTGTGCCCTGTCGTTCTGATAACCAAAGATGCTCTTTGGTGTTTCCATTGCACTGCCTTGCTGGAACTTCTGCCAGCAGCCAAGCCTTGTTTCCACAGGAACTTACATGAACCTGCACATTTGAAAGTTATGGTGGAAATTCCAATGTGGAGCTAATTCTCCTTTCAATAATGTGCTGGATTATTTTCTGAGATTACTGTAAAACTTTTTTGAAACAAGAAAAAAAATATATATATATAGTGATGATACCCGAGCTACCAGGATCACTCATATAAAAATATGCACAATAAAAAGTCACCATTTAAACTTTTCAGTATAGAATTGAGTGGAATTAGTTGTAATCTGTTTAAGCATCATCAGTGTCTACAGTCTAGACTTCAGCCCTTGATGAACCCGTTCCTGCTCCCTCCAGCTCCTGACACCAACATTCTACTCAGTTTTCATTGAGTTTGCCTGTCCTATAAGAAAGTCATAACAGGGGGATCATAAAAAATGTTCGTTATCTATGTTTTGAATTCATGTGCATTTGTGCATCTGGATGTGTGTGTTCATGCCCCTAGATGCCAGAACGGTGTCTGAGATCCTCAGAGCTGGAGGTACAGAAAGCTGAGCTGCCTGACCTGGGTGCTGGGAACTAAACTCTGGTCCACTGCAAGAGCAGCAAATGTTCTTAACACTGAGCCATCTCTCCAGCTCCTGGAAAAATGTTTCCTCCTTGCCTAGCATATATATATATATATATAATGTTTCAAGGTTCATCTATGTTGGTAGATGCTTCTAAACTTCCTTTTCTTTTAAGGTTGATTAATAACCCATTATTTATTTACACATCACATTTATTCTTACACTCATGTACGGTTGAGTTACTTTACTTTTGGCTGTTATGAATGCTGCAGTGTAGGAATTTCTCTTTGAGACTCTGGTTTTGGGCTATGTGTATCCATAACTAAAATTACTGGATCATATAGTAATTCTAGTTTAAATAACATTTTTAAATTTTATATCATTGTTCTGTTTGTGTAGCAGCTGTACAGTTTCACATTCCCACCCTCAGTGTGCAAAGTTTTGATTTTTTTCTAGAAAAATTATTATATTATATATAAATATTATTACATTAATAACAATATCAACAATGTTATTAGTCAAATTATCATATTGTTAATTGTTAGTATATTATATATAACTATTATTTATTATATTAATATACTAAAGTATATATATCCTAGTAGATGTGAGTTGGTATGTCATGTTGGTTTTGATTTGCTGAGAAAATAAAGCTAGTACCACTCCCAGCCCGAGGCATAGCCTTTTCCACAGCTTTGTTTGTGCATTCATATGTTCACACAGTATATTTAATCTGTCCATATATGTTCATGCTTTTGGGCATTTTTTTTTGTACAGTTTTTATATTGACTATCAAGCTATCATATTTAATGCATTTAAAATGCATTGCATAAATATATCTTCATATAACCCCTATCCCTAAATGTTTCGTCTGGCTGTGGTATGTATGTATGTATGTATGTATGTATGTATGTATGTATTTTATAGTTAAAGTGTATACATGTGTTAGGACCAATTGCTAAAAAGGCTCCTGGAGTTTGCAGTTAGGATGGAAAGCCTGTGGTGCCTGTGCTTTCCAAAAGCAAGCAGGCTTCTTGTTCACATTCCAACTGGGTGGCTCACTGCTCTCACTGAAGTATAATTTGCAGAAAGACTTTTACAATAGATGGCTTTGTGTAGCTGTCATTTAATGGGCACAGAGCCTGTGCATTTCTTCAGTTCCATTTCCCATTTTCTCCTTATTCTGTTTTGATGTATAGTTTTCCTCTTGCGTATCTAAATTTAAGTGATGTTTTCTCACTCCCATCTTCCTGCTCTCTTGTCCTTTATTTCACTTTCCATTTTGTTGTTGCAATATTTTTAAGTGTTGAGATTCTTTTCCATTCTAAATGACGATTGGATTCAAGTCAGCAAGAGATGGCACGCTGGGAAAATTGCATCTTACACATGACTCTTGCTTGCCCTCAGTGGCCTTCCTGCCTGCTGTAATAAAGCTATATCAGGACTTTGTTGTTGTTCTTTTTTGTGGTACTGGGGTTTGCTCCTAGGGTCTCGTGCATGCTACAGGAGCATTCTACTACTGACCTGTATTGACCGCCACTGGCATGTTTTATTTCTGGCCTTGAGTCTTACTTGCCTTGACCTCACTGTGACTCAGGCAGGCCTCTAGTTTGCAGCCCCCTTATCCAAGTCTTCCAAGGAGCTGGGATTACAGATTTCTACTAAGCCTGGATTCAGCATGTCTACTTAATCTCTAGGAGTTTGTCAAGACTGGGGAGCTAGAGACTAAAATTTCCTGCAAAGGGATATTTTACTATTATAAAATCGTATCGTATTATAGTATCGTGTTATAGTAAGGGAATATAAATGTATCATGCTCTCATCAAATAACATCCACCTACTTGGTATAAAGTTTTGGGAATGTCTATATTATATAAAATTACCAGGTTTGGCAAACTGTGTGGATAGAAACGAGTCTGGTGAAGAAAAGGGTGCCTGTAAGAGAGTCTTGGTCTTCTATGAGCAAGGGACAAGACGTTAGTGTTTCAAGATGATTTCATTAAAAGAACAACACCGAAATAACTACTCATGGTTTTGAACATAATTCTTCCTTTATTTTATTAATTACTTTTATTGTCATTTATACAGATTAACCTTACAGAGGCAACTTAAGGTACAAGTTTAACTCAGTTTCAGGGATTAATGGCTTTCTTCCATGGCAGGAAGGCATGGTAAAAAGGCTGAGCAGGAAGCCAAGAGTCTGCCTCCCTGAAAGCAGGCCTGTTTGTGTTATAACCCCAAATGCCCACCCCACTGCACTACCTCTGTCACCATGCCTCCTTTCTCAAAGGAACACCAATAGCTGGGGACCCAAGTGCTCAAATACAAGATTGAATGGGGACATGTCACATTTAGTCCGTACAGATTCTCTTAGAGTCAGCTATTAAGTTTCATGGACTGGAATGTAAGGCTTGAACTTCCGTTGGCCAGCCATAGGTTCTATTTATTTAAAGTGTACAATTTGATATTTTTCTGAGTCCATTGATAATATCATGAGACTATTTTAACTAAAAGTAATCTCCATTGCCACTGTTTTTGCCCTTCCTTGCAGCCAGGTGCCATACTTATGGCCTTCGATTTGGTCTCCTTCAGCTAGCTTCATGTTGAAGCCCTTTTTCACCACTGCAGTGAGAGCCAGTGCAAACCTCATTCCTGTGCATGCTCATGCACGTCTGCTGTAAGGATAAGTTATATTTTGTTCAGCAGGGATAAACATTTGGATTTTCGCTAGTTCTGTGCTATTAATGGTGCTCCTGTGAACACCCATATATAATGGTTTGGGTAGAGATCTCTTTTTCCATTTGTTTTTTTTTTGGATGGCTATGTGTAGGATTGGAAGTGTCAGTCAAGTGGTAACTGTTAAGACACTTTTTTCTATCTAGCAGTGTTTTTCCAAACCACTATATGGTTCACATTCTGACCAGAAGACTCCACAGGTCCGAAATCTTCCCTTCCATTTTCATATATGTGAGTGCATTGTTGCTGTCTCCAGACACACCATAAGAGGGCATGAGGTCCTGTTGCAAATGGTTGTGAGCCATCAGTGGTTGCTGGGAATTGAACTCAGGACCTCTGGAAGAACAGTCAGTGCTCTTAACCACTGAGTCATCTCTCTAGCCCTTTCCTTCCATTTTCAAGTCTTTTTTTCTTACAGTCCTAGTAGTGCCTTTTTGTTGTTTTGATGTTGGTTTCTCCGATGAATAATGGTGTTGAGTATCTTTTCAAACCTATTAATTTTATTAACTGTTCAAAGTTAACTCGTAAATCTCCAGTGGAAGCATTAGCCTGACATTTACATCTATTAACAAGGGTAGAGGAAGGGATACAGAGCATATTTTATTAACTCTGACATACACATTTGTCACGTGTAACAGCACCATCATATTTCATGGTAAATGTATTGTACCTGCAAGAAAGGCATTTTGCAAATGGAAATATATTTTACAGTTAAGTAGTATATTGTTTTAGGTTCTGTAGTCCCTATTAACAACTAGTAAAAAATAAAAAAGATACTAAAGTATTCTCAAATTAAGACTTCTCTTATTACCAGATTAAGATTTTAAATAACTTATGATTGGCCTACTCTGTTCTACCATGTTGTGGCCCATCTTTATTAATTTGATACAATATTTATCCTCATTCTGAGAAAAAACTGAAGACAAATTTTAAAAAGAAAGAAAAGGAAAAAAAAGCCGGATGAATTCCCAAACTCCATTATTTCCTCACAAAGAGAAACATTAAATTCCGATTAAGTATTCAGAACTTGTGCTTTTGTATTGACTTAGTTCACTGTGTCTATGGCATGAGGGACTTAGGTAAAGCCACATTGTCATTTATCATCCTTCCGCTCTCTCTCTCGTCTGGGGGAGACAGATTGTGAGAAAGAGCAGTGTTGCTAATCTTTTATTGATTTCCATTGTACTCGGATCTTGTACAGAGAGGCCTTGTTATGGCTAGAATATAAGAATTATGTGGTTGTTTCATTGATGTTTATATGCAACTTAACATTTTAAAATCACTTCCTGAATCAGGGTAGACAAAATCCACGCTTTCAGGAGTGCCAGCTAGTGTGTAGTCGTTTTTCCTATTCCCTTCAAAGTCACACATTGATGGCCTCTTGTGACACTTTTAAGAGTAAAGGGCTCACGTGGGGACAAGCCAATTGGCAATGATAGAGTTTTGAATGTTATGACTCAGATAATTCATAGATTACTCTTTCTTCTGCCCCAGTTCCCACTCTGTGACGGCCATTATGGTTCATTCTGGGCTCTTGAGTGTCACACAGGGTAAAGTCTTCTGTGTAAGGGATCTTCAGCTCTTATCTGATAGCTTCTATATCCCTAGACTTTCTCCCTTTAACTTCTCCTCTCTCATCACTCTTCAAATGAAAACCATTTGTCCTTTTCTAAATCATCTCCTGGATGTAATCTTTTTTCTCAGGAGTCTTCCAAGAAGAACGGTTTTGAAGGATAATGCTTGAAATGGCAGTGGGCAAATGGAACTCAAAATATGGCAGAAGACCTTGTATTTGCGTGTCTGCAAGCTTAATTTATAGTAACTTCTTTATAATTCTTTATTGTCACTGCTTGTTTTTCATTAATGTAAGTTCTCACAATGAGTTACTAAATATGCTTTTGATTCATATGAATAGCAGGTGTCAGTAACTGAAGTACGGCGTCCTGTCTGCTAATCACTTCCTTACCACTCAGTGTGAGGTATTTCCTGCCACCTCTTCTCCCCCTTATATGAATAAACACAAGTCTTATCCTGTGGGCTGTTTCCTTTGTGTCTCCCCGTGTGCCTGTCCAATGATAGCTATATAACCCACAATTCTGAATCAGTGCAGAGGTCTCCAGCAGTTCCCACCATGGTTGTTTTCCTTGCGGTTTGGATTGGGGATTAGAGTTGGGAATTCTACTCTTTATTCCTTTGGTTGCGTTTTCAAGTGTGGCTTTGGATAGAAGTAATTGTGGTGTCCTGTCTGTGGACTGGGTAATTTTGAAGATTTATGTGGCTTTAGGGTGGTTGGAAGTATGTAAAGAGGTGAGTTTGAAAGGCTTTAGATCCAGTTTTGGAATGCTTACACAAGGTGCTTAGAAGGTTACATTTAGGAATGTGTACAACTCCCCCATTTTAGAATAGTTCTGACAGGAAGTGGATGCAGCTAAGTTTTAAATTAATATATTTGGAGAACTCTCTCTGGGATCATAATTAGATAGCCAAAACCAATTTCTATTAATGGGAAATTCTAAAATAAAAAAAAAATTGTAGCCATACCTTTCTTGATCCTAGCTATATTATACAGGGGCAGGACATAATTTTCTAAGTATGATTCATTGCTTATAGCTTAGAATTTCCTTGTTTTCTAAATCCAAGATGGATCCTATTTTTTTTGACATGAGTAAAATACTAAATGACAGAAAGCATTCTGAATGAAGAGTCCTTCAGAACTTCATAGTTAAGTCCCACGCATAACCAGTGCCTTATCCTTATTGAATTCATGGCTTAAAAAAACCGCTACGTTCCTTATTCCTCATTTTTCAAAAGCCTTCGGCTTTAATTGCAGGAACAAAATCATAATCTAAAAAAGGAAAACAATAACAACAACAATATGAGACATAGAGCCTTCCCCCCTGCCTTCTAGTGTCTTTGGCACAGGAAGGCACTCTGCATCTTACCAAAGGAGAAAAATAAACACCAACCCAGCCAGAAATCCTTTGATCTAAAATGCAGGCCTGCCTGCAAGACAGGCTAGTAAATGGGAACACAAAACTCGTGGGACTTACCAATCAATACCTGATCTGAATGAAGGTCCATCCCACAAGATGGAATCCATATGGGACACTGCTTCAACTGTTGTATCGTGCATATATTGAGTTGTATAATTCTTAATGTAACAATGAGACAGAGGGAAAGGAAAGACAGGGGAACATGGGGTTATGTATACTGCAAATACTTTGGTTACTTCCCATGTCTAGGAGTCTCTAGCTGCTTTGTGATGCATCTCTACATACCTAGTGAATTTATTTTTGTGTCTTAGTTTAAACCAAGGGCAGTTGAAACAGCATGTTGTAGCCATGGAGATGTAAGCGATGGGAACTTTGGGGTTTCTGCTTTTGTTAGGAAAGGGCATTTGTTTTATTTCTTCTACTTTCTACTTCCACTCATTGCAAAGCTCACATAAAGATGGAGTCGGCTTACAATTCAGATGGAAGCCACATTATAAAGAAGGCAGAGCAAAAGTGTAATGTCCAGGCCTCTTTCTAAGTATCCTTCAAAAGTCATACTTATATCGTAACAACTAGGATTGCAAGAGTTAATTTGCATTATAGCTTTCATGTAGAAGGAAATATCATCTGAATTTAGTTTATAATCAGATCGTCACCTGCTGATTAGTAGAAGAAAACTAAAAACAATATTTAAAAATTGAAATTAATTACCAGAGCCTTGGTAAAGCCCAGTTATTTGAACAGTCAATTAATGTAAGATTGCAGCAAAAACCATTGTGTATATGTTGCCTGTGCCCTACCATATCACTAGTAAGGAAGATGGAAGGTAGCTTTGAAGGAGAAAAAAGTGACTTGAGTTTTTGTTTGCTTTATTGTTTTTGTTGTTGTTGTTTTCCTCAGGGATAGCCTGCCCTGCACCTAGCATGTGATCTGCAGGGCCTGCTCTGGTCTTGGTGGCTATCTAAGGTCTCTCGTGCAGTGGCACAAGCTTGCTCAGAGCCTGCCTGTCTTAGCTCCCTCTAAGTATGGTCTTCAAACTCTTGCACTGTTCAGCCTTGATGTAGCTGTCCCTTCTGCTGCCATGATGCACCATGCAGTGGCTCAGTGGCTGCCAACTCAGTTATCATAGTTTCTGAAAGTGAGGGTTGCTCTGAATGGGAAAACTGAACCCTGAGGCTCTGTGCTGACCGCGCCATTTACTGTTTTTGGATCCAGTTTGATCAGTTTGGTAGTGAGAGCCAGGCAACAATAATGGAGGCAAAGATAATGGTGAGATTTTGAGAATAAAAGTAATTTTCTACAACTACAGTGTCAGATTTCTGTGCATAGGTGATGAGATGGGAAGGTGGGTAGATGCAAATGAAATTAAAGAGGATGATTTTATTCAATTTTAATTATGGGAGAAATGGGGACTATTTTTCTAAATAAATTACATAATTTTGATTCAGTCTTATGTACAATGTAAAAAGTGTGAAACTGCAGACATCTGATGAATAAAATTACATTACTCAGATATAAATACGATTACACTATATACCCTTATAAGTCTCTGATTCCCTTATGAGTTTTTTATTGTCTGATACATATATTTATAAATACTTTTCAATTTTATGTTCATTGCTTTTCTTCAACGAGTCCTTGTCATTTTGTTGTTTATCCTTTGAATGTAATGCTATATTGTTAACATGTAAATTAGTACCTTCACGACATGCGTGTTCAATAAATATACCATTTGGAGTCATTTAATATTTCTATACCACCAAGAAGGATGCTGGAGATTCTTTGACTTCTGCTGCTTCTGCTCCCTCTCTAAGATGTGTATGAGTGTTTACCTTGTATGTAGAACACACAATGTGCCTGGCGCCTATGGCCAAAAGAGGATATCTGATCTAGAACTGGAGTTACAGACAAATGGGAGCCACCCTCTGAGTGCTCAGAAAGAACTAGGTACTCTGAAAACATAGCGAGTGCTTTTAACCATTGATGAATTTCTCTACTGCCTACCCCCGCCCCCACAGGACTCTTTATCAGCTGCTGCGGTTTGTTATATTGGCAGCTTTTATTAGCAGCTGATATTACATTACTTAGCAGAGTCTATTTTGATCTTTATTCATTAGGAATATTTCCCTATTGTACAGTTGTTTTACATATCCTTTCAATAATACATAGAATTTGGCCAATTCTAAAACAAATGTCTGCCTGAAAGTCAAATTCTTATATCAGAGAAACTTAGGTAAAGATGCCATGTCCCCTAGAGGTGTTCTGCCTTACAGTTGTCCAGAGACCCAGGTTCCTGCTATCTCGTGGCTCCCTCCTCTCCAGGCAGTGCCTTAATCCACACTGTAGACGATGTCTATATGAATAAGCACTTTCACATGTAAGGACAAGAGTTAGAAACCCCATAGCCACATTTGCTTCTCATGTGTGTGACTTGAGCTCTGGTGACAAATATGATCTGGCTTCCATTTAACAGCAGGGGAGCACATGAGGGACACAACGGCTAGCTCACTGCCATTTGCCAACTTTATAGTTTGCATTGCTAAGACCAATTCAGAGCCTTGAGTTTGCAAGGGAAGCCCCTGGACTAGCCTTCGACAGTACCCAGCTACTAGGTAGACTGGAGAGAAAAGCTCTTCTAGTGGGCAGCCCCACACCGGCCACCACCAGACACTTCTTCATTCTTCTCCCACAGAATTTGTCTCCTCCCACAAACCACATATCTGCTATGTTTTCTTATATTTCACGGCATGTTTCTTCTTCCCCTCTGGCCAGTGAATTATCCTCTGTTGAGTTACTGCTGCTGTGTGCCAAACACAGCAGGAAGGGATTGGCTGTCTTAGTGGTGTAAAGCATGTGTTCCCTTTTTTTTTTTTTTTTTGAGAGTGTAGTTAGGCAAAGAAGACATTAAATCACCGGAGTGACCCTGGGTGTGGTGCATTCTGGGATACCGTTTTCCTACAATGCTCATATATTTGTGGACTTTCTGCCGTGCCCTTACTGGTACTAATGGTAACACAACAACATGCTGCCACCATAGAGGGAATTAAGTCAGTGGTACCAAACTGGACTAATAGTTACAATATATGTCACAACCTGATTTCACATTCTGATTAAACAGAGAATGTCAAAGATACGAGAGTCACTTTTTATTAACTTTACTTTTAACTGCATGTGTCATTACTGTTCTGTGTTGGTTGGTATTGCTTGGTTCAGGATTTTGCTCTGTAGCCCAGGCTGTCTTTGAACTTACTGTCCTGCCTCTGCCCCTAGAATGCTGAAATTACAAGTGTGTTCCACCACACACACGTCCTTAATACTCTGTATAACTAAACAAGCGCATGAAAGTGTCTTTGCTGTGTCCCAAAGCACGATGGCTTTCCTAAGAAAAGCAGAGCTACAGTTGATTTGTGAAATGGATTCACCATGCTTTTGTTGGAATCCTTGGGAACCTAGCCTTTCACTATAGAGAAAACAACGAGCGGTAGAGTGAGCAGTAACATTTCAGTTTTCAAAATAGAAAAATACTTGTCACTGGCTTTGATATCTCAGGTCTTCCCACACCATTATTTCTGATGAAATTATACACAATTATAGAGGATTTAAAATTTGAATAATGAAATATGTCAGTGTCTAATTTTCTGAAAACCAGTGATCCAGGTTTTATTAAAAACATTTATCTTAAGATTACAAGATAAACCAAGCAACTTTAATTTCCTTCTTTAATGTACAAAAGTATAAGAAGCTCATAAAGATGGCTTCAGAATCTATCAAACTGTAAGAAGTTATCAGGATAGATAAGACCTAAAAAGACATTGTGTTTGTGTAAAAAAACAAAATAAAAAAAAAACAAAAACAAAAAAATACCTACCAATAGATAAAATTTTGATACAAAAAACAAAAACCACCAATAAATAAGTAAAATTTTGATACAGAATCAAGAATCAAAGTACTTTTGAAATGCTGTTAAAATACCCTCCCCTTTTCTAACTACAGAATTTTGTGAAAATGAGATTTCTTTGTATTCTTCAACCAAATTAATGTATTAAATGCAGAAATAAGTTATGAGAATCCAGATATCTTTAATTAAGCGATTTTCCAAAGGGTAAAACCGTGGCTCAGTCAAGATGGAGTCATACTCTATAGAGTCATACTGTATAGACTGCCTTTTAATAGCAAATTTGGAAAACAAGTTACACAAACCCTTGGTGACACAACAGAGAGTTAGTTTTCCTCCTTTGCTGATCTCACTCTTGGTTTAAATTCTCAAGGGTTCCTCAAGCTAGGTCTATGAATTAGCTGAATATATTTAAAAAGCATCTGTGGAGCCAGATGTGGAAGCATCCAGCTGTTTTTCCAGTCTATGCAAAGCAAAGGCAGGAAGGTCAGGAGATCAGGGTTCGCTGTGACTGTAGGGCGTCTGGGCTGTAGGTGAGCTGTCTTAGCATCTACTCCAAGAGCTTAAGTGCAGAGAAGTGAATCTTTTCATTTTCACAGTTTCCAAGGACTGGTTTTGACCCGACCTTTTATTCTGGTTCTTTACATCATTTGATCATACAAAATGGTTTCAGTGGATCAAATCTATGTCAGTCTTAGTACCTTGATATTTCAAGCTTGACAAGTTTAATGTCAAGAAAATGTGAGGAACCTGTATCCTGGAGAAGGAGGTCCTCCCATATCCAAAGATTATTTACTAAATTTAAGATTATCTATCTTTAGATTATTTTTCTAAGCTGCAAAAATTTATTTATATTTATCAGATGTTTGGTATGAGCCTTACAAACATAAGGAATTTCACTCCTAGTAATGTACACTGGTGGTACAGCTGAAAATACATGAGCCCATATTTGTTTGTCAGTGGTTAAGTGATTGACCACTGAACCAAATACAGTGCACAGTATTTGATGCTTGCTAAAAAACCCATAAACACAAACTCAGATAGAGTCTGATATTGTCTGATTCTCATGGAGTCATGAAAGTGACTCAGAATGGAATAGAATAAGCTATTTTTATTGCTGTGCAAAAAGAAACACTAGATTAAAAACCACTGCAGGCATTTACAGGAACACGCCTGTAGCCTCCAGTCCTCCATTCTTCTTCACTACAATTTTGAGGGTCACGAGATCTGCATCTTGTCTGCCTGCTCAGTTGCTGAATTATGTAGTTTGACAGAGATTCCAGGAATGAGCACCAAGTACTGCACACAGTTCTTTTATCCAGTCTGTCTATGCTTTCCTAGCACGTATACTCAATTTTTAAAATGCATGCACTATTCATTTACACTTCTGAATCTCCAAGATGAAGGTGTCTATAGGGTCATTTTTGCTTCTATTTCTTTTATTTATTTATTTTAATACAATATACATGTGTGTTTTAGATAAATGTGAAGATGTATGCTTACAGTGTCTAATATCACGTTTAGTATATCTCTCCGTGTTTAAATTAGTCTAATTAAAATACCTATCATTGTATACTTACCATTATTTTTTGTGGTGAGGATATTTAAGATCTGTTCCCACCATATTTCAGATACACACACACACACACACACACACACATACACACACACACACACGAGCGCACTCAGGGGAATGAATATCTTCATCATGTTTTTTTGATCTAGTTACCTATCTACAGTGAGATTCATGGAAGCTCTTGCCTGGGTGACGGATGCTGTAGTGCATGCAGATAACATTCTTTATATTCATTCTTCGTGGCTATGACAGTGTGCTACCTTTCTTTGTCATGAATGCCTTGGCGAATAATTTTGTATTAATTGAAGAATGTGGCTTCTTTTGATGTTTTAAGTTTTTGTGTTTACAGTCATTATCAAATTATTCTTCCATCCTAGACTATCAGACACATTGTAAATATAATCCAAATTCATCTGGTGCTCTTAGAGCAAAATAGAAAAGATTATAGATTATTGCTACTGTTGAGGAATTAAAATTAGTAACAAAATCACCCAGCGCAGAAACACTGGTTACATTGTAGAGAAAGTATTTTCAGAGTTGAATAACCATCACAGAAGTAGCTGATATGCATGTTGTAGGAGATCTGCTGAGAGACTGAAGACAGAGAGTAAACTTACCATGTAGCCTGGCTGAGGATGCACCATTGAGTTGAGCAGTAACCAGGTTCGGGTCCTCAGGGAGGACTGGACAACCCTTTCCTCACATGTGTGAATAGCAGTGGCCATCTTTGTTAGTTAGCTCACCAAGCTACATCCAGAGGAGAAACAGTATCCATCGTTAGGACAGGCACAAGTTAGATAGCTGCCTTCCCATTGAAGCTGGGAGACTGGGAACACTGTCTCCTCTGATATTCAAATTTCATATACAAACACAGGAGAGAGGGGGAGGAAGGGAGAGAGAAAGAGAGAGAAGTTCAAAGAGAGAAAAGTCCTTCTAATTATAATTTTTCTAAAATAAGTTCTCTCTCGGAGGAGGAGGGAATTTTCTCTCCTTGCATTTAAGAGGAGGAGCAGCCCCTGGTGTTCTTTTATCTCAGACACTCCTTTGTTTACTTTTATCTTAACAGATAAAAGGTCTTTATCTCCATCCCTTCATCAACACAGCTCTGAAACAGAGCATCTCCATGGCTGTCTAGTTGAGTTGTACTCCATTTTTACTTCAAAGTATAGTTTACTTTCATTCAAGTTAAATATTTAAACTTTTTAAATGTTATAAACAGGAATTCAGTAGTACTGTCTGGCATTCACTGATGCCCTGACAAGATCCCCCTGTTAACAGCTGAGCAGCGTCCGATGGCTCGTGGCCTACAGTCTGCAGCAGAGAAATACACGTCGGAAATGTGACCTTAAACACAGCATTTGGACAAGTGGCTTTCCATTAAGGTGTTGGGTGGAGCTGCATGAAGCCCCAGGTTCCACGGTGGGATCCGCACCTGGGTGCCAGCCCAGAACCGTATTACATTAGGACTGGCGGGGAGCACCTATAATTCCAGTGCTCTAGGGCAGGCAGCTGAGGATCAGACTTTAAAACCATCCTTAGCTACACGTATGTTGGAGGCCAGCCTGGGCTATCTATAGCTGTGTCTCTACCCCTGCCCCCATCCCCATCCCAAGCAAACAACATAAAACAACTTGTCTGAAGTCAGGAGTGCTTTCTGTTTGGTTTTAGATTTTGCCAGAATTAAAAATGTAACATTCTCACTTTGCCCTTTAACAAGGTCAGGGGCAAACACATATGAGGTCATCTTTTCTGGGGTGATAAAACCCATTATTTTGTTTAAGGAATTGGGATCAAGCCGTTGTTTGACCTGGGACTCTCTATTTTTAGGTTTTCCTCTTCACTGTCCTCAGTGTGCTTCCTGGGTTCCATCCCCGTGGTGGGCAGCCAGGCATGTGGGACCTGCCAGGTGGTCCCTCTGTGTCCCGGGCTCCTTGTTGGTGATGCTCCTTTAGCATCTGTCTCTGCAGTCATTTTCTGCTAAGCTCCACTTCACACAGCTGCTGGGCTCAGCATAGCTCTGAGAAGTGCAGTGTGTTGCCAGTCATTTCCTCCTCAAAGGAGGCCCAGGGGAGGGTTCCCCTTAATATACCCACATTTAGCTTCGCAAGCCCATTGTGTCCCAGACATGTCTGCTCATATCCTCAGCCCTCTGGGAGTCACTGTTCCTCCTCTTTCTACTCTCAAGTCTCACTTCACTGTGACCAGAGTCACCTTGAGCTTCTGGGCCTTATGACCAAAACACTTCTACACTTGAAACTTCTGACGGCTACGTTCAATGTGGGCATTTCATGTTCTCCTTCAAACTGCACTTGACAGAGTCATGCAATTGATCTTTCTTATCTCAGTCTAGATTGATGTGAAAAGTCCAAGCTGCGAGGTGTCGGAGCACTTCCAGGAAAAGCAGCCCATTCCTCAGGTCTCTTTGCAGGATTTTGTTGTGGTGGTTCTTTGATTTTTATTAATACTGCTTCCTGCTGGCCTCTCAAACCTGACTGAAGTTTGCACAGAACAACCTTTAACCCCTTTCCTCGGTGCTGTAAGGAAACAATATCAGTATTTGCAATGCTGAAACCTACAAGAGGGATCTGTGATTTTCTCTGTTTTTCTTTTTTTCTTTTTTTTGGTTTTTTTTTTTTTTTCAGATGACTTAAGACTTTAATGTTCTTCAGATAGTCAATTGAAAACACTAACATGGGCTGGAGAGATGGCTCAGAGGTTAAGAGCACTGATTGCTCTTCCAGAGGTCCTGAGTTCAATTCCCAGCAACCATATGGTGGTTCACAACCATCTAGCTACAGTGTACTCATGTACATAAAATAAACAATTCTTAAAAAGAAGAAAGAAAGAAAGAATGAAAGAAAGAAAGAAAGAAAGAAAGAAAGAAAGAAAGAAAGAAAGAAAGAAAGAAAGGAAGGAAGGAAGGAAGGAAGGAAGGAAGGAAGAAAGAAAGAGGAAACACTAACACATGAGCAGCCAGAAAAGACTTCCATAAAGATAAGGAATGTGTAGTGTTGCCCTGGTTAAACTACAAAAACAGCAATATGATCACAGTTTGGGAGTGGGGGGGTCAGGGTGTAACTGAGTTTTATATAATAGTCTAACTGAAAAGCACAGAACCAACCATTTCTCTACTTGTGGCAAGGAGAGAAAAGTGAATCATGGAACTTCTAGATCCTTCTCATGAAGCAACTTTAAAAAGCAGTAGGTGGAGGGTGCAAGTGACCATAACACACACAACAGCTGTGCACAAAGTCATGGGCTGAACAAATTCTAAAAGTCTCTATAAAACTGTTTCATTAGAAATATAAAGGCATAGATATAAACCGAATGGTGTTTAAAAAATATCTACTACATAAACACAGCATATCACACCTATCTCTTTTTGGAAATAGCAGTATACAGATCCAAAATTCTTGAGTCTCTGTTGACTTTAACCAACAGCTACAGAGGCAGAGGCAGAGGCAGAGGTAGGGGGAATCTCTGAGTTCAAGGTCAGCCTGATCTATAGAGCAAGTTCCAGGACAGCCAGGGCTACACAGAAATCCTGTCTCAAAACAAACAAAAATAATTAGTTGCTGAGTTTTGAAAAAATTTTTTCAGGCTTTCTGCCTCTGGGTATCTGTTGTGCAGAGACATAATCACTAGTGAAAAAGGAAGTGGCACCTCTACTCTTCAACCTATGTAGATAAGATGTTTTTGGAACCAGGAGCCGCAGGATACTCCCTGCAAAGTAAGCCAGGTACCCTATGTTATCAACAATTTTAAGAGATTAAAAAGTGCATTTGAATTTAAAGAAATTCTTAGCATTGAAAAAGTTTTCCTCTACATTAAGGTTTGAAAGTTCTAATCCGTGCATGCCTCGTCACCTGAGAATACTCTCATTCTTTCAGTCTTCCTTCCTTTTTTTTTTTTGCGGGGTTCTCAGAACCCACAAACTTCCATCACTTGAAGCCTTCTCTGGCCTTTGAATTGTTTCACAGACAACGAAGATCATCAAAGGTCTATGTGACTGGAGTAACCCCCTGTGTCTGAATCCTAGATTCTAGCATGTTCTACCACATCATGGTAGCTGCTCTCTGTACTTGCAGTATTCCAAAATGCAGGGGCCTTTGATAGACTGCCCTCCGAGGATTGTACTCTTAGGGGGACCCACCCCTGGGCTAGAGAAATGTGTGGGCCATAATGTCTGCCATTGTGCCTTCCATAGAGCCACACCAGTGTTGTTGATAATAAATGACGGGTGTTTATCTTGGAATTGTTTTCTATGGGCAGATGCTGTGAAAGATTCAAAGGCTGTAAAGAAAAAATACCCCTATTGTTTAATCAATGCCACTCTCCTATTTAATGTGAGGGTATCTTGTGAAATTTGCTTGAATATCAAACACCTAGTAAACTTCAGGCAGTTTTCTCCTGAGATGTTTCAAATATGCTGTTGAAGTACAACTTGTATTCAGATGCTGTGTGTGTGTGTGTGTGTGTGTGTGTGTGTGTGTGTGTCCTATTTCCATGGCTTCCTTTCTTCTGTTCTCAACAGTCAGAAATGTAGAAAAGCTTGATGGTCTAATGTGCCCCGGGAGTAGTAGCTACTGCTACATGGATTGAGAATGAAAGGGGCTGCCATTTCCTCAGGAATCTAATAGAGCAGTATGGCATAAAGCTAGGCTTCAGCTCATGAGGAAACCTTTTGTAGGTAGCCTACAGGGGACAGTTTGGGAAATGATCCCTTGGTTTGGGACTTCTGTGAAAGGAAGATGGAAATGCCCCATCTGACACATTGTGGCAGTCTCGGGATCAGCAAGTCATATTGGCATGGGATACAGAGGCCTTGTTATTAACATCTACTCTTTAAAGTTTTTTCATAATACTCCTTTCAATTTTTTCTGGATTTAAAATTTTTGTTTGATGAATAAATGTATCATGTATATGCCTGATCTCCACAGAAGTCCAAAGACCATCCCAAATTCCCTGGAGCTGGAGCTAGGGGTGGTTGTAAGACGCCGTGTGGGGGCTGGGAAACAGGTTCTTCTGCAAGAACCACGTCCACACTTAATACTGTGCCATCTCCTGGAGGCTGTGGCTACCATGGGCATAGAAGCCCCGTCCTCTTCCTCCTCCTCCTCCTCCTCTCTCCTCTTCCTCCTCTCTCTTCTTCTTCTTCTCCCCTCCTGCCTCACCCCTCTTCTCTCTTTTCTCCTCCTCTACCCACTTCCTCCTTGTCCCCTTCCTCCTCCATCTCCCCTCTTCCTCCTCACTCTAGATTTATTTATTTTGGGAGTATGAATATTTTGCCTGTATGTATGTGTAGTATGTGTATGCTTGGTACCTGTGGGTGTCAGAAGAGGGCATCAAACCTTTGGCACTGGAGTTAGGATAGTTGTGATCTACCATGAGAACCAACCATGCGGGTACTCTTAATTGCTGATACGTCTCTCCAGCTCCCTGAATTTTCTGCTTTTAAATTTTTTTTACATTGGTCTTTTCTTGCATGTGTGAATATGTACCATATGCATGTCTGGTTTCTTCAGAGGTCCGAAGAGGGCATTGGATCGTATGGAGCTGGAATTATAGCTGGCTGTGAGCTGTCCAGTGTGGGTGCTGGAAACAAAACATGCGTCCTCTGTAAACTTATCAAATGCTTTTAACTATTTCTCTCCAGTTCCCCAAGTGGCTTCTTGATATAACTGTTCTGCTTCAAAGGAGCCAAAAGTTAATATTAAGATGTTTACCCAGCAGTTAACATGTCTATCAGTGTGGAACAAAGTCATGAATGAAACAATTTCCAGTACTGCAATTTGCAATAGGAGCTTGGCTTACTTTTATTTATTTATTTATTTATTTATTTTCATGGTTTTGGGTTTGGGAGTCTCTCTCACTACCTTAAAACTCACCAGCCCAGGGTCTGTTTAAATGTGTGTCAATATTGTTCCTTAGCCTCAGAAATGCTGGGGTTAGAGCTGTTAGCTACCATGTCCAGCCAAAGAATAGATTTAAAAAAATACTTTAGAAACTATGCAATAGCAGAAACATTTTTTTCTGCTGAGTTTAATGAAATAATAGAAAAATGGAGTTAAATATGAGCATTCTTATGGTTGGTAACAAAGTTCATCTTAAGTTTTATTGTTTTATTATGTTTTAAGATGTACAAAATTTTGTTAAGAGATCTGTATGTAGTAAAGTGATTACTACTATCTTGAAAATGTTAACATTCATCATTGCATGTAATAATTATACATTTTTCTTCCTGTGGTTAAAGTCAACTCACTAAGCAAAATTCTGAATACAGGGCTGGGGGTGGGGGATATATTTATGCTAGAGCATTTACTTGCCTTGAGTATGGGAAGCCCAGAGTTTGATCCCCAGCACCACAAGAAAGAACAGGAAGGAAGACACAGGGACAGAGAAAAGGGGGGAAGTTGGTTCTGAGACCACTTCTTGCTGATGACGAGATATATGCGCCATACCTTAGGTCTGTGTACTTGCTAATCCTATGGAGCCACTGCTTGTGTCTTATTTTAATACAAAAGTCACTATTTGTGAACATGCTAGTCATGCACACGTGTGTGCTTTGGGAGCTGGAGATACTTAAGTATACTGAATTAGAAAATCCTTATTTTGTTTTCTAGGTGCTGGTGAATCTGGAAAGAGTACCATTGTGAAGCAGATGAAGTAAGTAAATGGAAGATATTAGATACGGTTTTTATGACTCTAAGTGACCTCTGTAAGGAAGTGTTCTTCTCTCCCTTTGATCTCGGTAGAATTATCCACGAAGCCGGCTACTCAGAAGAGGAATGTAAGCAGTACAAGGCAGTGGTCTATAGCAACACTATCCAGTCCATCATCGCCATCATTAGAGCCATGGGGAGGTTGAAAATCGACTTTGGAGACTCTGCTCGGGCGGTAAGGCATTCAGTGTGTTGGCTTGGGTCTGATGATTAACTCATGGGACAATGCTGCATCTGTAGCTGTATAGCTGAGGCCAGACAGCTGTTCAGAATGCCTCATGAAAGAAATTAAAAGGACCGACGTGAGTCTGGAGCCTCTGAAGTAAGGGAAGTAAGAAATACACAGACCTGTACTCTCCACCTTCTGCCGTTTTCCCTGACTTCTCCAGCCTCTTCAGAAAGAGCTGAAGTAATTTCTATATAACATAGATATTAGAGTCTTAGTAACATCTTTCCAGCCCTACAAAACACCTGGGCAAACCCACTCAAAGTAGGGCAACTTGGTGGCTCACAGCATGAAAGGTTTCAGACCATGATTGGCAGACTCCATTGCTATGGTCTTTAGGCAAGGCTAAAACATCATGGTGGGGAGGGGGATGGAACAGTGGATTACCTCATGACAGGCAGGAGGTAGAGAGAGACAGAAAGAGGACAAGGGACAAGATATTCTCTTCAAAGACAAACAGTGACATGATTCCTCCAGCTTGGCCCCATTCTAATTGCATGTTCACCTATGAATTTGCCAACAGTTTAATTCACTAGTGAAGCTATATTTGCCCCATCCAGTCATGTCAATAGCCCACTAGTTAGAGAAAAAAAAAAAAAACTCAGCAAATGAACATTTACAGCCATTTTATACTCAAACCATAACACATAGATACCTCGGTGCCTACAATCTCATATGCTGTTACCATAAATAAAATGCCAGAGGTAATTAGCTTAACAAGACAAAGGGTTTACGTTGCCTCACAAGTTTAGATATTTTAGTCTAACACTTGGCTTGTTGAGGCAGGAGGATTGCTGCAATGAGGCTGGCATGGATTACACAGTGAGTACTAGGACAGCCAGGCCAGGATTACACAGCAAGAAAATAAAACAACATTGCAGCACTGACACGATCTCATTATTTATGCTTGGGCCTAGACTAAAACAGCGACTGAACCCTCAGTAATGAAACCGGTATGAGTTTGCTTATCTTTGGGACAGGAAAATACCAGCTATTTAAAGACATGAATCAGAGTTTCAGAGCTAAGTGGGATTTCAGCAGAGCAGCCAGTGCCTGGTAGAGAAGCTGGGAGGCAGGAAGGAAGCTCATGGCAGGGCAGCAGCAGACCTGGAGTGCAGCAGGCTTGGTGCTGGCTGAGGCTCTCTGTGCTGGCTCCCTCCTGTCATCCACAGCATCCTTTCTACAAAGCACTGTCTTCTCCTTTCTCTCTATTTGATGCTTACTCTGTTTATTTGAGGATCTTTACTTGTTATTTTGGCCACACATCACTGAGAGGATGTTCTGTCATTTCTACACCAAAAATATTATGATATATGAAAAAAATACAGTCTGGTTTCACGTATGTGAAATCTGAAACAAATGTATAACTCAAGTCTCAAAGAGAAAGTAAAACAGTTGTTAGTGGGGTACAGTCAGGTGGAGGGAAATAATGGGGTGTAGTATATTTTAAGAGATGCATATGTAGCAGGGTACTCACTACAATCATAAAAAATGTAACATTCATCATTTCTATAATTACTGACTTAGCAAGTTCCTGGGTGGTACAGGGCTGGGTGAATATTGCTTGGTGCTCCAGCACTTACTGGCCTTGACTATGTGGGACCCAGAGTTTGGCCCCCAAACTATAAAGTCTACATAGTAGCATATATGTAAGGTAAATCTAGAGAGGGAAGGTACAATGTTGAGACTGTGGTCAAGATCATTCTAAGTAATTAGTTTATCATTTATTCATTCAACACTCTCAGAGCACTTGTTAGGTGAATAAATGATAAGTGCATAAATTACACTGGATGAATAGTAGATGAGACAGAATATTCTAGATATAATCAAATCTTATTTCAGGAGGAAATTTAGAGGAATGTTATGAATTATTAAAAATTATTTTGAAACACTCTTGGAAATACCACTGACTTCTTAATCTCTGTTTAAAAGAATGGCACAGACTGAGATTAAGGAGAGAAAGTAAACAGAAATTTTACTTTATAGCAATTCCAATTATGGCCACTGAAAACATGCAAATTCATCTATGTAAGTTGGTTGTAGCAGCTCAAGCCTGTAATCCCAATGTTTGGGAGAAATGAGGCCAGAGGATCCTCTTGAGTGAGGCCAGGAACTTATTAAGCTATATCGTGAGTCCAAGGTCACCCTGGCCTACAAAGTGAAGCCTCGTCTCAGAAAACCGAACCAAACTCAATAGCAGCCCACTTTCCCAGTCCTGGGAATCTCCTACCTATAGTGTCTGCTGTTAGAAGAACTAACTGCTTCAGAGCCGTTTAGAGCCTAGGTTTTTTATGATTCAGGGACAGTGCAGGCAATTTTATGAGAAGCCATTGATTTTTCATACCTGTCTTAGAACAAATTCTCTTTAAACCTTTCCTGTAAGACCCGTCAGCTTAGCCTTAGGAGTAAGTACTCTGACTAAGTGCTGCTTCATGGTTAGTGGCTCTTCTGAAGCTCTGGAGTCAGTATGTGCCCACAGATGCACCCGGCAACTGCCCCTTCCTGCTATCAGCTAATATTTCCGATGCCCTCGGCCTTTCCTGCTTACTGCGTCACGTGGAGCGTGTGTTCTCCCATGATCTGTTCCCCTTCTCTCTGTATTTCAGGCTACCTTGCTTCTATATAGAATTTAAACCTCTCCAATTCCCTTGCAATTACTCTGGAGGTTGTAAAAATGAGTTAAGGACAGCTTGCACATGAGGAAGGTATATTTGAGCCGAGTATTGTAACCTGAGTAAGAGGTTTCTAGACAAAAATGAAGAAAAACCACTCTACAGCCAAGCAGTAGCGTATGCAAAGGCACACTGAAAACCCCCTTTTCACAAAAAGCAATTCCTGTATTATGAGGTGAGGAAAATTAGATGTATGTTTCTGTGAAGGACCAAAGGTCAGTTTTACAGGTAAAAGCAGAGTGGATTATCTTGGTAGCAAGCCTTCATCACTGTCTGTTTTCTGAGGGTCACACTGACTTAGATATGACCAGCGTTCCAACTTTCAATAGCTTATAAATGAGGAAGATTATCAGTTTTGCCTTTTAGTTTTTCCCTGATATTTATAATCATTTATCTGTTTGTATTTTCCTTGTGAGCCCTCTGGGTACTCTCATTTTTGTTAAATTGTTTTGGGAAGGGTTTTCTTTGAGTATGAGAGATATTCACTCTTTATGGCTTGTTTCTTACCAAAACTTTTATTTATTTATTTATTTATTTATTGTGTTAATTCTGACATTTTTGTCTTGTCTTGATATAAAGACAACACTCCTAATTACTGTAATTAGTATTCTCTTGTTAAGTCAAGGTCTCATGTATCCCAGAATGGCATCACACTCATTGTATAGCCAAAATGATTGTGAACTTAGTATTTGTGTGCTTGCACCTGTGCACGTTCCTGTGCATTTGTGAGTGGGGTTGGAAGGCCGGGGTTAACATCCTCTTTTGTCTTGCTCTCCACCTTATTTTTGGGCACAGGGTTTTCCACTGAATCTGGAGCTCAGTAATTCAGCTTGCTTGGGTAACCAAGATGTCCCAGGAGTCTTTCTCAGTCTTCCCCAACTGCAAAGTGCACACAAAACCTCACATTGGCATGCTGGGCTCCTTCTGTGGGTGAAAGGGACCTGGACCAGATCCTCAAGGCACACAACAGCTGACACAGCTTCTCAAACATTATCTCTGGGTATTGTCTATAATACTATGGATTTTTTCTAATCTATTTATCCACTTATTAGGGGTGTTCACTATTAAATAGGATCTAAATATGTCATAATTTGTCTCTTGCATTATTGCCACTTGTTAAGTAACCAGTCCATTTCTGATGACTTGAAAGTAAGACCTTTAGCGTTCAATTGGGTGTGCTTAGAGATACCTCCCCACACTGATGTGATTTTGGTTTTCCCAGACCAGTCCCCAGATATGTGATTCACTGTCTCTCTTCATATTTAATTATATGGAATAGGATAGAAAAAAAAAAAGGAACAACTACTTCATAGTATTTTTAAGATAAAATCAGTAGTGAGTGATTATTATCCCTTGGCTATAATAGATGCTCAGTAAACATTGTTGATTTTATTATCAATATTTGTACTGGGAATGACAGTGTGTTAGTTCATATTGCTTCATATTTGGTACCTAGTAGGTTTAGATTAACCTGTCTTGTTCTTTTTACCAAGTATTAAGACTAGTAAGCATTTCTGTTCCAAAAGGGGTTCAGAATTACTAAACCAGCACTAAAAAGCCTGCTTGTTTTTGTTGCGATTGTCCTTTTTAATTAAAAATAATTAAAATATAATTATATCATTTTCTGTTCCCTATTCCCATTCTTCTCCCTGGATTTCAGGCCTTGTTTTTAACCACTGTTGTTACATATACACACAAGAATAAATATATAAATGCACCATACTGAGTCATCCGGTGTTGCTCATATCTATATGCTCTGGAATGGGCCAACTAGTCAGACATGTTGAGGATGTATATCAATAGCCTACATTGCCTATTTTAATTGAGGAGAAAACAAATAAAAATTATTTTCAAGGTTGACATAGTACAATTTTATGGCTACTGTCTCTTTAAAACTTTCTCAGAGTGAGGCCATTCCATCTGTGAATACTAAAGTATTGGTAATTCAGATTTTTGTGTGGTAGAAAGCATTATGTAGTACTGTTAGCACACGGCTGGCTCTGGTGTAACATTATGACAGTGGGCTGACCTGCAATAACATGCCCAGAACAAGAAGAGCCAGAAAGCATGCTTTTATGAGCTTGTAGCATTGGGCTTTATTTTTCTAGTAGCATTGGATCTGAAACCATTTGACAGTACATCCAAACTCAAGACTGGTCTTTTACTCTTTGGAAGCTACCTGTGATACCTTATAGTATGAGGAACCCCAGGTCCACACACTCACCTTCCTGACCAGGCTCACATTGCCCCTAGAAGATGGTCATTTTTTGCTTTGAACACTCGGTGGCTGTTTTCATCTGCTTGTTCGTTGTTTTATCTCTATCTGCCTGATTTGCAAGGTTGCTGTTCTAGAATATTTAGCAATTCACCTTGGCAGCAATTTGGGTATGTATTTTCTTCTTACTTGAGGCAGCCAGAGTTAAGGGAACTTTCTGATCTGTGATTAGTGAGTCTTGGCTCAATAGAATGTGAATTCTTTTTCTCGTATGGCTTTCCAGACTATTACTGTCTTTGTTTTTATTGTTTGTTTGTGGCCTGTGTTTGCTTACCCCCTGGGATCTTTTTGTTTTGATTTTCTCTGTGTTGGTTTGTAAGTGCACATGCATCAGATTTTTTTCCTAAAAATAGTTTTCTTATATTTTGTTTATTATCCTTCACCTTATTCTTGGGTATTTTTCATTACTAAAATTCCCTTTGCTAGTGTTTTCATTATGTTTAAATTTTGAACACCTTTAGTCAACAAAAGATTTAACAAATATTTATGCTACTTTAAAGTTCTGCAAGGCAGTGGATTTCAGTACTTGAATCTTCATTTGTTCTTTAGTGCCTCTGAAATATTCTGTCAGATGAACTTAATAAGCCATATTTGTACTTCTCTGTTTATTAGTACCTTTGGAATAACCACATCCTTTCGTACTGATTTATCTTACCACTCTGATCATATAAGTTTATGTTGGTATTTTTATCTTCTTGGCTGGTATTAAATCCAGACTGTTCTACATAGTGTAGGTTTTTAATAGCTGGTAATTTCTGCTATTTCCAAATCTCACTTCTTCAAAATGTCCCGAGGCACTTTCACCTGCTGTGCCGGCAAGAAGAGCAGCTGAGGCGTTTACAGTAGTATTCCACTCTGTGTTAGTTAGAGGAGAGAGGTGAGGAGCCAAGTTTTATACTGCTTCCATCCTGAGAAATAGCTATGCAAATAGCTCAATGACACTGGACTTGGAAGTGTAATATGCACTTCCAGCACAGACTACTTCATTGCCTCAGGTTATGTTTGATTTTCATGTATTTCTGTGTCTCTCTGGACTTTTGATTGCCCACATGAAAAACTTAGTGTCAGTATTTTTATTAATTTAGTACATATATTATTATAAACATATATAAAGATACATTTTTGGCAATGTATTTTCCAGTAATTTCATAATACTGTGACGCTTATGATTCCTGATAAATTCACTGAAATTTAGTAAAAGTTCTTACAACCTCAAATTGAGTTAAAATTAGCTTAGGTTTTTTTTTTTGTTATTGTTGTTTTTAGGCTTTACTCTTAAATAATATGTAGAAAGAAGCATGACTATGCCCTCGCCTTAAATCATTTTTACTTTTGACTATAGAGATGTGTTGCAGTTTCTTGCTCATTCATTCATTCATTCATTCATTTATTCTTATTCACTTTACATCCTGCTCACTGCCCCTCTCCTAGTCACCCTCTCCCACAATTCTTCCCCTATCCCCCCTTCTCTTCACAGTAGGTGGGGGGCCCCTGGATATCCCCCTCCACCCTGGCACTTCAAGTCTCTGTAAGACTAGGAGCTTCCTCTCTCACTGAGGACAGATAAGGCAGCCCAGCTAGAAGAACATACCCCAAACACAGGCAACTGCTCTTGCGCTAGCCGCTGTTGCAGTTGTTCAGGACCCACATGAAGACCAAGCTGCACATCTGATACACATGTGCTGGGAGGCCTAGGTCTAGCTTGGGTATGCTCTTTGATTGTGGGTCAATCTCTGAGAGCCTCAAGGATCCAGGTTAGTTGACTGTTGGTCTTCCTGTGGCATTCATATTCCCTTAGAGGCTGTAAGCCTTTATCCTGTTCTTCCATAAGAGTCCCCAAGCTCCATCCAGTGTTTGGCCATGGGTCACTTCATCCATCTGAGTTAGCTGCATGAGTAGAGCCTCTCAGGCCAGCCATGCTAGACTCCTGTCTGCAAGGATAACAGAGTTTCAGTAATAGTGTTAGGAATTGGTGCTTGCCCATGGGATGGGTCTTAAGTTGTGCTAGTTATTTGTAGGCTGTTCCCTCAGTCTCTGCTCCATCCCCAAGCTCTGCATTTCTTGTAAACAGGATAAGTTTTGGGTCAAAAGTTTTGTGGGTGGGTTGGTGTTCCTAAGACTCCACCAGGGTTCCTCCCCAGCCTCTAGGTGCCTTGAGTCACAGCTAAGGACACTACAGTGATTCTTGGGCTCCTCCCTCCAGGTCTCCATCTCTTCCTGGAGATACCTCCTACCTCCTCCAAGTTCCATGCTTCTTAAAGCAAGCCTTCATCATCTAAGGTTACCATTGAGCCACAGAGTGGTAAACCCACTAAAAAGTTCTTTCTCTCTCAAATAAAGTTCTTGAGAACTTTGTTGCTATATATCTATATACCACCACATCTATAGGAATGCGCTGGGTTTAACACAAGAGAAGCTGTCATTATATGTGATTTCTAGTATCATTGGCAAATATAAATGATGCAGGCATTGGGACAATGTTCATTCATATATCAGTCCTGGCAGCAGAAACTTATCCTTGTAGCTTCAGTTCAGAGGTGTCACTATTTTTAATCTAGTTTATCATCTTGTTTACCTTGTGTTTTAGAAGAGCCTTTTGATGCTTTCTATGCAAAGATTGCTTTCATCTGGAAGTTTTGTCTTCTGTGTCCTGATTAGTCATCTAGCTATTGCTTTAAAAGCCTCTCCTGGGGTTCTCAGACTTCAGATTGCTTTGACTATTAAAATGTGATTGCGCTTTTGAATTGAATCTGGATGCATTGGGCCCTGAACATGCACTGTTTCTGCCCTACACTGAACAGGAAGTGTAGTCTTTCTTGCTTTTGTGAGCAAGTTTTAGACAATAAGGACTTACTGATTGTTGACTTACTGATTTATATGATGACTGGGTGACCGGTTGTCATACTTGAGACAAGTTGCCTTGGGTTGTTTGAAACAAAACGGCGAGGTAGAAAGGTTTTTCTAATGCTTTCTGCTCAAGCTCTTTACCTCAGTGCTCCCCTGTGGGTGACGACTAAATGTCCAGCAGTCACTGGGAGGTAAACATTCCCATTGTTTCTCCTGTGACGGCGGCGTCTCACTGTAATATACACTGACTTCACATTCACTCTGTAGCCCAGGCTGGCCTAGAACTTGAGATGAGCCTTTGTCAGCATCCCAGGTATATACCAAGTTGTACCAGGATTGTAACTGTACACCATCACACGGTGTCAGGTTTCCACTTACTTCCAGTTAATTTACATTTTGTGAGGAAGAGACTTTTTTACAGTTAACGTTACTGTAGAGTTTTGAGGTTTACAATTTGATGTTATATGGGATCCACAGGATAGCAATATAGTTACTACAATAATGAAGTTAACATGTCCACTCTCACACATTACATTTTTTGAGTTATGAGAGTGGTTAAAATAAACATAGTTAACATAATTCCAATAAAATTCAGCTGTATGATTAGTTCTGACATTGGGCATTAACTCCTTGCAATGATTTCGGCCTATCCTTTGCTTCCTTCCCTTTGAACCATACTTCCTGCTTCTCTGTCCACTTCCTTTATCCCAGGTGGGCATTGTTTAATTTTCTATCTCTGGAGGTTTGACCAACATTTCATTATAATCAGAAGGATACTGTGCTAAATCAAATAAGGCAGACATGGAAGGTAAAGGATTGCATGGTCTTACTACATGTGCAATCTAAAAAAGGAGGAGACATTTGAATGCCTGGGGAAGTGTAGTTTATAAGTACAGTGTCCACAGTTCCTTCTGGGTTTTCTTTTGAGTGCTTTCCTGGAAAGTAGGAAAGAAAAGGGTCTGTTCAGGTGACCCAGACTTGAGCGCCTTCACCTCTTCTGCCAAAAACTTTACTGAAATTGACTAAAGGTTACATGATGAAGTATATTTTTTAAAAAGTACTTAAGAATTCTTCTAAATGAAATTATGTTTTCTGTGGTTTAGTAAATAAAAATGGTGGGCTCTCTCTCTCTCTCTCTCTCTCTCTCTCTCTCTGTGTGTGTGTGTGTGTGTGTGTGTGTGTGTGTGTAGGTTATTATTTAGTAGGTGACCTTATTGCTTGTTGGAACTAGGATAATGATGCTAAGAGTGGCCGCAGCCTGTGGTAGGCTGGTTTGCTAAGGATACGCACGTGTTGCTGGCTTGCATGTATCTCTCTTGTGGTTTACTAAAGAGGGAAACATATGCTTGAATAATGTGTTCCCATGCTGAGAGACTTAATTAGTTTCCATGATGAGTTCCAGCTGAAAAGAAAATGTTTCATGAATTAGCAGCAGGATGAATTCATATTGTCAGCTGGTCTCCTCTGCCGCCATGCCCTGAGACACTTCTCTGCTGCATACTCCGTCATACTTCCATCATTCCGTAAGACTAGACGACAGTACACTGTTCCCCCAGGAGTGGCAGGTGGGCAATTAATTCAAGAACACTCAGCAAACACCCAAATCAGACGATGATCAAGTTTATTTATAACATGGCTTCCAAGTATGGTGGTGCCCTCCTGTAATCTCAGTACTTGGCACTGAGGCAGGAGGATCACAGGTTCAAAGCTAGCCAGGGCTGAGTAGTAGAAACCTATTTTAAAAACTCAAAAGGTATATTTACATGTATTCTCGAGAAATTCTGCCCATGTACTTTAAATAAGTTCTAGAATATTGTTAAAAAAGTAACCTGATCAGAGTGTAATAGAGGTTATTTAGTTCTGTACATAGAATAGTGATAAGAATAACAAAAAGATAAACACTTCTGCACCTCTCCAACACACTCGAACTATTCAGATACCTTCAACCTGAAGATCGGAGAACCAGCTGTTGTTTGGAAGGATGCCCCTTGGGAATAATGGCTTATTCCTCCACCATACATCGAAAGCTAAAAATAACCTGAGCAAAGTAGTAATTTATGACACCTAGGCTTTGTTTTGTTTCATTTTAAGTTGTTTCTACCTAGGGTCTGTACTCTGCTACCAGGATGGTAATTACTACCCATATTCATATCTGAGAAATTAAACATGTGTTTGGTCTCGGCTCAAGATTATGCTAGATTCCACCCCAGATATTGAAGACTCAATGTGCATAAAGTGCACGTGAAGTGGAAGCTCCTTCCATCTGACCTCCTGTTTCCTATTTATCACAGCATGGGTTCGTAAGGCAGCATGGGTCCAGTCAGAGGCTCTTGTTCTGCTTCTCTTCGGCAACAATGACTGAATGTGGATGATCCCTGGTGGTTCACAAACTGACTGTTAGCCCTTCATCACTGAAGCAGAGCTGGACCAACGTTATATATACTCGTCCCTTGCTTAGAAATGTGTGTGTGTGGTCTCGTACATGCATCATAGGTATATCTGCACCAAAGCCGTGCTGATTTCCTCCCCTATGTCTTGGTTAGCAAACACTTCCTCAGTGATTATTAATACATGCATACACACAGATAAAGAAAAGTGTGGCGCTTCTATAAAAACCATGAAGAAAGTTCCCAGTTGTGCTGCTTTTCCCCCCTACCTATCTCTTCATCTGTACCATGTCTTATCTTGTGAAATGTGCAGGATGATGCTCGCCAACTTTTCGTGCTTGCTGGGGCTGCAGAAGAAGGCTTTATGACTGCAGAGCTCGCCGGTGTCATAAAGAGACTGTGGAAAGACAGTGGTGTGCAAGCCTGCTTCAACAGATCCCGGGAGTACCAGCTGAACGATTCGGCAGCCTAGTAAGTAGCCACAGCTTCAGAAGTCAGCTATCATGAAGATCACACTCTAACCAAATCTATCTCCTGGCCACTTGTGCCAGAGACCTGCCTGACACATTAGTGTGAAGCTCAGGTTTTCTGAAAGCCTCATGTGTATGTCATTTCTAGGTGGAAGAGTACAGAATAGGGCTGTCTTTGTTCTTAGCACACCACCAAGAATGCCACAGAGACTTCCAAAACTCCCTCTGCATTCTTCAGAGCACTTACGCAGCTCTGATACACTTGCTGCATTGTTTTCTGCTGAGTTCTCTGTGCCTTAGGAAGGGTGGTGTGAATGTCTTCCTTAGGCTTGAACCCTCAACTGTCGTTTCTTCTCATCATCCTGGCTGTCCAAGTGGATCAACGTTCCCTTCCTTTCACTGTAAAGAGAAACTTCTCTTATTAAGGCTGAGAGTAGCTACTATCTCTGAGGATAAACATACATTTTAGAAAAAGGACCTTGATTGTAAGGATAATCTCTTGGAACCATTATCTGTCAATAAAAAGCTGATGTCCTATTAGCAAAAGACAGGAAGTAGAAGGTGGGAGTTCTGGTTGAGAGATTGGAACTCTAGGAGATAGATAGTCAGGGGGATGATTTGCCTCCTAGACTCTGAAAAGGAACTTGGACATAAGAAACTAATGAGAGAGAGGTAACCATCTATGTGGCAGACATGCAGTCAAATAAAGGGGTTATTTAAGTTATGAGCTAGTTAGGGAACACGCCTAGATGATGGCCTAGTTGTTTTTAAACAGTAAGCCCCTGTGTTGTTATTCCGGAACTGGGATGCAGGTGGAAAAGTCCACAGTTACAGTTGATGTTCTATCAATTTGGTAACTATACTTGGGTCTACAACTTCCCAAGACAAAGGTTTCTAACTGGATTTCTAACTATGGTGCAGGTCTCAAATCAGACGGCAGTGGGTTATCTCTATACTAGTGTTGCCACTACTGAGACCTAGGACCATCTTGCCAGACAGCTTAGTTTTTTGATTCATAGGGTTCACAACACCCCTGATGCCCTTTATCTCCCAGGAGCCTGTGTAGCACTTTCTGGGACTTGAATGCTAGCCATCAGGGAAGAAATGGTATAGCTTGCTTTTTCTATGTCTTAAGGTGAAGTGTGTGGTACCTTTAACGGCAGAGACTTGTCCTCTCCTTGTGATGGACAAATAAGGCCACAGACAAAAGCCTGCATGTACTGGGGGACTCTGGGGCCTCCCTGTTCAGTGGTTGTAGAGCTATTGAATTAAAAAACAGAAAGGTGTGGGTTTCCCTGTGTGAAACATAAGGCTAGCAGGAAACAGCATTCACCCAGCCTTTGGTGAGGTTTCTTGCTGCTGCATTCACAATTAAAACCTGTGAAGTCTTCAATAGCAGGGAAAGTGCAGACTCAAGCACGGTGGTAAAGTCAGAGCGTAAGGAAGAATTTTAAGAAACAAGCTCACATTATTTCTCAATTTAGACATTTTAAGCCCCTCTCCTTTGAATCACTGTGCCTAAAAACCAAAGCTTAAGGCACTTAAAGAGGAACTGAAGATTTTTACGTAATTATGCAACATCAAAGCTTAAGCTGGTCCTTTTATATGCTTCTAAAGACCCTTGAAGCCTTTAGAACATAGCATAATTAAAATATGTTGTCGTTTTGTTTTAAGTAAGCTTCTTGGCTCCTGTTCTGATTAACGGTGTTTTGTTGGTTGTGTGCAGCTATCTGAATGACTTGGACAGAATAGCACAGCCAAATTATATCCCAACTCAGCAGGATGTCCTCAGAACCAGAGTGAAGACCACAGGAATTGTGGAAACCCACTTTACCTTCAAAGATCTTCATTTTAAGTGAGTAACCTCTGAATGCATGGTTCATAAGTTTTGGTTATAATATTTTTACTATTGGAAAAAATCTTCAGAAAAGTAAATAAAATAATTTTGTGGAAATGAGCAAGAATAACATTTTCAGAGGAATATGTTACTTTTTATTTAAGACAAAATAACCAAGCAGGGCAGTGCTTTAATCACACCTTTAATTCTAGCACTCAGGAGGTAGAGGGAGGCAGATCTCTGCATTGGAGGCCAGCCTGGTCTATACAGTGAGTTCCAGGACAGCCAGAATTACACAGAGGAACCCTGTATCCAAAACCCAACCAATCTACCAACCAACCAAAAAAATAGACAAATGCCCTTTGCCTGTTAATTTTACAATTACTGAACTTATGTAGTATATAGGTGTGTGTCTGATGAAGACACTGCTGTATGTCTTTAGGCAAAATGGGGGGTTTTACTGTTAGAGTATATGCTTACTTATAAAAATGTGTTTAAAGAAAAGTGCCTTTGAATTTTTGTATGAAAAATTTCATCGATCAAAGTAATACTGACAGTCCAGTGGTGGGCAGTGTTTGCGTCGGGTGGGTTGACTGTGAACGTGCTGGGTGTACTGAGCGGTGCAGAATGGAGCCATTAGGAACAGAAGGGGTTGGGTGAGGATGGACTTACAGCCAAGTCGGAGTTTTAATTTGGCAAATCGTCTAGCCCTAAAGCCTCCTTGGCAGTTCCTTTCACCCAGTTTTCCCTTACAGATAGAGCTCCTGCTGCAGCACTTTTTATGTTTACTTTGTATCCCCCATGGCTTTGTCCTCACTGTTGCTCTGGCAGACCACTCCCCGTTAACCCCCCCCACCCCCCCCAGCACTCCTGCACATGCTCAGTGGGCTTATCATTCTGCCCACCTTGCTCTCATTTCAGTAATGATGCTGGAATCCAGAAACAGGAGACAGTGCATCTCATAGAAAGACATATCCCTAAGGAAAACAACTTGACCACAGAAAGGGTTTCTGAAACACAAATTCAGGCATCTTCATAGAAATCCAAGACCACGGTGCGATTTCCTGATGTTTAAAAAAATATAAAATCCCTCTTCTCTCCTTCATACTGTGTTTTTGTATTTTGAAGCTCTATACGGGAACTGCGGGAAATTGTTTTTCAAAACCCACATGTCTTATGATTCAATTTCACTTGAACTGACACATTCCCTGAGTGTTAGTTTTGTGTCCAGAGGAAAAGATCCTGCTTTTTAAAGCCCTTCGGCAGCTTGCTGGTTCCCTGTATCACACAAACTCAGACTCATTAAATACCATGTTCCCTAGACCATGGAAATATCAGCTAATTAATAACTCCAAAGAAGAAATACATGGGTTTGTATCATTTATCTTGGTTCAGCAGGTGGGGGTTTCCTTTTGTTTTTTGTTTTTTTGTTTTTTTGTTTTTTTCTTAAATCCATGTGTGTGAAATTGGTCGGGGAGCACTGCCAGCTCTGGTTTAGGGAGCACTGTGGTTGTATTGATGTGTACAGTCCTGTCAGGTGCACTCTGCTGTTGCAGGACATTACAGATGCAGGGACTCTGGGTGTGCAGACCCCACTTGCAGTATAGAAGTGAGACTAGAAAAGAAATCTGCGATATGCCTCTTCCCTTATAAGAGTTGTCCTGGAATCCGAACCTCTGTCTTATTAAGATTTCTGGGTTTTTTGCATTCGTTAAGAGACCATATCATTGCTTAATCTACTCATGACACATGTTCCTTTCCAAGTTACCTTTAGTGTTTTATGAGTGGTTTGTAGAAATCTAAACTCCATGTGGCTGGAAATATATTCCATAGTCTTTTCTTCTTTACCATCAGCACAGTATCTGAAACATTGAAGGGAAAAAGGAAAGGAAGGCAAAACTATCAGCCTCTCCCGACTCAAGAGTCGGCATGAAACGGACTAGCTCGCGCTGTCACCAAAATTATTTTATCTTTGTTTGCTTTGCTTGTAAAATGCTTGGTTCAAAATAGTCATTCAAAACAAAGCTTTATTCATCATGGGTTAGACTGCTGCAGCTAGCTATGATCTTCTGAAGTGATAAGGGAAACAGAATTTCTCAAAGCAATTTAACTAAAGAGACTCACAGAGCCTTGTTAAAAAACAAAACAAGGCTCATCAGCATCATTTACTTCCTAATGAAGGCTCAGTTCTCCCATCTACGAGCATAGTCACACACCTACAGCTCCATCTCCGCACGCTTCCCTGTGTGCTCCGGGATGTGTGCCCATGTGAGTATGTGTTTTAAGTGCAGCACACCATCTAATGTCATTGTCACTGAGTGATTCCCATGCTTCAGCTTTCCAAAGAACATCAGTTCAATTCTAATTCTCCAGGATCGCTTTTCCCTCAAACAAGCAAATGCTTCCCTGTAAATTTAACTTTCACTTGTCACATGTAATTGTTATATCTCAGCTGCTTACTGGAGAAAACCCTTTCTAGTTCTTTTTGAACTCTGCCTGGTTCAACTCAGCTGTTCTGGCTCAAACTCCTCTCCAAGCTGACTGATTGAGTTGGCTTCTCTGGGCTTCTCACTGAATTGCTCTGCTCGGGCACACACTAACTCTGGCGATTTGTTCTAATCTTCTGGCTCCTCCTTATTCTCTGGCTTACACTGCCTCTGCTGACCTGCAGGGCACTGCATGGACTCATGAATAAACTCAACTCCACTGCACTGCCTTCATTCAACTAACTCTCTGAACTCACTCACCTGACTCAACTCCCAAGGGAATCTCCCTGCACTGCTCTGAAATAGCTGGACAACTCCTATCTCTGACTCATTCTGCCAAATCCTCCTCGGATTCGTCACTTTGCCCCACAATTAGATATCATTGTTTGGGATTAAAGTTACTAAAGCCCTGTCTATGTTTCAGCCAGACCGTACTCTAATCCAGGGCAGGTCTGCATTACAGCCAGATCACAGGGACCTAAAATGTCTTTGGATGTGATCCCTTGCCAGAGCAGCCAGAGCATAAAAATGCCTCTCTATTTCCCTAATGTCCTTGATGAAGTTATAGACTGCTCATCTGCAGTACTAATTTCATACAGTAGGTGTGGTTTTGTGTTCACTCTTAGGATTCTCACTTGTATTCCTTCTATTTGTACCTCATGGTGGGTATATTTTTTTCTTCTTGTGAAGTCACTTTGCCACGAAGCTTGTTTGTTATACTTGTAGGTGGACAAGTAATTATATGCAATGTCTGGTCTAGAAACATTCATTTGTTGCTTCATTTGTCTTAAAACTATTCGATGATATTTAATTCTTAAGATGTTTATTATTTGAAGACTTAAAATCTATTTGCCTAACTCCAAGACATCTTAGAATCTGATTTTTTTAAACCTTGTTTACTGAGGTGTTTGTTTGTTTGTTTGATTGCTTTTTGTTTCGTTTTGCTGTTTTTTGAGACATGGTCTCATGTAGCCCTGGGGAACCAGAACTCACTGTGTAGACCAGGCTTGCCTCAAATCTATAGCTGTACCTACCTGAGCCTTTTTTAGTTATGTGTGCTACCACACCCAGGGGTTTTAGTGGCCATTGACGAAAGAAAACCTAAATTTCTGTGTTTTGGTAAGGAAATGGCTGACTGTTAACCTGGGTAGCCTAGGGAAGAACTGGAGTACTTTTCAGTTAGAACAGAAGGGATTTGGACATAGGTTTTCCCCATTAAATATCTGTGTAAACTCCATTTAGTTGCTTAACTATCCAAATGGTGCCCTTTATAGGAAGCTTAATAATAAAGTGAGTCCTTTTTCCCTCCTTTTAAAGGTAGTGTAAAGATAGAACTCCATTGTTGTGACAGGTGACAAAGGCAAGAGTCGGTGGATTGTTTGATCTTAAGACAACCTGGCCATATGAAATCTTGTTAGATTTGGTTCAGGGTACTCTCTCAGAAGATGCCTTCCTAGAGTTTTTTTTTTTTTAAAGTTGTTATTCGACATCAAATATCCACTGAAGTCAGTTGTCACCTTGTTCTTCCCAGGAAGTGTTTCTTACTCCTTGTGTGAGATCCTTGAGTGAGATACAATATCACAGGATGTGCCTAGTTTCAGTTTTAATTTGATGACCTAGAGATATTTAGTCTAAAACTTTAGGTAAAGGTTCTTCTGATTTTGAGCTTGCTAAATCACAACGATTGCTTATATGTGTCTGTAGCTTTGCTCTTTCTGTGTTAAACACATCCCCAATGGATGAGGGTGGCTATGTACTTAGTATGGATCTACTGAGAAGCCTTTACTATGCTGATCACTGACGAGAGCTTCGTGTGCTTCAGGTTGTGGTTTTTTCATCTAATTTTAGTTGCTAAGTGAAATATATTTCACACTTTTGTATGAATGAATTAACAAATAGAAAATAAGCTGTGAGGGGCTTTCTTACAATTTAAGGATCTGTCTGTATGGATAAGCCTTGATGATCAGGGTCTTTGTCTAAGGACAGAAGAGTGAGCAGCTCTAGTTAGCAATTCCCAGTTAAAGATTTAATTGATCCTTTCTGTTATAAAATTAGCATAGTTTAAGAAAGCTTCCATTCCTTTTTGATGATATAAATGTTTAACAGATTTGGGGACACAGTGTTCTTTTAATGAGCTTGATGTCCATATACAGTTAGCTAATTTTGCACTAGTTGGGCTAGGTCACATTGGAACTGGAAAACTTCAAAGACTAAGTTACTATATTTCAGGAAAGCCAACATTTCCTTCAACTTCTAAAAATACCTAAGAAATTCAGACTGATTCTCTAGTTGATACAATTTACAAGATTTTCTCATATGAAGGAGAAAAGACTATGTGATGATTTTTTTGTTGTTGTTGTTTAAATAGAGATTTGGGATTTGAGAAACAATATATTAATGAATTACAAGATTTCTGAGTAAATAATTCTAACACTTCTGAGTACTCTGTCATTTATATGCCTTATGGAACATGAAAACAGTAGTAAAAACTAGTCATTTTGGTTATTATCTTCATTTAGCTCTTTAAATACTTACTAACTTTTAACAAGATTTGGTCTCAACTGTTGATGCTATTAGCTTGTAGGTTCTTTCTCAAGTGATAGTCCCAGACCAGTGACTTCAGCATTGCTTGGTCGTTTCTGATTAGACAACTTGAGAACCACTGGCTGACATGTTCTAGTTTAAGACCAGTCTATGAAGGGCCATCATTCATTTATAGTTCTTAAGTTAAATATGGGAGGTTTCTTCTATACTCAAAGTACCCAACTGTCACTGTCATTCTCATTCAAAGAGAATGAAATCTCTTTGGTTTCAACATTCATTTAGTCTAGAAGGCAGTTCCAAATCTTAAACATAATAAAATTAGTCTATTTCTTTTTTTTTTTCTAATTTTATTTCTTTACTTATTCACTTTATATCCAAGTCACTGCCCCCCTCCTGGTCACCCCCTCCCACAATCCTTACCCATCTCTCCTTCCTGTTCTTCTTCAATTGAGTGGGGCCTCAACCTTGGTAGTTCAAGTCTCTGCAAGGCTAGGAGCTTCCTCTCCCATTGAGGCCAGACAAGGCATCCCAGCTTGTAGAACATATCCCACATATAGGCAACAGGTTTTGGGATAGCCCTGGTTCAGTTGTTCAGGACCCACATGGAGGCCAATCTGCACATCTGTTACATATGAGTGGGGAGGCCTAGGTCCAGCCTGTGTATGTTCCTTGATGGATGGTTCAGGCTCTGAGAGCCCCAAGAGTCTAGGTTAGTTGACTCTGTTGGTCTTCCTATGGAGTTCTCATCTGCTTCAGGGCCACAATCCTTCCTCCTGTTCTTCCATAAGAGTCCCCAAGTGCCGTTCACTGTTGGGTTGTGGGTGTCTGTATCTGAGTCAGCTGCTAGGTGGAGCCTCTCAGAGAACAACATGCTCCTCTCTGCAAGCATCACAGAGTATCATTAGTACTGTTAGGAATTGGTGCTTGCCCATGGGAAAGGTCTAAAGTCTATCCCCTCAGTCTCTGCTCCATCCTCTGTCCTTGCATTTCTTGTAGACAGGATAAATTTGGAGTTGAAATTTATATGGGTGGGTTGGTGTCTCTATTGCTCTATTCTTCCTGTCTGGCTACAGGAGGTGGCCTCTTCAGGTTCCATATCCCCAGTGATGTGATTCACAGCTAAGGTCACCCCCATTGGTTCTTGTGTACCGCCCTTATCCCAGGTATTATTTCTTAAAAGTGTTGGAAAGTATTTAGTAGGCATAGTTTACTCATTTAGTAGGATATAGTTAGGAGGTTCTTTATGTATCACATGTTGGGGGCATAATCAAGAGAGACAAAAGTCTTTGCTTTTAAATTCTTCAAGTGGAAAGACATTTAAAAAAGCAGATATTTAATTTTTAGATGGTGATTGCTATGACAAAACATATGACTTACAGGTAAAATATATCCATTGCCCAAGAATGTTTTCTCTTCCTAGGGCTTTGGTAGCAAATTGAAAATAACTGGGTTCATGAACAAGTAGAAAGTGACCAGGCTCCTGTTCTAGAGGGGGAAATGAAATCAGTCCAGTGGAAGGCCGCACTCCCTCTCAGGGCTTTGGGGAAGACAGTCCCTGATAGCTGCTCAATTTACAGCATACCTTGGCTCACACCTGTTCTCCCTCTACTGCCCCCTGTTCTTCTTTCTTGTATGGGGAGAGGGACTCAGGGACTCCCTTCTGACTTAGAATTCATACCTTGGTTTACTTTTCTGCTCTTGTGTTGCTATAAGCGGATGAGTCTGTTACTTCCAGACTTCTGTAGACCAGCAGCTCAAACACTTCCACCATTTACAGCATCACCTTCCCTCAGAGTGCATTGCCCATTTGCTGTGAGAGCTCATTACAACTGTATCTCACCAGCTTCCTGTTCATGTTCTGTTCCTCACAGCCTCTGGATACTCTAAGACCGAAGAAATCTGCAGGGTTTTCAATTTTGCTTAAGTTTGAAGTAGAACGAACCTTGTTGTCTGTACCTCAAGATAATCTAGTTGTTTCTTTTTCTGTGAAGTACTTCAGTTCACCTCACAGATGCTCCTCGTTATTTAGTTACCGAAGCTCCCTTTGTTGGCTCAGCCTTGTGCTACTCTGTAGTCTTCAGAGAACATAATCGCTAGACTGACTGTTTGCTGTCACTTGAACACATGGCTGCAGAGGCTGGCAGACCAGAGTCTGTAGAGGAGGCTGTCAAGCTTAACTAAAAACTGAGCTGCAGTCCTAAGCATATTTTGCCATTTTGTCTGAGATACCCCAGTTTTGGTCCTGCTCATCGTAGATTGAAGGGAGCCTGTCGATACCACTCAGGACAAGTCTTCATTACTTCAAATCAGCCTGCATCAACTATATCGTAACACAGAAGCACGAAGAAGTCATTAAATAATTTAATTGGCAAACCAGCACAGAGAAGGTGGAGAATGGGAAGGACAGGACTGTTGGGGAGCATGGAGGAGAGGTGCATGCTGGGTAACAGCTTTCTTAAGGTTATACTAAAACTTTATGAATTGTATTCTGAGGCAATTTAAGAAATGTTGATCTAATTAAATGGGTTTTCCCTTTGTTCTTGTTGATCTCTCTTACGGCGTGTCATTATCTTGACCACTCTGCTCTCTGGTCTCTTTCCAGCCAGTGCACTCTGATTTATGCTGTGCTAGGATCCTTTCCTTATAACATACTTTAGTGAGCAGCTTCCAGCCCAACCATAATGACAAAAGTAACAACCTTAGTGGACAAACTCAGATGTGGTTTGTAGGCCACTACTGCTCTGTGGGGAATTAAATAGGAATGGTTTTAATTAGTGTACCATCAAGATAAATGGGGCCTTTAAAAATGTGCCAGTTTACAGAGTGCTTCCATTATATAAGTGGTTATTTCTAGGCTGTATAATGTAGTCTATGCAAATTTAAACTTTTGCTTAACTTTATAAACTCTTGCCAGGAACAAGAAGAAAAGGTCATTGGCATTATGTTGTTTGATTGTGTCAGAACCTTGTACATTAGCCTCCAATTCCCCATAATTGTGCCTTATATAAAATTTGAGGAATTTTATTCTAAATTTCAAGCCCCTACCCCTTTCCATTTTATTCTGTAATCCACACAAACCTTTTGGCCCCTTTCTGAATTACTTTGTTTCAGAACCGTTTTCTTACCTGGAATTGCTTTTTCTTTCCTCCAACATCTTGCTCTCTGTTTTGAGAGAACTCATTTCTTAGTTGGAATAGGGAAGCCCTGATGTGTAGCGCTAATGCCTGGGACTGGCGAGTTCAGTGTGCTCCTTTGATCTCTGGCTTCCTCCATTGCTTTGTGGGACTGTCAGTGTTGACAACAGTGTGGTGCATTCATCTTCGGCTGCTGTGATGTCCCCAAGTGCTTTCATATGTTTGTTAATGGATGTCTGAGCTTTTAAAAAATTAAATTTTCATTTATTATTATTTGTTTATGTGTGTGTATGCGCTCAGGATATCACGCATACACACATGCCACAGAGTGGGTGTGGAGAGGATCCAGGCATTGAACTCAGGCTGCTAGGCAGTCTCTGGGCCACCTCAAGGACCCAGATGTGCTGTGTGTGGAGAGTACTTCTGATTTTGCTTTATAGTTACTCTCGCTGTAATCAAATGCTTAATAAGAATGATTTACTAACATTTTTCCCTTTGAGAAAATTAACTGGTAACATTTTTTTCCTCCCACTATGTCCCTTTTCTCCTTTCTTCCCATCCCACAGCCCCCAAGCTATGTGAAACATTTTTTTTTTTTTGGCATTACAGAACTCGGAGCTTTTGAACATTTAATGTGGTGTCAAATCATAAATTTTCCTCTTACAGAATGTTTGACGTGGGAGGTCAGAGGTCAGAGCGGAAGAAGTGGATTCACTGCTTTGAAGGAGTGACCGCCATCATCTTCTGTGTGGCCCTGAGTGACTATGACCTGGTTCTTGCTGAAGATGAAGAAATGGCAAGTAGAAGCAGCTGTAGGGGTGCAGCCTGCAATGTCCAGAGCTGCACACGTTGCCAA
Source organism: Mus caroli (assembly GCF_978045245.1). Taxonomy (NCBI): domain Eukaryota; kingdom Metazoa; phylum Chordata; class Mammalia; order Rodentia; family Muridae; genus Mus; species Mus caroli. Next base: position 11,584,388 of record NW_028227259.1, read on the forward strand.
GACCTTAGCTGAGGAACCTTGAGAAGTCCTTGCTCATAAAGAAGTGTTTGCAAGTTCAGGTTCTTGGCCTCAGCTTCTCTGCTGCAGCCCAGAGGGCACCGATGCTTAGAAGGCACAGGTGTTTCTCCATCCATCTACCTGGGAATTGCTTGCATCTGCCCAAAGGCTCATATTTCCCCATGAGTTACTCTATCAGTCTGGAATCTTCCTTATATGTTATACTTCTCTAGTTATAGAAAAACAATTTTCAAGTAACATCCAATAAATATACCATTACTCTAGGAAATATTTTGTAATACATTGAAAACTCTGGCACTTATAAACATATGAAAATGATGGGCAGGTTTCAGATTTTTCTAAATCAAGTTCATACAGTCATCAGTCATGGGGGAAAATGGGGCATAACACATTTTTTGCATTTCCCCACTGTAAAATGTGTCAGTGTTGACTTTGAACACAGAGCACGCACGAAAGGGTAGAAAACAAGAACTGGAAGTCATCTTCTCTAACATCCACTGTGCTGAGCTAATTGGATTTTAGCTCTCTCCATTTGACACAGTGCTCTTAAAGCTTCCACCTACCTCCTAAGCAAAACTTAGGTGGCCTGGGCAGCAGTGACATTTCCTCCATGTGTTCATATGTGGACATCCCTTGACTGTGACATCCTATAGATCTCAGGCACTGAGCCAGTGATGTTTGAAAGACATTGAAACAAGGTGCCTGCTAACATCTATGTTGTGCTTATCCAGAAATGACAAAGAATGTAGTATTATGGAATTATTATCAGCTCTACAGCACAGATCTGATTAGATAGAAGCCATAACCACTGTACCTGGCCAACTGTCACCTGAGAAGTCTAATTAAAAGATGCTGACCAGGAAGAAGAGGGAAAAAAATCATTCATTACAGCCTTACTGGGAGGACAGGGTATCCGCACCCTAGGCTGTTGTTGGATACTGAGAAGAGCAAAGGAAAAAGCAGGAAGCGTGGGTGTGCTTCGTCCTAGTGTCTGGGTCAAACTGTGGTCTGGTTAGCCATTGTCACAGCCCTGGCTGTGCAGGGTCTCCAGCTGTTGTCTAGTATACTGTTGTTGCTTGAGCAGAGGGAAGGGATTCGGTTTGTTCATCAGGAGTTAACTGCTTTCACCCCGGGCCAGCTTCCCTTCCATCCCAGGGAGTAAACCTTTAAGGGTTTTTCTTCTTCAGTTTGAAATAAGCCAAAGTGACTCAGACAGAACAGGTTAGAGACAAAATTGGAGTTGAGACACCAACTGGGACATCCTTCAGGGTGTTACGTGCTTTTCAGCTGAAAGGATCTGGCAGTTGCCACATTTGTTCTTTTTAAAACAGATCCTCAGAAACTGCACTGTTCATGAAAATGATTTCTTTTTTTTATTACAGAACCGTATGCATGAAAGCATGAAGCTGTTCGATAGCATCTGTAACAACAAGTGGTTTACAGATACATCCATCATCCTTTTCCTAAACAAGAAGGACCTCTTTGAAGAGAAAATAAAAAAGAGTCCCCTCACGATATGCTATCCAGAATATGCAGGTATTTCACTCTCTTAGAGTAACCTAGCAAATCCTGTGTTTCTAAGTGAAATTCCCCCTAAGGCAAGATTTTCAGGTGTTGGTTTGAATTTATTGATACGCTAATTCTTTCACTGAAGGGTGTAATATTTTTCAAACTGCATTTGAGCACAAATAGTCCCTTAAGGTGTGGATGAGTTTTCTGAAAATCCCTGGTTTGCTTTGTGAAAAGGCTTGTAGGTAATTTCCAGAGATGTCTCCATGTCTCTGTAAATGTAAAGACTGTTAATAAAATAACCAGATCACAGATTGGATAAACAAGATACGATCTGTCTCAGCTCACTATCTTCTCTCAGACACATGCATGATAAACAATAGCAGTCACCCTGCTTCTAAGAGGGACCATGAATATTACTATAAGAAGACAAGTGCCAGAGAGGCAGCCACTTCCTCCACGGTGTCAGGGAAACTTTGATAGGAAATCCAGGCCTTAATAGTGAGACTCTCATAGACAATGTACCTCTGTGAGTAAAGGCCTAGCTTTTACAAAATTTGGTCTGTGATCTCAAACAAAACAGATACTTTATCTATGTTCCAGTGCCTCATCTATAAAATTAGGAACTGGGTTAAAACCTTGGTTTTAATTTGGTTTACTTCCTTGGGGCACATCCCAAGGTGATATTGAAAGCAAGTCTGGTGTTCACACTTATGAGCCCCAGTCTTGTGGGATGGATAGGAGCATCAGTACTTCAAGGCCGTCCTGGTCTACATAGACAGTCCAAACCTATCAGGGTATATGAGAACCTGTTTCCAAAGCAAAAAGTGAATACCAGGACCAGAGCTATCTATCCCCACACACCCTTCCAGTCCTCTTATATAAGCAAAGTAAATTGGTTTTCATATATATTTATATCCATCCTGTTTCTTTAAAATATAAGACTTGCATTGGTTTGTATGAACTCTAAATCTAAAATCTAAATATTCTTAACCTTTACCTCATTCTGTTTGAAAAAGCAAAAAAAAAAAAAAAAAAAAAATCTCCAGAACTTCTCAAAGTCTAAATAAAATTTGAGTCAATGCTGCACTGAGCTGGTGGTTGGTGGGCATTGAGTGAATGCTGCTTCCAAGTTGACGCTCAGCAGCCTGTTGGCATTGGTTCTTGGATAGCCCTGCTCAGATATAGTCCATCTTGAGACCCCAGTGCACCACACATCTGCACCTAGGCCTGCACCAAGCAGTTAATTAGGGTCTCAGTGGAAGCAGGAAGGACTTGTTCCTTGGTAAACACAAGACTATTACATAATCATTTGACAGCCCAAGTGCTAAGATTATAATGTCAAATCTGCACTCCTTGCTCTAAGAATTGGTTCAGTTACTTCCTGCATCACCATGAGCGCTTGGTTCTTAGGACTGTGACCCTTTATGTTTTATGGATAAACCCTATGTAGCCCCCCTCCCCCCACGTGCTTGGGTGTGTTCTGCCTCTGTCTGCTGGCTTGCAAAGCACCTCCACCTTCTTCATTGTAAGTTGCCACTTCACCGGGGTCCATTTCCAGTCCTTTCCTGGCCAAGCTGGCTGTGTTGAATTGTGTTGTCAGACCCCGAACCTCCCTCTGCAGCCCCTCGCCTCTGTTTTCAACTGTTTCTTGAATGTGGTTTTTAGCACTGAAGCATAAGCCAAGCTAATCTCTCCTTCTCCTTTGACTCTCTCATACAGTTTCTAGTTTTGAAGTTGCCTTCACCCAGTCATATATTCTCTCAGGAAAGTTCACATGGTAGACAGTACCTATGCCCCCAGCATGAATGTGTACACACTGAAACACACATATGCCCCCCCACCCACACACACACACTTTGTTCTTGTTCAGACTGAAAGTTAGATCAAAGAATGTGTTCACCAGTTTATTCATGGATCTGGTAGCCCCTGGGGCACAGTAATTTAGCTACCCAAAATGTGTATTGCCTATGAGTTCTGTACCCAGTACAAATTACTTCACACAAACACCTTTGTAATTAATTTAGGAGCTATATTCTAATTGATTTTTTAACCGAACAAGACATTGCATACAAATTTTAGAGCACTGAATGATTTGATTTTTAAAGGCTTATTATTACATAAAACAATTAAAGTAGAAACTCAGTGATGGCGGTTGTGTCATTCATGCTGTCTAGCACACTAAACACACCTTCTCTCTGGGCCTTGTCATGTGGCATTTCCCATGCATTGCATGGTATTTTTATGTATGGTGTGATAACAATGGGTAGGGTTGGCAGGATAGAGTCATTAGATTCTGTTTCAGAATGTGTAATGGTGAAAAAGAATTGAGATCCAGCAAAACATGTAACAAAACATATAACAAAATAGTGTTTGTATTATCTGTCAGAGTTTTTTGTTTTGTTTTGTTTTTTAAAAGTGGTACAGAACCCATCTGGGTTTGGTTAGTTAAGGCATGTTCTGTAGAGCAGCGTTTTGATTAGATGTGGAAAGAGTGAACATCTTGGATGGTGGTGGACTGCAGAGAAGCAGTGCTGTAGAACACAGCAGCACTTTGTATCCTGAGTTGTCATGGTAAACGCTGAGACCCAGTTGTGGAACAGAGCACCTCAGAGCAGAAGCGGAGTGCACAAAGGCACATGAGTCATTTGAGTTATTATAAAAGAGGGATTTAATAGATTTTGTTCTATTATATGCCTTATAATATTTTCTAACAGTATCAAGTGGACAAATATGCAGTTAGCTCTAGTATGAAACATGTTTAGAAAACCACAAACAATCAAATACAGAGTTGTGGGGTCCAGCTCCAATTCATACATCTGTGAATTAGCTCCTACATCTAAGGCCCGGGGAATGACTGTAAGAGCCAGAAGATTAGAGTTGGATGTGAGATTGTATCTCCTAGTAATGTCAGAAGCTACATACAGGAGTCTCCCATGACTGCCTAGGCATGAGCTAAACAAAGAACACCAATAGACATCCCAGAGTGGATGAGAGAAAATCCAAGAGGCCTCAGTTCTACACACAGAGTGACAGACAAATCAGGCATGTGAGAGCAGAAACTTCTCAGGGAGGAGCACACCAGTTTTCTATCCAATACCATGGTGAGCCCCGAGAATACCCACATAAGCGACCTGAAACAGACTGAGCAGGTTGGAGTTTTGTACACATACATATACATGGAGCAGCAGTTAATGAAAAAGGCTGTGAATTTGAAAAGAGAGCAAGGAAGGCTATAGGTGTTCCAAGGCAGGGAAGGAAATGAAAAATGAAGTGATTCTGTTACAATCTCAAAAAGTAAAAAGAAAAAAAAAAAGCTTATAAAAAGAAAAGGAGGGAAATGAACACACGAACAGGGCCAAGTGGCCCTTTATTGCCTGAACCCAGAAACTGAACTTTCCCATCACCCCGAAAGCTCTCCCACCCCTTTCAGTCTCACCTAATTCATCCCCTGCCCTCATCCCCCTGAAAAATGATCATTAGAGCAGCTTATTTCATTTTCATGGTTTGGCAACAACAGCTGGGTCACATGTGGTGCATCCATGTTTATGTTTGGCTCCTTGGGTCCAGAGGAAGAATCAAAGTCCTTATTTCTGAATGGCAGCTAATGATCTGATTCTCCCAGATTGTCCATGTCAGTGACAGTGCATGGACTTGCAGGGTATTTCCCAACGTAGAAGGCCATGCTGTGCTCTAGCAGCCTTTGGGACTCTTCTCTGACCCCAGCATAGTTCTCAAGCCTGCACCTCAGCACTGGGTCTCTGGGTCAGAGTGTGTGCACTTATCCTCAGGTTCTGCCACCCCATTTCTGAACTGTTCTTACCCAGAGCCAGTCTCTACCCCCTCAAGTAAAAGCTGGACGACCCTCCCCACCCCATTTTTCTCTTTTGATAACTTCATAGCCCTTAACCATATTCCAGATATGAACAAAAAATAACTGTGAAAGGATCATTAATGAGTGAACATTGGAGGGAGAGAAGGGAGCATTTGGCAGGCATTATTGATTTGCCCTGGGGTTAGCACAGTAACAGTGGGCCAACCTTAGGGTTAGGTGGCTTGAATTCTCCAGCTTAGGGATGTAGAAGAAAGAGTGTGGTCGATAAGAAAGTCTGACTCTTGGAGATTTAAACAGAAACAGCAAGCATAGACTGCCATGCAACAGAATTTTTAGGTTTAAAGACGGCTTGCAAAGGTTAGTTTATGGGTGGTGTTTTTCATTCAGAAACAAGTTCATTTTGCTCGAGAAGGGAGAGGGCAGTTATGGAGTCCCTCTATTTTATATGCAGAAAACTGACTATATGTGCTTTAAAGTGTCTTTTACTTAGACAAGTTTAAGTTCTTGCATGCTTCTTTCCTTTGTCCCATCTCAGGCTCAAACACATATGAAGAAGCGGCCGCGTATATTCAGTGTCAGTTTGAAGACCTCAATAAAAGGAAGGACACAAAGGAAATTTACACCCACTTCACGTGCGCCACAGATACGAAGAATGTGCAGTTCGTGTTCGATGCTGTAACAGACGTCATCATAAAGAATAACCTAAAAGACTGTGGTCTCTTCTAAGTTCTGCAGTGGGTAGTAAAAATGCATTTTCCAACCGATGAGTACTTATATATGGATCTCTCTAGACTAGAGTCTCCCAGCAACTCAGAATGTAGTGTACAGCAAATGCATCCTGGACCTGACCAGAGTTCTGACCAAAGTTGTTCTGTATTGTATCTTTATCTGAACGTAATAGAAGGACCTGTCTTGAAGGTGAAAGATGGCCCTGGAGTGTGGGAGGGAGGAGTGATGTTGAAGCTGGGCTCTAGTGTACTGATGATTTCTGTGTAAGTGTAAATATGCAGATGTAAGATGTACTCATAACTTTTGATTTCCCACATATGTTTAGGTTGTAAGAGTGGCATCTTTGATTCTAGTGTGATGGCTTTGGAAAAAGCATAAATATTAAGTACCTTGTATGGAATGACAGATTGGTTCTTTGTCTGGCAGTTTTAATCAGCTTTATTTATGTTCGTGCCCCTAAATTTTAGGTACCATAATTAATATTAGGAAATGTCACTGCCCTTGCCCTGAATCTATGTTTACTTGTATTCGTAAAATGTTATTTGTACAAACATTGCACAGACTATTTTAATAACATGATTTGTCCTCTAAAGTTTACGTGTTTCATGAGGATGTTCTTACAGAGGTTGGATGCACCTGCCTTTGGGTCAATTATTTAAGCATTGAGTGCATTAGAATTTATTTACAGAGTGCATGATGTTCTGACTCTAGTTTAGATTTATTTACGAAACCAAATCTCCAGATTTTTTCAGGACACGGGATCTTAGATTAAAAGTCCTTCACTTTTAAATCCACTACTTTGTTTCAATTTGGTCTTAGTATCTGGATAGAATTTCTGCATTGCTTTGGAGTGATGCTAAATTAATTTTATACACTTAAATGACCACTGTTTTATTTATAATGAAGTTTAGGTGAGTGATGAAAGCATTTTTGTGGGTAAAAACTTTTAGTATTATGTGAATTTTGAGACATTGATTTATGTATTTTTTTGACAAAGCCCTTGTATTTAAGCATATATGATACTTCCTTGTCTGGAAGAAAATCAGAAAATATGATATTGCTGATATTATACAAGCTTTTGATTCATATGGAACTAGTTTCAAGTTCATCACTTTATGTCAAAAAATGACTTCTTTTAGGTATTCACATTCCTGCCACTTGCTTGAATTTATATTCTTTTAAAGCTATAGTATGATTTCTGAAATTAAGTGGACAATTATAAGTAGAAATTGAGTAATAGTATTTAACAAGATAAGTGAGTGTATGTGGGCTTAAATAGATGTTACATAACAGCTACATACTGAATTTTGTTAGTGCCATTTAAAAAAAGTCATTTACGATGTGTGTGTGCCCTGGTTTCAGCAAGCTGACTGGCATTTCCCAGCTCCTTCTCCTTTTGAACTCATCCTACAACATTAAGTCTGTCCATGAGCTTTGCTGGTGCGTAGTTGCTCACTTGAGTTAGGTGTTGCCAGTTCCCTAGAGTCTCCCTGTTGAAGTTTGTGCATATGTAAGTGTGTGGAGAACTGTAAACCACATTCACACCTGTTTACTTTGAGCAAATTTGTTTCCTTCGTTGTAATGTAAAGAAATTCAGCGTTACCAAATTCCTTCAGTGTTAGTTTAGATTATTTTATGTGCCTTTCATGAAAGATCCATTTCCATTCACTTACTAATGGAAGACCTGTCAGACCCACATTGTGAAGCTATGTATGAAATTCAAGTATACTCTGGATAAATTTGAATGGTGAAAAATAGGGTTTAAAAGCCACAAAGAAGCACATATTGGTGACCATCATTGGTGAATCCCTGAACTCTACTCTGTGTAACTGTGCTACTAATACATCCCAATAAATTTAAATTTTTAAAATTTTACAAACCTATTGACTGAATTTATTTTCTATTAGAATATAGGTGTAGTGTGTGAAAGCTCCCTTCTTTGTTTCCAGTCCTCTCTCAGTTTAGCTTTATCTGTCTGAGAAGCTTGAGTTTGCCCTAAGTGTTCTTGTAAAGTATGATGCCAAAATTTAAATTGCCTACCTTTCACCCACTTATGGGAATTCATCCTCCAGCTCACTCTGCCCATAGAGTCTTGGAGAATTGGGGTCTCAGGTCATAAAGATGTGCATTAGAAGAGGCTTGTGGTGGTCTCCCCATTCTTGTTTTCTTTAATGCTTGGCTGAGGCAGTGAGTAGATTCATTTGTGCCCGTGTACTTCCAGCATGATGCTTGCCACAGGCATAAAAGAGTGGGGTCAGTTGAGCAGTCTAGAATCTCCAAATCCATAAGTCACACTAAGCCTTTTAGCTTTGTACATTACCTCAGATGGATATAACTATATAAACTATATATGCTATATAACATACCTACTGAATACCATCTTCATTGGAGATATAAGCCATAGGTCACATGTGGTACAAGACATCTGTGAACATGGTCCAACACAAAATGAAAGACACACACAGAGAGAGAGAGAGAGAGAGAGAGAGAGAGAGAGAGAGAGAGAGAGAGAGAAAGGGGGAGAGAGGATGGACATTCCTGAATCTTTCAATTAAAATGGGCCACCTGGACTTCTTCATATCCTCTGTCTCCATCTCTAGATGGAGTGTTCACTTTCATTAAATAACCTAGTTTATTATTTGGGGTGAGGGGTGTTTTTGTTAGTTTGTTTCATGTTTTCAGGTCTTTATTGTGTTTCCCCTTAAAATAGCTTGTTAATAAAATTCAACCCCATGTAATCTAGGTTGAGTTGATTAATATGGAATCCAGACTACATCACTCTGTTTTAACCCACACTGCCTCTGAGTTGTCAATAAAATTAAGTGTTATTTAAAGCCTCCCAGTCAAACATTTCTCTCTGACCTCATTTTAGTACTTTTGACTCCTCTTTTATACTACATACAAATGTGCTTGGCCCAGACTTTCTGCAAGTGTCACATGGATAGGCTGTAAAGTCCTGCCTAGGTGAATCCTCAGAAAGATGCAAATCCACCTATCTTAAGATCCAACTATAACCCTCTTAGGCATACACCTGAAAGATGCTTCATTTCTACCACAAGAACACTTGTTCAACCATGTTCATTGCTGCTCTATTCACAACGGCTAGAAATTGAAACAACCTAGATGTTTCTCAACATAAGAGTAGATGAAGAAAATGTATGTTTACACAATAGAGTATTATTCAGCTTTTAAAAAAAATGACATCATGAAAATTTCAGTCAAATGGATAGAACTAGAAAAAAATCACCCTGAATGAGGTAACAGACACAGAAAGACCAATGGTAATTGTCTGCTTATATCTGGATATTAGACATCAAATAAATTATAAAAATACATAATTATAAACTACAATCTATAGACCCAAGGAAGTTGGGCATAGAGGAAAGGACAGGGTTGGGGGGCACCTGGATCTTCTGGGGAGGGAGAAATAGAATAAATCTTAAGGGTAGACTGGAGATGAGTATGGGAGGATCAGGCAGGAAGAGGGAGGCATCATGGGATAGAGGGAGGGAATGAGAGGAGTGTGCTAGAATTGCAGGGCATTTTACAGGTGGAAAGAAAATCCAGTGCAGTCAAAACTTTGTATAATATATGAAGGTGGTCCTAATGAAGTCTCCAAATAATGAGGGAGACAGAACTCCAATTTGCCATCTCTTGTCACCAAATGAAGTGTCCAGTACCAGGACTGATATGGCCAAAGGATTCTATGGCGATCCCCAAACAACCCACACTGTTGCCAAGAAAATAGGTTGTTCCCTACAAATTGACAGCAGAGCCCCATTGCTGAGGACAACACAAACTCACTGAACATGGAGAGAACAAGCTGGCACCCACACAGACACTTCACCCCTACATTCTAGTGTCTTTGATGAGGGAAGTTATTCTGTAGGCTGCTAAATGGGAAACATAAACATCATCCCAGCCACTAAACCTTTAACCTAAAATCTGCCACGCCTACAAAATATGCTAGGGTTATGGTGGGATAGAACTTGTAGGAGTAAGAAACAAATGCTCGATTCAACTTAAGGCCTAATCCTTGCAAAGGAACCAAAACTCAACACTGCTTGAATGTCCAATAACTATAGAGACTAGATAGTTCAGAGACCTAAGATAAAACTAAGTAATATGGGTCTAAGGAAAAAAAATCAATAAAATTACTCCTAATGGTACTACTCACAGTTCAGTACTTTGTAGAGAAGCTTCCTCCTGAAGCAGATGAGTACAGATGTAGAGATTCACAGCCAGACATTACAGAGAGTCCTTGAAACACACAGCACTCAAGGGTATGTCTCCATCAAATTCCTCCTTTCATGGAACCCGCGTAGAAGTGAAGATGGAGCAAAGAGTAAGAGTCAGAGAGGCTAGAGGACACCAGAAGAACAAGACACTCTGGGTTAACTGAGTGAGGCTCATGTGAACTCACAGATACTGAAGCAGAAAGCATAGGTCTACATGGGTCTGCACCAGATCCTATCTATATAAATTATAGCTTTCAGCTTAGTATTTTTATGAGACTCTAGACTGTGTGAATCAGTGGGTCTCTCTGATTCCTGTGCCTGCTCTTGGGGGCTCTTTCCTTCTCTTGTGTTGACTTGCTCAGCCTGAATGTGATGGTTTTTGTTTTATCTTAATCTTATTTTGTCACGTTTGGTTGTTATCGTATAGAAGCCTGTTCTTTTTTGATGAGTGATTGAGAGGAAGTGAATCTGAAAGGGAGGGAGGTAGTGAGGAACTGACAAGAGAAGAGGGAGGAGAAACTGTAATCAGGATATATTGTATAAGAAAACCTATTTTCAATAAAAGGGAAAATTATATATGGAAATACTTAAAAATCCTGCCTAAAGTATGGGATGTATTCATTCACGCTATTATTTTATTTTGTTCATGATACTTTATATCCTGTTATCTACCCTTCTGTATGTTCTTTGGGAAACTGTGTGGTTTTGGAAGGCTGCCATTGCAATTACATTTCTTACTTTTTCTGGTTCAAGCCTGAGCGACTCCCTCATACATCCTTGAGAGAAGGTTCAGACTAACCCACATACAGTCTCAGTTTCCATTTGCAGAACCAATAAGGTTTTGTGATTCAGAAATATTCTTCATTCCAGTACATCTCTGAAAAACTGTTCTTATACTTAATCTGATTCAAGAATACCCAACCCCTTTGAAAAAAAATAGAAATATGTGCGTTCCTACTGAGTGCTGTCAACCAGTCACAGTAAAGTTCCTGATAGGTAAGTTTTACATAGCCAAATCAAATGCAGGACTACTTGTTTGTTAGATGGGTTTAAAGAGTTATCTTCTTTCGAGAAAAAAAAAAAACATTATCAAAGTCTTCCACTTTGTTCTACCCATGGCTTCAGAGTCTTTTTGAACCCTAATACTTTTTTAGGTTACAAAATCATGGTGACATGGAAATTTCTGGTTTGTTTAGAAAGTCAGTTATGTCAAATGATGTTTTGCAGGGACACACAGGTAATAGGATGTTTTGCTGGAGCAGACACAGGTGAAAGGATGTTTTCATATAGCAAACACTTGAAAGGACCCATGAGTGATGGAGTATAAATATGACTCCACAGACAGTGGAAGATGAGCACTGAAGCATTTGATTGGTTTGTTTGGCCTCACTGTTCTTCAGTAATGATGCACATGTTTTGGTTGACCTTGAATAGCATTGTTGAGCTCAACTTGTGGTAATGCTGTTATTGAGAGAAACTCGCCCCCAAGAACTCACCTCAGTCTGGTTGGTAAGTTGGTTGTTTCTTCAATATTGAACTATAGCTGCTGGTTCATGCCTGGTGTTTGCCTGCCTAGAGGATGGGTCTGCAGCTTCTGACTTGTATTTGGTGTTTGCTATAGGACTGAATTGCTGCCCAAGAAGATAGAGCTTGACCCCAAAGAACTCTTGCTGAACAGGTCTACTTTCCCCATATCCTAATAACTTTTCCACTACCTCTGAGGGGTGGTGCGCTAGAGGAGACGGTGAGCCTCTTAAAAGTACGTCACAAAGTAAGTGTGCCTACAACATGGTACCAGTTTGTCTGTTTCTATGTTGTCAACACCAGTGAGAGGAGTACAGAGCACGATAATTATGCATTTTTACATAATATTTTGGTCTGCAGAACTGCCTACTACCCTTGGTATCTTTAATGCACTTATTTAATAATGTGATAAGTGTTGCAACCATTAGCATAGTGATTGCTTAGTATGTTATTTTACAGAAGTCTGGCTTCACAGTCGGGTACCCTCATTAATTGGTTGCTCTGAGTCAATTTTATCATTTTTAAGAAAGTGGTACTAAGTGGATCGTTCATCTTAATGACTGTTCTCACTCTAAAGCTTGTGGGAATTTTAACCATTTAGAAGGGAGTACAGCATGTGTGAAGTCCTTGATAAACTTTGCTGTTTATTGATTATAAAGACTATGTTATTTTAGAGTTTGTTTGTTTGTTTGTTTGTTTGTTTAGTGTGTGTGTGTGTGTGTGTACATGTGCTTGTGCATGTGTGTGTGTTTACAGTGGCAAGAAATGCATCAAATACCCTGAAGCCCAATCTCTGTGCTGGGAACCCAATTCCACTCTTAAATCCTAGCTACTTCTCCAAACCTCACTTCGTGGTAAATTTATATCATACTCAGTACATATCTATAACCAAAGGGTTTTTGATGTACAGTTTGTATGAAATGTCTCAAAAACTAACTACATACTTCATCTTTATGGTTAAAACCCTCCTCCTGTCTTGTGCTGCTATTGATACTGGAAAACTCAAATGAAAGGAGGAAAAAGCTACGATTTTGGGACACCTGTTACTTTTAATAATGCAGTGAAATCTATGGTAGATTTGCAATTTTAAAGTGTTTGGAAGTTGGGATACTAGGAGGTAAAAGTGACTGGATGAAGGGATGCAGCCTGGGTCCTCTAGTGGAATTTGTAGCTTTGTAAGAAGAGAGAGCTCCAAACTCAAAACTTGTACCTTTGTTGTATGCCTTTGCAGCTTCTAGTTATACCCTCAGCCTCCAGAAACTATAAGAAGTACATCTTTGTGCGTGTTTGTGTGTGTGTGTGTGTGTGTGTGTGTTTATACATTTTCTAGCCTTGAGTGTTACATTAAAGCACCAGGAGGCACTAAGAGAAAAGAGGTTCTTAATATTTCATTACTTTTCAGACATACCAAGCATATTCACTATTTCAGCATAGTTTTCTATTTTGCCTAATCAGATCCATTGTTTGTATTTTTTTGTTTTGTCCTTTCTGTTTAAGTTACCAAACTGACAAATAACTGTGCAGTTTCACTCTGAAACTAGTCTACAAAGTGAACCAGTGTAGAAATGTAATTTGGTTACCTAAAATTTTCTGAGTTTCACGCTTGGATCATAATTATTGTTCATGGAAACTTTACAGGAAGCCATCTGTTTACTGCTTTTGAAATCAAAAGAATGAAGCTAAAGCTGTTTCAAAACTGTCCCTTTAGCTTTTATTGAGTTAGATGATGTTTGCTGTTTTCTCAGATTTGAGCCTGTTCAAAGTTGACTGTTGTGACAGGATTTTCCCTGTCCAATCACACTGAAATAATAGGGCAGCAGGAGGCCCATGATTGGACAGGGAAAAGGGAGGTGGAGCTAAGACGTACAGGGACAGAGAGTGTTTCAGGGAGAGAGGAGAAGGCCAAGACTGAGGAGGACAGACAGGAGGAAGAAGCTGAACTAGCATGGCTGTAGATAGCCACAGGTAGTTATGATATCATAAGGTTAGAAAAATTGGGATAAAACTTTGATCATTATCAATTGGTTCTGAAATTATTGTATTGGCATCTTGTAAACTGAGAATTTATTGATTCATAAATCTGATTGGTTAGTTAGAATCTTCAAGAGTTTCATTTCTACCAGACTGATGGCTGGTGTGACTGCCAAGGGACTGAGCAGCTCCGGCCCAGAGAAACCGCGGAGTTGAGATCACCTGGCTGGAGCCACGTGCTCTGTCTGTTGCTGGTGGTAGTGCGGGAAGCCTGGTGGTGTATTTTTTTTTTTAATATTTCCTGCAACAGACTGTCCTTCTAACAGAGTCTTAAATATAACTTATGTAGGACATGCTTCTCAGAGCTCCACTAAGTATAACATATTTTCTTCATTTATAATACACGGAATTTCCCATCTGTAAGTGATCTAGAACCCTACTATACACGCCAATCCACTTGTCCTAAGTACAACTTAAGTTTTCATCCTTGGGCTCATATTACTCTGTTAACACATTCCCTGTTTTAACTGATTCTTCACAAGGACTGGCCCAGTGTCTTATGTGTTGTCCTGGCTGAGTTCACAGTGGGAAGCTTACAGTCAGTACACAAGGTCCTGCCCCCTCTCTGAGAGCTCCACACCCACTGTGCAAATAACATGGCTTTAAAGTCCTCTGGAAGTACTACTGTAACAAGATTCATTCACATTGTTTTGTTGTTTTGTTTTAGTTCTAAAGCAATTCTGATTGAATTTCATGAAAATGTTTCAGAGTGGAAGTTTGTTAAAATTTAGGTATGAAAGATCTGATTATTGGGGTCTCCAACGAAATACTACTTCAGTGACAAGCCCCTGTTCCAAACTGGACAATGTCAGTTCTGAAGTGCTGTGGTTTGACCGCTGAGTTAGATGTGCCCTTTGCTGCTGAAGGAGAAAAGAGTCCAATTTTCACTTCAAATCTGTAACAGAAGAGACAAGTGCACATTTGAAAGTCCATGCTCTAAACGTGAGCTTTAGAGTTATTTTTAGTCCTGATGCTTGGAGTGGGCTCCTGGAATACTGGAAAATTACTAAGCACAGGTTTACAACCCATCTCCAACTGTCCTGTACCTAAATCGCAAGAGTAGTGCTTTGTTTTTAATGATGCTGTCTTGTGTTCTTAAAAACCATGTTTCTACTCCCTCAGATGAGTTCTTTCCTATTTCCAAAACAGCACTAGGTTGTTGAACCAGCATGCAAGGCAGGTGAAGCGTCCTCACGTAGTTCAGAGGGAGTGGCTCCAGAAGATGAGGAAGAAGGTGAGAGCTAGAGTTCTCAAGGATCGGAATTAGCAGGACTTCAAATCCCTTCGGGTGCTAGATGGACAGCTTTGGTTTTGAGATGACAGAAGAGCACAAAATGTTTTTAATAGTCAGCAAAGTCTCATCTGTATGGTTGAAGCTTACCAGATTTACGAAGTTCCCTTATGATTAGATTCATTAGGCTAATCAGAAGGCTATATTTATGTGCATATTTTAAGCAAATCTACTTTCAGAGTGTACGTATATATAAATATTCCAGGAGACCTATGATGACTTTTTACTTAAATACTATGTATAACCCATACATTAGAGGATGTCAATAATTTCCTTTGCAATTTATTAAAACTGTCAGGACATTTTAGTTGTGGTTTTCTGGGATAGTTTCTGCTTGCTGGAAAAAGGTGCTTCTTAGATGAGGGGCGGTAGCTACACTTGTCGGCAAGTAGAAGGATGTGATTTAAAATGTATTAAGAAAGAATACTGGTCCAGTAAAGTAGAGGTCGTACATTATTTTCTAAGCTACATGACTTCTCTCACCCCAGGAAGCTGGCTAGGTTTCTGGTATTATGTATAACTTCCCTGCTGCGGAGTGGGCCTTCAGTCCAATTACACAGCTATAGAGTCCCACCAGTATGTGTGTGCTGCTTATTGTACCCTTATAAATCATTAATGATAGGATGACCATTGCTGTGGTTCATAGGTGTTACAGCTGAGGAGGACTCCTAACTGCTTCTCTCCCTTGACAGCATGCATAGTGTAGGTTTCCAAGCTGGATCCAGCTCTAATCTTCTGAGTCTTATGGCCTAAGCATTTGGTTTATTCAGGAATATGAGCTTACCTTCAAGTTCTGAGAGGCAAGCACGGGTCCATTCATCGTCTGCATACTTTGGAAAGTTACCTGGATTACCTGCTCAACCACTCTAAAGGCGACTTACTGTACCTAGTGCTGGCACTGGTACTGATGCTTTGTTAATCGGTGGTTCTTCTGGGGATCATTGTCAACCCAAGTGTTTGTGTGTGTGTGTGTGTGTGTGTGTGTATGTGTTATTTGGTGAATATAAGTAACATGATCCCTTAAGGCTTTATTAAATATTCTTGTTAGTTGTCCCACCTTCTTTCTCTTTCAGTATTAACTTTCTTCCCTTCAGTTGAAGCCTGTCTCCACATTTTTATGTTTCCCACTTCTTTTTTTTTCTCTTTTTGTGTATTTAATATATTAAAAGGAACATAGTATAAATGCTGTGGTATAAAGAGGATCCACATTTTTCATGGAATGAATTCTTAGAAACAGTTTTGCAGTCAAAGAGCAACAGGATCTTGAAACATGGAAGTTTTGTTAAACAAAATTTCAAAATTACAATCCTTGCAGTCAAACACTTTGTCATTTTCTCTATGTATGAACATCATTCTAAAAGGAATTTTCACCAACACTGTCATTTTATGTAAAAATATACATTGAGATATTTAACTTCCTGAGCGACTAGTCATATATCAAATATAATGAAAGAATTTTAAAGTTCTTAGAATGAACTAGTAAAGATTTATAATATATGTTCAATTGTAGTAAAATTCAAGAGCATACCACAGAATTTGTACTTAAATTCTGAGTTATATATACACCAAATTGATTCATTACCAAGAAATTTCTTGCAACATAAAAGGTGAGATAATTAAAATATTTGCCTTAGAATACAACCAACCTATCCGGTTCATCTTTCTGAGACTGTCTGACATGACCAGGATGGTGACACACTCTTTTTTTTGTATGAACCTTCCTCTTCAGAACCCCTGAGGTTAGGTAATTAAAGTAGCACACAAGGAGCCACAGTTCTCAGTTCTGTCAAACTGTTACTAGGTTTAAAAAATTTTTTTTTCAAAGACAGGTGGAAAATTGTGGGACTACTCTGTACACTTTTTATTTCTCCAACAACTTAATTAAAAGGACCTAAAATGGCCCTGTAAACAGTGTCCTTGGAATGCTTGTTAGTGTCGGGATGAGGGCCACTTCCCACCTCTACTACTGTCCCTTCTGTTATCATAGTCATGGCTCCAGCCATCATGATTCCTGTTGTCATAGTAGAAATCCTCTCGGCCTCCTCTGTAATGATAATCAGACCCATGGTCAGAGTAGCGCTGCTCACGGCTATAGTGTCTATCTGCTAGGTAGGGGTGAGAATTCTGTCTTTTACACTGTGATGACGGTGCATCTTGGCGCCACTGGGAGCTGGAAGACTGGTTAAAGCCATGTGGTTGAGCTGATGGTGAAAATCCCAACTGATCCGCCGAATGTGGAGAACCAAATTTCCCAGCATATGACATCTGTCTGAAAACACTGTTCATCACTGCTTGCCGCTGATAATCTTCTGGAGAGGAAAAGGACCTTTGGACCATCTGTGCTGTCGGAGTCACGTTGCCCACTGTCCTTTCATAGCTGTTAGGAAATGTGGAGGTTGGGCTTAAATTTCCAACATGATGCTGGGGATATGACACACTGGCATCCTGAGAGGCATGACTGCTTCCTGATCTAAACTGAATTTTGATAGGCCTCCCGAAAAGTTTGATTCCGTTGAGCAGATTCATGGCGTAGGGAACAAACACTTCGTGTTTGAAGTTCACGAATGCAAACTGCTTCAGTTTGCCATCTTTATCTTTCGGGATTTTCACCTTTATTACCGGCCCAACCTGGTGGAACAGCTCGAAGAGGAGCTCCTCCGTCACCTTCGGCTGCCGCCCCCATCTCCGCGCTGTCCCAGGCCTAGGGTGCCTGCTCAGGGCCGACCGACCCTACTGCCTGTTTCCCACGTCTTATTTTCTGTATCCTGCTAGTCCCATCTCAAGAACCTACACACCCAGAGTCCCTTTATATTTTCTGGTCACTCCCTGTTGTATACTTTTACCGGAAGATTTGGAGCCTCAGGTGAGAGAGAACATGTGGTGTTTATCTTTCTTGGTCTGGGTTAATTTATTAACTATAACTTTTTTTTAGATGCATCCCTTTATCTGCAAATTTCAGTTTTCTTTACAGATGAATATTTTATTGTGCACACATACCACAGTTTTATTATACATTTATTTGGTGAAGAACATTTACGTTCTTTCCATTTCCTAGCTATTATGAATTGGGTGGCAAGGAACGTTGCTGAGCAAGTATCTATGGAGAATGATGGAGGATCCCTAGTATCCCAACCACAGTAGATACATGTACATCCATGTTCCAGTAGCTGTCACTCAGTGAGTATTGAAGGAGAAGGAAAGGAAGAGTGTAAGATGCTGCTATGAAATAGTATCACCTAGAAATGTCTGCATAAGAAAGACGGGAACAATGGCAAAGTTAATGTGTATGTTAACACAGAAGAAAAGTTTTAAATGGTCCACACCTACATTACAAGCTACATGTGATTAATGCTTATGAGAAGGGGAGAATTAGCCTCTCCCTAGGACAAGTCTCCTTACTGGATATTCAATACCACCTGTTCAGTCCTTATGTCAAATATAAACAAACAACAAAAACAGACAGTAGGTTATATTTATACATTTGTTCACACATATGTATCTATGTAACTAATAATGAAAAAAAGAGAATTAATGGAGACATCTCTTTTAGGGATAAGTGTTCTAAGGCCTTTCATTTTCTATATAATGTCTAGCTGTGGGTCTCTGCATTTGTTCCCATCTGCTACAGTAGGAAGCTTCTCTAATGATGGCTGAGCAAGACACTGATCTATGAGTACAGCAGAAAGTTCTTAGAAGTCATTGTAATGATACTATATTTTAAAGCTACGGTGTGTGCTTTTACTCTAGGACCCTGAGCTACCTAGTCTTTGCTTCTTGGTTACCTATTGTTGGGTATGAATCCATCTCATGGAGAGGACCTTGAGTTAAGTCAGATATTGCTTGGCTACTCCCACAAATTCTGTGCCACCATTGCCAGCATATCTCGCTGTCAGGACACCATTGTCGATCCATGGATAAGTCGCTGAATCGGTGTTTATGCTTCTCTTCTGGCATTGTATAGAATACCTTCCCATATCAAATCCAAATATGCTAGAATATAGGAGGGAAGGGTCTAGTGGGCACCAGCTTGACTTCTCCATGTTCAATGAATTATGCGGGTATTGTCTTCAGCAATGGAGTCTTGCTGTTATTTGTAAAGACCAATGTTTAACTTGACAGAAGCCTGAGTTGTTTGGAGATTCTTATGTGACCCCTTTGACCACCAACTCAATTACATGTAGCCCAGTGCCAGTACTGCAAGGCTTCATTTTGTAAGAAGAGATTGTTGTCTTCCCACAGAAAGAAAATGATATAGCCAAGAACTATGAACTAACATAGTTCATAGCATGCGATAACATAAATCTTTCCTCCTGTATATTGATTTTCTAGGGTACTTTATCACAATGATGGAACCCTAATTTACTCAGTTATAAATGGGCGCTGTACATACCTAAGTAGGTATTTACAAAAAATGTACAAATGCCCCAAAGTCTATGGAAAGGCTCACTTTGTGAATGTACATCAACGCTATCACCCGAGTCCACTAAGTAGAAGTACTATTAAAAGAACAGAGACAGCAGTGTTGGGGAGGGTGTGGAGACATGAGAACCTTTACATACTGTTCTTAGGAATGCATGAGTGCAGCTATTACATAAACAATGTGGTTGTGCCTTCAGTCTTTGAAGACAGAACCCTTGCAGTCCAGGACTTCAGCGACTAGGTGTTTATTCACATTTAAGAGTTTTCCAAAGAAACATTTGGCTTCCACATCCATATAGCACAATTAATTCTCTATAAATCAACATTACCTCAGTGAATTTTTGGGAAGGTAGAGACATCTGAGGAAGACAGCAGATTTTCTGAAGTACAACCCTGATGTAGCCTATTCTATAACCTTGACGGTATTAATCTCTGCAGGAAACAGCCCAAGTGCCAATCAATTGATTAACCAATAAAGAATTGTGAGATAGATATGCACTGGAGGATAGATGTGTATAATAAGGAATGAAGTCTTGTTCCACATAACATGTATTGAACTGGGTATCATTACACCAAGTACAGATGGAAAAATAAACAATCAACTGACCAACCAACCAGGGAGAGTGAGTGAGAGAGAGAGAGTGAGAGAGAGAGAGAGAGAGAGAGAGAGAGAGAGAGAGAGAGAGAGGCTAAAGATGTGTGGTGTGCAGGCCTTGTGACCTCAGTTCATTACTAAGACCCCATGTAATGGTGGAATTAGAGGACTGAATCCACAAAGTAGATCTGTTGCTCTTGAATATGTGCATGTGTGCATCACACACACACACACACACACACACACACACACCATGTACCTTCACAATATTTTTAAAGCCAAGTAGATACTGTTTTTTTACTAATTAAATGTTAGTCTTTCTATTTAGTTCCTATCAAGGACATGTTGACCTGGTGAGTAACGTACGGCTGTCAGCTCCACTTATGTGGCTAAGCTCTAATCACAAAGGCAATTTTAAAAAGTACACGTTCTTTCCAATAGCACTTATTTCCCCTAATCAATTCTAATATTTTAATTTTGGTTTCATAAAAGCAAGGTCAACAAGCTTTTCTTTCTTAGTTTGCCACAGAGGTTTGGATGGGATGTAAGCTACTCTGTGGTTGTTATTGCCTGTGCTCCAAGTTTCCTTTTCCTCAAGTGTTTAGGATCAGTTATAGAAATGCTAGGCTTTGCTTTTCACATGACTTCATAGCACTGCCTCAGTGGGCAGGCTCCATTTGGAAGGTAAAGCAGAGACAGCAGTGCTGAAGTTAGACACTCTGACACTCAACCCTGGCCCTGCTTTGACCCATTCTATAACCCTGAGTCATTTCATTTCTCTAGGACTCAGTATTTCTCTCGATAGGATGAGTGAAATAACTTAAGCGACATCCCCTTGTACTTGTTGCCAGAGTTAAATGGGCTAATCGGTCATATGATGTACCAGATAATAAGAAGTATGGCAGTTCTAATGACTGCAGTTTCCTGATGGTGATGGGGATGTAAGTATGAAGATTAGAGGCTAGAAAGAAAAAGATGGGGGAAGGATGATGTTGACAATTAATTGGGATTCAGGAAAAAATGAAATAGGACTATAGAGGAAATGCCAGCCTGTCAGTCCAATCCAGTTCGTATCCACTGTCCCAGCATGACTGCTAACATCGCTGCACTCTCAGCAGGAGCTTGTGGTTATAGTAAATAAAGGCAGTAGGGTTAGGTTTGGGACTTCAGTTTACATAGAGAGAAGACTTTTCAGTGACCCATGAAAGGAACAGAGGCAGAGGAAAACATCTCTCTGTTCCTTTCCAAGCTGGCCTGAAAGGAATAGACAGGTAGAAAGCTACAATTTTATTGAGTTTTCAGACAGTCAAAAAAAAAAAAAAAAAAAAAAAAAACAGAAAAAAAAAACAACAGAAAAAAATCAAAGAAGCTTCTACTTTCTTCCTATTTATGCAGTAAAACACACACACAAAACTAGGCTTAAATTGATAATTTATTCTTATAAATTATATAGGTAAGTAATCTAAAATAAGTTCAAACATAAGACCTTGGGTTTCCACCTCAGCAGTGCGATACATATAAAAGGAAAAAAGGTGTTTTATGTGTGTGTGTGTGTTTCTGTGTGTTCAGTACTTATAGACCTGTTGTGTACACGTATGTGCCAAATAAAGAAGCCAACATTTGATCTCTTTTCTTTATCACTCTACTTTTCCCCTTCCCATTCCCTTTCCCCTTCCCCTTCCTCTTCCTCTTCTCTTCCTCCTCCTCCTCCTCTCCCCCACGTCCTCCTCCTCTACTTTCTCCATCTCTCTCTTTTTAATTGGGTATTTGTTTCATTTACATTTCCAATGCTATCCCAAAAGTTCCCCACACGCTCCCCCACCCACTCCCCTACCCACCCACTCCCACTTCTTGGCCCTGGCGTTCCCCTGTACTGAGGCATATAAAGTTTGCACAACCAATGGGCCTCTCTTTCCACTGATGGCCAACTAGGCCATCTTCTGATTCATATGCAGTTAGAGACACGAGCTGGGTGGGGGCGGGGGGGGGAATTGGTCAGTTCATATTGTTGTTCCACCTATAGGATTGCAGATCCCTTCAGCTCCTTGGGTACTTTTTCTAGCTCCTCCATTGGGGGCCCTGTGATCCATCCAATAGCTGACTGTGAGCATCCACTTCTGTGTTTGCCAGGCCCCATCATAGCCTCACAAGAGACAGCTATATCTGGGTCCTTTCAGCAAAATTTTGCTAGTGTATGCAATGGTGTCAACATTTGGAGGCTGATTACGGGATGGATCCCTGGGTATGGCAGTCTCTAGATGGTCCATCCTTTCCTCTCAGCTCCAAACTTTGTCTCTGTAACTCCTTCCATGGGTATCTTGTTCCCAATTCTAAGAAGGGGCAAAGTGTCCACACTTTGGTCTTCATTCTTCTTGAGTTTCATGTGTTTTGCAAATTGTATCTTGTATCTTGGGTATTCTAAGTTTCTGGGCTAATATCCACTTATCAGTGAGTACATATCATTTGCGTTCTTTTGTGATTGGGTTACCTCACTCAGGATGATGCCCTCTAGATAAATGGATGGACCTGGAGGGTGTCTCCTTCTCTCTTTGAGACAGAATTTCTCACTGACACCAGAGCTTTTCAGTTCTGCTAAGCTCTTTGGCCAGTGAGCACCAGGAATCTACTCTCTCCTACCCCCACCCCACCCCTTCATTTCAGTTACTGTTGGGACTTGCTACTCTTGGCTTTTTCATGTGCATCCTGTGGAACTGAATTACAGTCTGAAACTTTGTATAGCAGGCACTTTACTGGCTGAGCCCTCTTTCCAGGACCCTGCCAAAACATTGAAAGAAAGAAAGAAAGAAAGAAAGAAAGAAAGAAAGAAAGAAAGAAAGAAAGAAAGAAAGGAAGAAAGAAAGAAAGAAAGGAAGAAAGGAAGAAAGGAAGGAAGGAAGGAAGGAAGGAAGGAAGGAAGGAAGGAAGGAAGGAAGAAGGAAAGAAAGAAAGAAAGAAAGAAAGAAAGAAAGAAAGAAAGAAAGAAGGAAGGAAGGAAGGAAGGAAGGAAGGAAGGAAGGAAGGAAAGAAAGAAAGAAAGAAAGAAAGAAAGAAAGAAAGAAAGAAAGAAAGAAAGAAAGAAAGAAAACAGGAGGGAGGGAGGGAGGGAGGGAGGAAGGAAGGAAGGAAGGAAGGAAGGAAGGAAGGAAGGAAGGAAGGAAGGAAGGAAGGAAGAAAGGAAGGAAGGAAGGAAAAATAAAAATGGGTGCACAGATCTTCACATGATCTGGAGACTCCAAAGGAGAACTTTGTTTCTTTGTTTTTATTCAGCTTCTATAAACTGTCCACTATCCTTGTTTTATGACTGCTGCCTTTGATTCAAAACCTTCAGCCTCCCATCTTTTCTGTAGTCTTTGTTCTGGTAGTTTTACTGCTGTGAACAGACACCGTGACCAAGGCAAGTCTTATAAAGGACACCATTCAATTGGGACTGGCTTACAGGTTTAAAGGTTCAATCCAGTATCATCAAGGTGGGAACATGGCAGCATCCAGGCAGGCATGGTACAGGAAGAGCTGAGAGTTTACATCTTCATCTAAAGGCTGCTAGCAGAATATTGACAGGCAGGTAGCTAGGAGTAGGGTCTTAGAGTCCACACCCACAGTGACACACCTATTACAACAAGGCCACACTTCCAAATAGTCCCCCTCCCTGGGCCACACATATACAAACCATCACAGTCCCTGTGATAGCATTGCTCTTGCCTGGATAATCCAGGACCCTGATTGCATTTTGAGATCTTTCACTTAAATTGTCTGCAAACTCCCTTCTACCATGTAACATTAGCCAGTCAATGTTCCTAAGAGGAGAGTGCCAATATTTTTGAGAGTCACAATCTGGCCTGCTTTGGAGGATCAGTTCATTACCCAAGGATCAAGAGTGAAGTATTCAAAGCCAAACAAAAAGATAAAAGTATTCAATGCTACCAATCCTGTGCACTGGCTAGATCAGATAATTGCAACTTCTCAAGGCAGAATCTGGATCTTATTGAAAAGCACAGCCCCGAAGGTCAATGGAAGGTTTTAGATGTCTGAATAGGCTAGGAGATCCACTGCTGGAAGTCCTCATTATGTGAGAAGGACTGGGAGGGAAAAGGATCTTAAGCTGAGTTTCCTCAAAATAGGGAAAAGAATCCATAATATGTAACAGAAAATGAAGTTGGGTGAGGGTTTTTCTTTCTGGGAAAAGTAAGCTTAAAATTCTGAAACTATGTGGACTACCATATGTTTACTGAAAGTTAGGTGACAATTTTAATGGTGCTGTAGTTGAAGTAAGAATAAAGCAAAGTCGACTTCCTTGGCATGCTTTTTTAAAAAATAACAGTAGTAACGAATAGAACATGACTGACTTTCAAATTGGCTTTCATGGAATTGCCATAAAGAGTTGTTATTTTAAGAATCTCTCAGAAAGCTTGAGGTTTCTGAAGCACCTTTTAATAATTAACCTCTCAAGGCCTCTGAGATGACTCAGCAGGTGCAGACATTCGCTGCAAGCTTGATGATCTCAGTTTAATCCTTGGAACCCACATGGTAGAGGCAGAAAACTAACCACACGTTGTCATCTGACTTTACAGGTATGCACACACATAAACAAGTATAACAACAGCCACAGCAACAACCTTGGCAAATGGAGAATGAAGGGGAGGGGAGAAAGTTGGTGACAAATATGTGTAGCCAAGCTGGGAGAGCAGAGACGTTGAACAAATGTAGGACAGATGGGTGATTAAAAGCCTGTGTTCTGGTGCAACAGTGACCCACCCACAGGGAGATGGTTTACAGAGGAAGAAGATACCATTGTTATTACTGACCAAAATTGCCAAAAGAGATACTGTCTAGTATTTAATGCTATGGTGACAACTGTCTAAAGTTATTTCCATAGCAAAGCTATGAAAGAGCTGTTTTCTTTTCTTTTCTTTTTTTTTTTTTTTTAGCTCCTTCTCTTTCAAGAAACCTTGGGGCTGTTGCATGAATGCATCTTCAGGTCCCTAGTTCCTTGCAGTACAGAGTCTAGAAGAAGCTAGAATAAAATGTGACTGACTATATGCCCACTTAAGTAAGTTTTAAGAGCCCACTGAAGTAAATCATTTCTATAATTTTAAGTATTATGAATGAGTATGCACAATGCAATGATGTAGGCAGTATATATGCATACTTCTATGAAATATGTAATAAAATAAAACAAGTATACCTCCATTTGACATGAATTTGCATTCTGTCTGGGACCCTGTATTCCTGTCCTGGGTCACAACTCTCTCTGTCTCCTGAATGACTGACCAGTGCTTCAATGTTTGATGTTTGTGTTCAAAATGCTTTGCACTTTTTTACTCACTTGGCATATGTATAAATTTATGTCTATGTAGATGTATGTACATATGTATATATGTATATATGTGTATACACACACACACACACACACACACACACTTTAACTAGATATTTAGTTTTAGTTTTAGGCAAATAGCCCCAGCTTTTGGTTTCTTTCTGTGACTTCCTTAAGTAGATACTCAACACTGTGAAATTTATCCATGTTGGCACATATTGTTCCTAACTTATTTTTACTGGTAAATCTAAATTTCTTCTCTGCTTATGTAGTAACTTATTTAGTAATGCCTTTACTGCTGAACTTTTGTTCATTTCCTCATGTTTGGTAAATACTGCTATGGATACACTCCTCTTCAGCAGATAGTCTGGGAGTGCAATAAGTGGACACAAAATACTCACACCTTGGACTTCACTAGATGGAAGACTGTTGTTCAAATTGTTTGAAGTTTATTCATAGCTTCCAGAACACTTGGTTTATTTGAGCTTGCAGCCAATTTACAACAGGGCTACAAAGTTTGTTTCATGAACAGCTGCTAAGAGGCAGAGCTTGTAAAATTTAGAGTTGACCCTCTAGGAACATCTGTGTTGTTTGTGGACACTCCTGGACTTCAGACCCAGCCAGTCTGGTGTACATCCTGTTATAGGAAGCAATTTGTCTGAGAAATAAATATTTATGTAAGATCTGTCTCCTTGCAGCTAGAAAACATTCCATCGTATTGCAGGTGTCTGCACTGGCAAGGGCACCATTGCAATACGGGAGGAAAACTGTTAGACTGCGAGCCAAATGGGCTAAATTTACTTCTCTCTCTGGAACGTGAAAACAGAATATTTCTCTATTGACTTAGTTTCCTGATTCTTGGACTACTCAGTGGAAAATGGGATCAGAGAAAAAGCATGCATTTTAAAGGGTTCTTAAGTTAAATAAGAGAAGTTAAGCATTTGATGCAAATGAGTATGTTATATTTTTACAGCAAGCAAGTTAGACAAGAGATACTAAATTCATCTCCGTAAATAATGTAAAATATTATCTTTTGCCTCCTGTTTCATACTAAGTCCAACTCAAGCCTTTCTAGTAAGCTATGTCCCAATCCTACTTTATATTTATAGCTAGCCAGGCGTGTTTCTCACAACCTTCACACTTTGTCACTAGACTGATCTTCTCAGAGCCATGTGAATGGCCATATTCATTGACACTTTTCTTTCCCTAGAATGACCTTGTCTTATTCCTTTAATATAAATAGCCTGAGAAGTTATACATAACTATTATCATTTTAAAAACTGCAGTGGAATACTTCACTAATTTTTTATAAATTCCAGTAGTTATAAGAATTTTCTTTTCCAGAAGCTTTCAACATTCAGTTGTAGAAAATTAAGGACTATTTCTCTTTGTTGTTACCTTTTGTAACTCCAAGGAAGCAATGCCACAAGTAAGTCTACTAGAGGCCAAACTCTACCTCCAGTACCTTTTCTTCCTATGATTGACCATGGTCTCTGAGATTATGGCTTTTCCTGTTATTTACACTGGTAAGAATCAGCCATAAAATGCCCCCATAATTTGACTGGGAACCTTAATAATCCTCCAGTTTATAACTCACCTGAACGCCATTAACCTCTCCTAAATGGTGTCTCACTTGTTCTCTAAGACTCTAAATAAATTCTTATCTGTGACTCCTGCAAGGACCAGCCTTGACTTGGTCAGAGTGGAGATGGGGAGCAGGGGCTGAGGAAGGGGTGTTTGCGTGCAGCAGGAGAAATGACTCGAAATCAATGGTGGGTTGTAAACTGATAGCTCTGTAGTCTGTTCCTTGAAGATGGTCACATATAGGTCTCTGCTTTAGACATCTCTCTGCTTGAGACAAATCTGTGCTCTAGACAGCCATCACATCAGAAAACCTGCTAGAAGAATTTCTTGGGTTTTCAAACAAATGTCAGAAAGCCCACCATGCAAATTCCAAAGAGCTACAATTTCTCTGCAGACAGTTCATTTCTTGCAGCACAAAGCCCAGTCTTTTATTACATATCAATTCTGTAATTTACTCTAGGTTCCCTTTCAATTATCCCATGATGAGTGTTTTATGATCTTAGCCCCTTAATTCTTAGAAAAAGACAGAAAGTACATTTTTTTAACATACCAAAGTAATTCAGAGATGAACCTGGATTTGTAAGTGGAAACAATGAGCTAACTGGGTTGAATCCAGTCCTGAGATCTATATTCTTATCACACCTGGACCTAAACTTGATCTGTCCCAGGCTGACCTTGAACTCAGAAATCTGTCTGTCCTTGTAAGCACAAGCAATAAACTTAGCTGGGTGGGATCTTGTCTTGAAATCACCATTCCCTAAAGCTCTTTATCACCGTCCTTAATATCTTTCTGACAACTGGCTCATTAGTGTACCTGCCTCTGTTCTTTCCAGTCTGTGAAGCCTCTTACACAATTCATATTGCATCTTTATATTTTGCATACATGTATAATCCTATAAAGGACAGCTCTTACACTGGTTTCTGGATTCTTGAATGCATGTTTTCAGAGTTCTTTCCCACACCTTAAGGGCTGTTCTGAATGTCACACCATTACCATTTTTGTGAGAAACACATTCTCACCTCTGGGACTCCAATTATCATGGAGGCATTAACATTGGCAGAGAGGACATTCCCCTGAAGGATGAACATAAAATTATATATGTATATATATATATATATATACACACACAACCGGGTCTTATGCCTAACAACCATTAACACTCTTGGAGGCCCATAGCTTGCTGTATCGGCTTGAGGGGTGAAAATTTTGTCATAAATACCTTCCTAGTATACAAAGGCCTTCATTGGTGGTTCCTTGAGAACAAGATGGCTTATCCCATTAGACAAACAAAAGAGACCAAATCAAATCCACAGAAGATCAAAAGAAAAAAAAAGTAATGATCTGGTTTTCTTTAGAATTTAGCTATTACAAACAAGTTTCCAATGTAAGACAAATTTAAACAACGGGAAAATTCTGAGCACTTGAGATCAGAGTTAGCAAAGATGCTCCACCTAGTCTTCCCTGTATAATAACTTCTTTATTTTGTTTGTTTTGTTTTAGATTCATGTGACTATATGAATGTCTGGATATATGTGTGCCATGCATGTGTAGGTACCCAAAGAGAGTGTTGGATGCCATTGAGCTGCAGGTACAAGGTTGTGAGTTGCCCTATATAAGTCTTGGGAGCTAAACTCAGGTCTTCTGAAAGAGGAGTAAGGACTCTTAACTACTGACCCTTCTCTCTAGCCCATGACATAATTCCTTTTTTCCTCTCTCTTCCCTCATTTTTATTACATCTTTGAGAATTTTATGCAATATATTTTGGCCATATTCATCCCTCTCCATAATTTTCTCAGGTCTATTTCCATTTCTCTAGCCACTGAACTTTGTGTCCTCTTAAAAACAAGCAAACACATCCAGTAGAGTTTACACTGCCCCTATAGTCTTTGATGCATTACCTTCCACTGGAGCATAGTCAATCCATCAAAGACCACACCTTTAAAGAAAACTGACTCTCCCTCTCCCAGCTACTCTCTGTCCGATCCCAAACAAACTCAGGAAAAGTGGCTAACTGTGATACCTATTTAACACACCAGAGCACAAGATAGCCTCCAGGTTCTCTTGGAGTCCAAATACTTACCACAGAGTCATGGCTCTTCTTAGAACTTCTCACCCCAACCCACTTCTCTAAACCTCTCCCACCCCTGAGGTTTGCTTACTTTCCCCCAGCTTTTCTGGTAGTTTTGTTCTTGACATCCTCTTGATTTTTAGCTCCTTTCTTGGTCCACTTGCTCATTTGCTCTCCTCTTCCATTTCTTCCTTTCTATCTACCCCCATCCTAGCCTTCTCTCGTGGCCTTGTTCTGTGTACTCTTCCAGATATCACTGACTGTACTTTCCCTCAGAGCTACAATAAAATACTTCTCTTCAACCATAACTTAGAGTGGCCATGTCATAATTTTTATTCACTATTCATTGCCAATAGCTACTTAGCTAAGAGAAGGACTTCATATCAACCTCCCCTCTCCATGCTGGAATTATGTTTGCCCCAAGTTCGCTTATGCAAGCTCTTCTACATGAAGGAAAGACAGATCATTCTTATCATTCTTACAGTTTCAGGTCAGAATGATCATGAGCCAAATTAAAGACATCATCTTTCAATGAGTGTAAGTATAATGTCATGAACTGCTTGGATCACATGTCTAAAATTCAAACTACTACACTCATTCTTCAGGAAAGCTTTTTAGTGAGATGATCTCCTAGGGATAGATCCTAGGGAGTGGTTGTGTCAACTTCTGTCCTTTTACTTAACAAGAAAGGAGAGAATAAGCCTTGCCATATAAAATGATACTTAAGAGTTTTTAAGCACTTTTGCTATCTCAACTAGGATCTAAAGGCATTCATAACTGTGTGAGTGTGTGTGTGTGTGTGTGTGTGTGTGTGTGTGTGTGTGTGTGTGTGTGTATGTGTGTGCTGTATGTATGTGTGGTATGTGTGTTTGTGTTGTATATGTTTGTATTGTGGTATGTGTGTTGTGTATGCATGTGGTATATAAGTGTGTGTATGTATGTGTGTGATATAAGTATATGTATGTAGTGTGTGTGTTTTCTATGTGTGTGGTATATGTGATATACGTGTGTGTGTGTATGTGTGTGTGTATATTTTGTGTATGTGTTAAAAATCTCTCTTTCCAGAGTGACTTTTAGGGAGTTCTATAATAAATGCCCAAGATGCCTGAGAAGTCACTTTCCTCTGACCTTAGAGACTGTGTGGTTTGATTTATAGATTTCTAGCATCCTGATTCCCAGGTGAATTTCCTTTTGCTTGAGGACACGCAACCTCAGATAATTTTACATAGTTAGATTCTCAGTAGTCTTACTGTCAGGATCTGTTTCCCCAGGAGGCTCACAAACATAAATGCATGCAAGGGAAGAGGTGGACAGGAGAGGCTCACAAAACCCACCCACTGGTACCCAAATCCAAACTTCATTCAATGTAATCTGAACTCCAAGTTCCAACTTTTAAAATTATGTAGAAATGTGGGAACCTACAAACACAAAGCAACATTAACTGCTTTTAGAAACCTCTGTTCAAAGATAGATGTCACCAAAGTTTTTCAATTGCATTTGACCTGACCACTTTAAAAATGGAGAGAGAGAGAGAGAGAGAGAGAGAGAGAGAGAGAGAGAGAGAGAGAGAGAGAGAGAGAGAGAGAGAGAGAGAGAGAGAATTTCTGCCAGATACATCTTTGGAAGGAGGGCAGAATGAACTTCAGAACTGTTCATGCTTACAGGTTGAGAAGCAAGGCATATTCAGATCTGGGGTTCATCCTTCTCTCACTATCTATCCAGAGCTCAGAGCTCTAGAGCTGCCTGGTGCCTGCCAGCCCTTTCTGCCTAAGGCTCACTAGTGCAAAGCAGCAACATCTGAGTTCCAAGGAACATGGATATTGTTTAAAACTAAGTCTAAAAATCCCGTAGAGATTACTTTTAATACTTTCCTACACAGTGAAGAATCAGCCTGCCTCAATCTTATGCTTGAAAGCCGTCTGATATGTTCACTGTTATTTTTTACTAAACCAATTTCTCAAGGATCGGTCTATGCCCCATCTGTTACCTTACCTACAATTGCTTCTGTATTGCTTGTTCCAGAAATAGCAATCATGTCTGTTTCAAAAAATTAAAAACCATCTTGCAACCCTACCTTTGTTCCAAAAGGATTGTTTTAGCTACCATTTTATGACTATTCCCTGTTATGAGCACCTTGCAATTATGTCTTTTGTTCAGGATGTCATTATGACCAACTTGATATGTGTATGTTCTGCTCCTGTAACTGCCTATTTTTTTTTTTTATCAAATCCTCCATTGGGAAGCCCCATCTCTGATCTGTAAAAACTTTATTGTCTTCATATCCAATGCTGAACTCTTGGAGGAGAAGCCCTTAGGGGGAGAATACCTTTGTAAATGTATTTTAAAAGCTTGTTCTAGTTAATTTGGCCACTATGATTTGGGTCAGTAGCCTTTCTCCTTGATCTTTGGGACTAGCAATGTCTCTACACAATGACAGGTAGCATACACATTCCACATGCTTCACACAAAAAGGTGTACTTATACTTAATTTTTGCACGTCAACAATTTGTTGTAATCAATAAGCTTTTATTTTACATTTCTCAACCATTGACTATTTTAACTACTCTCCTGTTTATTTAAATTCAGTGACAGTTTATTGGTTGGACTAAGGAAGAATCAGTGTCTTCCAGTTGTGGTAGATAGCTTTAGAAACCCAGTTTAGATATCTACACTCAAAATGGGTATCCTGAAGGAAGACTTGAGTTTCAACAGTAACTGACCTCATATATAACTTAGCACATCAAGTGTAGAGATGGACTGACAACGGAAGCTGACCTAACTTGAGAGGGAAAAGGAATGTTGTGGAAGGGGGTTATAAATGTAGAAAGGGCAAAATGAAAGGCCCTGAGACACCAAGGACGCTTAGGGATGGCATGGAGACAGTGGAAGTCATCAAAAAGGTAGAAAAACTCTACCTGAAGGGCAAAGGGCGATCTCTCAACTGTATCCTCTGAAGTCAAGTCTGCCCTATGCACCAAGAAAGTCCTATGTCACCTGAGAATCTTTTTCCAGTGATGTTTGCTTCTTTGACCTGTGCATCTGTGGTAAATGCCTCTGAACACATCCATCCAACTCCTGTTATCTTTACCAATATCTCTGTGTTTATTATGCCTTGGTTCTTCAGACTGTAATAGACTCATTCAACCATCTGAAGTAGGGACTGTGTTTAATTTTTCCTTGGGATTTGAATCAATTTCTATCTGTATAAAACATCATAACATTTGTATTACTAGTAGAAGATACCAAAATGAAAAGGAAAAAATTATTCAACATGGTGATCATATTTTAATCAATTGGGGTCCTCTTAGAAGATTTATTTCTAACCGTTCCTTAGATAATAGTCAATTGTTTAATTATAATTAATCAGTTCTATGGGGTGTTCATAATTACAAATGGGAATAGACTAAATAACACATGAGATTTGTGAGAGAATTTGAGTTTTCGGTGTTAAATGGTTACAGCAAGAAGTTTTTGATACATTTTTCACATCACTTAAGAGGCATTTCTTACGAAGGTATGGCTTATAGAATAGCTAAAGAGTTAGAAGCAGTGGCCCCTCATAACTGGTTGCATAGCATGACACAGAGTGTTTTCACTGCTCTAATATTATTCATTGTTTTTATAATTTGCTTACTTATAACATATTCATGCATTAAGTGACAACTAGATTTGTCCACAATATCTTGAATCAAAACCACGCTAGGCATACTGTGCTTAAAAAAAAAGTTAAAAGGTAGGGGCCATATAAGAACAAATTATATGAATGAAGGAAGGTGTGTGAAAAGATTTCTGAGACCTTGTGAGAAAATTCCAAGTGAAGAAGACAAGAGTCTGTAATCTCTGTTCCTTCATAGCATAGTTTGTTCTTCAAATGTGCTTTTGTTCCCCTCCCAGCTGTAATCACAGGAGTGAGTTTTACTTTAGAGTACCATCATCTTATCTGTTATTACTCAGAATACTGTTTCCTCCAGACTGTGTAAGCCTAAACTCATGCGACCTTGCTTTTGTAACTGTATACAACTTGAACGCAAGTAAACTTTGCTCTCATGACCTTGCTCACATGACTCTCAGAATATCAACTGTCTGACACCCTGAATAAAGTTGGCTATTGCATAAGACTTCAGTCTGCCTCATTTTTATGCTCCACTGTCCTAGGTTCATGCAGCCAAAAAGAGCAGTAGTATAGCCATTTCCTGATCTAGAAACACCTAGGTGGCAAGCTTATTTGTAGGAGGTATTATTTAGACCAGGGGTTCTTGCCCTGTGAAACCCACAAGACATTTACATTAGAGGTCATAACAGTAGCAAGTTTTCAGTTATGATGTAGCAACAAAAATGATTTTATGGTTGGGGGTCATCACAACATGGGAACTATATTAAAGGTTTGCATCCCAGGAAGGTTATGAACAACTGGTCTAGACTGTGCTAATTGAGATGTGCACATCTTAAAATTAAAATTGTGACTGAATAAAAATGAGATATTGATCTCTCTGCCTCTAGACTGCCATTGTACTATGCCTAACTAATATTACAAGCGCCTATCACTTTGCCTTCCTTGTCCTGGAACTGTGAACCCAAATAAATACCTGTTTTTCCTTAAGTTGTTTTTATAAAGTATTTTGTCCCAGAAAATCCATGTGTCAACTACAAAAACACTATAATGGTAACAAAAATGGAGAGATTATGATATAATTTTATTATGTTATAGTTTTGAAAAATAAATACAATTCTTCAAACGTATTTTGTTGATGAAATATCTTCTTTTAATAATATTTTGTGACAGTGACCTGCCCTGCAGGGAGTGCCATCTTGGCTCCGGGACTCCGCCGAACTTAGTCTGTACAGGTAAGACTGAGGACCACAGAGGCAGACAGCTTCTGGGACAGGCAGGAGCCACAGAGCCGCTGAGGCAGCACCCTTTTGGGGCCACAGACATCCGGCACCCTCCTAGCTGGAAGACAGTGGTCTGCCCTGCACAGGAGCCCTCTGCCTCAGGAGCAGGGAGCACATCTTGGATCCAGGACTCCACTGAACTTAGGAACTTAGTCTGCACAGCTGACAGTGTGCACCACAGAAGCCTACAGCTTCTGTAACCTGCCAAAGCAACACAGCATCTGGGAAAGGTCCTGTTTTCCGCCTTCTTCTTCGGCCAGGAGGAGGTCCAAACGCCAGATATCTGTACACCTTCCCTTTAAGAGGAAAGCTTGTCAGCAGGGAGTGCTCTAACCACTGAAACTCAGAGGAGAGAGCCTGTCTCCCAGCTCTGCTGACAGAGGATACTCAGAATCACCAGAAGAACAACCTCTGAACAGAGACAACTATAACAACTCCAGAGATTACCAGATGGCGAGAGGTAAAGGTAAGAATCTTACTAACAGAAACCAAGACCACTCACCATCATCAGGGCCCAGCACTCCCACTTCGCCCAGTCCAGGGCACCCCAACACACCTGAAAAACTAGACCTGGATTTAAAAGCATATCTCATGATGATGGTAGAGGACATCAAGAAGAACTTTAAAGAACTACAGGAGAACATGGCTAAAGAGTTACAAGTCCTTAAAGAAAAACAGGAAAACACAACCAAACTGGTAGAAGTCCTTAAAGAGAAACAGGAAAACACATCCAATCAGATGATGGAAATGAACAAAACCATACTAGACCTAAAAAGGGAAGTAGACACAATAAAGAAAACCCAAAATGAGGCAACACTGGAGATAGAAACCCTAGGAAAGAAATCTGGAACCATAGATGCAAGCATCAGCAACAGAATACAAGAGATGGAAGAGAGAATCTCAGGTGCAGAAGATTCCATACAGAACATCGGCACAACAATCAAGGAAAATGGAAAATGCAAAAGGATCCTAACTCAAAACATCCAGGAAATACAGGACACAATGAGAAGACCAAACCTACGGATAATAGGAGTGGATGAGAATGAAGATTTTCAACTCAAAGGACCAGCAAACATCTTCAACAAAATTATAGAAGAAAACTTCCCAAATCTAAAGAAAGAGATGCCCATGAACATACAAGAAGCCTACAGAACCCCAAATAGGCTGGACCAGAAAAGAAATACTTCCTGACACATAATAATCAGAACAACAAATGCACTAAATAAAGATAAAATACTAAAAGCAGTAAGAGAAAAAGGCCAAGTAACATATAAAGGCAAGCCTATCAGAATTACACCAGATTTTTCACCAGAGACTATGAAAGCCAGAAGATCCTGGACGGATGTTATACAGACACTAAAAGAACACAAATTCCAGCCCAGGCTACTATACCCAGCCAAACTCTCAATTAACATAGATGGAGAAACCAAAGTATTCCACGACAAAACCAAATTCACACATTATCTCTCCACGAATCCAGCCCTTCAAAGGATAATAACAGAAAAAAACCAATACAAGGACAGGAACCACGCCCTAGAAACAACAAGAAGGTAATCCCTCAACAAACCTAAAAGAAGACAGCCACAAGAACAGAATGCCAACTTTAACAACAAAAATAACAGGAAACAACAATTACTTTTCCTTAATATCTCTTAATATCAATGGACTCAACTCCCCGATAAAAAGACATAGACTAACAAACTGGCTACACAAACAAGACCCAACATTTTGCTGCTTACAAGAAACTCATCTCAGAGAAAAAGATAGACACTACCTCAGAATGAAAGGCTGGAAAACAATTTTCCAAGCAAATGGTCTGAAGAAACAAGCTGGAGTAGCCATTCTAATATCAGATAAGATTGACTTCCAACCCAAAGTCATCAAAAAAGACAGGGAGGGGCACTTCATACTCATCAAAGGTAAAATCCTCCAAGAGGAACTATCAATCCTGAATATCTATGCTCCAAATACAAAGGCAGCCTCATTCATTAAAGAAACTTTAGTAAATCTCAAAGCACACATTGCACCTCATACAATAATAGTGGGAGACTTCAACACACCACTTTCACCAATGGACAGATCATGGAAACAGAAACTAAACAGGGACACAGTGAAACTAACAGAAGTTATGGATCAAATGGATCTGGCAGATATCTACATAACATTTTACCCTAAAACAAAAGGATACACCTTCTTCTCAGCACCTCATGGTACCTTCTCCAAAATTGACCACGTAATTGGGCACAAAACAGGACTCAACAGATACAAAAACATTGAAATTGTCCCATGCATCCTATCAGATCACCATGGACTAAGGCTGATCATCAATAACAAAATAAATAATAGAAAGCCAACATTCACATGGAAACTGAACAACACTCTTCTCAATGATACCTTGGTCAAGGAAGGAATAAAGAAAGAAATCAAGGACTTTTTAGAGTTCAATGAAAATGAAGCCACAACATACCCAAACTTATGGGATGCAATGAAAGCATTTCTAAGAGGAATACTCATAGCTCTGAGTGCCTCCAAAAAGAAACTAGAAAGAGCACACATTAGCAGCTTGACAACACACCTAAAAGCACTAGAACAAAAGGAAGCAAATTCACCCAAGAGGAGTAGACGGCAGGAAATAATCAAACTCAGGGGCGAAATCAATCAAGTGGAAACAAGAAGAACTATTCAAAGAATCAACCAATCAAGGAGCTGGTTCTTTGAGAAAATCAACAAGATAGATAAACCCTTAGCCAGACTAACTAGAGGGCACAGGGAAAGTATTCTAATTAACAAAATCAGAAATGAAAAAGGAGACATAACAACAGATCCTGAAGACATCCAAAACACCATCAGATCCTTCTACTAAAGGCTATACTCAACAAAACTGGAGAACCTGGATGAAATGGAGAAGTTCCTAGACAGATACCAGGTACCAAAGTTGAACCAAGATCAGGTTAATGATCTAAACAACCCTATATCCCCCAAAGAAATAGAAGCAGTCATTAATAGTCTCCCAACCAAAAAAAGCCCAGGACCAGATGGGTTTAGTGCAGAGTTCTATCAGACCTTCAAAGAAGATCTAATCCCAGTTCTTCACAAACTATTCCACAAAATAGAAACAGAAGGTACTCTACCCAACTCATTCTATGAAGCCACAATTACTCTGATACCTAAACCACAAAAAGACCCAACAAAGATAGAAAACTTCAGACCAATATCCCTTATGAATATTGATGCAAAAATACTCAATAAAGTTCTTGCTAACCGAATCCAAGAACACATCAAAACAATCATCCATCCTGACCAAGTAGGTTTCATCCCAGGGATGCAGGGATGGTTCAATATACGGAAATCCATCAACGTAATCCAGTATATAAACAAACTCAAAGACAAAAACCACATGGTCATCTCGTTAGATGCAGAAAAAGCATTTGACAAGATCCAACACCCATTCATGATAAAAGTCTTGGAAAGATCAGGAATTCAAGGCCCATACCTAAACATGATAAAAGCAATCTACAGCAAACCAGTAGCCAACATCAAAGTAAATGGTGAGAAGCTTGAAGCAATCCCTCTAAAATCAGGGACTAGACAAGGCTGTCCACTTTCTCCATACCTATTCAACATTGTACTTGAAGTCCTAGCCAGAGCAATTCGACAACAAAAGGAGATCAAAGGGATACAAATTGGAAAAGATGAAGTCAAAATATCACTCTTTGCAGATGATATGATAGTATATATAAGTGACCCTAAAAATTCCAACAGAGAACTCCTAAGCCTGATAAACAGCTTCGGTGAAGTAGCTGGATATAAAATTAACTAAAACAAATCAATGGCCTTTCTCTACACAAAGAATAAACAGGCTGAGAAAGAAATTAGGGAAACAACACCCTTCTCAATAGTCACAAATAATATAAAATATCTTGGCGTGACTCTAACTAAGGAAGTGAAAGATCTGTATAATAAAAACTTCAAGTCTCTGAAGAAAGAAATTATAGAAGATCTCAGAAGATGGAAAGATCTCCCATGCTCATGGATTGGCAGGATCAACATTGTAAAAATGGCTATCTTGCCAAAAGCAATCTACAGATTCAATGCAATCCCCATCAAAATTCCAAATCAATTCTTCAACGAATTAGAAAGTGCAATCTGCAAATTCATCTGGAATAACAAAAAACCTAGGATAGCAAAAACTCTTCTCAAGGATAAAAGAACCTCTGGTGGAATCACCATGCCAGACCTAAAGCTTTACTACAGAGCAATTGTGATAAAAACTGCATGGTACTGGTATAGTGACAGACAAATAGACCAATGGAATAGAATTGAAGACCCAGAAATGAACCCACACACCTACGGTCACTTGATCTTCGACAAGGGAGCTAAAAACATCCAGTGGAAGAAAGACAGCATTTTCAACAAATGGTGCTGGCACAACTGGTTGTTAACATGTAGAAGAATGCGAATCGATCCATTCCTATCTCCTTGTACTAAGGTCAAGTCTAAGTGGATCAAGGAACTTCACATAAAACCAGAGACACTGAAACTTATAGAGGAGAAAGTGGGGAAAAGCCTTGAAGATATGGGCACAGGGGAAAAATTCTTGAATAGAACAGTAATGGCTTGTGCTGTAAGATCGAGAATTGACAAGTGGGACCTCATGAAACTGCAAAGCTTCTGCAAGGCAAAAGACACCATCAATAAGACAAAAAACCAACAACAGATTGGGAAAGGATCTTTACCTATCCTAAATCAGATAAGGGTCTAATATCCAATATATATAAGGAACTCAAGAAGGTGGACTCCAGAAAGTCAAATAACCCCATTAAAAAATGGGGCTCAGTATTGAACAAAGAATTCTCACCTGAAGAATACCAAATGGCAGAGAAGCACCTGAAAAAATGTTCAACATCCTTAATCATCAGGGAAATGCAAATCAAAACAACCCTGAGATTCCACCTCACACCAGTCAGAATGGCTAAGATCAAAAATTCAGGTGACAGCAGATGCTGGCGGGGATGTGGAGAAAGAGGAACACTCCTCCATTGTTGGTGGGATTGCAAGCTTGTACAACCACTCTGGAAATCAGTCTGGCGGTTCCTCAGAAAATTGGACATAGTACTACCGGAGGATCCAGCAATACCTCTTCTGGGCATATATCCAGAAGATGTCCCAACCGGTAAGAAGGACACATGCTCCACTATGTTCATAGCAGCCCTATTTATAATAGCCAGAAGCTGGAAAGAACCCAGATGTCCCTCAACAGAGGAATGGATACAGAAATTATGGTACATTTACACAATGGAGTACTACTCAGCTATTAAAAAGAATGAATTTATGAAATTCCTAGCCAAATGGATGGACCTGGAGGGCATCATCTTGAGTGAGGTAACACAATCACAAAGGAACTCACACAATATGTATTCACTGATAAGTGGATATTAGCCCAAAACTTAGGATACCCAAGATATAAGATACAATTTGCTAAACGCATGAAACTCAAGAAGAATGAAGACCAAAATGTGGACATTGTGCCCCTTCTTAGAATAGGGAACAAAACACCCAGGGAAGGAGTTACAGAGACAAAGTTCGTAGCTGTGATGAAAGGATGGACCATCTAGAGACTGCCGTATCCAGGCATCCATCCCATAATCAGTTTCTAAACGCTGACACCATTGCATACACTAGCAAGATTTTGCTGAAAGGACCCAAAGATAGCTGTCTCTTGTGAGACTATGCAGGGGCCTAGCAAACACAGGAGTGGATGCTCACAGTCAGCTATTGGATGTATCACAGGGCTCCCAATGGAGAAGCTAGAGAAAGTACCCAAGGAGCTAAAGGGATCTGCAACCCTATAGTTGGAACAACAAGATGAACTAACTAGTACCCCGGAGCTCTTGTCTCTAGCTGCATATGTATCGAAAGATGGCCTAGTCGGCCATCACTGGAAAGAGAGGCCCATTGGACTTGCAAACTTTATATGCCCCAATATAGGGGAATGCCAGGGCCAAAAGAATGGGAATGGGAGGGTAGGGAAGTGGGGGGCGGTATGGGAGACGTTTGGGATAGCATTGGAATTGTGATTGAGGAAAATATGTAATAAAAAAAAATTTGTTTTGGTCCAAATAAAAGACCAAACCAATGTTTTGAAGTAAAGAAACATAAGAATAATGAATGATAAAGTTTACCACTGTTCATAATTTTACAAAAGACTTGGTCTCCAGCCTCAGTGGAGTACAATGTCTGACTCATATTTCTCTCTAAGTCAATATAGAGTCCGGTAACTGCCACAGCTGAATATCATAATTCAGAGACACACTTAAACATTCTGTGGTTTGTCTATCTAATTCATTACTGTTCTTCTGATTTTCCAGTAACTTTGGTTAACTTATGAAAAGTCCCCTTTCCTGGAGCAAATTATTATCAAGGGAAACTCGATTCTGTAGTCCAGTCTGAAGTGTTTCTCAGTATGCACAAATCACTTAAACGTTCTCATTAAAATTAAAATCTACTTTCACAAACAGTTCATAGTTTAATCAGACCAAATATAATCTAGATCAAAAGTATAATTATTTTAATACATTTAAAAAATAACTTTCATTTTTAAAAATGTTATGGTAAATGTCAAATTGCTTAGTTCTTAGTGTTTCTCTCTCTAGGACAGCAATGTTTCATGCTGTTAGTGAATAAAGACATTACCCTGTTATGCCAAAAGAGTAATACTAAGCCATCAAATCAAATGAAACAATGAAACTTGGACCCAGCCAGCCACTTGCTTTCTCCTCAGTCAGGAAAATTCTGGCTTAGCAGATGGATTCTGTACCCAGCCTCAGGCCAACAGACTGGGTTTTGTTGGACCATCATCACTAGCCATGACTTTGTCCTTCTCTTGTCTTGTCTTTAATGTATAACACTTTTCTTTATGATTCTGGAAAATACCAAAAGCAAGGTGACTATTAAATTATCTTAGCAGAGCATGCTAAAAACTGACAGGTCATGTGAATGAGCCAACCCTCTGTACTTAGTGAACACTCCAGATTATTACCATGCAACACAAACACTAAATACAATTACCTAGTTTTGATCAATTTTATCTTCACCCCAATTTTTCCTGATGTATACTTCTTTCATATGACTGTTACTACTATTACAATTATCAAATTCCATTATGACAGGAATAATGAAAAGGATCTAGAAGACATTACCATTTAAGTCATGTTCAATGAGTTCAGTACACTATTATTGGTGTCATTACTCATGGAGTTCTTAATCACTCATCAAGCATATTTAGGTAATACCAAAGGAAAACAGTAAACTGGGTGCTTAGTCATATAGGTCTCTTACTCTAAATGTGTAGCGTGTTTAGAATTAATGTGATCACATGTAAAAATAAAAAAATACATATTTTAAGACTTGTTACAGTCATGGGCAATAGCAATTTCAGAATGCAGGAGTCTGAAATGGGAGGGTGCTAAAGTTAAAGTCACCTTGGATTGCATTATATTAAAAAAAACTTTTGCTTGAAACAATAACAGGGAATGCAAATAATTATACGTAATCAAATGTTATTTTTAACATAAAATATTAAGAGATTGTACGTTTCAATTTTCTTTGATTTTTATCATTAGGAGGCTTTTTCTTTTCTTTCATTCTTTTTCTCCTTCCTTCTTTCCTCCCTCCCTCCCTCCCTCCTTCCCTCCTCCTTTCTTTCTTTCTTTCTTTCTTTCTTTCTTTCTTTCTTTCTTTCTTTCTTTCTTTCTTTCTTTCTTTCTTTCTTTCTTTCTTTCTTTCTTTCTCTCTCCTTCCTTCCCTTCTTCTTCTTCTTCTTCTTCTTCTTCTTCTTCTTCTTCTTCTTCTTCTTCTTCTTCTTCTTCTTCTTCTTCTTCTTCCTCTCTTAGTCTCTGTCTCTCTCTGTCTCTGTCTCTGTCTCTGTCTCTGTCTCTGTCTCTGTCTCTGTCTCTCTCTCTCTCTCTCTCTCTCTCTCTCTCTCTCTCTCCCCTTTGACTAGCAGTGTTTGAGTGCTTAGTTTTACTCTAGGAATCTGATCTCTGGTTCTTCAACACCTAAGCAGCATCAGGTATGGATTCATTCTCAAGAAGTGGGCCTTAAGTAGAACTAATTATTGGTTGTCTAATTCTATAAGTTCTGTGCCATCATTGCCCTATTATACTTTCCAGGCAGGGAAAATTTCAAGTCAAAGGTTTTATGGAAGGTTTAATATTTATGGGTTTTTGTTGGGTAGACTTTAGAGTACCTTTCCATACTAAAGAGGCTAGAACATAGTGCGAAGGCTCTATGTAGGCACCAGTTTGACTTCTCCATGTTCAATGAGTTGTGTGGGTATTGTCCTCAGTAATGGGGTCCTGCAGTCAGTTTGCAGAGAGCAACCTTTTCTCTTAGCCATGGCTGTTTGGGTACTTCAGTGGGTACTGAATAATTGAATTCAACCCACTCCTGCCACTGGAAATATTGCCTGAAGACAAGGGCTTGTCTGTTGAGGCTCTATGTCCCCCCCATTACCAGGAGCCCTCATCAGGATCACCTTCATAGATTCCAAGAAGTTTCCACTACACTAGATTTCCACACCACTCCCCAAATGTGCTTCCTCCATTCCAGCCTTCTCTACCCATTCTCTCTATTTTCATCTTATCTTGCCAATTATCTGATCCCTCCACTCATGTTCCCACAGTCCACTTTGAAGTTCTATTCTATTTCCTCCTCCCAGGGAGACCCATAAGTTCCTCCAGATTGCTCCTCTTTAATCTCCCTGGACCTACACTTTGTAGCTCCATTATCATTTACTTCATGGCTAATATCCACTTATAAGTGAATACATCCCATATTTGTCTTCCTCAATTGTGGTTACCTCACTCAGGATGATTTTTTCCTAATTCTATCTATTTGCCTGCACATTTTGTGATGTTATTATTTTAACAGCTAATACACCATTGTGTAAATGTACCATATTTTTTATATCAATTATTCTGTTGAGAGACAAGTTGGTTGTTTCTAGTTTATGAATATTATGTATAAAACTGCCTGGACATCCTCAAGAGTGGTATAGCTTGATCTTGAAGTAAATTATTTCCCAGTTTTCTAATGAACTGTCATATTGGTTTCCGTAGTGATTTCTATGTATGTACCCCCACCATGAATGGATGAGTGTTCCCCTTACTCCACATCCTCACCAGGATGAGCTGTCACTTATGTTATTGATCTTAGCTATTATGATAGGTGTAAGAGGGAATCTCAAAATAGTTCTATATTTTCCAGATGGCTAAGGATGTTGAACATTTAAGTGTTTCTCAGCTATTTGAGTTTTCATTATTGAGAATTATCTCTTTAGATCTGTAGCCCATCTTAATTGGATTATTTGAGTTTTCAATATCTAGTTTCTTGAGTCCTTTTTACATTTTGGATGTTAGTCTTCTATTAATGCAGAGTTGGTAAAAATATTTTCTCATTTAGTAGGCTGTCATTTTGTACTATTGACAGTATCCTTTGCTTTACAGTAGCTTTTATGTTTCCCTGGTTTCTGTTCCCTCCACTTGATGCCCTTGTCTTTCTATTGGAGGTGGACTCTACAAGTTCCCTCTCCCCACTGTAGCGCATTTCATTTAAGGTCTCTCTCTTTGAGTCCTCAGAGTTTCTCAACTCCCAGGTCTCTGGTACATCGTAGAGGGACCCCACCTCCTACCTCCCAAGGTTGCCTGTTTCCATTCTTTCTGCTGGCCCTCAGGGCTTCACTCCTGTTCCTCCCAGTACCTTATCATGTTCCATTTTTTCTCTCCCTGTCCCTTCTCCAACTCATGTCTCTCCCTCCATCTTCCACTCCCCAACCCCCATGATTGCTTTCTGTTCCCTCCCAAGTGGATTGGGGCATCCTTACTTGGGCCTTTTGGCAAAT
Source organism: Mus caroli (assembly GCF_978045245.1). Lineage (NCBI taxonomy): Eukaryota > Metazoa > Chordata > Mammalia > Rodentia > Muridae > Mus > Mus caroli. The sequence goes on from NW_028227259.1 coordinate 11,628,338, forward strand.
AAGTGAATATTTAACTCCATATATTTATAGTTAGTGAGAAATGAACTTGCAATTTTTTTTGTATTTTTTTATAAATATGTTAAAGCTATAGCTGAAAGGTCATTTCAACTTAGTACACATGGTTTAAAAGTGTATTGTGAGCATAGTGGCATTTCTAGTACTTCATACACAATTACCAAAATAATGCTTCCTTTAAAATATATCCCAACTCATTTCATGGGGCAATTATTATATGCAGAATGAAGTAAATTACATGGAGGTGTGTGTAGTCTACTCCATGGTCATTTTCAATACTTACATGGTAAAATTAACTCTATGTGTATATATTCTCCAAAATTTTTAAATTGTATTAAATTATATACAGTATGTTTATATAATATAACATATTGATTTGATTCACTAGGTGATGGATCATGGTATAAACAAATACAATGAGGCAAAATATCCAAGAAAATGTGTTTTTAAGTGCATTTTCCTTATTACATTTCTGTAAAGTCTTGTAAAGAAAGAATTCAAGAGAAAATTGAGAAAAAAAACCAGGATGTGTTTGGAAGTCTGAAGTCTGGTCCTGTGCTAATGTGTGTGTGTGTGTGTGTGTGTGTGTGTGTGTGTGTGTGTGTGTGTGTGTGTGCAAAAGAGAGAGGGAGAGAGACAGACAGAGACAGAGAAGACACAGAGAGAAAGAGACAGAAAGAGATAAGGAGAAAGAGCTTGACTTACCAAAATCAATTAAAACACCAATGTCTCTGTTTAATCACTGATATAAAATAAATATTTAATACCTTCACTATTCTGTTTTATTTCCAACTTCTTTGTCCTTTGTTCTTGGTAGTGCTGGAGCCCTGGTCTGAATCATGCCTGTTGCAAGAGCTGCTGCCTGTACTGTCTTATACTTCCCCACCTGTTTACTTCTCTTCTCTGGCACATGAGCATTGGACAGCAGGCTCCTATTCTCTTTTCTGTCCTCTGTTGAGGCTTGCCTTATTCACCTCAAGCTTCTAGCTTTTCTGCATAGATTTGCTGCTGCTGCTGCTGCTGTTGGTTTTTGTTTGTTTGTTTTTTGTTTTTGTTTTTGTTTTGTTTTTTGCCATGGACAAAGTCTACCTTTGGTGATAGCAATGCCCAAAGAAGAAAATGAATGGCATCAGGATACCAGCAAGTTCATGTTTCTGTCACCACAAATGCAATGAGCCAGCAGGAGTTCAATCTTCAAATTGACTTTATTCAGAGAAATGATGATCTAAAGAGAGTGGATGATTCCAGAATCTGCCTTTCATCTCATCTTCAGACAACACACCTCATAAGGAATGTAAACAGAGGCAGTAGGCTTTTCAAAGTTTAATATTTTCCCTTAGACAGGTGGGCAGCCTTGTCTCTGGACCTCATGAGGTTGGTGCTTTTTCCTTCTCTTACCTGCACTTAAATGTCCATCATTAGTATCTCTGTAAATCCAGGTTTGCCCAAGGTACCACATGAGCTACAAACTAATTCAACATAGTTTAGAAATGTGTGCATGCTGATCTGGTTACAATGTGTACGTGCAGATTTGTCTTAACTTTGCAAGCTCCAAATGTGTCCTTATCAGACTAACTATAAAGCATCAATTCCCGTCCTGTCCACTGTATGATAGGAGGAAGACATTGGCTGTGCAAAGGGAATCTGGGAGGAATTACACACTCTGATACATACACTCTTGAGGAGTTTCACAACTACTTGCTTTCTAAATAACCTCTTTCCACCAGGGAAAACCTTTCCAAGAATCTGGTTGGTTTTGTTTCCCAGAAAATTCTCAGAGAAGAATTAATGGGATAGACTGTTCAAACCAGAGGCTGTGGCTGATCTCATACTATGATACCGTTTCCTGACTCCACCACTTGTTCTACTTTCCCTTCTTTCACTGGTCTAGGTAGTCTGAACCCTCTGTTGCTGTGTTGTTCTTGGGATGTGCATGCTGTGCCTTAGTATCAAACCAGTACAGCAGCACCAAGAGGCCTCCTAGAGGGTTTCCGGAGAGATAAATACATTGCAATCTTTTCTCATTGTATAGTGGCTGTCCTGCCTCCTCCTGAGGATTTGGTTGGTTATCTCTACTTAGATGATAGTTGCTTATTTCATGGCAGCTCTCTGGCTTTAGGATTTGAGATATAGAGTGGCAGTAGAGGCATTCTATGATTCAATACTGTGATTATTAAGAAATCAAAGTTCTATTAGTCATTACAATCTATAAGCAAGTGGCTCAGGATAGCTATGGATGCAACTCAATGTAAAATCATAAGCTTTCTTAAAAGATAATTTTTGTGCATGTTTTTGGTAACCCTGTTGCACAACTCTCAAGGGTCACTTTTGTGGCTCACAACATCTTGTCACAGTGTCAAAAGTTGCACTCAATTTCTAACACTTGGGGATCTAAAACTATTGGAAGAAAACACAAATTTCTCCAACTGGGTCACTGAGAAAGAGGCTGCCCATTCTGCTTACTACACTGTGGTTCCAAAGTTACTGTTATGTTATATATGATGCCCTGGATATTGGCACCCATTCTCAAAAAATACCCTCTGCAACTTGACATCTCATTTGGGAATGTAAAAGGACAATCTTCTCTATCACTATGATTGCTATTGAGCTCTGAAGTAGGTAATAGGGTTGGTGGATCCCTAGTATTTTCATTAGTCCAAAAACAGTATAGGCCTAGTTTTCCAGGAACCCCATTAAAAACTTGATGTTTTACTGGGAACCGGGGAAGCAGAGGGTCCTTGTGAAAGTGTATTTAATTTGATATTAGGAAAACTGGCTTTATGTGTGTGTGGAACAGTGGAGTCATGAACTGTAATTTTAGAAAATAAGTATTACCTATGCTGTCTTGAGGTTTAGATGAAATCTGAGCCATCAGTGGTGATGAGAAAATCTATAAAACTTTGTCCAGGAGAGAGTCTGTCAATAATAAGAGCAATATGAAAAACTGACTAAGATGTAACATAGAAGGAACAGCATGCTATTCTATGTAAGATGGGTAGAGTTCCATGGTTCAGGCACTCTGTAAGTTTTATATGTTTGTTTGAGGCAAGAAAACATAAGGAACAGTTTAGTAATCTACAACTCTCTTTGATTTGGGTGACACACATCTCTACCTTACCTAAACAAACTGTCCACACACACATACAGACACATACACACACATCCCTTTACAATAATGTACCTTGAAGATTTGGACCCCAACTGCATCATGGTATATTTACACCTCTATCTGAACAATGGTATACTTTTTCCCACCACAACAATTAAACTTAGAGAATTCTTGTTTGAATACATTTCCAATGTATCTATGTATGAAGACTAGGAATAATATTCAGTAAGTCCAACTGTGTTCCACAAATAAAAATTAAAAATTGCCCATTTACCATCTTATACTCATGTGCACAAATTAGGTGAACTATTAAGTCTATGAGAAGGTCTGAACATAGTAAAGTAAGATTCCATAACCTAATCTATTAACCAAAACACAGAACCACCTCCATTATATCCTTTAGTGAGCTAAGCCTTTGTCTTGAACTCCACACAAAAAAGTTTCAAACAATAATCAGAACCTCTGTGTACCCTCACTCGGAATGTCGACAGTCAGTCCTCACACTGTATGCCTCTCAATTCTGTATTTAAATTATCCCCAAATAAAATTTTGTTGCTAATTTTTTCAAATTTGTGTGAGCTTTTATTTTCAAGTATTTGAACATGAAGTCAAGAACTTGGAAACACCCAACCCTGATCAACTACAAGTAACCTTTGTTCCTTGTTTTAAGAAAGTAGTCAAGCTTTGTGGTACAGATAATGACCACAGCCTGAAGCTAAGGAAAGATGGTTCTGAGAATAAGGTCAGTTAGAACCGCATAGTCAACTCTATCTGTAATATCCCTCTCCTAAGAAAGACAAGAAGATGGCCAATTTTTGACAGTATTGAATGTTGTACAAAAAGAAAACATATATTGATGATGAATCTATTTCTGATAAGCAGAAATCAATAAAACTTAAAGACTTAGAGGAAGAATTCTTTTTTGCAGTGGAAACCAGATATGCTTCTTCCAATCAAAGTATAAGACAAAGGGGAGAGATGGTTAAACTTATGAAAAAGATGTTTTAGTACTTGGGCAAATGAGGTGAGCAGGAGTGGAATTAAGTATATATGATGACCATTTGTAGCTATTGTCTACATATCTGTGCTTGCCATTCATATGTTGAAATTGTATACTCCTGGGGGTGCCATTAGGGAACACAACTACTCCTTGTCTAATTTATTTTATTCAGGGTAGGAAACCAGCCCTTGGGATGGCACTGCCACTCTCAGGGTAGGTCTTACCTCTTGTGAGACTTTGCTGGAAAACTCTTCAAAGATGTGCACAGAGCTACGTTTCTATGGTGATTTTATATTGAGTCAAGTTGGCAATGAAGATTATGCATCACACCTATTCTACAGAAAAATACCCCAACTTTGTGTTTGACTAGCAGTATATTGTATCTATTGCCAGGCATAAACGTGGTCATTCACAAGTAACATAGCATGCATCTACGTGTAATCCAGAGCACTTGTTTTTAGTCTGAATTCTAGATCTCTTATGTGCAGCCTCTATGTGACTTCTGATATGGGCAAATAGATTTCAGGGTCACAGCAAACATTTATTTGCAATCCAGTGCACTTGTTTTTAACCTGATTTCTATGTCTCACATGTGTACTGTCTATGTGACTTCTGGAAAGCATTTTTAAGGTTTCTTTTGTGAATTCCAACTTTCTTAGTTCTCATACAAAAGCCTTATTGTCTGAGTGCAATATTAACAAAAATTCATTTCTGATGAGTGTTACCTGCTGATATTTCACCTCTGGCCTATGTTTTCATACATATTAAAGGGCTGTTTCAGGACAAAATCAATTATGATGTTAAATTTAAGATGACAAAATTGTCCCGAATTATGTAAGGTCACCCAACATTATGAATTTAAAAGTTCAAACTAAAGGTTGGAGAGATGGTTCAACAGTTAAAAGCATGGATGTCTTTTGCACAGGAATCGATTTCAGCTCCCAGAACCTTAAGGCGGTTCACAGATGCCTAGAACAGTTTAAGAGAACCTGACATGCTTTTCTGGTCTCTGCAGATACCCATACTCATGTGGTATGTACTGCAGCCCTATGCTCACATGCAAACACATAATTAAACATTCAAAATAGACATTAAAAACATTCAAGCTAGCCCGAGCTGAAGGATCTCTATTCTTCCTGGAGGCTGAGGTAGGAGAGTCACAAGCTAGGATTTTAAGACAGAATAGTCTACATTGTGAAAAGGATTTCTGAAGAAGAGAAAGGAAAAGGGAGTTGGAGAGAAACCTGGGAAGAAAGAACTTCAAGGCAGACTGTGGCTAGAATTCAATAGTGAGAAAGGGTGGGACAAGTATGTGTGCAGGGATTCACAGTGGAAGAGACTTCTTTCAGCTGCTGGTGACTTGAAGATGAGAGAAGTATCTTTTGGAAACAAGAAGAACAAATAAATTTCAGCAAAAATCATATCAGTTGTGGCAAGGACTCTGAACTTTGATACCTACGGTTTTAACCAACACTTTGATGCCAGTCCACTGTGATTCTAAGGAAAGGTTCTAATCCTGTTGGGCCGGGCTTTTGATGTACTAAAAGAAAAAGACAATAAATCTGGTGTGGTTAAATGTTCTGGGGTTGTGGCTATTTGTTATATCAGTGATAGAAAGCTTATACACAAATAGTATGGCAAGAATTTAGTAGGAGTTCCAAGCATAAACAGATCACATCTATTTCATTTCCCGAATATAGCATTGACTAAGATTACCCATGAGACAAATGTAAAATTTTATGTTATTCATGATAGTATAGAATTCGATGAGGTGACTTGATGTGTATCTGCATCTAATATTTTAATCCATAGATAAATTCATGTTTCCTGTCATGAATAGGTCACAGACGTTTCTATAGAAGAGGAAAAGGTGGGTTAGATGAGTCATCCTTGCCAAAGACTGGAGAGATTAGGATGACTATTTCAACTAAAAATGTGGAAAGGGCTTACCTTTCAGAGCAAAGAACCTGACAGAGATTAAATTTCTCTTACAGAGTTTGTCAGGAGTAACAATTTGATATTTTTCAGCACCATAGAATCCTGGGACACGTGCACTATAGCTTCCTGAATATCACCCTCCTCTTCACACTGACTTTCAGGTGCCCAGAGGTTTTCATTCAATTCCCCATTGAGGTGTACCGCTTACTAGCTCTGGATGCTCATTTGGCTGTCAGCTGCCTTCATATCCTGTTCTGTTGTCCTTTGGGATTATGCTGTTGTCTTGGAAACCTGGTGCCATATTCTCTATGCCTCTCCAGAGGAACACTTGTTAAAGCATGCACAGCAGTCATGCTAGGTAGATTCTTAGGAGATAGAAAAATAGCAAGATTCTCTTTCCTTCCTTGCCAAATGCCTCCATGAAATTCAAATTCTCCTTCATTGAATTTGAGAATTCCAAAACTTCAGCCAGTTGGGACAACCTTTAATTGTAAGGGACAAATGAAACACAAATCAAGTTTGACACCTTCAACTGTTTTTTTTTTTTTCTAAAGCTTGTTTATATGTCCCTTGTAATTTAACCATGACTGGTATCTAACCTGCCCCAAAACTATTGATGGCATAATTTTACGGTCGATAAGACGACAACAACAACAACAAAAAAATCTGTAGTGCTTCCTGGTGAGCATGACTTTCCTGTTCTATGCCAGAAGAAATCTGACCAAGTATGATGTAGTGTAGACTGATGCCAGTAGTGGAGACTTTAGGCCGATTAAGGAAATGTGTAGGTGGCAGCTCTCAGCAGAGGGTGCCAAAGAAGGAGCATACAGCAGAGACAGCTCATAAATCGCAGACGTAAATAGTCACTGACTTTAAATCTAATCTTGGCTCTAGCAGTACTACTATTTTATGCCTCACTTTCTAAAGCAATTAAAATTATGACAATTACAAAGCATCCTAGTTGGCTATTTTTACTATCAGGGTAAGGGCAGGCAATCATCCTGGAATCACTGGATTCCAAACCCAGGATGTGGGAAGGAAGTGCTAATAGGACTGAGTCCTCTTAGTTTCACTGATATACATGTACACATACAAATATGCACATGCAATGCATACATACATACAGATGCAAATACATACATCATGAACAATCATCTCATTGACTTTCATAAAAAGATTATATATAGCAAGTGCAATGGCCAAGTCGGAACTGTTTGTGGGAATTGATGTTTGTTGGAAAAGTTTATATGTTCTTGTAGTACATAAAAAAATTGAAAAGATGTAAAACCTTTAATAGATTATATTTCTTTGTTTCATTCTTCTCATTCAAAAACATGAAGACAATACTAAAAAATTTATAGGATTTTTGAATATCAAATTAACAACCTTCTTTTATGTTTGTTTCAATACACATTTAGACAGACAGATAGACACACACACACACACACACACACACACTATGCACTACTTAGAATAGTTCCAAACACATAAAATAATATGAGACAATTATACTTTAACACTACTTAAATTGAAGGGCTTTTCATAAGTAGTACTTAAAAACTACATGCATTTTTCTGTTTGTGAAATGTTCTAATAGTTTATAAGACTAAATTAGTCATAAATTGAGCCATGGAGAATTATATCCAACTGTAGATATTAAAATGTTACCATTGTGACTAGATCATGTATTTTCAGTTTCCAACTAGGATTCTTTTTATTGTATGATTGGGTAGCTATACAAATCCCAGTAAATATATTTTCAATTTTTCATCTTTTGTATAAAAGACCTACTCCAAATAACAAACAAAAAATTATTTTCAAAATATAATAAACTGATTTGATTTGATTTGGTTTGAAAAGGATTCATTCTTCATTGCTAACATTTTTGAGGAAATAAAAGTAAATATCTATTTCTGTGGTCTGAGATTCTGACTCAGAATATTTATTTTTCAGATTATGGTTGGACGCTTTGGCAAGTGGTTTTCAGTGACAAGTGTTTGCTTTTCTCCAACTCAGAGTGAGGACTCCTTTGAGCAGCAGGATTTATTTTGTCTCAGAAAAGCAGTGACTAGGCTGACCTTTGCAAAATGCTCCAAAATTGATTGCAAGTAAACAGAAACTTCAATGAAATAAATAGACTTTCGAAGGTAAGAAGAAATATACAAAACTCATATACAGCATAGCAAGTTGGACATTGAAGGCCCAAAAGCTCACATGTTGTTCCAGAAAACAAACCAGGAAATAAATAGAAATGAAATAGGACACTGTTTAGCTTGCAAAATGCCAGTTTTAGACATATTCTATAACGTTTTACATAAGTAGCAGAGATCACATTTTAATTATGGAAATATGCACAATAAGTGTCAGAGTAGCTGCTCTTTTCGGTGTGGTAGCACATGCCAGCTTAGGCTACACAGTAAATTCAATTTCAGTCTGGGGTAAGATAGTGGACTCTGCTTCAATAATACACACACACACACACACACACACACACACACACACAAAAGCACACACAAGCTTACTTCTCACCACTACTAATTTGAGATTTTCATTCCTGACGGAATGTTTCTAGAGTAGAAGATACATCAGGCATCTGTAGACAGAGGTTCCCGATTGTCTCTTGATTGGGTCAATAAAGAAGGCAGAAGCCAATGGCTGGACAAAGGATAAGGCAGGATTTCAGGGCCATCCAGGAAGAGGAAGGGACGTGGAGGATTGGGGAGCTGTACCAGGCTGGAGAGCAGAGAGGAAGCACAGACATGTGAGTCTCGGGGACAGATAGTTTGTGGCCTCCGCCAGGTAGAGGTTAAGGAGGATGGGCAGGATGCTTTTCTCCAAGCCTTTGGATTATCTGGTCAGTTCTAAAATATAAAAGTCTCTAGTGTTTTCCTTCTTCGAAGGTAAAGGAAGCTGGGTAACATGGCCGTTGCTGGCACGGGCAAGGAGAAACAGCGGAGATCTCGGGAATCCTCCAGCAGAGCCAGGATCTCTGGAAAGCATTAACCAGCAGTTAGCTAGCTCTGGGGACTGACTAGATAGCAGGTGAGCAGCTGCTAGACTCAGAGCCTAGCAGGAGCAAGCGTGTTTATAAAATTACTTGCAACAGGCATCTTAGTGCTTAGGTCTGAGAAATGAAGAAGCTGTGTACATTGAAACCATGAAGTAAATATATTAACTCTTCCATACTTTGAGCAAAATAATATGGCCTGGGAATGTGGGTTCCAACTACTTTGAAGGATAAATTCATCGCTAGAGCATTTCATGAAGTTATTTGTATATGAAGATTGAGGCCTTGTGACCTTTCCCCTCTCCGCAGTCGCATCCCTGTTGGTGTCATCCTTGTTCAGCTCTTGATATGGCAGTCATGTTGGTGAGACATTAAGGGTGTAACTTCTGATGTTCCTAGGAGACAATCTTCCAGAAAATTCAACTCTGTTTCTCTTTAATCCTACAGTCTTTACCTCTTCCACAATGATCTCAGGCTTAGGAGCAGGAATTGCGTTGCAGATGTATCAGCTGGAAATGGGCTCCACAACTCTCCATTTTGATTAGCTGAGGTTAGGTAAAATACTCTCCTCTCTAAGAGAGAGCAAACCAGTTGGTTATCCAATCCACAATGTCAGTTCAGAAAGCGAATACATACAAACAACACACAGCCTGAGCAGATTGTATCTCTGTATTTAGGAAGACACACACCTACCTCTGTAGCAAGAACTAATTTTTAAAAAGCTATGAACTTTCAGGAGAGAGAAAGAATGAAGGGGCACATGGGAGGATTTCGAGGACAGAAAGAAAAGGAGTAAATGCAGCAACTATATGGTAATCTCAAAAAATAAATAGAAAAAAGAAAAAGAAAAAGAAAAGACAAGACAAGAAAGAAAAGAAACTATTTTAAACGTTTGCATGAACTTTTTTAGTCATAGAAAAGATAATTAGGAATGAATGTGTTTCTAAAATAGATAGATAAGCTTTTAGGTTAGTGGGCTACATTAAGACTTGAAATCTATACTATGAAGATGCAATCTATCATGTTCTTGGCTCAGAAGTGATGGCACTTAGGTATCACACAATCGTTTTGCATGTAAGAGTTTTGTCTAAAGTTTAAGATTTAGAGCCAGATACAAAGCCAAGGCAAATGGCTACTAAAAGGGACTGAAGATATTACAAGGTGATTTTGGATTTTGACCTATGACAACAGTTCATCTCTCCACAATTAGGGTGTTCTATCAGCCATAGTCAAATAGGAGTTAGAGTCTTTAATGCAGATGCTACATGATAAAGCCACTGAAATCAGCACGAGTGAGGTTGGGAAATATTGGGTTGTCTACAGTTTTGCCTAAATCATTACTGTTCCAGTTTCTTGCTTTCAAACATTAGATAAATTTCCAGTAATGCTAAGCATCATAGTTTTGGTCAACTTTAAATAGATATAGACATACCCGTAAGAGGAAATCTCAACTGATTAATTGGCTTCATTAGATTGGCCTATGAGCACATGCTAAGATTGATCTAGTAGGCAGGAAAAAAAGTTCTAAAAGATAAAAAATATTATTCTGTACATATGTCTGTGGGCATTAATTTTTTCTTTTCTTTCTTATTCCTATGCATTTTTCTTAACATTTTTATTGACCACTTGAGAATTTCACACATGAACCTACAGAGACCTCACTTCCCAGTACTCTTCAATCCACGCTCTCACCCTTAGGACCCCCCCCCAAAATAAAACAAATGATAAACAATAACATCAACAACAAACCAAACTAAACTAAATTATTCCAAAGCAAATCAAACTAACCAGCCAACCAACCAACCAACCAACCAACCAACCAAACAAACAAACAAACAGGTTCATTTTGTGTTTTCCATATACTCACTGGAGCATGGTCAACCAACCCATGGCCAACCCCTTAAAGATAACCAAGTTCTTCCCCACTCACACCTACCACCAGAAGCCATCAATTCAGCATTTTAAATAACATTCTTTAAGAGTTCTCTTTGGTAGATTTCTGTCTAAGCTGTTATTTTGGAAAGAATGGAATGGGGAAGGCAAAGGGGTTGTCACAGAAGCCCTCTTTGCCTCTTTCTCAAGCAGCCCAAGGTAACAGCATTGACCTCACCCTAGGCTCAAGTGGTAGTGCTGGCCACTCACGGATGAATGTGGGAGGGACCAGCCCACTGTGTGTAGTGCCATTGCTGCGTAGGTGGACTTAGGTTGTATAAGAAAGGTAGCAAAATTTGCTAGGGAAAGCAAGCCACATTTTCTCTGTGGTCTCTGATTCATCTTTTTTCTTTGGTTCCTGCCTTGAGTCCCTTCCTTTGCTTCCTTTGATGATGAACTATAACTTATAAGCTGAAATAAAGCCCCTCCCCCCAATTTGCTTTTGCTCAATGTTTTATTAAGAAAATATCAATAGGGGAGAATGCATAATGACACAGGAGATCGAACGGCAGGAAGTTGAGCAATCACACCTTCAAGTGCAGATATAAAGCCAGGAGCAGACCCTGGTATAAACTTTCCAAACTTGCTCCGACTAATGTACTTCCTCCAGTAAGGCTATCCTTTCTAAAATTTCCATAGCCTTCCCAAACAATATAACTGTCACAAAGCCAAGTGTTCAGATACTTGCACCTGTGGGAAACATTTATCATTCAAGCCACCATGGCTATTATAAACAGGTCTTGGCATTTAATATCCTGGCCCCACTTCCTGTTCACTTTCTGTTTCCTGAATTGAAGGCAGTGGAAATAGCTGGCCTCCTGCATCTGCCAACATGCCTTTGCTGCCTGGTGTGATGTCTTCTACACCACGATGGATTGATTGTATCTCCTGGAATGGTGAGTCAACATAGACTCTTTCTCATCTCCAGTAAGTTACGTTTGCCGTGGTGTTTTATCACAGCAACAGAATGTTAACTATTATACATACTATGGTCCAAAAGGCACTGAACATTTATTTTCAACTTTTTTTCTACCACCACTTGATTTTTTTCCCATTTTTCTCACCAGGTTGCCAGGGCTTTGAGCCTTACCTTAAGACCAGTTCCTTCACTACTCTCATTATTCCTCTTAGTCTCATTATTTGAATTACTTTTGGTTCAACTCTTGAAATGATATGCCCTTTCCAAGTCAACCTCAGCAAACTGGTCCTAGAGATTCAACCTATAATGGTCTGTTCTCTATTACATTTAATCTTTGTATTAACCTGTTCATTTGATAAACATCACATTGATATTATCTTGTTTGTATGCTACTCTTCTGTCTCTAACCCTTAAAATGGAAGATAAAAAAAATGAAGCACATCTTGATCACCAATTTATCCAGTGATGTAAAGATCCTTTGATTTATAGAAGATCTGTGGATAAATATTTTGAAAGATTGGAGATGATTTATTTTGCCATAGCTGAAGTATTAGAGAGACAGTTACAGATAGCTCAACTTCTCCATGTGTAGGTACATGCTTGCAATCGTAGATCATGGGCAGGGGATGCAAGCTCACCCTATATGTACTCAGTTCCTACCTCAGGAATCAAGTAAACCAAATCACCAAATCTCCAGTGGATCAATTCATATGACAAGTGAACAGCTGTGTGATGTATTTGAACTGAAGTTGCAGTACTGCTGGGTTTCTTCCATTGATAGTCTTCATAAGACCAATTAAATGAGTGGAAGTCTAGAAGTAATGCCAGCTTTCAGCTTCCCTTTATTTATGCCATGACCTCACTAAACAAGGAAGAAGGGAGAATTCTTAGAAAGGCTAAGATTGATCTAGTAGGCAGGGAAAAAGTTCTAAAAGATAAAAAATATTATTCTGTACATAGTGATGTGAAGAGAACAAGACAAATAGTCAATTCAGGCTTTAATTAAGAAATACAATTCTCTAGAATTGACATAAAGTTTGATTATTGCTAAAGCCCATATAGAACAAGAAAACATTGTAAATCTGGGGGAAAGTATATAGAACTAATGCTCAAAATAGTACAGACAAAATTAAAATTTAAAATAGCTCCATGACAGCAGTATTAATAAAGATTAATCTTTCATTTATTTTTGGTTGAATTCCAAGTGAGAGGATAAAACAGAGAAAGGCATTGAAGACACACAGATGATAATATTTCCATACCTCTGAGTTTTAATTGTTTTTTTTGATAAGTATAAATTTTAATATTTGTTTAATGTTTCTTGCAAGAAGAATATGCTTTTCTTTTTACTGCATGAATTATTAGAATTTCATTATTTGTAGAAAAAGTAAAAATAATAGGTCTTTATAACCATAGAGGTAATATAACAATGGATGAATTAATCTGAATAGATTTCTCCATATTTCTTTTTTGTACTTATCACCTCTGTCTTCACATGCTCCTTCTCTTTTCAACCAACATTCTAAAATAGAATTTTTAATGTCAGTGGGACAAAAGATTGGCTATCATGGGAAATACAAGGAAGAAGTGTAGAATAGTTCATGAATTTCAAGTGAGGATTCAAGAAATGTTGGCAAATGGTGAAAAAATGTATAACCAAGTTTGTATCTGATATCACTCATTCACAGACAGCTCTCCTTTTGTCAATAGCTGGATCTCCTTTTGTCTCCTCCCACTTAGAACTGTGCTTTCAAAAGGAGAAAAACTCATGAAGTCATTTCAACTTCTGTGCTTTCTTAGTTTAGTCTGATTTCCATACAAAAACTGTATGTGACTTTTTCCCAGGTAAGTTTAACTTGTGATTACATTTTGAAGTCAGTGAAATATAAAACATGTACTTTTACACAGAGATGTTACACGCCTTGGTGTGTGTGTGTGTGTGTGTGTGTGTGTATGTGTGTGCACTTTTCAGTTCATGCTTGTGGGCATGTGTATGCATGTATTTTGGAGATCAGGAGTCAACAATGGGTTTCTTTCCACTATAGCCACTTTCTTTGCTTTTGTGAGACACAGTCTTTCATTGGAAACTTGAGCTCATCACTGACCCAAGTAGTTTGTTTTAGGCATCTTTAAGCACAGCACAATTTGGTGACAAAAATTTCTGATGATAATGAATACAATCCTGTGTGTACAATAAAGTTTAAGACATGGCTACATTAAAATTCTTTGTAAGGTACATGATATCTTCCATCAGGATGGGTTCTATAGATTGACTATGCCTGACATCTTAAGGTTGGGGACAACTGGTATGGTGTGTGTCACACAGATAATGCAAAGGTCACTAGGTTATAAACTACCTCTATTCCCAGCCTTTTGGATAGGAAACAAGTTATACATCTTTCCCTTTGAAGAGTTAAGCAGGTATGCTTAATGTTTTTGATTTGCATAATGGTTATCAGTAAGTGTGTATCAGAACTTCTGTGCCTCCTACATTCAGGGCCTCCAGCCCTAGAAGTTAGATACTCATAAGTATAGTTGCCTATGTTAGATTCTTTGTGCTTGGCCATGCTTGCTAACATCTTGCCACTGAACAGCTAGTGAAATCTTTGGTCCCAAGTAGCAGCCAATTATATTAGTATTTACTAGCAGTCATACCAGTTTTTTAGCCCTCAAGCTTAGATGATAGGTCTCTCAGCTTTCAGGGCTTGGTAACTCCCAGGAATGCTTTCAGCAACAAGTGTCTTTAGTCCATCATCGACTGTGTTTCCATTTTCATATTGACTGCCTCCTTTCTCTTATCCTTTATTTCTTATTCCTTCCAGAGCCCTTTGGCAGAGCCTGTCCTTGCTCCTTTATGACTTTGTCTTCTCTTTAAGCTACTGCCGAAGCTCACTTTGCTTTTGATAAAAATCCCAAGTAGGCAAAAAAGCCATTAGTCAGAAGCCTTTTATTGAGGGTCATGTGAAACAGCAAAGTAGTGCATGAGAGAATGGCTCCCAAGCAATTCAAAAAGCAAAGCAGTGTGGGTATATATTTAAGAGGATGTATTGTATGCAAATGGAGGAAAGAATTTATGCCAATCACAGCTTGGATTCTTCTTGTACCAACTATTATATCCTTGCATATTTATTGGAGAAATGCTACCCTTCCCTCCTGGGTAGTTGCAGGGTCATCTAAAATAAAGCTTGTATTCTCTAGAATGCAGACTTACACCATTGTCTGAAGCGGGTGTGACTTAAATAAGACCTGATGCATCAGGAGCAAGGTTTCAGCATATAGTCCTTCCAGATAGCATATTCTCACACTGATCAAAAGGTATCCAACACAGCTGGGTTGACCTGATGGCAATGTGGCTGGTGGTCAGAGAAGGAACTGCTTGCTGACAGTTCCCAAACCATGCTGCTAAGCAGAAGGGAAAGGTTATTTTTTTCCCATTCAAAGGCATGAACTAGTTTCACTCATTCACATAAAAACAAAAACAAATTCGCTTAGAATGCATATAGAATAAAGACTTAAAAGAAAGCCCAACACGAAACTCTAACTCCCAACAGCATTTAACATGACTTAACAACAGTTATCAATGTTTTATTTTTGCTCCATTGACCTAGGAAACCTGGGTCACTTTCTCCCTTGCTCCCTCCCTCTGCTCTCTTGAAATTTCTGTGATGTTTAAATTCTTTCAGTTCCCAGTTACTGTTTTGTAATTATTGAATTTGTGTCATTGATAAAGGATGCAAGACATGGCCTTTTGGATCATGAATATATCTTTTATTTCTTTGAAAATAGTAACCATATCTATGCTTATTCAAATTCTTGTACTTTAATATTATCTCTCTGCTATTGCACATTTGATTTACAGATGTGTTGTTTCCTTTTCTGGCCTTTTTGCAGATGATGAGTGGGTTTTGCTTTCATATTATTTTGTGGTCTGGAATGATGAGCTTCTGTTTTAGCATGGTCTGTCAGCATAGTCACCTTCTTGATAATGTCATTTGTTTAAAATTCATATTCTTTAAAAAGTCGGTTTACTACCTTGCATCTGGTTTCATGGTGCTTAACTCTTCTTAATATAGTATTAATTGACGTCAATATCAGAAGCTTTTAATAAGACCACTCCTAAACTGAAAAATGACAGTTAGCAGTGGGTTCCTATGTGAGTTCTCAGTCTATAATCTTGCAACTATAAGTTATATAATGAATATATATGGAAAGGCATCTATATAAATAAAGGTCCCCAAAAGAACATATGCCACCTAAGGTAGTATATAATGTAGTTAGAGAGAATCCACAAAGGAAGAAAATTGAGGAAACAAGTCCTTTCATGTCTCATCAGCTCCTCTCACCCAGCAGCACGCTGTACCCCTGATTTGAACAGACACAAAGACAAAAGTGTAGAGCATGGACAGATCTATTCATCAGCAAAACATTACCCTTTAATCATGCGATATTCTCTTAGTTTTAAAAATTTGCTAATTTATAATCACCATCCAGAATCTGCAATGTGTTTACATGTGTGACTATAAAAAATGTGTAAATAATTTTTTTGGTTACTTTTTGGGACACGTTTAGTTTCTGCTCTTTCTTCCTTCAAGTGTTTGGTCTATATTAAAGATTGTCAGTGATCTGAAAGTCAACAGATGTGGACTCAGCATAGTCCAGAATTGTTCATTTTTTCTCTTACCAGGCTTTTCTATTATATAAAATCTCTCTCTCTTTTTATTTTCAAATAACAATAAAGGTGCTTGTTTGTATTCTCACCTAGAGTTTTTCACACTGAGTCCATGAACACTTGTGTTCAATGAGTATTTCGATACTAAATAATTTCCATTCTTTATAGTTACCATTAACGATAAGATTCCTTTTCAGTACTATGTACAACAGTCAATCTCCAAAGAACCAAGAAACAAAATGATTGATTGTTACCAATAACAAGTATGTTTTTTGCATGTTTACAATGTACTTGAAATATTTATAGGCTGTTTTCTGGCCTTGCAATCCTTGTAGTCAAACTTGGAAGCTTGTACACATAGAAAGCTGTAGTGATCTTTTGTAAGGGACTGCAGGTGGCATGTGATCTGTTTCCAGCCCTGTTTGTAGGGATCATCAGCCATGCTGTGCACCATTGATGTCACACTCATTCTGTCTGGAGATGGCAGTGAAAAATTCATGACACCATTTATTTCCATTTCAGATTTTTCTCTTTAAGCTTAAGACATGAAGCATAAGAATTTCTTTTCATTGGCAGAGGCAAAAATAAATATATTTTAATACATGATGGGTATAAATAAATAAGTAGTAAGCATAAGTAAATAAAACATGAAGAGCTAGCCTATGTCTATGTTCTTTAGGAAACCTGGTAGGATACATCAGGAGGCAAAACACTATTTACTCTCACCTTGAGGCAGGTGAGACAAAGACCCTTTTATTTTCTTTTTGTTGGTCTTTTGTGAATTTTACATCCTGCATCCCAGTCTCCCACTCATCTCCCATCCCCCTTGTATCCTCCCTCTACCCTTGCAACCTCTTCAACAACAGAGAAAAAAGTCTCATTGTGGAAGCTGTATTGTGCCACATTATGCCCCACAGTACCCTTTTGTCCATACTTCTTTTCTTGCAACTGTTTCTTGCAATGACTCATTGGTCTGCTTAAGAGGCCTCTCGCTTCTGATAATCTATCAATACTGGAACCTCACTGGGACTCATCTCGGATATCCTGTTGCCCTGAAGACATATTACTAATGATTAGGGTGGGCCTAGCTGAAAAAAAAAGACATATCTTGCTTCTTCACTCCTCAAGCAAAACAGACAGAAACAGATTCTTCGGTCATGTAAAGCACACACACAGCCTATTATAGAATACAGAGCGTATACAATTTCAAAGAACACAGTGATTCATCATGGAAGGGGAAAACCTTCCTCTGTGAGTCTATGTACACATAAGGCAGGCTATTTTGAACATTATTTTCTATTTTTAATTTTGAAATATGTAGTAGCATAAACATAACTAATGAGAACTGATAAGCAAATCTAGTTCAATACGCAAATGCCATTCAATCCAATCTTGTGTAGACTTGCCTTTATGATTTATTATGCTTCTGTGGAATTCCAACTTTTTATTTGAACCATGATACATGGTTAGAGAAGGGAGTTGTTATAATACCAACAATTTTCTAATTATACATAGCATATTTTTAAACTATGGGTTTTCTTGCTCAGAAGTCCCAGAAGTGGGAAGGATAAAAATTCCAGCTATTGACTTCATGCCAGAAAAATTCCAATTGACTTATTCTCTTCAATTGCTTAATCGAAGTGATTTCCCCACAGCAGTTTCACAAATATGATGTTGAGTCTTTTGCCTAAGGATCAAAGCAAAATGTAATGACCCACTCCAATTTTGCAATTAGGGCAAAGGACTTGTAAGTTGCACCAAAATATCATAGTGTTCAGTAGTGTGAATTAAATATGCAATCTCCATAGAGTGATATCTTTCCAAAGGGACAAAACATTGGTTCTTATTGGAGTAATCAAACTTGAATATATAAATCATAAATAGGTATACAGTGGGTAACAAACATAATCTGTGGTGTTAATATTTCAAGAGAAGTTATCAGAAAGGCATTGTCTAAAATACATTGATGTGGAAAAACAACTGAAAAGCACAGCTTTAAAAACATGCCTTCTTCCTGGGTTTAACCTCCATAGTAGGAAAGAAAACAATAATAAAAACAAAAACAACTCCCTCCCAAATATCTCCCTCATTTTAGGCAACAAGTCACTTGGTATACAGTCACTGCGTGAAGAAGGCAAGTCACTTTTTTTTCCTGAGAATTAGTTGTAGATAGAATATCTTGTCTAATGTGTGGATGCATCGCCTGTTAATTAAAAAACCCTATTGCCCATGGTTTAGGCAGGAAATAGAAGGTGGGACATACAGGAGGCAGAAAAAATTCTGGGTCAGAGCCAGAGGGGAGATCCACCCAAGAAGATGTGAGGAGACAGACACTTGGTCCCTGAGCACAGGTAACCAGCCATGTGGCAGAATGTAGATTAAACCAAAAGTAACCCTTAAGTTATGATTCTAGTCAGAGAAGAGCCTAGCTATGTAGCCAAGTATTTTTTAAAGATATTTTGAGTCTGAGTCTTGTTTCTGGGAGCCTGGGGTTGGGAGGAAGAATCACTTAACTTCAACACTTAGTTGTCATGAAAGATAAGAGTGTCATCTCCAGGGGACTTGTGAGTACTTGTCTACCTTTGAATCCCTTTCCAAAGGGTGAGGCTTTAGATACAGAATAGTTGCAGAAATGATACCAACAGACTTCTTTCAATATGTGACATATGCTCTAAGGCTTGGTACTTGTGAAGTTATATGTGATCTGGGACAAGAACTTATGATTCCCAGAAAAGAGACATAGGAGCTCAGTATGAGGCAGACGCACCTTATCTCCAGTGACTACCTTTAGATTGTTCATTTTGAGCCAAATACTGAGCAAAGAGTAGATAGAGACTTGAAAGGGAAAGGGTAGTTGACTCACTCGTCAGTGGTGTTCAACTTGTTGTAAGACTTTGGATTTTATGCAGGCCTTGAAGTAGACAAAATTATAATGCAGACTTTGGGGTTTGGTTCTTAGAATAAAAGCGATGTTACTGTGTATATGTAAGTTTCTACCACTTTCTCTTTTAGCCCTGTCATGTTCCACTGAGGTGGCTCAATTCAGTTTCCAGCAAAGTCATCCCTTTCTCCCACACAGCACATCTCTTTCCTCTTCCTATAGCTGCCAAAGCATTTAAAGTTTCTTGAAAACAACTTGTAAATTTGTTCAGTGTGTTTGCAAAGTTCATGTATATTAGACTGTTTTTCTTTAATTTGGAAACAAATACATTTATATACTTTCATGGAAGGGGGCAAGGTGTGTATATGCCACAACCATCATTTGTAGGTCAGAGGACAATCTGCATGAGCCAGTTCTCTCCTTCCTTCCTTCTTCCTTCCTTCCTTCCTTCCTTCCTTCCTTCCTTCCTTCCTTCCTTCCTTCCTTCCTTCTTTCCTTCCTTCTTTCCTTCCTTCCTTCATGAGGGTCCCAGAGACAGAACCCACACCATTAGGCTTGGCAGCAAGTGCTTTTACACAGAGATAGTCTTGCCAACTCAGTAGTACTTTATAATGTCAAAACTATTTCTAACTGTATAAATATATGAAGGCATTTAATTTCTTTTACATTTTAAAGTAATTATTCATTTACTTTTTTTCCTGATCACAGCTTCCCCTCCCTAACCTCCTCCTAGTCTCTCCCTCTGACCTCACTTCCTCCCTCCTGCTCCCCTTCTCCTCAGACAAAGGGAGGCATCCCATGGATATCAACCAGCCTTGGAATGTCAAACTGAAGTAAAATGAGGTACTTCTTCTATTGAGGCTAGACAAAGCAGCCCAGTTAGTGGAAAGGGATCCAAAGGAAGGTGATGTAGTCAGCGACAGCCCCTGCTCCTTTTTTAGGAATCCCACATGAAGACAAATACTGCTGCAAAATGGTTACATATGTGCAGAGGTCCTAGATCTGTCCCATGCCTGCTTTCTCGTTGGCAGGTTAGTCTCTATGAACCACTGTGGGCCCAGGTTAGTTGAGTCTATAGATTTCCCTGGTGTCCTTGGCTCCTCTGACTCCTTCAATCCTTCCTGCTCCTCTTCCACAGGCTTCCACAATCTCAGCTTGATGTTTGACTGTAAGTCACTGCATCAATTTTCACATTTTATTTTTTTAATTTTGCTTATTTGCAAGCTTCACATATGTATGTAAATGTAATGTGTGTGTGTGTGTGTGTGCATGTAGGTCATAGGAGTCTGTTGGCTATTCAGCTCTGTGATTGTCCTTATTCCTTTGAGAAAAGGGGTTGTCACTGATTGGACCTGAAGCAAGGATGGCACTCAGCAAGCCCCGGCAATCCTTGTGTCTGCTCCTTTCACAGTGGTGGAGTTGTAGGTGAACATGTCTATATCCAGCTTCTATATCGATGTTGGGACATGCGCCCTGCTACTAATGCTTCCACAGTAAGCTCTCATACCCACTGGGTTAGCATTCCAGTTCAAACATGAATTTTTAGGGTAGTTTTTAGTTAAGTAACCCTTATAATTTCTCCAAATACCCAAATAATTTCTAGTACACTATTCTAGCCTTTGCTAAGTTCTCACATCTTGAGGTAGATTTATTGCTAATTTTCTGAGGCACTGCCATATTGATTTCCAAAATGGCTGTACAAGTTTGCACTTTCACCAGCAGTGGAGGAGTGTTCCCATTGCTCCACATCCTCACCAGCACAATTTACTATGTTATTTATTTCAATTTATGATTTTTTTCTTTTTTGTTAATTTGATTTATGTTATTATCATTATTATAAGAATTTATCTGAGTTTCATTTCATTAAAATTTTTCTTATTTTTCCTGGTGTTTAAATTCAATTGTGCATTTTTTTACTATTTTATTTGAAAAAAAACCACTACATCAATTTTGTTCTCTTAAGAGTTATTAAACTTTATTTTAAAATTGTTTTTCAACAGATACCATCAGGAAAGATAATGGCAATCTATAGAATGGGAGAAAATGGTTAAGCCTCATGAATTATATTAGGAACTTATATTTGAAATATAAAGATGGGTGGGTAGGGAAGTGGGGGGCGCTATGGGGGACTTTTGGGATAGCATTGGAAATGTAACTGAGGAAAATATGTAATAAAAATATTAAAAATTAAAAAAAAAGAAAAGCAAGGTGACTAGAGGGAAGTATATAAAGAACATCTATGTTAACTACAATGCAGGAAATATATTAATTAATGAAACCGGAAAAAAAGATTGTTTTAAACTTAAAAAAAAAAGAAATATAAAGAACACTTATAACTCACTAATAAAAAATCCTCATTTAAAAATGGGCAAATGTTTTATATAGCCATTGCTCCAGAGATGATATGCCTAGTAAGCACATGAAAAAGTGGTAGCAACACAAAGTGCAGCGAACAGAAGCAGAACCAGGGGGTTGTGATAGTTAAGATGCACTAAGTAATTTGTATATCCAACAAACACATAATAGAAAGTTTGAGTGAAGATGTGGTATGTGGAGTTTCCAATTCTGCTTTTGGTGGTGGGGTTAGTCATTGAGCCTATGATGGTTCGTGTGCATCCTTTACTACTGAGATTCAACCCCAACTCTATGATAGGTACATATGTACATCAAATTGTAGGATTTACCCATTGTTGTTTCCCCAGCAGGTCATATGACCTTTAGAAGATTTGCTCTCCAAATTGTGTTTACCTAACTTATTCATTGTCAGTCAGACACTGAACTCCACCTGACGATTTCCCAGAACTTCATGGAGAAGGAAACATATCAAATGTCACATCTTAACAATATACCAGCTATTCTCCTGTGTACAGTATGGTATATAGTTACTTTTGTGTAGTTGCCTATTCAAAATTATGGTATTTGAACCTACATATCCTAACTGCACAATATGTGCAATCTTTAGTACCTATGTGCACTGAACTCACTCACAGTTTACAATGTCTACAGCTAATGTGAGTTTTTCTGTAAGTGAATAGTGGAAGCTTGAAAGGTTTTCTTATAAAGGAAGTTGTACAGTTTAAGGAAATACAATTTACTGACAATATTCTAATAAAAAAAGAATTCATGCAGATTTTGTTAAAGAATAAAATTTTAATCCATAATACCCTAGTATGTTAAACAAAATATGAGTGCCATTAAATAAATTCAGGTAGTATTTGTAACTTTGCCTTTGCTTTAGTTGTTTGCTTTCCTGTATTTAACCACTAGCATGTCTATGAAAAATAAAGATGTGAAAGCTACCATGGTAACAGCATATGAGAGGACTGTGGTTAGTTAATTGACAATCCCCTAATAAAGTTTATATGTAATGCCTTATCATTGCAAACAATTCTTATTGATAACTAAATTTCAAATTTACTCCGTTTTTGGAAATAAACTTAAGTAATACATAGCACACGAGGTTAGAGTCTACTGAGTATTGTAATTTCTATGGTATAATTGGGTTCTCATATTTATTAACTATTAACTGATCACTTGCTATAGGCAATGCACTGTAGATGGAAGTAAGTAAATGAGGTTTTCTATTTATTACATCCTGATGTGTTTTTCAATACTTAGAGAGAGGACAAAAATGTAAACCAGTGCCATGTAAAGACCAGATCTCGAAGATGGGATTTGAGTTGGGTTTTGAACAGGATTAACAGCTCAAACTTCTTGACTAGAATTTATGTTCAGACAGTGCTTTCAAATGAACTCATAAACATTTACTTTTCCATCAGTGAAGGAAGTCACAACAGGCACAACAAGCATGTAAGAACAAGTTCAGTTAAGACTAGCTAGGCTGGGCCAAAGATCTGTGGGAAAATTATTTGGTCCTTTTGTAGACATGCTGAAGAAAACACCAGATAAAGTATTTAACAAAATCAAGTTGTTGAGCAAAGTTTAGAACTTGGACTCCAAAGATGTCAGAGAGGACAGTTGCTCATGCGTCTTTGCACAGTACCTACTTCATCTTCACCACCATGAAAACTGTGTCTGCCAAAGAAGAAAGCCCAAATTGGTGTCCAAGTGATTAACTTAGACACATACAATAAAATTTTTTTCTAATCCAAGAAATAGATACTAGCCCTTTTTACTGATAATCCTATGTTAGATTAAGAACATACTTTCAATCATATTTTATGTAATTAATTTATCATTACTCTTGTGTATAAAGTAACAAATATAGCAGAATTGGACACATAAATGGAATGTGAATATATTAAATTAGAACAGACAAGCAAAGTGGGGAAAGATTGGGAAGAAGGAAGACTTTGGGGTAGGCGTTGCAAGCCAAGCCTTGATTGCTCTGGAAGTAGCTCTGTTAACTACTCTGGCAGCACCCTACTGTCACCCATGTGATGTGGCTTCTTTTGGAAGCCAGTTTCCATGGATTTTACCCTATTTATTGATGCATAGCAGCCTCCATGTTCCATACTCAATGACTGGCCTTCAAAAGGCATTTAAACTTCTTTTCTAGACTATGTTCTTACTTGATCCTAGCACAAATACTTTAAAGGTTAATTTAGATTGTCATCATTTCACTGGGATTGGTTGCTTAGTGAGTCATTCCTTCAACAAATATTTATGAACAACTTTGAGAGTGTTACTATAAACAGCCCACTTGTGTGTCCTTTTAAGAAACTCACTACAAAACTCTTATCCTAGGGTAAAATCACAAATTTTTAATCTCCAAGTGGTATGTATAACTATTTTAAGTAAAAAAAAAATACTAGATTAAAAAAAGAACATTTTATTACATAGGATTAGCACTCTGTTCTATCATTTGGGAATACACTGCCTCATATAAAATAAGCTTTGTTAAGAGGGTAGCACTGCTCTTAAGTCATGTTAGAAAGGGGCTTAATTATTAATCAAGGACATTTATCACAGAGTTCTCATTTTTAAGGTGGGGCAGAGAAGTTGGACACAGAGTACAATAATTTTACACTCAATGTGAATTCATATTTACTTTAGTTTTTCCAAGAAATAACACCATAATGGTGAATAGTAATGTTTAGACTGGTACTTGTTAACATCTTATTTGAACTCTGGCTTCCATAAGTTATTACATGTATTAGCTACTGCATAGGTTTAATTCTAGCTTAGTATTTAATAATTATGATGTCAAAATGTAGAGACATTTTCTTCAAAATGAATCAATACCAGAACCCAAACAGTAAAACTCAAAGCAAACATATTTGTCTGAAACTAACCAGTCCCTTTTTCTAAAGCTCAAGATGGGGCTGTGGGGCTCAGTGCCATTAGCCATGATAAACTGCTGTTGTCATAAATAAAGGAAGGATTTAATTTCAGCTTTCTTACAGACCTATTTTTGAAATGTGTGCTAGGTTGTTTGCTCTTTAAAATGTCCATTGAATATGATTACTCATTTTGTTAGCCTGATGACAATATTAGATTAGGGTGTCATGGCAAATGTTTTGATATCAAGATTTTGCTGAAAATGAAGTACAGATAATTCTGGCATCTGGGTGATTTTACTTTTCATTGATTTATGTAGTTAAACCTAGAGAGGATTAAGAAGCAGAATGTTGGCTGGAGAAGTGATATACAGTTTTGCATGCCAAACATGCTTTGTAGCTGTTATCCTGGGGGAGTGACAAGCATGGGACAATCACCTTCCTGCCTTTCATTCCTTCCTTCAATGTGAAGCCACAGACAGCAAGTTCAATATAAGCCTCATTATAAAGAAGAGAATGAATACTTGGAACTTCCTCATTTTAACAATGAGAATCATGTGCTTCTGGTTCAACATAGGCTTTTATTTTATTTTTGCTGATTTTCATGTTTTAAACCTGATAATTTCATTCACTCATATAATGTGTTTTGCTCAGTCACCCTCTCACGCTCCTCTCATTCCCAATAAACCTCTTTTGCTTCCCCCAAATTCCTCATCCTACTTTCACATCTTTCTTTGTTCAATATATAATACTTTATATTATATATAATTGTACATTATATACATATACGATTACATATACATATACGAATATATATACATATATGAATACATATACATATACATATACATATACATATACATATACATATACATATACACACATACACATTGTGACCCACTGAATTTAACTAGGGTTGTTTTCTTTCAAGTGTATAGGTAGGGATTGGACAACCCACTTGTTGAAGAAAAATGAATGACTCTTCTTCCAGGAACCATTAACTGCCATTATCTCCTCAGGGATGAATGGGGCCTCATGCCCCTCTTCCCATCTATGCTGGAATATTGGTGGGATCCGTCTTGTATAGGTATTGTGCTGTTAGTCACAGCTGCTGTGAGTTCATTAGCCTAGAAACCGTGTAGTCATTTCATGCTCAAGAGACAGCATTTGACAGCACTCCTTTCCATCACCTCCCGCTGCTGTGGAAGGATAGTATATTCATGTGCAACAGACATGTCCTCTCTAGAGCTAAGAACTCAATAGTTAAGTCTCTCTTTTTATTATCTTTCCTCCCACTTTGCATTCTGAAGCTCAAACTAAAGGCCTCATGAATATCAGTTATTACAACTGAACTCTCTCTATCCACCTTTCCCTGGGTAATAATATGGAATTCAGGTTCCACTATGATGACATTTTTATTTTTACAAACAAACATGGTATTCAGCCCGTTTACATTTTTCCAATAAAAACTTTCCTTCCCCTGTCCCTTTATATTTTAGAGAGGAAAAGATTTTGATGCATTATGCTTTGGTCACTTGTGTAACTGATATGGCTTAAGGGTTGTTTGCTTCTTTAGCAAGAAACTGACAGCTTTCATGTCCTTTTTTCTCCTTTCCCATTAAAATGGCTGTACTTGCCTGCACCCTCACAGGCTTAGCAGGTAGGGAGGCAAAGCACCAAAGGGAAGGAGGCACAGCGGAGACAATGCTGGCCTCGGAAGATGCCTGCCAGAAAATATGTTCAAGGTTGCTCCATAAATAGTCAATCTGTTTCCTGTGTAATCTTTAATAGGAGCTTAAAATGGATCTTTAGAAGGCTGTGTGGGTTGAACAACAGGAAATTTTAACCCAGTCATTAATAGCTAATGAACTGAACTGTAGACAACTCTCCACGACAGTCACAGGAGTGAGGGGAGACAAAGGCCAGAGCAGGGCAATGGGGGAAGTGCCTGCTTCTGCAGCTACTTTGTACTTCTGCCCCGTATATCTCATACTAGACATACTGTACATCACTGGATTTTGGGTTGTTTTTGCATACGATAGCATATCTTTATATCCTTAAATGTATTAATATAGCTACATTTATTTCCAGCAAATATTCAAGTTTACTATTATTTTCTTCCCGTATTTTATTTTATTTTATTTTCTCTGTTCATAGAGCATTCAAATGTTCTTTTTTTTTTTTTTTGAAGCAAGCTAACATGTCTTTACACACACACTGAAAAGAATTACATTTGCAAGAAACCTATTATGTCCAGAATATGGAAAAATCACTTAAAAATCATTATGGATGTAATTAGTTTAGGAGAATACTTGCCCAAGATGCTTGAAGACCTTAGTTTGATTCTCCAACACTGAATACAAAGGATATGGTGCCACATGCCTGCATTCAAGTCACTTGGGTCTGGCTGATAGATGCAGAAAAATCAGGAGTTTCATTCATCCACAGCCACATAGTGAATTTGAGGCGAATCTCAGTTACATGAGACTGTCTTTAAAAATAGGAGAAAATCGTCTTCCGGTCAGAACAGCACCAGGGTAGCTAGGGTACAGGGTCGGCTGACAATCGCCAACTACCCACAACACCCGCCACAGGATCTTAAGACTTCTGGTGAGTGGAACACAGCTTCTGCTCCAATCCAATTCTGCGTGGGACCTGAGACTGCATTAGTTAGGGAAGCAGAAAACGGGCCTGAGTAGGGTCACAGGCCTCTTCCGGCATGACCAGCACCCCGGGGTAGCTAGAGCGCTGGGTCTGCTGACACCCGCCAGCTACCCACGACACCCACCACAGGATTTTGAGACTTCTGGTGAGTGGAACACAGCTTCTGCTCCAGTCCAATCATGCGGGACCTGAGACTGCTTTGGTTGGGGAGGCAGAAATCCGGCCTGAGTAGGGCCACAAGCCTCTTCTGGTCAGAACAGCACCTGGGTAGCTAGGGTGCAGGGTCGGCTGACACTCGCCAACTACCCACAACACCCACCACAGGATCTTAAGACTTCTGGTGAGTGGAACACAGAGTCTGCTCCAATCTTTAAACAGTGACAACGATAACAACTAACCCCAGAGATTACCAAATGGCGAAAGGTAAACGTAATAATCTTACTAACAGAAACCAAGACCACTCACCATCATCAGAACCCAGCACTCCCACTTCGCCCAGTCCAGGGCACCCCAACACACCAGAAAAGCTAGACATGGATCTAAAAGCATATCTCATGATGTTGGTAGAGGACATCAAGAAGGACTTTAATAACTCACTTAAAGAATTACAGGAGAACATGGCTAAAGAATTACAAGTCCTTAAAGAAAAACAGGATAACACAATCAAACAGGTAGAAGTCCTTAAAGAAAAACAGGATAACACAATCAAACAGGTAGAAGTCCTTAAAGAAAAACAGGAAAACACATCCAAACAGATGATGGAAATGAACAAAACCATACTAGACCTAAAAAGGGAAGTAGACACAATAAAGAAAATCCAAAATGAGGCAACACTGGAGATAGAAACCCTAGGAAAGAAATCTGGAACCATAGATACGAGCATCAGCAACAGAATACAAGAGATGGAAGAGAGAATCTCAGGTGCAGAAGATTCCATAGAGAACATCAGCACAACAATCAAGGAAAATGTAAAACGCAAAAAGATCCTAACTCAAAACATCCAAGAAATACAGGACACAATGAGAAGACCAAACCTACGGATAATAGGAGTGGATGAGAATGAAGATTTTCAACTCAAAGGACCAGCAAACATCTTCAACAAAATTATAGAAGAAAACTTCCCAAAGAGATGCCCATGAACATACAAGAAGCCTACAGAACTCCAAATAGACTGGACCAGAAAAGAAATACCTCCCGACACATAATAATCAGAACAACAAATGCACTAAATAAAGATAGAATACTAAAAGCAGTAAGAGAAAAAGGCCAAGTAACATATAAAGGCAAGCCTATCAGAATTACACCAGATTTTTCACCAGAGACTATGAAAGCCAGAAGATCCTGGACAGATGTTATACAGACACTAAAAGAACACAAATTCCAGCCCAGGCTACTATACCCAGCCAAACTCTCAATTAACATAGATGGAGAAACCAAAGTATTCCATGACAAAACCAAATTCACACACTATCTCTCCACGAATCCAGCCCTTCAAAGGATAATAACAGGAAAAAACCAATACAAGGACTGGAGCCACGCCCTAAAAACAACAAGAAGGTAATCCCTCAACAAACCTAAAAGAAGACAGCCACAAGAACAGGATGCCAACTTTAACAACAAAAATAACAGGAAACAACAATTACTTTTCCTTAATATCTCTTAATATCAATGGACTCAACTCCCCGATAAAAAGACATAGACTAACAAACTGGCTACACAAACAAGACCCAACATTTTGCTGCTTACAGGAAACTCATCTCAGAGAAAAAGATAGACACTACCTCAGAATGAAAGGCTGGAAAACAATTTTCCAAGCAAATGGTATGAAGAAACAAGCTGGAGTAGCCATTCTAATATCTGATAAGATTGACTTCCAACCCAAAGTCATCAAAAAAGACAGTGAGGGGCACTTCATACTCATCAAAGGTAAAATCCTCCAAGAGGAACTATCAATCCTGAATATCTATGCTCCAAATACAAAGGCAGCCACATTCATTAAAGAAACTTTAGTAAATCTCAAAGCACACACTGCACCTCATACAATAATAGTGGGAGACTTCAACACACCACTTCCACCAATGGACAGATCATGGAAACAGAAACTAAACAGGGACACAGTGAAACTAACAGAAGTTATGAATCAAATGGATCTGGCAGATATCTACAGAACATTCTATCCTAAAACAAAAGGATATACCTTCTTCTCAGCACCTGATGGTACCTTCTCCAAAATTGACCACATAATTGGTCACAAAACAGGCCTCAACAGATACAAAAATATTGAAATTGTCCCATGCATCCTATCAGATCACCATGGACTAAGGCTGATCTTCAATAACAAAATAAATAATAGAACGCCAACATTCACGTGGAAACTGAACAACACTCTTCTTAATGATACCTTGGTCAAGGAAGGAATAAAGAAAGAAATTAAGGACTTTTTAGAGTTCAATGAAAATGAAGCCACAACATACCCAAACTTATGGGACGCAATGAAAGCATTTCTAAGAGGAAAACTCATAGCTCTGAGTGCCTCCAAAAAGAAACTAGAGAGAGCACACATTAGCAGCTTGACAACACACCTAAAAGCACTAGAACAAAAGGAAGCAAATTCACCCAAGAGGAGTAGAAGGCAGGAAAAAATCAAAATCAGGGGTGAAATCAACCAAGTGGAAACAAGAAGAACTGTTCAAAGAATCAACCAATCAAGGAGCTGGTTCTTTGAGAAAATCAACAAGATAGATAAACCCTTAGCCAGACTCACTAGAGGGCACAGGGAAAGCATCCTAATTAACAAAATCAGAAATGAAAAAGGAGACATAACAACAGATCCTGAAGACATCCAAAACACCATCAGATCCTTCTACCAAAGGCTATACTCAACAAAACTGGAGAACCTGGATGAAATGGAGAAGTTCCTAGACAGATACCAGGTACCAAAGTTGAATCAAGATCAGGTTAAAGATCTAAATAGCCCTATATCCCCCAAAGAAATAGAAGCAGTCATTAATAGTCTCCCAACCAAAAAAAGCCCAGGACCAGATGGGTTTAGTGCAGAGTTCTATCAGACCTTCAAAGAAGATCTAATCCCAGTTCTTCACAAACTATTCCACAAAATAAAAACAGAAGGTACTCTACTCAACTCATTCTATGAAGCCACAATTACTCTGATACCTAAACCACAAAAAGACCCAACAAAGATAGAAAACTTCAGACCAATATCCCTTATGAATATTGATGCAAAAATCCTCAATAAAGTTCTTGCTAACCGAATCCAAGAACACATCAAAACAATCATCCATCCTGACCACGTAGGTTTCATCCCAGGGATGCAGGGATGGTTCAATATACGGAAATCCATCAACGTAATCCAGTATATAAACAAACTCAAAGACAAAAACCACATGGTCATCTCGTTAGATGCGGAAAAAGCATTTGACAAGATCCAACACCCATTCATGATAAAAGTCTTGGAAAGATCAGGAATTCAAGGCCCATACCTAAACATGATAAAAGCAAACTACAGCAAACCAGTAGCCAACATCAAAGTAAATGGTGAGAAGCTTGAAGCAATCCTTCTAAAATCAGGGACTAGATAAGGCTGTCCACTTTCTCCATACCTATTCAACATTGTACTTGAAGTCCTAGCCAGAGCAATTCGACAACAAAAGGAGATCAAAGGGATACAAATTGGAAAAGATGAAGTCAAAATATCACTTTTTGCAGATGATATGATAGTATACATAAGTGACCCTAAAAATTCCACCAGAGAACTCCTAAACCTGATAAACAGCTTCGGTGAAGTAGCTGGATATAAAATTAACTCAAACAAATCAATGGCCTTTCTCTACACAAAGAATAAACAGGCTGAGAAAGAAATTAGGGAAACAACACCCTTCTCAATAGTCACAAATAATATAAAATATCTTGGCGTGATTCTAACTAAGGAAGTGAAAGATCTGTATAATAAAAACTTCAAGTCTCTGAAGAAAGAAATTATAGAAGATCTCAGAAGATGGAAAGATCTCCCATGCTCATGGATTGGCAGGATCAACATTGTAAAAATGGCTATCTTGCCAAAAGCAATCTACAGATTCAATGCAATCCCCATCAAAATTCCAACTCAATTCTTCAACGAATTAGAAAGTGCAATCTGCAAATTCATCTGGAATAACAAAAAACCTAGGATAGTAAAAACTCTTCTCAAGGATAAAAGAACCTCTGGTGGAATCACCATGCCGGACCTAAAGTTTTACTACAGAGCAATTGTGATAAAAACTGCATGGAACTGGTATAGTGACAGACAAATAAACCAATGGAATACAATTGAAGACCCAGAAATGAACCCACTCACCTACGGTCACT
The DNA here is from genome assembly GCF_978045245.1 of Mus caroli. Taxonomy (NCBI): domain Eukaryota; kingdom Metazoa; phylum Chordata; class Mammalia; order Rodentia; family Muridae; genus Mus; species Mus caroli. The sequence continues at coordinate 11,660,077 of NW_028227259.1, forward strand.
TGATCTTCGACAAGGGAGCTAAAAACATCCAGTGGAAGAAAGACAGCATTTTCAACAAATGGTGCTGGCACAACTGGTTGTTAACATGTAGAAGAATGCGAATCGATCCATTCCTATCTCCTTGTACTAAGGTCAAGTCTAAGTGGATCAAGGAACTTCACATAAAACCAGAGACACTGAAACTTATAGAGGAGAAAGTGGGGAAAAGCCTTGAAGATATGGGCACAGGGGAAAAATTCTTGAATAGAACAGCAATGGCTTGTGCTGTAAGATCGAGAATTGACAAGTGGGACCTCATGAAACTGCAAAGCTTCTGCAATGCAAAAGACACCATCAATAAGACAAAAAAACCACCAACAGATTGGGAAAGGATCTTTACCTATCCTAAATCAGATAAGGGACTAATATCCAATATATATAAAGAACTCAAGAAGGTGGACTCCAGAAAGTCAAATAAACGCATTAAAAAATGTGGCTCAGAACTGAAGAAAGAATTCTCACCTGAGGAATACCGAATGGCAGAGAAGCACCTGAAAAAATTTTCAACATCCTTAATCATTAGGGAAATGCAAATCAAAACAACCCTGAGATTCCACTTCACTCCAGTCAGAATGGCTAAGATCAAAAATTCAGGTGACAGCAGATGCTGGCGAGGATGTGGAGAAAGAGGAACACTCCTCCATTGTTGGTGGGATTGCAAGCTTGTACAACCACTCTGGAATTCAGTCTGGCGGTTCCTCAGAAAATTGGACATAGTACTACTGGAGGATCCAGCAATACCTCTCCTGGGCATATATCCAGAAGATGTCCCAACCGGTAAAAAGGACACATGCTCCACTATGTTCATAGCAGCCCTATTTATAATAGCCAGAAGCTGGAAAGAACCCAGATGTCCCTCAACAGAGGAATGGATACAGAAATTATGGTACATTTACACAATGGAGTACTACTCAGCTATTAAAAAGAATGAATTTATGAAATTCCTAGCCAAATGGATGGACCTGGAGGGCATCATCTTGAGTGAAGTAACACAATCACAAAAGAACTCACACAATATGTATTTACTGATAAGTGGATATTAGCCGAAAACTTAGGATAACCAAGATATAAGATACAATTTACTAAACGCATGAAACTCAAGAAGAATGAAGACCAAAGTGTGGACACTGTGCACCTTCTTAGAATTGGGAACAAAACACCCAGGGAAGGAGTTACTGAGACAAAGTTCGTAGCTGTGATGAAAGGATGGACCATTTAGAGACTGCCGTATCCAGGGATCCATCCCATAAGAAGCTTCTAAACGCTGACACCATTGCATACACTAGCAAGATTTTGCTGAAAGGACCCAAATATAGCTGTCTCTTGTGAGACGATGCCGGGGCCTAGCAAACACAGGAGTGGATGTTCACAGTCAGCTATTGGATGTATCACAGGGCTCCCAATGGAGAAGCTAGAGAAAGTACCCAAGGAGCTAAAGGGATCTGCAACCCTATTGTTGGAACAACATGATGTACTAACCAGAATCCCGGAGCTCTTGTCTCTAGCTGCATATGTATCGAAAGATGGCCTAGTCGGCCATCAATGGAAAGAGAGGCCCATTGGACTTGCAAACTTTATATGCCCCAATATAGGGGAATGCCAGGGCCAAAAGAATGGGACTGGGTGGGTAGGGAAGTGGGGGGCGCTATGGGGGACTTTTGGGAAAGCATTGGAAATGTAATTGAGGAAAATATGTAATAAAAATATTAAAAATCAAAAAAAAAAAAGAACTGAACAAAGAATTCTCACCTGAGGAATACCGAATGGCAGAGAATCACCTGAAAAAATGTTCAACATCCTTAATCATCAGGGAAATGCAAATCAAAACAACCCTGAGATTCCACCTCACACCAGTCAGAATGGCTAAGATAAAAAATTCAGGTGACAGCAGATGCTGGTGAGGATGTGGAGAAAGAGGAACACTCCTCCATTGTTGGTGGGATTGCAAGCTTGTACAACCACTTTGGAAATCAGTCTGGCGGTTCCTCAGAAAATTGGACATAGTACTACTGGAGGATCCAGCAGTACCTCTCCTGGGCATATATCAAGAAGATGTCCCAACCGGTAAGAAGGACACATGCTCCACTATGTTCATAGCAGCCCTATTTATAATAGCCAGAAGCTGGAAAGAACCCAGATGTCCCTCAACAGAGGAATGGATACAGAAATTATGGTACATTTACACAATGGAGTCTTACTCAGCTATTAAAAAGAATGAATCTATGAAATTCCTAGCCAAATGGATGGACGTGGAGGGCATCATCTTGAGTGAGGTAACACAATCGCAAAGGAACTCACACACTATGTATTTACTGATAAGTGGATATTAGCCCAAAACTTAGGATACCCAAGATATAAGATACAATTTACTAAACGCATGAAACTCAAGAAGAATGAAGACCAAAGTGTGGACACTGTGCCCGTTTTTAGAATTAGGAACAAAACACCCATGGAAGGAGTTACTGAGACAAAGTTTGGAGCTGTGATGAAAGGATGGACCATCTAGAGTCTGCCGTATCCAGGGATCCATCCCATAATCAGCTTCTGAACGCTGACACCATTGCATAGACTAGCAAGATTTTGCTGAAAGGACCCAAATATAGCTGTCTCTTGTGAGACGATGCCGGGGCCTAGCAAACACAGGAGTGGATGCTCACAGTCAGCTATTGGATGTATCACAGGGCACCCAATGGAGAAGCTAGACAAAGTACCAAAGGAGCTAAAGGGATCTGCAACCCTATAGTTGGAACAACATGATGAACTAACCAGTACCCCGGAGCTCTTGTTTCTAGCTGCACATGTATCGAAAGATGGCCTAGTCGGCCATCACTGGAAAGAGGGGCCCATTGGACTTGCAAACTTTATATGCCCCAATATAGGGGAATGCCAGGGCCAAAAGAATGGGAATGGGTGGGTAGGAAAGTGGGGGGCGCTATGGGGGACTTTTGGGATAGCATTGGAAATGTAATTGAGGAAAATATGTAATAAAATATATTAAAAATTAAAAAAAAATAGGAGAAAATCACATCACTCAATACAAACATGAAAACGATTTGAAGAGAGAGCTTTCTAAAGTGAAACCATGCGTAAAATATGCCTAATGAGATTGGATATTAGAGACTCAGTTATTACAACTCTATTGAGACAGTCCTATATTCCTAGTAGAACATTAAAAACATGACTAGCCACTCGTTTGGGAAGCCATGCTGGATACATGTTAGGGAAACATGCATTTCTGGTTGGCTTTTGTACTGCAACACAATCACTTTTCAAGGCATCTACTCATCTTCTTCAATGTGTTCTAATACACACAGGAAGTACAACCATTCCATTGTTGAATATTTGACCCAGGAGAAATAAAAAATACATTTAAACAAGCACATGCATAACCATGTCTATAACAACTATGTCTCAAACAGAAAGTATCTGAAATGTTTATCAATAAGTGAATCTGTACACAAATTCTCTGTTCTTAGCTTATTTGTAGTTGAATTGAGTGGTTAAAATATACACATTGAAGGGTAATGATGTAAGTGAGCATGTGAAAATGTTAAGGAATGCTGTGGATGTCAGGGTCAGCATTCAAGTTCACTGGAGGAAATGACATGTGAGATAGATTGGGAAGGGACAGCTAAAACTCGGAGCTTTGGTTGCGGCCTTTGAATAATTAAACACACAGAAGCTCAAACACAAAATAAGCTCCATGAAAGACGTTTATGAGTTGGGCCTGGGTGGTTATGAATTAATATTCCATAAAATTAGCAGAGGTCATCGTATTTCTTCTCTGTTTTCGATCTGCACACCCGGTTCTTACTTTCAGATTTACCTTATGGTATGATGTGATTGCTGCACTGTCAGATATTGCGCTGCAGTATTAAAGCCACTATGATTCAACCTGTTCTACATCTAGCTTAAACAGAGATGCCTCCCACAAAATGAAGAAGAAAATGCAGAGGATCAGATGAGGTTTTTTTTATTTGATTCTTGTTCTTAATGTAGCTTTTCTTCATTGGCTGTTCTTCATTCTCTATTACAATTTTGCTAATTGCTCAGTAAATAGAAGTTAGTCAATTAATTCATAGGTTCTGGCCTACAATGTGCTTAATGTACCATATGAGACTCCAGCTTAGTAAACAGATGTTTTCTTTCTCAATGAGTATCAGTTGCAGATTTCTTCTTGATTAGGAATGGCAACCCATGTCTACTGCTCCTCTAAGATCTGGGACTATACCTGGCTTGAACCTGTGTAGATCCTTAGATCTTGAGTGTGCTGACAGTCACCTTGAGTTCATATTTGTATCATATTTGTGTCTGGAAGCCAGATTTACTTAGAGCCATCTATCACCTCTGGTTCGTACAATCTTTCTACCTCTTCTTGTGCATAGTTCCCTGAGCCATCAGAAGAGGAGCTATGTAGTCAGGACTGAGTGCTCTGAAGTCTCTCACTCTCTACACACTGTCCAGTTGTGTGTCTCTGTCTTAATTCCTGTCTACAGTAACAAGAAACTTCTCTAATGTCAGTAGAATGAGGCAGTAATTCTCTGTCTGATGTATAATTAATAAAATTCTTTTCCTATAATGTAGGTTATCATTTGGCCCAAAGTTGATATCTATTATCGTACAAAAGCTTTTCAGCTTCATAAAGTCCCATTTAATAATTGTTGGTCTTAATGTTTGGGACATAAGAATCCTATAAAAAAAAAGTTCTTTCCTGTACCAATGGATTCAAGCACGTTCCCCACTTTCTCTTTATCCGATGCAAGGTATCTGGTCTTCTGTTGATGATCGATTTTTTGCAGGGTGATTTTACTTTTCTACATCCTGTGATCTAGTTTGACCAGGACCATTTGTTGACAAAGGTATTTTTTTTACAGTATTCTTTTAGTTGTTTGTCAAAATCAGGTATCCATAGGTGTGTGGATTTATGTCTGAGTCTTCTATTTGATTGATTCTGTTGATCAATGTGTCAGATTTATGCTGATATCATATGTAATTATTACTATAGTTCTCTAGTACAACTTGAAATCTAAAGTGGTGATAATGTGTGCATTTCCATTATTATTAAAGATTGCTTTAGTGATCCTGTGCTGAGTGCTTGTGTATCTGTATGTATATGTGTGTGAGAGAGACACACACACACACAGACAGAGACAAACAGATTCCATATGAAGTTGAAGGGATAGGTTTTTCCATTTCTATGAAATTATGTTGGGATTTTGATGGTAATGTGATTGAATTTCTAGATTACTTTTGGTAAAGTAGCCATTTTAATAAAATTACTCCTATGAATCCATGAGCATGGGTCTTCCATTTCCAGTGTCTTCTACTGTCTTCAGTTTATTTCCATAATGTCTTAAAGATTTTATCATGCAAATCTTTCACTAGTTTAGCTAGAGGTATCCCAATATAATTTAATTTTTTGAAGCTACTAGGAAAGGTATTGTTTCCATGATTTATTTCCTGGTGTGTCTGGCATTTGTAAATAGGAAGTCATCCAACTTTTATTTGGTGATTTTATTACTGCTAACTTACTGAGACTGTTTATCAGCTGTAAGAGTATCAAGATGGAGTTTTTTTTTTCTTTTTTTTTCTGTGTTCATTTATTTATTATAAAATCTCAAAGAAACAATTCAGAATTATTCTTCCTGGGCAACAGATGAACTAAAGATATACACACATATATGGATAATCTATACACCAGCCATTATATGTGAAAATTTGGTTTCAGAAAATGTCCAAGTTGCAGTCTTCTTTTTTTTATTAGATATTTTCTTTATTTACATTTCAAATGTTATCCCCTTTCCTAGTTTCCCCTCCAAAAACCCCCTATCCTCTCCCCCCTCCTCCTGCTCCTCTACTCCTGCTTACTGGCCTTGGCATTCCCCTATACTGGGGCATAGAACCTTCAAAGGACCAAGAGACTCTCCTCTCATTGATAACAGACTAGGGAATCCTCAACTACATATACAGCTAGAGCCATGAGGCCATGTGTTTTCTTTGATTGGTGGTTTAGCCCCAGGGAGCTCTGGGGGTACTAGTTAGTTCATATTGTTGTTCCTTCTATGGGGCTGCAAACCCCTTCAGTTCCATGGGTACTTTCTCTAGCTCCTTCATTGGGGACCCTGTGCTCTGTCCACTGGATGGTTGTGAGCATCCACTTCTGTATTTCTCAGGCACTGGCAGAGCCTTTCAGGAGACAGATTTATTAGGCTTCTGTCAGCAAGCTCTTGTTGGCAATCTGCAGTACTGTCTGGGTTTGGTGGTTGTTTATGGGATGAATTCCCAGATGAGGCAGTCTCTGGATGGTCATTCCTTCACTCTCTGCTCTGAACTTAGTCTCTGTAACTCCTTCCATGGGTATTTTGTTCTGCCTTCTAAGAAGGATGGAAGTATCCACACATTTGTCTTTTTTATTTGTTTGTTTGTTTTTTGTTTGTATTTTTTTTGAGACAGGCTTTCTTTTTTATATATCTATATATTTTTTTCATTAGGTATTTTCCTCATTTATATTTCCAATGCTATCCCAAAAGTCCCCCAAACACACCCCCCACTCGCCTACCCACCCACTCCCACTTTTTGGCCCTGGTGTTCCCCTGTACTGGGGCATATAAAGTTTGCAAGTCCAATGGGCCTCTCTTTCCATTGATGGCCAACTAGGCCATTTTTTTGATACATATGCAGCTAGAGTCAAGAGCTCAGGAGGAACTGGTGAGTTCATAATGTTGTTCCACCTATAGGGTTGCAGATCCCTTTAGCTCCTTGGGTACTTTCTCTAGCTCCTTCATTGGGGGCCCTGTGATCCATCCAATAGCTGACTGTGAGCATCCATTTCTGTGTTTGCTAGGCCCTGGCATAGTCTCACAAGAGAGAGCTATATCTGGGTCCTTTCAGCAAAATCTTGCTAGTGTGTGAAGTGGTGTCAGCGATTGGAGGCTGATTATGGGATGGATCCCCTGATATGGCAGTCTCTAGAAGGTCCATCCTTTCGTCACAGCTCCAAACATTGTCTCTGTAACGCCTTCCATGGGTGTTTTGTTTCCAATTCTAAGAAGGGGTAAAGTGTCCACACTTTGATTTTCGATCTTCTTGAGTTTCATGCTTTTAGCAAATTGTATCTTATATCTTGGGTATCCTAAGTTTCTGGGTTAATATCCACTTATCAGTGAGTACATATTGTGTGAGTTCCTTTGTGATTGGGTTACCTCACTCAGGATGATGCCCTCGAGGTCCATCTATTTGGCTAGGAATTTCATAAATTCATTCTTTTTAATAGCTGAGTAGTACTCCATTGTGTAAATGTACCACATTTTCTGTATCCATTGCTCTGTTGAGGGGCATCTGGGTTCTTTCCAGCTTCTGGCTATTATAAATAAGGCTGCTATGAACATAGTGGAACATGTGTCCTTCTTACTGGTTGGGACATCTTCTGTATATATGCCAGGAGAGGTACTGCGGGTTCCTCCAGTAGTTCTATGTCCAGTTTTCTTAGGAACCACCAAACTGATTTCCAAGTGGTTGTACAAGCTTGCAATCCCACCAACAATGGAGGAGTGTTCCTCTTTCTCCACATCCTCGCCAGCATCTGCTGTCACCTGCATTTTTGATCTTAGCCATTCTGACTGGTGTGAGGTGGAAATCTAGGGTTGTTTTGATTTGCATTTCCCTGATGATTAAGGATGTTGAACATTTTTTCAGGTACTTCTCTGCCATTCCGTATTCCTCAGGTGAGAATTCTTTGTTCAGTTCTGAGCCCCATTTTTTAATGGGGTTATTTGATTTTATGGAGCCCACCTTCTTGAGTTCTTTATATATATTGGATATTAGTCCCCTATCTGATTCAGGATAGGTAAAGATCCTTTCCCAATCTGTTGGTGGTCTTTTTGTCTTATTGATGGTTTCTTTTGCTTTGCAGAAGCTTTGCAACTTTATGAGGTCCCATTTATCGATTCTCGATCTTACAGCACAAGCCATTGCTGTTCTATTCAGGAATTTTTCCCCTGTTCCCATATCTTTGAGGCTTTAACCTACTTTCTCCTCTATAAGTTTCAGTGTCTCTGGTTTTATGTGGAGTTCCTTAATCCACTTAGATTTGACATTAGTACAAGGAGATAGGAATGGATCAATTCACATTCTTCTACATGATAACTGCCAGTTGTGCCAGCACCATTTTTTGAAAATGCTGTCTTTTTTCCACTGGATGGTTTTAGCTCCCTTGTCAAAGATCAAGTGACCATAGGTGTGTGGGTTCATTTCTGGGTCTTCAATTCTATTCCATTGGTCTTCTTGTCTGTCGTTGTAGCAGTACCATGCAGTTTTTAATCACAATTGCTCTGTAGTACAGCTTTAGGTCAGGCATGGTGATTCACCAGAGGTTCTTTTATTATTGAGAAGAGTTTTTACTATCCTAGGTTTTTTGTTATTACAGATGAATTTGCAAATTGCCCTTTCTAATTTGTTGAAGAATTGAGTTGGAATTTTGATGGGGATTGAATTGAATCTGTAGATTGTTTTTGGCAAGGCAGCCATTTTTACTATATTGATCTTGCCAGTCCATGAGCATGGGAGATCTTTCCATCTTCTGAGATCTTCTTTGATTTCATTCTTCAGAGACTTGAAGTTCTTATCATACAGATCTTTCACTTCCTTAGTGAGAGTCACACCAAGGTATTTTATATTATTTGTGACTATTGAGAAGGGTGTTGTTTCCCTAATTTCTTTCTCAGCCTGTTTATCCTTTGTGTACAAAAAGGCCATTGACTTGTTTGAGTTAATTTTATATCCAACTACTTCACTGAAGCTGTTTATCAGGCTTAGGAGTTCTCTGGTGGAATTTTTAGGGTCACTTATATATACTATCATATCATCTGCAAAAGGTGATATTTTGACTTCTTCCTTTCCAATTTGTATTCCCTTGAGCTCCTTTTGTTGTCTAATTTCTCTGGCTAGGACTTCAAGTACAATGTTGAATAGGTAGGGAGACAGTGGATAGCCTTGTCTAGTTCCTGATTTTAGTGGGATTGCTTCCATCTTCTCACCATTTACTTTGATGTTGGCTACTGGTCTGCTGTAGATTGCTTTCATCATGGTTAGGTAAGGGCCTTGATTTCCTGATCTTTCCAAGACTTTTAACATGAATGAGTTTTGGATTTTGTCAAATGCTTTCTCTGCATCTAACGAGATGTTCATATGGTTTTTGTCTTTGAGTTTGTTTATATACTGGATTATGTTGATGGATTTCCGTATATTGAACCATCCCAGCATCCCCGGGATGAAACCTACTTGGTCAGGATGGATGATTGTTTTGATATATTCTTGGATTCCGTTAGCGAGAACGTTGTTGAGGATTTTTATATCGGTATTCATAAGGGTAATTGGTCTCAAGTTCTATATCTTTGTTGGGTCTTTTTGTGGTTTAGGTATCAGAGTAATTGTGGCTTTATAGAATGAGTTGGGTAGAGTACCTTCTGTTTCTATCTTGTGGAATAGTTTGTGAAGTACTGGATTTAGATCTTCTGTGAAGGTCTTATAGAACTCTGCATTAAACCCATCTGGTCCTGGACTTTTTTTAGTTGGGAGACTATTAATGACTGCTTCTATTTCTTTAGGGGATATAGAACTGTTTAGATCATTAATTTGATCTTGATTTAACTTTGGTACCTGGTATCTGTCTAGAAACTTGTCCATTTCATCCAGGTTCTCAAGTTTTGTTGAGTATAGCCTTTTGTAGAAGGATCTGATGGTGTTTTGGATTTCTTCAGGATCAGTTGTTATGTCTTCCTTTTCATTTCTGATTTTGTTAATTAGGATGCTTTCCCTGTGCCCTCTAGTGAGTCTGGCTAAGGGTTTATCTATCTTGTTGATTTTCTTAAAGAACCAGCTCCTTGTTTGGTTGATTCTTTGAGTAGTTCTTCTTGTTTCCACTTGTTTGATTTCGCCCTTGAGTTTGATTATTTCCTGCCGTCTACTCCTCTTGGGTGAATTTGCTTCCTTTTGTTCTAGATCTTTTAGGTGTGTGAGACAGGGTTTCTCTGTATAGCCCTGGCTGTCCTGGAACTCACTTTGTAGACCAGAGACCAGGCTGGCCTTGAACTCAGAAATCTGCTTGCCTCTGCCTCCCGAGAGCTGGGATTAAAGGTGTGTGCCACCACCCCTGGTTCTTTGGTCTTCTTTCTTTCTGAGTTTCATGTGTTTTGCAAATTGTATCTTGGTTATTCTGAGATTCTATGCTAATATCCACTTATCAGTAAGTGAATATCATGTGTGTTCTTTTGTGATTGAGTTACCTCACTAAGGATAATATCCTCCAGATCTATCCATTTATCTAAGAATTTCATAAATTCATTATTTTTAATTGCTGAGTAGTAATCCATTGTGTAAATGTACCACATTTTCTATATCCATTCCTCTAATGACGGACATCTGGTTTCTTTCCACCTTCTGATTATTATAAACATGACTGCTATGAACATAGTGGAGCATGTGTCTATATTACAGGTTGGAGCATCTTCTGGCTATATGCCCAGGGGTGGTATTGCTGGATTTTCTGGTAGTACTAAGTCCAATTTTCTGAGGAACTGCCAAACTGATTCCCAGGGTGGTTGTATCAGCTTACAATACCACCAGCAGTGAAGGAGTGTTCCTCTTTCTCTAATCCTCGCCAGTATCTGCTGTACCTGAGTTTTTTTTTAAATTGGGTATTTATTTCATTTACATTTCCAATGCTATCCCAAAAGTCCCCCAAACACTCCCCCACCCACTCCCCTACCCACCCACTCCCACTTCTTAGCCCTGGCGTTCCCCTGTACTGAGGCATATCAAGTTTGTACGACCAATGGGCCTCTCTTTCCACTGATGGCAGACTAGGTCATCTTCTGATTCATATGCAGCTAGAGACACGAGCTCCGGGGGGGCGGGGGGGAGGGTACTGGTTATTTCATATTGTTGTCCTACCTATAGGATTACAGATCCCTTTAGCTCCTTGGGTACTTTCTCTAGCTCCTCCATTGGGGGCCCTGTGAGCATCCACTTCTGTGTTTGCTAGGCCCCGGCATAGTCTCACAAGAGACAGCTATATCTGGGTCCTTTCAGCAAAATCTTGCTAGTGTATGCAATGGTGTCAGCGTTTGGAAGCTGATTATGGGATGGATCCCCGGATATGGCATTCTGACTGGTGTGAGGTAGAATCTCGGGGTTGTTTTGATTTGCATTTCCCTGATGATTAAGGATGTTGAACATTTTTTTAGGTGCTTCTCAGCCATTTGGTATTCCTTAGTTGAGAATTCTTTGTTTAGCTCTGAACCTCACGTTTTAATAGAGTTATTTGGTTTTTTGGAGTCTAACTTCTTGAGTTCCTTGTATTGGATATTAGCCCTCTATCTTTTCCCAATCTGTTTGTTGCTCTTTTTTTGTCTTATTTACAGTGTCTTTTGCCTTATAGAAGCTTTGCAATTTTATGAGGACCCATTTGTTGATTCTTGATCTTACAGCACAAGCCATTGGTGTTCAGGAATTTTTCTCCTGTGCCCATGTGATTGAGGCTTTTCCTTACTTTCTCCTCTATAAATTTCAGTGTTTCTGACTTTATGTGGAGTTCATCAGGAGGTGTTTTAAGCTCTTTTATATATGAGATCATATCATCTGCAAATAAAGATACTTTGACTTATTCCTTTCCTATATCTTATATCCTTGATCACCTTCTGTTTTCTTATTACTCTAGGTAAGACTTTAGGTGTTATATTAAAGAGGCATCAAGAGAGTGGACAGTCTTATCATTTTCTGGATTTAATGGAAGTGCTTTGAGTTCCTCTATTCTTAAGTTGATTTCATTACTTTTAATAAAATGAAGTATATCCTTTTTATCCCTATTCTCTCCAGGCATTTTATCACTAATAGGTATTGGATTTGATCAAGGGCCTTTGTTGAATCTAATGAGATTATCATGTGGGTTTTGCATTTTAGTTGGTTTATATGATGGATTTTGTTTATCAATACATGTATGTTGAACAATCCCAGCATCTCTGGGATGAAGAAAGTTTGATCATGGTAGATAATCTTTGTGATAAGGCCATCCTCTGCTATATATGCAGCTGGAGCCATGGTCCCTCTATGTGTTCTCTTTGGTTGGTTGTTGGTTTAGTTCCTGGGAGCTCTGGGGGATCTAGTTGGTTGATAGTGTTATTTTTCCTAATAGACAAATGTGGGTCTACCCCTGGGCACAACCTCTTGGAGAGGTGGAACACAGGGAGTTTGACTGCACTTACTCCATGGCCCAGGTTGGGTGCCAGGGCTGAATGTGAGAGCTGAGACACTGCTCCAGGGATGGGTAAGCACATTCTGTGAAGTGGGAAACCCAGAGCTTGTTGGGAGTCCCTGGGCAAGCAATGATGCCAGGGCCATGAGGTTCTCAAACTCTTGGACATCCAGGCACATTCAAAGTATCTTGGACTGGGAGGCACAGAAGAGCAGAAAATGAAATTGGGGAGCTGTGGGCTGGGGACAGCATCTAGCCCAGGGCTGGGGAGAAAAGGGGAGATCTGGCTTGTCCCAGCAGTGATTGTCCTTAGCTTGACAGAGGCAGGCTTGTTGGTGACTGGGAGCACAGAGAGGCCTTCTATGGAGAAATAAGCTGTGTCTCTGTAGTCGAATGCTTTCTCCATGACTCCCCATGGTGGATCTTGATGAAAGAGAAAGTCCATTGTTCTAAACAGTTTGTTGTTTGTTCATGGTGGCAAATGAATGCATAAAACCATACTCACTTCTTGGGTGGGCTGGAGATTAAATACTTTTTTGCAGGCAGGAATGTCTGGGAAGGGAAGCTTATTGACTAAGTCCTTCAGTCCTCTAGGTAACCCATTAGCACGGAAAACTCTATTTTAGTCCTACGTGACTATAGACATGTTTCTTTTATGTGAGGCACATAGCAAGTGTTTCAAGTCAGGAGTTTGGCAGGGAACTGGGCGTAGCCTAAGCCTCAGGTGTGTCTCCAGGTCTCAACCTGCTCTACCTTACCAAACTTCCTGGCATGGTTTTATGTTCCACAGTCAAAAAGGCAGAACAAGGGAAAGCTTGATTTCTCTAACTGACTTCAAATTAGGACACATCTTCTCTTACCTTAGGCTTAGGCTTAGGCATAGGCTAAAACATTAGCTGTCTTACGTTTCCAGTTTACTAACTGAAGATATTAACTTATCTTAGCCTCTATAAATATATGATAAAATTCCTTACAACAAATCCATAATCTCATATGTTAGATAGGTTATTATACATACAACTCGGTTTGCTTTCAACTGACAAAGCCAGCAATATATCTTTACTCTCCTATACCAGAAGTGTGCCAGTTCTCTAGCACTATACCACAATATATTTCACAAGAATATATTCTTAGTGAGATGCCATTATGAATCCAGGCTCACCTGGAATTCGTAATCCTCCTGCCTCTGCCTACCTAATACTGGGATTACAACTGCGAGCTGCTACATTTAATACAAAAGGATTTTGATTTACTTTCACAAGATATCAGAGATATAATACAGAGTTATAACTTCTGAAGATTTATTGCTGAGACATTTGTGTGTCTCGCAAGAATTTTGAGTCTTCTACTTGAGTCAAATGTTGTGAGTCTGGTAGTATGATGTATACTTTCCCCCCTTTATCGATTTTTTTCTTAAAAGATATCTATCTATCTATCCATTGATCCATCGATCCATGTATCAATCTATATCTCACATATGAACAGGTAGCTGGAGAGACTCGAAGAGAACATTTGATATCCTAAATCTGGAGTTACAGAAAGTTGTAAACAACTGGGTGTGAGTCCTAGAAACTGTATCCAAGTTCTCTGGAGAGCAGCTGCTCTTAAGCTCCACTCTAGCCCCCAAGATCCTCATATTTCCATTTATTGAAAACAGATTTTTAATATAATATATCCTGAATGCAGTTTTCCCTTCTTCTACTCCTCCAAGTTCCTCTCCACCTCCCTCATATCCTTTATGCCTCTCATTAGAAAACAAACATACTTCTAAGGAATAATAATGTAATCAGATAAAACAAAAACTAACATGCCAGAATAAGACAAAATGAAAACCAGGAGAAAAAAGGCCCAAGAAACAAATATAGATGCTAAGAGACCTACTCATAAACTCAAGAAACCCATAAAACTCCTAAACAGAAAAAATATATAAAACCAGTAGAGTAAAAAGAGAAAAAACTCACATAAATAATATAAAATAATGAAAATAAAATTGAGATATAATTTAAAACAAAACAAAACCCCACCATAACATTATGAGACAGGTGACCTCCAAAGTTGCTTTGATTTTATTTTCTGTTTGCCTTCAACTTCTGGGCATGTGGCCTACACTTTAGAGTAGTTTGTTTCCTCTGAGGAATCCCTTGTAGGAAACTAAATTTTCCTTTGCAAGTGCTTATCAGTTGGAGATAGCTTCTAGGATAGGAATATATGCTTGTCTTCACTTCTGCTTGCAGCTCTAGAACCCAGTCTGATGCAGACTCTGCAGTTCCTGTGCATGTAATTCAGTGCCTGTGAATTCATGTGTGTTGTTCCTGACAATGAAGTAGGCCTTGGTTTCTTGATGTCCTTTATCCCCTTTGGTCCTGAGATCATTTTGACCCCCTCTTCTTCTCAGCTTTCCTGAGTCCCAAGGGGAGGAACTTGACAGAGACATGTCCTTTAAAGCTGTTTCAAGGTCTCTCACTCTCTGAATAACATCTGGTTGTGGGTTTCTGTGTTTGTTCCCATTCACTGCTGGAGGAACATTTCTTGAGATGGTGACAGCTGAGATAGGCACTAAGTTCAGTTTCTTGGTTACCCAAACAGTGTTGAGGATGGATTCTATCTTATAGAGTGGAATTTAAATTAAGTCAATTATTGATTGCTTACTCCCACAAGCTTGTGCTATCGTTGCTGTTCCATATCTTGCAGGCAGGGCACTTTGTAAATCAAGGAGTTTGTAGCTGGTTTGTGTTTTTGTTTGTTTCTCCTTTGGACTGCACAGAGTATCTTTCTGTTCTAAAGATTCTGTCTTGTAGAGGTGAAGGCTTTATGTAGACACCAGATCTGCTTCTTCGTATTCAATGACCTGTTTGTTTTCAGCAATGGGGCCTTGTCATCACTTTGTGATGAGCAAACTCTAGTGTTGGGGACAGCCTGGATTGTTTGAGGCTACTATGGGATGGCTTTGGTCAACATCTCTTCTTCCTTCATTCCTGATACTGGAAGCTCCATTTTGTGACAAGAGATGGCCAGTTAAGACTATTTTCCCCATTACTGGATGATTCATTTAGATCAACTTTGTATATGCATATATTTTAGGAAGTTTCTACTCTAATAGGTTTCCATACTTCCCCTAAAGTGGCCCCTAACTTTAGCTGTCTCTCTCAGTATTTCTTCTCTTATTTCCTCTTCTCTCCTCCTCTCTACTTGATCCACCCATCCAGTCAATAACTATCAATAACTAGCCTATTTACCTTTCTTTTGGAAATTTATCTGTTCTTCCAGTCCCTTATTCTATACCTAACCTCCAGGATTCTACAGACTGTAGGTAGCTTAGTCATCATTGACTTAACAACTAATATCCACATACTAGCAAATACATACCATATATGTCTTTCTTGGACTATGTTATCTCACTCAAGGTGAGTTTTAACTATGACCTTATGGTTCTCTGGATGTCATCACCCCGACTTTTTGTCCCTAATTTTATTAATTTGAATATTTTCTCTGTGTCTTTTAGTTAATTTGGCTAAGAATTTATCAAATCTTCTTGGTTTCTTCGTTTTTTAAAGTACCAACTCTTTATTTCAACAATTCTTTGGTATTTTTGTTGATTTCTATTACATTTATTTTGGCCTTGGGTTTGATACGTTTTTGCTATTACTCAGTTAGTAATATGAGATTGTGAGTTTGCTCCAGGTTTTGTTTTTTCTTTTGTTTTTTGTTTTGTTTTGTTTTTGGTAGGCAATTGCGCTATGAACTCTATTTCTTTGAACAGCCTTCATTGTAGCCCATAGTACTGAACATGTTTTGTTTTAATGTTTGTTCAATTCTAACACATTTAAATTTAGATGTTGATATCTGTATGACCCATTTTTCATTCAGCAGGGAACTGATCAGTTTCCATGAGTTTGTGCTAAGTCCGATGTTACTAGAATGGCCTTTCCTTGATGCTACTATGTATTTTTCTCTTTCATCTTCTAATATTCCTTCTTTGTTCTGTACATTTAAAGAATTTCAGATCTTGGAGAAAATGCAGAAGAGATGGATAGCACAGTCAAAGAAAAATATCAAATCTAGAATATTCCAAGCACAAAACACCCATGAAATCTGGAACGCTATAAAAAGATTATGAATAATAGGAATAGAGAAAGTATAAGAAACCTAGGTCAAAGGAACAGAAAATATTTTTACCAATTCACAGGGGAAAAAAATCCCTAATCTAAAGAAGAAGATGCTTATAAGGGTAAAAGAATAATACTGAATACCAAAGAGACATGATAAAAGAAAAATTCTAACAACACAAAATATTTAAAACACTAAATGTTTATAGTGTTCCAGATATAGTGGATATTTTGTGTTTGGAATATTTTAGATTTAATATTTTTCTTTGGCTGACCAATCCATTCCTTCTGCTTTTCTCTTCGTGATCTGAAATTCTCTCTTCCATGACTTGTAATCTACTAGTAAGGCATATCTCTGAGGTTTTTGTTTGACATCCTAAGTTTTCCATTTCCAGACTTACTTCAGTTAGGGTTTCTTTAGTGAATCTATTCCTATTTTCGTGTTTTAAAATGTTTAATGTTTTATTTCATCCCACTGATCATGACACTTTGTGTTCTCATTATGTTTATTAAGGTATTTATTCATATCATCTTTGTAATCCTTGACCATATTTATAATTCTTCTTTTGAAATTTTGCACTTCAGGTAAAGAGTACATTTCTCAAGGTTTATTAAAATACAGTTTCTGGCTTTGGCTTTGGGAGGAGACGTGTTACCTATCTTGTTCATGGTTTGGTTTCTTGTGCTCAGATGTAGGCATCTGGAGATATGATGAGTGCAGTGTTTCTTGGTGTAGATATCTGGTCTCCTTTCTCTTGGATAGGTGTTCCATTCTTTTATTGCTGTTGCCTACTATGTATCTTTGGCAAATGTGTTTGTCAAGGAGTGAGAGTGCTTCTGTGGTCCAGGAAGAGACAGAAAAGCATGGGTCTGGGCTAGGGATAAAGACTGAGAGAAGCAGAAGGAAAGGGGTAAAGGAATAGGGTCCCCAGGGAGTGGAGGGGTTAGGAGGTGGGGCTCTTGCTAGCAGGCTGCAATAAAATTGAAAGGGTGCTCACCAGTGGGGAGAGGAAACTTGTGGGGAGAGGGAACTTGTAGAGTCCACATCCATTAGAAAGACAGGGCATCAAGTTGAGGAATGAGGTCGCCATCTCGCCATCCCACAGTGAAAAACTCTGACCCACAATTTTTCCTGTCTAGAAGAACTACAGGGACAAAAATGACGAGACTGAGGGAAAGGAGGTCCAGTGACTGACCCAAATTGGAATCCAGCTTAAGGGGATGCTCCAAGGCCTGACACTATTACTGATGCTATGTTGTGCTTACAGACAGGAGCATGGCTGCCCTCTGAGAGGTCCAACAAGCAGCTGAAAGTGTCAGGTGTACATACTTATATCCAAGCAATGGTCAGGAGCCAGGGACTCCTGTGGTTGAATTAGGAAAAGACTGGAAGAAGTTGAAGAGAAGGACGACCCAATAAGAAGACCAGCAGTCTCAACTAGCTTGGACCCCTGAGATCTCTCAGACACTGAGTCACCATACACCAGCATACACAAGCTGATATGAGGCCCCTGACACATATACAGCAAAGGATTGCCTGGTCTGGCCTCAATGAGAGAAGATATACATGAGCCTTTAAAGACTTGAAGCCCCAGGGAGTGCAGAGGCCTGGCAGTGGAGTGGGGTTGGATGAAGTTGGGGACATCCTTTTGGAGACAGGGGGTGGGGTGGGGGAATGGGATGAGGAACTGTCAGAGTGTGGACCAGGAGATGGCTAGATAATGAACTTAAAAAAATGTATGGAGACACTGGACTGAAAGAGCTAGAAGGATGCTGAGTTGCACATGTTTTCTTCAAAAGATTTTGCTGCTTTGGCTTTTGTTTTTACCAATGTGTTAAAACAACTGGAATTTCACCTACATCATCCAGTAATTTTGTACTTTAAAAAAACAGAGGCATATTCATTCAAGCAACTGAGTTTTTTTTTTTTTTTTTTTTTTTGACAAAGTTGTCAGGAACACACGTTGGGAAAAAACTGTGTATGTTAGTAAAACTGGTGTGTCTAGAAAAGGAGAATGAAAGTAGGGCCTGTCTCACACTAGTGACAAAAATAAATTCCAAATGAGTTAAAGACCTAAATGTAAATGTAAAACTGACATATTTATTGTGAAAAAAAATGAATGTTAGTATAGGCAGAGTATTATTGAATTAGATAAAAATCTCGTATAACAGAAACAAAAATAGATTTTTTAAAAGCTACAGAATAGACAAAAGACTAGATAGCTCTCAAATTTAGATATGATATTTAGATATTTAGATATTTCTCAAAAGAAGACTTACTTACCAAAACTAAATTTGTAAAATACTCACCATCACTACATACCAGGGAATGCATGCCAAAGCCAAGTGAGACATCTTCACTGTTAGAGCGACTGTCATCAAAAGGACAAAAGAGAAACTCTAATGAGGGTGTGAAGTCATGGGGATGGATAGAAATATAAATGAGAACAACTGTTATAGAAAAAATGGTGGAGTTTTCTTTTTAATGATGAAAACTAGAGCAACAGAGGATCTATGACTAAATATTCAACCAGCCTCTGTATGTGTAAGTAAATGAAACTAAAGAAAATGTGGTACATATACACAATGGAGTATTATTCAGCAACAAAAATGGACAAAATCCTGTCATTGTTGCAGCCTCAAGAGAACCTGTGAATCCTATAGATACACAGAAAGGCTCTATGTGGTCTCTGCCACTTGCCAGACTTAATGGAGATTATTTTATAGCTGAACACAATAGGATTATGTTGCCCAGAGGCTGAAGAGTAGGGGACATGGCATGGGAATAGAGGGGTCAGTAAGAGTAAATCTTTAATCAGGAGATGATCTTGTGTGTAACAGCTGGAATAGAATTAACAATATTGTTTATCTCAAAATAAGTAGAAAAGATAATTTTGGAATCATCACAAAGTTATGCTAAATTTTCAAGGGGATAGATACCCAAAACATTGGATTTGATCACTGCAACATTGAAATGCCACCCTATATGTCACAATTATGGATCACTGAACTCCATATTATACCCACAAATACGTGTTCACTGAAGGGCTAGCAAAAACGTAGCGATTGGTATATGATAATACTAACATAGAAAAATAAGGAAGTTGATAGCTAACTAAGAACCAATTAGTGCAAGTTTCCATCACTGAAAGGATGAAATTAGTTCTTGACATGCCAACCTCACAGAAAGAAAACTGATCATGTTGCTTGAGTACTCTGCCTTTTCATATATTAAGCAGATTGTGTAGAGCCATCACATGCAGCAGTAATCGCGTGACAATAGAGAGTTTTGAGACTGTTCTCATTGTTGCTTTGCTCTTCTTGTGTGTGTAATATTTTGTGTATGTTGCATCCTTTTCATGGTTAAGAATGAGAAATTCCTTTGGTGAATTGGGCTTCATAAGCATTACAGTGCTCTGTCATCTATCTTCTTTGGGCAAGACGAAGAATAAAAAAGAGATCATATCCCCCATACTTTGTGTGTCCTTCTCTTTAAGTTAGACTATTCTCTGTCAGTTGAAAATCAATTTCAAGTTCTTTGGAAAATTCATGTCGTTCTGTACTTTTCTATGTCAGCCAATTGACCCAGCAGCAGCCAGATAAAAGGGCATAGTATATCCTTACTCGGCATACACCCTCAGCCATTCCCAAAGCAGAAAATGAAACAAGCAGATATAATTATGTTACTGAAAAAAAAATTACTGCTCTGAAAGGTTTTATTTTAAGGAGTGCACATTACAGCATATTTTTTGAACAAAGGAAGCTCATGTTTTAGATTTTGCTTCTAAATTCTATGGACCTTGAATATATATATATATATATATATATATATATATATATATATATATATATATATATATATATATACTGGCCTTGGTGCAGCTAAAAGCATCTAGCAACAGGATATATTCCCTTCCTTCTGTCTCTTAAAGAACAACAAAAACAAATGAGAGTGCACCGAGACCACTCCCATAACACATCAAGCACTTGACCACTGATTATAATTATCTGATATTTGTTGAAGCAATACAGTGGCATGTATAAGAAAAAATTATCAGAGTGTGCACAGTTTGAAAACCTTAACCTTAAAATCAGTACCAATGATAACATGGAGAAATAAGGCAAAAGAATACAAAATTTATGCAACAATCAAACTGTCAAAACAAATCAAGAAGGATGACCAAAAACTTAAGCAAAAGTTTTTGGTCTGAATGAGTGCAAAGATTATGTCTTTGTTTTTTGAAAATTGGTTTCTTTATTAATCTGATTACTGATTAGGCTCTGGTTGTGAGAGTAATATAAACTTTTTGTTACTGATAACAAGGGTAGCACATTATAGATATTAATTATGTTAAACACCGATGAGTCAATATAAAGACATTTTATCAAGAGATCATAGTTCATCTTAAATTTTTTTATATATCTCTCTGCATGCACCAAGAGAGGTATGGGTGCACAGATGTGTATGGGTGTTTCTATGTATGCATATGAGTACATATATAGTTCATATACCCATAGATTTTGGCCACATATGGGTCGTATTGGGCAATTTGCTTTATCAATGATATCATTTTGTTGTCTCTGCTCACAATGGATAATCATGGCTCTGCAGAGACAGTTACACTAGTGGCCATATTTCTAAGACTTTTCTGGTAAAAGGAAGGTCCTTCGAATGCCTCCTGTGTACTTTTACTGAGCAGAGGACCCAGAAGGCAATGATATAAATCTTTGTCCAGTAAAGATTTAACTTTTAAAGATGAAACTGCTTTGAATAGTTCTAGGGGGAAAAGCCTTAGGAGCATTGAGTGAGACTCAGAAAGCAAACTTTGATTCTGAAAGGTAAGTGATCTCCTAAAAACTATAGCTTTGGAGAAAGGAAGTCCTAGACTTGAAGTTTCATCCAAAACTTGTATCTTTTATGGTCCCCCTCCTTTCTCATCCCCATCCCCTCCTCTCTCTTCTATTTCTATATTTTCCTTACCCAGCATCATCAAGACCAACAGCTGAATCTACAGATCCTGTGATCTAGTTTAATGCACAATAGGATTCTATCAAGCCAATAATTATTTTCACTAAATGTCTGTATAGCTTGCAAGTGTCTAGACTTTTATAAGCTACCAACAGATTAACATAGATGCTGATAAACTTGGTTAAGGACTGAGCTAAAGTTCTCATTTTTTTCTAAAGTTTTGTAAAGTTTTTACAAAGAACATCACAGGTTCTTTTACAAATGTACAAAGGAGTCATCCAGTCATTCTTCATAATGAACCTGTTCAGTTTGGTGATTAAATAATATGATCTCTTATGGACATTACAGAAGTTGTTGACAGAAACTTCTAAAAATTTCTGGGATTTGTGTCCCCTCAACTCTGTTTCTACTGTTCTCCTCCATTGCCTTTACCTAATATTACTATTTTCTATCTTGAAAATACAGGCATAATCATTGTTAGCTAGAGAAACAGGAAAGGCAGCACACTCCTGGGATGGTCAACAGATGCAGCCTGATAACACTGGCTGATGCTGACTCTAATGAGATTATTGCTAAGCACCGTGGAGAGTACCAGTGATAACAAGCACTGAGGTACTTAAACACAGTGTAGTAACCATCTAATTTCTTGTGTGGAATCTTATTTTTTATAAAGAATCAGCTTTGGAGATTTGTAAGTGATTTGTTTATTGATTATTCTCTGAATATCATGACTACAAATCAATATACTTCATACAGGAATGAGTAGATCTTAGTCTCATCTTGTAAGAGGACTGGTCACATTTTCTACACATTCACCTTCCAACTAAATTTGGCTGTAGAACATGAGTGTTGGCGCAAGATCTTTAGTCTTGATATGTATTTGGAATCTGGGGCATGTTATTACTAACACATTATGCAACTGTTCATACACATAAACCGGAATCAAGTGTTGCTGTGGGGCATCTCATAAGTATAACCATGACTACAGTTTACATAACAGCAGTAGAATGGTGTCAGACTATTTAAATTACAGTAGTGTACCAGCATCATGGGAGAACTCTGGACAAATAACTTTGGTCACTATGTATTAGCAAATTTTAAAATTCACGATTCCTAGAGTATATTACCTGAAATGGAAACTGATAAGCAAAATGTTTCAGACCTCTAAGGGTTTGTCTTTGAATCAAAGACATAGGAAAGATATCCTGCTTATAGAAATGAGAAAACTTAGGAAAATCATGCTCATTATACTACAGAGACTTTTCTAGATCTTGTCACAGCTGCTAGAATCATAGTGGTGGTAACAGGTAATACAAACATGATCATGTTCAAAAGACATGACCTTTTAGAGATATTAAAGTATTTTATTTGAGACATGGTCTTGCTATGTATCCCTGGCTGTTGTGAATGTCATTGGCCTGCTTTTACTTCCTGAGTCCTGGGGTTAAAGACGTGCACACCCAGGCCCAGCAATTGTACAAACTGTAAGAAGTGTTCAATTTGAATGAATGCTTTACTAAGAAATGGAATAAACCATTGAGTATAAGGAATTGAAGCCTAATAAAATATATACCTTCTTTTCAACCATACTTGTTTTCCATCAGAATAATAATGATATGCAATATCATCAGCACCATGTGGAACTCCTGTGGAGGAATTCTTTATAGACAGTTAATAGGTGATGGTGTTGTATTGACTCCCAACTCTGAATGCTCTTGAGCATCATTTCAGTGTGGAGAAAGAAAGCAGTGCAAGAGGGCGCTCAAGTCAGCTGGTCACAGAGAACAGCAGCTGCAGCCCATTGCAGTGGACTAGCTTTGCCTTCATATAATAAAAGTGACTCCTTTTTTTGTGTACGCCCCTGTTAATGCTTTGGTAGAGTTCAGCATTGAGATTCTGGGTTTTTTGCTCTTGGGAGATGCTTAGCTGCTGCACCAGCCATATTGATTATTATGGGTCAATTAAGTTGTTTATATTTCTTGATTTAATTGTAATAGATTACATGTGCCCAGAAGTTTATCTATTTCTTCTAGATTTTCCAGTTGCTGTTCAAATATATGTGTCCTGGATAGTTGTTGTCAATGTGACACAAGCTAGGGTCATTTGGAAGAACTTCTATCTTTTTGTCACAGAGGAAAATCTGTAGGGCATTTCTAAATTAATGATTGATAGAGGAAAGCCCTGCTCACTGTGGGCAGTGCTATTATTAGGCAGGTAACCCTGAGATGATGGGAAAGAAAGCTGAGCAAGCCATCAGTTGCAACCTTCCTCTGTAGCCTTGGCTTCTGTTTCTCCCTACAGGGCCCTGCCTTGAGTTTATGTATTGGCTTCTTTTCAAGTTGGACTACAAAGTGTAAGATAAAATGAACCCTTTACTCCCTTTTGGTCATATTGTTGTATCATGGAAATGGAAAGAAAACTATGACAAGTTTCTTCCTCTGCTGATTACCATGTTGTTTTCTGAGGCAGGATGCAGCATATCTGGGATTCCAGAACACTCGACACTGTGGAAGGAGTGTGATGAGTACGATCCTGGCAAACACAGTGAAAATCTATATTAAAACAACAAAAACAAATATAAATTACAATTAAAAATACTATTTCTGTTCCTCTTATTAAGAGAGATCAATGAGAAGGACACTGGACTAGGCATGTAGAAAGAGAGAGAATTTTTATTATTTATTTATTTTTATTATTTATTATTATTTATTTATTTGCCTGCCCCCAATCCCCGCTAGCAGAGTTTCGCCCCATCCCTATTCCCTTTATCTCTAAAAGGGCAGCCACCCTCTGGCATCCCCCCTTCCAGCCTGGCACATCAAGTCTCTGCAGGATCAGGTGAACTCTCTCCTACTGAGGCCAAACATGGCAGCCCCCTGCATATGTGTCAGGGACATTGAACCAGCCCATGTATGCACTCTGGTTGGTGGCTTAGCCTCTGGAAGTTCCTATGGGTCCAGGTGAGTTGACACTGTTGGTTTTCATTGGAGTTGCCATTTCCTTGAGGATCTTCAGTCCTTACCCTAACTCTTCCACAGGGGTCCCCAACCTCTGTCCAATGTTTGTGGATACCTGCATCTGTCTCAGTCAGCTCCTGGATAATGCCTCTCAGAGGGCTGCTATGCTAGGCTTCTGTCTGCAAGCACATCATAGCATCAATAATAGTGTGAGGGATTGGTGCCTGCCCAAGGGATGGGTCTCTACATGGGGCAGTCACTGGTCAGCCATCTTTAGTTTCTGCTCCATTTTTGTCCCTGCCATTCTTTTATACAGGACCAATTTTGAGTCAAAAGTTTTGCAGGTGGGTTAGTGTCCCCATCCATCCACTGGGGTTCTTGTCTCGCTACTAGAGGTGGTCTCTGCAGAGTCCATATCCCAACTGTTGGGCATTTCACCTGCATTGACTCCTGAGAACCTCCTTCATTCCAGGAAAATGGAACTTCTTAGAGAATTCCCCCATATCTGACCCCTGGAAGCTGCATATTTCCATTCATTTTTCCTGGCCTTCTGGAACTCTTTCCTGTCTCTCCCCATTCCTGATCCTGTCCCCTTATTCTCCTGGCCCTCTCTTCACCCACTCAGGCCTTTTCCCCCCATTTGCCTGCCATGACTGTTTTGATCCTCCTTTTGAGAAGGATTCAAGCATCCTCACTTGTGTCTTCCTTCTTGTTTAACTTCATTGGGTATGCAGGGTGTATCATAGGTATTCGAACATATTGGCCAATATCCACTTATCAGTGAGAATATATCATGCATTTCCTTTTGGGTCTCAGTTACCTCACTCAAATGATATTTTCTAGTTCCATCCATCTGCCTGAAAAATTCTTGATGTTCTTGTTTTTAATAGCTGAAGTACCCTTGTGAACCTGAAGTTCCATTGTGTAAATGTACTCCATTTTCTGTATCCGTCCTTTGGTTTAGGGACATCTGAGTTGCTTTCCAGTTTCTGACTATTACAAATAAAGATGCTATCAACATAGTGGAGATGGAATACAGTAAAGACATTCTAGAACTTATGGGGCACTCTGAAAGCAGTGCTAAAAGGAAAGTTCATGGCACTAAGTGACTTCATAAAGAAATTGGACAGTTCTCATGCTAACAAGTTTAAAGAACATCTGAATACCTAGAAAATTGAAGCAAACACACCCATGAGGAATAGACTGAAGGAAATCTCAAACTAAGACCTGAAATCAATCAATTAGAAACAAAGAGAATAATACAAAGAATCAACAAAACCAAGAGCTGGTTTTTGAGAAAATCAATGAGATAGACAAACCCTTACCAAACTATATAAAAGGCAAAGCGACAATACCCAAATTAACAAATTCATAAATGAAAAAAGGAGATATAACAATGGACACTAAGGAAATTCAAAGAATCATTGGTCTTTCTTCAAAAGCATATACTCTACAAAATTGAAAAATCTGAATGAAATAGATGATTTTTCTAGACAAATACCAATTACCAAAGCTAAATGTCAGGTAAACCATTTGAATAATCCTATATCTCCTAAGGAAAGAGAAGCAGTCATTAAAAATATACCAACTAAACAAAGCCCTGGGCCAGGTGGTTTTAGTGAATAATTCTGTCAGACTTTCGAAGAAGAGTTAATTCCAATACTCGTCTAACTATTCCACGTAATAGAAACAGAAGGAACTCTACAAAACTTATTCTATGAAGCCACAATCACCCTGATACCTAGCCCACACAAAGACTCAACAAAGAAAAAGAATTTCAGACAAATTTCACTTATGAGCATTGATGCAAAAATACTCAGTAGAATATTCACAAACTGAATCCAAGAACACATCAAAGACATTATCAACCATAATCAAAGTTGGCTTCATTCCAAGGATGTAGGGGTGGTATAATATGTGAAACTCCATCAACCTAATTGTCCATACATACAAACTTAAAGAAGAAAGCAAAATTATCTAAGTAGACGCTGAGAGACAACTTTAGTACTTAGTGGACACCTGTGATGGTTCCTTGGATGAGGGATTCTCTTAAATTAAACATTTCAATCTTTATGTTCCAAAACTGTGATAGAAGTAGTTCTTTTAACTTTAACATTTTCTATCTCAAAGTTTTTAACCCTGAAATGTTCTTGGCCAAATGGAAGACGGGGACAAAAAATGGATCAGAGACTGAAAGGAGGGACATCCAGGGACTGCCCCACCTGAGGAGCCATCCTGTTTGCAGACATCAAACCCAGACACTGTTACTTTTGCCAAGAGGAGATTGCTAACAGGAACCTTGTGTGGCTGTTCCTTGGGAGTTTCTGCCAGTATCTGACCAATGCAGATCTGGATGCTTAGAGCCAACCATCAGACTGAGCTTGTGGATCCCAGTAGTGGAGCTGGCAGAAGGACTGTAGGAGTGGAGAGGGATTGCAACCTCATAGGAGGAACAATGTCAGCTGGGCACACCATCCTGTGCTCCCAGGGATTAGACCACCAACCAAGGAGTGTACAGGAAAGAATCCATGTCCCCAGATACATATGTAGCAGAGGATGGCCTTGTCTGACATCAGTGGGAAGGGAGGACCTTGGTCCTGTGAAGGTTTGATGCTCCAGAGTAGGGGGATGCTGGAGTGGTAGGGAAGGAATGAGTGGGTGAGGGAGCAAAGGAGAGGGGGGAGAGGACAGATGTGGCAGAGGTGTTTGTGGGGGGGGGGACCAGGAAGGGGGATATTATTTAAGATGTAAATGAATGGAGTGATTAATAAAATAAATAAATGTTTTTAAATTTTTACACATAGAATTTTTTATTCACAAGTCCATGTCCATTCCATCCTCATTTCAAAATTACTTTCTAAAAGCCATGTAGCATTCCTTTAATTATAATTCTCATAATTTCCTAGAATGATTTTCTGTTATAATGTTTGGTATGTTTAAGCACATTATGGCAAGTTTTATGTGTCAATGGGACTGAGGTCAAAGAAACCCAAATTGGGTGTAAACATGTTTAATATTTCTGATACAGTGTTGGAGAAGATTAGCATTTTCATGAGTAGATCAACCAAAATATATTATGAGTACCATTTTAGATGTAAAATTCAACACTTGGGGGGTGGTGCTGAACAGAACAAAATCATGGAAGATAGTGGGATTTGCTCTTTCATCTTGAGCTACTGTATCACAGACATCTTTTCACATCTTTCAACATTGGTACTCCCAGTTATAGGCATTTGGTGCTTAAACTAGATTATGTATCACTAGCCTCTACTCATTATAATTTTTAGGTCTTCAGACTCAGACCAACCAATATTATTATTTTTTTCTTTTGAGACAGGGTTTTTCTGTGTAGCCCTGACTGTCCTGGAACTCACTCTGTAGACCAGGCTAGCCTCAAACTCAGAAATCCTCCTGCCTCTGCCTCCCAACTGCTGGGATTAAAGGTGTGCGCCACCACTGCCCGGTGATATTATTATTTCTTTTGCCACTGGAGATGCTCTTTATTTCTGACCTTCTTTTAGGCAACTATGGTGAAGATATTTATCTATATACCTTTTGCTGGCCTTGACCAGATCTTCCTGCCTGAATCAGATTGCAGGTAAATAACTCTTCCATTGAAGTAAGTTCCAAGTAGCCCCTGGACTCCCAGAATAAAATAGTGGACCTATGTGGAGTCACAGAAGTTGACACAGAACTAACCTTATATTCTGGCCCTAGATACCTCAGTACTTGCTGCAACTTAGAACAACTCTGGGTAAACTCCTGCTCAGCACAGCATTTGAAATCTTGAAGGCTCTTTAGAGGTCCATGATGCAATACTCTGTTTAACTGGCTCAGCCTGGTAGTGGTATAGTAGGTTCTTCAGAATAGCCATGGAATTCTCAAGCATCTGAGCATGCTGAGAGGATTAGGACAAGAAGGATGGTACAACGCTTGAAAAGTCAGTGCTTCTGTGATGGTCTAAAAGAAGAGTCTAAAAGTGCCTGTCTTTCTGGAAGATCTCAGAGGGGGTTGGAACTGAACCCTCTCATGTGGATGTTTTCACACCTAATTACTTCATCTGACTCATGTGCTTTGAGTCTGATTCCTTTAACAGGTTGGATTTCAATCTGAGAGTTTCCACATGAATGCAAGTCATAAGTATTTTGTGTGGTTTTCCTTTAAGAAAGAAGATGCCATTTAAATGTCCAGAGATTGCCAGATTTTTGAAATGAACAGCACATATTCAGAAATGCCACTTTTTTTTGTGACTGAGAGACATATGTGGTTGGAGTCATAATGACTGATATTTTCTGAAGGTTGCTGGCCTAGTTCAGGTAAGAAACAAATATTTTCATGTTATCTCTGAGCTAAAAACCTTCTATATCCAGCTGTTCAATTAGATCCAACTGCACAATACTCAGAAATTTTTGCATTCTGGATGTGGATCCCTCCCTTTCTCTCTCCCTCCCTCCCTCCCTCCCTCCCTTCTTCCCTCCCTCCCTCCCTCTCCTTCCCTCCATCCCTGTCCTTTCTGTTTTCTCTTTCTCTCTTGTAAGCATTTTTACTGCATTTTAGAGAAATGTGACTATACAGAATGGTAGAGTTGTGTCAATTGGCTATATTAACACACTCCTAGCTTGGTTGATCTTTTGTTTTAATATACAGCCTTTTTCATTTTCATCTAAAGCTATGGGGAAGTTAAAAAATTAGTAATCTAACAATTTTTATTTCTTCAAATTCAAGATAAGACTCCATCATCGTTCATACCAATGAGCTAAACAGAATATGAGCATGCTTTGATTCTATTCATGAGTATGTGTATGGGCACACATATCTACACAGAAATATTGGGCAGTATCTGGATCACCTGACATGAAATACCCAACAATAATTATGGTTGCTATGGGTTGTAATTTTTTGAGGTTGCCCTTAATTTAATTCATAACCTTGCTTATTCAAAAAAAAAAAGAAAGGAAATGCCATATTGAGTTGGTACAATTGTTTCTCCAGAGTAGAAGTCTACAGCGTAATCTAGGTATATACATGAACTATTTTTGTAATACATTAACTATTTTTAAATATAATCCAGGAGATTGTTATATCATATCATAAGCACATTGGACTTAAAGATGCAGAACTCTGAGGAAGAGAGTGTGTCTCTGCTCCTGTGTGACACTGCTTCTTAGAGGTGAGTAATCTATCCAAGTGGCATCAGAAGGAGAGCAGAGGCATGAGGAAGGCATCACTTGGTTATTCTCAGTCCATCTCAGCATCACTTTCCCCTAGTACAGCAGCTGTCCTTTTTGCTCCCCCTGGAAAGTGCCCTCAGGCCTGATTTCAGACATAGAGACACTCATCTTTTTACTATGGAATGTAATGAAATTAATAGCAAGAAGGCAAAACAAAACTAAAAAGAAACAACAAACAATCTTCAAAGAAAAATCAAAGTATCACAACCTTTTGACTTTGAGCAAGCTGACATCGGGTGGTTACTGAATGGCCTGTGCCACTGAGGCAGATGCTCTTCTCTAAAGAAGGGTAGGTCGCAGAGCTGTGCATTCATGGCAGTAGATAGACTCCAGCTTCCATGGAAAGCTGACTTGGAAAATATCTTTCTAATAGCAGCAGGCATGCCCTTAACTCTGGGAAGCTTTTCCTGGCTTTCCAAGTGTGTTTATGTCACTGAGACTCTCATGACCATGCTGGGTCATACCCATCCTAATATCGCTGGAATCTTGGTAGAGTAGCTCTCCTTATTTGGGAGATACAGCAGAGCCTGGGACATTTTGTTTGAGAAAGCCCAGGTTACATACAGCCACAGCAACTGTGCAAGAGAATCCTCATGGCTATTAAAGCTGTTACCTCGTTCCCTTAGTACTACTTCACTGCCAAACACAGTGTTTCCAAAGAGAACCAACTAAGTTTTGGAGCACTTTCTCAGAATAGTAGACTATGAAAATAATATAGGTATAGTTGGTTTCTCAATGGTTAAAACACAATGATTCTTTGGCACATTGCTTGGATAAGTAGAAATGTTATGAAGTGAATTATGTCTACATTAGGTCAGGCTGGAATGAGTAGATTTCCAGAGATGGAGCAAGGTAAGGATAGATTGCATAGCATTTTTTGTTAGTTTCCTCAAACAATGACAGTATTTTGTTTCTACTTTGGAAGTGAAAATGAATACCTATTTCTTTTGACTTTCAGGAAAGCACATTGGGCTGAACCCAGCCTGATGACAAGGGCAGAGGCAATCTTGGTTGATCTCATAGCCGGTGGACCAATCTCATTTATTTCTCAAATGTTTTTTTCTCAGCTCAGGACTGTAGCAATGAATGAATAAGTAGCTCTATTTTCCTGTCACTCTTATGGGAGAGAGCTAAATAATCTCCAAGGTGTCAGAAATTCAGTGTGCTTAAAAGAATAAACTTCTTCTACATAGGAAACAGGAATAATTACATCAGTTGTAATAACTGCACTGGACCATGCTATACTCTGTAAACAAGGGATAGCCTGTCTAGTGTTCATCAAATTCTACCCTGTGAACAGTTGTATTATAAGGGTAAAAACACTTTAATGTACATAAAATTTCAATGCTATAACAAAATACATATAAGCAAATGGGAAAATGAAGAGAGGCTATTTGGATGAGCTGTAGGTTTTTTATGTTTCATTTAAAATATTTTGTCTAATTATTTGTTCTTTGTACAGACTTCACATACACAAACAGACCTTTTGTATGAGAATCTAAAAATAACCACAGTAAGGACATCCTGGAAACAAACAGTAAAATGAAATCCACTGAACCATATTTCGGAGTGATTCCACTTCCAGGATCTCATTCTTATTCCAAACTCCATCACAACTGTTGTCTGTGGCTCTCAGTAGCCAAGGGTTTCAGACCCTTTGTTACAAGGATTTGTCAATCGGTGTGCCTGAAAATTGCCACCTGGTTGAATAGCTGCTTGTGCAATAAAATTTTTGAGACTTGTGATCTTTTGCAATTTAATTAAATCTCTTTTATGTATTAACCCACAAATCCACAGAGAATTTGATAAGAATTAGGGAGTGAAGAGTTTTCTGTATTATTCAGCTAATTTAACATAGACTCCTAAAAACAAATGTGGTAATTCAACAGTACTTTTTTGGGGACAATGTGTGACTTATAGTTAGTAGTATTTCAAACTATTTCATGTCAGATAGAAACATATTTTTTGTTCAAAAAGAGAAAGGTATTTTGATTCAAATAGTGAAAATAGCTAACATACATTTTAAATTTCACACTCAAGTAAGTCCTAGATTCAATATGGCCATATACAGTTTTAGTAAGATTTATAATAATAACAATATGAGAAATATTATCTTAGAAATGTAAATATATTGACTCAGCTAAACTCTACACTATTACATAAACTAGCAAATATTAATTTAGAAAATATGTTGCTGGGCAGTGGTGGTGCACACCTTTAATCCTAGCACTTGGGAGGCAGAGGCAGGCAGATTCCTGAGTTCAAGGCCAGTCTGGTCTACAGAGTGAGTTCCAGGACAGACAGAGCTATACAGAGAAACACTGTCTCGAAAAACCAAATAAAAAAAGAAAGGAAAGAGAAATTACGTTAGTGGAAAGAGAAATGCTAGTGTCCTTGAGCAGCCACTCACTGGGGTGTAGCTCAGACTCAGATGTGTTGTGGTTGCAAAACAGTGCTCAGAGCTGCCATTTGCTTCCTATCTATGAAGAAGATATTGTCAGAGAATGGACTAAAGCACTTTATTTACAGTATAAAATTTAATTCCACAATAACCCTTGATGGTGACATTAGTGTGGTTTTAAGACAGTGAAACTAAGGATCAAGAATAAATCGTTTGCTTAGTCACAAAACTACACGTAAGGAAACTGTGTTCAGGTGGTTAGACTCCATGACCTGCATCTCCCCATGCTTCGTGTATTCACTGTATCTTATCAGCATTCACTGAAAGCTCATGAGTCAGAATTAGACCACTGAGAATGAGTTACTGCTGAAAAATTACCGTTTGCCTGATTACTTGATTAAGGTAGTCCAGAAAGAAGAAAGAAGTAGAAACTTTAAATTCTGAAAAAATATGAATACCAGGTAATTGATTCTATACTTTATAAATATAAATATACTTGTTGTAAACATAAATCCAGTACTCTTGACTCAGGTATCTTTGAATCCTTCAATATTATTTGAATGGTTATCTTTTTCTTTTTCGTTTTGTTTTGTTTTGTTTTTTGTTTTTGTTTTTCAAGACAGGGTTTCTCTGTGTAGCCCTGGCTGTCCTGGAACTCACTTTGTAGACCAGGCTGGTCTCAAACTCAGAAATATGCCTGCCTCTGCCCCTCCAGTGCTGGGATTAAAGGCGTGCGGTTTTCTAAGATGTGGCACGTTCTTTTGAAATGCCATTTCTGTCTTTAGAGATGGACAAAACTGTGATTTTTTTTTTTTTTTTTTTGCTCAGTGATTATACTCCAGTAAGATGGGATAAGATTAATTTAGATATAGTGTAATTTTTGTAAGTTTTATAGAAAATATCATTTAATTTTGTGTGCTTGTGTGTGTTTGTGTGTGTGTGTGTGTGTGTGTGTGTGTGTGTGTGTGTGTGCCTGCAGATGCCAAAGGTGTCAAATTTGATGGAGTGGGAGTTATAAGTAGTCATGAGTTGTCCAACACGAATCTTGGAAAAAAATTGAGTCTTCTCCAAGAGTAGTGAATGCTTGTAATTGTTGAGCTATTTCTCTCGCACCAGGTTTGGTGTTCTCACTGTGTATTTTAGAGAAAGATAAAAGCTAACAAGGGAGAAGAAATTAATGTTATTATTTGAGTGAGTTTGTTAACTAAAAAATATGGATTGAGAACTGATCTTGAGAGACTTTACTGTCAAACAGGTTGGTTAGACTAATGTCATCTGGGTCTCAGAGCTGCCAATTGTAAAACTGATAGATTGATAGTTTCAAAACCACTCCCTTTCTATAGTTGAAGCTTTTATAAAGCAAACACTAATATGAGATCTTCCTGAAAAAAGATGAATGTGTAGAAATTTGAGTGGTGATGTATATAAACAAGGAATTTAATAAGTGAGAGACTTTTTATTGATTTCTTTCAGGTGCATAATACTAGCATGTGAACACTAGCACAGAGTGGTGGCCATTTGGTGCTGCCTTTTAAAGTATCAAACAGGGAAAACGGTTTGTTGTTAGAAGAATCTGTCTTCCAGCATTATCTATCCATCAAGTATCTATCATCTATCTATCTGTCTATCTGTCTATCTATCTAATTATCTATCTATCTATCATCATCATCTACCTAGCTATTATCTATCTAATCTGTCATCTAATTGTATATCTATTTGTCTACCTAAATCTAGATAAGCATTAAATATTGACATTAGAAATATGGCGCTAACAATCTATAAATGTTCCCTTATATTTATGATCCCAAATGTGGTGATTTGAATGAAAATGGTCACTATAGGTTCATATATTTGGAACAATTTGGGAAGATTTAGCAGGTGTGACCTTATTGTAGGAATGTGTCACTTTTGGTGGGCTTTAAGATTTTGATAGCTCATTCTATTTCCAGTTAGCTCCCTGGGCCTTGTGCCTGTGGAAGGAAATGTAAGCTCTTCTCCAGGAACCATGACTTCACCAACATTGAATAGTTAGCTAGATCTCCAATACCAAGCATGGTTTTCCTCTTGTTGAGCAGATTGTAAACTTAATTAGAGATCTGTTGGTTACTACTAGGGAATGCAAGTCACTACTGCACCCTCAGGGCTATTGTGCCGTGCTGGTTACTGTTGTGGTTTATGAGTGGTAGAGTTGGGTAAGACTATTGATTACTTCCAACCTTTGGAAGCCTGAATGTCACCTTCTGCTACTGTGAAAGGTAGTCCTTAGGAAACAGATACAGCTCAGGTCAACCAGGCTCAGCAGCCTCTGGGTTCTCCTTCTGAAATGCATGATTTCTTCAGCAAAATGGACTTACCTTCCATTTCTGACTGGTAACCAAGGGCAATAGGCTGTATATTTTAGGAGTCTTTTTGATATTTCTGGACAACAGTTCAAAAGAGGGCTGTTACTGATTCTAATATTGGGGGTCTTTTGATCTTGGAGGGAGCACCATAAGCCCAGATGAGAAAAGTTGACATAAAATACGCATATTTATACACCAAGTTTTGTGTACTACAGGTTCAATATAGAACTCTGATAATAATTTTATGCACCGATAAGCTAATAAATTAGGAGGTTTATTTTATAAATCTATTTGTATCCCACCACCCCAACTTTCATCTTTCTCATCTAAAGTGCAACAGATAAACCAAACACATTCAAAATGGACAGGGATATCAATACAAATGGAGGGAAATGATAATCTAATAACTATATTTTAAATGATAATCTGATAACTATATTTTCAGAGATGACCACTTTTAATTTTCTTGTAATCAATATTTTTCTCTTTCTTCATTTGGAAAGTAAGTCCCTGTACATTCTCTACATACTATATATTGTGCTAATAGTAATAATATACCATGAAACTAATAAGAATATAGAAGATCCCCAATGAAAGTGTTTTTTACTTTAAAATAATATAAGCCATGAAATTCCTTATTTTCCGTATAATGTTCAATAAGTTTTATGTGACATTCACCTTATTATAATATAGCTTTGAATTACATTACTTTAAACCACTGTAAGTTAATTAAAGTATTCTTAATAAGGTTCAGTAAGTCTGGGTTAAGTTATGATTTTCAATAGGCTAGTAATATTAGATGCATTTTTGACTTACGATAATTTCAGTTTACTATGAAAATACTGTGATGAAACCCTAACATAAGTTGGATGATTTTATAGGCTCTTCTGGATCTTATATGATGGATGCATAAAAGTGAACAGTAAACACAGTGGTCTTTGAGATGCTATAGCTGAATGTGGATGACTGTCATCAGGCCTCCTCATTCCTTCCTACCATTTTGGATTTTATCCCTGCTTCTCATCTTCCCCTGGGCTCCTTCACAGCCATTCACGTTGGGAACATGCTCCTGGAAACCAAATCCATTGTTTATTCACCATAGGAGCAAAGTCTTACTTTGGTTTCTGAGTCACACGTCATTTGCCAAAAGGCATATGATACTGGGCCTATGGACAAGACCTAACAAATTCTTTTCCTGACAGTGTGTGTCATGGAGTAATAGAAAATTAAACAAAATAAAAAAACAAAATCAGAGAAAGAAAGCCTAAATTTAAAATGTGGCCTCTATATATTAGTATCATCATGGAAAGGTTAATAACACTAAACACCATTTTTTCCAGTAAGACAGAAAATAATGCTTTATCAAAAGAAGTTAATCAGAGGATTAACCTTGATGTGTACCCAAGTATCCCCAAACCAGTATAAGCCATGTACATTAAAAATTAATGACTAATCTGATATCATTTACATTAGGAATGATCAGATTAAAAACTACTTCAGAAGACAATTTCTTTCTCATCTCAATTTCCATAACCCCTATACACTTTTAGTATTTTCAATTTTTATGCTAAATTTGGCTTGTAACAGAGGTGAACATGAAACACTACAGGAGGTGAGGAGACTTGAGCATATGCTCTTGTGGGATTCCCAGAAAGGTACCTAGCTGTGAGAAAGAACAACCTGGAGTTAGAGATGGCAATGGGCAGATGCCAAGTCTGAACACTCTCTCCTCCAAAGACTGGAGTGAAGAGAACCACTGTGGGGTAGGAGGAGGTCACAGGTGGTTGACCTCACACTGACAGAGATCACTATGGGGACAAAGAGGATGTTTTTATGGTTTGGACATGAAATACTCTCAAAGGTGCATGTGTTAAAACTTTAGTCCATTTGTGTTCTTCATAGCTGAATGGACCATTAGGAGGCAGGCCCTGGCAGAGGAAATACATCACGTGTCAGATCTTTGAGGAACTCAGTTTGCTCCTGGCTCCCTCCTTTGGGGTTTTGCTTCCTTACTTCTAAGATGGAAGTATCTTTCCTCTGGTATGCCTTTGACAAGGTTGTCTTGCTCTAGGCCCACTGGGCACAGACTGAAGTCTCCGAAACTGTGAACATACAAAAATATTATCTGAAATTGTTTGCCTCATGCACTTAGTACCTGTGACACCAAAAAGTAGCATAGGGGACTAAAGGTGGGGAGTACTAGGCATGGAGCCTTAGGACACAGGCTTACATAGTCACCTAGTAGTAAGCTAATGTGGCTCTGGGAGCAAATGTAGTTCTGTTTCTTTCACTGAAGGGCTGAAATACACTAATGTGCATGTTTTCAAGTTATGATCACCTGTGAGGCTGTGTGTTAATGACACACATCATGTCACTCTTTTCCAAAGCCTGGTGACATCCACTGAGCCAGTAAAGTGGCATTGAAATGATTTTACTCTTGTTTTATGGTGCATGAAAGAGATTTAGAGGGCGCTCCCACCTGACTCAAACACTGCTACTCCAAAGCACTTCCTGGGTTTTAAGATATTTATCTACCGGAGGATCCCGCAAAACCTCTCCTGGGCATATATCCAGAAGATGTTCCAACCAGTAAGAAGGACACATGCTCCACTATGTTCATAGCAGCCTTATTTATAATAGCCAGAAGTTGGAAAGAACCCAGATGCCCCTCAACAGAGGAATGGATACAGAAAATGTGATACATTTACACAATGGAGTACTACTCAGCTATTTAAAAGAATGAATTTATGAAATTACTAGGCAAATGGATGGGCCTGGAGGGCATCATCCTGAGTGAGGTAGCCCAATCACAAAAGAACTCACATGATATGTACTCACTGATAAGTGGATATTAGTCCAGAAACTTAGAATACCCAAGATATAGGATACAATTTGCAAAGCACATGAGACTCAGGAGGAACAAAGACCAGGGTATAGACACTTTGCCCCTTCTTAGAATTGGAAGCGGAACGCCCATGGAGGGAGTTGCAGAGACGAAGTTTGGAGCTGAGATGACGGGGTGGACCGTCTAGAGACTGCCATATCCAGGGATCCATCCCATAATCAGCCTCAAAACACTGACACCATTGCATAAACCAGCGGGATTTTGCTGAAAGGACCCTAATATAGCTGTCTCTTGTGAGACTATGCTGGGGCCTGGCAAACAGAAGTGGATGCTCATAGTCAGCTATTGGATAGATCACAGGGCCCCCAATGGAGGAGCTAGAGAGAGTACCCAAGTAGACCCTATGGGTAGAACAACAATATTAACTAACCAGTAACCCCCGGAGCTTGTGTCACAAGCTGCATTTGTATCAGAGGATGGCCAACCGGGGTGGCCTGGTTGGCCATCAGTGGAAAGAGAGGCCCATTGGTCTTGCAGACTTTACATGCCTCAGTGCAGGGGAACGCCAGGGCCGGGAAGTGGGAGTGGGTGGGTGGGGAGTGCGTGTGGGGGAGGCGAAGGTGTGAGGGACTTTTGGGATAGCACTGGAGATGTGAAAGAAGAAAGTACCTAATTAAAAAATAATAAAATAATTTTAAAAAGATTTTTATCAGACTTGGGTGTGTTTCCTTTTACTATTTCTTGGCAATTAGGAATTACTTTGAACTATTGTGTGATGGAGTAGCTGCTATGGAAACATTAATGCACAAGCATGCAAACCCTGCCACCACATCAGATGCCACTGCCCTTTGGCTATGCTAACTTTCTCATCTGGTTTTCTGAAAATTATTTCCTTTTTATTTCTCCCCTAGACACATGCACATTATGCTTATAATAAAAAAAATCTCCTTTTAAAATGACTCGTTCTTTTGAGACCAAGAACCAAAGATATTGGTGAAAATGCAACCTATAAAATAAAATAATCTATTAAAAATATACATATAATCTTTATTTTATATTTCAATGCTACACATAAAATATGCAAAGAAAGTAAGAAGAGAAAATTAAATTCACATGCAAGTGCCACATTTAGATTATATTTGCAAAGAATATGCATGAATTGACTTATGATAATACCTTCATAATAAATAATAAATGAAGATAATCAGGATGTCTACATTGTGATTGAAATTATAAAATCGTAAGTGTTGCATATGTCTATGAAATATTAGTAGTCATAAATGTCTTCAAGAAATCTTTCCACATATGAATGTGGATCTATACTAGTATAATACAAATGTTCAAAGTAAAGTGCAGTAAGGTGGCAACACTTTACTACCTAAGGAGATGTTTTCTTTGTTTTCCTTTCATTTCTTCCACATTAACCTGAAAAGCCCTTCTGCCAATCAAACTTCAGATGCTTTATTTTGCTGCTTTATTTAGTATTTTGCTTAAACTGGGAATCAGTCATCATTTAAAGAAATATTGCTTATTTAGCAAAGGTTTATAGACAGGATGTGTAAGAGTAATTCTATGCCTGAGTTTAGAAAAAGATGGTGAAAAGTTGTTCTTGAATACAATGAAACTCAGGAAATCATTTTTAATGATGTACTTTTTCTTTCAGACAGGAACAACTACAGTCAGAGATGTGACTGTGGGATGGCATCCCTCACTTGATGTCCTGTCTTCTTGCTGGAGGTGGGCTCTTTAAGTCCCCTCTCCCTACTGTCAGGCATTTCATCTAAGGTCTGTCCTTTTGAGTCCTGGGAGTCTCTTACCTCCCAGGTCTCTGGTGCATTCTGGGAGGTTCCCCACCCCCCAACCTCCTATTTCCTGGGGTTGCCTGTTTACATTCTTTCTGCTGGCCCTCAGAACTTCAGTCCTTTTCCCTCACCCAATACTAGATCAGGTTTCCCTCTGCCCCCACTCCCCACCCCTACCCCATCCACTTTTTCTCCCAGGTCCTTCCCTCCCCACTTGTTTTCTTCTCTCTCCCAAGTGGGACTGGGGCATCCTCACTTGGACCCTTCAACTTGTTGACCTTTTTGAGTTCTGTGGACTGTATCCTGGGTCGTTGTCTTCTTCTTCTTCTTCTTCTTCTTCTTCTTCTTCTTCTTCTTCTTCTTCTTCTTCTTCTTCTTCTTCTTCTTCTTCTTCTTCTTCTTCTTCTTCCTCTTCCTCTTCCTCTTCCTCTTCCTCTTCCTCCTCCTCCCCTTTCCCTTCCCCTTCCGCTTCCCCTTCCCCTTCCCCTTCCCCTTCCCCTTCCCCTTCCCCTTCCCCTTCCGCTTCCCCTTTCCCTTCCCCTTCCCCTTCCCCTTCCCCTTCCCCTTCCCCTTCCCCTTCCCCTTCCCCTTCCCCTTCCCCTTCCCCTTCCCCTTCCCCTTCCCCTTCCCCTTCCCCTTCCCCTTCTTCTTCTTCTTCTTCTTCTTCTTCTTCTTCTTCTTCTTCTTCTTCTTCTTCTTCTTCTTCTTCTTCTTCTTCTTCTTCTTCTTCTTCTTCTTCTTCTTCTCTCCTCCTCCTCCTCCTCCTCCTCCTCCTCCTTTTTTTTTCCCTAACATCCACTTAGTGAGTACATACCATGCATGTCCTTTTGGGTCTGAGTTACCTCACTCAGGATGATATTTTCTAGTTCCATCCATTTGCCTGCCAAACTCAGGATGTCCTCATTATTAATAGCTAAGTAGTATTCCATTGTGTAAATGAACCACATTTTCTGTATCCGTTTTTCTGTCATGGACATCTAGGTTGTTTCCAGCTTCTGGCTATCACAAATAAGGCTGCTATGAACATAATGGAACATGTCCCCCATGGCATGGTGGAGCATCTTTTGGGTATATTCCGAAGACTGGTATAGCTAGGACTTCAAGTAGATCTATTTCCAATTTTCTGAGGAACCTCCAGAATTACAGGGATGGAAATGAAAAGGAGCCTGAGGAAAAGAAGGTCCAGCGACAGGCCCAAAGTGGGATCCAGCTCAAGGGGAGGTCCCAAGGCCTGACACTATTACTGAGGCTATGGAGAGCTCACAAAAAGGGATCTATCACGACTGGCCTCTGAAAGACCCAAGAAGCAGCTGAAAGAGTCAGATGCAGATATTTACACCAAATCAATGGACAGTAGCAGCTGGTACCTTTGGTTGAGTTAGGGAATTCCGAAAGAAGCTGAGGAGAAGGGCGATCCTGTAGGAGGAGCAGCAGTCTCAATTAATCTGGACCCCCAAGATCTCTCTAACACTGGACCACCAACCAGGCAGCATACACCAGCTGATATGAGGCCCTCAATACACGTACAGTAGAGGACTCCCGAGTCTGTGTTCATTCAGAAATGATGTACCTAACCCTCAAGAAACTGGAGGCCCCAGGGAGTTTAGAGGTCAGGTGGTGTGGGGTTGGGGGGTGGGGGCAACCACATGGAGACCGGGTGGATTGGGGCAGAGGTGTGGGATGTGGAGCAGACGGAGGGTGGATAGGGAGTAAGGAATAGATATCGCATGTAAAAAATAAAATTTAAAAAAGATATATTTTTTCCTCCAGTGTCATGATAAAATGTGTAGTTTTGTTACATTTTTCTCATGGTTGATCATAAAAGTAACTTAAAGGAGAAAGGCTGGTGGGGCCGAAGAGACAGCTCAGCTGTTAGAAACAGAGTGCTCTTCACAGGACTTGGGTTTCATTTCCAGCACCCAAACAGCAGCTTCCAGCTGTCTGTAACTCTAGTCTTCTTCTGATCTCCTTGGGCACCAGACATGCAAGTGATGAACAGATGGGCAAAAGGCAGACAAAACTCCCATACACATGAAAATAAATAAAATGAATCAAAATTGAAAGAAGTACAACATTAAAAATAAAAAAAGAAGAAAAGAAGAAAGTATTTGGGGGCCCTCAAGCTCTTTCTGGTTTTGAGAGAGTAGAGTTGGTCATGGTGGGGGGACATCATGGCAGTAGGAGCTTGAGGTAACTGGGCACACT
Organism: Mus caroli; assembly: GCF_978045245.1. NCBI lineage: Eukaryota > Metazoa > Chordata > Mammalia > Rodentia > Muridae > Mus > Mus caroli. The sequence goes on from NW_028227259.1 coordinate 11,701,224, forward strand.
GCGTCTGCAGTCAGGAAGCACAGAAAGATTGCTGCTCGTCTCAGACTACTTTCTCTCCCTATTCAGACTGGGTGCTACCCATATTCAGGGTGGTTCTTCTCACTTGAGTTGAAGCTTTTTTATTGTTGAAATTCTCTCAAATATATGTCTTGGGTTCAGTCTCCTAGTAGATTCTAAATATCATTAAGTTGATAAGTAAGATTATCCATGATTGGTGGATTGCTAAGATACTTCATATTGGTCAACTATATTTTCTTTATTTTCTTAGTTTCAAGACATTTGGTTACAGTCTGGGAAATGAAGGTAGATGCATTTATAAAAATGCTTTTTACTTTAGAAGACTCCCCTTAAAATCTAAAATGAACTTCCTACATTCAATCATAGTCACAATGCAGAAAAGATTTCTCACTTGTTAAGGATACAGGAAAGAATTGCATACCCTCATGATACTACTTCATTTGTTTTAATAACATATTTAGGTAGAGTTATAGAAATTGTGTGGTCAGTAGGGTTAGGGTTTGAGAATATCAGCTGAAGAAGGAAGGACACACTTGTGTGGCATTGCAATAGCATACATCAGTAAGCTACATTTGACTCCTGTTTGGTTTTGTGGCTTCATTATAGACAATTGCCTAATAAATATTTCTTTTGTAAGTTAAAAATTTGTAAAAATGTTTTGTGTGGAATGTAGACTATTTGTTTCTGCGAATATTAGAATGATCTGCTAAAGTATGAATGCCCCTTCAACAGAGCAGAAGAAATTGTTAATGATTAGTTTGTGCTGCCATCACTGAGCAAACAAGGAATTGCTTTATGAGCCCCATAGAACGTAAATGGCTCAGCATGCACTGTGGTCTGTAAGAGAAACAGAAAGGTCCCCAAGTAATAAGTAATTATATTAGGGAAGATAAATGGGAAAAGCAAAACATATTTAAAACAGGAGAAAGACATTAAAACTCTGCAGGTTGATTAAAAACCAGAAATAACCACTGCTGTGACTATTTATCTCCTGTGACTCAGCAGCAGGAAGCAAAATCTTTGGAGAAGATTAAAAGTAAACACTCCCCGAAGAAGCTATAAATGTTCCACAATTTCAGATAAGTTATCAATGCTCTGAGGGAATTTGTAATTGTACCAAGAAAGTCAGAAAATTAGAACATCTTGAAAGAGATAAGAGATTGGAAATATTTTTGAGACTGTGTTTCCTGGGTCTGCGTGTCCTCAAAATCAGGTTGGTAATTGCATAGCCAAAAGCTGAACAGACATGGGGAAATTATTTTTCTGTTGAATCAAGGGTTTAATTGTAAAATGCGAGTGGTGATTTTTAAGGAATGCTTAAAATTTAAGACAAGTACAGGCTATAATTAAACATGGATATCCTTCAAGTGTATTGCAGGACTTATTTTCCATTCAAATATATTTTGCAGCAGGATCTCATGCAGAGAAACACCATGAAAACAAAGAACAGGGGAAAAAATGAGATAAGCATTCAGTGCTCACTGTTTTACACATTTAATATGTATGGAGTGCTGTTCTATGCCCGGCTGTTTTCTGGATATTATTGATACAATAATGGATGAAATTCTCAACATCGCTCCAAATTTTCACCTTAAAAAAAGAAACAACAAAAATATTATAGTGTACAATCACTTTATTTTAACATTATATAACAATACATATTTCAATTATCAAAAATTATTATTGAAACTCAGGAAACAGCTATTTCAGAAAAAGTAGGTCCAAGATCAAGAATTGAACAAATGGCTCAGTTAGATTCCGGCATGGCTTGGCAATTTCATGGTGCCTAGTTTTCCATGTTTTGTAGTGTCCTGTCCGGGGGCTTCCAAAATTTCAAGGTTATTCTCTTTTCCAGTGGACATCAATAATGATTACTACGGCAACAAATACGTAGCTCAACCCTTTGACTGTTGAGACAGCTGTGAAAGCTTCTATTAGCTCTCGAGCTTCTGGTAGATCCAGCTGGGGTAGCTACAGTAACCTCAGCCTTGCCTCCACTCTCATTTCTTTAAGCTGTATCTCAGGAAGGCACTACCAGCACATCTCCCAGAAACCTCAGTTTGAGAGATTTTTGTCTCAATGACACGTGGATAAATTGAGGGGAGCCAAGGACTTCTTTGAGGAGCTTGATAAAAAGTCAAAACTTTTCTTTCATTTTTGTTTTTTGTTTTTTGTTTTTTGGTTTTTTTTTCGAGACAGGGTTTCTCTGTATAGCCCTGGCTGTCCTGGAACTCACTCTGTAGACCAGGTTGGCCTCGAACTCAGAACTCAGAAATCCTCCTGCCTCTGCCTCCCAACTGCTGGGATTAAAGGCATGTGCCACCACTGCCCTACTAAAACATTTTTTATATGACAGAAATAAAGTCATTTTTTTGGGGGGGAATGTTAGATATCATGTATATATTAACATATAGAAACTTTTGAAAATTCCATGCCTATTAGCATTCATGTCTGTTAAAAATAATTTTTTAAAACAAATATTGTACTTGAAATAATTTATATACAGCTCCTTATCATGGTATTTAATGGCAACCTTTATAAATTCTCCATAGTCTCTGTGAAGGGAAGTCTTATTAACAAAGAAAAATGAATAATCCTTTAAGCACATTTTATTATGATTTTAGCATTATGATTATTAAAATTATATGTGGGAAGTCTTATAATTCTTTTTTTCCTTAGGAATTCTCATGAAAATTTTAAGCATGGACATTCTAAAGGTTCTACCCTGCTGTGATCTTCTTCTATAAGCACTTACCACTAATAACAGGACCCCTGTGCTTTCCCATGACACGGCTCATAAAACCTTGAAAGGTGTACTTCTGACCTGAGTAAGAAATGCAGACCATCAATGCAATGCTTGATTGGTTTCTGACAATGTTTCTCCAACACTGGGAGTGGCAGTTTAGAACACACACGTTTGATCTTTTTTTCCCAGATCTGCAGATACTTCACTCTGTTCTCTTCCATTACTGTACTGTTGTAAACAGAAATTAAACACTTATATTTCTCCTTCCTACTCAATGCCTTTAGGATTTGGAAAGTCTTATTGAATATTCATATTTTCATGGCAATTAGCTATTGGCATAAGTTCAATAAGAATCTGTTCTTGTTGTAACAAGACATAATTGGGAACATTGGTTACATTACTGAGGCTTTGAAATGTCATACTGGAGAATAATGTGCATAAAATCTGGTTTGGTGAACTGAAGTTGACTTTATGGAAACAATATTTAAAAAACACTCTTGGAAAAACAACCTAGAGCCTGGCTTATGGTATTCTTATTATCAGAGTTAACAAAAGGAAAGTCTTACTTCCTGACCAGAAAAAAACAAGCAAACAACAACAACAACAACAACACCGAAAAACATTTGATGTGATTGTGAATTCAAGAATCATTCACCCGTGTGTCTAGGAATTCAAATGGAATCTGTGCTCAGCTGTCAGATTTAAGTTCTCACAGTAACTTGCCATATATGATCATAGTTCTCTAAAGTTTATATTTTTCCCATTAACTTGACTTGGAGACAGAAGACTCCTTTTCTGAAGTTTTTCAGACTAAAGTTTGATAATTTAATATAAACTTGGAAGAATTCACACAGAAGGGATGATGTTATGTGTGGGCCAACTTTCTGCCTAGGGCAGTAAAGGCCACATGGGCAGTTAGCAGAGAACACCCAGTTCTGTCTTCAGAGACACTCAAAATACATCCTGGCAATTCAAGCAGTTTGCCCCTGTCATCCTCTTGCCAAGCATTTAGAATATTCTCAACTCTAGCCCCCCTGGGCTTAGAAACTGCAACTCTAACTTTTCATATTTGTTTTCTTTTCATTTTCAGAAATTCTGCTCATGATGTGTAACTTTTAACATCACTAATCAAATGTGCTGTTTTACCAAGTTCCAGCAGATGGTTCTGCTGGTATTTAAGGAGAAATTGGCAATTGAATCAGAAGTGGACATATATTTTTTTTCAAAGAAATCAGGACTGTTTTTAACAACCAAACTTAGTCAGGATAAAGGCTTAGTTAAATTCATCAAGCATGGCATGTAGTGGGTTTTCCAAGGGCTTAATTACTGTAGTGTTCCTAAAAGGGATATTTATAAAATATGTAGCTAGACTGCTATCTTTCTTAGAAACTTTCTCTATTTACCTAGTCCCACTTTGCTCAGTGACTCTCCTTTCTTTGTAGAATTTAATTCAATTCTCTACTAAGGTCTTGTTTTAGTTAGAACGTTATTGCTGTGAAGAGACACCAGGACCCAGGCAACTCTGATAACTGAAAGCATTTAACTGGGGCTGACTTAGAGTTCAGAGCTTTAGTCCATTGTCATCCTGTTGGGAAGCATGGTCAGTAGACATGGTGCAAGAAAAGGAGCATCAGGCAGAGGGAAGAAGCCAGGCTGAACATCTGAAACACCAAATTCCATTGGTTTTATGCTTCCTCCAACAAGGAACAACAATACCTCCTAAGGCACACACTTCTGTGGGGCTATGAGACCATTTTCATTCAAACAATCACATATGTCTTTCCCTCTATAGTTTCTGTGTAAATTCTACTTTTACCACTTTAATTGCTAGTCTTTGTTTTTTCTTTGAGTCTATCTGCTCATTAAGACTAATGGAAAGACCGTAGAGCAATCTTGAGAAGAAATGATTTTATTGTTCTGCCTTCATGTACAGAACCAGAAGCCTCTGGATACTATAGCACAGGAAGGAAGCTGGGGATGCACAATTCGGTTACACATCCTGTCATGTGATTTGCTTGCCGGGATTGCTTGCTCATTTGTTTAAACCAACAATAAAAGGTACCATGTAACTTTTTAATTTCTGAATTAATATTAGCTCTTTTATCTGTTCTGGAAAGCAATGTGAGGGATTCCAGGTAAGCTTTTAGTTGTTGCTATTTATTGTTTTATTGTTTTTGTCTTTATATCATTTTTAGTTTTTTGGTCAAGGCAAGTATCAAGCTAATTAAAGACGGCGATGATAGAATTGCGTTAGTAATTTAACTGTGATGGGTACATAGAAAGTATTTATAGTTGACCGATGGAGGACATATAGGAAAATCCAATGGCAGTTTTCCACAACCAATATCCAGGATTTGGAAGACTTAACTGAGAAAAGATGGTAACAATATTGTTTCGTAGAGATTTATAATTTCCTTTAAATTTTTTTGTTGTTGGTTTTTGGTTTTTTTGAGACAGGGTTTCTCCGTGTAACCCTGGCATTCTTGGAACTCACTCTGTATACTAGGCTGGCCTCGAACACAGAAATCTGCCTGCCTCTGGGATTAAAGACGTGTGCCACCACTGCCGGGTGTATAATTTCCTAATGCATATACTGATGTCACTAAAGTTTGACCCAGTAGCAATCAAGGTGAGGATGTGAGGATTCCTTAAGAAGAAGAAGGAGGAGGAGGAAGAGGAGCTGGAGGAGGAAGAGGAGGAGTAGAATAGAAGGAGGAAGAAGAAGAAAAGAAAAAGAAGAAGAAGAAAAGAGTTCATAAAAATGCCCAAATGATTAGGTACTTATATTTACAATTGGAATTTTCTACCTGCCTTCTAGATTTTGATGAATTAAGGTAATTTGTCCTTCAAGAAAGGAAACATTCATGAAATTTATGTGCATATCCTGTGTGAGGAACCCTAGTTATCACATGCAGAGACCATTAAGATTGTTTTCTTTTCTTTTTTTTTTCAAATAAATTTTTAAAAATTTATTTTAAATCTCAATTGTATCTTTTCCTTCCTCCTCTCCTCATAGTCTCTCCCTCTCATCTTGTTCCCCATTCCCTGCCCCTTTTCTCCACAGAAAGGGGAGGCCTTCCCTGATTATCAACCTGCCTTGGCATATCAAGTTGATGTATGACTAATGTGAAGTATCTCCTAGTGTGGCTAAGTTAGGCAGCCCAGTTAGGGGAAAGGGATTCAAAGGCTGGCAACAGAGTCAGATATAGTCTCTTCTGCTCTTAGTAGTCCCAAATGAAGACAGAGCTGCACAACTATTATCAGAGGGCCTGGGTCCATCCCATGCATGGTCTCCATTTGGCCATTCAGCCTCTGTGGGCCCCTATGGATCCAGGTTAGTTAATTCTATAGGTGTTCTTTACCACTCTAGTGCCATCAATCTCTTTCCCCTCTTCCACAGAATTCCGTGAGCTCCACCTAATGTTTGGTTGTGGGTCTCTGCATCTGTTTTCACCACCTGCTAGGTGGAGCTCCTCGGATGACAATTAAGATGCTGTCAGCAATTATAGCAGAATATCATTAATAGAGTCAGGACTGGGCTTCCTTTTATGGCATGGATCTCAAGTTGGGACAGTCATTGTTTAGCCATCCCTTCAATTTCTGTTCCATTTTCACTCCTGAACATCTTGTATGCAAGATGAATTATAGATCTAAGGTTTGTGATTGGGTTGGTATCCCAATGCATCCATGGGAAATCTTGCCTAGGTACAGAAGATGGCCACTTCAGATTCCATTGCAATGAGTCTTAACTAGGGTCATCCCATTATATTCGGTATATTCTGGGGTTTCTTAATCTTAAGAAATTCCTCAATTATAAGTTTTGTGTAGGATCCATCAAATTAAAAATCAATATGAACTTTTACTTCTAGAATGCTTGAGTCTGGGCTGACCACTGTGCAGACTTCCAGCACCTGTGTATGAGCTCACAGTGGGTTTTGCTTGTTTAGCATTTATAAACTGGCCCTGAGAAATGTTAAACAGCTTTGAGCTGTTGCCCCAGTTAATGAGTATTGGAGTGTATGTTCAATAAACCATCGCTGTTTAATTGAAATCAGTGTTTGTGATGTTTGTGGGAGACTCCTGGACCCCAACAGTTCAGTTGAATACAATTGCATGCAGTGCAGTTCAGAGCAAAGCAATTGCATTCATAGTAGCTCAGTTCGTGAAGGTCAGTGCTACTCTTTCTAAGCCCAGCAATTCAGTCAGAAGCCAAGAGAAGCAAGTTTGAATCAGTCAGCTTGGAGGGGAGTATTGAGTATTGAGGTAGAACAGCTGAGTTGAAACATTCAGCCAGAGCTCAGAAAGAACTAGAGTTGGTTAACTTATTCAACAGTAAGTCTCCAAGATTATAATTATATCTGATGAAGAAAAGTTACTTTTACAAAAATTAAAATTAAATGACATTGAAATTGAAGGTTTGGTAGACAAAGAAGCTGATGTAATTTATAATCTCACAAGACATAACTATAATCTCACAAGAGTCTTGGAATCCACATTTGCCCCTTCATAAAAGTATCTATATAGTTTGTTGGGATTGGAACATTATGCCAAGTAAAACAAAATGTAAGACAAATTAAACATGTAGGAGCAGAGGGTTAAATAGAAAGATTAAAGCCTTATGTAGCAGATACATCCATAAACCTATCAGGGAAAAGATCTACTAAAACATAGGGATCTTAGATTCATAATCTCAGACAACAAGTACCTATTTTAACTGACACTGTATATTGGCATTGTATGTAATATGGCTAGATTGGTTTTGTATTTAAATGGGTAAGAAGCCCAGCTCACTGGCATGGAGATGGAAATGGTATGTGAGTGTCTAAGTGTCTGGTATATTGTGTATTCATAAAGATCTATTGTGTTTTGATAAACAGAATGGGGAATAATATTATCTGAAAGATTGGATTGTTGAAAAACTGCTGAATTAGATCAACCTGCATACTTTAAAGATGTTTTAACATCAAAATGGAAATCAGAGAATGTGTTATGTTAGGGAAGAGGTTTTGTCTATATTTCTACAGGTGATGTTATGGGGTCTGATTTGAGTAAGAGAAGCTTCCACATGAATAGCATGACTCAAGAAGGAAGAACACAGAATGAACAATACAGATTATATAGAAAGCTGACATCTCCCACCTCCAGAATGGAGCAGGACAACTCAGAAAACTGGATGAAAAAGGACAGATCATTTTTCAGACTGGCATGTTAGAAAACTTCATCTGAAATGGACATTTGCTGAAGGACAGATGATCAGGGCATCAGTTGTGAAGGATCTTCTCATTAATGGTCTTTGTGAGGACATTCAGACTGATAAGATTGTGGGATTGATAATTTTTTCCATTGTAATAGTTAAACTTTGTATGGTTTTTAGCTTAAACAGGAATTTGGAAGATGTAGAGTAATTTTAATCCAGCAACATGCCTGCTTTGGCAAGGGATCACATACCATGATATGATCCAGCTGGAATGCAGACATACCCATAATCCTCTGGCTAGAATACAGATATGACTTTAGTAGGCACCTTTAATCCCAAACACTGAAGTCTAATTGAGGAGCAGACAAAGTGATAAATCAGAGAAAGATTTGACACAATGAGTCATTATGAGAAATACCCAACTTTCATGAGGACAGGAAAGAGAGGCTGCTTAAGAGAACAGTGAGGCAAAGAAAATTCAATTCTGTTTTGTTCTTTTTTGTTCTGTTTTGTTTTGTTCTGTTCTGTTCTATTCTGTTCTGTTCTGTTCCATTCCTTGCCCTGCAGTGCAGTGCAGTGCCATGCTGTGTAGTTCAGAACAGTTCAGTTTGTGAAGTTTAGAGGCAGTCTTTCTAAGCAGAGCAATTCAGTCAGAAGCTAAGAGAAGTCAATTTGAATCAGTTAGCTTGGAGAGGAGTTTGAGCAAGAAAAGGTGAGTTGAACCATCCAGTCATAGTTCAGAAAGAACTAGAAAGGGTGAGTTTATTTAGCAATGAGTCTCTGAGGCTAAAACATTGTAGTCCTAGGCTAATTGATGGATGCTGAAAGCTTTAGCCTTCAAGGTCCAGGCTTGCAGAAAATTAGATTGTACAGAGACTAAAAGCTTCCAGGCCTAGGCCTAGAAACAATTTTATAGAAGTACTCTGGGCTCAGCCCAAGCTATATTTTCATAAATCTTGGGTATGACTCTCATGTCATCCCTTTATCTGAAGAAACAAAAGTGACATTTACATTTACACTTTTTCTCTCTCCCAAGCCTGCCTGTTGCTAGCTTCTGTAACACCGGAAACATCCTACACGCTAAAAGGAAGGAAGTTCATATTCACATTGTACATTCTATAGCCATTCACTAGAGAGAACTAATTCAAACAAAGAAAATTTACCTATAAGAAAAGTGTTCATAATTCTCATATATAGATAAATTCTAAACACACACACATACAAGTCTTAATTGTGAAGCTTTCTTCAAAGCTGTTTCATATTAATTCAACCTAATATTGAGCTAACTAAAAGATGTAGAGGCACCTCCATTTTCAATGTTCTGAGTTTTGATGGATTTTGCATTAAGCCAATTCTGCTTTATTCAAACATGCATTTTACAGTTCTTTCTGGGATCTGGCTTCATGAGCTTGTGCATTTAGCATAATATGCACTTTGTACAAACATTCTTCCAATTTAAGAATTCAAGGGGAAATTATAAAACACTTCCTAAGAATCAATTGCTTCAGAGAATAAGTCTTATTATAGAGGACAGCTATCTCAGAAATTTGAGGTAATAAGACTGCCTCAAGGGAAAAATATAGCTAAATTCATAGTCTTAAAATATTTCAAATAGTTAATTCAGAAGTTAAGGAAAAAAGTTATATGGAATATGGTCATTATTTCACTCATGATTTAAAAGTGAGAGCCAAAGAGTGATTAAGACTTTTAAAAAAGTCTTTAAAAGACTCTTTTGCAATTTATGTAAGTGTGCATGTGTGTTTTGGACTATATCAGCCAAGAAGCCAACTTTTGCATTGTTCTGTGAAGCACTGATACCCCAGGGTAGCACAAAGAATCCTGGCTGATACATGGACTCATGATGATAGATGCTACAGAAGAAAGATTCTGAGATTTGGGCATATGGATAAAATTTTAAAAATATATGTCTCCATGTTTATTTTATGCAGTGCGGAAGACAGAAATCCTAGTAGGGATGGACAAACAGAAACTGAGGAAGAACTCATCTTCAGCTCAGCCTTGTAATTCTATCCAAGAGCGCACTGAACGGACGGTCTGCACTTCAAGAACTGTCTGAGCTACAGAACCAAGTCAAGACCAGTCTGTTTAGCTTAGCAACTTTATTTCTTTTCTCTTCTTTATTTATTTATTTATTTATTTATTTATTTATTTATTTATTTATTTATTTTTGGGTTTTTTTTGAGACAGGGTTTCTCTGTGTACCCCTGGCTGTCCTGGAACTCACTTTGTAGACCAGGCTGGCCTCGAACTCAGAAATCCACCTGCCTCTGCCTCCCAAGTGCTGGGATTAAAGGTGAGTGCCACCACCACCCGGCTTGCTATGACATTCTCATGCGTGTGTATACAAACACACAGAAGCTAAATAACTATGAGAGATAGCTTAGTGACAGAGTATTTGACTAACATGCAGGGCATCGTTGGTTCAACTTCCACTACCACAAACAAACAAATAGGATAAATAACAATTAAATTCAAATTCTGTACAGTTAAAAACTACTGTGAAGTCTAACAAATATTTGACAATTCAGGTTGAATTTTTAAAATAACATTTCCAGTTTACCGAACTATTTTGCATTATGCACACAATATATGAATCCAGTAGAATATGCCTTTATTGCCATGTGATTAATCAGAAAGAGTTTCAGCTGTTGTTCCAGTTATCTTATCTCCACTGCCATAAATCAATTTGGTGTCTAGCATACAGCATGCAGTTCTTTGCCTGGATCATTTTCTCTTCTCTAGAGTAATTAACAAACAGCAACAGAAAGCAATTTTTCTTTCATTTTTCAAGAAGGACATTACATCTTCATCATATTATCTGAGGATATCAGCTCGTTTCTGTATGAATAGGTTTTCTAGGAATTATCTCAAAGACTATTACGCTGGTTCATTTCACTGAGGACATCATGGCATTTGGACCTTGAAAGTTTGAAGTGCCAGTGACTATGGATATGTTCTTAGAATACATGTACATCAGAGCGAGGACAATTCTTTCAAAAATTCAGATTTTGCTTGGTAGCTCTTTCTAGGTATCATATGGGAGACATGGGACATGTTAAAATAGAGTCATCACTCCATATAGTACCATTTTGAGTTGCAAACTTTATAAGGAGAGACAGACAGACTGAGAAAGAGGAAGGGAGAGAGAGAGAGAGAGAGAGAGAGAGAGAGAGAGAGAGAGAGAGAGAAGCTGACCGAGCTAACTCTGCTTCCCTTAGTTAGACTTTTGATTCTGAAGGCAACAAACGTAGCAATCTAAGATATTCTATCTCTTACCAGTAGTACAAAGCCTACATGTTTGTGTTTATAATGAAGGACAAAAAAAAGACAAAGTGCAATAGTTAGCTTGAAATTTAAGGTGTGTTGTTTGTTACTTAGAATTTGCAACCTATTTGATTCAGAAAGTACTTAGGATTCTCTAGCACTTCTGGATAACACTCTTAGGTGTCTAATAGAATATATCAAAACAGCATTTACTATTGTCTGTTTGTTTATAAAACAGAAACTGAACTTGTAGTCATTTTTGTCTCACTTGCCCAGTGTTGTATTGAAATACAGATGTGTGCCACCACATCTGGTTGTCCCTGGGTATTTTGGTTTGCAAAGCAGAGCTAACTATTTTACTTTCAAATATTAGTTCCTATATTGAGATTTTGTCCTTGGAGTGGGAGGATAAATCACTATAAGTTTTGAGTTAACTATACTCCTTATAAACCGTGTCTTACTACCATAAAATTGAGCATTGACAATATCATTTTACAATCAGCTTTAAATAGTATACATTAAAATCTAGTTCAAGCACATCAGGAAAACTCAGATATCCTAAGGAATTGGTTCCTACTTGATTGTTTCTCTGATTTCAGGTGTCTGAGGCAGAAAGACATTGAGATTTAGTTTAGAAAAACTGTGTGCTACTGAGCTGCAACTCAGAAATGATGTTGGAGAGTGAGAAAATGATTTTTTAGTGATCAGAATATTAAGAACAATTACATCTTTACTGTACAGATGTGTATTAGTTAACGGGCAAAGACGTATGGAAAATATGGGTGAAGAGTCTTGAATGGAAGAAGTAGACTACTTGGCGACCCAGCTTTCTTTGCAAAAGTATATGCGAATGCTCAGTAAACCATTTCAGAGGAGACTCTGGGAAGTCACTGGGACGTTCTACTTTATGCAGAATTCACTTCCTTCCTAGGTCATCTCTGTGTTATTTTAAAGTCTGTACGGGACTTATGAATAACATGGGCAGAAAAGGATGTATTCCAAACAACTAAAGTTTTTTTGTTTTCCTCCTAGTGCTCATATGGCAACCACCACATTGAATGGTTATTCAGCCAATAATATAGACAAACTCTGAGATTACAGCAAAGCAAACATTTCTTAGGGGAGTAGTGAGCCATTTAATAACAGAATGGTTACACTGGACTACTGCCATCTCAGAAAGAGAACTTGGGATATTATTTTGTTTTCCTCCCCCACAACGCTTCTGCCAACATTGCCACCTGCATATTTACTGAATACCTTATTTTCTATCTTACTACCCCAATTTATGTGGCTTCTGACCAAAAAAGCTTATTTTGCAGCAAAACCAGTGACTCGGATGCACAAGACTGATTAGTCTTTCTATGGACAACATCACGCAGAAGCCATTGTCTGAAGAAAGATGGAGGACAGCTTATGAAACAACAATGAATTGCTGGTTGTGAGGACAACCAAAGTCAAGGCTTACAAATGAAAACTTGGAAGTGTGAGGGACTACCTTACAATGAATAGTGCTTGCTCAGATAGCAACAAGCAGCATCAGCATCTGAAATGTGATGTGTGGGTCTGACCATTGGAGGCTGGAGTGCGGAGTTCCTTCCCAAGGATATCAGTTTTGTACTCCCTGAAAATTTTCTTCCCCAGTTCCAGAATGTTGAACTCTGCTGGATTCATGTGCTGGTTCTGTTCTCCTAGAGATGGATAGTTCCCCAAGTGTACTTTGAGCTCCTCAGATCACTGACTCTAGGGAGTAAATGTCTGTCTGTATGATGATTAATCCAGATTCTCTGGGGAATATGAGGCACTGTTTCTCTTCTTCATGTTGCTGCTGACATCTTTGGCAACACTTGGGTACATTTGGGTCACCAAACTAGTTAAAGAAAAACAGTGAAACCCAATTTGCTAACTGAGTGAGCAGAAACTAGTTGGGGGTATGTAGAAAATATAGAATTCAATTACAACCTTATCTTGAGTTTCTATGTTTGTCATTGTTCTCTGTGTGTATGCATAGTTGTGTGTGTATATATATATACATATATATATATACACACACACATGTATATTGTACATGACTGAAGAAAAATGTTAAATGCTAAATTTAAAATAGTAAAATGCTAAGATTAAAATTATATCAATCAGGACTCATGAAACTGCATTCTCTATAAAAGAACTTAAACAATTAAGCATTCCAGTATGCCATCTTAAAAATTAACAATATTTAAATATCTCAGTAACATTAGTAGGTAGCTTAGGTGTTTGTGTTTGAATTTATAATCACACTTTACCTGCCTATGGTTTTATACATTGTGTGCTATGGCTGGTGGCCATACATGCAGTGTATTTATACACTATCAAGAGGAGATTTCTTGTGAAAGATGCAGGCATTTTCTCCCTTGCTTCATTCCTATTTGGGGTTAGAGTGGGAATCACACTTGGGGCTTCACACAGATGAGGTGAGTAGATAACCATTGAGCTCCAGAACTGGATCATCTTCCTTACATTGCTGTGCTTTGATTTTATGACTAAATTAGGTTTTTATTGTTTTCGGTTATCTTCTTGCAGGTGAAATAAAGTCATTGGCACATTTCCAAAACAACTGCTGGAAGTTCTCAACGGTTCCCCCAAGATCTACGGGCACAAACATAAATGCTGGCAGTGGGAGAAACAGCAGTCCACTCCTTGTTTAGGGGAGCTGTGGTCTGTGTTCATGCTGCATTCTCTATGCTTTCTCTGAAGAGCTTTCCCAGGGTGTTTCAGAGCCCGAGGACCTCCGGTCATCAAGCCAAGAACAAATTGTGAAGTGGTTTCTCAACTCATCACCTACTAAGATATTGTTCATCTTAGTTTGACAAAACACATAACCCGAGCCAAAAATGAAAAAAAAATGTACTTCCTTAAATAATACCTCTTGTAATCATAGCCTCCCTTTGACCAGTACACTTCATCTTGCATCTTGGATTAAGTTTCTGAAATATTCCTTTTTAAAAAGTAATAGTTTTATAAAGACGTAAAAGGAATCTCTCTCTCTCTCCCTCTCTCTCTCTCTCTCTCTCTCTCTCTCTCTCTCTCTCTCTCTCTCTCTCTCTCTCCCTCTCCCTCTCCCTCTCCCTCTCCCTCTCCCTCTCCCTCTCCCTCTCTTTCTCTCTCTCTTTCTCTCTCTCTCTCTCTCTCTCTCTCTCTCTCTCTCTCTCTCTCTCTCTCTCTCTCTCTCCTCTCTCTTAGCTGTAGCGAAGTTACTGCTTTTTCTGTTAAAGTCTTATAGGAGACTGAACCTGCCACAAATTTCTGGGAAGTCTCAGCGCTACATGAACTAGGCCAGTAATTGGGATGAGCTTGCCAGGAAAAGATGCTGGGTAGATATGGGTGAGAGGAAAAGGCCCATGAAAGACATCAAGTAAGGCAAACAACAGCTGCAGCTGCAAATCCAAAAGCAATCCATATCTCTGCATGAGAGTTTGTTCCTCTGCCTTCCTAGCATCAGTGTGCACACAAACAATGTTGATAAGAGCAGACAGAATCATTTATATCCTAATGGGGTTTGCACTTTTACTCATGAGTGAGCAAAGTATGGGTATGGAACACATCTGAAATATGGTGCTATGGCTGATATCTTAGTCTCTTACTATCAAAGCCATAAATGGTATAAACTAACCTCACTGAATCTCTTAGGGGCAATCCCAAAGCCCAGCTGTCAGTGTTATACAGCAGCAGCAGGAGGAGGGGGCGCTTTGTGATCTGTCTGCTATGAACAACCCTAGAAGGCAAACCCCAGACCTATTGCACAATATCATTTACTACATTCATCTTCTCAGAGAGGCAGAATTGTTTAAGCTGACACACAGGGCTGTTATTGACAAAGAGACGGGAAAGGGGACAGTGGATAAAGACACCTTGTGCTCTAGGGAAGAGCCACAGCTACAATCCTTCCTACTGTAGGCAGCATCAGGAACCATCTCTAAATTGTGACTCTCTGCATCTGATTTGAGATTTGAGGTCTAGTGCTGTTTTTGTTTGTTCGTTTATTTGTTTGTCTGTCATAGTTTGCTTTTTGATTTCTTCCCTAGTGCAATTTAAAAATTATATCCCCTCCCTGCAATGGGCAAAGAGACACCTTGGTGGTGGTGTTACATACCAGTCAGGGCAGGACAGATGGCAGTCCTTTGTTCATCCTAGATTGATGCCTGGCTTGGTGGCTGTGATGGTATATCCTTGGAACAGGGAGTGGCACCATCTGAAGGTGTGGCCTTGTTGGAAATGGTGTGACCTGGTTGGAGTAGGTGTGTCACTGTGGGTGTGGGTATAAGATCCTCACCCTAGTTGCCTGGAAGTCAGTCTTCCACTAGCAGCCTTTGGATGAAGACATAGAACTCTCAGCTCCTCCTGTGCCATGCCTGCCTGGATACTGCCATGCTCCCACCGTGATGATAATGGACTGAACCTCTGAACCTGTAAGCCAGCCCCAATTAAATGTTGTTTTTTATAAGATTTGCCTTGGTCATGGTGTCTGTTCACAGCAGTAAAACCCTAACTAAGACAGTGGCCAAAGCCTAGGACTCATAAAAGTTAAATCAACTCAAATCACATCCAAGCAGCATAACAAAGGAGGAGGAAGACAGACAAAGACCTGTGGACCACCATCTCACCCACAGACCTGCTCTCCTGTGAATGGCACAGGCAGGTCATAGCTACCTCTTGACACCACACCACCCAGCATAGATGAAGGGTGTCATCCAGGGGCCCACCAAGCAGCATGGCCAGCCTTCAATATCTGTATTATCTGCAAACTGTTAGGATGTACAGAAGGGTCAATCCTAATGTTCCAAAGCTGCAGTATCTCCATGACACAGTCCCCCCCCTTGTCCTTTGTACTGGACATACTGCCTACTGCCTGAGACCCTGATCCTCAGCTTCTCCTCACCCTGAGATCACCAGTGTGCAACAACAACAATCAGGGGCAGGGGTCCCACAGTTTGTCATTCTTGTCAAAAATAATATAAATGCCCAGATCTTTATGTTAGATATTCTAGCATAAATTATCTTTATTTTTGCACAACATATATATTTTAAAGTACTTACATTAAGAAAACAATATTGAAATAAGGTAGATGTAAAAGAAAATATATTTTAAATTGAACATTCTTTGTGTGTGTATATATATGTGTGTGTGTACATACACATTTATGGCACATATATAGCATCTGCATGTTCATGTATGTAAATGTGTATATCTATAGCTGGTATCTTTACTGTTCTTGACCTTATTTTTTTGAAACAGGGCCTCTCAATGAACATGAAGCTCATTTATTCCACTAGACTAGCCAAAAAGTTCTAGTGACCTGTTTGTCTCCCTAGCGTTATATCTATATTCCTATCTGTATCCCTAGCACTGGCATGAAAGACATGTTCCACTGCACCTAGCTTGTTACCTGGGTGCTAGGGATCCAAAGTCAGGTATGAATTCTTAGTTTTAAATCCTTTACTAACTGAACAACCTCTCTTCCCCACATTTGATATTTTTGAGGGAACGTTCTAGTTTCCACTTGTTTGAATCACACCCATCAGCAGAAGAGTCACTGTTATAATGACAACAAAAACATCTCCAAGCGATTACATTACCCTGTGTAAGTCTTCCACACTTAAAGTATTGTTAAAATAAGGTGTTTAAGCTTTAAGTGAAAAATCAAGCCTTCAAAGGGTTATGAGATTGCTGAATGGGTTTTGAGAATGCTGAGAGACAAAGGCAGACATTGCTATTCTGTATGAGTGAACTAAAGAAAGGAAAATTGTGCATTTTAGAAGAGGAAGCCTGACTAACTCGTAGTGGTAGGAATTTGCCCCAAGTGTAACTAGAAAATGCATTTCTCAGCCTCTCATCTATTTCTTATAGATAAGTGTTACAGAGTGTTGCCTTGATGTCAGCTCACCACAGATTTTCCAGTATGGTGGAACTGTGTATGAAAATCACTCAAGAGACTGCTTTCTAAAGTAAAACAAAATAAAAACCAAGAATTTTAATTTGCACACACTCAAAGTGAAGAATACAACTTGTACTTCTGCTCCCCACCCTTAACTTTCTCTATTTTAACACTTTTGTATTAGTGTGCTAAATTTCATAGAATTGTATCTAGATAAGTCACAATTGACACATTTTAATTTACTGAATTCATAGTTTACATTAGGGTCATATTGTACATTCTGTGGGGTTCAACAAATCATAGTGATGTATGTCTGAGATTACAATATCATACACGTGACAGTTTCCACTCTTATATTTTTATTTAACATTTAAAAATAATTTCCACAACATATTGTAGGTTACCCTTCATGATGTGTTTGACATTCTACCATTTGCCCAGATCTTTTGTTTTCTTCTATCCTCTGTTACCCTGATGGTGGCTACTGTAGAATACATTACTGAGCCTCTACTGAATTGTAATAAGGTTTGGTCTATGAAAGTTGCCAGAACGAGATCATAGGGTGGAAGAAGAGAGGAAAGTATTTATTTTTTCTGTGCCTTTCCTGTCAAATTATAGTTTTGACAATGGTGACTATATTTTACATGGCTACAGGACATCTGCATTCCAAAGACTTGGCTCTAATCTATGTCTTGCTCTTTCTCTGGTACACTGACCGCTAGTGGTAGTAAATCCTTTGTGTTTCAACTGGTCTCTTGGGTGCTTTTTAAAAAATAACTGGATATTTTATTTATTTAAACTTCAAAAGTTATCCCCTTTCCCAATTTCCTCTCTGCAAACCTACTATCCCATCCCTCATTACTCTGCTTCTATGAGGGTGCTCCCACTCCCATCTCACTGCCCTGGCATTCCTCTACACTGGGGCAACAACAAGCCTTCAAGGGCCTCCCCTCCCATTGATGCCAGATGAGGTCCCTTCAGCTCCTTCAGTCCTTCCCCTAACTGCTCCATTGGGGTCCCTATGCTCAGTCTGATGGGTGGCTATGAGCATCCGAATCTGTATTGATCAGGATCTGGCAGAGCCTCTCAGGAGACAGCTATATCAGGCTTCTGTCAGCAACTACTTCTAGGCATTTGCAATAGTGTCTGTATTTGGTGTCTGCATGTGGGATGGAACCCTAGGTGGGGTAATCTCTGGATGGCCTTTCATTCAGTCTCTGCTCCATTCTTTGTCCCTGTATTTTGTTTAGACAGGAGGAATTCTGGGTTAAAATTTTGGAGATGGGTGGCGGGGGGGATGCCTAAACTCTGGATATGGTCTCGAGAGGTTCTCCCTCCTCATTGTGGGGTATTTCAGCTAATGTCATACCCGTGGGATCCTAGGAGACTTTTGTTTTCCTGGCATCTGGGACTATTTGGTTGCTATCCCCCAGTTTCCCATCCTCCATTGCTACACACCTCTGTTCAATTTCCTAATCCTCTGTACATCTTCTCCATCTCCTCCTATACCTGATTCTTCCCTCTTTTTCCTCTTCCCTCTCTTCTCTTTATCCCAAGCCCCTCCCAACCTCTACTTCCCTTGATTATTTTGCTCCCCCTTATCAGTAGGACTGAAGCATCCACACTTTTGTCTTCCTTCCTCTTGAGCTTCATGGGGTCTGTGAGTTGTATCATGGGTATTCCACGATCTTTGCCTAATATCCATTTATTAGTGAGTACATACCATGTGAGTTCTTTTGTGACTGAATTACTTCACTCTGGATAATATTTTCTAGATCCATCGCTTTGCCTCCAAATTTCATGAAGTCACTGTTTTTAACAGCTGAGTAGTAATCCACTGTGTAAATGTACCACATTTTCTGTATCCATTTTTCTGTTGATGGACATCTGGGTTCTTTCCAGCTTATGGCTATTGTAAATATGTCTGCTATGAACATAGTGGAGCATATGTCCTTATTACATGTTGGAGCATCTTATGGGTATATGCCCAGGAGTGGTATAGCTGGGTCCTCTGGTAGTGCTATGTCCAATGTTCTGAGGAATTGCCAGACTGATTTCCACAGTGTTTGTACCAGCTTGCAATCCCCCCAGCAATGGAGGAGTGTTCTTTCTTGACATTCTCACCAGCATCTGCTGTCACTTGAGTTTTTGATCTGAGCTTTTCTGACTGGTATGAGGTGAAATACAGGGTCATTTTAATTTGCATTTTCCTGATGACTAAGGATGTTGAACATTTCTTTAGGTGCTTTTTGGCCATTCAAGTTTCCTCAGTTGAGAATTCTCTATTTAGGTCTATTCATCATTTTTTAATAGGGTTATTTGGCCCTCTGGAGTCTAACTTCTTGAGTTATTGGTATATATTGGATATTAGCCTTCTATCAGATGTAGAATTGGTAAAGATCTTTTCCCAATCTGTTGGTTGATGTTATGTCCTATTGACAGTGTCCTTTGCTTTACAATAGCTTTGCAATTTTATGAGGTCCCATTTGTTGATTCTTGATCTTAGAGCATAAGCCATTGGTTCAGGACATTTTACTCTACTAGAGACTTTTCCCCACTTTCACTTTTATTAGATTCAGTCTATCTGGTTTTATGTAGAGGTCCCTGATCGACTTGGACTTGAGCTTTGTACAGTGAGATAAAATAACTGTCTCTTGTGAGACTATGCCGGGGCCTAACAAACACAGAAGTGGATGCTCACAGTCAGCTATTGGATGGATCACAGGGCTCCCAATGAAGGAGCTAGAGAAAGTACCCAAGGAGCTAAAGGGATCTGCAACCCTATAGGTGGAACAACATTATGAACTAACCAGTACCCCGGAGCTCTTGACTCTAGCTGCATCACTGGAAAGAGAGGCCCATTGGACACACAAACTTTATATCCCCCAGTACAGGGGAATGCCAGGGTCAAAAAAAAAATGGGAATGGGTGGGTAGGGAAGCGGGGGGGGGGAAGGGGAGAGGGTATGAGGGACTTTTGGGATAGCATTGGAAATGTAATTGAGGAAAATACGTAATAAAAAATATTAAAAATAAAAAAAACCTCAATTTGCATTTTTCTACATGTTGACTTCCAGTTGAGCCAGCATCATTTGTTAAAAATGCAGTCCACTGGATGATTTTAGATTCTTTGTCAAAGATGAAGTGACCATAAGTGTGTGGCTTCATTTCTGGGTCTTGAATTCTGTTCCAGTGATGTGCCTGCCTGTCACTGTACCAATACCATGCAGTGTTTGTCACTATTGCTCTGTAATACAGCTTGAGGTCAGGGATGGTGATTGCCCCAGAAGTTCTTTTATTGTTGAGAATAGTTTTTGCTTTCTTGTTTTTTTTTTGTTGTTTTTTGTGTTTTGTTTTGTTTTGTTTGTTTTTAATGAACTTGAGAATTGCTATTTCTAATTCTATGAAGAATTGAGTTAGAATTTTGATGGGATTTCATTGAATCTGTAGATTACTTTTGGTAAGATGTCCATATTTACTATATTAGTCTTGCCAATTCAAGAGCATGATAGATCTTACCATCTTCTGAGGTCTTTGATTTCTTTCTTCAGAGACTTAAAGTTCTTTTCCTACAGATCATTTACTTGTTTGGTTAGAATCACACGAAAATATTTTATATTGTTTGTGACTATTGTGAAGGGTGTCATTTCCCTAATTTCTTTCTCATCCCATTTATCCTTTGAGTATAGGAAGACTACTGATTTGTTTGAATTAATTTTATGTCCAGGCACTTTGCTGAAGTTATTTATTATGTTTAGGAGTTCTCAGGTGGAATTTTTGGGGTCACTTAAGTATCTTATCATCTGCAAATAATGATATTTTGACTTCTTCCTTTCCAATTTTTATCCCTTTTACCTCCTTTTGTTGTCTAACTGCTCTAGCTAGAACTTCAAGTACTATATTGAATAGATAGGGAGAGAGAGGGCAGCCTTGGCTAGTCCCTGATTTTAGTGGGATTGCTTCAAGTTTCTCTTCATTTAGTTTGATGTTGGCTACTGGTTTGCTGTATATTGCTTTTACTATGACTGGAGAGAGCATACACTAGCAGCTTAACAGCATACCTGAATGCTCTATAACAAAAAAGAAGCAAATATACCCAAGAGGAGTAGATATCAGGAAATAATTAAACTCAGGGCTGGAGTCAACCAAAGAGAAAAAATATATATATATACAAAAAAAAAAAAACTCGACAAAATCAGGAGCTGGTTCTTTGAAAAAATCAACAAGATAGATAAATCCTTAGCCAGATTAACCAGAGGGCACAGAAACAGTATCCAATTTAAGAATCAGAAATGGAAAGGGAGCTATAATAGAAACTGAGGACATTTTTTAAAAATCATCAAATACTACTACAAAAGCTTATACTTAACAAAACTGGAAAATCTGGATGAAATGGACAATATTCTAGACAGACACCAGGTACCAAAATTAAATCAGGATCAGATAAACCATTCAAACAGTTACATAACACCTAAAGATTTAGAAACAGTCATTAAAAGTCTTCCAACCAAAAAGAGCTCAGGACCAGATCGGTTTAGTGCTAGTTCTAGCAGACCTTCAAAGAAGATCTAATACCAATACTCTTCAAATTATTCCACAAAACAGAAACAAAAGGAACACTACTCAGTTCATTCTACGAAGTCACAATTATGCTGATACCAAAACCACACAAAGACTCAACAAAGAAAGAGCACTTCAGACCAATTTCCCTCAAAACGAATCCAAGAACACGTCAAACAGATTATTTACCACAATCAAGTAGGCTTCATTCCAGCAATGCAGGGATAGTTCAATATATGGAAATCCATCAACATAATTCACTACATAAGAAAAAATCCTCATGATCATTTCAATAGATGCTGAAAAAGGATTTGACAAAATTCACCATCTGTTTATTATTTTGGAAGGATCGGAAATTCAATGTCTGCGGGTTCTTGAGAAGGCTTGTTCATCTTTATGCACACCTTTGTCAGTTGACCTTTCTTTGAATTATTTTCAGTCACTCCTTCCAAATGCATCTGTATCCTGTAAATGAAGGCTTACAAGACAATAAGAAATATTCAAGCTTATAGCTTAATCTTCACTACCCAAAGTGTTCGTTCTGTGTTCTCACCTTTTTTTAAATTAGGTATTTTCCTCATTTACATTTCCAATGCTATCCCAAAAGTCCCTCATACCCTCCCCCCCACTCCCCTACCCACCCACTCCCACTTTTTGGCCCTGGCATTCCCCTGTACTGGGGCATATAAAGTTTGCAAGTCCAATGGGCCTCTCTTTCCAGTGATGGCCAACTAGGCCATCTTCTGATACATATGCAGCTAGAGTCAAGAGCTCCAGGGTACTGGTTAGTTCATAATGTTGTTCCACCTATGGGGTTGCAGATCCCTTTAGCTCCTTGGGTACTTTCTCTAGCTCCTCCATTGGGGGCTCTGTGATCCATCCAATAGCTGACTGTGAGCATCCACTTCTGTGTTTGCTAGGCCCCATCTTTAATAGACATAGAATTAGGATTCAGGTTGTCTGACCTGTGATTTCTATCTATTTCTCTATGCATGAGAGCATATGTCAAAATGCAGTGCTACACCCATCATTATCTGAAAAGAAAATCAATAAGAATTAAACCTATTTTTAAAATTTTGAACCTAGACATTTAAAGAGACAAGCTAATACATTTATTAACTACCTCCACTGAGTCATTCCACAATTTGTGTGTATGTGTCATACACAAAACCTATACACAATACATGTATGTTCTGTCAATTACAAATAAGTAACAATTTTTAAATTGAAATGGTGATTATGTCAGTCCTGTTCTACTGCTGTCAGTTTTTATCAGTTTTCAGTGTCATGTTGAGAATAGAAAACCTCTTAGCATACAGTCTTGCATGCAGAAAGCATATTTTTACATGAAACTATTGGCTCATTGCAAAATTAATTTTGTGATTCTAATAACTAACATTTCATATTTAGTAAATATCAATACCATTTACAATGAGTGAAAATATTTTAAGTACATAGTAGTTTGTATAATAAAGCTAAATCTGATGCAATTTAAGATTAGTGACTCTTATTTTTAAAAATACAGCATATTAATGAGATAATCGATTTCAAAAATATTGACAGTACTCTTATGACCATTGTGGGAAAATGTGGCCTTAGTAAGTCAAATGGAAGTTCTGGTTAGTTTATTAGTGGATGGCTTAGATTTTTTTTTTTTTTTTGGTTTTTCGAGACAGGGTTTCTCTGTATAGCCCTGGCTGTCCTGGAACTCACTTTGTAGACCAGGCTGGCCTCGAACTCAGAAATCCTCCTGCCTCTGCCTCCTGAGTGCTGGGATTAAAGGAGTGCGCCACCACGCCTGGCAGATGGCTTAGATTTTTAAGAGAAAGAATTAGATAAATCTCTTACTATAGTGAACATCAATCTTGAGTATTCAATAGCATCCTCTTGAAAGCTTAAAAACTACTTATAAATTTTAAAAAGCTCATAAAATACATATATTCTAGCCTAACCTACTGGGTCTTACTATGGACTAGATAATGAGATCTTTAAAATTTCCTGGTGATTCTAATGCATAATGAAAATCAATCAAGAGAATATGTTAAAAATAGATCCCTGATATTTGACATAACTAGTTTTGTTCTCAAGCATGTGTATAGTTATTTATGTGCCTGTATTGTGTGTGATATATTGTAGACAAACATAATAGCATAAGAAAACCATAGAGATTAGACTCTTGCACGTAGAACTCATAAGCTAAACCCTCTCATTAGAGAATGCATAAATAGCAGTGAGCAACCAGAAATAAGACAGTCTGGAGAGGTGTTCTATTGAGTGACTGGATTTTGTACTGAGACCAAGAAGGCTCTGCAAGAGTGTTATCTGAAATGCATCTGAAGGCATTGCTGAGCTTGGAAGGGCTTGGAAGTAGGCTTGATGGCCTGCAGGATGGCTATTTGTTAAAGTATCCTTAGTTCAGAAGTGCTGGCAACCTGGATTGAGACTTTATTAGCAGAGATGAGCAGTAAGAATATTCATGTTATATTTAGAAGGACTTAGAGACTCAAAGTCAGTGAGGAGGAGAGAGTAGAAATCTTCAGGAATGATAAACACCTTTCCCTGAATCTCAGATTCATTTTAATGCTGTTTAGCAATTCCAGAGAAGAAAATTTAATAGATTATTCCATCTCAAAGCATCTTTAGTCAAAAATGCTGGCAGATGCAACCGAATTCCACTCTTAGCTCTTAAACTTTACACAGGGAAGGTCAAATTTTAAGTTAGCATGGTCAAAGCTGACCCTTTTAAACATCCTTGAAGTAGGTGAAGAGTTTTCACTTACACAAAACAGTTAGTGCACATGTATAAATGGCTCAGCTTGGCATTTTATATCAAACTGAACTAATTATGACTTAGGGAAAGAAGCAATTTGTCAAATTCCACAATACAACTAATCTATGTGCTTCATTTTGCTTTCAGGATGTCAGTTACAGCTCTCTTTAAAGAAGACGATGGTGAGAAAACATAACGCTTCACAACCTCTCTAAAAGCTGCTCTGCAAAAATGTTAAGTCTAAGAGCAGCATGGTTGACAAGGCTCTGAAAAGCTTTAAGAAAAAAAAAACATTCCAAATATATTGTGAGAGTGAGAAGTGAATCAGAGAGATGATGGAGACATGGTTTCCACTGCAGCTCACTCCATTAGTAACATTTACATGAGGGTCCACAATGAAAGAAATAATACAGGTAAGATCAGAAAATGAGCAGAATGGGTTTCATTCTCCTGACTCAGCATATGTCACAATGGTGTGGCTAATCCCAGAGTTCAGTGGCTTGCTTGGGTTGTATGATGGATGTTAGGGTAGGTATTCCATTCAGTGAGGCTAGATAATTTTCACAGGAGGATATCTAATTCTTTAAGAAATGAAGGTTATGGCCTACATGGAGTAAATAGCTTCTAGATTATCATCTTTTAAATGTCCTTTAAATGTAATTTCAATTCATCAGGATTTCATCTTGATCTTTGGAAAGGTTTGTCATCTGTGTGTATGTGTGTAAGTGTGTGTGTATGTGTGTGAAAGAATGAGACAGAGAGATATGTAAATTTCTCCAGAGAATTTCTCCATTTAAACCACCAAAAGGATT
Organism: Mus caroli; assembly: GCF_978045245.1. NCBI lineage: Eukaryota > Metazoa > Chordata > Mammalia > Rodentia > Muridae > Mus > Mus caroli. The sequence goes on from NW_028227259.1 coordinate 11,726,523, forward strand.
CTTAAATGGAAAAAATGTAAATGCTTAAAAGAAAATACTTAAAATGCCCTTGCCTCAAGGAAAATGATAAATATTTGGGCTGTTTGTATTTTTCTACTGAAAATATTTTCTTTTATACAGTTTATACTGATCACTGTTTCCCCTTTTCAATCTCTGCCCAGGTCCTTCCCACCTCCTTACCCAACTCAACTGTCAAATAAGCAAACTAACAGAATAACAACAAAAAGCACAAGAACCACAAATAGTCAGACAGACACACATAAGCAAAACTCAGAAAAAAAAAAAAGACAAATCAAAAGCCATTATATAGGAACAAAAGCCAAAAGAACGGAAATAATCAAACAAAGTAACATAAGAAAAAATTTCTACAAGAACAGGTGGAGTCCATTTTCTGTTGTCCATTTAATGCTGGGCATGGGGCCTCCATGAAGTATGGTTTGTGCGCCCAGTGAGATTCCACTGGAGAAAACTAATTTTTCCTTTGTAAGTGGTTATGAATCGGAGATAGCTTCTTGGGTACGATAGGAGCTTGTGTTCACTTTCCTGTTTCAGTGCTGAGACCCTGACTGACTTGGACCTGTACAGAGCCTGTGCATGCTACCGCAGCTCCTATGAGTTCAGGTCAGTTATGAAGTGTTTAGAGGGCCTTGACTCCTTGGTGTCTTCTATTCCCACTGTCGATTAACACTTTTCCACCTTTTCTTCTGTAAACCTGAACCATGACAGGAGGTGTTTGACGAAGACATCTATTTAGGATTGAGTGTTCTGCGCTTCAGGGGAAGCCTCTCTGATGTTGACGGAAGCACTGATTTATGGGTCTATGAGAATATTGCTGAGAGTTATTTTATTACTATGATCCTCTAGCAGAATAATAGTATCTGTTTTTCACCTGTGTGTATCTATCTATCATCTATTTATTTATATTATATATCTTTTAAGATGCATCGTATAAGTTAGTGAGTAGATTTTATTTCAGTTGATTTGGAACAGATAAATATTAACAATAAGACATTATAAGAAAGAGTTCTAAATTAAGAGCTGAGTGGTAGACTCAGAGAAAATAACCAATGTAGGCATTGTTATTTTGCTGATAGAGTTGCTCCATATGCTTAATCTTACAGCATGTTCCTTCATATGAGAGAGGTTGTAATGGGAGTTAGAAAGATTTCCTAGCAGTTAATTGTACTTGATGCTCTTGCAGAGGAGGATCAGTCCCAACACCCACAACAAGCATCTCACGACCACTTGTAACTCTAGCTCCAAGGGATCCATTAGCACTCACATACATGATATACATATGCGGACACCCCATACATACTCACAAATAAAGACAAAAGAAATCTTTCAAAATCATATTTATTTTAAAAAGACTAAAATTGTCTCCCTATAATGGAAAGAATAATACACAGTTAAAAAAAAAAAACCTAATAACGCAATAGAAGTTTGAATAGGGAAGACTGTACTCTGTTATCTTTCTGATGTCAATAAATACTGCAAAGCATATTTATGTTAAAAAATGAAAAGGGGGGCTGTTGGGCATTGGGCTATGCACAGACAGCCTGGTTTCCAGTTGAGGCTAGATGCTGAACCCTGGGACCCAGTGGTGATAATTCACCTACATGGGATGGAAGGAGTTCTCTCATGTCTCCTGGAACTTTGGCTCCTGTTGAAGTTACTGCCCCTCAGCCCCCACAAGAGAAGCATGGTTAGTAATCATGTAGACAATGTCCCAAGCTTCTGACCTTCAGGCTAAACTCCTCCCCAGTTACCTAGCAACTGAAGAGATAGCAGTATACTTTAAGAGGGGCTGTTTAGCCCCTCCTCTCACTCCTCTCTCACTCCTCTTGCTCTTACTCCCCTCCTCTCCTCTCTCCTCTCACTCTCTTACTCTCTCTTTCTCTCTAGCTTTTCTTCTCTCTCTCCATTTCCCCTTTGTCTCCTCTTGGCCATGGCCGGTCTCTCTGTCTCTGTCTCTGTCTCTGTCTCTGTCTCTGTCTCTGTCTCTGTGTGTGTGTGTGTCTCTCTGTGTCTCTGTGTCTGTGTCTGTCTCTCTCTCTCTTTCTCTCTCTCTCTCTCCCTTCTCCCTTTCCCCCTGCCTTTCTGTAATAAAGCTCTAAAACCATAAACAGTCTCTGCTCATCAAGGCCTGCTGCACAGACTTTCACCTGTGTGGGAACCTGTCCTTGCTAAGCCCGCTTTCCCATTATCGCCACTGGGTCCCAGGGTTCAGCATCTAGCCTCAACTGGAAACCAGGCTGTCTGTGCATAGCCCAATGCCCAACAGCCCCCCTTTCCCAACAGGGTGTTGCCCAGGGCTTCCAGGTCAGGGCCTGCCCCTTGTCCACACCCCTGCCCCCCCCCCCACCGTTGAATGGGGTCAGTGGCTTAGATGCCCACCAGGGGCCGAGTGGAAAGTGTCTGACAGCCCTCCCATGTCCACCTGCTCAGAGCATAGGAGGAACTTTGGCCAGACTTGGGCTATCCTCCCTCCCCCTCCTTCCCCTGCCCCTTTTTAGTTCCCACAGGGGGCTACAACTTGGAGATTCTCGACAGAACAGTAGGGAATGAGTGTGGACTAAAGCCAATCTACTGATGTACAACAGAGGATGAGGTGGACATTCTTGGCTTGCATTGATGAAATACCAGATAATAACGCATAATGCTGGCTGAGTCAAGCATCCTCTGCTATGGAAGGTGGGAGTTGCCTGTGTGGGACATTCATGCTCTGTGGGCACACAGATCATTAGACAGTTGTTTTGAAGTCATGATGTTTTCCTGAGTTGGTGAGGACAACATGTGGCGTGCATGATGACCAGACCTGTACACCACTCCATTCACAGATGCCTCCATCTGAATGCAGTCTACAGGACTGAATGTCATGGAAAGAATTTGAACAATATCATCTAGTTTTAAAAGAAAATTGACTGTTTCATGTTCTCCCTTTCTCTCTTTCTTATAAAATAAATAATTCCTCTTAAAACATAAAAGAAAACAAATACTAAATAAATTGGAAAGAAAAGGTTGTTTCTTTTTTTCTTTTACCTGTGGGTTTTTCTCAAAGATAGTTAAAACATTTTGTATCTCAGTATCTATTGTGAGGAATTTTTATGTTTTATTCTATGTTATGAGGAGGCATTTGGCTATTTGGGGCAGAAATTTTGAGGAAATATGGAAAACAAAAAACTATGCTTTGATATCAGATCTGTTATTCATTGACCAAAGAATCATGAGGGAAGTATTAAGTTACTCAGGGTTTTTTTCTTCTGAAAAAACAGTATTTTAGATGATAAAAATATTGCACAAAGCTCATTTTACAACCACTCTAATTTATTATTATTATTGTTATTATTATCTTATGCCAAGGTAAAAATAGGATCAATATTACTTGATAAAAAGTAAAAATAGGTTAAACTTTTATAAGTTAATACAGTCAACAGTTACACTTAATATCCCTAGTTTGTAGTAAAAAAGACCAAAAAGCTATTAATTATCAAATAAACTTCGGTCTTTATGTTTTTGTGTTTTCCTATGATGGACATAAACATGCATCTAGACAAAAAGGTGAGGAGAGAGTTTTTGGAGATATACAGAGCAGATAGCAATTAAATATTTAATTCCTAGAACTATTACAAGTGTGCTTTCTGTTTCTAAATCATCTTACCTCCAAGCTGGAAGGGCCATTTGCTAATCAAGAAATTCTCAGCCAGAAGACTAGGAAGAGTGGCGTCCTCTGAGAAGGCTGTGCTCACTGAGTTGGTGTGCAGCTCCACTTGTGGATTTGCTACTTCTCCTTAAAGAATGGGGCTTTCCAGACAATAGTACTGGAAATATCTGTGTTCTCCTTAGCCATATGACTCTATTGACATGTGATAATGTAGTTTGAAAATTGAATGTCTGCATCATAATACAAAATAATCCCAGGGGGATTAGTGAATGAGCCCTTTTCACTTTTAAATATTATTACTCTTTAAACATTAGAGACTGCTCACTTCATTCTGCTGCCATTCTACTGGGGATAATACACCAGTAAGAACAGTTTCACTTATTTCAATGTGCTTGGATGACCAAAGAAATAATATCTTATGTAATTATCACCTGATTCAGATTGAAGACAAATGCCACCCAATAATATAAAAGAATTGGGTATGCTATATCTTAACAGTGTAGACCTAGAAAGAAATTAGATCATTTGATTGAGTTTTCTCTAGTTGTTGATGAGGCATGGAGTTGGGCAATAACAGAACTTGTGTTTTCAAGGATTAATATATGATTTTCCTTAAACCTTAAAGATTTATGATTATCTTAAATCTGAGTGAATGCATGGCAAGATTGTTCAGTAGTTAAGAATACTGTCTGTTAGGCCTGGGAATCTGCATCCAATTGGCACCGGGCCCACATGATGGAAGGTGGAAGCAGACTCTCCCAAGTTCTCTTCAAACTCACACAAAGGCACCATGACACATGTATGACCAACCCCACACACTGGTACTCAGAAAATATAAATAGACAAAGTGCAATAAAATCTTCAATTTAATTGAGGAGTGGTTTTGGTTTCTAATGCAGTGATGAGCTACAGAAATATGGACATTTCTGTCACTTGCATAGCTATAGATACTCGTGAATTTACTTTTATTCAATCCATTTATGCATATTTGTTCTCTATGATGACAATGATGATAAACATGAGTAGATGATAAAACTGATGGTGCAAAGGTCAGCTTTCCCAACTTCAACTTCAATTATAATTTCCTCACCACCGAAAGGATTTGCTGATGCAGATGTGCACACTGTGCCCAACAGAGCCACAGGTCTCTCCAGATATTACCACCCTCACAACAGCCACATTACTACCCAGAGGGGTCTGCCATGGCATGAGCTGCCACCTTATTAGACACACAGGCTCTCTAGCTACATCACATACTTTCTGACTCTGAATATGCAGTTGTACAAGGTTTCCAGCTCTCTACAGTCCAAGGACTCTAATACTGGACAATGTACACAAACCCCAGGCATCTCCTGCTGCACTGGCGATCTCTGCAGATCTCATTTTAGTTTTTAGTTTAGGCCAGGCACAATCCAAGACAATTAAGAGGCCCTTGTAGGTTGTTTAGAATTGCTGCGGAATGCAGAACATTGAACTCTTACATGGGAATTCGGTGGCAGTTGTATTAATTAGCATTTTGTGGCTCTGTGGCATACTCTACACTTAGAAAGGAGTCCGCGCACTTAATAAAAGCAGTTTTGCATTGCATAGCTGTTAAAACTTTTCCAGAAAATGCTACCAGCTAAATTATAAGGGTGAATTAAAGTGTGCCCTTTATAAATAGTCACAAAAGGCCTCTGCAACTGATTATAGTGTGGGTGTAATTTGGAGAAAGGTTTGCTGTAGGCACAAAATTATAGTATTGCAACTGGAATGTAGCCAAGAGCCTAGCCATTTCCAGGAGCTGTGTCACCACCTGCTAGCACACTATTCAGAAGTGAGTCAGAGGATGGGGAGAGTAGAAGGCGTCATTAAGTCTTCCTCTGAAATGCTGTCTCAACTAGCTGTTGCTTTCTATAAGAGCTTCCTTCCAGCCAAATCCTTGCCTGTGAGCCCAGCTGGAGGGCTGAAGGTACCAGCGTTCTCCCCAGTAAATAAGTTGTTAATGGTTTCTGTTCTGAGTCAGTCCAAGCATTTGTTTACACCTCAGGTCCCCTAGAGATTTCACAGGTAAGGGCAAGCTCTGAGGAATCCTTAGCTTGTCCCTTCATGCTGCTTTGATTCCACAGTCAAGTGATTTCAGTAGGGTTCCAACCCCAATTTTGGGTCTAAAAGCCTGTTACCAAGAATGTCTTAGGAAATTCTCCATTCTATCCTTGCTGATGCTTGTTAATTTGTTTTCTGACACTGAGGTCAGCTGTGCCTGGGTACAGCAAGCTAGGGAGTGGCTCCTTTTCACTAAGCTGTCTTTTCCCATAAACTAAGCCTTTCCAGTATGTGTGTGAGAGAGAGAGAGAGAAGAGACAGAGAGAGAGAGAGAGAGAGAGAGAGAGAGAGAGAGAGAAAGAGAGAGATTAGAAGGTTTAGATTTTTTTTAAAGATAAAATTTCAATCTGTAACAATAACAACAACAAAAATGTCCTAAGCTTAGGACAAGAATTTTTGAATTTCTATTTCTGTGTATAGAAATTGTATATGCTTTAATGTTGATCACACTATTTTATTTATATAGTGCTTTCCTTGCTTTATACAATGTACTGTTTTGGACATTATATACAAGGAGCCCCAAATCACTCAGAACCCAGGTAGTTGCAATGCTAATTTACGCTAGAAATACATCTGCTGGTATACTTGACTTAGTGGAAGAATGAGTATCCACTCGTGCTCTGTCTCTACTTAGGCCCGGGAAGGAGACAGCATCAAGCTTTCACAGTGACCTGGAGTTGGTTTCTGGTAGCATGGTGAAGCAGAGACAGCCAATTCTTTTCTCTTTCTGCTAAAATGAAAGGGGAGCAGACAAGCTGGAAGAAAGCAAAGCGCTGGCTGGTACACAAAGCATCCAATCACTCTCAAGTTCTTTCCTCCTAGAGGAAGCTGTCCATGTGGCTCAAGGTCTCAAAGAGACAGAAGTGAACACTGCTCCCTTCATATGCTTTCTGCAGAAAGTCAGGCTGGCCATGGGCACTGGGGTTTGTACTGCCAGGAACTCCATGGAAGGATATGGGCTGATGGCAACAGATCTATGAAATTCTGTGTGTTCTGTCTCCAGAAGGAGGAGAAAGCATGTGCAGGCAGACAGACAATGGGCAGGTCAGCGGACGTTTGCTGGGTGAGTGAGGAGAACACAGCCAAACTCACCTTGTCTCCACTTTGTAAAAAGTACTGCTAACTGCTTTCAGTCTATCACACAATCTTGAGAGCATAGAAGACAAGATTTTTTTTTCTTCAAGTCAACAATGCAGAGTTCCTCATTAAAAGTAATTTAAGACATAGGAACCCTACAACAATGAAGTATGCCATTGTGAGAGCAAATGCTTTTAATTAATACTGAAATAGTAAGGAGGCCTGTGGCACTGGGAATGTTTAATATTAAAACAAAATGTCATCGCCTGCCACTTTCCTTTCTCTTTCGATCATTAGCATAGGATTAAACATTTTAAGTGGGATTTCAACCCCTCAGCCAGCAGCTGTGTCTTCTATGAAAAAAATACAATATACTCATACATATGTATTATTCACTTAATTAAAACTGTTAGATCTTCATTTAAAAAGTTCTGATAACATTGTGAATTTTTATGGTGCTTTGGATCTCTGGACAGCCGCCATCAATTTGCATATTTTAAGTGGAAAAAGAGGCATTGGGTGAAAGAAAAGCAATCCCAAATTCACATAATTTGAGAGGCATGGCCTGAAATTAGATTTCTCTCTGGCCTAAAATTCTCATATATGTGTTTAAATTGTACATGATATGCATTTATTATAAAGTTTAGAAGACTATAAAACTTTTATAATCTGATTTAATGAAATATGAATTATTATTTTGTATATATGGTATATATCAAAATATATACCCTATTTTATATTTATTTTATACACAGTGTTTATGAAATCTATGTGTTTTTAAGAATTGAAGCACTCTATATAACTTCCAATTTTCACCTAATTTAAGTGATATTTTGTCATTCTAGTACCTTGTCTTTATTAATATGACTTATCACAACTGTTTTAATAAAAAGCAGCTGCAGGATATTTAATCTTTCTGTATTTTTCATGTATGGATTAGACTTATTGGGAAACACATTAGGACACACTTGTGTAGATGCCTAACTCAGGCCTTTGTAAAACACATGCAGAATTTGTAGCGTCTAAGGCCAAGGTGAAATCTATAATACATAATTGATCTTGCAGTTATTTGTTACAATCGATTACATCACGTGCTCCTTCTCAGGGTGAAGCCTGGAGAAAAGATAGAGTCATGTTTTATTCCCTCATCAGTGAATCAGACCCTAGAGCAGAGACATGACCCAAGACCTCACTGACCACAGCTGATTCTCACGTGGGTCCACGGGAACATCTCAGGAAGACAGACACTGAGCAGAGTCCCAGTGACGAGACTTAGAAGGGTGGATGACTTCTGAAACATGCCACATTTCTAGGAAAGCGTGTTAGGTGTATGCATATATACACATGTGGCAATCCTATTTTGATACTATTAAGCTAAATATCATAGGACACTATGAAATGCTTCATTAGTTCCCTTTTCTCACATACTTACCAGTAAATTCTAATATTTTTATGTGGTGATTCTTGAGCTATTTAATACTATCTCAATATTTATATGTTCATAAATCTTTCAAGGCAGTTAAAGGGTAAATCAAAGAAGCCACTAGAGCATGGAAGACCTTCATGATCATGGATTGACAGAACTAATATCACAAAATGGCTATACTACCAAAACTAAACCTCAAATGTAATATAGTACATGTCAAAATTTGAATATCATATTTCATGGGTCTGGAAGAAACAATTTAAGAATTCATACTGAATAACAAAAGATCATGAATAGTCAAAGCAATCTTAAAGAGAAAGGACACAGCTGGAGGAATCACAGTGTATGACCTCAAATTATTCTACAGAGTTGTAATGATGAAGACATTCTGATATTGGCATAAATACAAAAAGATAGACACAGTGAAACAGAATAGAGCCCAAAGAAATAAACCAGCAAAGTTATGATCATCTAATTCTGACAAAGAATGAAATAAAAGACATATAATGGAAAGAGATACCTATTCTAGTTTGATTTCTGTTGCTGTAATAAACCCATGTGTAACAGAATTTTGACCCAAATAAAACAAATTTAAATTTGGTTGGAAATTAATTTAAATATTAATACAACAAGAAGCCTGTGATTGGACAGTGAAAAGGATGTCAAAGCCAAGAGTTTCAGAGATGGGGACAGGAAGAGAGGAGGATGGAGAAGAGGATGAACCTTATCCACATGGCTTTATATAGCCACAGGTAGTTATGATTAACATAAAAGGATAGAATAATTGGGATAACTTGTCTAATCTAGGTGGGCAGTTTGTATCATTATCAGTTGGATCTGAAATTATTGTGTGGTTCTTTTGTGCATTGAGAATTTATTGGTATACAAAACTGACTGACAATTATAAGCTTCTAGAGTTTTGATTTACTGGGTTAAGGGGATTTGTGACAGCTAGCTGCAGGGGGGAGGGGACATGGCTGGGAAGGTATAAGCAGCTCTGAGGCAGGTGAACCAGAGCTGGGAAGACCACGTCCTGGGGCTAGCTATGGAGGCAGCAAGATCACAGGGGCAGAGAATAGCCAGCAATAGTGTGGAATGGTGCCTTTATTAATATTTCATGCTACACCCATGATATAGAGGAATTTTAATCCAGCAAGATGGCTACTCTGTCAAGGGATCACATCTGAAAGCATTCTAGGTATGTGTGATCTGGCTGGAATTACACATGTTAAATCCCTCTGGCTGGCATACAGGCATACCCTCAGTACACACCTTTAATCCCAAAGAGAAAAGGAAAAGTAAGTTTATAGAAAGAAGCAGCCATGTTTGAAAATGATATTTAATTGAGGGACAGACAAACTGCTGAATCAGAGAAAGATTTGACAGAATGAGTCAGAGAAAACATAAGCCCAACTTTCATGAAATCAGACAGGAAAAAGGCAACTTAAGATAGTGGTGCGAAGGGAGATGGGGTGGTGGGAGAGGGAGGAGGAGGAAGAGAAGGAGGACAAGGAGGTGGAGGAGAAGGAGGAGGAGGAGGAGGAAGAGGAAGAAGAGACAAATTTACTAGGACAGTTTTAGAGACATGTTGCAGAAAGAACAAGCTAAATAGACACAGGTTAAGGTAGAATGAGCCAGAGAATCAGAAGGAGCCAGAAGACTGAAATAGATTGCTAGAATTAGTATGAGACCAAACAGAGCAATTCAGTCAGAAACAGAGAGAAGCCAGTTTTAATCTGTCAGCTTGGAAAGACGTTTGAATCAGAACAGCTGTGTTGAACCAGTCAGAGTTCAGAAAGCTAGAAAGAGTGAATTTATTTATTAGTAAGCCTCCAAGGTGACAATTACTTCAGGCAAATAATTAAAGTTAATTTTACAGCAAAAGTTAATTTTACAGCATAAACATAAGCCTCTTGTGTGGGTAGAGACATATTTATTTCATCTTAAAGTTATTCACAAAGGGAAAGTCAGAACAGAAATTTGGGGCAAGAACTTGGAAGGTGGAGCTGAAACAGAGACCATGGAAGAATGGTGGTCATTGATTTTGTCTCTTCCCCACTTGATGAGCCACCTTTCTCATAATATCTGGGACCACCTGCCCAGAGGTGGCACTGCCCACAGGGAGCTAGGCTGTCCCACAGAAGTCATTCACAGTGTCCCTAGAGGCTTACCTACAGTTCTTAACATTCATACATGCATATAAAATTTAGAAAAGAGATCAAGAAAGGGCAATATTAGGTAATATGGAAGGATGGAATGCATACAGAAGGAAATCTGAGCCATGAAATAGGATATGAAGTTTATTTGTTCTATTTTTAATTCCCTCCTGATTTTCCCTCTCTTTTGTTTTGGTGCATAGAAAGATCAAAATATAATTAATAGTGAAAAATAAAACCCTAAACCAAGCTCCATGGCTTTAGAACAATCACTCTAACTGCATAAAGCTAACTAAAATATATAGAATTTTGGACTGCATAAGTGTCACTTAACATGGCTGTGTGATGTTTAATTTATGATATCTAATAGTGTTAGAATTAAGAAAGAAGATAAATAGGTAAATGGAATATGGAAAATAAGAAAATTAGGCATATTTCTAAAAGCAAAAACTCATCTTAAGAAAAAGTTGTGAAATAATGTTGAAGATGGAGAAAAACAAATTTGTGTCTCCATGCACCCGTCTGTGCTCACAGAACCCTGTGATGTCTGGTTCTGCTCATCCACAACTGCCACACATCTTCCGTCTGCACCTGTGAGCATTCTCCATCAGCTTACAACTTTGGTGAATACCTACAGGAGGGAAAGAGTAGAGCCAAAAGCAGCTTGCATTGCAAACTGTAAACATCCCTTCTTCTTTTCTCCCTTTTCCTATCTTTCCCTCCCTCCGACCCTCCCTTCCTTCTTTACTCCCTACTACCCATTGTACCTTCTTCCTTTCCTGAACTTCCTTATTTTCCTGTTTTTCCCTTTGTTCCTTACTCTTGCTTCTACTCTCTCTTATTTGGGTAAAGTAAATACAAATCTGAATTGTTTTTTCATTATGTAAAATTTTTTGTCTATATACAGAGTTATGATGATACAATGACTGCTAAATTATTGACATGAACTACTGACTAATTAATTTGTCTCTAAATCCTATTAGTTTCCTTATTACTAGTGGCAACACAATTTTGTAGATACTATGTTTTTTCTAAGTTATTGCAACAAAATCTTCCCACATCTTAGTTTGCCTTAATCCAAACTATTATTTACATAGTTGCTCAAATGCTCTTTCTAAAATATTGGTCTAGTGGAGATATTTGCCTTCTTTGATGACTGTTGCTACATTCTGCTATATCTGTCTCCATAATCATTTTTACCTTTCCTTGTTCCTCATCCTTCTTTATCTTTATTGTCATATTTTCTAGGTCATTCTATTCCTTAGCTTGAATCTTTCTTTTGAGTAAACCCCTACCAGTGATTAATTCCTACTCCTGAATGGGTTCAAGAACATCATTTAATGATCAGATACAGTTGTTGAATGAATGAAGAGCATTGTATTAGAGAGACAAAACACATTCAAGAGCTATTATGGTACAGTAAACTGTAGTGGAGCCCCAAGTGTTGTAGAGTAAGTATAGAGAACAACTATAGTTCATGAAATTTCTAAATGCATCACCACACAAGAGACATACTGTAAACAAAGACAACAGAAGGCAAACTTATTTGAAATCATTGCAATTTGAGTTCCAATTCATTAAATAGCAGTATGAGATTTACAGAACCTTCAAATTCATTTGTGGCTATGTGTACACTGTACCTCATAGTACCTATGATGGACTCAAACACTTAGCCTCATTCTGAAAAGGAATGATTGCAATGTTAACAGATCTTAATAAAAAGAAGTTGTGACTAATTTTGGTTGCTATATCACTGATATTTAGCAATCCTCTTGTTAGTATGTCAATAATTCTAGACTGAGTTTGTAGATAAAAAAACTATTAGTAAATGTTAAGTTTTGCAGCCTCCTTAGCTATTCTCATGTGTGATATCTTTATATCATACAATGTTACAGTTGTGCTTTCCCACTGTTATGAAGTTCCCTTCTTGGAAGAACCCTTACAGTGGATGTCTTGCACATACCATGGTCCCAGTCACTATTTCCACATTGTACAATCTCGCTGAATCATTCAAGAAAACATCTTATTTAGGGAGATGAACTTCCATCCAAGAGCCATGCAGTTGTAAAAAGGGTGCCATTTAAACCTTTCTTTCTTCAGGATTTTGTTGCACTTTGTAAGTGCTACAGATATTTGTTTTTGTTCTAAAATTGAAGAAGATTTCTCTTGAAAAGATTCAACATGTTCTTGTTTCTCTTTATCTTTCTCTGGTTGAGGACAAAATTTATTTGACTGGGAACTGAGTAAAGTTTAGTAAGTGTTAAGCTTTGGAAAACTTAAATCTACACTACTGTGGAATGGACAAAACTTATCAGTTTCAGATTATTCTATTCAAATGCAGAGATTGATTCACTTTAAGCTTTCTATTGGAATTTCTTGATACCTATTATTTTTCCATTGCCATTATAAAATACTACAAATGAGAGAAACTAAGGGTAGAAAGGGGCAACATTAACGTACAGTTTCAGGAAGAAAGTCTGGTATAGCAGAAAAGATCAGTCCAGTAAGGCATGTGACAGGAGTCAGAAGCTTGCTGATCATATTTCATCTGCTCATAAGAAACAGTGATTGAAAAGGAACTGGCAATAGACAATAAACTGCCAAAGCCTACCTAATGACATATCTTCTATAGGTTCTAAAATCTTCACAAATAGAACCACCAACTGGAGACCATGTGTTCAAATACATGAGCCTATGGAGGATATTTCACATTCAAACCAACACACTCTGAATTTATTCCTTCCTGTTGGAGACCATACCATGATAAAGTAGGCCTTTCACAGCTTCCCACCCTAATAAGCCAAATGACCTTGTGCTAAGGAGCCGGTCATCACCCCCTCCTCCCTATTCCCTCCTGGCACCTGAGGCAGTAAAAAGCTGAATTATAGTCCCCTCTTCCTTATCTCTTCCTGACTCCCAAGACTTCTAAGGACACAAGTTATGTGCTGAGCCCAGCCTGACACCCAAGGCTGTTAAGGAGGACTCTACATTCCGGAGATAGAATCAGAGTGCCTCCCACCTGCAGTCTGAATTCGGCCTTCATGTCCACAGATGCCCACTTCTTTTTTCTTAGTTATTTCCCCCTCAACACCTCCCTATTCCCCTTGCTGTATGCTTAAAATCTGGCGTTTCAGCCTAATAAACTGAGACTTTGACAGGAATCGTCCTTGGTCTCCGTTTCTCCTTCACTTCCACCCATTTCTCTTCAAGTTTGCGGTCCCCCTTGCACCCACGAATAACTGGGTCCTGCTGGACGGGACACCTTCCACTCCTGTTTCCCAGTTCAGATAGCTTTACCTGACTTGGTAAAGAGAATGCAAGGTAGGCAGATTATATGTGATTTTGCTCTCAAATGTCTGTTCTGAGGTTGGCAATTTAATTTAGTGATAAAATGCTTACCTAAGAGGAAAGGTCTAGTATTGTATAAAGAAAGTGAGTTCTGTAACTTTACAGATATGCTATATTTTCATTTTTAGCAAAGTGAGAGGAACAGAAATAGAATAATACTGGACCATGTGACAGCAATCTGTTAATTTAAAATGACGGCTGATAATACTGGCTTCTTGTGTCACTCCAACTCAAAAAAGCATTTTAAAATTTGATATAACTATTACAAATGACTTAAAATACACTACTTGGGCCACCTGACTCAGAACAGAATGACTTTGCAAGATATATGTCAAGGGTAAATGCCTACATAGGAAGGCAAGTAAATAATCATGCAAGTTATTAATCATTTCAAATTCAAAACAGAAAATTCCAATCAAGTCTCTATTATCCTTTATGAGAGTCTTTTGATTTCTCAGTGAGCTATAGCATAATAATTCTGTAGCTGGCCTCCCTGATAGTATAATCACCCGGTTCACCACCTCACTTTCAATACTGGAAACACCACCAAGTCAGTAGTGTTGACATGAGGAGTTTCATGGACCTATCAAGTATTTGAGGGTAGGAGGCTGTGAGTATTATAACTGAAGCTTCTTATTTTATCATTATAATAAATAAAATCAAAATAAATTAGTGAATGTTAATGTATAGCTAATTATACTAAATATTTGTTAATTTGAATTTATACCTGTTGAAGTATGATTTACTTTAGTGAGTTTAAGAACTTCAATAGGATGAGTTATTGCATATATACAGTCAGGTAGAACTCACACAATTGAGATACAAAATGTTTCTATCACTCTAAGACATGCCTGTGGCCCCTTAACCTTGGGTTTGAATGATTCAAGTTCTGGTCACTGGAAAATATTGTCTGTCATTTACAAAAGGTATACCCACTTACACAATTCAGAAGATGGACCACATGCTGTTTAACTTGGTATGCATTGTTTCTTTTACTTACTCAAAGGGTCATCCATTTTGTGTGTTGGTATCATACCTTCATATTTCTAGGTTATATTTTTAAATGGGTGTACTGTGCTTTATTTCTGTTTTCCAGTGGATGGAAATTTGACTATATTCAATTTTGTCTATTATAAATAAAACTGCTACAGCTATTGATCACATATGTTTTGGGGGACCCAAATGTTCATTTATAGAATTATAATTGTGGTACTGTGGTAAAATATGTTAAATATAATAGAAAATGTCAAGTTATTATTCTAATACGCTTTTATATTTCCATCAATAATATGTGAGAATTCAGACTTTCTAACATCCTTATAAACACTGATTATTGTTACATTTGGCTTGTAATGATTTTAATGCTTATGAAGTGATATTTTTTTGTGGCTTCAGATCGCATTCTCCTAGTGATAATGGCCATGTGTCCTTGCAGATTTCATTATTATAAGATTGTCATTTTTATATTCAGTTTTTTGTCAAGTACTCGTTGTCTCATTCCTATCAATCATTTTATGTGTTTAGGACTTGGGGAGTTTGAGAGGTTCTTTTATTATGTTTTTTCCTTCCCTTTTAGAGATGGAGGCTCAGAGGACAGAGCTAAGAGCCAGAGAGAAATATTCACAGTCTACAACCCAATGATCTTTACTCAGATGGCTTTTGAGGAAACTACAATTCAGAGAGGTCACATTCCTGTGTGGATACAAGTGTCTGCTCAGACATTTCAAATCTAACACATTTGACCACATTTGACCTTGAGATATGTGATGAGTCATATAACATGTTCTCTGCCTAAAGGAAATATATTAATGGTGAGGAGAATTAGATACTTCCTGAACATAATATATCTAGTGGGAAACTTTTCCTTTATGAATAATATTGCCTAAGGATAAAAGATACTTAATAATAGTTTTAGATGAGATACAGAAAAACATTTATTTCTTAAAATATCACTTTAATAAATCATGATGTTAATGCATTCTAAATAAAGATTTCATCTGGTAATTAAGCAGATGGCCTCAAAGTAGCTTTTTGACTGAATGAATGAATAATTATATGCATAAATATTCTTTTATATATATTCTTATATATATATATATGTTTGTTTGTAAATAATAAGAAATTCTATGAAGAATTACTAAAATGATATATTCCTTATATATGTATATATGGTATGTGGTATGATATATATTCTTTAACACCAATAGGTTTTTTCCTTGTGGTATGTGGTATGTATATATATATATATATATATATATATATATATATATATATATATATATATATTATATGATATATATTCTTTAACACCAATAGGTTTTTTTCCTATTTGTTTGAAAAACGACTTCTAGTATCATGTTATGTTTGATTTTGGATCTGTTTTCCTTTGTTCATTCTATTTATTTCCATTATCTTTCTTCTTTTGTTTGTTTTTTTTTGTTGTTTGGTTGGTTGGTTGGTTGGTTTGGTTTTTTTGAGACAGGTTTTCTCTGTGCAGTCCTGGCTGTCCTGGAACTTACTCTATAGACCAGACTGGCCTCGAACTCAGAAATTCTCCTGCCTTTGCCTCCCAAGTGCTGGGATTACAGGGATGCACCACCACTGCCCGGCCATCCATTATCTTTCATTATCATATCTTATTACAGATTTTATCTCTTACTTAATTTTCAGTGATTTCTATGTGTCAATCTCAAAAATATATAATTTCTCTAAAAAAATGAATGCAACTGTTTTATGTAATTTCTGCTTAGATCTATGTAATGATTTGTCACTTTAAAATATGAATTCTATGGAGCAATTACATTTTCTCATTTGAGTGAAGGACATGAGACAAATATTTGCTGAGGGAAGAACATTCGTATACTTAAATAGCTATTCAGAACACAATGACTAACCTGACATTTATTTGCATACACATCAAGTTTATTGTCTGTCTGTTAATCATGTTCTTCGCTAGAACTAGCTGTTTTCTTATTATTAAATTTTCTTATGCTTTCTTAATAAACAAGAAAATAATATTAGTGTCGAATCTTGGCTACCTTTTTAATAATCATCTACATACTGTGATTTGCACTTCTGGGGAAATATAAAAAAATAACTTCTTATGTTTATCCTTAGAAGTCTGATAACTGACCTATGATGATCAATCATCTATATATATAGCTCATGTAGAACTTTGTTTTTCCAGACACTATTGCATATGCCAGCAAGATTTTGCTGAAAGGACCCTGATATAGGTGTCTTGTATGAGGCTATGCCAGGGCCTGGCAAATACAGAAGTGGATGCTCACAGTTATCTATAGGATGGAACACAGGGCCCCCAATGGAAGAGCTAGAGAAAGTACCCAAGGAGCTAAAGGGTTCTGCAACCCTATAGGTGGAACTACAATATGTACTAACCAGTACCCCCAGAGCTAGTGTCTCTAGCTGCATATGTTGCAGAAGATAGCCTAGTTGGCCATCATTGGGAAGAGAGGCCCCTTAGTCTTGCAAACTTTATATGACCCAGTACAGGGGAAACACCAGGGCCAAGAAGTGGGAGTGGGTGGGTAGGGGAGCCGGGGGTGGGGAAGGGTATAGGGGACTTTCGGGATAGCATTTGAAATGTAAATAAGCAAAATAGCTAATAATAAAAAAAGAACTTTGTTTTGTTTTTCTTACAAAGTTAGCATACTTGTTGTCTATGCAGTTCATTCCAGAGCCTTGTTTATGTTTCCTTCCATTCTTCTCCTTTTGGACCATCTCTTCAAATTATACTTTTCCTTTCAGATCCAGGTTAAATTTTTAATAGCACATGTGTGTCTTAGGTGAAAATTAGTTGGAAAAAGAATAGAAGACAAGGATTTTAGTGGAGAAAATTAATTTGCAAATAGTTTTCAGGTAACAGGAGGGAAGCAAGAAGGAAAGATCAAAGTAAAAAGGCTGGTTAGGGATACGGTCACCATGGAGGCTTGCTTCCTTCTGATGGCTGGGAGATGTTCAGAGACAAAATGCACCACAATTCGTTGCTGGAATTGATTCCTTCAGAGTGGTGGAGCAAAAACTGCTGTATCATGTGGGGTAGTTTGTCCTTGCTGGGGCCATTGTTCCAATGAAGGGCAGCTATAAGGTTCTAATAGTTAACTCTCAAAGCTCCAGCAAGTGAGGAGGTGCTTCAGGACAGGGAAACTGTACCAGATACTATGCACTTAGTTTAGTGACACTGTAGCCCATGGTGCTGCCATTAGATGAGTGTTTTAAATTTGTATCTAGGCATTTCCAAGTCTCCATTACAACCATACCGTGATTGCTAATCACTGTGTGAGATTACCCAGAGGCAGAGGCAGAATAAGTATTTTATATAAAGATGAAGGGTAGTTTTTACTTTATTAGTAAATTATTTGGAATTGTACACAATGTTGTGACTTTCCTATCCTTCAGTTAACGATAGGAAAGTATTCCATTCCAAAAAGAGAACCCTTGTAAACTGGCTTTGTATGACTCTTTATTTCCTAATTGGAAGGTTATTTAGCAGCATAAAGTGATCATATAAGGTTTCAATATATCTACACACACACAGAGACACACATGTAAATATATATATATGTATACATATATATATACACACACATATACATACATATATACACATACATATATATGATGTATGTGTGCATGAATGCATGCATCATATTTCTCCAAGACTTTACTGATTCAATTATTTCCCCCTTCCTTTTCTTTTCTTTTCTTTACTTCTATTTCTCTCTCTCATCATTGAAAGAAGAGGCCTCTGTAGCATACCTTAGCATGAGTTATTTGCACAAATCATTTGTCTAATGAAACCATTCGATAAACATGAACTAAATCAAACCACAATGTAAATCTAAAAGAATTTTCTTAAATGAGCAACATGCTACACATTGCTTATTATCTTGATACATGTAATAAAATTATTTTTCTGATACAGCCAGTTTGCTTGGTAAAGCGTAAAAAGCAGAAATTTTGTGGTTCTCTTTTGATCCACTTGCCTTTTACTGTTTATGTTGAGTGTGACATCAGAAATAATAGAGTTCAATTCTAGGCAGTGGGCTGATGTTAAATGCAGTGTGTCTCTGTGGTTCTGTCTATATGAAGGGGTATCAGTATTCTGTTTGAAGCAGCATGTCACTATGGGTTTTATCCTATGATTATCTAAATTAGGGTCTGTGCTTAGCTGAGACAATAACAGCCTCAGCAACCACAGTTTAGTAAAGCCAAGGAAGGGTAACTCTAAAGAATATCATGGTTGAAAATAACCCAAGGATCCTTCTCATTTATACTCTTGCATGTCTTCACTTACCAGCCACACTGTGAAGAAACAGGAACTATTTCATGCAGAATGGAACACACTGTTATAGTTTAGAAAGAGAATACAGCATGAGAAGAAAAATCAGAGAGAGACTGTGGAAGGTAAATACAACACCTATATACATTTCTCCTTTACCATAAGATGTTTGAAGATCTTTAGGTAATGAAACAAATGTCATTTCTAAAATGTATCTTTACACCAATAAATTAGATGATTTAAAATAAAAGTTTTATCTCGTGGACACTTTAAGGAAACCAGAGTTTGTTTATAGGCATCAGAAAACAGCAAGTATATTCTTGTGACCATGGATACCACCTCTTAAAACCATGACATTGCTCCGACACTACAGTTTCAGTAAATTTCTTACCTAAGAGTTGAAAATGCTCTAAAGATATGAGAAAGATGCTCATATTTTAAGCACAGTTTTTGAAACTTAAGCAACTGGAGTAAGAGGAGTTTGTTATGAATGATAATGGAAAAATACCAGAAAGGTAAAAGTAAGATTCATGATTTTATTTTTCAAAGAAAATATAAAGAGAATCTTAAAAATCTTACCACACCACTGATTTTGTTTGTTTTTATAAATAACATAATAATATTTTGAGAAAATGATATACTAGGAATAATTTAATATAGAAATATTTAATTTGAACATTTTATTTTAGGTACACTGATTTGTGAAAATAAATTTGCCTATACAGAACCATTGGACCATGAATCATATTGCTAGTTTTTTATAACTTCTAATAAGCTTGGGCTTTATTATAAGTATTAAAAGGATTTACTTGAGGTTTCAATATTTTACAGCAAAAATTATAAAATATTGTGCATGCATTTTTAAGATATGGTATCACTGACTCTGGCCTGAACTAGAGCTAAGATTATGACTTTACCATTTAGAAATTTGGATGAAAAAATTTAAATTTTGAATCACATTTTTATGCTCTTTTTGTTTGTTGGTTGGTTTGCTTGTTTGTTTCCTTTTCGTTTAGTGTTTGATAAGAGCAATGTTAGACAATGATGTATGTCCCCTTTAACAGAGAAGAAATGAAGTTTGTTGGAACTTCATCCAGGCTCCTGATGTTTATCTTTTCTGGAGATGATGCAGGATTGTCTCTGTGGTCATCAGTATTGGGATTTAAATTGCAGGTCCAGATGCTAAGCAGCACTGGACTGGAGTTCATTTGTTTGATATTTCTTTCCTCGCCTTTCGCTATTTCTCCTGCAATTGTTCCCTCTAATTTACAGAAAGCTTTGGATAAGAGATACTAAAAGTAAATGGGAAAAGAACTATAAAATGCAATACAAAGCTCATATATACATGTACACACACATATGTACATATATGTATTATCACAATATCTAAAAAATAATCAATTTTAAGAAACTATACTAATTATACTCCAGAACATTGTCTAATATAGTAACCTCTACCCACATTTTGATTTAAATTTAAATTGAAGATTCCATTTTTAGTGTCATTTTTAGTGTCAACTGCAACAAACATGCAGTTGCTGACCTTTGTCACTATCCCAGTCATGGAACACCCGGCTGCAGAAGAAGGGACAAGGTGATATATTTTTGCCTCAGAGATTTGTGCTCTTTAGATAGTCTGTAGGAAATATAATTTTACTACAGATATTCTTTAGTTAAATGTATATAGAGTAAATTAAACTTTTAAAAACAATCTTAACCTTTGTAATATGACATTTTCTCCTCTGTAATATATTTGGACCACTGAAAATAACTATTTGTTGACACAATAATAAAAAATGATTAGTCATAGATAAGATTATAATTAAATGTGAAATATATAATTAAAACTTTAAGATGATGTACAGTGTAAAGGCAAAAATAAAGGACGCCCCCCACCCCTTTATGATATTTAACCTGTGGCCAGCCTTCTTCATTTTGAACCCAAAGAGTACCTTAGACAGGTGTTTTACTAAAGAACCCCAAGAATATGGTGGTGATAATTCCACTGCATTTTCACTTATCTCTGTGGAGAATCCAGACTCTGACTGATTTCAATGTGGAAGTGTGGTTGTAGCAATAACTCCATCTATACCTGAATATCCAATAATGACTGAAGTTTGCAGGAGTTATTGTGGCAGACTGGGTAATGACCTTTATGATGAGAAGTTATGTTTTAGTTTTCTTACTAAATGCATGAGAATGCTACTTCCGGAAGAAGTCAGTGACTATCTTTGGGTGTTTATGAATATAAAAGCTGTCAGATACAGCAGCTAGGATGAGTCACTGTGAAACATTTATTCAACGGACTGATTTCCATCAATGGCCTCATTGAGAAGGGCTTTTTATTATCTATCTTCAGAAATCTCTCTTTAATAGTTTCCAGCATTCTATAAGCTTCTGCCAAACAATTCCATATAGGAAGATAGTTTAAAATTTGAAAATATGTTTCATATCTAATTCATGTGGATTACAGGAAGGAAATGTGGGGGTGAAATTATGACATATTAATAAGTAGAGAAAAGCCAAAATTTTATGTTTATAATATCTCCATAAGTATATATCAAATTTAATTTACAAACTTTCATTGATCCATATAGAATTATATAAAACATACTTTTATTTCTTCAGTTTAAATGTAGATTAAATCTTTAGATTCTAGGTATTTTTTATCCTTCTGTGTATGTTTTATAGTAACCCTCATATTTATGTGTATGTGTATATGTACTGTGAACATGAGGAAGAATATGTGAGTATGCATGTGTAAGTGTACTTGTGTGTGTTTGTGGGTGTGTGTGCATATGTGTGTTTGTGTGTTTCTGTGTGTGTATGTGTGTGTGTGTGTATACATTATCCACACATATATACATTATGTTTTTTCTCCATGTTTTGTAATTTTTTTTATACAAGTCCTTTCACTTAACGCAAATCACCCTGATTTGGCTAGATTCTCAGGCGAGGGAATCTCTAGGATCTCCCTTCTCTGCTTCCTCAGTGCTCAGGTAGAGGTGTTTAGTGCCATCCCTAGCACAACTTGAATCCTAGGGATGCAAACTCAGGTCGACATTCTTGTTCTGCAAGTAGTTCCTGACCATGACATTTCCTGGCTCATAACGTTCAAGTTTATAACATATTTGAACCATTTCATAGAACTAAACAAACACCCTGATCATTTTTTAGACATTCTCTTATTTAGTATTCAATTTAAGCCAAAGTCTTTTATGATTCTAAAATAATTGTGTTCTAAGTTATAGCCTTTATAAAAAATGTTTCGTTGAATCATACAGCTAGAAAGGACCTTGAAAATCATGTGGATTATTGATTTGAATTTTACTTATGAATCACCATGAATTTGACAGATTTATTTTTAAAAAAATATTTTAGGACTTTTCTAAAGGTGATAGAACCCCAAGAAATAGTGTTTGTAAAAATTATCTATTATTGTGGGTTTGGACATTAAGAGAAAAAAAAATTCCTTCAAAGAAATCTGTTCACCTCTCCTTCATGCGAGAGTGGCAACATGACTTCCCAAAGTAACCCATCAGTGAGGAGACAAGAATTCAAGTCTCTAAGCTCTTAGTTTACATACACAAAAGTAGATTACCTGTATTACTTAAAAGAAGTGGATTATCTAAACTGTGCTGACAAAACCATGAAAAACTATGTGAGTTTGTATGATTTCCACGGGACACATAACACTAGACATCACCTTAATTGCTGGCCTTTTTAGCTGGTATTCGGTCAGATTCTGACTAAATAGGGGCTATGCTTCCAGTTTGCTGTCATAGACTGAAGCCATGCTTACTAAATTCATGACTTGTGTCCAAATCAAAGAGATCACTCTCAGGAATGAAATGCATATCAGACTAGTCCTTTACTTTTCCACATTTCTCTAAGAAACACAGCATACTTCTCTTCAGCTTTCAGCTTTGTGGTTTTATAAGCTGAATTTTGGAATGACAGCATTGAAATGCAGCATTGTGTTCTAAAAATATATTCACTCCTTCCATAATAAAACATTTCTAAGACGTGAGCAATTGCTTTTTATACTGCAGCAAAGAAGCAATGATACTAAATTCTAGTAGGATCAATATGTTTAGCTTCAGCAGACATTATATGAAGCATAAATCCTAACAAAGAGTCTGTAAGATACCTTTTATTTTCTGTTCTCCAAAGAACCATACATAAATGTAAGGGCTAAAATGTGTGCCAATCTTTATTAATTTCTGCCTGTTGATAACCCTCAGCTTGTTCCTAGATTTCCCTGGTGCTAATAAGTACTGTGAAACATTTATATGGCTTGAATTTTGCTGTAAGTGCTTTTGATAGAGTGCACTGCAGGTCTTAAAGGATAGTTTGTTTACATTAGTAATTGCTTACTCTCCCACGGAATTGCAATTGCAGCCCTCACTGTGAAAAGCCTGTGCTCTTCTACTGTTTACTGATCCTAGACAATACCATTAAACTTTAATAAATCAAGAAATGTTTTCGTTTTCCATGGCACAATGCCCTTTAAAATACAGACTTCAATATACTTTTCTGTTCTGAAATGATAAGAAAAAAAAAAGTGTCTGTGACAATTTTGTCTTCACAGTGTGCTTTGAAGTTTGCTTAAAGGAGCAATAATTATTCTACATAACAAAAAAGAGAGAGAGGCTGGACCAGCTCAACTTACCAGCAGAGTCTGGTTTATGGTGATCATTGCAAAGGGGGTGTAAAACTAGATCATTGTCAAGCAGGTTTTGCTTCCTAAGGCCTGCATTACTTTGTAAAGAGTAATAGTTCTCTATAGTTCCTTATCTCTTCACTGCGATAAAGTGCCTGACTAAGTAAACTCAAGGATGGGCTTATTTTAGCTCATTGTTTGCAGCATAGCCTGACATGTTGGGAAAGTCCTAGCAATTGGACACTGAGGCAACTGGTCAGTCAGGTGGTATGTGCAGGCAGGAATTAGGGAGATGAATGCAGGTTCTTAGATCTCTCTCTCTCTCTCTCCCTCTCTCTCTCTCCCTTCCTCTACCTCCCTCCTCTCTCCTTCTCTCCTCTCTATCTCCTTTATGTAGTCTAGAGTTAATGTTCATAGAATATTTCCCATTTCAATCAATCTAATCTAGAAAACACAGTCACACTCAAATATTAAACATCAAAGGCACATCGCTATTGACCACACCCTTTAAAAAGATTACTTTTTTATTGTTATATTTTACATAATACTGGACTACATGAGAATGTGTGAATATTCACTGAATGTTATTGACTTAAAGACATCTTCATACAAGTATTTAAAATAATTAAGCACACCCATCATAATTTTATCCTCTTCTTTTTACTCTCCTCTTCCCATAAGTCCATAAATATTTTCATGTCACCTGTACACACAGTCTTTGCATCCATATTAAATCTAAGAACCACAAATGAGAGAAATGATATGGTATTTGTTTTGCAGAGATTGACTAATGTGGTGATCTTCAGTTATATCTTAACTAACACAGCTTTGGTTTTGATGGATAAAAAAAAAATTCCATTTTGTGTATCTTATAGATCCTATGTAGATAACTATATTTCATATTTTAGAGTTATCAACCACATACTACTATCTTTTCAATTTAAAGTTATATTTCTGATTATGGAGATGACTTTAAGAACATACAGTCTGTGTAAGGAATAGAGTGATGGTGATTTAGATGTCATTTGTCTAGTATTTATTTCATTCCTCATAGACTCTTGTATAAAATAGTGAATTAAATTTCCTTTGATCTCTAACCAAAAGAAATGAAGTCAAAGTCTTTCCTTCACGTTCTGTTGCTTGTTGCTTGGGTTTTTTTTTAATTAAAAATTTTCTTTACTTACATTTCAAATGTTATCTCCTTTCCTAGTTTCCCCTTGGAAAATTACCTATCCCCTATCCCCACCCTCAGCTCCCCAACCCACCCACTCCCATTCCCAGTCCTGCCATTCCCTTATACTGGGGCATAGAACCTTCACAGGACCTAGGACCTCACCTCCCATTGATGACTGTCTAGGCCATCCTCATCTACATATACAGCTAGAGCCACATGTCCCACCATGTGTTTTCTTTCATTGGTGGTTTAGTTCCAAGGAGCTCTGAGGGGTACTGATTACATATTTATGTTCCTCCTATGGGGCTTCAGACCCTTTCAGCTCCTTGGGTAATTTCTCTAGCTCCTTCATTGGGTACCTCATACTCCATCCAATGGATGAATGTGAGCATCCACTTCTATATTTGACAGTCACTGACAAAGGCCCTCAGGATACAGCTATATCAGACTCCTGTCATCAGGCTTTTGTTGGCATCTGCCAAAGAGTCTGGGTTTTGGTGGTTGTTTATGGAATGGAACCAAAAGTGTGACTCTCTCTGGATGGTTGTTCCTTTAGACTCTGCTCCAAACTTTGTCTCTGTAACTCCTTGCATGGGTATTTTGTTCCCCCTTCTAAGAAGGATTCTGAGTTTCTGGGCTAATATCCACTTATCAGTGAGTGCATATCATGTGTGTTCTTCAGTGACTGGGTTACCTCACTCAAGATGATATTCTCCAGATCCATCCATTTGTCTAAGAATTTCATAAACTCATTGTTTTTGATAGCTGAGTAATACTCCATTGTGTAAATGTACCACATTTTCTGTATCCATTCCTCTGTTGAAGGACATCTGGGTTCTTTCCAGCTTCTGGTTATTATAAATAAGGCTTCTATGAACATAGTGGAGCATGTCTCCTTATTACATGTTGTAGCATCTTAAGGTTATATGCCCAGGAGTGGTATTGATGGATCTTCTGGAAGAACTATGTCCAGTTTTCTGAGAAACCGCCAAACTGACTTCCAGAGTGGTTGTAGCAGCTTGCAATCCCATCAGCAATGGAGAAGTGTTCCTCTTTCTCCACATCCTCACCAGCATCTGCTATCACCTGAGTTTTTTGATCTTAGCCATTTTGACTGGTGTGAGGTGGTATCTCAGGATTGTTTTGATTTGCATTTCCCTGATGATTAAGGATGTTGAACATTTTTTTTAGGTGCTTCTCAGCCATTCGGTATTCCTCAGTTTAGAATTCTTTGTTTAGGTCTGTGCCCAATTTTTTAATAGGGTTATTTGGTTTTCTGGAGTCCAACTTCTTGTGTTCTTTATATAGATTGGATATTAGCCCCTTATATGATTTAGAGTTGTAAAGATCATTTCCCAATCTGTTGGTTACCTTTTGGTCTTATTGATGGTGTCCTTTGCCTTACAGAATCTTTGCAATTTTATGAGGTCCCACTTGTAGATTTTTGATCTTACAACACAAGCCATTGGTATTCTGTTCAAGAATCTTTCCCCTGTGCCCATATTTTTGAGGTTCTTCCCCACTTTGTCCTCTATAAGTTTCAGTGTCTCTGGTTTTATGTGGAGTTCTTTGATCTGCTTACTTAAGCTTTGTACAAAGAGGTAAGAATGGATCAATTTGCATTCTTCTACTTGATAACTGCCAGTTGACCCAACACCATTTGTTGAAGATGTTGTCCCCTTTCTGCAGGATGGCTTAGCTCCTTTGTCAAAGATCAAGTGACCATATCTGTGTGGGTTCATTTGTAGGTCTTCAGTTCTGTTCCATTGATCTACCTGTCTGTTACTGTACCAGTACCATGAAGTTTTTGTTTGTTTGTTTTATCACAATTGCTCTGTAGTATAGATTAAGGTCACACATGGTGATTTCACCAGAGGTTCTTTTATTGTTGAGAATAGTTTTTGCTCTCCTAGGTTTTTTGTTATTCCAGATTATTTTGGAAATTACCCTTTCTAGCTCTGTGAAGAATTGAGTTGGAATTTTAATGGGGATTGCAATGAATCTGTAGATTGCTTTTTGCAAGATAGCCATTTTTACTATTTTAATCCTGCCAATCCATGAGCATGGGAGATATTTCCATCTTCTGAGATCTTCTTTGATTTTTTTCTTCAAACACTTGAAGTTCTTATAATACAGATCTTTCACTTCCTTAGTTAGAATCACACCAAGGGATTTTAAATTATTTGTGACTATTTTGAACTGTTTTGTTTCCCCAATTTCTTTCTCAGCCTGTTTATCCTTTGTGTAGAGAAAGGCCAGTGATTTGTTTGAGTTAATTTTATATCCAGCTACTTCACTGAAGTTGTTTATCAAGTTTATGAGTTCTCTGGTGGAATTTTGGGGGGTCACTTACATATACTATCCATCTGCAAATAGTGATATTTTTACTTCTTCCTTTCTAATTTGTATTCCTTTGATCTCCTTCTGTTGTCTAATTGCTCTAGCTAGGATTTCAAGTACTATATTAAATAAGTAGTAAGAGAGTGGGCAGCCTTGTCTAGTCCCTGATTTTAGTGGGATTGCTTCTAGTTTCTCACCATTTAGTTTGATATTGGCTACTGGTTTGCTGTATATTGTTTTTATTATGTTTAGGTATGGGTCTCGAATTCCTGATTTTTCCAAGACTTTTACCAGGAATGGGTGTTGGACTTTGTTAAATGCTTTCTCAGCATCTAATGAGATGATCATGTGGTTTTTGTTTTGAGCTTGTTTATATAGTGAATTATGTTGATGGATTTCCAAATATTGAACCATGCTTGCATCCCTGGGATGAAATCTACTTGATCAAGATGGATGATCGTTTTGATGTGTTCTTGGATTCGGTTAGCAAGAACTTTATTGAGGATTTTTGCATCAATATTCATAAGGGAAATTGGTCTGAAGTCCTTTTACTTTGTTGGGTCTTTTTTGGTTTAGATATCAGAGTAATTGTGACTTCACAGAATGAATTAGGTAGAGTACCTCTGTTTCTATTGTATGAAATAGTTTGAGGAGTATTGGAATTAGGGCCTCTTTGAAGGTCTGATAGAACTCTGCACTAAACCCATCTGGTCCTGGGCTTTTTTTTATGGGTTGTGAGATTATTAATGAGTGTTTCTATTTCTTTAGGTGATATAGGATTCTTTAGATCATCAACCTGATCTTGATTTAACTTTGGTACCTGGTATCTGTCTAGAAAATTGTCCCGTTCATAAAGGTTATCCTGGTTTTTAGTATAGCCTTTTGTAGTATGATCTGATTATTTTTGGGATTTCCTCAGAATCTGTTGTTATATCTCCATTTTCATTTCTGATTTTGTTTATTAATATACTGTCCCTGGGCCTTCTAGTTAGTATGGCTAGGGGTTTATCGATCTTGTTGATTTCCTCAAAGAACCAGCTCCTGGTTTTGTTGATTCTTTGTATAGTTCTTTTTGTTTCCACTTGGTTGATTTCAGCCTTGAGTTTGATTATTTCTTGCCATCTACTCCTCTTGGGTGAATTTGCTTCCTTTTGTTCTAGAGCTTTCAGGTGTACTCTCAAGCTGTCAGTATATGCTCACTCTAGCTTCTTTTTGGAGGCACTCAGAACTATGAGTTTTTCTCTTAGTGCTGCTTTCGTTGTGTCCCATACGTTTGAGTATGTTGTGGCTTCATTTTCATTAAACTCTAAAAGTCTTTAATTTCTTTCTTTATTTCTTCCTTGACCATGGTATCATTGAGTAGAGTCTTGTTCAGCTTCTACTTGTTTGTTGGTTTTCCATTATTTATGTTGTTATTAAAGATCAGCCTTAGTCTGTGGTGAACTTATAGCATGCATGGGATTATTTCAATATTTTTTTATCTGCTGAGGCCTGTTTAGTGACCAATTACATGGTCAGTTTTGGAGAAGTTACCATGAGGTACTGAGAAGAAATTATATCCTTTTTTTGGGGGGGGGGATGAAATGTTCTATAGATATCTGTTAAATCCATGTGTTTCATAACTTCTGTTAGTTTCACTGTGTTTCTGTTTAGTTTCTGTTTCCAGGATCTGTTCATTGATGAGAGTGGGGTGTTGAAGTGTCCTACTATTATTGTATGAACTATAATGTGTGCTTTGAGTTTTAGCAAAGTTTCTTTCATGAATGTGAATGCCCTTGCATTGGGAACATAGATGTTCAGAACAGAGAGTTCATCTTGGTAAATTTTACCTTTAATGAGTAAGAAGTGTCCCTCCTTGAGTTTTTTGAGAACTTTAGGTTGAAAGTCGATTTTATTAGATATTAGAATGGCTACTCCGGCTTGTTTCTTGGGACCATTTGCTTGGAAAATTGTTTTCCAGCCTTTTACTCTAAGGTAGTATCTGTCTTTGTCCCTGGGGTGGGTTTGCTGTATGCAGCATAATGTTGGGTCCTGTTTAAGTAACCAGTCTGTTAACCTATGTCTTTTTATTGGGGGAATTTAGTAGATTGATATTAAGAGATATTAAGGAAAAGTCATTAATGCTTCCTGTCATTTTTGTTGCTAGAGTTAGAATTCTGTTAATGTGGCTATCCTCTTCAGGTTTGTTGAAAGATTACTTTCTTGTTTTTTCTTGAGCTTAGTTTCCCTCTTTGTGTTGAAGTTTTCCCTTTATTATCTTTTGAAAGGGGATTTGTGGAAAGATATTGTGTAAATTTGGCTTTGTCATGGAATACCTTGGTTTCTCCATCTATGGTAATTGAGAGTTTTGCTGGGTATAGTAGAGCTGGCATTTGTGTTTTCTTAGGGTCTGTATGACATCTGCCTAGGATCTTCTGGCTTTCATAGTCTCTGGAGAGAAGCCAGGTGTAATTCTAATAGGTCTGCCTTTATATGTTACTTGACCTTTTTCCCTTACTGCTTTTAATATTCTTTCTTTGTTTTGTGCATTTGGTGTTTTGACTATTATGTAATGGAAGCAATTTCTTTTCTGGTCCAACCTGTTTGGAGTTCTGTAGGCTTCTTGTATGTTCATGGGCATCTCTTTCTTTTGGTTGTGTACATTTTTTTCTATTATTTTGTTGAAGATATTTACTGGCCCTTTAAGTTGGAAATCTTCCTTCTGGTCTTTACCAATTATCCTTAGGTTTGGTCTTCTCATTGTATCCTAGATTTCCTGGTTGGTTTGAGTTATGATCTTTTTACATGTCATATTTTCTTTGATTGTTGTGTCACTGTTTTCTATGGTATCTTCTGCACCTGAGATTCTCTCTTCTATCTCTTCTATTCTGTTGGTTATGCTTGCATCAATGGCTCCTGACTTCTTTCCCAGGTTTGCTGTTTCCAGAGTGGTCTCCCTTTGTGATTTCTTTATTGTTTCTGCTTCAATTTTTAGGTAGTAGATGGTTTTCTTCAATTCTTTCACCTGATTGGATGTGTTCTCCTGTATTTCTTTAAGGGTTGTTTATTTCCTTCCTAATGTCCTCCATCATCCTCATGAGAAGATCCATATCTTGCTTTTCTGGTGTGATGGTGTATCCAGGTCTTGGTATGGCTTGCAATAGGTGAGCTCTGGAGAAAGGTCCCAAGAGACTTCATTCCAGGCTTGCTTCTTACTGCTGATATAACTTTTCCTGTCACTATTATATAGCCTAATGTTTCCTGGGCATTATCCCACATTATTGGGCAGATGTTCTACAGATTAACATGAAGATATACTCTCATGTAGTAATGCTGTATAGAGAAATTGATGATTTCATAATTCCTAATAATGATTTTTATTAAAAAATGATAAATTTATACAAGTAATTTTTGAGTCCTATAAAAGATGCAAATAGTTCTCTGTAAACCTTCAGGTGTAGTGGGATAATTGCACTAGGATAAGAAAGCAGGCTTTGAACAAATTTACAATCAAAGGAAACATTCCTTCTAGATTAGCTGTGAGACCATTACCTGCTACTAAAGGTCATAAATTGGGAAGGGACAATTCATTGTAGCTGCAAGGACAGAAAATAAAATATTAACTAGTTTAGCTCTACAAAACTTCAATACTGATGAGACAGAAGGCAGATGATTTGCCTCTTGATAAAGCTGTGCTAACTTATGACATAAAAATTGTTGTTTTAAACTTATAATGAACTTATGGAGCTAGATAATGAATGTTTAGTCAGGTACTAGTCTTAATGGAAAGACATGAAAATATTTCTGCTATAACTCTTGGCCATTTTATGACATAAACTATTGTCTTGAAATTGCTATGCACTTATAGAATGTAAACATGCTTAACAAACCATGTGATCAATTTTCCTAAGAAAGTATTAAAGCTAAGAATGACAATAAATAATCCCAGCACTCGGGAGGCAGAGGCAGGTGGATTTCTGAGTTCAAGTCCACTCTGGTCTACAAAGTGAGTTCCAGGACAGCCAGAGCTATATAGAGAAACCCTGTCTTGGGAAAAAAAAAATTAAAAAGACAATAAAATGATGGTGCAGTTTTCTTCAGCTTCATCCAATGTGTTTCTCTCTCTCTCTCTCTCTCTCTCTCTCTCTCTCTCTCTCTCTCTCTCTCTCTCTCTCTCTCCCTGCTCTGCCCTTCTCCTTCCTTCCTTCCTTCCTTCCTTCCTTCCTTCCTTCCTTTCCTCCTCTTTTCTTTTCTATCTTTTCTCTTTGGGTCACAAAGAAACACCAAGCCTTCCTCCTGGCCAGCAAGAATTCTGAATCAAAGAAAAAAGAACCAATGTAGTGATTAAGTCTTAATCCCCTGATGCTGACAGGGAGCTAATTGTGGGAACTAAAAGGGGGCAAGGGTAGGAGCAGGGAAGGATAGCCTGCACCTGGCCAAAGGTCTTCCTATGCTCTGGGCAGGCGGATGCGGAAGGGCTGCCAGATGCTTTCCACTTGGCCCCGGGTGGGCATCTAAGCCACTGACCCCACTCAATGGGGGTGGACAAGGGGTAGCCCCTGAAACCAAGGGGCCCCAGGCTGACACCCTGTAGCCCAGGGGTTACAGGAGCGAGGGCATAGGGAGAGAGGTTCCCACACAGGCAAGGCCTGTTCCACTCTGTGTAGCAGGCCTTGAACAGAGACAATCTATGGTTTTAGAACTTTATTATAGAAAAGCAGGGAGAAAGAGAGAATGTAGAAAGAGAGAGACTGGCTATGGCCAAGAGGAGACACAGGGGAAAGGGAGAGAGAGAGAAGAAAGGCTAGAGAGTAAGAGGGAGAGAGAGGAAGAGAGGGAGAGGAGAGGAGAGGAGAGGAGAGGAGAGGAGAGGAGAGGAGAGGAGAGGAGAGGAGAGGAGAGGAGAGGAGAGGAGAGGAGAGGAGAGGAGAGGAGAGGAGAGGAGAGGAGAGGAGAAAAAGGAGAGAGGAGAGGAGAATAAGGGGAGTAATAGGAAGAGAGCAAGAGAGCAAGAGAGCAAGAAAGTGAGGTGGGGCCAAGCAGCCCCTCTTATGGTATGGGTTATCTCTACTGTTGCTAGGTAACTGGGGAGGAGTTTAGCCTGAAGGTCAGAAGCTTGGGACATTGCCTATGTGATTACTAACCACGCTTCTCCTGTTGGGGGCTGTGGAGGCGGTAACTTCTACAGGAGTGAGGGTTCCAGGAGACATGAGAGAACTCCTTCCATCCCATGTAGGTGAATTATCATCACCAGGTCCTGGGGTTCAACTGGAAACCAGGTTGTGCATGGCCCAATGCCCCACAGCTAATGACCATAAACCAATGGTTTGGGGCTATAGAATAGCAAAGAGTTAATATAATCAGAAAAATCACCAAAGATAAAGCAACTTTGGCCCCAATCTCTTACTCGATACCCCTTCTCTGCCTTTCTCAGGAAACCCTGAGATGTTGTGATGAACTTTACACTACATATTACTTACACTTGATACTGACAGACTTCCATGTTTGGTGGTTGTTTTAGTTACTCTTCTATTGCTGATAACACACTGTAAACAAGACAACTTACAGAAGCAAGAGTTTATTTAGAACCTGTAACTTTAGAGGGTTAGAATCCATCATCATTCTAGAACAAAGCATGATAGTAGGCAGAAAGACATGGTGCTGGCACAATAGCTGAAAGCTCACATTTTGAAACTCAACCATGAGCTGGGCAGTGGTGGCACACCCCTTTAATCCCAGCACTTGGGAGGCAGAGGCAGTCGGATTTTTGAGTTTGAGGCTAGCCTGGTCTACAGAGTGAGTTCCAGGATAGCCAGGACTACATAGAGAAACCCTGTCTTGAAAAACCAAAAAAACAAACAAACAACAAAAACAAAAACAAAAGAAGAAAGAAAGAAAGAAAGAAAGAAAGAAAGAAAGAAAGAAAGAAAGAAAGAAAGAAAGAAAGACAGTATTTTTTGTTTGCTTGTTTTTTGTTTTTTTAAATCAACCATGAGGTGGAGGACTAACTTGGAATGATAATTGGGAACAGCTCTGGAATGCCCCTTCTCCTAAAAGGCTATTCATTGGATTTCTTCTCTAATAGTTTACCAACTAGGAAACCACCATTCACATGTATGAGATACAAAGGAGGAAATTCAAATCCCCTAGTGACATACTTTATGAAATGCCTTATTGTGGGATTTTGCTGACTTTTTATAAAATTCTATTTATTTATTTATTTATTTATTTATTTATTTATTTATTTATTTATTTATTTTGGTGGTCTGTGTACATTTTTAGAAGATCTACAATACTACTTAAAATGTTCTGGATCTGCCTTATGGTTTGAAACATGCATTATATTTTCTCTCTGATACCATCTGGTGTATTGAAATCCTATTAACCATATTTTTTATGTGTTACATTCCCACTCTTCTTTGAGATAACGTTTTCCTATCTAACAACATAAAATGAATGTTTATGTTATCTTTACAAAGTTTTATAGCTTTTTTTTTTCACCTGGTGGTTATACAAGTAGTATGTGTATTTGGATTGAGAGGAAAATTTCATTTTATGGTCTCATAAAAATAAACATAACCCTAGTATTTTATTAGAAGCTCTATCATTTTGCCATTCACAATGAGACCAATTCTGTCATAAATCAGGTTTCCTAATATGTATGTAGCTATTGGAGAAAAGAGTTAGGGGTTGTCTATGCCTTCTTAATTATTATTGATTAACTAATTTATTCACTTGCATCCCAATATAAGACCCCCTCTTCTCCCAGTACCTCTTCACACAGATTCTCCCTCTATTACCCCTTGCCTTTTTCTCTGAGAAGGGGAAGCCCCCCTTTTCACCCCCTCCTTTCCCTGTCCACACCCATGATATACCCCTGCACATCAAGTCACTGCATGACTAGGTGCATCTTCTCCCACTGAAGATGTACAGGAAAAAAGATAGAGTAGAGAAGGAGGAAGTGACCAACCAATGACTGTCCAAAAGTGAGACCCACCCCATCACCAAAAACCAAACCCTGATACTTTGTTATGCTTGCAGACAGGAGCATAGCATAAGTGTCCTCTGATAGACTCCACCCAGCAGAGAAGTGGACCCACAGCCAAACATTATATGGAACTAAGGAGTCTTGTGTAGGAGTTCAGGGAAGAACTAAGGGATCCAAAGAAGACAGTGGTTCCACAGAAAGACCAACAGAGTCAACTAACCTGAGTCCTTGGGGCTCCCAGAGACTGAACCACCAACTAAAGAACTGAATGGACTGAATCTAGTCCCCCTACAAATGTGTAGCAGAAGTGCAGCTTGGTCCTTATGCGGGTCCTCCAACAACTGAAGTGGGAACTGTCCCTGAATCTGTTGCCTACCTGTGGATCCTGTGATCCTAGATAGGCCACATTGTCTGTTTTTAATTCAACTATGCCTGTACCAGCATCAGGATGCTTTGCTTAATGACTATTATTTTCTAATACCTCATAATTGTTTGTAGTAACTAATTAGACCCATTTTAATAAATCTTAAATATCTTTCTGTTGAGACAATTTCTCACTCTAATTTTTAGGTTATTCTGTTACTCTATAGTTAAGACTTGACCCCTACTTCATATGAATATTTCTGGATATATATCCAGAAAACCTAATTCAGACCCCTATAGTCTCCCTGACCTCTGTGAGCCTCCTAGAGTCCCTGTCACTTGATTCTGTGGTGTCCCTGACCACTCTGATTCTTCTAATTCTCTCCCTCCCACCCCTGTATTCCACAAGACACCCTGAGTTCCACCTAATGTTTGGCTGTGGGACTCTGCATTTGCTCCCATCAATTGCTGGATGAAGTCTCTCAGATAATGATTATGCTGGGGTCTAGTCCCAGAAAATTCTTCAGGCAGAGCAAACTCTAAGTCCAAACTTTTGTGTCTAGGTTTGTGTCCAAACCCCTCTACTTGAGACCTTGTCTGGTTACCAAAGATGTTCAGTTCAGGATCCATGCCCTCCATTACTAGAAGTCTTTTCTAGTTTTACCTTTGTAGGTTCACTTGGGGAAAATTATTAATCATCATCATCATCACCACCATTATTACTAATTACTAAACCTCTTGATTCACTATTCATAATATATTTTGTCTATACTTATTTTATTTTAAAAGAGTCTTTCACAGAATTACATACATGAAAATTCTATAATCTTTTACATTTTTGTTATGGTATAGTTTTGATATTTTGAAATTTTCCATTTTAAATTTTTTTACTTATTTATTTGAGATTATAATATAATTATATCACTTCCCATTTCCCTTTCTTCCTTCCAAAACTTCCAGTGTGTTTTCTTTTGCTCTGTTTCAAGTTCTTTTTGTTCTTCATAATTTTTATTGATTCTTTGTAAATTTCACATCATGCACCCCAATACTATTCATTTCCTAGTTCTTCCATATCTACCCTCCACCCTTGTAACCTCCCATGCAAAAGGCAATAAAAGCAAACAAACAAACACAAACATCTCACCATGGATGCTACAGTATACCTTTTTAGTCTCTCCAGTTTCTCTTGCCAGTGTTCACTGCAATAAGTCAATGCCCTACTTTGAGGCTTCTGGCTTCTGCTACACCATGAGTAGTGAATTCTAACAGAGATTCCTCTTGAATATCTTGTTGTTATCTGAAGTCATGGAGATCCTGCAGCTTTGGTTCTGTTGGACAGATCCTCATATGCTCCAGCAGTTCATAGATGGGGTAGAATTTCTGGTGAGCCAACTCAAAGCCCTGAATCTGGTCCTTAATTAGCTGGCCTGCCAGCTCTCCCATAATGCCTAGGTGATGGACGGGCAGGGACAACTGTGTAGCATGAGGCAGCCAGTGAGGACAGGTGGAACAAGCTAAGAGAAGTCCTTGCACATCAACATGACCCCAGGTGGCAGCCCACAACACAGATGACCACATGACTTTTGGTGGGCATGGCTGTTGGTAGCAGCAATAACCAGGATATCACCATGGCCACAGATTATAAGACAGGTCACACACATCAAGCTGTTCCTCACCACCATCTCCTCTCCAGCCCAATCTCTCTTTAGAGCACACAAACCAATCCACTTCTCTTTTTCTCTCATATCTCCACAACATACTTTTCATTAGAGTGGTGGGCAGGATGTGTTGCCTCTGGCTGTCTTCCACCCAGTCTGCATAGAACTATTGAAAATATGCGTTTTTTCTAATTTAATTTTTATTAGGTATTTTCCTCGTTTACATTTTCAATGCTATCCCAAAAGTCCCCCAACCCACCCACACCCAATCCCCTACCCACCCACTCCCCCTTTTTGGCCCTGGGGATCCCCTGTACTCGGACATATTAAGTTTACAAGTCCAATGGGCCTCTCTTTCCAGTGATGGCCGACTAGGCCATCTTTTGATA
The DNA here is from genome assembly GCF_978045245.1 of Mus caroli. Lineage (NCBI taxonomy): Eukaryota > Metazoa > Chordata > Mammalia > Rodentia > Muridae > Mus > Mus caroli. The sequence goes on from NW_028227259.1 coordinate 11,763,135, forward strand.
CATATGCAGCTAGAGACAAGAGCTCCAGAGTACTGGTTAGTTCATATTGTTGTTCCACCTATAGCATTGCAGTTCCCTTTAGCTCCTTGGGTAATTTCTCTAGCTCCTCCATTGGGGACCGTGTGATCTATCAATGGCTGACTGTGATCATCCACTTCTTTGTTTGCTAGGCCCCGGCATAGTCTCACAAGAGACAGCTATATCTGGGTCCTTTCAGCAAAATATTGCTAGTGTATGCAATGGTGTCAGCGTTTGGAAGCTGATTATGGGATGGATCCCTGCATATGGCAATCACTAGATGGTCCATCCTGTCGTCACAGCTCCAAATTTTCTCTCTGTAACTCCATCCATGGGTGTTTTGTTCCCATTTCTAAGAAGCAGCAAAGTGTCCACACTTTGGTCTTCGTTCTTCTTGAATTTCATGCGTTTAGCAAATTGTATCTTATATCTTGGGTATCCTAAGTTTCTGGGCTACTATCCACTTATCAGTGAGTACATATTGTGCGAGTTCCTTTGTGATTGGGTTACCTCACTCAGGATGATGCCCTCCAGGTCCATCCATTTGCCTAGGAATTTCATAAATTCATTTTTTTAATAGCTGAGTAGTACTCCATTGTGTAAATGTACTACATTTTCTGTATCCATTCCTCTGTTGAGGGACATCTGGGTTCTTTCCAGCTTCTGGCTATTATAAATAAGGCTGCTATGAACATAGTGGAGCATGTGTCCTTCTTACCGGTTGGGACATCTTCTGGATATATGCCCAGGAGAGGTATTGCTGGATCCTCCGGTAGTACTATGTCCAATTTTCTGAGGAACCGCCAGACTGATTTCCAGAGTGGTTGTACAAGCTTGCAATCCCACCAACAATAGAGGAGTGTTCCTCTTTCTCCACATCCTCGCCAGCATCTGCTGTCACCTGAATTTTTTATCTTAGCCATTCTGACTGGAGTGAAGTGGAATCTCAGGGTTGTTTTGATTTGCATTTCCCTAATGATTAAGGATGTTGAACATTTTTTCAGGTGCTTCTCAGCCATTCGGTATTCCTCAGGTGAGAATTCTTTGTCCAGCTCTCAGCCCCATTTTTTTAATGGGGTTATTTGATTTTCTGGAGTCCACCTTCTTGAGTTCTTTATATATATTGGATATTAGTCCCTTATCTGATTTGGGATAGGTGAAGATCCTTTCCCAACCTGTTGGTGGCCTTTTTGTCCTATTGACGGTGTCTTTTGCTTTGCAGAAGCTTTGCAATTTTATGAGGTCCCATTTATCGATTCTCAATCTTACAGCACAAGCCATTGCTGTTCTATTCAAGAATTTTCCCCTGTACCCATATCTTCGAGGCTTTTCCCTACTTTCTCCTCTATACGTTTCAGTGTCTCTGGTTTTATGTGGAGTTCCTTAATACACTTAGATTTTACCTTAGTACAAGGAGATAGTAATGGATCAATTCGCAATCTTCTACATGATAACAGCCAGTTGTGCCAGCACCATTTGTTGAAAATGCTGTCTTTTTTCCACTGGATGGTTTTAGCTCCCTTGTCAAAGATTAAGTGACCATAGGTGTGTGGGTTCATCTCTGGGTCTTCAATTCTGTTCCATTGGTCTACTTCTCTGTCAGTATACCAGTACCATGCAGTTTTTATCACAATTGCTCTGTAGTACAGCTTTAGGTCCGGCATGGTGATTCCACCAGAGGTTCTTTTATCCTTAAGAAGAGTTTTTGCTATCCTAGGTTTTTTGTTATTCCAGATAAATTTGCAGATTGCACTTTCTAATTTGTTGAAGAATTGTGTTGGAATTTTGATGGGGATTGCATTGAATCTGTAGATTGCTTTTGGCAAGATAGCCATTTTTACTATATTGATCATGCCAATCCATGAGCATGGGAGATCTTTCCATCTTCTGAGATCTTCTTTAATTTCTTTCTTCAGAGACATGAAGTTATTGTCATACAGATCTTTCACTTCCTTAGTTAGAGTCACTTGTAGTTATTTTATATTATTTGTGGCTATTGAGAAGGGTGTTGTTTCAGTAATTTCTTTCTCAGCCTGTTTGTCCTTTGTGTAGAGAAAGGCCATTGACTTGTTTGAGTTAATTTTATATCCAGCTATTTCACTGAAGCTGTTTATCAGGCTTAGGAGTTCTCTGGTGGAATTTTTAGGGTCACTTATATATACTATCATATCATCTGCAAAAAGTGATATTTTGACTTCTTCCTTTCCAATTTGTATCCCCTTGATCTCCTTTTGTTGTCTAATTGCTCTGGCTAGGACTTCAAGTACAATGTTGAATAGGTAGGGAGAGAGTGGACAGCCTTGTCTAGTCCCTGATTTTAGTGGGATTGCTTCAAGCTTCTCTCCAATTACTTTGATGTTGGCTACTGGTTTGCTGTAGATTGCTTTTATCATGTTTAGGTATGGGCCTTGAATTCCTGATCTTTCCAAGACTTTTATCATGAATGGGTGTTAGATTTTGTCAAATGCTTTCTCCGCATCTAACGAGATGATCATGTGGTTTTTGTCTTTGAGTTTGTTTATATACTGGATTACAATGATGGATTTCCATATATTGAACCATCTGTGCATCCCTGGGATGAAACCTACTTGGTCAGGATGGATGATTGTTTTGATGTGTTCTTGGATTCGGTTAGCAAGAACTTTATTGAGGATTTTTGCATCAATATTCATAAGGGATATTGGTCTGAAGTTCTTTATCTTTGTGGGGTCTTTTTGTGGTTTAGGTATCAGAGTAATTGTGGCTTCATAGAATGAGTTGGGTAGAGTACCTTCTGTTTCTATTTTGTGGAATAGTTTGTGAAGAACTGGGATTAGATCTTCTTGAAGGTCTTATTGAACTCTGCATTAAACCCATCTGGTCCTGGGCTTTTTTTGGTTGGGAAATTATTAATTGTTGCGGCCTGCCCGCGGTCCACAACACGAACGGTTCACTGAGAATGGCAGTTCAGGCTGAAAGAGAGGTAACTAGTCGGGGCGGAAGAAACAATGGAGTCAAGACAACATTCGGATCAAGACTCAATTTAATATTTCCAGACACTCAGTTTATAAAGGAAGGGGGAGGGAACCCAATTTCCCGCCAAGTAACTCAGGGTCCAGTAGCAGGACGAACACGTGTGTGCCTCCAGGCAGCAAGGGCAGGTTCCAGCAGTGGGCGTAGCAGGACGAATGAGCCGGTAGCTCCACCCTTGAGCAGGCAGGTTCCAGGCTGGGGGGAAGGGAGGCCACATTTCCCCCCATTAGATAACAAAACAAAAATTAAAAAAAGGGGTGGCCTGTGGCAGAAAAATTATCTATGTTCAATAGTTCTGCCTGAGTTCCTAGGGCTAAAGAAAAAACCTATTTCCGTGGGATTCCCTAACTATTCTAATGGTAAACTGTATCTGGCTGAGACTGTCTTAAAAGCACTGACTGAAATACCAGCACTGGGCTGTAGGCTCTGACTTTATAATGCTAATTAGTGCTGAATAGGTAGCTACCTGTTTGTCTTTTAAGTAGGGCGTTGGAACCCTGGCTGAGTTTAGCTAAACAATTTTAGAATAACACTGAACTGATAATTATCCACAATTTTGGGTGACAGGCAGGGGAACAGTGAGAAGAGATTAAGACTGGCTGGCTCCTAGTACAAGGCCAATTGGCTTTTTTATTATTTGGGTGGGAGGCAGTGAAGGGCTTGCCCTTACGACAGCAAGGTCTCCAATCTCTCTCCCCCCTATTAATTAAGTTTAAATAGGCAATGCTTAACAGAGGTGATCAAATGATTTTCTCATCCGTAGATGAGTGGGCCTTAACCTTGACTTGGGTGGACATTAGCCTGATTCCTCCCGTGAGCATTGTAACAACTCACATCTGTGGCTCTTGGTATCTTTTGGGGAGGGGAGGCAGAGCCGTAAGGATTTTTGGTTTTTAGCTGGAGTCAGATACCAACCTCTTTCAAATCAGGTGTGTCGCACAGGGAACTCAGAAACGGTCAAACTGGACCTTCCCTCTGCAGTAATCTCCTGCGCCAAGCGGTACCCATACCGTATTCATATGATTATGAATCAGTATCGCAATTCTGAGTTATTGCGAGGTCTCTATGTGAGACTTGTCAACCTCAGATTTAGCAAGGCCTAGACAAGAATTATGTCACTATTAACACCATTAATTTTGGTTAAAATAGGAGCTGAAAGTCTTTCCTCTTCATCTCTGTTATTCCCAGTAGCCTGAGGAACTAAGGACACCTTGCAGTAACAGCAAGGGTGAAAAGCCAGAGGCTAGCTAAGGGACTAAGCCTATATCTATCAAAATAAGAACTAATCTTTGTAAATATATATGAAATTTCTACTTCCCTAGCTCTCCTGGTAAATCTAAATCTTATCTTAGACTGAAAAGCCACATGCTGGGATGTCCCTGGAAGGGAGATTAGCAGAACCACCTGTTTGCTGTAGGGGCGGGGCGGAGAACCGGAGAATGTAGATTGACCTGCTTGAGAGAAGGAAGAATACTAAACAATGAGAGTGTAGTAATGTAAATTTTCTGTTTGGAGAAGTCAAGGTACTTTATTTAGATGCAAATTGTAAAGCTAAAGTTAATCTCCGGCCTCTTGTAGGGGAATTGGCTCAGAGGAAACAGTGTTTTTTGAGAGCTTCCACTCCCAGCTCAAGAGGAATTTTAGTCTTTAGAATGATACTTACGAGGAGAGACAGAATCTGTGTTTACCTGACGAATTAATCTCTCTGGTAGCCACCGTGCTTCATCTTCATCTCGTGAAAAAACACAAACCGAGCCTCTTCCCCAGATTAGAACTGGATCTGGACCCTTCCATTTATTAGTCAGGGCGTCCTTCCATTTTACCAATGCATAAGAATTAGAAGTAACTGGGTGCCAGTGGCGTTCCGCTGCAGACTGACCTTTAATGTCAGTTTGCAAAAAGTTTAGGACAAATAAGGTAAAGGCAAGATGAGCCTTTGGTGACTTTGGGGGATATGCTCTGAATTAACTTTACTAGGTAATTTAGAATATAGGAATCTCTAATAATTGAACTGAATATTAGACCAGTCTAAGATTGAGTTAGAATGGCTGGTCACACTTAAGAAGAGTGAAAAATCATTATGACTCTATTAAATGACTAATTTTACTAAGTCTGAATATACAGTCTCTGATGTACTATTGCCATAAAGTTAAAAGGCTAGAAGCTAGTCCAAACTGGAAAAATGACAAGCAAGGATGGATCTAAAACATGAATTTAATCTTTTAGTCCTTTTAATCAGGACACTGAGTTAACTTACCTGTCAGCTCAGCACACGAATTACCAATATGCTTCTGTAGAGTTCTGTGGAGAGAACCTGTTTTTCCCTTTCCTAATAAGGTAGCTGTTTTAGGATCAATCTATAAGCCAATAAGTAGACCCTTTTAAGATACTAAAAAGCATTTATTAAATTTGACATTTTAATTTCAAATTTTGAAAATAAAGGTATGTTTTAAATAGTGTGCATGGAAATGCACTAAATAGTATATATGGGGATACAATTTCTCTCTTTTGTCTTTTAAGAGGTTAAAGTTTAAAATTTTACAATATCTAACCTTTTGAATTAATAACTTTTTGGACAAAACATTTTAAATATTTGGCTGTAAAGGGGCAGTGACTGATTGCACTTTCAATTATTTTTCTTAAGGAACGGTTGTAACTAGAAGGCTAGAAAAGTTATTAAGAGTCACACGTGCATAATTTATTTATTAACTAAAAATATGTATAAGCAATTGTAAATTTGAGAATTAATAGTATCTGAGGGACGAACAATTTTAAGTAATTATGAGCTCAGAGATATAGCATTGACTATCAATATAAATTAAGGTTTGATTGTTCAGCATTTTAAAACACCATCTACAGCACACAACCAGATTATTTGTGCTGGAATAGGGGCAACTGTGTGTCTTAAGACTCCGCTCCACAGCAGCTAGTTGGGCCCACGTGGGCTAACGATTGGCTGGGAGGATGAGAAAAATGACTTTACAATAATGTTTTTTCTGGCCAAAGAATTGTCTTGGGCACAACCAATTTTTAATTACCAATTAACAACAATTATAAAAGCTTTCTTTATTTTCTGCAAAACCCCTTGCAGCAAACCAAAACACCAAATAACAAAAGGATACTGTCTCTGAATCTTTTGGGTGAGAGCAAGGATTTAAGGTAAACTTCCCTTGAGAAGCATTAGTTAATAAAATACTTTCCACTTAGGAAACAATATATACTGAAAGATTAAAACTTTTGGCTTCTTGTAAAGAAGCAGAAACAATAAACATTTTTCTTACATAATGTAAAGCTATATTAGCCATACGTAGAGGCAAAATTTTTTAGTGATTACCAGTTTACTAGAAGCAAAAATCTTTGAATTTAAGCATTATTTTAAACATCTGAATAGATCTGTAACACTGTTAAAAAGAAATTTTCTTGAACACAGGGAAAAACTTTTTTAGGCATTGTTTGCAAAACAAAAGAAAGGGCCACAAGCCGCTCTGGGACTGCCCAGAGCCCTGTATTGACTCAAAGGTAAAATACTTTTTAATCTGAGCATTAATCTTAAATTTGCAATCAAACTGCAAGCTGCAGTCAATGGAACAATGGCAGTTTTAACCATAATTTTTAAGTTTTTGTGCAAGGTTAGGATAATATCTACAACTTTGGGAAAGCAAAACCTATGTTTAAAACAATTTATCACTGTTAAAATCAATATTAGAAGCATTAATATCATATTACGAAGTTTGGATATCAATTAATACCTATGAATACCTATTAAAGCAAGCTTTAACGCTTTAATAAAGAGGCATTGCTTTATATCTTATCTTAAATTTTACTATTTAGGATAGGAACCACATTAATCATTATCTAAACTAGAAATATCTTAAGAGACTCAGCCTCTGAAGCTTAATCTCAAACTTTAACTCGCTTCAGGGCCTCACCAACTTTCTCCCAGGTTCCACAATCTATCGTTTCTTCTTCTTTGAACCATGGACAACAGCTATCTATCTTATCTAAAAAATTTCTGACTTTGAAACCTTCCTTCTTCCACCTAAGCAGCTTTCTAAAAAACTGCGGCACACCGCCTGTCTCCGTATCTAGTTCCGATTTACGAACTGCTGACCCCAAGCAGAACCAGTGTTGGGTCAGCACTGCTTCAAACTTGTTCGTATCCTACCGCATCCCCAGCAACACTCTACAAAACTGAAATTTTTTAGGCTAGCGCTAGCATGTGTACCTGTCCGTTGCTCCGATGCTCCTCCGATACGAAGATTCTTTCCTTTCTTGTGGAGCTCCACACAGCAGTCGTTTCTCTTAACATCCCTCTGCCATTCTTCAGGTCCCAGTTCTGGCGCCAACTGTTGCGGCCCGCCCGCGGTCCACAACACGAACGGTTCACTGAGAATGGCAGTTCAGGCTGAAAGAGAGGTAACTAGTCGGGGCGGAAGAAACAATGGAGTCAAGACAACATTCGGATCAAGACTCAATTTAATATTTCCAGACACTCAGTTTATAAAGGAAGGGGGAGGGAACCCAATTTCCCGCCAAGTAACTCAGGGTCCAGTAGCAGGACGAACACGTGTGTGCCTCCAGGCAGCAAGGGCAGGTTCCAGCAGTGGGCGTGGCAGGACGAATGAGCCGGTAGCTCCACCCTTGAGCAGGCAGGTTCCAGGCTGGGGGGAAGGGAGGCCACAATTAATGACTACTTATATTTCTTTGGGGGATATAGGGCTGTTTAGATCATTAACCTGATCTTGATTCAACTTTGGTACCTGGTATCTGTCTAGAAACGTCTCCATTTCATCCAGGTTCTCCAGTTTTGTTGAGTATAGCCTTTTGTAGAAGGATCTGATGGTGTTTTGGATTTCTTCAGGATCTTTTGTTATGTCTCCTTTTTCATTTCTGATTTTGTTAATTAGAATGCTTTCCCTGTGCCCTCTAGTGAGTCTGGCTAAGGGTTTGTCTATCTTGTTGATTTTCTCAAAGAACCAGCTCCTCGATTGGTTGATTCTTTGAATAGTTCTTCTTGTTTCCACTTGGTTGATTTCGCCCCTCAGTTTGATTATTCAGGACAGCTTTTATAATGTGCTCTAGTCTGAACTCAGGGATTTGTATGAACTGGGTAAACATTCTTCCTATGTACCAAACCAAGTACATCCTGAGCTTGCTATTTTAAAATATGGTAATTTAGGACCTTTATGGCCTAGTCACTCTTCTTGTCTTGATTCAATTTTTCGGTCAGAGTTGCTTTTAAGAGATAAATCTCAAAAGCACCACCAAGGAGTGCTGTGTGTCCTTCAGTCATGGCCTGCTTGGCATGCTAGAACAAGCTCATTCTTGCTGGAGGCAAAGCAATTCTTATTTGCTCTGGCCCCTCCACTGATGGCTACCTGCTATGAACATTAAAAGTCAGGAAAATATGTCCTATATTTAGAGATAAATAATATTTTGGCTTGAAGACACGAATTCTGTTACTTTAAATTGCCACTCTGTTTTTGTGGTCAGGTAACAGTCCAGAAATATTGTGAGTCACTCAGCAGCCTGCTGGATTATTATGCTTATCACCATTGCCTGCCAAAAAGGAGAGAAATTTGTTTTGTACAGACTGTAGGATTGTCATGGTCATATTTGAGATGTTTCATATGTCAGCATCAAATGTAGCCTCAGAAGTTTTTTAAGCTTTATTTTACCAATAATTTTCTGCCTAAAATTCCATTTACCATTAATTTCATAAATATACATTTTAATGCTTCTGTATTTATTCTTTGTGCATAAGTGTGTATGCGTAGGGGGGGTATGTGATAAACATGTGAAACTTAACATCTTGCAGGTGTTAGCTGTTATTTCTACTGTGTAAATTTTGAGGACTGTACTCAAAGCACCAGGTTTGGAAGTGAGTATTCTTACTTGCTGAACCCTCTTGCTCATCCTGAATATATTATTGTTATTATTATTATTATTATTATTATTATTATTATTATTATTTCCCTGACTATATGTCTTCCTTCTTGTTTTGTTGAGTTGTAAAGTTCTGGTGAACAAACTTCCCTGTGTTCCAGCTTATGCTGGCAGAACTTATCTTCTCATTCTATGTACCACTCGGTGCTCTTGAAGCAAAGGTATTGTAGTTGCTCCTAATTCCTATGGTGGTTCCCAAACCATCTCTTTTTTTGTTTTGTTTCTAAATTTATTTTAAATTTATTTACTTTATTTAAATGACACGTGGCTATAAGTTTAAGTTCTAAGAAACCTTACAAAACTACTTCTAAAAGACCTAGTTGTCTTCCACACACCAGGCCATGCTCCATACGTTAGTGATAGTACTGTAATTTTTTTAGTCTTTCTTTTTCAAAATTTGTAATTGACTCATTTGTTAAATAATATACACAGAAGGTGTGCACATTTTCCCCTCATTTTTCCTATTGGATATTGATTGAGGACAATGGGGATATCCCTTTTTTATGGTTCTTAATCTCCTAAACTCCTATAAAATTTATGTATAATTAATTAATCTTCAGATATAAATACACTCATGTGATTATGTTCACAGCTGAGGCAAAAATGCCATATTTGTATTTCTTGCCTTGATATTTTTCTTTTGTAATATTTCTGTACCCCGAGGCTATTCCCTCTTGATATATTTTTGTATACCTGTCATTATTTTATTCCCACACTTCCTGTCATAAGAGTAAACATATCACATAAATTTTCTCAGTTCACTTTTTTAAATCTTCTGTAGCTGTTGCTGTGGAGCCTCACTATTTCTTCAAGCATCTTCCTTATATAATCCTATCTAATCCATTTCCTCTAGGGATAACATGAGGCTTATCACCTTATCATATATAGAAGGTCAAGCTGATCAATCACAGTAGCAGAGTATAATATCATGGTTAGTAACCTTACCACCTAATTCTGTGGAAAAAGTGCTTCATTCTGACACATGAGAATTCTATCTCCTGTGTGTTATAGCATATATACCTTCAGCAGATAAGTAACATGAATATTTTAGCCCTCTTGTCTGTCTGTCTGTCTGTCTATCCTCTCTCTCCTCTCTGTTCTCTTCTTTCTTTTATATCATTTTGCCATTACTTTAGTCCATTCATCATACTGCTTTAGTTTAGTATTGCAACACAATGTTGTAGGTTCATTAATTCTCATGGCACTTCATGCCTTCACGATCTTTTCCAGAGCACAGCAAGGATCACATGACCCCTTGGCTTAAAATCTTGAAGAATCTGTCATATGTATGTGGCCAAATGCTTCCTCTGTTGCAGAACAACAACAACAACAAAAAACCCAACTGTCAGTATAGACTTGTTTCTTTTATCAATCCATTCACAGTCCATTATAAAAACTCAAATGATATTTGTAAAATGCAGTAAATTTTTACTCAAGCTGTTTTGATACACAAATCAAGTGGGAATTTTTGGTTTTGTTGTTGATTCAGTTGTGTTATATGATGTTTGTCTGGCAACAATCATACGAGAAGATGGTTTACGGAGAACAGACATGTAATGTTTTTCTGGAAGCTTTCTGGTGAAAAGGCATGTGATGTTTCGCTGGACTTATGCTTGAGAGGATGCACAATGTTTGGAAAGAGTTTAAGTATAACCCAACAAACAGTGGACAATGCTCTTGCAACTATTTGCTGATTTTCAGTGGGGTTCACTGACACTGGTCTACGCTGATGTCACTATTGAATTGGTTTGCCTTGCTTTCTCTGCTGATCTTCACTTGTAATGACTTTATAGAGAAAAAACAACAAAGAACTCTGGTGGTATTCTGGTTGCTTCTTGCTGCTTCCACAAACTTGTGCCGATTCATGTTTGGTGTTTGCCGAGTAGACTGGACAGCCACTACTAATTCGAGTTTGGTGTTTTGTTAGTGGACTGGACTTCTGATAATTAAGATTGTATTCATTCCAAAGAACTATTTCTAAACAGAACTACAACCCCTATTTCCTATTAACCTTTCTTTTTCCCAACTACTTCTGGTGAGTGGAGGGCTAGAAGGGAGGTTGAAGAGTTAAAGAACCATAATTAAAATAGGTTTCAAAAAATCTAAGCCTACAGGTGGTGCCTCATTTTGGATACTGCCTATATGAATATTTAAATTTCAAGTTGGCTTTTTTTCTTCCAGCCCCAGCTTCCAGAATGATGACTCCAAGCCTAATTAGTTATTTTTAAGTGCCTAGACCATAACCTTTGGCTCATTACCTGACTAGCTCTTAACTTACTTAAGCATTTAATTTATATTATGCCTACCTCTTGACTAGTTACCTCTCCTTCAATCCTGCTCTACTTCTTCCCTCTCAACTCCTCTGTATCTCCCTCAGCATCTCTCTGAGCTCCTCTTCCAGCTGTCTTATGTACATCTTTTGTTTTGTCTTTCATCTTGTCCCTCATCTTTTCTGTGTTTCATGTGTACGGTCAGTATTGTTCTCAACAATTAGGCCCAGCTCTCAGTTTGCAGAGAGCAACCTTTTGTCTTCACAATAGCATGGGATGTTTGTGAATTTCCATGGGACTTCCTTGGCCAACAACCCAATTTAGTTCAATCTAGGGCAACCACTGAAGCCTCGCCTAGCAACAAGAGATGGAAAGTTGAAACTCAGTATATCATCCCATTAGTAGGAGTCCTCATTAAGAACACCTTTACACATTTGAGAAAGTTTCCATTGCACTAGGTGTCCATACCATTCCCCAAATACCCACCAATTCCAGTTATCTCTATCGGTACTCTCTTCCTCTTCCATTTAATTGAGGGAGATTTACCCATGTTCTACTGTTACTTTAAATCTAATGAATATCTGGCAAGGCACCCCTATGGCTTTATTGTCTTTACTAACATCATAACACCTATAAGTTGAAACACTCTCTAGAGTGAGGTTCACTTAAAAATGTTTTATGATTGAATGAAAGATGTCACCCCTTTGTTTAGACTGTTTTCTCACCTGAACAAAAGTCGGGGTTTAACTGCAAGCACTACATACATAGTGGCACAGCCTGTAATATCAGGATTTGAGAACTTGTGAGCAAATACCCACTCATAAGCAAATACATATTTATCTTTATAAATATGTAAATAAAGTGAGGTTTGGGTTACCTCACTCTGGATATTTTCTAGTTTTATTTATTTGCCTACAAATTTAATAATGTAAATGTTTTTAATAGTTGGATAATATCCATTGTGTAAATATACCGCAGTTTCTTTATTCTTCTGTTGAGAGACATCTAGGTTCTTCCAAATTTCTGTCTATTATTAACAAGGTCACAGTAGACATGGTTGACCAATTTTCCTTCTGGTAGGATGGAGTACCAGTAGAATGATATAGCTGAGTCTTGAGGTGGATTGATTCCCAGTTTTCTAAGGAACTGCCACACTGATTTTCATAGTAGTTGTATATGTTTTTACTCCCACCAGCAATAGAGAAGTATTACCCCTGCTTCGTATATTCGCAAGCATAAAAGGTTACTTGTGATATTAATCTTAGCCATTTTGACAGGTGTAATATGGAATCAAATTAATTTTGATTTGCATGTCCTTGATGGTTTAGGATGTTCCACATTGAGTATTTCTCAGCCATTTGACATTCCTCTGTTGAGAATTCTCTGTTTTAATTGGATTGTTTTGAGGGAGCGTTGTGATTCAGGATTGAGGACAAAGGCAAGAAGAGAGCCTCAGACTTGGAACAACTTATTTATTCATAAGTAGCAACAAATAGCGAGATGGTATCACATTCGTACACACACACACACACACACACACACACACACACACACACACACACTTCACTAACCTCCAGTCTGTCCTGATGTCATAAACTGGCTTGATGGTGGTGCGTCAGGTAAGGTTAGAGATGTGTCCTTCTGCTTTCGGGTTCAGCTGGAGCTCAGTGTGTGGTGCAGGCTTGTTTCATTCAAGGGTGTGTGTCCAGGTTGCTGGACTGGATCTCTTAGCAAGATGGCATCTCTGTGGGACTCTGGGAGTGAGTGAGTTGCAGTGGCTAGACTGAGGTATTTAAGTTACACTTAGTTAATCATAATTAAGGCATTGACAACTTACTTCATTGGGCATTTACCTTACATCAACTTTATCATACTCATGTACACACTCTAGGCTTGGTTTCCATGGTTACATTCACCCATGATATCGTTTCCTTGTTGTTTACATCTTACTCCTTACAAGGAGTCTATTTGTTCAGGTCTTTATATATTTTGGATACTAGTTCTCCTACAGATGTGGAGTCGGTTAAAAGCTTTTCCCATTCTGTAGACTGCCTCTTTGTCCAAATGATGATGTCCTTTGCCTCATAAAATATTTGCAGATTCGTGAGGTTCCATTTATTAATTGTTGATCTTAGTGCCTGTGGTATAAGTGCTCTGTTCAGAAAGTCATCTCCTGTGCCAAATGAGTTCAGAAGTATTCTCAACTTTTATCAGGTTCAATGTATCTGCTCTTATATCGAGATCTTTGATCCACTTTGACTTGAGGTGACAGGGTGACAGGTACAGATCTATTTGCATTCTTCTTTAGGTAGACATCCAGCTTGGCCAGCACCATTTGTTGAAGAGTCTTTATTTTTTATTACAGTGCGTATTTCTGGCTTCGTTATCAAAAATCAAGTGTGCATAGTTGTGTAAATTTATGTTTGCGTCTTCAATTTGATATCATTCATCAACATGTCTTACATGCCAATATCATGCAGTTGTTATTATTATAGCTCTGTAGTACAACTTGAAACTAGAAATGACAAGATCTCCAGCAGTTCTTTTATTATACAGGTTTGTTTTAGCTATCCTAAATATGGATAAGTTGAGAACAGAAAGGAAGAGAGTGGCAATCTTGTCCCCAATTAGAGTAGAATTGCTCTGAGTTTCTTGCATTTAACTTGGCGTTGGCTATAGGTTTGCTATAACTTTCCTTTTCTTATGGTTGTGCATGCCCATTGTATCTCTAATCTCTCCAGGACTTTAATCATTATGGGATTTAGGATTTGGTCAAAGACATTTTCTGTATCTAATGAAATAGTCCTGTACTTTTTTCCTTTAGTCTATCAAAATGGTAATTTAAATTTACTGATTATTATATATTGAACCATTTGTGTATGAAGCCTAGTTCTTCATGGTGGATGATCTTTTTGAGGTGTTCTTGGATTTGGTTTGCAAATATTTTACCGAGTATTTTTGCTTCTATGTTCAAAAGGGAAATTGGTCTTTTGTTGTCAAGCCTTTCTGTGATTTGTACATCAGGGTAACTGGGGCCTCATAAAATGAATTGGGCAATGCTACTTCTGTTTCTAATTTGTGGAATAATTTGAGAAACATTGGCACTAACTAACTCTTCTTTGAAAGTCTACTAAAATTCTGCTCTAAAATCATCTGGCCTTATGACTGCTTCTATTTCACTAGGGGATACAGGGCTATTTAAGTTGTTTATTTGATCTTCTTTTAACTTTGTTAATTGCTACTTATAGAGAAAATTATTAATTTCTTTTAGAGTTTTCAATTTGGTAGAGTACATGGCTTTAAAGCATGCCCTTAAATTCTCTGGATTTCCTCAGTGTCTGTTATTATGCCACCTTTTTCATTTCTGGTTTTGTTAATTTGTTCATTGTCTCTCTAACTTTTAATTGGACAAAAGTTTGTCTTTTCTGTTGATTTTGCCAAAAAGCCAACTCTTTGTTTCATTGATTCTTTGTATTATTGTCTTCATTTCTAGTTCATTGATTTTAGCCCTTAGTTTTATAAACTTTGTTTTGTACTGGGCATAGAATCACAGAGCAAAGGGCAATGGCAGCAGGTTTCCTGCTACAGAGCTGGAAATGATACCGAGTGAATTTGATCTCAGAAGCAGTAGGAGAGGTTGCCTTGAGGGGAGCAGCCTTTTGTTAGCAGGAAGTGCCCTCTGGGCTTGGGGTCTAGGACAAAGCAACATGCAGAGTTAGGAAGGCTAGAGGGGGAGGAGCTGTGGTACCCAAGGGAGACAGAATGGGGGACAGGGTCAGGGAAGGCTGCTGAGGGTATACTGCTGCAGAGCTGAGGATGAGCCTGGATTAGGTCTGTGAGACCAGAGGAAGAAGAACAGGTCTGAGTGCCATCTACCTGATTTTCTGGCAGTTATGGCCTATGTTAACAAGGGGTGTCTGCTGGTTGGGGGCTCAGATAAAATGGCTGAGTTGAGGGAGGGAGTTAAGAAGGGATGGACTGTAGGGTCCAAGGAAACATAGGCAGGAGGAAAGGACAGATACACAAGGTGGTCTTTTGTGAAGCTGAGTATGAGACTCAGGGATTGGATTTGCTAGGGAGAAAGAAGTGGTGAGGGTCTTCAGCCTATTTATTTCCCTGTTCTGTTTAGCTGGTGTGTTTCCCACGAAGGCCTGCTGGTGCTGGAGGCTAGAATACTGGATTGAGTTGGGGGAAAATGTTTGGGGCAGAGGATCTTTGAGATCCCTATGGGATGGGGTAAGATAGGAAAGAGACTGTAGTAGTCTTTCTGCTACAGAGCTGAGGGAGAATTGGGTTTCAGGAACAGTAGAAGAGGTGTAGGTTCCCCCAAATGTTTTTGGGTGATTATTTAATCTTTAGTATAAAACAAATATTAAGTTTTTATTGGGAGCAGGTACAAAAGCAAAACAAAACAAAACAACAACAACAACAACAACAACAACAACCCGCAGAGTACATGATTTTTAAAATTAGGTGCAGGCACCAGAAGGAGTGGATAAGGGTGGTATCCAGATACTGTGAAACCCTTAATATAAACCAGGTCTAAGCCACACATCAACATGGGTGTTTAGATGAGTTTTGTCATCTAATTGAAGCTTAGCTTCCTAATAGCTAAAATGAGGATATGTGTTCTATTTAAAACCATTGCAAATTAAAATTAAACCTCTTTCACAGTGCATGGGGTACTTTCTGGTGGTAAAATTATTTAGCATTATTCTTAAAATTATTTAGATGATTATTCATTTTAAGTTCCTTCCCATTAATAAAATAATACTATATTGAAGATAATTAAATTAAATCTCATATAACAATAAACAAATAAAAAACCTTAGAAGACCACTTAATTTCATCCACTAGGCATCTCACACATGATATCTCATAGAGAAATTAAGAAAAATTAAAATATGAAAATCCCCATACCATTATAATGAGAATAACTCTGAATCACTGGTGAGTTCTCTGTATGCAGAACATATATACATATACCATGTGCATAATTCCTTTTCATTTTTATCATTGTTACTTTTATGGCTTTGATTTTATTAACACCCAGTGTGTATGAACTGTACTTTAAACCACATTGTCCCCGCTGGAAATGGCAGAAGCTGGCCATCCTGTATCTTTTGCTTGAGAGATTTAGACACAAATGTCCAGTTTTCGGAAGATGGAGAAGCATAAAAATGCAAAGTAAATCCATGAGTGTTTGGTTGAAATTAGGTGGAGCTGATTTAGATGTTTAAAAGGAGATGCTAACTCGATGGAAAATTCTTTTCTGGTTCTGCCCCACTGTTAGGTTGATTTAAATAGTGAGCTTTTAAAGAGCCCTGTAATCTAACTGCCAGAAAGATAATGCATTGGGGGCAATTTAAAGGGAGAAGGGATTATCTTTCCTATCGTTTCAAGTGTAGCACACCCTGGTGGAGAGAATACCGTAGAGTTCATAGCAGAGGGAACCTTTGGCAGGGTTTCCTAATAGTGTGGGCTCAGGAAGCACAAAACCCAAGTCAGAACCAGAAACAGTTCGTTCAGATCCCATCCCCCACAACTCACACCTGCTAACAAGGCCGCATTCCTTTGTCCTTGATTTTCTAAAACAGCGCCACCAGGTGTTCAAACACATGAGCTGTGAGGGATCTTTCAGACTGGACCAAAGCAAGGACCCATTCAGTCGAGAAATTGTTAATCAAAATAGTTTTCTTCCCCATTCAATACACATGTTACTTTGCTGCAATGCATTTTCATGTGTGTTCAACTAAAAATAGACTGCAGGATGGAGAATGCAGTTATTTTTTTCCCTCAGTATAAGCTGCATCTGTAGTCTGAAGTGCGTCACTTTAATTCTGCCATCTGGTGGTTGAAAATATTGATGCTCTTGCCGTCTGTGAATCTATGTTAATTCGACTTATACATGTACCAATTTACATCGCCAACCAAGATATAATGTGCCATATATGAAATTGGCATACATTTCAGAACTGTGGATTACACATAGAAAATGAATTATGTATCTCATTTCTGCATTTTTCATGCAAAAATCTATGCTGACTCATGTACTATTTGCACATGAATATAATCCTATAAATGGTGGGTTTTTTTTTTTTATGGAGATAGAGTTCTTTATTTCCATTTTGGCATACTCTAAAAATACTTCCTCTATATTGATTAAGTATATGTTGTTAGAATGTCATTTAATTGAGAAGTCAGTTTTCATATAAATTACTAATTTGGACTAATTTTGTATCAAGAATAGACCATTAACAAAAAAATACTATATGTAAAATAAAAGACCAAATCTAGTATCATGGCCTGTAGTTCCAGTGATGGCTGGGTGAGGCAGAAGGGTTATCAGATACAGAATCTGGCTTAGCTCCAGTAAATAAAAGACAAAATTAAAAAAATTAAAAAGTAAAGAGAGAACTGGGATGTAAATAAAAGACAGGAGACTTTCCTAGCACACACAGGATGTAGGTTCAATTCAAGTACTGAGGAGAAAAGATGAATAATTATGACTTTAACTTTTATGGCTTGGAGTGTAGCTTACCCACCCACCCTCACGCGCACACACACACACACACACACACACACACACACACACACACAGAGAGAGAGAGAGAGAGAGAGAGAGAGAGAGAGACAGGGAGAAAGAGAAGAAAGAGAGAGAAGAAGGGCTGGGGAAGGGAAGCAAAGCCACATTTATTCAACAATTTCAGCCTTTATTCCTCCAGTTTGCAATCCATACTTTATTGTTCACCTTGCATATTAGGAAAAGTACAGAAACATAGCACATGTATGTGTAGTAGGAACATGAGAGACTAAAGCTTATAGGCATACATAAATAGAACTTATCCCTTCTCCTCAACTCAACTTCTAGGTCCTGGCCATATTGTTATTGAAGCATTTTGCTGTCACTGGTTCCCGGAACACCCCAGTGGCTCCCAAGAGGGCTTTTCACAACTACAGGGGTGTCTTCTCAGCCATGTGCTCACTCGCCTGGCTTGTTTTATTGCGGCAACTCTGCTGCTCATGCAAGAAGAAAGAAAGACTCAGGATGAATAAAAATATTTTTCAATACTGGCTGAAGCTTGTTTTTGTTATTGTTTCTTTTGGAGTATGTGAGTTATTTTCTCTATCACAGAAGATTTAACAAATTAAATAACATTTCAGGATGGTTTTATTGGATGAACTGACGTCATGCAGTGGTTAGTATCTTAGAAGACTCATCTACAGTGGGATAGTGACTTCGCCTGCTCTCCTTGCCCTGTAACCTCTGGCTATGCATTCACACTCTTTTATCACTAAAGGTTCTAAAAGGTTAACAGTTGAAGATAGACATTTTGTCAGTATTCATGAGTTAACTTTGTATTCTTTCCTTGATTCTGGTGCTCCATATACAGAGGAAACAATAGTGACTAGAGGAAGATAATATTGTTTGAGACAAGAAAAAAAATCCTCCTCAAAGTCTTCACTTATAAGGGAGCTTGAAGTACAGGGGGCAGCAAAATAGCTTTAGGTCAACCTTCTCCACATAGCTTCTGTCTTTGACAAAATAGCTCTAGGGATGGTCAACATGAGACCTTATCCAGATAGCTTCTGATTTTGACAAATGCCTAACTGAAGCTGAAATGTCCCCCTTCTAGTCTGTGATGTTATCTCACCTTCAGGAGAGGGACCCAAGGTCCCCCTTATACCGAAAGTACTAATCTGATATTAGTTATTAAAAACATCCCCATAAATATACAAAGAAGGAAGATATTCCGTGTCTCCTTTGGCCTTTCTAAAGCATTTTCTTAAACTGTTTGCATGATTCCCCCTTTTAAAAAATGACAAGGACTTATTAAAATATGACTAAATGTTCACTGAAGTTATAAATACACAGGTTTGTTTTCTTTTAATGTATTCTAGGCTTTCCTTGAGTTTGAATTTCAATTTTTTTTTTACTGCATGCAGCTATCACTGTGGTAACCCTACAAATAAAAAACATTGCTAGCATATGCACTGAATGTAAAAAGTTTCTGTGGATAGCCTTGATACATTGGTGATAGAAAAGGAATGCTTCCATTCTCAGCTAAGAAACCAGGGTGAGCATTTTTTCTTCTAAAATTATTCCGCACCAAATATATTTTGTTCGCAACCATAAAGATGATGTTGAGGATGGTGACAGGTTGTGATCACAATTTCCTCTGTGCCAAGAAGGAATTTTTAAAAATATCGTTCTTGCAAGATTGCCAATCATCATTTTATGTTCTTTCCTGAATATATTTTTGAGAACTAGGTCCATGAAATACATCAGAATAAAAGAAAACAATTATATCTCCAACATTTTCTTTGTAGCAAAGCCTTGCCAGAACATGAAATAAGAAGCACAGAAGAAATTATCATTATGATCTTTCATCAAATACTCAGAGAATGTCTGTGGGTTCCTTGACAAAGCTAAACTAGGGATTGTGTAAAGTGTCATATATACTAACATGAGCTTTGTAAAAACAACAGTGACATTAAATTATTAGAAACTTGGAGACAGGTGGAAATTTTCTATAAGAACACTGCCTTTAAAGAGGTCATATAATAAGAGACAATGAAAGAGATAGTTTACTATAAAACAAAACAGTATGGCAGTTATATGAGGAAGTAAGGTGTATCACAATGAATAGCAAATTCTTTTGGATAATTAAGAATGAAGAAAGCTGCTCAGAATGGGTAAGAGAAAAGACCTGAGGCTTGAATGCTGAGAATAACAGACATATTACTCACCAATAGATACATAGCTGAGAGATGATAGTGATGTATATAGACTAATATTTAGATAATAGACTAATATTTAGATAATAGATTCCAACCATGTGATTAATATGACATATGTCTAGTATCTCACTTATGTTCTTTAAAGTTTTAAAAATTAGTTTTTTTTTAAATACTGATTTTTGTTCTTCATGGGTTTATGTATTGTTTATCTGAGGTCTTTTTGTTTTGTTTTGATTTGGTTTGGTTTTGCCTGAATGCATGTCTGTGTACCACTTGCATACTTTTAGGGCAAAAGAGAATATTAAATTCTCTGGAACTGGATTTTAAAATGATTGTGAGCCATGTGGGTGCTGGGAATAAAATCCAAGTCCTCTGGATGATCAGTCAGGGATTTTAATCATTGAGCTATTTCTCTAGCCTGTCACCCTATCTTTATAATCTATCCATGGAAAAACAGTTACAAAAAGAAAGAATTATTGGAGAATTCAATCTCTAAATATTTTATTTACCTGGATTAAACTCAATATTTTAAAATATGATCAAATAGTAGATGCATGATATAAGAAGAATATGTCTTATATATACTTTCTTCAAGACATGTTGCTGTTATAAAATTAACTGAGGTTTTCATTTTCTTTATCAGAGCAAGTGTCTTTGTGTCTGAAAGATGGTGTGGTATTTGAGCTTAAACTTTATTTAGGTAAGTGTGAACCATACAGTATCTGAAGACCTTATATGTTAACCTAGTTGTGCTCTTCCTCCAGCCTTGAATAAAGTAAAAAAAACCCTCTGATGGTTTTACAACCTAGGTGGAGTCCTTGCATGGCCTTGCCACATTTACATTTTCTATGGTGAGTTGAGGAGCGGACCACCTCCTGAGCTTGTCTTGCAACAGAATTCAGCTGAAACAAAGAAACAGAACCCAGCCAAAACAAAGAGATGGGTCTTTGGGTTTTCCCCCTATACATACATACAGGCAGAGCTGAAAATTAAACTTTGAACTTTGATCAGAGAACCTTTGTCTTGGCTTCATTCTGCTCTCACCTGCCCATCCTACTTCATTCCCAGCCTCCCTTTCAGGTATACCCAGTTCTCCATGGCAGCTGGATGGCTACAGGTGGCTCCTGAATGATGGGCTCGAACACAGGGGTGGAGGTGGGGGATCAACTGACAAATGCTGATTTTGGTGGAGCTCCACTGAAAACAGAAGAGGTAATGGTATCCTGCACGGTGGTAAGAGATGCATTCAATGGGATACAGGGCTAGGTTGAAGAGGTATTGACCCAACATTGAGTTCACCTAGGGTTATGACAGTGCATTGGAATGGGGGAATTCTATGAAGGCATTTGTCTGCAGTCAAGAGCTGCATCAGGTGAGGGGAGCAGGTTTTAAAATAAAATAAAATAAAATAAAATAAAATAAAAATACCAGAAAGCAACAACAACAAAAAGATGCTAGGTAAATTCTTACCTCAAGTATATTTATACTGTGCACGGTTCCCAGAAGTAGGAATGGTAAATATACATATGACATGAGAAAAAAACAGAAAGAATAGGTTTCAGAAAATCAGTTGTCCCCTATCTAGGACACATTAGCAAAAGAGAAGGTGTAAGAGTCCGGAGAGCCTTAGCTTACCGGGGACCCCCTGAGTGAACCATGTGGATCCTGGATGATGCAAAAAGCAAGAGGAATTTATTGTTCCAGTGCACTGGGGTCATCCCAGACCCAAAGGAGAGGCAGCACCTGTTGGGGCCAGCCTGTGGCTCTCATGTCTGGGTTCGAGCCTGGGATGCATCTTAGAATTGAAAGAAAAGAGGGAATCTAGGCAGATAAAGAGAGAAATGGAGTCAAGATAGTATTCTGATCAAGACTCAACTTTAATGCCGGCAAACACGCTTTATAAAGAAGAGGGGAGGCCCATTCCCAGTCATACAAAGTTCCTTTGAAGTTGTCATATCAGCCTTTTAGAAGGAACCCACGAAAATCACAGTTCGTAGCTAACTCCAGAAGATCTCTGAGAACCAGTTTGGCCTCAGGCAGGTAGTGGCACATCAAAGGAGAGTGATGAGAAGCAGCACAGCAGGTGGCTCTGCCTAAGTGGTGGATGGTCTCAGCCAGCCTTGCTAGGCTGGATGGAGGTAACAAGCACCCATTGGGCAAGCTTTTATGTGGTTTCCAGGGGCAGAATAGAGTATCAGCAACCAGGCGCAATACGATTGGTGCAACAATGCACCCTTTAAACTGGTTGGTCTTCAGAGAATGAGGTGATAGACAAGCAAGGACTTCCCTTGTCTGAAGGTGGGTAACAGTCTGTTCTGTGGAATGTGTCCCCATCCGCAGGTTGGTTCCCGCCCTGTGATCTGAGGAATGTAAATTAGCCTCTCCCTTCTGGATGGGCAAGAGTTCCATGACCTTCCCAAAGTTCCTGAGCTGACGTTTTCAAAGGAAAGTGTATTTCAGAGCTCACCTAGAGACAGAAGGAAATCAGGTACATCCTGCTACCTCTCAGGCTCCTACTGGACTTAGTTCTGATTACATCAAATTCTCTTCCCTCTCTGTCTATTGTCTGATCTTGGTGCACCAATCTGCCCATGTCTGTCAATTTTTTGTTTCATTGTCTGAATGGCTGTTATTCTATGTTCAAAAGATAAAATGGTTAAAACTTTATCTGCTGGCTATCAAGCTCTTGATTTAGTTTAGAAGACAGTCTCAGTTTGCACAGCAGAAACTGATAAGTTACCTTGCACTGTAGCTGGGAGTCAAGCACAGCTGGAGAAAAGCTGTTCTTAAAGGAGCCAGCAGCTTCTCAAGTTCTATGCTAAATAAGCTGATGGCTGTTTTCTTCTAGAAAATTCTCTACAATTGTGATTATTGGGTTCAGGAGATGTCAAGGTGATTTATCTCTTGAAATTTCAGCTAGAAAAAGCAGGAAAAAATTGTTTAGTCTAAATATATAAGATTTGTGTAGCTACTTCATTTTTGTTTGTGACTGGTTTTAAAAGTGTAAAATGTTCTGAATGTCTTGGCTCATAAGTTTTTGGGTATGGTTAAAATGTGTAACATTGGTAACAAGAAAGTTATCATAAAACTGGTAACTCAAGGTTAGAGTCATTTTAAACAACACATGGCATGAGCCAACCCAGGAAAACAGGTCTCTAAAGATACTTCTAAATTGGGATAATATTTTATGTAATTCTTATCCCTAGAATTTAAGGCAATGCCTCTTTAATACGGTATTAAAGGTTACATTGTCATGCAGTTATATATAAGAACTGGCAGCCAAACTTTGAAACATGAAAATAATGCTCTCAGTATTGGTTTTAAAGAGAATGTGTTGTTTAAAATTGGGTTTTGCTTTCCAAACTTATGGTTATGCTCTAATATTGCAAAAGAAACTTAAAAATTATAGTTAAACTACCAGTGTTCCATTGGCTGCAGTTTGCAGTTTGATCACAGGCTCAGGGTTCTTAACTCACCCATATTTGTAATTAAGAAAAAAAAATCAAGCAGGTGGAGGCTGCTGCCTTGTGGAGATTACAGTAAACATTTACGTTTGAGTTAATGCAAAGCTCAGAGCAGCCTCAGCAGAGACTTGTGTGGCATTTCTTTTGTCTTGCAAACTCTGCCTAAGGAAGTGTTTTGGGCCCTAGCCTCTGGGTATCTGTGAATTGTTTTTAAGCTGAAACAGCATTATTACAAATCTATCCAGGTGTTGTTGAAAACAAAGTGCACACTTAAGATTTATGAAATGTTAATGAGGCTATGGAATTTGCAATTTGGCCTGCCTATTCCAACTGTCATTTCAGAAATGCATATAGAATTATTATGGATTAGGAAGAACTTTTTTTCTGCTCCTTTGTATCTTGATGATTGTAAAGGGTTTGCTTTTAGTCAGCTTTTAATTTTAGGGAGCCCATGAAGTGATATCATTGGAAAGTTTTGTCTCAAGAAATGGCTAATGGCCTTATATTATATAAGAATTTCTTTTGTCTCTGCTTCAATGCAAGAAATTTGAATCCTTCGGTGTATATAATTCATTATATGGATATTTTTTAGTTAATCCCTTCAAAGGGGAATTTTACTACAAGTCTTTGCTCTTATACAACGAGTTTTAAATTTTGGAATAGTTGTTTCTCCAGACAAGATTCAAAGGCAATATCTTTTTCAATATTTGGGGCCTCAGTTATATCCTAGACAAATTGTGACACAGAAAATTCAGGAAAGAAAAGATGATTTGTTTACTTCAAATTATTTTCAAAAGCTTTTAAGAGATGTTAATTGGCTAAGACCTCAACTTCAGCTCACCACAGGAAGACTTAAGCCTCTGTTTGATGTTCTGATGGAGGATGCAAATTAAATGGTGAAAAACAAATAGCTTTATAGAAAGTAGAGGAAGCTGCTGAAATCAATTGTTGGCTGTTTGGGTTAGTTATTGTTACTCAATGTGCCTACAGCAATTCTTTGGAAAATGGGGCCATTAATGTGGATTCATCTTTCTTTGCCTCCATGTAAAGTTTGAACATCCTATTATAAAGCTATTGCTGTGTTAATACAGAATTGTAGGATAGAATCATGAAAGCATTTTGGAAATAATGTCTTAAAAACCTCATTAATTCCTTGTTTCAAACAGCAATTAAATTGGCTATTGCAGAATACTGATAATTGGCCTATTGCACAGCAAACATTTTAGGCAAAATTGATAATCATTATCCAAAAGACAAGTTGTTAAAATTTTCTTCTATGCATGCTTTTGTATTTCCTGTAAACTTACACATGCAGCCAATAAAGAATGCATTACTGTATTTATAAACAGCTCATCTAAGGGGAGAGAAGCATATATAATTGGATCACATGTTTATTCTCTTGAGTTTCCCTCTACTTCAGCACAAATAGTTGAGTTACATGCTGTAGCCATTGTATCTGAAATGTTGAAATATCAAGTTTTTAATTTGAATACTGATAGCCAATAAATAGTTTATGGTTTACAATTGCTTGAAATTGTTCCTTTTTTAGATACTGCTAATTCTCAGATTTTGCAATTATTTATGCAAATACGACTCAAGTCAAGAGAAAAGTCCTTTAAAGGACTGTCTTTGGACATTTAAGAGCTCATACTGGATTGTCTGGACAGACTTCTTAGGGCAATGCTACAGAAGATTTGTATACCAGGCAGATTATAGGCATTACACAGGAACAATTGGCCATACAATCTCATTCTTTACATCATCAAAATAGTAATAGATTGAGACAATAATTTGGTATTTCTAGAGAATGTGCAAATCAAATTGTAAAGACTTGTCCTGAACGTCCTCAGTTTCTATCTGTACCACATAATGGTGTTAATCGTTGAAGACTTATACCTAGTCACTTATTGCAAATGGTGAAAGTGATCCTGTTCCTAGTTTTAGAAAAGCAAAATGTGCACATGTGACTATTGACAACTTTTCAGGCTTTCTAGTTGCAACTGCTTTAACAGGAGAAGCAACTACAAATGTAATTAGTCATTGCCTGCATTGTTTATCTATGGTTGGTGTTCCAAATCAGATTAAAACAGATAATAGAACTGGCTATTACTATGAAGCATTTGAGATGTTTTGTAGACAACTTAATATTCCCCATTTTACTGGGATTCTTTATCATTATCAAGGACAAGGTATTGTGGAACTAAATAATGTCTTCTTTAAAAAACAAAAAAGGGGGAACTATTTCCCTGTATGCCACATAATTTAAATCATGCTTTTTATTTTTAAAATTGAAAAATTTGGATGCCAAGGAACTCTCTGCTGAGTATCTATGGCAACTAGGCATACTTATGCCTAGGTGAAATGGAAGAGTCCACTTATTGGCATATGGCATGATCCTGATCAGGTATTTAATATGGGAGCAAGGTACTGTCTGTGTTTTTTCACAAAAAGAAAATGGAGCCTGATGGCTGCCTGGAAGTTTGGCCCACCAAATGGACACAGATCCTGAGTCTTCCAGTAAGTATAATTCCAATTATGAAGATGGCTCAAAAACCCTATTAGCCAGCTGAGTTCACTTGGAGCATAGTCTCTACTCATACCGGAGAATTAAGCGTTTTCTATCATTTCTCAAAGCCACCTCCCATACACCTGGTGGCCAATCTTTGCGTCTGATCTTTGCTAATTAGCAGCTAAATTGAATACCTGGGACATTCCTGCAGACAACTTTAATCTTTTTGCTTTTAACTTTAGAATTTGTATCTCAAGCAGATTGGTTGCCTTCACACAGGATCACTTTCAGCAAGCTCAGCTATTAACCAAGGAAGTTATTCATCACTATGAAGAAATACTCATATGTCCTTTGTGGCTTTGGTAGGAAAAAGGTGTGCTTATGAGGGCTGGTGGTCAGATACCAAGACCAGCAACTGGCATTCTTGAGCTCATATCGATATAAGACAGAAACAAGCTCCAAAAGGTCATGTTTGCCAAAATAAAAAACAAACAAACAAAAAAACAAGCTGTGCTTGTTCTCTGAGACGGGTAAGAAGGAGCAATATAGACCCAGACCTAAGACAGACATGGCCACCTAGCCATAATATTTCCTAGATGGGATCATGGAGAACAAGTAAATCTTGTGCCCCCATCCAGCCCATCTGTCAAAAATAAAACAAAAAATGGGGAACAAAGCAATAGAACCCAGCTGAAACGAAGGATGGGTCTTTTTTTTGTTTGTTTTTTTGTTTTTTGTTTTTTTTCTTTTGTTTTTTTTTCATATATATATACACGCAGAGCTGAAAATTAAACTTTGAGCCTTGATCAGAAAACTTTTGTATTGACTTCATTCTTCTCTCACCCACCTATCATATGTAATTCCCAGCCTCCATTTTAGGCATACTCAGTTCTCCGTGGCTGCTGGACAGCTACAATAAACAATAGATGATGTCAATTAGGTAGTAAAGAATTCACTAATAATTTACGATTCTCAGGTTAATTAGACACAGTGAAATAGGTCTGGAAAGTGGGGAGAAGTGGTTTCTCAGTGAGAGGAGTAGAGTCATATGTCTCCAGGGCAAGGGAATCTTGTTTTTGTTTTTATTGGTTATTTCATTTATTGGCATTTCAAATATTATTCCTCTTCCAAGTTTATCCTTCACAAAACCACCTATCTCCTCCCCCTCCCCCTGCCTCTATGAGGGTGCTCCCCGACTCGCCCACCCACTCCTGCCTAAGCTCCCTAGCATTCCCTTACCCTAGTCATCATGCATCCACAGGACCAAGGGACTCCCCTCCCAGTGCTACCATATAAGGCAATCCTCTGCTACATATCCAGTTTGAGCCATGGGTCCCCCCACATGTACTCTTGGGTTGGTGGTTTAGTCCCTGGGAGTTTTGGGGGGAGGATCTGGTTGGTTGATATTGTTGTTCTTCCTATGGGGTTCCAAACCCCTTCAGCTCTTTCAGTCCTTACCCTAACTGCTCCATTGCAATCCCTGTGCTCAGTCCAATGTTTGGCTCTGTGCATCTGCATCTGTATTGGTCAGGCTCTGGCACAGCCTCTCAGGGGACAGGTATACCAGGCTCCTGTCAGAAGCACTTCTTGGTATCAGCAATAGTGTCTGGTTTGCTGTCTGCAGATGGGATGGATCCCTAGGTGGGGCAGTCTCTGGATGGATTTTTCTTCAGTCTCTGCTCCACTCTTTGTCTCTGCACTTCCTTTTGACAGAAAGAGTTCTGGATTAATATTTTTTAGGTAGTTGGGTGGCCCCATCCCTCAACCACAGGTTGTGCTTATCCACTGGATATGGTCTCTACAGGTTCTGTCTCCACTTTGTTGGGTATTTTGGCTAATGCCCTCCCTGTTGGGTCCTGAGGACCTCTTAGGTCTCTAGCATCTGGGACTCTCTAGTGAGTAACACACACCCCTCCTACATACCTCCTTTCAAATTCCTGACTCTCTGCACTTCTCAGCTCTCAGGCTCTGAGTTCTCCTGCTGTGAAAAGAGACACAATAGTAGGTTTAAGGCAGAGAGCAAAAGTAAAATCAGTCTGCTTCCTACAAGCAGGCAAATCATATTATAAAATGCTCTTTGTTTTTAAAGGTAAAAGAGAATATAGATTTTGCCTGAGACATGAGGGGAATTCTTCCTGTGGTTCAGAACTAACACAAAGAGTTTGGACCCAGAGGTGTTGGGACTCCTGCTGTGCAGAATAAGGTGAGCTAGAGCTAGGTAGAGAGAAAGGGCTGCTGCCTCCAACAAAAGACATTAGGTAGATTGTATGAAAACAGATATGTTTTAGAGAAGTCTTTACATCTTGCATGATAACTCATATTCTTTGAATGTGGGCTCCACAGGAATTTTGGGTTAAATATCCTGGCATGACAGATTAGAAAAAGTCTATGAATAGGCTCATATAGTATTTGTTTAGTTTACTTAATTTGTTTTGAATTGTTTTAATTATCAAAATTTATGTGATTTTTTGATTTTTATGGTTATTGTATTATTGTATTATTCCTCTGGAAGAGAGGTCAAGCTAAAGGTTTTTCTTATTACTGGCTAAAGGACATGCTAATTTGGGAGAAAAGCTTTATGTTTGTGATTTTATAAAAGGTGATTAGGCTCTGAACCCCTTCTAGAGCTGTATGGATCAGATATGACAGAGGGGGGATCCCCCAAAGAACTAGAAAATTAAACAGAAAAGGTAAAGATTCTTTGTGCTGTTGTTCCAGGGAAATATTAATGATCCCCCAAAACACAGACAGGAGCCGATCTGATGCAACTTATATCAGGGTCTTTATTCTATTCAAGCAAGCTCAGGTACCCTCAATGTACCACCATCATGCAGGACAGTTTGGTGTTGAAGGATTCTCAAATGTCTATTGGGGCAAGGCTTTATAGGCAATATAGACCCAGACCTAAGACAGACATGGCTGCCTAGCCATATTTCCTAGATAGGATCATGGAGTACAAGTAAATCTTGTGTCCCCATTGAGTTCATTTTTTAAAATTATAAAGGGGGAATTGTGCCCTTCCCCCAGCCTTGAATAGGCTAAACAAGCCTCTGATGGTTTTACAATATGGCCGGAGTTGGTACCTGGCCTTGCCACATTTGCATTTCTTATGGAGTCTTGAGGAGCTGACCACCTCCTGAGCTTGTTTTGCAACAGAATTCAGCTGATACAAAGCAACAGAAAGCAGCTGAAATAAAGGATGGGTCTTTGGGTTTTTACCCCTATATATATACACACACACACTCTTTGAGCCTTGATCAGAGAACCTTTGTCTTGGCTTCATCCTTCTCTCACCTGCCTGTCCTATTTCATTCCCAGCCTCTGTTTCAGGTATACCCAGTTCTCTGTGGCTACTGGAGGGCTATGCCTAGTGACTATTAAAGAATGACATAGATCTAATATATATACAGGTACAGGACAAGAGGCCTATTTAATGAGCAGAAAAATATTTATAAATGTAAAGTACCAAATTCAAAGTAAATAGTTAATAGTAGGCTCCCCTGATGACACCATATCCTGAGCCATCCCAGAAGATCCTCTGCAATTAGAGCAATTGTGTAACTGACACCAAAGCCTGAGGCATCCCAGGTCATATGCTGTATACAGGGCAACTGAATAACTGCTTGTCTATTCCCCTGAAAATACCACAGCTTGAAAGCATCCCAGGAGATCCTCTGTACACATGGCAATTGGGCAATAGACACCACAGTCTGAAGACCACCACAGTCTGTGCCATGTAGGTCAACTGACCTAACAGACTAAAAGCCTCCCTGGAGTTCTGCTGTAACAAGGAAAATAGAAACCGCAGCCCATAGGACACCATGAAGAACATCTCCACACAGAACAACAGCTGGACTGCTCCTCTGAAGACCCAGGAGTCTAAAGGCCTTCCAGGAAATCGACTGAAACCAGGGCAACAGATCAGCAGCTTCTCTGCCCCTCTGAAGAGTCCCCAGTTGGAAGGCCTCACAGGTGGTCTATTACAGCCAGGGTTTCAGGCCAACCAGGAAACCTGAAGCAACCCAGGGACAAAAGAGGCAGACTCCAGACAGAGTCACCCAGACCAGCAAATACCAGGGATAACTAGATGGCAAGAGACAAATCCAAGACCATAAGCAACAGAAACCAATATACATGGGCATCATCAGAACCAGTTCTCCCATCATAGCAAGTCCTAAATACACCAACACATCTGAAATCATGATGCTGACCTAAAATCCTATCCCCTGCAGATAATACAGTCATTTAAGGTGGATATAAAGAACTCACTGAAAGAAATACAGAAAAATACAGGTAAACAGGTAGAAGCCTTTAAAGAGGAAACAAATAAATCCCTTAAAGAAATTCAGGAAAACACAACCAAACAGGTGAAGGAATTGAACAAAGTGATCAAAGACCTAAACAATAGGTAGAAACAATAAAGAAACAATAAAGAAAATACAAATGGAGGCAAACCTGGAAATAGAAAACCTAGAAAAGAGGTAAAAAATTATAAATGTAAATATCACTAACAGAATACAAGAGATAGAACAGAGAATCTCAGGTATAGAAAATACCATAAAAGAGATTGACACAACTGTCAAAGAAAATTCAAACATAAAATCTCCTAACCCAAAGCATCCAGGAAATGCAGGACACAATGAAAAGGCTAAATCTAAGAATAATCAGAATAATGGAGAACGAAGATTCCCAACTCAAAAAAATCTGTAAATGTCTTCAACAAAATCAGAGAAGAAAACTTCCTCAAAGTAAAGAAAGAGATGGCCACAAAGGTATAAAGAAGCCCATAGAACAACAAATAAATGAGACAAGAAAAGAAAATCCTCTAATCACATAATAATAAAAACACTAAATGCACAGAAGAAAGAAAGAATATTAAAAGTTATAAGGGCAAAGGACCAGGTAACATACAAAGGTAGACCTATCAGAATTACACCAGACTTCTCAACAGAGACTATGAAAGCCAGAAGAGCCTGGTTAGAGGTCATACAGACTCTAAGAGAGCACAAATGCTGGCCCAGGCTACTATATCCAACAAAACCAAATTCAAACAGTATCTTTCTACTAATCCAGCCCTACAGAGGATCCTAGAAGGAAAACTCCAACACAAGAAAGGTACCTATACCAAAGAAAAGACAAGATAGTAAGCATCTCACAACAAATCCAAAAGTAGAGAACCACAGGTACATAAAGCTACTTACAAAAACAAACATATAAGGAACTAAGAGTCATTTGTCTTTAACATCTCTCAATATTAATGGACTTAACTCACCTATAAAAAGACATAAGCTAACAGACTGGATTCAGAAACAAGATCCAGTATTTGCTGCATATAAGAAACACACATCAATAATAAAAACAGATACTATCTCTGAGTAAAAGGATAGAAAAAGGTCGTCAAAGCAAATGGTCCCAGGAAACAAGCTAGAGTTGTCCTCTTAATATCCAGTAAAATAGACTTTCAACCAAAAGTTATCAAGTATCAAGTAAGGACACTTCATATTCACCAAAGGGAAAACCCACCAAGTCTCAATTGTGAACATCAATGCCCCAAATGCAAGGGCATCCACATTCATAAAAGAAACTTTATAAAAGCTCAAAACACACATTGAACCCCACACAATAATAGTGGGAGACTTCAACACCCCACTCAGACCAATAGACAGGTCACTGAAACAGAAACTAAATTGAGACACAGTGAAACATATAGAGGTTATGAACCAAATGGAGTTAACAGATATCTACAGAACATTTTACCCTAAAACAAAAGAACACCCCTTCTTTTCAGCACCTCATGGTACCTTCTCCAAAATCAACCATATAATTGGTCACAAAACAACCCTCAATCGATACAAGAAGATTGAAATAATCCCATGCATTCTTTCAGATCATCATGATATAAGGCATGTCTTCAAAAGCAGCAAAAACAATAGAAAGCCTACATATACATAGAAAGTGAACAACTCTCTACTCATTGATAACTTGGTCAGGGAAGAAATAAAGAAAGAAATTAAAGACTTCCTGGAATTTAATGAAAATGTTGACATATCATACCCAAACTTATGAGATACAATGTTAGCAGTGCTAAGAGGAAAATTCATAGCACTAAGGGCCCTGGTAAAGCAACTGGAGACACCTTACACTAGCAACTTAATAGCATACTTGAGTGCTCTAGAACAAAAAGAAGCAAACACACCCAAGAGGAGTAGACTTCAGGAAATAGTCAAACTCAGGGTTTAAATCAACCAAATAGAAACAAGGAGAACAATACAAAGAATCAACAAAACCAAAAGCTGGTTATTTCATGGAATAAATAGTAAAGATAAAACCCTAGCCAAACTAACTAAAGGACACAGAGGCAGTATACAAATTAATAAAATCAGAAACAAAAAGGGAGATATAAGAACAGAAAGGGAGGAAATTAAAAGAAATCATCAGATACTACTACAAAAGCCTATACTCAACGAAACTGAAAAATCTAGATGAAATGGATGGTTGTCTAGACAGATACCACATGCCAAAGTTAAATAAAGAGCAGATAAACTATCTAAATAGGCCTATATCCCATAAGGAAATGGAAGTCATTAAGATTTTCCCAACCAAAAACATCCCAGGGCCAGATGGATTTAGTGCAGCATTTTACCAGACCTTTAAAAAAGACCTGATACTAATGTAATGATACTAGTTTTTCAAACTATTCCATCAAATAGAAACAGGAAGAACACTACATAATTCATTCTATGAAGCCAGAATTACTCTGCTACCTAAACCACACAAGGACTCAACCAAAAAAGAGAACTTCAGACCATTCTCACTTATGAATATTGATGCAAAAATACTCCATAAAATTCTTGCAAACCTAATCCAAGAACACATCAAAACCATCATTCACCACGATCAAGTAAGCTTCATCCCAGGGATGCAAGGTTGGTTCAATATATGAAAAATCCATTAATGTAATCCACTATATTAACAAACTCAAAGGAAAAAAATCACATGATCATCTCTTTAGATGCAGAAAAATCATTTTACAAAATACAATACCTCTTCATGTTAAAAGTGTTGGAGAGATCAGGAACTCAAGGCCCATACTTAAACATAATGAAAGCAATTTACTGTAAACCAACAGCCAATATCAAATTAAATGGAGACATACTTGGAGCAATTCCACTAAAATCAGGAACAACAAAGATGTCCACTTTCCCCCATATCTATTTAATATAGTACTGGAAGTGCTAGCTAGAAAAATAAGACAACAAAAAGAGATCAAGTGGATACAAATTGGCAAAGAAGAAATAAAGCTATCACTATTTGCAGATGATATGATAGTATACATAAGTAACTCCAAAAATTCTACCAGAGAACTTCTCCTTTCTTTAGTTGACCAATATCTTTAGCAAAGTGGCTAAATATAAAATTAACTCAAATAAATCAGTAGGCTTCCTTTATACAAAACATAAACAGGCTGAGAAAGAAATTAGGGAAACAACTCCCTTCACAATAGCTCCAAATAGTATAAACTATCTGGGGGCAACTCTAACAAAGCCGTGAAAGACCTGTATGACAATAACTTCAAGTCTCTCATGGAAGAAATCCTTAAAGATCTCAGAAAATGCAGAGACCTCCCATGCTCATGAATTGACAGAATTAATATAGTAAAAATGGCCATCCTATCAAATGTAATCTACAGATTCAATGCAATTCCCATCAAAATCCCAACACAATTCTTTAAAGACATGGAAAGAGCAATTCTCAAATTAATCTGGAAAGGCAAAACAAAACAAAACAAAACAAACAAACAAAACAGAATATGGAAAACAGTTCTTAACAATAAAAGAATGGATGGGGGAATCACCATCTCTGACCTCAAGCTTTACTACTGAGCAATAGTGATAAAAACTGCATAATATTGGTACAGAGACAGACAGGTAGATCAATGGAATAGAATTGAAGACCCAGAAGGAAAACTATACACTTACAACCACTTGATCTTTGGCAAAGAAGCCAAAAACATACAATGGAAAAAAGAAAGCATCTTCAATAAATGGTGCTGGACTAGCTGGTTGTCTGTATGTAGAAAAATGAAAATAGACCCATATTTGTCACCTTGCACAAAGCTGAAGTCAAAGTGATAAAAGACCTCAACAACAACAACAATAACATCAACAACAACAAACCAGATACACTGAATCTAATAGAAGGGAAAGTGGGAAAGAGCCTTGAAACCATTGGCACAGGGGGTAATTTCCTAAACAAAACTCTAAGATCGAGAACTGATAAATGGAACCTTATGAAACTGGAAAACTTCTGTAATGCCAAGAACATAGTCAATAAGATAAATCAGCAACCTAGAGATTGAGAAAAATCTTCAGTAACCACACATCTGATAGAGGGCTAATATCCAAAATATATAAAGAACTCAAGAAGCTAACCACCAATAAAAGCAAGCAACACAATAAAAATATGGGGTATAGAACTAAACTGAGAATACCCAACAGAGGAATCACAAATGGCTGAGAAGCAACTAAAGAAATGTTCAAAGCCCTCAGTAATCAGAGAAATGCAAATCAAAACGACCCTGAGATTCCACCTTACACCAATTCAATGGCTAAGATCAAAACCTCATGTGACGACACATGTTGGAGAGGATTTGGAGAAAGAGGAACACTCCTCCATTGCTGGTGGGATTGCAAGCTGGTAAGACCACTCTGGAAATCAATCTGTAGGTTCTTTAGAAAATTGGAAATAGATCTACCTGAAGACCCAGCAATAACACTCTTGGGAATGTACTCGAAAGATGCCCCACCATGCTACGGGGGCACATGTTCCACTATGTTCATAGCAACTTTGTTAGTGATAGTTGGAAACAACCCAGATGTCCCATGCCAGACTAGTGGATACAGAAAATGTGGTTCATTTATACAGATGTACTACACAGCTATTAAGAATGAGAACATCCTGAGTTTTGCAGGCAAATGGATAGAAATAGAAAATGTCTTCCTGAGTGAGGTAACTGAGATCCAAAAGGGCATGCATGGTATATACTCACTAATAAGTGGATATTAGTGAAAACAAATTGTGCAGAATACCCAGGATACATTCCACAGAACTCAAAAAGGTCAACAAGCTGAAGGACCCAAGGAAGGATGTCTCAGTCCAACTTGGGAAGGAGAAGAAATCAATCACAAGGTTTAGAGAGGGAGGGATCTTGGAGGGAAAGTGGATAAGGGTTGAGGGGAAGAGGGAAGCCTGATCTGGTATTGGGTGAGTGAATAGGTCTGAAGCCAGCAGAAAGAATGGAAATAGGCAATCTCAGGAGATAGGAGGTTGGGGGGCCCCTCCAGAATGCACCAGAGACCTGGGAGATGAGATTCTCAGGATTCAAAGAGAGGGAGTTAGATGAAATGCCCAACACTAAAGAGAGAGAAATTATAGAGCCTACTTCCAGCAGAAAGACAGGGGGTCAAGTGAGGGATGGGGTTGCCATCCCACAGTCAAAACTCTGACCAGAATTGTTCCTGTCTGAAAAAGCAGGGATGGAAATGGAGAGGAACCTGAGGAAAAGAAGGTCCAGCAACAGTCCCAAAGAGGGATCCAGCTCAAGGTGAGCCCCAAGGCCTGATGTTATTGCTGAGGCTATGAAACACTCACCAAAAAGGGACCCATCATGACTGCCCTCTGAAAGACCCAACAAGCAGCTGAGAGACAGATGCAGATATTTACACCTAGCCAGTGGACAGAAGCTGCTGACCCCTGTTGTTGAATTAGGGAAGGCTGAAAGAAGCTGAAGAGGAGGGTGACCCTTAAAGGGTGACCTTCAGTTTCAATTTACCTGGACCCTGAGATTTCTCAAACACTGGACCACCAAACAGGCAGCATACACTAGCTGATATGAGTCCCCCCAACACATATACAGCAGAGGACTGCCTGGCTCTGGGTTCAGTTAGAGAAGATGCACCTACACTCAAGAAACTGGAGGCCCCTAGGAGTTTAGAGGTCTGGTAGGGTGGGGGGTCAGGATGAAGACATCATAGTGGAGACAGGGGTCAGGGAGGAGGTATGGGATGTGGAACAGTAGCAGTGTGGACCAAGAGGGGAATAAAATCTGGAGTGTAAAAAAATAAATTAATAAATAAAACATTAAATAAAAATTACTCTACAGTAATAGAATTCAAAACTCAATTACGGTCAATCCACTAATTTGAATTACTTTGGCAGCTAAAATGCTAATTTTAAACAATAAGTTGTAACTTCAGAGTTAAATATGAACTATAATAAGTGAATTAGTCAGTTTTGAAAGTTGCCATAATGTTTATTTTGCAAGCAATAGCAAAGTAGGACTTCAGGGCAAGCTTTGCATTGAGTAGGGACACAGCAGGCAGCTCACCTCAAGGCTGGTCTGTTCAGCTACTCCCTAAGGTTACATTCTTAGCAGATCCCTTATGCATCTTGTCATTTGAACTTTTTTTTTTTTGATTCTAGGTTTTATTTATTTATTTATTTTAATTTTTAATATTTTTTCTTACATATTTTCCTCAATTACATTTCCAATGCTATCCCAAAAGTCCCCCATACCCTCCCCCCCCACTTCCCTACCCACCCATTCCCAATTTTTGGCCGTGGCTTTCCCCTGTACTGGGGCATATAAAGTTTGTGTGTCCAATGGGCCTCTCTTTCCAGTGATGGCCGACTAGGTCATCTTTTGATACATATGCAGCTAGAGTCAAGAGCTCCGGGGTACTGATTAGTTCATAATGTTGTTCCACTTATAGGGTTTCAGATCCCTTTAGCTCCTTGGGTACTTTCTCTAGCTCCTCCATTGGGAGCCCTGTGACCTATCCAATAGCTGACTGTGAGCATCCACTTCTGTGTTTGCTAGGCCCCGGCATAGTCTCACAAGAGACAGCTATATCTGGGTCCTTTCAGCAAAATCTTGCTAGTGTATGCAATGGTGTCAGTGTTTGGAAGCTGATTATGGGGTGGATCCCTGGATATGGCAGTCTCTAGATGGTCCATCCTTTCATCACAGCTCCAAACTTTGTCTCTCTGTAACTCCTTTCATGGGTGTTTTGTTCCCAATTCTAAGAAGGGGCACAGTGTCCACACTTTGGTCTTCATTCTTCTTGAGTTTCATGCATTTAGCAAATTGTATCTTATATCTTGGGTATCCTAAGGTTTGGGCTAATATCCACTTATCAGTGAGTACATATTGTGTGAGTTCCTTTGTGATTGTGTTACCTCACTCAGGATGATGCCCTCCAGGTCCATCCATTTGGCTAGGAATTTCATAAATTCATTCTTTTTAATAGCTGAGTAGTACTCCATTGTGTAAATGTACCACATTTTCTGTATCCATTCCTCTGTTGAGGGGCATCTGGGTTCTTTCCAGCTTCTGGCTATTATAAATAAGGCTGCTATGAACATAGTGAGCATGTGTCCTTCTTACCGGTTGGGACATCTTCTGGATATATGCCCAGGAGAGGTATTGCTGGATCCTCCGGTAGTACTATGTCCAATTTTCTAAGGAACCGCCAGACTTATTTCCAGAGTGGTTGTAAAAGCTTGCAATCCCACCAACAATGGAGAAGTGTTTCTCTTTCTCCACATCCTCGCCAGCATCTGCTGTCACCTGAATTTTTGATCTTAGCCATTCTGACTGGTGTGAGGTGGAATCTCAGGGTTGTTTTGATTTGCATTTCCCTGATGATTAAGGATGTTGAACATTTTTTCAGGTGCTTCTCTGCCATTTGGTATGGACTTTTTTTTATCTCCCCATTCAGCTTGCGTGTATGGTGATTTATTAACCCATGAAGAGAATGAGAAAACTGGGGGCAAGTTTGGGAATAGCTGCAATACCTGATACTAACAGTTAATCATGTATGTACATGAAAACACCAAGGCTAATATGAACAACTAGTCTGGTCAGGCAGCTGTAAAAGTGAGATCCTGTTTATAGTTAACTATGATGCCAATATAAACACTGCTTCATGACACTACCTCCAATTATTCTGAGTTTTTTACATTTGTTTGAAAATATCTTAGTAATTTACTTTCAGTCTTCTAATGAAGATGTCATAAATCAAAATGCAAAATCATTCAATAGTTAAAAAAGTAGCTCTTTGGAAATTTGTATTGCTTTTCGTCATTTTAATACAGTACAATGTTGTGACAATCTCTATTGCCCATTGCTATGCCAACTAAATTCATAAGACGCCTCTCTGAGAATAAGCACATGTGCTTTAATGTGCTCAAAGAAAAGATTATATGAAACTACATATACATAAAATCCTCTCGCTAAATAAGAGCTTAAGACCATTAGATAGAAATAGCCAGAGGAAAATGGGTTACTTGGAAAATAAAAAGTTTTTTTTTCTTTTTTTATTAGGTATTTATTTCATTTACATTTAAATGCTATCCCAAAAGTCCCCCCACCCTCCCCCACCCACCCACTCCCACTTCTTGGCCCTGGCGTTCCCCTGTACTGGGGCATATAAAGTTTGCATGACCAATGGGCCTCTCTTTCCACTGATGGCCGACTAGGCTATCTTCTGATTCATATGCAGCTAGAAACACGAGCTTCGGGGGGTACTGGTTAGTTCATATTGTTTTTCCACCTATAGGGTTGCAGATCCCTTTAGCTCCTTGGGTACTTTTTCTAGCTCCTCCATTGGGGGCCCTATGATCCATCCAATAGCTGACTGTGAGCATCCACTTTTGTGTTTGCTAGGCCCCGGCTAGTCTCACAAGAGCTATATCTGGGTCCTTTCAGCAAAATCTAGCTAGTGTATGCAATGGTGTCAGCGTTTGGAGGCTGATTATGGGATGGATCCCCGGATATGGCAGTCTCTAGATGATCCAGGAAATGTTTCTATTGTATATAATATGCATTTACCAATAGTTCTTGAATTTTGTAACAGCTTTCTCATCTGTTCTAATTTTTAAAACCAAATAATTTTTACTCTCAACATGTTGAATTTGACTTCTGTTGGCAGGCATTTAATAAATATGCTTTATCTTCTCTCAGTACAAAATATCACATCAGATAGAGCAATAGGTCACAGAAAGTGTGATGGAGAATGTGGGGTGGTGACAGTAAATACTTAATCTTAAGGAAAAATTTTAGAATCTTAAGGTATGCTATATGCCCTCTGGTAAAGATTCCAGAAATGTTCTTCCACTAAACTGAAAAAATATTAAATAACGTATTTATTTTTGTTCTCTGGCTAGTTTCGTATGTTCCCAGATTCAAGTTTCAGGCATGTTGCAACAAACAGAATTGATTTGGTGTTGAATTAAATCTTTACTAAGATTCAGTTTCTGATTAAAAGTTTCCCCATTTGTAATAGAAAGTGAGCAAAATAAATAAAGCAAAATTTCACCAATTCTCTGTAAAATCCCACATTTTTTTTTCTTTTTAAGATCACTGTCTCAACTTTAGGCTTTTATAAAATCAAAATCAAATTAAATACTTTCTCACTTCAAGACGAAAGAAACATGATACATTCACAATCTGAACAAAGAAGACCCAAACTCCAAACATGTAAATAATTCAGTATCTACTGTCTGGGATTCATTCACCATCTTCTGGACTCCTCCCACAAGGGGTTTGAGTCACTTCTCTGGGCCTGCACTTTCATCTACAGAACACAGTTTGTCTTCCAGGTTAGTGCTGGCCCCACTCAACTGCTGCTGGTGGTAGTGTTGGTCACCTAGCTGTACTAGCTTTTCCAAAGTGCTGTGGTCTTTTCCTGAACTGGTCTGCACTTTCACCAATAGCCTCTCATAAACTATCTGCATGGTGTCAAGCCTCAATTTCTCTGAATTGATTCTCTTCAATTTTGACATACTGCTGCCTTTGAAGCTGGATTTTCACCAATGGCCTCCTGGCCTCTCAACAGTGCCAAGACTCAGTTACTCTCCTTTACCTCGTCGTGTCTTCAAAACCAGGACCAAGAGCCTTTCCTCCCACTGATGCAAAATAAGGCCATCCATCCTCTGCTACATATGTGGCTGGAGCTATGGATCCCTCCATGTATGCTCTGGTTGGTGGTTTAGTTTCTGCGAACTCTGGGTGGTCTAGTTAGTTGATATTGTTCTTCCTATGGGGTTGCAACCCCTTCAGATCATTCAGTCCTTCCCTTGGCTCTTCCATTGGGGTCCCCAGGCTCAGTCTAATGGATGGTTAGCTATGAGTATCTGGGCATCTCTGTTAGTCAGGTGCTGGCAGAACCTCTTAGGGTACAGCCATAACAGGCTTTTGTCAGCAAGCACTTCTTGGCATCAGCAATAGTGTCAGGTTTGGTGTCTGCAGATGGGATGCATCCCTATCTGGGACAGTCTCTGGATGGCCTTTTCTTCAGTCTCTGCTCCAGTTTTGTCCCTGCCTTTCTTTTGGACAGGAAAAATTCTGTTCTTTCTCACTTTTTCTTCTAGTAGATTCAGTTTATCTTGTTTGATATAGAGTTCCTTGGTCCACTTGGTCTTGAGCTTTGTGCAAGGAGATAAGAACTTATCCATTTGCATTCTTCTACATGTTGACCTCCAGTTGAACTAGCACCATTTGTTGAATATGTCTTTTTTCCCCCCACTGGATGGTTTTGGCTTTTTTTTTTGTCAAAGATCAAGTGACTAGGCGTCTTGGTTTATTTCTTGGTCTTCAATCCTATTTCATTGATCTACTTGTCTGTCTCCGTACCAATACCATGCAGTTTTTATCACTATTGTTCTGGAGTACAGCTTGAGGTCAGGGATTCCTCCTGAAGTTGTTTTATTGTTGAGAATGATTTTCACTATCATTGGTTTTTGGTTATTCCAGATGAAGTTGGGAATTGCTCTAACTCTGTGAAGATTTGAGTTGGAATTTTGATGAGGATTGTATTGAATTTGTAAATTGCTTTTGATAAGATGGAAATTTTTATTATATTATTCATGATGATCCATGAGCATGGAAGAGTTTTCCATTTTCTGAGGTCTTCGATTTTTTTCCTTCAGGAACTAGAAGTTCTTGTCATACATATCTTTCACTTGCTCCGTTAAAGTCACTCCAAGATATTTTATATTACTTATGACTACTGTGAAGGGTGTCATTTTCCTAATTTTTTTTCTCAGCCCATTTATCTGTTGAGTAGAGGAAAGCTACTGATTTGTTTGATTAAATTTATATCCAGCCACTTTGCTGAAGTTGTTTACCAAATGTAGGAGTTATCTCATGGAATTTTTGGGCTCACTTATGTATACTATCATATTATCCACAAATAGTTATATCTTGACTTCTTCCTTTCTAATTTGTATCCCTTTGACTTCCTTTTGTTGTCTAATTTCTCTGGCTAGAGCTTTGAGTACCATGTTGAATAATCAGGGAAACTCTCGTCATGTCCTTGATTCTAGTGGGACTGTTTCAAGTTTCTTTCAATTTCATTTGATGTTGACTTTGGTTTGCTGAATATTGGTTTTATTTTGTTTAGGTATGGGCCTTGAATTACTGTCCTTTCCAAGACTTTCAACATGAAGGGGTGTTGTTTCTGTCAAAGTCTTTTAAATTATCTAATAAGATGATGATGTAGTTTTTTTTTCTTTGAGTTTGTATATTTAGTGTATTATGTTGATGGATTTCTATATATTGAAACATCTTTGCATCAACTGGGCATGAAGCCTACTTGATCATGGTAAATGATCATTTCAATATGTTCCTGGGTTTTGGCTTGTGAGAATTTTTATTGAGTATTTTTGCATCAATACTCATAAGGTAAATTGGTCTGAAGTTCTTTTTGGTTGGGTCTTTATGTGCTTTTGGTATCACCACAATTATGGCTTCGTAGAACATATTGTGTAGGGTTCTTTCTATTTTATGGAACAGTTTAAGAAGTATTGGTATTAGGTCTTCTTTGAAGGTGTGATAGAATTCTGCACTAAAACCATCTGGCCCTGGGCTTCTTTTGGTAGGGAGATTTTTAATGAATTCTTCTATTTCCTTAGAGATTATGGGAATGTGTAGATCGTTTATTGGGTCCTGATTTAATGTTGGTACCTGGGATCATTCTAGAAAATCATACATTTCATCTAGACTTGCCAGTTTTGTTGAGTACATGCTTTTGTTGTAGGATCTGATGTTTTTTCGAATTTCCTCAGTTTCTGTTGTATGTCTTCCTTTTCATTTCTGATTTTGTTATTAATTTGGATACCGTCTCTGTGCCCTCTAGTTAGGATGACTAAGGGTTTATCTTTCTTGTTGATTTTTCTCAAAGAGCCAGCTCCTAACTTTATTGATTCTTTTTATAGTTCTCTTTGTTTCTGCTTGGTTGATTTCAACCTTTAGTTTAGTTATTTCCTGCCATCTACGTCTCTTGGGTATATTTGCTTTATTTTGTTCTAGAGCTTTCAGATGTGCTGTTAAGGTGCTAGTGCATAATTTCTCCAATTTCTTTATGAAGGCACTCACAGCTCTGAGTTTTTCTCTTATCCCTGCTTTCATTGTGTCCCATAAGTTTGGGGATGTTGAAAAATGAAGTTTATTTTTGTTAAATTATAAAAACTGTTTAACTTCTTTCTTTATTCCCTGACCATGTTATCATTAAGTAGAGAGCTGTTCAACTTCCAGGTGTATGTGGGCTTTCTGTTGTTTCTGTTGTTATTGAAGATCATTCATACTCCCTGGTAGACTGTGTCACTGTTCAGTTTCTGCTTCCATTATCGGTCCATTGGTGAGAGTGTGATGTTGAAGTCTCTCACTATTAGTGTGTGAGGCTCAGTGTGTGATTTGCACTTTAGTAACATTTCTTTTACAACTGTGGGTACCCGTGCATTTGGGGCATAGATGTTCAGAATTGAGAGTTCACCATGGTAGATTTTTCTTGTGATGAGTATGAAGTGTCCTTATCTTTTTTTAATAAGATAAGTTCCTTATCTTTTTTTAATAACTTTTAGTTAAATCTGATTTATTGGATATTTGAATGGCTAGACAAGCTTGGTTTTGAGACCATTTGCTTGGAAAAAAATTTCCAGCCATTTATTCTGAGGTAGCATCTGTCTTTGTTGCTGAGGTGTGTTTCCTGTATGCATAAAAATGCTGGTTCCTGTTTACATATACAATCTGTTAGCTTATGTCTTTTTACTGGGGAATTCATGTTGAGAGAATTTAAGGATCTTTGATTGTTGCTTCATGTTATTTTTATTGTTAGAGTTGGAATATATTTGTGTGGTTCTCTTCTTTTAGGTTTGTTGTGAGAAGATTATTATTTTTTCTTTATTTTAGGTGCAGTTCCCCTTCTTGTGTTGGAGTTTTCCTTCTGTTATCTTCAGTAGGGCAGGATTAGTGGAAAGATATTGTTTAAATTTGGTTTTGTCATGGAATATCTTGGTTTCCCAATCTATGGTAATTGAGATTTTTGCTGGGTATAGTAGCCTAGGCTGGCATTTTTGTTGTCTTAGGGTCTGTATGACATTTTCCGAAGATCTTCTGGTTTTTAGAGTTTCTGTTGAACTGTATGTTTTAATTCTGATAGGTCTGTCTTTATATGTTACTTGACCTTTTCCCCTTGCCACTTTTAATATTCTTTTTGTTTGT
Organism: Mus caroli; assembly: GCF_978045245.1. Classification (NCBI taxonomy): domain Eukaryota; kingdom Metazoa; phylum Chordata; class Mammalia; order Rodentia; family Muridae; genus Mus; species Mus caroli. Next base: position 11,806,659 of record NW_028227259.1, read on the forward strand.
TTGTTTGTTTGTTCATTTGGTGTTTTGGCTATTATTTAACAGGAAAAAATTCTTTTTTCTTTCTTTATTTTGTTAAAGTCTATTTTTTATGAGATATTTTCTTTATTTACATTTCAAATTTTATCACCTTTCCTCATTTCCCCTCCAACCCTCCCCATTCTATTCCCCCTCCCCCTGCTCACCAACCCACCCACTCCTGCTTCTCTGTCCTGGCATTCCCCTACACTGGGACATCGAGCTTCATGGGACCAAGGGCCTCTCCTCTCATTTATATCCCACAAGGCCATCCTCTGCTACATGTGTAGCTGAAGCCTCGAGTCCCTCTTTGTGTACTCTTTGGTTGGTGATTTAGTCCCTGGGAGCTCTGGGGATACCCATTGGTTCATATTGTTGTTCCTCCTATGGGGCTGCAAATCCCTTCAGCTCCTTGGGTACTTTCTCTAGCTCCTTCACTGGGGACCCTGTGCTCAGTCCAATGGATGAATGCGAGCATCCACTTCTATTTGTCAACCACTCGCAAAGCCCCTCAGAGAACAGCTATATCAGGCTCCTGTCAGCAAGCACTTGTTGGCCTACAGTGTTTTTGTTTTTGTTTTTGTTTTTGTTTTTTTTTAAGTAAGCATTATATGAAGATTTGGTTGCTGTCTAAATCGCTAATCCATGTGTTTGGGAGAATCTCAGGGAGATAGTTCTGAAATATGGTCAGAATTTAGTAAGTAGATCTCTCACTAACTTTATTTTATCCACTTGTGGACAAACTGGAGGACTTAGCAAAGGGAGTGTGAGGAACTGAACAGTTGACCTGTTGTGAGAAAGGTTTGTGCTTGTTTGTCAAATGCGGCAGGCATTACAGTATGGTGGGAATAAACATATTATCCCTTAAAAGGTTTTAAACATTACATTTGTGTCTGTGTGTTTGTTTGCCTGTGCACACCTACACCACATGCAGGTCAGAGGACAACTTGCAGGAATCGGTTCTCTCCTCTGATCATGTGGGTCCTGGGGATCAGACTCCGGTCTTCAGGTTCAGCAGCAGGCATCTTAACTTGCTGAATCATCTCACCTGACCCACTTATTTTACTCTTCTATCACGAAATAAGTATTTGAGTTGAGGGGCTGGAGAGATGATTCCACAGTTAACAACACTGGATACTATTGTGGGGGCTTCTAGTGGTCCCACTTGGGGTTCAATGATAAAGACACAGGTACCTGTATAATATAAGGCTATTAGCTTGTTTGCTTGCTGGGGGGTACCCTCAGCTACCCATCTAGACTCAATCTGACTTTCCTGCCCTGCTCAACAGGAGAAATTTCTTTTCTGGTTCAATTTATCTTGTGTTCTGTAGGCATCTTTCTCTTTAGGTTAGGAAAATTTTCTTCTATAATTTTGTTGAAGGTATTTACTGGCCCATTGAGTTGGGAATCTTTGCTCTCTTTAATACCTATTATCCTTAGATTTGGTCTTTTCCAGGTGTCTTGGATTTTTTGAATGTTTTGAGTTAGGAGCTTTTTGCTTCTTGTATTTTCTTTGACTGTGTCAATGTCTACTATGTTATCTTCTATGCTTGAGATTTGTAGGACTGTGAAAAGCAGCCTGGTTCCTGGTTGAGCAAAGGCTAGAAACTCCAGTGACTCTGAAGGGACAGGAGGCATTTCACCCTGCTCCTGGGCAGCCAGCTTCTGTCGCATAGCTACAGCCCCCCACAGCCCTCCGTAGATTTGTGGCCATCAGTTACGTAATTGCAATGACCCAATCCCCTCCACAGGTAGAAGATGTGACCTGTGCTCAAGACAGATCTCCATTTTAATAAGGTACCTAAAGGCCTGGAAGACTTAGCCAATAAACTCTTCTTTCCAGACACTCCCCCCTGTAATAAGTATTTAACTTTTGGCCTGCCCTGAGAAGTGGGATACAGTTTTACTCCTTCATTTTCCACCATGACAATAAATGGCTTAAAACCATGGACTGTCTCTTTTCATCAGGATCCTCCATGGGGAGCAATGGAGAAGAGTTTTGCCTAAAGAGCCACAATCTAATTTTCTGTAGAAGGCCTCTCTGCACCCCCATACAAGGCTGAGATCAAGCCAAGTCCAAGCCAGCCCCTGCAGACAAGCCAAGTACTCTACCCCTACTCTGTGGGACCAGTCAGAACACCTCACCCTGACTTTTCCCTTTTGGCCCCAGACTGTGAGCCCCCAGTCAGTTCTCAGCTCCTCTTCAGCATCCAGCGGTACCTGGGTGCCCAAGAGCCTGAGAACCAGATGGCCCTGGCCTCCTTGCAGACCCAGGGATGCCCTGGCTATTCCCTGAGCCTCAGACTGCCCTCCCCCATCCCCAGAGAAATGGCCTGACACCTGCCTAACTCAGTAAGTACAGTCAAACTTCCTCTGTTTTGACTCACCTAGCGGCCCGCTGAGCCCTGTGGCAGAGCAGACAGGGACCGCATTAACCCTACAGAGATTTTATCTTCTATCTCTTGCATTCTGTCTCTTCTATCTGATTACATCTTTGACTTCTGATCTCTTTCCTAGATTTTTTATCTCCAGGGTCATCTCCCTTTGTGATTTCTTTAATATTTCTCTTTCCACTTTTAGATCCTGGATGGTTTTGTTGAATTCCTTCACTTGTTTGATTGCATTTTCCTGTATTTCTTTAAAGATTTATGTGTTTCCTCTTTCAGGGTTTCTACTTGTTTACCTATGTTCTCCTGAATTTGTATAAGGGAGTTATTTATGTCCTTCTTTAAGTCCTTTATCATCTTCATGAGATGGGATTTTATATCTGAGTCTTGTTTTTCAGATGTGTTGGGGTATTCAGGGCTTGCTATGGTGGGAGAGCTAGGTTCTGATGTTGCCAAGTAACATTGGTTTCTGTTGCTTATGCTCTTGCCTCTTGCCATGTGGTAATCTCTGGTGCTACCTGGCCTTGCTGTCTCTGACTGGAGCCTATCCCTCCTATGAGCCTGGTTATGTTGGTCCTCCTTGGGTCAAACTGTCTTTATTATGGAAGGGGATCTTCAGAGCCTGTTTGGTAAGCCTGGCTATGTTATAGCTCATTGGGGTCTAGCTGTCTCTGGGTGTTTCCAGGGTGGAGGAAGGTCTGGAGCATAAGATCTGCTCCCTGACACAAGTGTGCACTGGAAGCAATGTGTGTGTCTGCATCCCCTGGGGGTCCCAGTTGGGCCAGGAATTGTGGCAGTGTTTGAGGACTCACCTGTGATCCTGAGTGTGCCAGAACTTCTGGGAGTCAAACTGTGTCTGTGTATGGGCAGGTTGGGAGTGGGTCAGAGAACTGGCTCCACTCTTGGAAACAGGTGCAAACTGTAGCAGTCAACATTCTTAACTTTCAAACTCCTACAGAACAGCTCACCCAAGCATGAACATTCAATGAATTTTCTTGTAAAATGTTTCAAAATCCTTCTACAATCTACCCCAAAACAACATGTTTAATTCTATCAGAGCAATATCATACTATGTTGGTACTAACTTGTCTTAGTGTTTCTATTGCTGGGGAAACATCATGACCAAAAAGCAAGTTAGAGAGGAAAGGGTTGATTTGGCGTATACTTTACCATTGTCACTTAACAAAGACAGGAACTCAAACTGGGCAGAAACCTGGAGACAGGAGCAAATGCAGAGGCAATGGAGGGGTAGTGCTTACTCTGGCTTACTACCCATGGCTTGTTCAGTCTGCTCTCTTATATAACTCAGGACCACCAGTCTATGGATAGTACCATCTATATTGGGCTGAGTCCTAGCTCATCAGTTACTAGTTAAGAAAATCCCTACACAAGATCTTATGAAGGCATACATTTTCTCACTTGAAGCTCTCTCCTTTCAGTTAACTCTATCTTGTGTTATGTTTACATAAAACTAGACAGCACAACATCTAAATACAAATCCTTATAATTTCTAAAAATTTAAAAGGATCTTAGGTCACTCTTGATTAAGAATACAAAATTACATTCTGTGAGTCTTATTTTCCCCACATTATACTCAAACTGAACTGACAATTGTTTCCTAACTAAAGCAACCCTATTTATGTTCATGATAGTCATTAGTGAGTTACTCTAAGTGGTGACGATAGTTATAGCTCCCTAATTCTCAGTATCCTTGGAAGTTTTCCTAGACTTTGAGAGGGCCTCACATCAGGTCAAACTGGATGTATAGGTCTGATGCTGAGAAAAATAATTAGGACTATCAGATATAATAAAGTAGAGTAGGCTATTTGAATAAAGATAAATTAAAGTAAGCATAAAATCCAGAGGGCTAAGAGGAAAGATGCTGCGAGGAAGGGAGATACCAGTATGAGAGACACTGAAAAGAGTTGCAGAAAGTTAGGCTTACCCAAGTGTGGGACTTGGTTCTCTCCAGAGGACTAAGCAATCAAGTGTCTGAGCACTATACACAGAAACTGATTTGGTGGGTCCCAAGTTACATCTCAAAACATTGTTCAGAAATGTTTTTTTTTTCTTATTTCATTGTTCTGAGAAGTGAGGCTACAGGTGGGATTATTTTATACACTAAAGCCAGGATCCACTATTGACTCAAAAGGGGTTTAGTGCCTGTTTTTATCCTGAAAATTGAGCTTATGGTTAGAGTTCTAGGAACTGGAGGTTTGTAGCTTAGAAAGGAGAAAGATATAAGGGACTAGAGAATTTTCTGGAATTCTTGTTTCTTTATCAGCAAAAGGATTCAATTGTGTTTGAGGGAAGGAGATCCACTTCCTTCTCATGTTCTCCCAATTGTCCCCACCTTCCTCTCTTGCTTCATCAAGGTATCTTGAGGTTCAAACATTTCAGGGCCTTAGATTTGTCAAGAAATTCACTCAAAAAATGAATTTAGACAGATACTTAATGACAATTTTGTTGGAATTTTAAAGAAAAATACAATGGTAAGCAAACTCTAAGTCTCCATATCTGTCAGGAGAACAAAGCAGAAGAGAAAAAGAAAAGGGAGAGAAGAGAAAAGAGAGTTAGAGAAAGAAGAAAGGAAGGAAAGGAGGAAAGAGAGAGAGGAGAAAAAGAAGGAGAGAGAGAGAGAGAGAGAGAGAGAGAGAGAGAGAGAGAGAGAGAGAGAGAGAGAGAGATCCTTTTAAGTTATAGTCTAAGAAGAAAGGTAAGAGCAGCAACAAAGGTCAGTAAGCAGCAAAGAGCCTGCATGGCTGACAGGCAGCCTCATGGCAGAAGTGTGTGTGTAGTAGTGTTCTCAGAGAAGTATAGAAACATTTCAAGTGCTAAGAAGGGCATGTTTTGTGTGTTTTAGGACTCAGAGGAGTAGAAATTCTCCCTCGTACCACCTCATGAAAGTTCTATAAGTGGACGAAGAAGAAGCTACTGGGAATGTCTTGTTAAACAGACATATTGCTTTTGACTGCTTAGGATGCCTTCAGACTACATGAGAGTCATCTTTCTCAGGGAGTGGACTTGTGGTTAGATGTTTGACACGCCCAAATGGTTTAACTCTAGCTAAATACTATTATATTCTAGTCATAATTATATATACGACATATAAGGTTCTAATCTTTGGAGCCTATCATAATGTCAGGTTTTCACACAGCAGAGTTGGGGTTGGTATGGTGACCTCAGCCATGGCAAAGGAGATGTTTACTTTTCTAGTGTTCCCAGAGAAATGGGCATGGTAGAGGGGTGCAAAGCCAACTAAGAGGGAGGAGGCTAACCTCAGTGAGTTTTAAAGCTACTGATCCCTTTTTAGATACGCACCATCCTCCCTTGGAGAGCTCAGTTCCTGAAATCATATAGGTGATGTGGTGAAATTGGGCAACAGACATAATCCATTTCCACCATGAAAATCTAGCTTCTAGAGGTGTTCATCAGAAGGAAATAGTGCCTGGACTAAAGTTTCAGCCACACTCTCAGGTATTGCATTTGACATACTTGGCCTTTAGCTACAGCAGAACCAAGGACGATTTAAAGAAAGCATGAGATTCTAAACTCCCTGCAAGGTCATAAAATTGAACTAACAGAAGGATATACATACATGTGTGTGTGTGTGTGTGTGTGTGTGAGAGAGAGAGAGAGAGAGAGAGAGAGAGAGAGAGAGAGAGAGAGAGAGAGAGAGAGAGAAACAAAGCTGTTGTCTTCCACTGTGTGCAGTGGGCCTCTTATAGTCACATGTGTTAACTACAAAGTAGTTAATTTGTGATTCACAATTGGATTGTGTGATTGTATGCTTAGTTGCTTTCTTCTTTTGCCAAGAAATCCTTGGTCATGTCCACACGCTTCAGATATCTGCTCTGACAGCTTCACTATATCATGATCATCACAGACAAGATTAGCTCCTATCATGGAGGAACTGCTTCCAAGGGTCTAAGAGGACTCTTTGTATTCAGATCCTGCTTTGATTATGGCCATGAAAACAATGTAGATCATCATGAGTTAAAAAAATATTGAACTATATACTTTGGTTTATGGAGGTCAATAACTATTGCTTTTGCTTTGTCTTGGTGCCAATAAGTATGTGGTTCGGAAAATAATTTATAATTAAATCCCATAGTCCCTGAAAAGTGTTTATTACCACAAACTGGAAATTAATCCTTAATTGAGCTTATTAAGTAAAAGTGAGCACTTTAAATAATGAATAATATTATCTGTGTCCGTGTCTGTTTGTCATCCGCACCAACTCCTTGCTCACCTGTAACCAGAACCCTGAATTCTTCTGCGGATCGAGGACCCGACTGAGGTCCATTACCAGCAGAGAAGGACAAATCTCTTCAGCAAATGATATCAAGGAACTTTGAAGTCCATATTTGGAATAAAGATTCCAGGTCCTTCTCTCTTACAATGTATAAAAAGCCAACTCCAAATGGATCAAGCACAGTGTAAGACCTGAAACACTGAAACGGTTAGAGGCAGAAGTGGGGAGAGCACAGCAAAACAGAGGCATGGCCAATTGCTTTCTGTAAAGCATGAGGACTGCTCAATCATAAGAGTCCAGGAAAAAACAAAGGGGACTTCATAAAATTAAAATGCTTTGCACAGAAAAAGATGCAATTAGTTAAGAACAAAGCTGTCTATAGAACAGGACATCTTTGCTCACTGCTCTTCTGAGAGATGCTTAGTCTCTAAAAAATATAACCAAGTCAAAAAGTAAGTAAGAGCTAGACAATCCAATATATTCATTAAATAGACAGTTCTGAAGAGCCAAAAAGCAAATACCAAATTAAAAAAAAAAAAAAACCTAGTCAATATGTCAGTCAGCATGGAGGTCTCAAAACATGAAAGCCTGAAGCTACTACAAGAGCCAGTATTTATTTTACTTTAAAGATTCAATATTAACATATTATGTGTGTGTGTGTGTGTGTATTTTCATGAAGGAAAATGAATTACATTTTAATAAAAATTATGAAATTATTGGTAATTAGTATCATATTAAGTCAGCCTCAGAATGATAAATATGATGCTTTCTCTCATTTGTATTATATAGAAATATAAGTTTTGTGTTTATATATGATGCTAGACTTCCTAAATGAACAGAGGACAGGGCATGGGGAAGGCTTGGGGGAGTTAGATGTGGGGTATGCTCAGACCACATTATGTATTTATATAAAAATGTCTTTATAAATATACTGCTATGTACAATAAATGTATCTTAATTAAAATGATTTCTATTTTAAGAGTTTTTACTGACTTACTCTTTAGGACATGATATACAAATGGATGTGAATAATATAATTATGTTTGTATAAATAATAGTGTCACAGTATTTAATATAACTTAATTTCTGTGAAATTTAGAATTTCTATGCTATGGTGCTTTTCTATTTATTTCTTGAGCCATAATTTTGGAATGGCAGGAAAATATATACATATATATATAAAATTATAAACATACTACATTTTATCTTTCAAGATTTTTGACTCTATTTCAGGATATGTGTCAGGGGATTTTGCCCCCAGAGAGTTTGATATAGGAGTTGGTAAAGGAAGGTAGGCTCATTCTATCACTCATAATACCAGCCCGACTGGTAAATTAATTACAATACTTTCTGTCTACAATACACTTGGGGAATTTATTCAGATCTATTCTCAAAGCTGACTTCCCGAGAGAATATAAGTCAATTATGGTTCAAGCTCTTCTTGTCTCATTAGTTACTTGAATAATGCATTTGAATGATGGCCCAGGAGACTTGAATTCGGAAGAGCTTGCTTGTTTCAATCCCTGATGAGTTTCTGAGTCACATACTCCTATGTGTCCATTATCAGTTGTGCCCCAGGGCTGAGTCAGGGTTCTGCCTACTTACAGAAACAGATGGCAAATGGTTCTGTGTACTTTTAATATGTAAAGAACTAATTCTAATAGACATCTCTAGCTTCATAAATTAATTTTTTACATCTCCAGATGTACTTTTAACTCAAGCATATTGTCAGTTTCTTCTAATTTTCTACTTTGTGCTTTAGAAAGACAAGGTAGATCTTTCTTGTAGAGTAGATGAACACCTTCCCCTATGTAAGTAGATGCTTTCTCATGGCTGTATAAGGATATTACTATTTGTATTAAGGAAGAAACATGTGGCGGCACCTTTCCTTAAAGACTGCATATGGCGTACTCTGAAAGCTTAAGACCAGTCTTTCAAACAGCCATGATAATTCTAATTAGACTTCACAGCTGCTATAGACTGAATTGCATCACATTCAGAAATAGATATATTGAAACTATAATGTTGAGTGTATTTGTATCTGGACAGTTTTCTAGAAGTTGTGAAAATTAAAGAAAGTCATAATGGGAAGGGAAAAGCCATGATACCATGACAGATTTACAAAAAGAGAGCTCTAGCAAGGTATTGGGGCACATGATTTTAATCCCTGAATTTAGGAGGCAAACAAAGGTGGATCTCTGAGTTTGAGAACAGTCTGGTCTACAAAAGTAGTTCCAGCCAATTGGCGATACATAGTAAAACCTGAAAGGGGAGAAGGGAGGGGGAGAGGGAGAAAGGAAGGGGGAGAGTGAGAGAGAGAGACAGAGAGAAAGAGAGACAGACAGACAGACAAAGAGACAGAGAGACAGAGACAGAGAGACAGAGAAAAAGACAGCAAGAGAAGGAGACACAGAGAGAAAATATCCTTCCTTTCTTCTCTCTCTCTCCCTTTCTTGTTTGCTTGCTTGCTTGTGTAGACTCATAAACCGCAAATATTGAGAGTCCCATTGACAATTCCAATTGCAGGACCTTGATTTCTAGCTTCAAGAAATGAAATAGAAAACATTTGTATTGTTCAAGCCACCCCCGTGGTATCTTGTTGTGGCAGCCTGAGCTAGTTACTGAAGCAGCTTGTAATTAGTGTGTTCTGGCACAGGTCTTCAGTCCACCTTGTAAAAATTCACCTCATATATTCCAAAACAAATTAGATAATTATTAATTGTAATTAATTGGAAAGTAGCCACAGAGAAATGTCAACCCCCATACTTAGAATTATAGAGTGAAAAATAATCTTTCACTCTATAATTCTAATATCATTGCTGTATTTCACAAAGTTATGAAATATAATAGTATGCTTATTATATCTGTGTTTATTCTTACAAATGTATAATTGCTTACTATATTTGTGTTTGAAAAATAAACACAATGATTATAAATCTCATAATAGTTATAACTATACACTTCCTATTTATTGAGTAGTTGTTCTGATTCCAGTGTTATTTTTTAAATCTGACATGGTAAATCAGACATTGTCAATTTTTCCACTTCCCTAATGATGGAATTTACCACAGCCATACATGCAAATAAAGAGAACACAGGGATATGTAGAGATGGTCTCAATGGTTTATTAATCCCCATGCCCAGGGCTATTATACTACCATAGAAATAGACCTAAAAGGTAATGTCTGAGATACTCTACCACTTTTTCTTTGTGTGTCTCCTTTAGAAGATAGAGTTTGGCTAACTTTTTAAACTCAACAAATTTTGTACTTTATGTAGAGGAAAAATATTTTACTTAGAAAAGTTCTTTCATTCATGGTGACTTCACCACTTGAATTTGAGCATTTCTTAGAAAACTCTTGTTTTTGAATCTAACCAGAAGTAAATTCACTATGTATGTATTGAATCCTATAGGCAAGCACATGCAGAAGTAATAAGAAAAGGAACCTACAAGCAAATAGCTTCAGCTTAAGCTAAGCAATACTGTGTGTTCAAAAGCCACCCAGGCTCCAGAATTTTCATGAGTCCATCAGTGTAAAGGAAGAACATTACTCATGTCACACACACACACACACACACACACACACACATACCTCTTAAATCTCAGTTACTCATAATCCTGTTGTGACCAAAAGTTTAACAAGAAATATTTTCAGCGAAGAAGGGATAGTGTTTGAAGGAAAGTAGTTCATCATACTGGGGAGCACATGGCCACAATAGTGTCGGTCACAGAACTCATTGCATGCACAGTCAGGAAGTATGATGAGATGAATGTGAACTGGTGGTCAGCTCAGATTCTTATTTCATACACTGTTGAACCCATGGGATGTTGCTGCCGATATTGAGGGTGTGTTTTCCATCCCAGCTAAACCTTTTTGGAAACACCCCAATAGGCACACCCAGAATGTTTTCCCATGGTGATTTTAATTATAGTCACGATCAGATTAAATTGACTAGTTAAATTGACTAAGACTAGTTGATTAAGATTAATCATTACATTCTCCAATTTTAAGGGGAGATAAAATAATAAATTTATAGACAACAATTCAAGTTTAGGGTTAAACAGCTGATATTATTTTTGATCACTTCAATTATAAAGCATAAGTTGTAGGCCAGTCACTCAAGCTTCCTTTACCTCAATCTCTTTATTTGTAAATTACATAGAGTAATATTTATCTTCCCCAAAGCCTGGAAATTTGGGGGCAGGAATGAGATAAGGCACATAATGACTCTCAAAGACCATAAAGGCTCTCGTACCATTCATGCTTTACATTGTAAACAAGTCATTAAACATGCTTAGAAAATATTTTAAAATAAGAAAAAGAAAATATTTAGATATGTTAATTCTAAGATTTATGTGGTAATACATAAAGATACTTTAAGAATTCCTATTAGCTACATAAAAGGGAGTGGAAATTGAAAGTGCACATTTGATGACAAGGAGTGCTTTCCTATTCTTCTTTAGTGTCAAATACTTCAAATGATATATTTCTTATCTCACCTCACAAAGCATTATTTTGCTATTCCCTCTTCGTTAGGCCTATCTTTACAATTTCCCCGCATTCAGATATCATTATATCTGAATGTGTATTCCAGAAAATGGAGAGAGATATCAGCCTCATTTCTGATCAGATTGTTGTAGACAAGATCTATGAGTCCTTGTCTCTTTTACTAGTTTGACAAGAACAACTGGTAGAAAACAGTACAGAGTTTTTCTCTGAAAAACAATATATGCTGTTTACAAATAAACAATAGCTGAAAATGCCTGCAACCATAATCAAAGCAAAATTAGCTTTAGCAAAGTCTACAGTCAGGTATAACAAACAAGAGAAATTTGCTGAGCCTTTCTCTGTGTGTTTGACTGATCATTTAATCATTAAGCAAAATAGTTCTACTCCTGTCACATACCTTCATTTTCTGAGAGGTGTAAAAAGTTCAGTGAAATGAAGGTCATTTATGACATTAAATAAAAATAACTGACATTACTTTCTCATTATAGGCAATAACTGTCACCCACATTCAGAAGTAAGTTTGCCATCTTTTCCTCCACAAATAGATATATCACTTCATTGTTAGAAGATGTGTGGACACCTTGGTTGTGTATAGGTAATTATAAACATTCAAATTATCATATTTTTCATTTGTGAACTAGGAAAGTAGAGATTTTCAGATAAAGGAAATGCAAGAAGATTACAAGCTTTGTGTCATCAATGAAATTTTAAAGAAAAAATGCAATGTGTCTGGTTGCCATGTTAATTATAAAACAATTCTAGTGTTTTATGAAATTCCTCTAGTCCATAGTCTAGGAAAAGATGCTGTTGGTAGAATTCTCTCCCTAGTTTCAGAACCTCAGAGTGTGAGAGATGAGAGATGAAATAGACATTTATATAATATACATAAATATTTGAAAGTTACAGAGTTAAGGGTTTAGAGATGAAAATAGAGCTATTAATAGAATTTACATTTTTTTCAAAATAAAATTGTTTTAAGAAAAACAATTTTGTCAAATTTTATATAGCTATTTAATATTTTAATTCTACTTTCATAATTTTATTGTTCACACAAAGTATAGAACTCAATCCTTTTTAGTTTATTCATGCTTATGTGACCATCATCATAGTCTATTTCCATCTTATCTTCTTCTGAAAGAAATCCTTTACTTAGTAGTAGTCCAGTAGTCTCAGTACCCGCTATATTACAGAGAAGATTATTTGAGACTCTAGAAGAGATTTTTTCCATTCTGCATAGTTTATGTATGTGGAATTATACAACATGTGCTCTTTATGACTGGTGCCTTTGCTTAGTCTAAAATTTTTAAGGCTTATCCATGTTTTTCATGTACCAATAACTTCCTAATTGTCTTAATTAGGGTTTCCACTGCTGTGAATAGACACCATGACCAAGGCAATGCATATAAGGAGTGACATTTATTTGAGGCTGGGCTTATAATTTCAGAGGTTCAGTCCACTGTCATCGTGGCAGGAAGTATGACAGTACCCCGGCAGACATGGTACTGTAGGAGCTAAGAGTTCTACATCTTGGTTTGAATTTAGACAGAAGAAAACTGGCATGGGTTTCAAAGCAGACCCCCCCAAAATGACACACTTCCTGTAACAAGGTCAAACCTACTCCAATAAGGCCACACCTCCTAATAGTGCCACTCCCTAGGCCAAGCATATTGAAACACCCACACTATTAATATCAAATTTCTACTGAATTTACAATATTATTTGTCCATTCATCTGTCAATAAACAATGGTATTATATTACTTCTCCTTTTTTATCACCTTAAATATTACTGCTGTGTGTAGTTTTACACAGGATTTTAGATTTAAAAGACATTTTTCTTCTAGGAGACACATGTATGACTGGAATTATTAGGTCACATGGTAACTCTACATTTATTGCTAAAAAAACAGTCAAAAAGTTCTTCAGTAAAGTCTTTACCAGACTCGGTATTTATGCCAGAAGTGAATGAGGTTGCATTGACTCCAGTTCTTCATTGACACTCATTGCTGTTTGTGATATTGACTAGAGCCATTCTAATAACATAATTTGATAGTGATTCTGCTTTTGGTTAGAGTAATAAGGTATAATGTCCAATAGTTTTTTATTTGCTTATTGGGTATTTTTAGAAATATCTATCCAAATCCTTTTCTTAATTTTACTGAGGTTATCTTTTTTATTAATGAATTTTAACTGTTACTAATAAATTCTGGGTGTCTTTTATTAGATCAGTGACTTGTAAATCTTTTCATCCACATTGTAAATTTTCTTTTGCTTTCTTGTTAGTGCATATTAAAATATGCATACTAAAAACAAGAACAGAGAAATTTATATGGTTAGGTTTATCTATTTTTAGTTGTTTTATTTGCTTTGGGATCATATCTAAGAACCATTGCCTTACCCAAAGCCATAAAATTTACATCTGTGTGTTCCTTGAACTTGAACTTGGGCTCCTGATCTACTTTTTGTGTATGGGCTGAAGCCAAGGTGCACCTTAATTTCTTTGCATGTGGATAATTACTTATGGCATAGTATTCTAAATAAACATGTGAAAGCTTTTCCAATATTCTACATATAATTTCTTTTGTTGCTAAAAGTCACCTAGCCAGAATTTTTTCTCATTTCAGTCATATTCTTAGTTTTGGGTGAATTTTCATCTGGCAAAGCCACTGACAGATTTAGCTTTAAGCTAAGCTTCAATGTTTCTAAGCAATTTGACAAGTAAGCTTTCTTTAATATCTTAAACAAAATTCCTACGCTTGACAGTGAGTAGGCTTCTATACATAGCCCTGCATCAATTTCTATAGATAGAAGGATGTGGTCATATTAATGGATAGTGTAAAGTCACAAGCTGATTTTGTAGCCAAGTTTAGGCCATTCTAGAATATTCTGCCATCGAACAATGCCCATAGTCCTTAGAGTCTATTCCTTGCTGATTGATTTTAACTGTTAATATGGTGGGGTCATAATGCCAAGTTGTCTAGTCATATATATGTTTGTACATTTCTATGAGATATTATTCTAAGTGTGAATTATATTGTATCAGTAGATTTGCCAGTAAAGCAGATTGTCCTTTATGACATAGATAGGTCCTATATGACCAGTTGGAGGTCATAAGAGAAGAGATGGAGCTCACCAAATAGGGAAAAATATTACCTCCAGATTATAACATATACAATCTAAATTAGTTTTCAGTCTTTGGGCTTCTGACTATATCAGTTCTCAGAATTTTCAGCCTACCAGTCTGCTCTGTGGATTTCAGAATTGCCAGCCCCCACCATTTCCCTAAAATAAATCTCTGTATATAGATACACATCTTGTTCTGTTTCTTTGGAGAATCCCTCCTCCTATTGTAAATGTTACAGCTCTGGGGGGAAAGGTTTCCCCAATATAAGTGTTGTAGCTCTGAAAGGAAAGGTACCCTAGAAGTTGAGAGTCAAGGAATATCACAAATTCAATCTGGACAACAAACCTCACACAGATTAATTGGTAAAAACTTAAGAGGGTGGTTGCCTCTACTCAGATGATAAGCAGAAAAGAACTTAAGAGGAGACTGATTTTATATACATTTCTTGTGTGTATGTGTGTGGAGGGGTGGCTTTCCACAGTGGCCTGGGATTGGTGGAATTTTGTGACCTAATCTGGGGTCAAACCCCGGGATTGGTGGATTTTCAAAACCCTACAGCTATAGCACGTGATTGAAATTGAGAGAGGTATTTTAGGTAAAATATTAGGGCTACAATATAAAGAAGAGTGATGAAATACATGCTGATGATAAAATCAGTATCTATATATCTGAAAATTTTTCAGTATCTGGTTTTAATACCAAATGTATTCTGAATATTTTACTTTAAACACCACTTTCTGTTAACACACAAGACAATGTACTTAAATATCACAAGGATTGTTTAAGGCAGAAGAAAACTCCTGAGGGATGTTGTCCGCTCTTTATTTCCTGTTAAAACATTAGTACCTATTAATGACTTACTTTCCTTGGTTTTGAAGAAGAAGCATATGATATTATTTAGCATAATTCCACTATATATATATATATATTTATATATCAGTTTCATGCACTGACGACATAGCTATACATATAGATTGTTCAGGAAAGCCACGTGGGTTGGAAGGTAAAGAGAAATATAAATCATGCAGAGCAAAATGTTTTCAAAGTATACCCAAGCTCTATCTCTAACACTAACCTGATAAAGTTTCTCCTTGTTTTTGTAAGTAAATTTTATGCTGGTAGAGGTTTCCAAACATTTTTCAGGATTTCAGTTTGTTAGTTGTTAGGTTTATTTTCTAAAATATTGCTAGAAAAATTTTTTACTAAAACATTTTGGGCATAGTTACATGCTTATTCACATGTATTTGCCCAATGATATTCTAGAACAGGGGAACCTGTTCTAATGTCTAGAAAACACCAAGGAATATGGAAGCATGATAAGAATATTAATTTATATAATATAAATACATACAAACTGTAATATAATTATCCACACTATTTTAGAATTTCATTTATTCACTCCATATGGCAGCATCAGACCTCTTCTTCCAGCACCCCCCCCCCCCCCCGCATGAAGATCCTGCCCCTATTCTTCCATTCCTTCTCCTCTGAAGTCTCCCTGTATCATTTCCCCACATACCCCACACCCTACCCTCCCATTCCCTTCACCTCCTACCCCAGCCCCAGCTCATCAATTTACCACAGGATGAGTTTCACTTTCTCCCACCAAAGACCAGAGTTTGTGGTCCAGTCAAGGTAATGGGATCCATAGGCAAACAGGCAACAGATCAGGGATAGCCCCCATTCCAGCCATCGGGTGATCCACATGAAGACAAAGCTGCACATCTTCTACATGTGTGCAGAGATCCTAAGTCCATCCTGTGCTCTCTCTTTGGTTGGTAGTTTAGTCACTTGGAGCCCCCCAAAGGAGCTTATTAGTTGTCTCTGTTGATCTTCCTGTGGAGTCCCTGTCCTCTTTGGGTCCCTTGATCCTTCCACACACTCATAACTATCCAAATTTTTTTATAATTTTTATGATGGACAACACTGAATTGATGTACAGCATAGAAAAAATGTTGGCACTATCATGGGAAATGGAGAAATTTTAGGAGGTTGCACTTGGATGCAAGAAGTAGATTCCTGGAAGCCCGAGACATCAAGATCATACAGTTTACATATAGCCTGGTTCTGCTTCCTACTTGACCTCTCTGCTTCCTAGTCAGAGAAAAATGACAAGCTCAACTCTCCCTCCTGCAGGGCTGGATAGGATACTCTTACCTTCTACCTTCCTGCTATAATGAACTATATCCCCTGAACCAAGAGTCAGGATAAACACTTCTTCCCTTTACTTGTTTCTACAGTGTGTTTTATCACAGTGGTTAAGAAATTAACTATAAAACAAATAAATGATGACCACAAGTGGAGAAATGAAAGGTTGAACAACTACCTATCTTTCTCAAAGACTTATGTTCAAGGGCGAGAGAAATCTCCTGGGGAAATTTTAATTTGGCTCCAGGAAATATTAAGCAACTCTTTATATTATAATTATTTCTTTGACAATTGTTCAGCATGCCTTTTATTTCAAGAACAATTGTATGGGCTTTCTGCAAAGAATATAATTATTTTTTAATCCCAAACTATATGTAACATTACTTTGTTTTATGGATGATAAAACAAGAGGCAAGGCATATAGATAAATTACCCAAGATAACAGTAAATTAAGAGTTTACGACCACATATCTTTAACTCTGCTTAATCATTAGACTAGTCTTTCCCTTGTGTTTCCTTAATTTTTTTCAGACATGGAAAGAAGATACAATGTAAGTAACAGTTTGAATGGGTACAGCTTTTATTGATAGTCTAGATTTGTGACATGTTTCTGTCTAGAAACTCAGAAAGGAACAAATAAAGGTTGAAAATAGAATATGAAATCGTAAGCTTTGCATTGTTGTATCCTCAATTTCTGTCTTCGGTAGAACTGGGAAAGCCATGACATGAACTGAATGCTTGCTAAAGTAGTACATGTGTGCATGTCTTTGATTTCCTGCAGTCATTAGCAATGCATGCTGCCACATGCAAACATAAAGTGTACTTATAAATACTGGTGGGGGTCGGGGAGAAAGAAACTGACAGGAAGGAAGAGAGGGAGGGAGGGAGGGAGGGAGAGAGAGAGAGAGAGAGAGAGAGAGAGAGAGAGAGAGAGAGAGAGAGAGAGAGAGAGAGAGAGAGAGAGGAGAAAGAGACAGAGAGACAGGGAGAATTGAAAAGATAAGCCACATTGTACACAAATTGGGAAGAAAGAAGTATGGGGAATATTTGGCAAAACTCACAAATTTTATTCCTTATTATATCTTCCCTAGTTCAATGCGCTGTGTCTATTTGAGAGTTACAAGGAACTCCTGAGAAACTGGACTAATTACGTTCATCTGAAGATCTTAAGATGTTTTAATATAAAAAAAAAACCCCCACAATCCTTAAAATTGAGAATCATAAGAATTTTTCTTAGTCAATTCTTGGAAATAGGCATTAAAGGTTTTCTAGTATCTAAAAACCTGAAGATTGATAAGAAAGTAACAGTCATCATTATTTATGTGAAAAAGAGAAAAAATGATGACATCACTATAATACCTATTCTATTTTAAGGAGCTATTGGGGTAGGAGTGTGTGTGTGTGTGTGTGTGTGTGTGTGTGTGTGTGTGATGTCTGTATGTAGTATAGTGTTTATAGGAAACATTTTAGGTTGACTTTCTTATCATTTGGGTTCACACTGCTGATATGACATTAAATGTTCCATTTTTCATAATTTATTTTATTTTGGATCTAGATGTAGGGCCAGGAGCATTGGGTATGGAAGGTAAGTCCTCAGTTACTCACTTGCCTCCCTTCCTTAAATTAATGGCTATTACATTACTGTTGAGAAAAAAGAGACTTTAATTGATTGTATCACACAGCTATTGAAACTACTATTCAAAATTTGCCTTAAAAAACTCTGTCGGAACCAAAATACCACACCACTTCACTCTCCCGATCAGTACTCAAGTATTGGAGTGTACCGTGTAGATTGTTTTCCTCAGAGTTAAAATTCTCGAGAATGATGGAGAGCAACATTTCTGAACAGACCATAAATAACTTTTAAACTTTTTATGCATACAGCTCCTTCAGAAGAAAATCTCTAAATCTCACATTGGTGATTGTGTAGGAGGCAAGGCTCACAGGTAGACAGTGCACTGCCCAAACTGACCAGAGAATGACATCCTGAAAGAACTCCACCTCCTGCTATTCCTGTACCCTGTGCAGTCTTCATCATTGTCCTCTTTCTCCCTTTCCTCCTTCTTCTTCTCCTCCTTCTCCTCTCCCCCTTCCTCCACCCTCCCCTTCCTTTTCCTCCTCCGTATCTTCCTTGTCTTGGCTTAGTACCAAGGCTGACTTCTCTGATCAGTGTCCTGTCCCAATCTTTCGGATGAGATGCATATTTTCAAATATAAGATTCTGCACAGGAAGCTCTAACCACTTGGTGAAGTACGTTTAATAGTGTTTGTACTTTCTAATAGAGCTTTGGACATGTTAACTATTTAATTAAGATATAGTTGAAGTGTAATGTGAAAATTGTCCCTATCTAAAGTGCATTGTTTGATTTATTTTTGCCATTTTTATATCAACCTTTGAGATCATCACTTTAATTAGGATCGCAAACATTTCTACAACTCAGAGATTTACTTGTGGCTTTTGTACTCTGTTTCCTACCCCTACTTCCCGTCCCGAGGCAACTACTGTCTTGCTCTCTGTTATTACTCTGCAATTCAGAGAATTTAATAATGTATGCATGTGGGGAGGGGGAACTTGTAGAGTCCACCTCCAGTGGAGGGGCAGGCCATCAAGTGGAGGGGTGGGGTTGCCATCGCACAGTCAAAAGCTCTGATCCAGAATTGTTCTTGTCTGAAGGAATTGCAAGAACAAAAATGGAGAAGAGCATGAGAGAAAGGAGCTCCAGTGACAGGCTCAAATTGGGATCCAGCTCAAGGGGAAGCCAGGGGCCCTGAGACTGTTACTGATGCTGTGGTATGCTTACAGATTGAGCCTAGCATGACTGCCCTCTAAGAGGCCCAACAAGCAGCTGAAAGAGTCAGATGCAGATACTAGCACCCACCTAATGGACTGAAGCAAGGGACCATTATGGTTGAATTGAGGAAAAGCTAGAAAAAGCTGAGGAGGAGGGCAGCCTGGTGGGAACACCAGTAGTTTCAACTGACCTGGACCTCCGAGATCTCTCAGACACTGAGCCACCAAAGAGGCAGCATACACCAGCTGATATGAGGCCTCCAACCCACATACAGCAGAGGACTGCCTGCCAGATCTGGCCACAGTGAGAGAAGATGCACCTAATCTTTGAGAGACTTGAGGCCTCAGGGACTGGGGAGGACTGATGGGTTGTGTGTGGGGGTGGGGTGGGGTGGAGACATCCTCTGGCCTCAGTAAGAGAAGATGCATCTAAACCTTGAGAGACTTGAGGCCCCAGGGAGTGGGGAGGAATGAAGAGGTGTGGGTAGGGCGTGGAAATGAGGGTTGCGGGTTGTGAGGTATTGGATAGGGAGAGGTGGGGAGGGGGATCAAGTCTGTACTGTAAAAAAGGATTAAAGAATAAAAAGGAAAGAAAGAGAGAATCTGTGCATGCAGAATTTAGAAACTGTGCAAATATCAACAGGCAGAAGGAAAGATATTAACTCAATAGTCATTAGTATTTGCACAGATAAGAGAAATGATAATGCATTGCAATAAACCAGTATTTCACAATGATACAAAAAATAAACTTTTGACACTTATAAGAATACACATAGCTTTGATTCTCTGTCTAAGCAAGTTTATACAGTTAAAGCTGCTCTTTAAGTCAGGAGTTCTTAGGGTAGCAGAGGGAAGAGGGACGACTTAGCTTACCTACTAATTGTGTGTGTATCTGCAGGATATATGCCGTGTGTTATGAAGGAGAAAAGGAGAAAGGAAAAGTACTGGAAGCCACTGTGCATGTGATTTACATTGTATTTCACAGCATCTTGTTTTTCTAACTGTAATTCTCAGGTCCTACTAGGTGTTTACTATACATATTGGCAACATGACAATATCCATTATCTACAAGTATGTTCTTCCCAAATGCTAGACCTCTCATGAGTAACAGATACAGATACCCTCTTGAGATACAGACTCACTTCAATTTCAAGTGCTATAGACAGGCCCAGCGAACCTGACCACCAGGGGGCGCCTTCCTTTCATGAAAGGAACTTTCCCACTAAGTCGCTGAAAAATAGGAGCTAGGCAATATGTGAGTAACAATGATTAAAGAAATAAGGGGCCATGGACTATAATGAGAGCAAGTGTGTCAATAGGGAGGGTTTAGGGTTTAGAAGGAGGAAGAGGAAATGTGAATAATGTAATTATATTATAATTTCAAAAATTAAAACTATTAAAAGTAAAAAGGGAGTACTGAGGCCATACCTCAGTGTTAGGGAATTAGCCTTATGTGCTTGATGGAAGAGGAGGAGGAGGAGGAGGAGGAGGAGGGGGAGGAGATGGAGATGGAAGAGGAGATGGAGATGGAGGAGGAGGAAGAGATGGAGAGGAGGAAGAAGAGGAGGAAGAGGAGGAAGAGGGAGAAGAGATGGAGGAGGAGGACAGGGGGAG